>NW_027362769.1:213535397-215935397 GCF_046119375.1 Phyllobates terribilis | reverse complement strand
ACTGGACACATACCACACAGATGACCCCATACACTGGACAATTACCACACAGATGCCCCCATACACTGGACACATACCACACAGATGCCCCCATACACTGGACAATTACCACACAGATGCCCCCATACACTGGACACATACCACACAGATGAACCCATACACTGGACAATTACCACACAGATGCCCCCATACACTGGACACATACCACACAGATGCCCCCATACACTGGTAGATCCCACCGGGCTGCAACAGACCCCCCGCTCTCATCCAGAACACTGCACCCCTTCTGGTGTGAGTCTCTCCCCCTTCGGACCCCCATACTGTACAGTACATGGAGGTCTGTTGTCCTCACCTGCATCCTATGCTGCTTGCTGTTAAGCAACGTCTCATTACTGGTTTGTCGTTTGTCGAGCAACGACTCATCCTAAAGATTCCATGATGAATAAGTTACAGAGACCAGAGTCATGGACAGAGATCACCCCCAACTCACTGACTGTTTCCATCTCTTCCTCCTTTATATACTCACAGGTTTTCCGTAGAGAAACGTTTGACAGAGCCGTAGATTGGTTTTCGCTTGGTGTAATTTTGTGCCAAATGTCATCTGGAAAATATCCATTTTACAACGGGAACGACAGGATGAGACTGAAAATGTCCATTTTGTGGGATGACCCGATCTATCCACAAGACCTCAACCCCGAAATAAAGGACATGATTAACAACGTAAGTATAATATATATATCGGAAGGCAGGAAGCAGTGGTGTAACGTGGGGGAGTCACAGAGGCGTTACCCCAGGGGCCAAATTCAATGGGGAGTAATGTTTTGGGATCAGGACTAAGGTTAGGGTTAGGGTTTGTTAGTATTAGGGCTAGGATTAGATATGGGCCTAGTAATAGAGGTAGGGTTAGGTTGGAAGGGATTAGGGCTAGGATTAGGGTTAGGGTTACAACTAGGGTATAAACACATAAAAAACAGACAAAAAAATAATAAGTAGGAGAAAAGTATTATAAAATATGTACAATGTTATAAAAACAGACAAAAAAATAATAAAAAGTAGAAAAAAAGATTATAAAATTTGTAAAAAGTTATTTGTTTATTTGATGTCAGATTTCTGCAAAAAAACTGAAATAAAACTAGAGAGCCAAAGGGCAAACCATAATGGCATCAGTATTTTCTTTAGTTGCAGTACATGTGCCCGGGGGATAGGGGGAGCAATTCTGGACAGGTGGAAGGGACTCAGGAAGTGTTAACGCTTCCCAGGTCAAGAGGTGCAATACTTACCTTCCCCCGAGCGCTGGCAACCCATGCTACACCACTGCCAGGGAGAAGAAATAATGAATATTGTCAGTCACCCAGGATGATGGACTCTTTTTGAATTTATTCCTCAGCTTCTCTGTAAATCCGCTGACAATCGGCGATCATTTGTGAAAGAGAGATTGAGGACACATCCGTTGTTCGAGACAATTGATTGGTTGGCATTAGAATATGGAAGAATCTCTCCACCAGTCTACGTGGAGCCGGTAAGTACCTAGCACCATGGGGGCTTTTTTGGGAGATGTCTGAGAGTAGACAGTGGTCCATTACAGGGACAAGGATTAGATCCCTTTAAGGTGTTGTTTGACACCCCTACCTCTTTATACTCCTCCCCATGGCGCCCTATAGCAGTTGCCTGTGCTGCCTCTATGGTTGGGGTATATCCGCAGCATTGCACATTTGTATCATCAAATCTAGATATAACTTTCTGGGACGGGCCTCCAGGGTTCTAGACGGAAGTTGTAATTTTAATCCGGATATTAGTAAACTCTGACACCAAACTTTCTTCTTACAGACACCAGTGCAGGATGACGTCATTCCCGTTGTGACCATGCTGAACACAAGAAAACCGCGAGGGCCTCCAATAACACCTGAGGAACAGCGGCATTTCATCAACTTCAGCCATGTCAGCTGCAGGTAGAAAAATCTCCAACCAGAGAACCTGAGGAGAACAACATCTAACTCCAGCAGTTCTTCTGGACAAGGAGCTCTGATAGATAATGTAAGTCTCTGGAGTAGGGAGAGGCTTTAGTTTCTTTATCTCTGTCTGAGAAGAAGCTTGCTACAGCAGAAACCTTCTTCCAATTTTTACAATCAAGGCAAATCAAGTTAAAGGGGTTGTCAAGGCTGAAATTAAAAATCTGCAGCTAATTATGTATGTGATCACAGACTGCCGACGCATAACTGTGCAATGCGCACACTGTCATGGTTGCCCTGTATTCCCTGTGTGGGTGGTCACATTGCCAGATGCATTTTGCAAACTTGCGGTCACATGCCGACTAGACTTATCTAACTTCTCTCAACTCTCTTCAATAGAAACATAGAGTGATTGCAGACTTTTCATTTCATCCTTTTATGATCACTCTTTTAGGCAAAGCCACTTTGATTAGCTTTTATTCATAGATGTGAATTTAACTCTTTCTTTTTTCATTGTCTCACAGCATTTATTTTCATCCAGCACGTCATCATCATCATCCGGACCATCAATCATAGTTCTTCTGTGATCATCATCACTGTTCACCTCATGCAGAACATTTTTGTGGAGGTGCGGCACAAACAGCGGAAGACCTAAGTTTGCCAAAATGAAGAGTAGTCCTTCCATCACGCTTCGTAGAGTTTTTCCCCACTGGGGTTTTTTCACTCTACGACCTGCAGAAGAATGACTCTTCATAACTTGAAGCAAATTATCATCTAATGTAGATGATTGATCCTTGCATGAGATATTAAATGCAATACAATATCTGAGAATGTTACTTGCTCCTTTGTTATGCTTTATAATTTCTTATTGGAAGGAACAGGATCTATTGTAGAAACCATTGGGCTTTAGTAGCAATTGTCGCTCATGTTTTTAATTCCTTATTGGAAGAGTTCTATGAATATTCCTTTAATTTCCGAATTCCTTATTGGAAGGAGTTAACTTTACAAATATCTCTTATTAACAGTTGACTACTTCATCATCATCTACTATTGTGTGCACTTGGAAATTTCTTTGTACATCTGGCTATGTGCACACTCTGCGTTTTTGATGCGTTTTTGCAGCGTTTTTTCCACGAGGAAATGCACCAAAAAATGTTAGGTAACCCGTCTGCCAGCTAATGCAATGACAATCTTGATGTGCTGTGTACACGATCCAGAATTTTCTGCTCAGGATTGTCATTGCGTTAAAATCCACAGCATGTCCATTCTTTGAAGAGTTTCTGCAGTGTTTCCCACCCATTGAGGTCAACTGAACCGCAGCAAACCAGCAGGTATACACTGTGTGCAGAATTATTAGGCAAATGAATATTTTGAGCACATGACACTTTTTATACATGTTGTCCTACTCCAAGCTGCATAGGCTTGAGAGCCAACTACCTATTCAGTAAATCTGGTGATGTGCATCTTTGTAATGAGGAGGGGTGTTGGCTAATGACATCAACACCCTATATAAGGTGTGCTTAATTATTAGGCAACTCCCTTTCCTTTGGCAAAATGGGTCAGAAGAGAGATTTTACAGGCTCTGAAAAGTCCAAAATTGTGAGATGTCTTGCAGAGGGACGTAGCAGTCTTGAAATTTCCAAACTTTTGAAGCGTAATCACCGAACAATCAAGCGTTTCATGGCAAATAGCCAATAGGGTTGCAAGAAGCGTGTTGGCCAAAAAAGGCGCAAAATAACTGCCCATGAATTGAGGAAAATCAAGCGTGAAGCTGCCAAGATGCCATTCGCCACCAGTTTTGCCATATTTCAGAGCTGCAACGTTACTGGAGTATCTAAAAGCACAAGGTGTGCGATACTCAGGGACATGGCTAAGGTAAGGAAGGCTGAAAAACGACCACCTTTGAACAAGAAACATAAGATAAAATGTCAAGAATGGGCCAAGAAATATCTTAAGACTGATTTTTCAAAGGTTTTATGGACTGATGAAATGAGAGTGACTCTTGATGGGCCAGATGGATGGGCAAGCTGGATCAGTGAAGGGCAGAGAGCTCCACTCCGACTCAAACGCCAGCAAGATGGAGGTGGGGTACTGGTATGGGCTGGTATCATCAAAGATGAACTTGTGGGACCTTTTCGGGTTGAGGATGGAGTGAAGCTCAACTCCCAGACCTACTGCCAGTTTCTGGAAGACAACTTGTTCAAGCAGTGGTACAGGAAGAAGTCGGTATCGTTCAAGAAAAACATGATTTTCATGCAGGACAATGCTCCATCACATGCATCCAACTACTCCACAGCGTGGCTGGTCAGTAAAGGTCTAGAAGAAGAAAAAATAATGACATGGCCCCCTTGTTCACCTGATCTAAACCCCATAGAGAACCTGTGGTCCATCTTAAAATGTGAGATCTACAGGGAGGGAAAACAGTACACCTCTCGGAACAGTGTCTGGGAGGCTGTGGTGGCTGCTGCACGCTATGTTGATCGAAAACAGATCAAGCAACTGACAGAATCTATGGATGGAAGGCTGGTGAGTGTCATCATAAAGAAAGGTGGCTATATTGATCACTAATTTTTTTGTTTTTTGTTTTTGCATGTCAGAAATGTTTATTTCTAAATTTTGTGCACTGATACTGGTTTACCTGGTGAAAATAAACAAGTGAGATGGGATTATATTTGGTTTTTATTAAGTTGCCTAATAATTCTGCACAGTAATAGTTACCTGCACAAACAGATATCCTCCTAAGATAGCCAAATCTAAGAAAACCCCACTCCAACTTCCAAAAATATTAAGCTTGGATATTTATGAGTCTTTTGGGTTGATTGAGAACATAGTTGTTGATCAATAATAAAAATAATCCTCTAAAATACAACTTGCCTAATAATTCTGCACACAGTGTAAATATATCTGCGGATTTGCTGCAGATGTTTCCTGCGTATTTGACTGACTCAATTCAAGTCAATGAGTCAAATACACTACAAAAACGCCGCAAAATTGCTAAAAAGAATGGCACCCGGGCCGGAGAAGAAGACTACTCCTCCCATTATCCGACTGCCACTCCCACTGATAACAGTGAGAGCGGCGCGACTGAGGGGAGAAGTTGTCTCCTCAGCCAAGCCGGCGTCTCTGTGCGGTGTTAAAAAATAAATAAATAAATTAAAATCTACATTAAAATAAAAACACCTTTCATTCTCACCTGTCCGGCGTCCTCCTGATGTCCCGGCAACCCAATCACCCGGCGGCCGGCGGTACACTGACGGGAGCGCGCACACTCCTGGCAGAGTTCATCTCTGCGCTGCCGGGACTGAGTTGACCTGAGTTCATCCGCTGAAGAACAGCTGACGAGCTCCAGGACCTCACTTTACGGCAAATGTGCTGTGTGGAAATATTCCCACGCAAAACTGATGCAGTAAATGAGGTCACCAGAGCTGATCAGCTGATCTTCAGCTGATGAACTCAGGTGAACTCAGCCTGCAACACAGAGATGTACACTGACAAGAGTAATCACACTCCTATCAGTGTATAGTGCTGTCTTCTACAGCAGTCACATCAGTGATTAATGTGGCTGCTGTAGAAGTGACCCAGATTACGTCATGATGGTGGACAGGTGAGGGATATGGTTGTTTTTATTTTTATTTTTTACAGGAGACTAGGGATTCAGATATTAGGAGAATAATAAATAAATTATTAAAGCCATGTGTAATTTTATTTCAATAAAAGACTTTATTCTGGCCGTGTCTTTATTGAAAAAGTGTCGTAAACTTAAGTACGGGTTTAGCAATGTAGCCTTCTTATAGACACCTCTTAATTACTAACCTGGGCTTTATGTCAGCCGCCAATGCAAGGGTGACTTAATCCCCAACCTTATTACCCCACTCACCAGTGCGAAGGGCGAGGCTAAGCACCAGGTTTGGCGCATCTTATGGATGCCCTGTTTCTGGGACTGCTGAGAGCTGATATTATTAGCCGTGGATGGGACCAAGTTCCATGGCCCCTTCCCTTGCTATTAATAATAGCCGGCAGCTGTTTGTTTTGCCTTTACTGGTTAGATTTTATAGGAGGACCCTACGTAAAAAATTTTCTGGGGTCCCCCTGTAATCTAGCCAGTAAAGGCTAAGCAAAAAGTTATGGGCTGTTATTAATAGCCAGGGAACATTTTTGTCTAATGACTCCTTCCCCGGCTACTAATATCAGCTCCCAGCGGTCAGCTTTCCCTCTGCTGGTTAAAAAAATGACACGGGAGCCCACAAATTTTTTTTAAATTTTAGGCTATGTGCCCACGATCTGGACGTAGCAGCGCTTTGGATGCAGCATATTTTTGATGCGTCCAAAACGCTGTGTTCTATTGAATTTCCATATTTAATACATTCTAGGGGTCAAATTTCTGTTGCAGAGACTAGCGACTCTGCAAGAGAATTTGAAATGCTGCGGTCCCTTTAGACGCATCGCATGTCAGTGTCCACGGGTGATCCACAGCCTCAGATGCACGCATAGTGGACATGGACTTTCTAGAAATCCCATCCACTATGTTGTAACATCTTAACGCTGCTGGTTTGATTCTGTATAAATGACTCACCCCCTGGGCCGTGGGGCATTCGGAACCGGGCTTCAGTGTGATGATGGGGGTAGTAGTGGCAACCCGGTCCGTGGCTCAGGGTGGTCAGACCAGTGGCAGACTTCTATATGTTTTGCAATGTCCGACTACGCCACCCGTGGATTGCGGTCAGGACTAACTGCCGCTGCAGTGCAGACCGCTGGGGCAGATGTAAATGTGCAGCACTGAATAGTACAACTCCCCACGGGAGGAGTATGGCCCCAGGGCAGTATATAATGGATGATGGAGGGGATGATTCCGACAGCAATAGCCAGGAAACGGAGGCCTCTTAGACAGTTCAGGGTCTTTATTAGAACAGGTGAAACGACCCAAAAACAGGCCCGGCTAGGAGGGGGCCTGGATGTCTGAGAACAAGTGGGAAGCTGGCCCTGATCAGGGTGAGGGTGTAGGCCTACCGTGCTCTCTGCGCTCTCTCTGGCTATTTCCCTCCTCGTGGTGTAATAGCCCACGTTCCTGAGATCACCGTGTCTTCTCGCCCGTATGGCTGGCGACTTGGGTCCCTTTTTACTCTTGGCCTGGTGTGGCTTCACCGGTCCCTTCTGCTGTGGCGGAACCTTCGGGCTTCTTAGGCCAAAGGACATACAGTCCCCTGCGGACTGGTTATTTGCTGTAGAACTTGGAATCCTAACAGCCTCAGACACCAAATTCCGGTGGATTAGCTTCTCTATCTGCCAGGACAGGCTCACTTCGCCTCTTTCCCCTGGCTCGTGGCTCTCCTACTGCCACACGGCCTCTTAGGCTGCAACACAACTGTCTGTCCCTGCTCTGGGACACCTCTCAATCCAGAGACAGGTTGTCCAGTTCTCTTCTAACCCTGCCCCCAGTTCCAGCTTTTATAGGGGCAGCCTGCTCCCCCTACTGGCCTGGGACAGGAGGTGCTGCATGCTAATGGTACCTGACCAGAAAACCTCCCCCTTGCTCTCAGACACAGCTTTATTATACATTTGTGGCATCCAGGCCAGGGTGACACATTCCCCCCTAGGAAAATTTAGTACTCCAGGACTAAACAAGAAACAAGAATAATATGCATGACCATAAAACATTAGTAGACAAACGACGCACAGGTTGAGTTCTTAAGGTCACAGTGTGGTCTGTGACCGGGTGTCCATATCACCAACACAACGGGGAGCCTTAGCCAGGTGGGGGTCTGTCCTAGCCCCAAGTCCTTTACAGTCTTAGTTCATTCCTTGGTTAGGCTCCGAACGCAGTCCATACAAAGTCCCGGTTATTAAAAGTTCATAACCTTTGAGTCCGTGCAGCAACTGTAAGAAACTGAAATACACAATTACTAATCATGCATGTAACTTTGCAAACATTTCAACACTTGGCAACAGGATTATTTACAGTTTTAGTGCACCCTATATTTTCCAGTGAGCGGGTATCTGCCCCTTTGTGCTCCTGGTTGACCTGCGTAACCCACTGTCTGGTGGTGGTCTAACCTGGTTTTCTTCACTACCATTTAGGGTACAGTAACTGGCTAGACTTACAGGCAGGGCAGGCAGCTGTCTGCGGGTCCTTTGGCTTACCGCAGGCATGGCAGGCTCACTGTCAGCAGAGGGTTGATTCTCCTGGGCTGCTGGTACAGGCTCTTCTGCCTCTGGAACTGCTTGTTCGTCTTCACTTTCCCGCTCTGGTATAGGTTGCTGCTGAGTTGGTTGCAGGAAATGCAGGACGGGTACCACTATGGCACCGTTTATTCGAGTCCAGGACTGAGGGAACTCTCCGAGAACAGTGCTGATCATTTCTTCCTTGTCCTCTGCGGGTTCAAGGTCTCTTTGATCCTCTTCTGCATTCCGGAGTTACTCGGGGCACCTTTTTAGGTGGTCTCTGGAGACGGAACTAGTGGTTTCTCCTCCATCCTTAGTGACCACGCATACCTTCGGGTTGTCGTGATCAGACTGCAGTACTGTGTAGGGTTCCCTTTCCCACTGGTTGTCCAGCTTGTGTAGCCTTCTCTTTCGCTTCAGGACCTGCTCACCAGGTTCTAGGGGACCAGCATGGGCGTGTTGGTTGAAGAGTCTCTCTTGCCTTTCTCTTACTTGGGCCAGGCTCTTCTCCACACTCTCCTGTACCTTCTTGTACTGCAGTCGCCTTTCCGTATCCCAGTCCGCATCTGGGGAGGTGTCCTCGGATGTTAGGACTCCCATCTCCAGGTCTATGGGCAGCTTACCTGGTCTGGCTCGCATCAGGTAAGCCGGGGTGCAGTTTGTAGCATTCACCGGGATATGGTTGTATAAGTCTGTCAGGTTCGGTAGTTTTTCTGGCCACAGGCTGCGTTCCTCCAGGGGCAACGTCTTCAGGAGATCAATGACGATATTGTTCATTTTCTCACACATCCCGTTGGTTTGTGGGTGGTAAGGCGTTGTCCGAATCTTCTTACAGCCATAGAGGTTGCAGAACTCTTGGAAGATTTCGGCCTCAAACGCTGGACCCTGGTCTGTCAGGACTTTTTCCGGATACCCGTGTGGGCGGCAGAAGTATTGCTGGAAGGCTCTGGCCGCCGTTTGAGCTGTCAAGTCTTTACAGGGACCACCACTAGAAATCGGGAATAGTGGTCCACGATTGTCAGGGCATAAACGTATCCCGACCGGCTTGGAGCCAATTTGACGTGGTCCAGAGCTACCAGCTCAAGAGGCTGCGTGGTGACGATGGGTCTCAAGGGTGTCTTCTGGCTGGTGCGGTCCTTCCTCCTTAGGTTACAAGGGCCACAGTCTCTGCACCACTTCTCTATAGCCCCTCTCATGCCGACACAAAAGAACCGTCCTCTTAGCAGGAACTCCAGTTTCTTCCAGCCGAAGTGCCCCGCTCTGTCATGGTAAGCCCCCAGGACCATAGCTGCATCCCACCTTGGGACCACGACTTGCCGGATCAGCTCATGTGTCCAGTGGTTGACAAGTCTTCTGCACAGCTTTCCTTCATAGAGGAACAGCTTGCTCTTCTCTTTCCATAGCTGCTTGGCTTCCTCTGGAGCATCCGGATCTAAGCGGGCGTCTTCCTGGGTCAGTAGGTCTTTCACCATGCGGATTGCATGGTCACTATCTTGGGTCTCGGCCCAGCTGTGGTGAGGTAGGGGATTGATAATAACGGTTGTTAAATCTTCCTCCTTCACGCGGTGGGAGTATTGAGCGGCTCCATACCGGTGAAACGCGGGGAGTTCTACCTCCTCCAGCTCTTTTGGGTCTTCGTCACCTTCAGGTACGTGAGGCATTCTCGATAGGGTGTCAGCATTGGCATTGGTTTTGCCGGCCCGGTACTTGATCACGAAGTCATAATTCGAGAGTCGCGCCATCCACCGCTGTTCTAGGGCACCTAGTCTTGCATTGTCCAGGTGTGTCAATGGGTTGTTGTCCGTGTACACGGTGAACTTTGCGGAGGCCAGGTAATGCTTAAACTGTTCTGTGATGGCCCACACCACTGGCAAGAATTCTAGCTTGAAGGAGCTGTAATTCTCCGGGTTCCTTTCAGTGGGCCTCAGCTTCCGGCTGGCATACGAGATCACCCTTTCTTTGACCTGTTGGTTTTGCGACAGTACGGCTTCCAGCCCCACATTACTGGCGTCTGTGTGGAGAATAAAAGGCTGGCCATAATCGGAGTAGGCCAGGATCTCATCCCCTGTGAGGGCCATCTTCAACTGGCGGAAGGACTCCTCTTCCGGCTTGTCCCACTTGAAGGGTGGCTTTTGGCTTGTGGACTTAGACTGTCCTATCAGGAGGTCCTGCATAGGGGCTGCCATCTTAGTGAACCCGGGGATGAACCTTCGGTAGTAGCCTACCAACCCGAGAAACTGCCTCACTTCTTTGATGTTTGAGGGGCTTGGCCAGCTCTTGATTACTGTGACTTTGTCAGGGTCGGGGGCTACTCCTTCTGCACTTACCACGTGCCCTAGGTACTGGACCTTCGGTTTCAACAAGTGACACTTTGATGGTTTCACCTTCAGGCCATAGCCTGCCAGGGCTTCGAACACCTCTGCCAGGTGTTTTAGATGGTCCTCGTAGGTCTTCGAATAGACGATCACGTCGTCCAGGTAAAGTAGGACCGTCTCGAAGTTTCGGTGCCCTAGACAGCATTCCATCAGCCTCTGGAAGGTCCCTGGTGCGTTGCAGAGCCTGAAGGGCATACAGTTGAACTCGCTCAGTCCCATCGGGGTGGTGAAGGCGGTCTTCTCCTTGTCAGCCTCTGCCACAGGAACCTGCCAGTACCCATAGTAAGATCCAAAGTAGAAAAGAAGTTAGCTGATTTTAGTGCGGCTAAAGACTCCTCTATTCTAGGCAGCGGATATGCGTGTTTATGGGTGATACGGTTGATTTGTCTATAGTCCACGCACATTCTCATGGTGCCGTCTTTCTTTTTTACCAGAACCAAGGGGGCTGCCCAGGGGCTACAGCTATCTCTAATGACCCCAGCTTCTTTCATTTCTCTTAGCATGCCCTTTGCGTTCTGATAATGTGCAGGGGGTACAGGTCTGTGCCTCTCTTTTATTGGTGGGTGGCTCCCCGTGGGGATGTGGTGTTCTACTCTTTCGTACTCCTGAACCACCCGGTAGACTCCATGTTTTTGGTGCAGGGGAGTGGAGTCAGCACCCACATGGAGTTTCTGGCACCAGTCCTCCTTTTGCTTCTGGGAGCCATTACCCTCCGCCTGTGGAGATGGAGGCAAAGGCTCCACGGTCCTGATAGCTTTGTGTTCGACAGCAAACAGTTTGGCAAGGGTAGCGTACCTAGGTAAGTGTACCTCCCTCTCCCCAATGTTGAGAATGCGGACGGGCACCCTCCCATGACGGATATCAACCACCCCCCGGCCTGTCAAAATGGTGGGCCTGCTGTCTGAGTACACGGGATCTACCATGGCTTGGTAGTCTCTACCTCTCAACCCGATTGCAGTCCGACACCAGATCATCATTTCACTTTTGGGGGCATGGAAATGGGGAATGGGTCACTCATTCTTACGCTACCGATCTCACCACCAGACAGTTCTACCTGCTGCCGTCTCATCAGGGCTTTTATCTCTTTGTTGAGGACTCTCTGTTGGCTGGAACTAGCATTCACCACCACCTGTTGTAGAATTACAATTACCTCTGAAAGACAATTTTCAATCACGTTAGTACCCACAGTTATTTTAGGGTGACTTTCACGACGATCAATGTCCACAATAATCACTCCCTGTGCCGGCAGTTCAACTTTACCAATCTTAATGGTCATCTCCTTGAACCCCATCTGCGGCACGGGCAAGCCACTACTGGCGATGATGCTCAAGTTACTGTCTGGATACCGTGTGATATCAGCATCAGTCCAATACTGCTTAAAAAGTACATAAGGGATATTAGTTACTTGCGACCCGGTATCCAGCAAGGCGCTCATGGGGATACCGTCCAGCACCACGGGTAAAACTGGGCGCCCCCCAACGTACTTATTACGCCAATTGTAAGGGCCTGGTGATCTTATGCCTGGGGGTTGGCCCTCTGCCCCAGGTTGGACCCGTTTAAATTACAGTACCTGGAAATGTGTCTGGACTGGTTGCATCGACGGCAAATGGGCTGTCCATCTTCTACGTAGCGGTCTGTGGGCCTCCCTCGGAACAACGGGGTCCTCCTCTGTCGACGCCACGGGACATCCTCCGGACTTGAAGCCAACTCGATGGGTCTTGACGGGTCCACTTGTAACGCCTGGACGGTCCTGGTCAACGCCGCGACGCTCCTGGTCAGCTCCTGGACTTGGTGGTGTAGATCTTTCAACGGGGCTTAGTTCAGGGCCTGTGCATTGGCCCCCACAGAGTCCATAGAGGAGGGCGCTGCCTCCTGGTGATAGGTGAGAGCAGGGCGCTGGGGGTTTATAGTGCCACTTGTTGCGGGTTCACGGAGCACCCTTATGGCTCTGTCCTTGAATTGGGCAAAGGTCAGATCAGGGTTCTGAAAGAACATGAGGCGCAGCTGGGTCCTGTGGGCGCTAGACAGCAGACCTTCTATGAACTGTTCTGTTAATAGCTTATCCGTATCCTGCACGCTGCCAGGGTCAGCTTGTTTGATGGCTCTCAAGGCTTCATGCAAATTTAGGGCATAGTCTCTGATGCTGTCCTTTGCCCGCTGCTTACATCCGTAGAACCGCATTTTAATTTCAGCGGAGGTACGTGTATCAAAGGTACCCCGCAGCCGGGCCAGAATGTCCTTTACAGTTCTTTTCTCCTCAGCGGGCCATGACTTTACCTCCCGCTGGGCTGCGCCACTTAACTGCCCTGTCAGTATGCTGATCTTCTGTTCCTCTGTCAGGGGGTAAACTTGGAATAAACTGTACAGCCTTTCCTTAAAGTCAGTTAGTGCATGGGGCTCCCCTGAATACTTGGGCAGCCAGGCCGCTCCAGGGATGTAAGGCAGGGAGAAAGGCATCACCGCTGCAGCAGCTGCGCTGGTGGAAGTGGGCGCCTCCGTGTCCGACATCTTCCTCCCCCCTAGTTAAGCGTGGCCTACCTTCCAACGATCCTCTTCTGTAGGCCGCGGCTCTGCTGGTGCTGCTCCAGACCAGAACCTTGCGTCGCGTCCTGGTGACGTCAGCCTCGCTCTCTCTCCCTTCCAGGACCTTGCGCAGCGTCAGTGCGTAGGGCGGAGCTTCGGGTCTCGCGCAGTTTGGACGTCCACGCCCCTCTTCTTCCCACGCGGTGCCCTGCAGATGGCGTCCGATGGCGGGAAAATGGCTGAAGTTGGCGGGAAGCTGCTGAAGATGGCGGGAGACGGCTGAAAATGGCGGGAAACGGCTCCGGATGGTGGGAAACCTCTTTTAAAGTCTTTTTCAGGCGCGCAATACCCGTTTGTGGGGGGTTGGTCACAATCCTGCCGACTGCACCAAAGCTGACTCACCCCCTGGGCTGTGGGGCACTCGGAATCGGGTTTCAGTGTGATGATGGGGGTAGTAGTGGCAACCCGGTCTGTGGCTCAGGGTGGTCAGACCAGTGGCAGACTTCTATATGTTTTGCAATGTCAGACTACGCCACCCGTGGATTGCGGTCAGGACTAACCGCCGCTGCAGTGCAGACCGCTGGGGCAGATGTAAATGTGCAGCACTGAATAGTACAACTCCCCACGGGAGGAGTATGGCCCCAGGGCAGTATATAATGGATGATGGAGGGGATGATTCCGACAGCAATAGCCAGGAAACGGAGACCTCTTAAACAGTTCAGGGTCTTTATTAGAACAGGTGAAACGACCCAAAAACAGGCCCGGCTAGGAGGGGGCCTGGATGTCTGAGAACAAGTGGGAAGCTGGCCCTGATCAGGGAGAGGGTGTAGGCCTACCGTGCTCTCTGCACTCTCTCTGGCTATTTCCTTCCTCGTGGTGTAATAGTCCACATTCCTGAGCTCACCGTGTCTTCTCGCCCGTATGGCTGGCGACTTGGGTCCCTTTTTACTCTTGGCCTGGTGTGGCTTCACCGGTCCCTTCTACTGTGGCGGAACCTCCGGGCTTTCTTAGGCCAAAGGACATACAGTCCCCTGCGGACTGGTTATTGGCTGTTGGAATTGGAATCCTAACAGCCTCGGACACCAAAGTCCGGTGGATTAGCTTCTCTATCTGCCAGGACAGGCTCGCTTCGCCTCTTGCCCCTGGCTCGTGGCTCTCCTACTGCCACATGGCCTCTTAGGCTGCAACACAACTGTCTGTCCCTGCTCTGGGACACCTCTCAATCCAGAGACAGGTTGTCCAGTTCTCTTCTAACCCTGCCCCCAGTTCCAGCTTTTATAGGGGCAACCTGCTACCCCTACTGGCCTGGGACAGGAGGTGCTGCATGCTAATGGTCCCTGACCAGAGAACCTCCCACTTGCTCTCAGACACAGCTTTATTATACATTTGTGGTATCCAGGCCAGGGTGACACATAAACATGCGGTTTCAAACCCACAGTGGCTCCTGATCGTGGGCACGTACCCAAACTCACCCGCAGCATGTCAATTTCTGTAGTGGAGACGCCAGTCTCCGCTGCAGATTTTGACCGATGAAAGTGTTATTACATGCTGTGGGTCTGTATGTATTGACAACAAAAGTGCGGCATTAGAACACAGCGTTTTGGACGCAGCTAAAATACTCTGCATCCAAAGCGCTGCTGAGTGCTGATCGTGGGGACGTAGCAGTTAAACAAACAGCTGTGAGCTGTTATTTAAAACCAGGAAACATGTTTGCCTAATGGCACATTCCTAGGCTAAAAATAGCAGCTCTCAGATGCCCCAGAAATTACATGAATGGGAATACTAATGAGATTGTTTTAGCTGTCAAGTAGTCCTTTTTTTTTAGTGATGCCAATGTGTCAATCAGACCCTTTCCTTACTAAACATAATTAAAGTAAAGAGTTAAATAAACACACACAGAGGAAAACACTTTATTTGAAATACAACAGACACATTCTTTAATCATTTAAATGAACCAAATATACTCACCCAAAGTCTGACGGTAATCAAAGGGTTAAAGCGATGTCATAGGTTACTTTTTTCAAATATCTTTAATTAGCTTCAAAAGGCATTCATTGATGTACAAATACGCATTAAAAATGCATGAAAAAAAACACATCAAAAACACATCAAAATCATGGCAAAACACATTTTTTTTTAGCGTTTTACCTCCCAAGAGATGGAGAAACATTGCAGAAAGATCTGCAATCAAATCCTGAAAGTGCGCACATAGCCTTACTGGAACGTGTGGATTTGATCCAAAATGTTCCATCAATTGTGTATCAAGTACACTAACTACATCTTTGTCTATATATTTCAATGCTGATTTATAGGTTATTTACTTCAGATATTATTCTGCTCTATAATTGATCCACCAGTTTGACCCCATAGATAGGACAATATAATGCACTAAGTGCACAGTTTTTTAAATAAATAAATATTTTGCTCAATAAATTTTTAATACATAATAGATAAATATCTGAACACTTATTAAAGATTAGCCCTATATCAAGTACAGACTGATAATACTATGATCGCTTCTTTATTACCATTCAGGATTTCCCAGCTTCCATATACTATAGGAACAGCTCTCCTTTTCTTCTTAATATAGTGAATGAATAAACATCTAAAATGTTCTTCTATATCTTTATGGGATTCCTCTTCCCAAATGGTAGAATAAAGGAGGGACATACCATAGATATGTAAAGCAGTGATATACCACTTATAATCTAGAAAGCCAGCGTAAGTTGGGAGGGTCTGATGCCAAACGACATTGCCTCCTGCTCCTTTACCTGGTGTCTCAATTTCAACAGTATCTGCAGTCTCAAGATTCAGATACAGTTGAATACAATGGAGGAGCAGAGAGGATACAAATCCCTGCTCCACAATTCACCCTGTGAATGCTGTGAATGTTGTGTTCATATTGTGTTGGGGGGCACTGTGAGGACATCATACTGTGTGGGTGGACACTGCAGACTTCATTCTCTGATAAGGGGCACTGTGTAGGGCATGATACTGAGTTGGGTGCACTGCTGAAAAATTAGACTATAGTAGAAGAGAACTGTGGAGGCAGCTTAATATGTTGAGGGGAACTATGGGCACATCATACCGTGTTGAGACCACTGTAGGGGAATCATACTGTGTTGAGACCACTGTAGGGGAATCATACTGTGTTGAGGGTCCTAATAGTTAATCATACTGTGTTGGGGCACTGTGGGGGCTTCAGACTATGTTGGGGGCATTGTGAGTGCTTCATAACATTTTGGGGTACTGAGAGGGCATCATACTGGTTTGGGGCATAGTGGTGCCTCATACTGTGCTGGGGACACAGTGCACCGTAATGTGTGCATGGGTTGTTCGGTGGGGGCAAATTGTGTGGAGGAACTCACTGTGGACTCATCCTTCTGTGTATAGGAGGGATGACAGGGGTATCTTAATGGGTGAGAAAACTAAAGGGCTTCAGTACGTGCAAAAATAACTAAAATAATTTAAAAAAAACGTTACAAGTTTGATGTACCATGAACAAACGAAAAAAAAAATAATAAAAATAAAATACTTCTAATGATGAGCAAGCACTAAAATGCTCGGGTACTCGTTGCTCGGGTCGAGCAAATTGGAATACCCGGGTGCTCGACCCGAGCAACGAGCCCAATGTAAGTCTATGGGAAACTCGAGCATTTTTCAGGCGGCTCCCCTCGGCGGTCTGCAGAGGGCCTAAAAATTGCCCAAATCGATGGGAACAGTGCTCAAATGACATGGGAACAGCATGGGGAAGACCCCTGGAAGCATTTCTGACCCCCAGGTCACTGCTGTCAACAACGTTGTCAGAGGATTACGCCACTTTTACGGACTCACAATAAAACATACAAAAACAAATCCAAAAAGGATTTTCCTGGGAAATATATTAAGGAACATCCTTTCCAGGGTAATGACTTGTATATAAGGCAAAATAAATAACCAAAACCAAAAATACTCCTCCACACCTTGGTCTATGTTCACACGTAGCGTTTTTGATGCGTTTTTGCACTTTTGCATTGCTTTCAACAATGACTAAAGCATTCACTGGTAAATGTCATTTTAACTATCTGGCCATGTGGTGTGTGACACATCATCAGACACATGCATACAGTGCTGAAAAGACATGAGAACAGCATGGGGAAGACCTCTGGAAGCATTTCTGACTCCCAGGTCACTGCCTAAAAGTGTACCCATCATAAGTGATCCTTGGCGCATGCGAAGATGCCTGCCACCATGCACCTGTCATTGCAAATTTGCAACAATCACCGTCCACGTCCTTGTCCTACTGCAGCGTTCAGTTGTCCCTACCCCCATTCCTTGGAGTGCTAACACAAGTATGCAGCCAGCCACCCACCCACCCACAAGCTGCAATACTATACTGCCAAATTTTTGACAGCTGCTTGCACTTGAAATGTGGCCTTTTAGGCTCGTGGAGGCGGAAGCTTTCATAACCTCATACCCGCGGCGGCCGGGTGTCCATACTCGGTCCTCAGCCGCCACTGTTTCTCCCGGTGTCGTCTCCGCCTTCCACAAGCACGGGTCCCACAACATTACCTTTGCCCTCCTCAGTGCACTTACTGGGAAGGACTGCCTAACCACAAACACGTGGACAGGTGAATGTGGCCAGGGACGGTATGGAACCAGTACACAGCTTTTTTTGCTGAGAGTTGTATTTAGCTCGGTGAAAGGACTGGCATAGAGGGAAACCGTATCTACCCTGGGTGTCATTTTTCCCAGGAAGTCCTCTAATGCAGCTTGTTGCAGAAGCAATGGCAGCCCGTCCAACATCAACTCGCACTTGTCGGTGGTGCTTTGACACACACACATCTTTCTTTGCGCATTTAATTTCATGAATGCAGAGTTGGACAATGGCCTGATCTGCATTGCGGTTTAAGAAATAACATGCATAAGCATGTCCAATTCACATTAAAAAAACATCCATAGAGTGTCCAGGAACCTTCCCCCACACTTTTCATACCCAGGGCTGCTTCTCGGCAGGGTTGGACGGGCCCACCAGAGAACCGGAGATTCCTCCGGTGGGCCCTGGCTTCTCCTTCAGGAGAGTTCATAGTGCCGAGATGGGGCCATGATGATGATAGAGGCCACCATCTGCTTAGTTTTCTGTTACTTG
Organism: Phyllobates terribilis; assembly: GCF_046119375.1. Classification (NCBI taxonomy): domain Eukaryota; kingdom Metazoa; phylum Chordata; class Amphibia; order Anura; family Dendrobatidae; genus Phyllobates; species Phyllobates terribilis. The sequence continues at coordinate 215,917,263 of NW_027362769.1, read as the reverse complement.
GAATGCAAGTGCAAGTATGCAGCCAGCCACCCACCCACAGGCCGCAACACTAAACTGCCAAATTTCTGGGCAGCTGCTTGCACTTGAAATGTGGCCTTTTAGGCTCATGGAGGAGGAAGCTTTTCCTAACCTCATGCCGGTGGCGGCCGGGTGTCCATACTCGGTCCCCAGCCGCCACTATTTCTCCCGGTATCGTCTCCGCCTTCCACAAGCATGGGTCCCACAACATAACCCGTGCCCGCCACAGTGCACTTACTGGGAAGGACTGCTTAACCACAAACACGTGGACAGGTGAATGTGGCCAGGGACAGTACAGAGCCAGTCCACAGCTTTTTTTGCTGAGAGCTGTATTTAAGTCGGTGAAAGGACTGGCGTAAAGGAAAAGCGTATCTGCCCTGGTTGTCATTTCTCCTAGGAAGTCCTCTAATGCAGCTTTTTGTAGAAGCAATGGCAGCCCATCCAACATCAACTCGCACTTGTCGGTGGTGCTTTGACACACAAACATCTTTCTTTGAGCATTTAATTTCATGAATACAGAGTTGGACAATGGCCTGATCTGGTTTAAGAAATAACATGCATAAGCATGTCCGATCCACATTAAAAAAGCAGCCATAGAGTGTCTGGGAACCTTCCCCCACACTTTTCTTAGCCAGGGCTGCTTCTTGTCAGGGTTGGCGGGCCCAACAGACAACAGGAGACTCCTCCGGAGGGCCCTAGCTTCTCCGCCTACCCACAAATACGTGGACAGGTGAATGTGGCCAGGGACGGTACAGAGCCAGTCCCCAGCATTTTTTTGCTGAGAGTTGTATTTAGTTCTGTGAAAGGACTGGCATAGAGGGAAACCGTATCTACTCCCGCTGTCATTTCTCCGTCACCAGGTTCCGACCATTGTCACACACGACCATGCCTGGCTGTATGTTCAGGGTGAGAGCCACAGATCAGGCTGCTGTGTTACAGCTTTCAACAACTCTGCAGCGCTGGGCGATTTGTCAATTAAGCATTAAGCATGTTATCTTCAGCACAGCCTGTTGCCGCTTGGCCAAGGCAGTGCGGCAGTGCTGTCAGTTTGTGACTGATGTGATCATTTCGGAGATGGAGGAGCAGGTGCAGGAGCTGAACAATGTGATTACATTGAGATTAAATTGGTGACGCTGTTTTTATACTTAAAAAAGATTCTATTGTTTTATTTTTTTACGTTATTGTTTAAGACAAATGCATTCACCAGGAAATGTCATTTTAACATTTTACAACCTTATCTGGCAATGTGGTGTGTGACACATCATCAGACACATCCTGTTTTATTTATGATGGAGGGACTCTGAAAGTCATAAAGCCTATTTTTATAGGGACATCAGACAGCTCTTACTATTCTTAAAAGGCCAGCAGTTAGAGAGACATCAGTCGGCTATGCTTTGTTGTTCCCATTATTAACAAGTGGGTCTCCTATACTGTTACTGCGTATCCAGTGACTGCAAGGGCTGCCAAAAATTTGGGCGCAGCCCAATACCCCTTTGAAGAAACATAAAGGAGGGTCACAGTAAAAAAAATGTGCCCATTATAAAGGAGTGGGTCTCCTCTAGTGGTAATGCCCATGCTGTGACTGCAAGAGCTGTAAAAATTTGGGAAAAACCCCACTAAGAATTTAAAGACACAGAACAGGGCACAGTAACGAGTACGACATGTTCCCATTAGAAAAGAGAGGGCCTGCTATACAGTTATAGGGTACGCAGTGAGTCCAACGTCTGACCAATTTTAGGAAAAACCCCAGCAAGAATTTAAAGACACATAGAGCAGGGCCACAGTAAAAGGTACGACATGTTCCCATTAGAAAGGAGAGGGTCTGCTATACAGTTATAGGGTATGCAGTGAGTCCAACGGCTAACCAATTTTAGGAAAACCCCCACTAAGAAATTAAAGACACATAGAGCAGGGCCACAGAACGACAAATTCCCATTAGAAAGGAAAGACTCTGCTATACAGTTATAGGGTATGCAGTGAGTCCAACGGCTGACCAATTTTAGTAAAAACACCAGTAAGAAATTAAAAACACATAGAGCAGGGCCACAGTAACAGCAAATTCCCATTAGAATGGAGAGAGTCTGCTATACAGTTATAGGCTATGCAGTGAGTCCAACGGCTGACCAATTTTAGGAAAAACCCCAGTAAAAAATTAAAAACGCTTAGAGCAGGGCCACAGTAACAGCAAATTCCAATTAGAATGGAGAGAGTCTGCTATACAGTTATAGGGTATGCAGTGAGTCCAACGGCTGACCAAATTTAGGAAAAACCCCACTAAGAAATTAGACACATAGAGCAGGGTCACAGTAACGACAAATTCCATTTAGAAAGGAGAGAGTCAGGTATACAGTTATAGGGTATGCAGTGAGTTCAACGGCTGACCAATTTTAGGAAAAACCCCACTAAGAATTTAATGACACATAGAGCAGGGCCACAGTAACAAGGTATGACATGTTGCCATTAGAAAGGAGAGAGTCTGCTATACAGTTGTAGGGTATGCAGTGAGTCCAACGGCTGACCAATTTTAGGAAAAACCCCACTATCAATTTAAAGAGACATAGAGCAGGGCCGCAGTAATGACAAATTCCCATTAGAAAGGAGAGAGTCTCCCATAGTGTTGGCCTATGCAGTGAATGCAAGGGCTGCCAAAAATTTGGAGGCACTTCAATGCCCCTTGGAAGAGACGTGGAGGAGGGCCTCATAGAAAAATGTTCCCATTAGAAAGGAGCGGGCCTCCTATACTTGTAATGCCCATGCACTAAGTGTATGTGATGCGCCCCCAGGGCCGTGGGGTACTCGGCAGCCGGGCCTCTGGTTGCTGGGGGATATCACGGTGACTGGCCTGGTCCGTGACCCAGGGCGGTCAGTGCAAAACGGGGGGTACTTTTATATGGGGTTTTTGGGATTGTTCGTGACGCCACCAGTGGAATGCGGCTAAGGGTATGCCGCCACTGCGGAGAAGTCATCTGGAGCTGGAGCTACGGCAGCAGGGATGGTGTGGCTCTCCACAGGTAGAGCTAGCTCCAGGGCAGTGTAGGAAGATGGTGGTTGCGCTGGGCGTTGTACTGCAGAGAGGGAAAGATGGCACAGATAAAGAATGGACAGAGGCAGTGCGGTGCAGTCATCCGAGTCTTTACTCACAGTTTTTTTTTATGATAGTTCCACTGGTGCACTGTACGGGTGCCAGCCTCCCACGTCACGTTGCATTCACCAGATAGGGGTTCAGCACTTCCTCAGGTTGATTAGGAGTACCGGACAGAACCCCACTTTCTCGTGTTCCTAACTAGACCGTCTTCATGTTGGGTCTTTCTCCCTCCTGCCCTGCGCTGCCCACTCTCAATCCCGCTCGGGTGCTCTGAAGTCCCTCCTGTGTGTCGGAGTTCCCGGACCTGCTTGACCCTATAGGGGATTAGAATGCGGCTTCGGCAACTAATTATATGTAGCACCCCGAGGGTTCGGCCGCTACAGGGGTATTGCACCTTTGCCAGAGGTGTGATATTCCACTCCCGGGTAAGGATGGAGTATGGACCAGGGCTCAGTTAGCTGCATGCATCACACACACCCCATTTCCGGGGGATAGCTCAACGGTGCTCCCATTTATACAGTAATGCAGGCACGACAGACCATGTTCCTGGCTGGAGTGGGGAGGGGGGAGGAAAACCCAGTGATGTAGGAGCAGAAGGGGACGGTTTCTGAGCATAGGTAGGAGCTCATTGGGTGCTGGTCACCTGAGCTCACACTCAGAGGGGAGGCATAAAAGGTGGGCACCATCTTAGGTCAGAGAGAGAAGTCAGTTCAGAGTGAGAGGAGAAGACAGGGAGCTCAAAGGCAGGCCTAGGGTGAAGGCCGGAGCCTGGGAGGAGAAGGAGAAGTAGACCTGGAGAAGAGGCCGAGGGAAGGAGGAGAAGAAGGAACAGGAAAGGAGGAGGAGTGACAGAGAAACAGAAGGGCTCAGAAACAAGAAGGCAGAAGGGACCCTAAGGACCCAGGGAATTACGGATGACGGGTCAGGCAAGAAAAGGGTACCGGATCCCAAATTGGTGGAGGAAAATTATCCCTCAGCCAAGAACCGGAGGTCGTGATCACAGAAAACACTGTTTTAAAAAGCTGGATTTCTAGCGCTGTAATATGGAAAGGACCTGGCTGTATTCTGCAGTGCCAACAAGCAAATGGCGCAGAAAAACTGTGTTCTCTGGATTGTTTTCTAAGCAAATAATGAGGATTAAGATCCCAAAAAAAGTATTCCTGGCCCCTGAGACCTGGGCCTTTGTATAGAAATATCTAACAGCAGCAGAAGGCAGAATTGGAATGGAGTCTCTTGTGCTATATGCACTGCAGTCTGCTATATACACTGCCTGCCTGTATACACTGCCTGCCTGATATCTCTGCAGATGGATTAGTTAGTCCTCAAAAGGATTGTTTGTTAAGATGGATATGTGTAATGTACGGTTTTTCTCCCTACACTACATAATACACAAGCAAATCTCTCGATGACGCAGCAGCACCTCTCCCTACATTGTCTGATTCCGGAGTGACTGTGACGAGCACAGAGGCGCCAGGTCTGATATAGACCTGATGACGCTGGACGGCCAGCCAATCACTGTAATGCCACAACCAACATGGCTATGGCATTACAGTGAGTGGCTGGCAATCCCTGCATGTTGATTGGCACTCTAAAGAGCGCCAAACATACAGGGAGGGGACCCGAGCTCCCACCGAGCAACCCCGGAAATACTCGGTGAAGCCGAGCATCTCGAGCAGTGAGATGCTCGGGAGAGCACCAAGCAGTAGCGAGCATGCTCGCTCATCACTAAATACGTCATTATTTGTTTTGTTCTTTTTAGATTGTATCCCCTTAAGAAATAGTGTCACTATGCTAAAGATTCGGGCAGTGCACATGCCCCAGACTTCTGGCCGGTTCCTCGGATCTCCATGTGGGCGCCATTTGAACTGATCATCAATATGACACTGATAGACTTGGTTACTGTGGTAGATCCAGGAGCCACCACTCTCTATTCTTTATGCCGCATGCTGCTCTGATCCTAAGGTCTACAAGATGGCAGCGTCCCGGCACAGGCATCTCAATGACATCACTGCACTGTGCCGCCGGTACTGGCTGCTCTGTGTGCAGGAAAAAAAACTTTCTCATATTAGGTGAGTATAAACTATTATTAGACCGTTTACCAGAGTCGGCTCTCCAGGAAACAGTGAATCTGTGAACAAAGAAAACAGCACACTCCAAACTGGCCAGATTTGAAATTAATTGAGATCTATCAATCTGGAAAAGGTTATAAAGCCATTTCTAAAGCTTTTGGACTCCAGCGAACCACAGTGAGAGCCATTATCCACAAATGGTGAAAACATGGTACAGTGGTGAACCTTCTTAGGAGTGGTCGACCAACTAAAATGACCCCAAAAGCGCAGCGACGACTCATCCAAGAGGTCACAAAAGACCCGATAGGCTGCAGTTTCTCTCAGGCACACGATAGATTCAATTGCTGACCAGACACATCTGACAAGAGTGTTTTCAATAGTTTAACAGTGGAATTTAATCTGAAGCACGGCCAGTGCAATTCAGGGATATTACAGCAACAATCTTCATTGCAGTACAGTCTGAGTTTCTTGAGAAACCGGCTCCAGTAACAATACAGTAGTTTATTCACAAGGCACAGTATTACAGTGTCTTCTGTAGCATAATTCAGCATAGATTATATCTCTTAGCAGCACACTTCTATGCATACACAACCACAGGCTTTTCCTTCACAAGGACACAATAGTGCACAACATTCTTTATCCTGTATGGCGATGGAGGGGGGGAGGGTTTGATGAGGGAGATGATCCCTGTGACACAATTCCTTGCATTCCTTATCTTCCTGCCCAATAATACTCTGCACTGTTAGTACAGGGAGTTTATCTGACCTGCGTTTAGCTTCTCTCCTGATTTGAATCCTGTTCGGTTGCCTTCTGTCAGATCCAGATGACACACCACCTTTTTCTTCGGCTTCAGCCAGACTACAATAACAAGTTTCCCATAATCCCCCTGGGGCTCTACTAAAAGCCCCTCTAGTTGCTGGATGCTTCTGAAGCACAACACTTCCTGACTCCTGTGCTTGTGTTATTTGTAACAGTTGCTGGATGCTTTTCAAGCATTGACCCCATATAATGCTCCATACAGAATAATAGGCCTTACATAATGTTCCATATAGAATAATGGGCCTTATATAATGTAACATACAGAAAAATGGACCCCATGTAATGCTCCATACAGAATAATGAACCCCATATATTGCTCCATACAGAACAATGAGCCTCATATAATGTTCCATACAGAATAATGGGCCCCATATAATGCTCCATACAGAAGAATGGGCTTCATATAATGCTTCATACAGAATAATAAACCCCATGTATTGCTCCATACAGAATAATGGGCCTCATATAATGTTCCATACAGAATAATGGGCCTCATATAATGCTCCATACAGAATAATGGACCCCATATAATGCTCCATACTGTGTAATGGACCCCATATAATACTCCATACAGAATAATGGACCCCATATAATGCTTCATACAGAATAATGGGCCTCATATAATGCTCTATACAGAATAATGGACCCCATATAATGATTCATACAGAATAATGAACCCCATATAATGCTCCAGACAGAATAATGGACCCCATATAATGCTTCATACAGAAAAATGGACCCCATATTGTTATGATCTGCAACATGTACTAAGGAAATATAAGGGAAAACTGTCCCTACAGTAAAGCTAAGCTGAATCCCTACGATGTTGCGGGCTGCCTGTTCCTAGTGAACAGACCCGCCTTAGTCCTCGGCTAGTCTGAACGAAGACCTATAGCATAAGGGGAGGGGACCCTAAAAGAACTAAGGACTGGGACAAAAATGGGACACCTCCTAAACAGAGAAGTTGTTGCAGAACACAAAAAGACAAACAGACAAAAAAAGTACTAGAGGTCCCAGAAGGACCAAACAAACTGACAGAGAAAGGCACAGAAGAACCTGGCTAGAGAAACAGTCAAATACTGAAGTCCAGCACAGCCAAAAGGGTGGAGCTGGAATATAAAGGCAGATGGTCATGTGACCGCAAAACACAAGATGGAAAAAACAAACAGGAGGGTTCTAACAGTACCCCCTCATTTTATGAGGATCCTCCGGATCCTAAAGGCCCAGGCCTATCCGGAAAACTCTTGTGGAAAGCTTTAACAAGCCTAGGAGCAGAGACATCATCCGTCCTTACCCAGGAGTTGTCTTCGGGACCGAAACCCTTCCAGGAGACAAGATACTGTAATCTCCCTCTATACCAGGGTTCCCCAACTCCAGTCCTCAAGGCCCACCAACAGGTCATGTTTTCAGGATTTCCTTAGTATTACACAGGTGATAATTGCATCACCTGCACAGGAAATAATTCCATCACCTGTGCAATACTAAGGAAATCCTGAAAACATGACCTGTTGGTGGGCCTTGAGGACTGGAGTTGGGGAACCCTGCTCTATACCATCTAGAATTCAAGATACGAGAAATTTCATATTCGCCGTCTTCCACCACAGGAGGAACTGAGACAGTGGCATCCCTATCTGATACATCAGCCTTTTTCAACAAGGAAACATGAAACACAGGATTAATCTTCCAGGAAGTAGGGACATCCAACCTAACAGCAGACGGGTTAACAACCTGAAGCACTTTAAATGGACCCACAAACTTAGGACCCAGTTTTTTAGAGGGAATCCTCAACCGCAGGTACTTTGAGGACAACCAAACCATGTCACCCACAGTTTCCTGTCAAAATACTTCTTGGACTTCTTGTTAGCCTCTTGAAGGCTGCAACGTACATTAGTCCAAATTCTCTCCACTTCAAATGACGAGAAAAAAATCTCCTCCTCCGGCACGGCCAACCCCAATTTGGAGACCGAACTAAAATACGGATGTCTCCCAGTACAACAAAAAAAAGGAGAACACCCAGCAGAGGAGGATGTATGATTGTTAAGAGCAAATTCTGCGAGAGGCAAAAACTCAGACCACACCTCTTGATTGTCCGCCACAAAACAACGCAAAAACTGTTCAACATCCTGGTTCTTTCTTTCAGTCTGCCCATTAGACTCAGGATGATACTCACACGAAAATGACGAATGGACTCCCAACCTGTCACAAAAAGCACACCAAAAGCAAGCCACAAACTGAGGTCCTCTATCAGAAACAATATCCGTGGGAACGCCATGGAGCTTGACAATCTCCTTAACCTTCGTCAGGCTGCATAATTTTACAATGTTAACAGGCTGCAGAGATACAATTGTACCTTCATATATACCTCTACTGTGGGAAGACTTTCTCCTTTACTTGGTTTCAGAAACTAAAGTTCATTCAGCTACAAATGTTATGCTGATATCTATTGGCCAGTGTTGTTACTGCTCACTTATGTTGCTGTCAAATAAGTTGATTCAAACTGGGAGTGGCTTCTACTTCTCTTCCTGCCTCCCTCCTCTCAGCACACACATTTCTAGGCTTGTGAAGTCTTCAATTTCTTGGATACGAAGGTAGGAAAGTCTCACAGCATCTAACAGCCAGTTATACCTTCATTCGCCTTATGTGGTGACAGAACAGTCAGAAATTGTCTTTGAGCCTGGACTTGGCTTACATATATTTTGCATGAAACTTATCACTATAGGTATGATTTTTATACGAAAAATGGATAATAATTAGTATCTACATATTGTTTTACGATGTTTTACTTATATTCAGCACAAAATAAAGATAGTGGCTCTGTTACAATTTTCCTATTGGTCGAAAAAACAGTCGAAGATGGAATGAAAATTCTGAAACCGTATACGGTTTACATAATATATAAATGACATTTATAAATAATTATCACTAGAAATAATTTACTTTTTTATCTGCACTTTAGAATCGAGTTTCATTCTACTTGCCACGTGTTACTGAACTAAATTATGAAGCCAAAATTCATCTACCAAGTCATCATGAGTGATAGTGATGCTGGATCTAGTTTCCGCCATAATCCAAGAAAACGTGTTTGCAGGTTAGTATAATTTTGTGAAAAGCCAATAATGTAGTATTGTGTAGTATTTCGGAAAATTATTTATTTTTCATTTTTTCATATTTACAGATTTACGTCTGGCGAAATAATGCGAATGCTAGAAGAATCTGATTCTGAGCATGAGGAAGAACCATATGTTGCATCTGATGATGAAAACTATGTACCACAAGTGGATGTTACTGAAGAAGATTCAGACATTGAACAAGAAATGGTTATAGAGCAGGAAAAAGAATACGACTCAGACGAAAGTGTTGAGGATGAGTCTGTGCCTCAAAGTGCAGACGAAATTTGGACTGCTAAGGATAAAACTCAATGGTGTAGTGATCCACTGCCAAATGCACAAACAAAATCTCGTAATGTCCTACGACAAAGAGGTGGCCCTGCAGCAATCAGCAACCTGTATACAGCAAAAGAGCTATTCAAGTCAATCATGACTCCCGAGATGTGCGACATCATATTACGAGAAACGAATCGAAAGGCCAAGAGAGTTTGTGATGCTTACAACAACGAACTGGTACAACGTTTTCCTGATTCTTCTGAACGGCCACCACAAAAAACATTCAAGCAATTTATTGAAACTGAACTCCATGCATTTTTGGGCATACTGATTGCTGCTGGTGTGCACAGAGACAGCCAAGAGAATCTGAAGGAAATGTGGAATGTTGCTGCTCTGCCTCTTATACGTGCAGCCATGTCTCGTGACCGTTTCAAGATGATACTCAGATTTATCAGATTTGACAACGAAAATACATGTGCATTACGTGTGCAAACAGATAAAGCTGCACCAATACGGGACATCTGGACAATGCTGAACAGAAATCTGGAGAGAGCCTACAAGCCATATAATTGTATCACCGTCGACGAGCAATTATTTCCATTTAGAGGCCATACTAAATTTACCCAGTATATACCTTCAAAACCAGCTAAATATGGCATAAAGATTTTCTGGGCTTGTGACTCGTCAAACGCCTACCCATTACAAGGTCAGCTCTACACTGGGAAACCAACTGATGGTCCTCGGCAAGTAAACATTGGTGAACGAATAGTATTGGACCTAGTGAGCTCGTATAAAGGCTCTGGAAGAAATGTCACCACTGATAACTTCTTTACAACCATGGAACTAACTAAGGTATTGAACTCCTGGAACATGACACTAGTTGGTACAGTGAGAAAAAACAAAAGGTTCCTACCTAGCAACATGCAGCCTGCCAAAGAAAGGCCTGTAAACTCGACAAATTTTGCCTGCAATCATGATGCAACAGTCTGTTCATATGTACCAAAGAAGAACAAATCAGTCGTGCTTCTATCATCTATGCACATGACGGGAGAAGTTGAAGAGACACTAGCAGCCAAGCCAGAGATAATAAAATACTACAACAAAACAAAAGACGGAGTTGATGTTATGGATAAAATGTTGGGAGAGTACACTGTGAAACGACGAACATTACGTTGGCCTCTGGCATTTTTCTACAATATAATTGACGTCACTGGGTTAGCATTCTACATCATCTACAGAGAACACAATTCAAGCTTCAGGACAAAGGATCAACGAAGAAAGTTCCTGAAAGATCTCGCAAATCAGATGTGTATGCCTGCAATTGAAGATCGTAGTACAAACCGAATGATGATGAGAAACCATTTTCTTCGAGGTGCAGTAGAAATGGTGCTTGGACGATGCATTCTGGTAGCATCGCAAGCAGCAGCTGGCCCTCAAATACCTCATGGTAGTCGTGGACCCTCCCCTGTTGTTGGTAGTTGCTATGTCTGCCGAGACCTAAGGCGAAGACAACGTAAGACTAGAAAGTCTTGTGTGGTTTGTGTGAAACCCATTTGCGATGAACACTCGGTAGCAAAGACAACATGCATTACTTGCGAAGAAAATCAATAAAAAAAGTTTCTTACATTTTCTTTTATAATGTAAATGAACAGTTTTTTTACTTGTTTATAATAATAAAATAGCATTATTATTAAAAAAAATATTATTCTTTTTTCCTTGCATTATCTTCATTCAAAATATATGAGGGTACATTTGTACCTATGCAGCTTGTTATGGATGCAAAAATATCTCGACCCCTTATCTCGGATGGGGGTGGAGATATTTTATTGAAATTTGGCCAATATATTCTGGACCAAAACTGCAGAGATGTCACGAAATTTCAGCCCTCTACGGCTTTTCGAAAAAAAAGTTATTGCAATTTTAAAACGGAATAGTTACAATTGTACCTACTCAGCCAGACGAAGGTTAACAAACGCCTTAGCGAGTGTCTTGGCGAAGGGCAACTTAATGAATGGAACCAAATGCACAGCTTACTAAAACAGTCCACGACGACCCAGATGACAGTAAAACCCTCGGACACAGGAAGATCAGTAATAAAATCCATTGTGAGATGCATCCGAGGCGCACTAGGAACCTCCAGAGGTCAAAGCAACCCTGCAGCAGGAGTATGTGAAGCCTTTGATCTAGCACACACAGTACATTGACGCACCCACTTGATGACTTCCTTCTGCCATCCAGGCCACCAAAAACTGCTACTGATAAGTCTCTTAGTCTCCGAAATTCCTGGATGACCTGCCAACCGAGACTCATGACACGCCACAAACAAATCTCTCCTAAAGGCTCTAGGCATGAACAACCTCCCATGGGGAGTGTTAGATGGAGCATCATCTTGAGCTTCCAGAATCCCATTCTCCAAAACGGAGTCCAATGCCGCCACCACAACTCCTTTCTTGGTACCAGGGATATAGGTAACAGAAAAATTAAACCGAGAAAAAAAAAGAGCCCACCTAGCTTGACGGCCATTCAAGCGCTTGGCAGCATCCAGATAGATCAAATTCTTATGATCTGTGAAAACCTGAATAGGAAATCTAGCGCCTTGCAGAAAATGACGCCAATGTTCAAAAACGAGTTTAATAGCCAGCAACTCCCGATTTCCAACATCATAATTCAGTTCGGTTTCCGAAATTTTTTTCGAAAAGAAGGCACTTGGATGTACTCCATCCTTGTTCTCCTGAGACAAAACTGCTCCGACCCCCACCGATGAAGCATCGACCTCGACCAAAAAAGGCTTGGTCTCATCAGGCTGCATAAGGATAGGGGCAGAACTGAACCTCTCTTTGAGATACTCAAACGCTTCAATGGCCTCAGTAGTCCACTGGACCGTATTCGCGCCTTTCATAGTGAGATCGGTCAGAGGCTTAACAATTACAGAAAAATTCTTAATGAATTTCCTTTAATAATTGGCAAAACCCAAAAATCTTTGTATATATTTCAAACCAATAGGTCTAGGCCATTCCTGCACAGCCTGAATCTTCACGGGGTCCATCTCAAAGGCCACGCTGGAGACAATGTAGCCCAAAAAACGAATTTTCTGCACAGCGAACTCACATTTCTCCAGCTTAGCAAAGAGTGAATTATCACTCAATAACTGCAAAACTTCACGTACACTCTGCCAATGGGACACTAGATCTGGTGAATGAATCAAAATGTCATCCAAATACACAACCACATTCTTACCAATCAAAGGTCTCAGGATGTCATTAATAAGGTTCTGAAAAAATGCAGGTGCATTGGTAAGACCAAAAGGCATCACCAGATTCTCAAAATGACCTACTGGAGTATTAAAAGCAGTTTTCCATTCATCACCCTCCTTCACTCGTAACAAATTGTATGCCCCCCGGAGATCAATTTTAGAGAACCACTTGGCCCCCACCAACTGGTTAAACAAGTCAGGAATTAACGGCAATGGGTAGGAATTGCGTACGGTAATCTTATTAATTTCACGAAAATCCAGACATAGACGTAAACCCCCGTCCTTTCTTTTAACAAAGAAAAATCCAACTGCCACAGGCGACTTACAAGTCCAAAATTTCTTGGTGAACTCCATTGATAGTGAGGGGAAATGCAGCAACCTTGTGAGTAATACATTTCAAGGGAGTGTTATCAATTGCAATCACAGAAATAGGTGATGACAAAGGTTTGGATTTCAATTTAAGGTTTTCCAAAAACCTTTTATCAATCACATTAAGTGATGAACCACAATCCCCAAATACCTGAAATTCAATCAAATTTTCCTGCAAAGTAGTCCTCCCAGAAAGAAATACTCCTGCAGAGCGTAAACAAGCTATACGAGTGTAACTGACCTTTTTTTTCTTCTTTATTTAAACAAAGCTCACAATACTTAATCAATACTTAATCAAATGGTCAGCTTTACCACAATAAAGACACAATCCCTTAGCAAACCTCTGGTCTCTTTCCTGAGAGGGGAGCGACTTCGCCCCAACCTCCATCGGTTCTCCAACGTCAGAGCAGATTTTCTGTGGCCTAGGACCTGGCATTACAGGAGTCTTTACCTCATTCTGCCTGAACCTCAGTCTCCTGTCCACACAAACAGCTAATTGCATGGCATCCTGCAGAGTCTTAGGTGCAGGGAAAGCAATTAGCAGATCCTTAACCCTGTCACTCAGACCAGCGAGAAATAGACATTTCAGAGCAGGATCATTCCATTTAACTTCTGAGGCCCATCTTCTGAAGTGTGTGCAATAAATTTTCAACATCACCTGACCCCTGATTCAAACGCCTGAGTTCTGCCTCAGCAGATGAGATTCGATCAGGATCATCATATAATAGCCCCATTGCAGAAATAAGTTCTTCTACAGACCTTAAACATGGATAATTATGTTGGAGAGAAAAGGCCCACCCCTGTGGTTCTTTGCGCAAAAGTGACATAATAAAACCAATGCACTGTGATTCATTCCCAAAGGACCTTGGTCTCAAACTAAAATATAACAAACAAGCATTTTTAATAGTGCTGAGCGAGCATGCTCGACACTGCTCGGTACTCGCCCGAGCATCTCACTACTCGGGATGTTCGGCAAGCATCAAGCATTTTTGGGTTACTCGGGCAGGAGCTCTGGTCTCCGCCCTGCATGTTTGGCGCTCTTTACAGAGCCAATGAACATGCAGGGATTGCCTGCCAGTCATTGTAATGCCGCAGCCATGTTGGTTGTGGGCATTACAGTGATTGGCTGGCCGCACAGCGTCACCTCGAGTATTTAAAACCGGGAGCCGCCATCTTGGACACAGTCGCTCCGGATCAGACAGTGTAGGGAGAGTGCTGCTGAGCTAGGGAGAGATTTATACTGTGAAATAGGTAGTGTAGGGTCTCTAAAGCCTGCAAAATCAAACAAACAGTCCTTATCAGGACTAAAATCCATCCCAGATATCAGGCAGGCAGGCTGTATAGGAGACACAGTGGTCATACCAACAAACACTGCATTACAGTCCTGTATGCTGCTGCTGCTCAAATTGCTAGACTTAGCCCCAGGTCTCAGGGACCAGGAAAAATCCTTTTTTTTCATCTAAATCCTCTTTTTTTTTTCCTCAGTCAGACTGTACAAATACCCGTCTTATTGACCTTTTGGTATCCCCCCCCACCCCCAAAAAAAAAATTGAGTGTGTCTGTGAGTGTTCAGACACAAATATATCTGTTTAAAAGATTCTGGTGTAGGCCAGAGAAATAGAACTGTGGTTTTCCTCTTCCACGGTTCAAATCTGTGTGTTATCCACCTTTTTGCCTTTTTTACATATAAAAAAACAGTTTGAGTGTCTCGCTGACTGTTCAGACACAAATATATCTGTTTAAAAGATTCTGGTGTAGGCCAGAGAAATAGAACTGTGGTTCTCCTCTTCCATGGTTCAAATCTGGGTGTAATCCACCTTTTTGCCTTTTTACATAAAAAAAAACAGTTTGAGTGTCTCGCTGACTGTTCAGACACAAATATATCTGTTTAAAAGATTCTGGTGTAGGCCAGGGAACTAGAACTGTGGTTTTCCTCTTCCACGGTTCAAATCTGGGTGTAATCCACCTTTTTGCCTTTTTTACATATAAAAAAACAGTTTGAGTGTCTCGCTGACTGTTCAGACACAAATATATCTGTTTAAAAGATTCTGGTGTAGGCCAGAGAAATAGAACTGTGGTTTTCCTCTTCCACGGTTCAAATCTGGGTGTAATCCACCTTTTTGCCTTTTTTACATAAAAAAACCAGTTTGAGTGTCTCGCTGACTGTTCAGACACAAATATATCTGTTTAAAAGATTCTGGTGTAAGCCAGAGAACTAGAACTGTGGTTTTCCTCTTCCATGGTTCAAATCTGGGTGTAATACACCTTTTTGCCTTTTTTACATAAAAAAAAAACAGTTTGAGTGTCTCGCTGACTGTTCAGACACAAATATATCTGTTTAAAAGATTCTGGTGTAAGCCAGAGAACTAGAACTGTGGTTTTCCTCTTCCACGGTTCTAATCTCCTTTTTATTACCCTTTTGCCATTGATAGTGCAAGTATAAGCTATTTTACTTCATTTACAATGGGCAAGGCGCGTGGCAAGGGACGTGGAACTGGATGTTGTGGTCATGGTGCGTGCAGAGGATGGGGCCGTGGCCAAGGTGAAAATGTGCCCCAACCAACAGCCACATCTTCTCGCTCCCAATTCTTGACCTAATTACTAGGGAAGCACACAACAACACCACTATTGCGAACTGATCAGTGTGAACAGGTTATTAATTGTATAGCAGATAATACTTCCAGTCACCTGGACACCACCACCTCCGGTTTGTCTTCAACACGGTCAAGTTTTAGTAGCCGTGAGTCTCGATCGCATACTCCTCCTCACCCTGATGCTCCTTCCTCCCACCATGCCAAGTGTAGTCAGACAGCAACTGATCCCACGGTTGGACACTCTGAAGAGCTGTTCACTGGTCCATTTCCATATTTGGGCCGCTCGCCTGCTCCGCTTGAAGTGATGGAAGAGGAGATCCCATGTAGCAATGGCCAAAGATTTGAACAGCCACGGCCACATGAAGGCGACCCCGGCTATTTGCCACAAGAGGTGGATGATGATGAGACACATTTGCCACGAAGTGAGGAGGAGGACTGTGGTGCGGAAGTGGAAGAGGTGGTGGATGATCTAGTAACTGACCCAATGTGGCAGGAGGACACACAGTGCGAGGCCAGCAGCACACAAGGGGAGGGAGGCAGAGTACCCCAACAGGCAGGAGGAAGCAGTGTGGTGGCCGCAGACAGAAGGTGGGCAACCATTCCCCGTAACACCAACACGAGGGACGTTGCGAGTACAACCGGTAGGTCTTCCAGAGTCTGGAATTTTTTTAAAGACTCTGCTGATAACCCCAAAAAGGCCATTTTTGGGGTTATCAGCCATTTTTGCCTATTTAATCTGGCTCCGCCCTCCTGGCCTTGCTGGACTTCATTGTATTTACTACTCTTGAGCTAGCTTGGTGCTCTGTTGCCGTTCTCTGTTAGTGTTGCTAGGTCTTCTGACTTCTATGCTTTTTGTTGTGTGTTTGTCTTTGACTGCTACTATTTCTGTTAGGAGGTGTCCAACTTATCCCAGTCCCTAGTTCTTGTAGGGATCCCTCCCTCACATCTATAGGTCTTCGTACAGACTAGCCGAGGACTTTAGCGGGTCTGATCGCAGGATCAGGTTCTCCGTTACATCGTAGGGATCTAGTTTAGTTCTATTGTAGGGACAGATCTCCTTTCTTTCCTTAGTCCCTGTAGCAGATCATAACAGTAAGTCCAGCCCTAAAAGAAAAAAAAAAAAAATTTCTCTAAGGAAAGACCTCCAGTTTTCCATCATGGTCTCGGTTCAAGATTTGGCTCAACGCTTGCAGGGACTCTCTCTGGAGGTGGCCAAGCTCCAACAACACGTGAGTAGCTGTTCTGGAGCACATTTTGTGGAACCAAAGGTACGTCTGCCTCATTTATTTTTTGGCGAACAACAAGATTTTTTTTCTTTTAAAAATGCTTGTTTATTGTATTTTCGTTTGAGACCCGGATCCTCTGGTGATGAATCACAGCGCATAGGGTTCATAATGTCACTTTTGCGCAAAGATCCTCAGGGATGGGCCTTCTCTCTCCAACCTAGTGATCCGTGCTTTAGATCAGTGGATAGTTTTTTTTCTGCTTTGGGTTTGTTATTCGATGATCCTGATCGTGTCTCATTTGCTGAGTCTGAATTGAGACATCTGAGGCAGGGATCAGGTAATGTGGAAAAATATTGTTCTCACTTCCGTCGGTGGTCTGCCCAGGTGGGGTGGAACGATTCAGCTTTGAAAAGCTTGTTTCTTGCAGGGCTAGGTGAAAGGGTTAAGGATTTACTGATTGCCTATCCCACACCTGGAAACTTGCAGGAGGCAATGCAATTAGCTATACGGGTGGACAGGAGACTGCGTGCAAGGGTTAATGAGAGCAAATCCTCTGCTATGTCAGCTCCGAGTCCTGAGAGGGTCTGTGCTGACAATGGAGAGCCAATGAAGATTGGGGCGATGGCACCTCGCTCTCAGGAAAAAGACCGCAGGCTTTCTGAAGGCTTGTGCTTCTATTGCGGAAATTCTGGTCATTTTATTAAGAACTGTGTGCTTCGTATGAAGAAAGAAAAAAAAAATGGTCAGTCATGCACGTATAGCCTGTTTAAATTCTAAGGGAGTATTCCTATCTGCCACTACTGCTGCTCAGGATGAATTAATTGAATTTCGGGTATTTGTGGATTGTGGTTCTACTCTGAATGTGATTGATGGGGGATTCTTGGAAAAACTTAGATTAGAACCTAAAACTTTGTCATCCCCTATTGCTGTGGTTTCTGTTGATGGCTCTCCCTTGAAGAGTGTTACTCATAAGGTCTGTGAATTTCCCCTCACTATTAATGGTATTCATCAAGAGAATTTGGATTTGGTGGTATTGGATAATTTGCCTTCTCCAGTAATATTGGGGTTACCCTGGTTAAAATTGCACAATCCTGTACTGGATTGGTCTACCAATGAAATTAAGTCCTGGAGCCCTAAGTGTTATGACAAGTGTTGTAACGGACGTATTGCTGCTGTGGATAAAGGGGAATTGCCTGTACCTATTCAGGATTTTTGGAGAGTTTTTTCTGAGGAGGAGTCACAAATTTTGCCTCCCCATAGTGACTATGATTGTACCATTGAATTTGTCCCTGGAGCGACTCTTACTAAAAGTCGTTTACTTAATCTTACTATTCCTGAGAGAAAGGCTTTGGAGGAATACATACAGATAAGCTTGGCCGCCGGTCACATTAGGCCTTCCAAGTCTCCTGTGGCTGTTGGATTTTTTTTTGTAAAAAAAAAAGATGGCGGTTTACATCCTTGTCTGGACTTTCGTGAGATTAATAAAATTACTGTACGCAATCCTTACCCACTGCCATTGATTCCTGATTTATTTAACCAGTTAGTAGGGGTCAAGTGGTTCTCTAAAATTGATCTCCGGGGGGCATACAATTTGTTGCGCGTGAAGGAGGGTGATGAATGGAAGACTGCTTTTAACACTCCTGTGGGTCATTTTGAGAATCTGGTGATGCCTTTTGGTCTTACCAATGCTCCAGCATTTTTTCAGAATCTTATTAATGACATCCTTAGACCTTTAATCGGCAAAAATGTGGTTGTGTATTTGGATGACATTCTGATTTATTCGCCTGATCTGGAGTCTCATTGGCGGAGCGTACGTGAGGTATTACAGTTATTAATGGACAATTCGCTTTTTGCTAAGCTGGAGAAATGTGAGTTCGCTGTACAGAGAATTAGTTTTTTGGGCTACATTATCTCCAGTGAAGGTTTTGAGATTGAACCGGTTAAAGTTCAAGCTGTGCAGGAATGGCCTAGGCCTATTGGTTTGAAATCGATACAGAGGTTTTTGGGTTTCGCCAATTATTACAGAAAATTCATAAAAAAAATTTCTATTATTGTCAAACCGCTGACCAATCTCACCAGGAAAGGTGCTAATGCGGTTCAGTGGACTTCTGAGGCCATTGAAGCTTTTGTGTTTCTGAAGGAGAGGTTCACCTCTGCTCCCATCCTTATGCAGCCTGATGTGACTAAGCCGTTTTTGGTTGAGGTTGATGCTTCTTCGGTGGGGGTCGGTGCGGTGTTGTCTCAGGAAAACAAGGATGGAGTACATCCCTGTGCCTTTTTTTCAAAAAAATTTTCTGAGACTGAACTTAATTACGATATTGGTAATCGGGAATTGCTGGCGATTAAACTCGCATTTGAACACTGGCGTCACCTCATGGAAGGTGCTGAATTTCCCATTCAGGTTTTCACTGATCATAAAAATCTGATCTATCTCGATGCTGTCAAGCGCTTGAATGCCCGTCAGGCTAGGTGGGCACTTTTTTTCTCGCGGTTTAATTTTTCCGTTACTTACATCCCGGGTACCCAGAATGTTAAAGCGGATGCTTTGTCTCGCAGCTTTTCTCCCATGGTCGGTGTTGAGGAGGAAGAGGAGAGCATTTTACAAGAAGGTGTTGTGATTGCTGCTTTGGACTCCGTTTTGGAGGATGAGATTCTTAAAGCTCAGGAGAATGCCCCATCTAACACTCCCCATGGGAGGTTGTTTGTGCCTAGGACCTTTAGGAGAGATTTGTTTGTTGAGTGTCATGAGTCTCGGTTGGCAGGTCATCCAGGAATTTCTGAGACCAAGAGACTTGTGGGTCGCAGTTTTTGGTGGCCTGGATGGCAGAAGGAAGTTATTAAGTGGGTGCGCCAATGTACTGTGTGTGCTAGATCCAAGTCTTCGCATGCTCCTGCGGCGGGGTTGCTTTGCCCTCTGGAGGTTCCTAGTGCACCTTGGACACATCTGGCTATGGACTTTATTACTGACCTTCCCCCCTCTGAAGGTTTCACGGTCATCTGGGTGGTCGTGGACCGTTTTAGCAAGATGTGTCACTTGGTTCCCTTCATCAAACTGCCTTGCGCTAAGACACTCGCTAAGGCCTTTGTCAAGGAAATTGTCAGACTACATGGTGTTCCTACTGACATTGTTTCTGATAGGGGACCTCAGTTCGTGGCTCGTTTTTGGCGTGCCTTTTGTGACAGGTTGGGAGTTCATTTGTCGTTTTCATCCGGATATCATCCTGAGTCTAATGGCCAGACAGAAAGGAAGAACCAGGATGTTGAGCAGTTCTTGCGTTGTTTTGTGGCAGACAATCAAGAGGGGTGGTCTGAGTTTCTGCCACTTGCTGAATTTGCTCTTAACAACCATACATCCTCTTCTGCTGGGTGTTCGCCTTTTTTTTGTTGTTCTGGGAGACATCCGTCTTTTGGGTCACTCTCCAAATTGGTTTCGGCTGTGCCTGAGGAGGAGAGTTTTTCCGGTGATTTGGAGAGAGTTTGGACGGATGTGCGTGGTAATCTTCAGGAGGCTAACAAAAAATCTAAAAGGTACTTTGATAGGAAACGGCAAGAGGTTTTGTTTGCTGTTGGTGACATGGTTTGGTTGTCCTCTAAGAATCTGCGATTGAGGATTCCTTCTAAAAAATTGGGTCCCAAGTTCGTAGGGCCCTTTAAGGTGCTTCAGATAGTTAACCAATCTGCTGTTAGGTTGGAGGTTCCTACGTCCTGCAAGATTAACCCGGTGTTTCATGTTTCTCTGTTGAAAAAAGCTGATGTGTCGGATGGTGACGCCTCTGCCACTGTTCCTCCGGTGGTGGAGGACGGGGAATATGAAATTTCCCGCATCCTAAATTCTAGACGGTATAGAGGGAGTTTGCAGTATCTCGTCGCTTGGAAGGGTTTCGGACCTGAGGATAACTCATGGGTGAGGGCGGATGATGTTTCTGCTTCTAGACTTGTCAGAGCGTTTCACAGGAGGTTTCCTGGTAAGCCTGGGCCTAGGGGATCCGGAGCATCCTCTTAGAAGAGGGGGTACTGTTAGAACTTTCCTGTTAGTTTTTTTTTTAGTTTGCTGGTCACATGACCATTTTTGCCTATTTAATCCGGCTCCGCCCTCCTGGCCTTGCTGGACTTCATTGTATTTACTACTCTTGAGCTAGCTTGGTGCTCTGTTGCCGTTCTCTGTTAGTGTTGCTAGGTCTTCTGACCTCTATGCTTTTTGCTGTGTGTTTGTCTTTGACTGCTACTATTTCTGTTAGGAGGTGTCCAACTTATCCCAGTCCCTAGTTCTTGTAGGGATCCCTCCCTCACATCTATAGGTCTTCGTACAGACTAGCCGAGGACTTTAGCGGGTCTGATCGCAGGATCAGGTTCCCCGTTACATCGTAGGGATCTAGTTTAGTTCTATTGTAGGGACAGATCTCCTTTCTTTCCTTAGTCCCTTTAGCAGATCATAACACACACGACTTTGTGGGGCGAACCCCAGGGTCCGTGACCAGTGTCAGCGGGTGTCACCACTGCTTCTTCCACTGTTGTGTGACGCGCCCCTGGGCCTGTGTCGCGGGAGCTTACCCGGAGCCGGATCTCTTTGGGGTTGTAGTCTCGTGGCAGTGATCCGGTCCGTGCCCAATGAGTCAAACTAAGTGGCGAGTCTATTAGCAGTAGATGTTGGATGACTACGCCACCCATTGAATGCAGCTTTGGAGCTGCCGCTGCAGGGCAGACCGCTGAGGCCGGTGGAAGGATGGTGCAGCGGGGATGGTATAACCCCCAACGGGAGGGGTATGGCCTCAGGGCAGCCGACGTGGATGATGGGGGTAGCAGGAACCACTCGGAGACGGTACGGTGTAGTTCAGGGTCTTTACTGGTGACAACGATAGACCCTCCCGGAGTACTGGCTAGCGATTGGGGCCTGGTCAGTCCTTGAGCAGATGGGATCTCCCCTGGCCAGGCGGAGTTGTAGGCCTCCCAAACTACCGATACTCTTCTGGCTACCTTGCTAGAAGCGGGTATAAGTAGCCCACGTCCCTGAGTGTACCGTGTGGTGCTCACCCGTATGGCCGGTGACTCGGGGCCTTCTAGTAGCTTCCGCTCCACGACGGCGGTGCTGGTCCCATGCGTGTGACCGTGCCTTCGGGTTTCTTGGCCAGAGGACCTGAAATCCCCTGCCTGACGGATTCTGCTGCTGGGTAGGAGTTAGTCCCCACAGCCTCGGACTCCGGGTCCGGTAAGAAATCTTCTCAGTCAGGGCGAGCTCTGCAGCTGCCAGCCCCTGACTCCTTGTAACACTGCTCCCACAGAGCTCCTGTTGTTTCTTCCCATAGCTGCTTCTCTTCTCTGTCTCTACTTCTGGCATGGCCCAGGAGCTGGGCCCAGCCGGAGCCACAGCTCCCTGTCAGCCCTCCTGGCTGAACTCTCCCTCTGAACTCCCTAACCCTGCCTCAGCCCCAGGTTTATATAGGGGAAGTTCTTCCCCTCCCAGGACTGGGCAGGAGGTGTGGCATGCATAGGATTCCTGACCAAGAGACCTCCCACCTGCTCTCAGACATAACATTGCCGTTACTGTGGAAACCAGACCCCTGGGGTGCCACATTTGCGTGTAAGAGAATCCCCTGTTGTGCGTGCAAGGCAATTCCCTGGCCATACTGCATGCAAAGATGCCCCCTCCTCTCAGTCTTCACTTGTTATGGCAGTTTCTAAAGAAACAGCATCAACGTCCACGTCCACGTCCCACCGTAGCGTTCAATTGTTCATATCTCAGACCTTTGAACGAAAGCGCAAATTCGGAGCCAACGCCCCACAGGCCACAGTCCTAAATTCGCACATTTCATGACTGCTTGCGTTGGAAATGCTGCCTTTTAGGCTGGTGGAGACGGAATCCTTCCGCAACCTTATGGCAGTGGCCATCCATCGGTACTCGGTCCCCAGCCGACACTATTTTGCCTGGTGTGCCATCCCCGCACTACACAAACATGTGTCCCAAAACATCTGCCGTACCCTCAACAAGGCAGTTACTGGGAGAGTCCACCTGAAAACGGACACGTGGACAAGTGCTTGTGGCCAGGGACGGTACATCTCCCTGACGGCACACTGGGTAAACATAGTGGAAGCCGGGACCCAGTCGGACCTTGGGAAGGAACACATCCTCCCCACACCGAGGATTGCGGGCCCTATGTAATTCAGAGTTTCCCCCACAGTGTACAGCTCCTGCGCATCATCCTCCTCCTCCTCATGTTCAGCCTCCATCTCAGATAACACCACATCAGTTACAAGCTGGAAGCACTGCAGTACTGCCTCAGCCAAGCGGCAACAGGCTGTGCTGAAACTCATAAGCTTAGGTGATAAACCTCACACTGCTTGTGAGTTGTGGACAGCTGTGAAAGAGCAGGCAGATCTGTGGCTGAGACCGCTGAACCTACATCCAGGCATGGTCATGTGTGACAATGGCCGTAACCTGGTGGCAGCTCTGAGGCGAGGCGAGGTCACACACGTACCATGCCTGGCTCATGCGCTTAACCTTGTGGTTAAGCGGTTTCTTAAATCATACCCCGAGTTGCCAGATCTGCTCGTCAAAGTACGCCGCCTGTCAGCTCATTTTCAGAAGTCGGCTACAGTCCTTGCTGTGTTGCAGCAGCATTTGCAGCTTCCTGCACACTGACTGGTGTGTGATGTCCCAACACGTTGGA
The DNA here is from genome assembly GCF_046119375.1 of Phyllobates terribilis. Taxonomy (NCBI): domain Eukaryota; kingdom Metazoa; phylum Chordata; class Amphibia; order Anura; family Dendrobatidae; genus Phyllobates; species Phyllobates terribilis. The sequence continues at coordinate 215,893,782 of NW_027362769.1, read as the reverse complement.
ACTCTACCCTCCACATGTTGCAAAGGATTTGTGAGCAGAAGAGAGCAGTTGTGGAGACTCCACACATAAGACCTCAGGAGTGGACCTGGATTTCTGACATATGTACTTTGAAGAGTCCACCAAGATGGTGAGTGGCGATGACTCCATGTCTCTTCCAAGAGGCATTAAAATCATCTTGTTAAGCTACTGTGACCTCCACATCTCTTCCAAGGGTCATTGATATTGTCTTTTTATTCCACTGGGACCTCCACCACTCTTCCAAGGGGCATTGATATTGTCTTTTTATTCCACTGGGACCTCCACCACTCTTCCAAGGGGCATTGATGTTGTATTTTTATTCCACTGCGACCTCCACCACTCTTCAAAGGGGCATTGATAATGTCATTTTATTCCACTGTAACCTCCACCACTCTTCCAAGGGGCATTGATATTGTCTTTTTATTTGACTGCTGCACCAATAGAGATAAGGCAAACAAACAACCACACAGCCCAGGTTGAAAATTGCCAAAGCTTTAATAATAACACATAAAAGCAAATATACACAGCAATAATAAAATCAAAGACACACCTCAGATGGAAAAAGTGGAGTGCCTGGACTAAAGAGTAAAAAGGAAGACATTATAATCTAACATAGAGCTCCCACAGGTAATATGTAAGTATAATATAAAACCAAGGGCATAAAATACAAAAGGCAGCAAAAAATAATAATCACATGGAAAATAATAAAGGTACCCAACAGATATTTCATATATATATAGATATATTAATATCACAAATGACAGTACACTTATTGTTAATAAGATCAGAATATAAATATATGCAGTGACTCTGCCTCAAAGATACATACACAGATATATAAATATATATGAACCACTAGATAGCCTCAACAAATACCTTATCCTAATATAGCTGCATATATAAATGACTAGTGTCAATAAAAGTAGCCCAAAAATGGTTTACAAGATAGTCATAATTACCCAAATAGCATAGATCAACAGTCCAGGCACCCACCACGCACCCGACGCGTGTTTCGCGTAGGAAATGCTTCGTCCAGGGGTGATGATATGCTGGAGTGAATAAGTATATAAAGGATCCTGGCCAATATTATGCAAATTGATAATTATCCACAGCTGTGCATGAGCACTTAGCCTGACCTCTACAGGGGAGAATATAAAAAAGACAGGCACCCAAAAGGATTACCACCAAGAAATAGAGAAAAAAGAAAATGGAAGAAAGAAAAAAGAAAAGTGTACCAATGAACCAACAATGTGCAAGTGAAAAATATAGAAAAAGATAAAGTGAAAAAAGACCAGAGACAAAAGCAAATATATTTAAATTTTTAATAGAAAACAAACACATTGCATACCATGTAAAAGAAAAGATACACCACGTGTGTGAATAGAATAGTGCAAAAATATATTGTTTAAACACAATAAGGTGATAAAATGTGTAAGATTATATGAGAAAATATATATCAACAAAATATATATATATACAATATATATTAATGATAAAGTGTGATGTGCATAGTATAAAAAATATCTCATAATAATGTATATCAAATACTGTATATGGTGACATGTGCATAAACTACATACGTGATATATGTATGCGAGTAACACTAAGTGTAAAAACTTCATCAAAGGATATGATGAAAAAGTATCATGTGCATAGAATAAAAAATAAAATAAAAAAGAAGAAAAATAAGTATCAGAAAATATGTATATACCAGATATATCTATGCCAAATATGTATATACGGGATATATATCTGCCATAATAAAGTGACGAGTGCACCGACAAAAAAAAAAAAAAAAAAGGAATCCTCGCAGAAGACCAAGACCAATCCAGGACCAACTCAACAAAAATATAATCAGTAGCACATATAAACAAACCAACAAGACAGTTAAAAAACACAATATATTATATTAAAACCAGCACGATTAGGACTCAGATCAAAAGGCGGACAAGAAGTAGAATCCAAAAAATGTAACAAACACATATATATGTGTATGTATACCCACATATGTATAGATACTTGCAGATATGGAGGGCGACAGGATAATTTAGAGAAAGGGCACAAAGCTATTGTGGTCATTTAGTCCAAGGGGTGATATGGTCTTTAACTTATAAATCCACTTTGTTTCTTTTTGAGCCAATAATTTCTTCCAGTTACCCCCTCTCGAACTCAAGAAAACCCGGTCAATACCCCTAAAGACCAGCCCAGTAGAGTCACAATTATGGGTCACTTTGAAATGATGTGGGATTGGTTTCAACAAAGATAAATCATCCACTTGACCAGCCCCTTCAATATCCAAAACATGTTCACGAATTCGCCTCCTGAATTCACGTGTCGTCATGCCTATATATATAAGACCGCACGGACATGTGGCATGATAGATAACTGCCTTAGTAGTGCAATTGATATTATAGGTGATTCTGTATCTAGCGCCCTTAGAATCAAGGAAATATTCCGCTGTGTCCACATTCTTGCAGGCAACACATTTGTTACATGGTGAACATCCCCATTTTGGACCTTTTGAGCCAAAGATAAATTCTGTTCCAGGTCCCTTATGATAGCTATGGACCAAATGGTCACGTAAATTCTTAGCTCTTCTGTATGTAATAGATGGCTTTGTGTTGATACATTGGGAGATGGTTTTGTCCAATGATAGGACACCCCAATGTTTCTGCATGATTGCAAATACATCATCGCTGTGGGAGTTATAATCAAAGACACAGCGTACCCTTGAGTCCGAAGGAACAGAACGTGGTTTATTCTTTAAAAGATCAATTCTCTCACTGTGGCGAGCTCTTGTATAGGCTTTGAAAATGGACTTCTTTCCATATCCCCGGTCTTTAAACCGACTGTGTAGATCCTCTGCCTGTTTTTCAAAAAGAGGAATGCTAGAACATATCCTTCTGGCTCTAAGGAATTGTCCAACCGGTATGTTATTGATCAAATGTTTCGGATGCTGTGATGAAGCATGGAGGAGAGTGTTGGCAGAAGTACTCTTCCGGAACAGGTCAGTCTCGATATATTCATGACAGTCCACCTGTATGAGAATATCAAGAAATTCAATACACTCTCTACTGCTTTTATAAGTCAACTTGACATTCAAATTGTTGTTGTTAAGATCTCTAAAGAATGAACATAATTCATCTTGTGAACCCTGCCAGATAAAGAGTACATCGTCGATGTAACGCCACCATGAGATCACTCGATCCGCAAAAACCGAGGGACAAGACTGAAAAATGTTGCGCTCCCACAGCCCCAGGAACAGATTAGCATATGAGGGCGCACAAGACGCCCCCATTGCTATGCCCTGGAGCTGCAGGTAAAACACATCCCGGAACATAAAAAAATTGTGTGTTAACACAAACTTCAATGAAGCAAGAAGGAACATGCACATACAGTATCACTGTCAAGCCCACTGGAACTCAAGAAAAACCGCACGGCATCAATGCCAATGACGCGCCCCTGGGCCTGTGTCGCGCTGCGTTGCGCACGCGGGAGCCTACCCGGAGCCGGATCAGTGGAGGGTTGTAGTCTCGTGGCGGTGACCCGGTCCGTGCCCAGGGAGTCAAACTAGACGGCAGTCTATTAGTAGTAAATAGTTGATGACTACGCCACCCGTTGAGTGCAGCCAGGAAGCTGCTGCTGCAGGGCAGACCGCTGAGGCCGGTGGTAGGATTGTGCAGCGTGATAGTATAACCCCCAACGGGAGGGGTATGGCCTCAGGGCAGCCGACGTGGATGATGGGGGTAGCAGGAACCACTCAGAGACGGTACGGTGTAGTTCAGGGTCTTTACTGGTAACAACGACAGACCCTCCCGGAGTACTTGCTAGCAAACGGGGCCTGGTCAGTCTTTGAGCAGATGGGATCTCCCCTGGCCAGGCGTAGTTGTAGGCCTCCCAAACTGACTGTACTCTTCTGGCTACCTTGCTAGAAGCTGATGTAAGTAGCCCACGTCCCTGAGTGTACCGTGTGGTGCTCACCCGTATGGCCGGTGACTCGGGGCCTTCTAATGGCTTCCGCTCCACGATGGCGGTGCTGGTCCCACGCGTGTGACCGTGCCTTCGGGCTCCTGGGCCAGAGGACCTGAAATCCCCTGCCCGACGGATTCTGCTGCTGGGTAGGAGTTAGTCCCCACAGCCTCGGACTCCGGGTCCGGTAAAGAATCTTCTTAGTCAGGGCGAGCTCTGTAGCTGCCAGCCCCTGACTCCTTATAACTCTGCTGTTTCCTATGCTGCTTCTCTTCTCCACTCTCCTTGTCTGACTCACCCTGCCTCAGCCCCGGGTTTATACAGGGGAAGTTCTTCCCCTCCCAAGACTGGGCAGGAGGTGTGGCATGCACAGGATCCCTGACCAAAGGACCTCCCACCTGCTCTCAGACATAATATCTCTATCACTGTGGCAACCAGACCCCTGGGGTGTCACATTCCCCCCTAGTGAAATTTAGTACTCCGGGACTAAACACATTTAGAAAAACATAACAAAGTATAACAATAACAATACTATAAGAAAAACACATAAGATGGTTACGGCGTGTCCGCAACCGGATGCAGTCTTTGAAGAAAAGCAAAGGTGTCCATTTCACCAACACAGGGAGACGTAACCAGGTAGGGGTCTGTCCTACCCCGAGTCCTTAACAGTCTCTAGTCCATCCTGGGTTACGCTCCAACTATATACAAGGATTCCCGGTAAATCCACCAAGGTTTCCTAAAAATAACTAGAAACACAAAATTATACACAAGCAACAAGACACAGAAAAACATAAATAAAACAATTTATACACTTTAAATTCTCCAGCGTGCGGGTAACTGGCCTCTAGTGGCCCGAGTGGACCTACGGAGCTGACTGTCTGGCCCTGAACTACAGGGTGTAGGAGCTGTCAAGGGTAAACTGGGCAGCTGTCTACCGGCTCTTTGTCTCACTAGGGGTACGGCAGGCTCACTATAAGCAGAGGGTTGATTCTCCTGTTCTGCTTGTGTGGAGTCTTCTGCCTCCTGGACCGGCTGTTCTTCCAGCTCTACCCGTTGCTCCGTAGGTTCTTGGGATGATGGTTGGAGGAAGGTGAGTACGGGTACCACAACTGCACCATTGACTTGAGTCCAAGACTGAGGAAAGTCCCCGAGCACGGTACTAACCATATCTTCCCTTTCTTCCACGGGTCGATGGTCTTCTTGTTCCTCTTCAGGGTTCCTCAGTTGTTCGGGACACTTCTTCAGGTGGTCCCGGGATACAATGGCTGTGGTTTCCCCTCCATCTTTACTGATGGTACAGACCTTCGGGTTCTCGTGGCTTGAGGGCAGTACGGTGTACGGGTCCTTCTCCCACTGGTCGTCCAACTTGTGGAGCCGTCTCTTCCTCTTCAAGACCTGCTCTCCGGGTACCAGGGGAACAGCGGGAGCATACTGGTTGTAAGTTTTCTCTTGTCTTTCCCTAGCCTGACAGAGACTTCGCTCCACGCTCTCCTGTACTCTCCGGTACTGCTGCTGCCTCTCTGTGTCCCAGTCTGTTTCTGGTGAAGTGTCCTCGGGGGTCAGGACTCCCATTTCCAGGTCAACAGGTAACTTACCAGGTCTTGCCCTCATTAGGTAAGCCGGGGTACAGTTGGTGGAACCTACCGGGATGTGGTTGTATAGGTCCACCAGATCGGGCAACTTTTCAGGCCACAGACTGCGTTCTTCCAGGGGCAACGTTTTTAGAAGATCCATTACCACCTGGTTCATTTTTTCACAAAGTCCATTAGTCTGCGGATGGTAGGGTGTCGTCCTTATCTTCCGGCAGCCATACAGATTGCAGAATTCCTGAAAGACCTCCGCTTCAAAGGCAGGTCCCTGGTCCGTCAGCACTTGGTCCGGGTACCCGTGTGGACGGCAGAAGTGCTGCTGGAAGGCTCTAGCTGCTGTTTGAGCCGTTAAGTCCTTGACGGGGACGACAACCAAGAACCGGGAGTAATGATCCACGATGGTTAACGCGTAGACGTAGCCACTTCTGCTTGGGGTCAGTTTTACATGATCCAAGGCTACCAGTTCCAACGGTTGCCGGGTGACTATGGACTGCAGGGGAGTCTTCTGGCTGGCTCGGTCCTTCCTTCTCAGGTTGCACGGGCCACAATCTCTGCACCACTTCTCGATGGTTCCCCTCATGCCTACCCAGTGGAACCGCTCACGCAGCAGGAACTCCAGCTTTTTCCACCCAAAGTGTCCAGCTCCGTCGTGGTATGCCTCCATCACCATGGCTGCGTCTCTTCGTGGCACCACTACTTGCCAGAGTAATTCATGCGTCCGGGAGTTAACCATTCTGCGGCACAACTTCCCTTTGTAAAGGAACAGTCGACTCTTCTCTGCCCATAGTTGTTTGGCTTCCTCCGGAGCGTCTGGTTCAAGGCGAGCCTCCGGCCGAGTCAGCATCTCCTTCACCAGTCGGACGGCAGGGTCGCTGTCTTGCGTTTCCGCCCAGTTGTAGTGGGGTAAGGGGTTCAACGTAGCAGCCTGCTTACTCCTTACCCGGTGGGAATACTGAATAGTCCCATGACGGTGGAACGCAGGGAGTTCAACTTCTTCCAGTCCCTCCGGATCTTCTCCTCCGTCCGGCAGGTTGGGAATCCTGGACAGGGCGTCCGCGTTGGTATTGGAGCGTCCTGCCCAGTATTTAATTGTGAACTCGTAGTTGGACAGACGGGCCATCCACCTCTGCTCCAGGGCACCGAGTCTTGCCGTGTCCAGGTGTGTCAGCGGGTTGTTATCCGTGTACACGGTGAACCGGGAAGAAGCGAGGTAATGCTTAAAGCGCTCAGTGATTGCCCATACTACGGCCAGGAACTCTAACTTAAATGAGCTGTAATTCTCGGGGTTCCTTTCGGTGGGTCGCAGTTTTCGGCTGGCGTAGGCGATTACTCGTTCCTTCCCCTGCTGGATCTGGGACAGTACGGCTCCTAGCCCGATGTTACTGGCGTCGGTGTAGAGGATAAAGGGCTGGCTATAATCCGGGTACGCCAGGATTTCGTCCCCCGTGAGGGCCATCTTCAGCTGGCGGAAGGACTCTTCTTCCAGCTCTTCCCATTTGAAGGGCGGCTTCTGGTTCTTGGCCTTCCGGGACTGGCCTATCAGGAGGTCCTGCATAGGTGCTGCCTTTTTGGTGAAACCGGGAATAAACCTTCGGTAGTAGCCTACCAACCCGAGGAACTGCCGCACTTCTTTTACGCTGGAGGGGCTTGGCCATCCCTTAATTGCGGTGATCTTATCGGGGTCGGGAGCCACTCCGTCAGCGCTCACCACGTGTCCCAGGTACTGCACCTTTGGTTTCAGGAGGTGACACTTGGAGGGTTTCACCTTTAGGCCGTAACTCGCCAGAGCCTCGAACACTTCCGCCAGGTGTTTCAGGTGGTCCTCATACGTCTTGGAATATACGATGACATCGTCCAGGTACAACAGGACCGTCTCGAAGTTTCTGTGGCCCAGACAACACTCCATTAGGCGTTGGAAGGTTCCTGGTGCGTTGCAGAGTCCGAACGGCATGCAGGTGAACTCGCTAAGTCCCATCGGGGTGGTGAATGCGGCCTTCTCCCGGTCCGCCTCTGCTACAGGAACCTGCCAGTACCCGCTAGTGAGATCCAAGGTAGAGAAGAAGTTAGCAGATCTTAAAGCAGCCAATGACTCCTCTATCCTTGGTAAGGGGTGCGCATCCTTGTGTGTGATACGGTTGATTTTCCGGTAATCTACACACATCCTCATGGTGTTGTCTTTCTTTTTGACTAAAACTAATGGGGCTGCCCAGGGGCTACAACTATCCCGGATTACCCCAGCCTCCTTCATATCTCTAAGCATCCCCTTGGCGTGTTGGTAATGTGCAGGGGGTACGGGTCGATACCTCTCTTTTATGGGAGGATGATCTCCCGTGGGGATGCGATGTTCTACCCCCTTGACTCGCCCGAAGTCTAACGGGTGTTTACTAAACACTCTCTCATACTCTTGAACCACCCGATAGACTCCTTGTTTCTGATGTGAGGGAGTGGAGTCAGTACCCAAATGTAGTTGCTGACACCAGTCCTCCATGTCTTTCTTAGAGCCGTTACCTTCCTCCGGGTGAGATGGAGGCAAGGGTTCCACAGATTGTATAGAACTTTGATTAGTGGTATATAATTTGGCTAGCGTGGCATACCGGGGCAGGTACACTTCCCTCTCCCCGATATTTATTATGCGAATGGGCACCCTCCCATGGCGTACATTGACCACCCCCCGTGCTGTCAAAATGGTGGGCCTACTGTCTGAGTAAACTGGTTCTACCATTGCCTGGTAATCTCTACCTCTCAGACCAATAGCTGCCCGGCACCAAATCATCATTTCACTTTTTGGGGGCATGGCAATAGGAAAAGGGTCACACATTCTTACGCTACCAATCTCACCGCCGGAGAGTTCCACTTGTTGCCGTTGCATCAGTGCCCGGATCTCTTTCTGGAGCACCCGCTGCTCGCCGGAGCTGGCATTCTTGGCAACCTGCTGTAAAAGGAAAATCACCTCTGCAAGACAATTTTCAATTACATTAGTTCCTAGAGTTATTTTTGGGTGACTCTCATGTTTATCGATATCTACAATGATCAGTCCCTGTGCGGCCAGTTCGACTCTACCAATTTTGATGGTCACCTCTTTAAATCCGATCTGTGGCACGGGCTGACCATTGCTGGCGATGATACTCAAGTCGTCGTCGGGGTAGCGGGTAATATCCGAGTCATTCCAGTACTGCTTGAAGAGCACGTACGGGATGGTGGTGACCTGTGACCCGGTGTCCAGTAGGGCACTCATGGGAATGCCATCCAGTACCACAGGCAAGACTGGACGTCCTCCCACATATCTGTCGCGCCAGTTCGATGGGCCTGGTGATCTTTTTCCTGGGGGTTGGCCCTCTACCCCAGGTTGTGCCCGTTTAAAAAACAGTACCTTTCCATATGTCCGGGTTGATTGCAGCGGCGGCAGATGGGTCGTCCGTCCTCGCTGTATCGGTCACTGGGTCTTCCTCTGGCCGGTGGGGTCCTCCTTGGTCGACGCCACGGGATGTCCTCCGGTCCGGATGCCAGCTGGATCTTCCCTGGGGTGGAAACCTGTAAAGACTGCACAGTTCGGGTTAGCGCAGCAACGCTCTTAGCTAGCTCTTGGACCTGATGGCGTAGGTCTGGAGCCGGGTCATTGTCCAAAGCCTGCGCATCAGCTCCCACAGGCCCTGCCGACAAGGGCACCGCCTCCTGGTGGTAAGTGATAGCTGGGCGCCTGTGGGTCACAACGCCACCCGGTGCCGGTTCTCGGAGCACCCGGATGGCTCTGTCCTTGAACTGTGCAAAGTCCAGATGGGGATCTTGTAAGGCCATTGCCCGCAACTGGGTTCGGTGGGCATTGCAATATAAACCCTCTATAAATTGTTCAGTCAACAGCCTGTCCTCGTTTCCCACCCCATCAGGGTCGGTCTGCTTTATGGCCCTCAGGGCCTCTTGTAGGTTTAGTGCATAGTCCCTTATACTCTCATGCGCTCGCTGCTTGCACCCGTAGAATCTAAGCTTAATCTCGGCTGAGGTGCGGGTATCAAAGGTGTCCTTCAGCCGGGTTAGTATCCCTGCGACAGTCTTCCTCCCAGGTGGCCAGGATTTTACTTCCCTTTTGGCTGCCCCGGTTAGTTGGGCCACCAGGATGCTCACTTTTTGCTCTTCTGTGAGGGGGTACACCTGGAAGAGGCTATCCAGCTTTTCTCTAAAGTCATGCAGGGTATGTGACTCCCCTGAGTACTGGGGTAGCCAAGCTGCTCCCGGGATATAGGGCATGGTGAAGGGCATAACTGTAGCAGCGGTGGCGCTGGCGGGGGTTGAGGCAGTGAAGCTCTCCTCCGTATCCGACATCTTCCTCCCCCCTAGTGGACCGTGGCCTACCTTGCGATGATCCTGTTCCGTAGGCCGCGGCTCCGCAGTGGATCGTCAGGGTTGAGGACCTTCCGTCGCGCTCCGGTGACGTCGGCGTCTGCTGGGCTCCTTCCAGGACCTTACGCAACGTCCGGACGTGAGGCGGGGCTTCAGTTCTCGCGCGCTTTCGGAGTCCACGCCCCTCTTCTTCCCGTGCGGCGTCCTCAAGATGGCGTCCAATGGCGGGAAAACTCCACGGATGGCGGGAAGAAGGTCGAAGATGGCGCCGGATGGCGGGAAAACTTCGCTGATGGCGGGAAGAAGGTAGAAGATGGCGCCGGATGGCGGGAAACCTCCACGGATAGCGGGAATCTTCACCACTGGTAAGTTTGAACAGTCTTTGCTTTTCAGGCACGCAGTACCCGGTGGTTGCGGGCACGAGATCCTGCCGACTACGCCAAAGTTGACGCGCCCCTGGGCCTGTGTCGCGCTGCGTTGCGCACGCGGGAGCCTACCCGGAGCCGGATCAGTGGAGGGTTGTAGTCTCGTGGCGGTGACCCGGTCCGTGCCCAGGGAGTCAAACTAGACGGCAGTCTATTAGTAGTAAATAGTTGATGACTACGCCACCCGTTGAGTGCAGCCAGGAAGCTGCTGCTGCAGGGCAGACCGCTGAGGCCGGTGGTAGGATTGTGCAGCGTGATAGTATAACCCCCAACGGGAGGGGTATGGCCTCAGGGCAGCCGACGTGGATGATGGGGGTAGCAGGAACCACTCAGAGACGGTACGGTGTAGTTCAGGGTCTTTACTGGTAACAACGACAGACCCTCCCGGAGTACTTGCTAGCAAACGGGGCCTGGTCAGTCTTTGAGCAGATGGGATCTCCCCTGGCCAGGCGTAGTTGTAGGCCTCCCAAACTGACTGTACTCTTCTGGCTACCTTGCTAGAAGCTGATGTAAGTAGCCCACGTCCCTGAGTGTACCGTGTGGTGCTCACCCGTATGGCCGGTGACTCGGGGCCTTCTAATGGCTTCCGCTCCACGATGGCGGTGCTGGTCCCACGCGTGTGACCGTGCCTTCGGGCTCCTGGGCCAGAGGACCTGAAATCCCCTGCCCGACGGATTCTGCTGCTGGGTAGGAGTTAGTCCCCACAGCCTCGGACTCCGGGTCCGGTAAAGAATCTTCTTAGTCAGGGCGAGCTCTGTAGCTGCCAGCCCCTGACTCCTTGTAACTCTGCTGTTTCCTATGCTGCTTCTCTTCTCCACTCTCCTTGTCTGACTCACCCTGCCTCAGCCCCGGGTTTATACAGGGGAAGTTCTTCCCCTCCCAAGACTGGGCAGGAGGTGTGGCATGCACAGGATCCCTGACCAAAGGACCTCCCACCTGCTCTCAGACATAATATCTCTATCACTGTGGCAACCAGACCCCTGGGGTGTCACACCAACACTGTGTCGAATCGATGTGTACAGTGACTCAACGTCACATGTAACCAACCACATGTTGGACTCAAGTTCTTGGCCTTCTGCGAGGATTCCTTTTTTCTTTTTTTTTTTTTTTTTTTTGTCGGTGCACTCGTCACTTTATTATGGCAGATATATATCCCGTATATACATATTTGGTATAGATATATCTGGTATATACATATTTTCTGATACTTATTTTTCTTCTTTTTTATTTTATTTTTTATTCTATGCACATGATACTTTTTCATCATATCCTTTGATGAAGTTTTTACACTTAGTGTTACTCGCATACATATATCACGTATGTAGTTTATGCACATGTCACCATATATTTGATATACATTATTATGAGATATTTTTTATACTATGTACATCACACTTTATCATTAATATATATTGTATATATATATATATTTTGTTGATATATATTTTCTCATATAATCTTACACATTTTATCACCTTATTGTGTTTAAACAATATATTTTTGCACTATTCTATTCACACACGTGGTGTATCTTTTCTTTTACATGGTATGCAATGTGTTTGTTTTCTAATAAAAATGTAAATATATTTGCTTTTTTCTCTGGTCTTTTTTCACTTTATCTTTTTCTATATTTTTCACTTGCACATTGTTGGTTCATTGGTACACTTTTCTTTTTTCTTTCTTCCATTTTCTTTTTTCTCTATTTCTTGGTGGTAATCCTTTTGGGTGCCTGTCTTTTTTATTTTCTCCCCTGTATGCTCCGGAGATTTGGCTTCAGTTTGAATGGCAGCCATCGCGCATGCGCTCTGCAGTTATACTAAATCACGTGATTTGGTTCCGATCATGTGACCGCTCACGATCACGTGACGTGAAGTACTTTCTCTTCATTATGTCCTTCCGGCAACTCCACAACATGATAGATGGCGCGGCGGTGGCGTCTCCATGCAGGGGCAAGATAACACACAGGTACCCATGGTAACACCCAGCAGAGGTCAGGCTAAGTGCTCATGCACATCTGTGGATAATTATCAATTTGCATAATATTGGCCAGGATCCTTTATATACTTATTCACTCCAGCATATCATCACCCCTGGACGAAGCATTTCCTACGCGAAACGCGCGTCGGGTGCGTGGTGGGTGCCTGGACTGTTGATCTATGCTATTTGGGTAATTATGACTATCTTGTAAATCATTTTTGGGCTACTTTTATTGACACTAGTCATTTATATATGCAGCTATATTAGGATAAGGTATTTGTTGAGGCTATCTAGTGGTTCATATATATTTATATATCTGTGTATGTATCTTTGAGGCAGAGTCACTGCATATATTTATATTCTGATCTTATTAACAATATGTGTACTGTCATTTGTGATATTAATATATCTATATATATATGAAATATCTGTTGGGTACCTTTATTATTTTCCATGTGATTATTATTTTTTGCTGCCTTTTGTATTTTATGCCCTTGGTTTTATATTATACTTACATATTACCTGTGGGAGCTCTACGTTAGATTATAATGTCTTCCTTTTTACTATTTAGTCCAGGCACTCCACTTTTTCCATCTGAGGTGTGTCTTTGATTTTATTATTGTTGTGTGTATTTGCTTGTATGGGTTATTATTAAAGCTTTGGCAATTTTCAACCTGGGCTGTGTGGTTGTTTGTTTGCCTTATCTCTATTGGTGCAGCTTACTGATTTTTAGTCTATATGACTTATTGGTGTTTATTTTTTTATTTGACTGGGAACTCCACCACTCTTCCAAGGGGCATTGGTATTGTCTTTTTATTCCACTGGAACCTCCACGTCTCTTCCAAGGGGCATTAAAACTGTCTTGTTAAGCTACTGTGACCTTCATGTCTTTTCCAAGGGGCATTAAAACGGTCTTGTTAAACCACTCTGAACTCCACGTCTCTTCCAAGGGGCATAAAAATCGTCTTGTTAAGCTGCTGTGACCTCCACATCTCTTCCAAGGGTCATTGATATTGTCTTTTTATTCCACTGTAACCTCCACCACTCTTCCAAGGGGCATTGATATTGTCTTTTTATTCGACTGGGACCTCCACCACTCTTCCAAGGGGCATTGATATTGTCTTTTTATTCCACTGGGACCTCCATGTCTCTTCCAAGGGGCATTAAAACCATCTTGGTAAACCACTCTGAACTTCACGTCTCCTCCAAGGGGCATTAAAACCGTCTTTTTAAGCTACTGTGACCTCCACGTCTCCTCCAAGAGGCATCAAAGCCATCTTGTTAAGCTGCTGTGACCTCCACGTCTCTTCCAAGGGGCATTAAAACCATCTTGTTAAACCACTCTGAACTCCACAGCTCTTCCAAGGGGCATTGAAATGTTGTTTTTAGTTACCTCTAACCTCCACGACCTTTCCAACGGGCATTGCATTTCCTCCTAATTTTAGTCAGCTTTTGCTTTTCAGTGCATAGGCAAACATTAAGGGAGTCCCACTCCCCAATAATGGGTAGAGGGTTTTTAGTACGCTGTAATCCACGTCTGTTTCAAGGGGCATTTCAAGGCGCATCCTACAGTAAAACTAAGCTGAATCCCCACGATGTAGCAGGCTGCCTGTTCCTAGCGCACAGACCCGCCTTAGTCCTCGTCTAGTCTGAACGAAGACCTATAGCATAAGGGGAGGGGTCCCTAAAAGAACTAAGGACTGGGAAAAAAATGGGACACCTCCTAAACAGAGAAGTTGTTGCAGAATACAAAAAGACAAACAGACAAAAAAAGTACTAGAGGTCCCAGAAGGACCAAACTAACTGACAGAGAAAGGCACAGAAGCACCTGGCTAGAGAAACAGTCAAACACTGAAGTCCAGCACAGCCAAAAGGGCAGAGCTGGAATATAAAGGCAGATGGTTGCGTGACCGCAAAACACAAGATGGAAAAAACAAACAGGAGAGTTCTGACACATATATTGCTCCATACAGTATAATGGATCCCATATAGTGCTCCATACAGAATAATGGACCCCATATAATGATCCATACAGAATAATAGACCCCATATAATGCTTCATGCAGAGCAATGGGCCTCATATAATGCTCCAGACAGATTAATGGACCGCATATAATGCTGCATACAGAATAATAAGCCCAATATAATGCCCCATACATAATAATAGATCCCATAAAATGCTGCATACAGAATAATTGGCCCCATATAATGCTCCATACAGAATAATGGACTCCATATAATGCTCCATACAGAATAACAGGCTCCACATAATGCTCAATACGGAATAATGGGCTCCATATAATGCTCCATACAGAACAATGGGCCTCATATAATGTTCCATACAGAATAATGGGCCCCATATAATGCTCCATACAGAATAATGGGCCTCACATAATGCTCCATACAGAATAATGGGCCTCATATAATGCTACATATAGAATAATGAACCCCATATAATGCTCGCTACTCTATAATGAGGCCCATATAATGCTCCATACAGAATAATGAACCGCATATAATGCTCCATACAGAATAATGGACCCCATATAATGCTTCATACAGAATAATGGACCCCATATAATGCTCCATAAAGAAAAATGGACCCCATATAATGCTCCATACAGCATAATGGACCCCATATAATGCTGCAGACAGAATAATTTGCCTCATATAATGCTCCATACAGAATAATGGACCCCATATAATGCTTCACACAGAATAATGTACCCGATATAATGCTTCATACGGAAAAATGGACGCCATGTACTTCTCCATACAGTATAATGGACCCCATATAATGCCCCATACAAAATAATGGACCCCAAATAATGCTCCATACAGAATAATTGGCCCCATATAATGCTCCATACAGAATAATAGACCCTATATAATGCTTCATACAGAATAATGGGCCCCATATAATGCTCCATAAAGAATAATGGACCACATATAATGCTCCATACAAAATAATGGACCCCATATAATGCTCCATGCAGAATAATTGGCCCCATATAATGCTTCATAGAGAATAATGGAACCCATATAATGCTCCGTACAGAATAATGGGCCCCATATAATGCTCCAAACAGAATAATGGGCCCCAAATAATGCTCCATACAGAATAATGGGCCTCATATAATTATAATACTACATACAGAATAATGGACCCCATATAATGCTCCATACATAATAATGGGACCAGGGCTCAGGGCCCCGACACTTGCCTGGGTGTCCTGGGTGCTGATGACGGCCCTGCCCCCCATGGTCCTATATACAATATAATACACTTGCCATGGTCCTCCATATAGTATAATGCATCCCATGGTACTCCAAAAAGTATAATGCACCCCTAAAGTCCTCCATACAATATAATGCACCCCATCATCCTCCATACAATGTAAAGCACCCCTAATATTCCTCTATACAATATAATGCATCCTGCATGGTCCTCCATACATTATAATGCATCCCCCATGGTTCTATATACAATATAATGCACTTCCTATGGTCCTTCATACAATATATTGCAACCCCCATTGTCATCCATACAATATAATGCACCACTAATGGTCCTCCATAAAATATAATGCACCCTTAATGGTCCTAATAGTCCTCCATATAATATAATGCACTTCCTTTGGTCCTTCATATAGTATAATGCAACCCCCATGGTCTTCCATGAAGTATAATGCACCCCCATTGTCCTCCAAAAAATATAATGTACCCCCATGGTCCTAAATACACTATAATTCACTCCCCATGGTCTTCCATACAATAAAATGCACCCCATGGTCCTCAAAACAATATAATGCACTCTCGTGGTCCTCCATACACTTTAATACACTCGTCATGGTCCTCCACACAATATAATGCATCTCTAATGGTTCTCCATGCAATATAATGCACTCCCCATGGACCTTCATAAAGTATAATGCACCCCCCATAGTAATCAATAAAGTATAATGCACCCCCATGGTCCTCCATGAAATATAATGCACCCTCCATGGTCCTTCATACACTATAATTCACTCTCAATGGTTATCTATACAATATAATGAACCCCTAATGGTCCTCCTTACAATATAATGCATCCCCCACGGTTCTCCATACAATATCATGCACCCCTAATGGTCCTCCATACAATATAATGCACCCCTAATGGTGCTAATGGTCCTCCATACAATATAATGCACTCCCCATGGTACTCCACACAGTATAATGTACCCCCCATGGTCATCCATAAAGAATAATGCACCCCCCATGGTCCTCCATAAAATACAAGGAACCCCCCATGGTCCTCCATACAATATAATGCATTCTCATGGTCCTCCATACAATATAATGCGCCCCCATGGTCCTCCATACAGTATAATGCACCCCCATGGTCTTCCATACAATATAATGCACTCCCCATGGTCGTACATACAGTATAATGCACCCCCCCATAGTCCTCCATACAATATAATGCACTCCCCATGGTCCTCCATATAGTATAATGCCCTCCCCATGGTCCTCCATACAATATAAGGCATCCCCATGGTCCTCCATACAGTATAATGCACCCCCATGGTCCTCCATACAATATAATTCATTTCCCATGGTCCTCTATACAGTATAATGCACTCCCAATGGTCCCTCCATACAGTATAATGTACTCCCCACGGTCCTTCATACAATATAATGCACACCCATGGTCCTCCATACAATATAATGCACTCCCCATGGTCCTACATACAGTATAATACACCCCCCCATAGTCCTCCATACAATATAATGCACTCCCCATGGTCCTCCGTACAATATAATACACACCGCATGTTCCTCCATACAGTATAATGCACTCCCCATCATCCTCCATACCGTATAATGCACCCTCCGTGGTCCTCCATACAATATCATGCACTCCACATCGTCCTCCATACAATATATTGCACCCCCACATGGTCATCCATACAATATAATGCACCTCTAATAGTCCTCCATGGAATATAATGCACTCTCCATTGTCCTCCATACAGTATAATGCACCCCCATGGCTCTCCATTCAATATAATGCACTTTCCAAGGTCCTCAATACAATATAATGCACTCCCCATGGCCTTCATACAGAATAAAGTGGTCCTTCATACAATATAATGCACTCCCCATGGTCCTCCATAAAATATAATGCACTCCCCATGGTCCTCGATACAATATAATGCACACCCCATGGTCCTCCAAACAGTGTAATGCACTTCACATGGTCCTCCATGCAGTAAATTGCACCCACCATGGTCCTCAATACAATATAAAGCACTCACCATGGTCTTCCATGCAGTATAATGCCCTCCCCAGGGTCCTCCATACAATATAATGTACTCCCGATAGTCCTCCATACAGTATCATGCACCCCCATGGTCCTTCATACTATATAATGCAATCCCCATGGTCCTCCATACAGCTTAATGCACCCCCCATAGTCCTCCATACAATATAATGCACTTCCCATAGTCCCCCATACAGTATAATGCACTCCCCATGGTCCTTCATATAGTTTAATGCACCCCCCATGGTCCTCCATACAATATAATGCACCCCCATGGCCCCCCATACAATAAAATGCGCTCCCCAGGTCCTCCATACAATATCATGCACTCCCCATGGTCCTCCATACAATATATTGCACCCCCACATGGTCATCCATTCAAAATTCTGCACCCCTAATGGTCTTCCTTACATTACAATGCACTCCTAATAGTCCGCCATACAATATAATGCACCCCCATGGTCATCCATACAGTATAATGCACCCCCAATGGCCATCCATACAATATAATGCACCCCATGGTCCTCCATACAGTGTAATGCTCCCCCCATGGTCCTCCATACAATATTTTGCAACCACATATGGTCATCCATACAATATTCTGAACCCCTAATGGTCCTCTGTACATTATAATACACCCCCATGGTCCTCCATACAATATAATGCACCCCTAATGGTCCTCCATACAGTATAATGCATCTCCCATGGTCCTCCATAAAATATAATGCATCGCCCATGGTCCTCTATACAATATAATGCACCCCATGGTCCTCCATAAATTAAAATGCACCCCTATGGTCCTCCATATAATATAATGCACCCCCATGGTCCCACATACGATAAAATTCACTTCCCATGGTCATACATACAGTACAATGCACCCCCCATGACCCTCCATACAATATAATGCAACCCATGGTCCTTCATACAATATAATGTATCTCCCATGGTCCTCCTTACAATATAATGCTTCCCGATAGTCATTCATACAGTATAATTCACCCCCATGGTCCTCCATAAAATATAATGCATTCTCCATGATCCTCCATACAATATAATGAACTCCCCTTGGTCCTCCTTACAGTATAATGTAACCCCCATGGTCCTCCATACAATATAATGCACTTCCCATGGTCCCCAAAACAATATAGTGCACTACCCATGGTCCTTCATACATTATAATGTACCCCCATGGTCCATCATGCAATATAATGCACCCCCATGGTCCCCCATACAATATAATGCACTCCCCTTGGTCCTCCATACAGTATAATGCACCCCACCATGGTCCTCCTTACAATATAATGCGCTCCCCATGGTCCTCCATACAATATAATGCACTCCCCAAGGTCCTCCATACAATATAATGCACTCCCCATGGTACTCCATACAGTATAATGCACCCCCATGGTCCTCCAAACAATATAATGCACTCCCCATGGTCCTCCATACAGTATAATGCCCTCCCCTTGATCCTCCATACAATGTAATGTACTCCCAATGGTCCTCCTTACAGTATAATGCACTCATCATGGTGCTCCATACAATATAATGCACCCATAATGGTCATCCATACAATATAATGCACCCCCATGGTCCTACATACAGTATAATGCATCCCTAATGGTCCCCCATACAATATAATGCATCCCGCATGGTAATACATACATTATAATGAATCCCTCATGATTCTCTATACAATATAATGCACCCCTAATTGTCATTCATACAATATAATGCATTCCCCATGGTCTTCCATGCAATATAATGCACTCCTCATGGTCCTCCATACCGTATAGTGCACTCCCCATGGTCCTCCATACAGTATAGTGCACTCCACATGGTCCTCCATTGAGTATAATGCACCCCCCATGTTCCTCCATACAATATAATGCACTCCCCATGGTCCTCCATACAGTATAATGCACTCCCCATGGTCGTCCATACAGTATAATGCACTCCCCATTGTCCTCCATACAATTTAATGCACCCCTAATGGTCCTCAATACAATATAATGCATCTCGCATGGTCCTCCATGCAATATAATGAATCCCCTATGGTTCTCTTTTCAATATAATGCACTCCCCCATGGGACTCCATACAATATAATGCATGCCAAATGGTCCTCCGTGTAATATAATGCATTCACCATGGTCCTTCATACAGTATATGCACCCCTCATGGTCATCCATAAAGTACAATGCACCCCCATGGTTCTCCATAAAATGTAATGCACCCCCCATGGTCCTCCATACACTATAATTCACTCCCCATGGCCTTCCATACACTATAATTCTCTACCCATGGTCCTCCATACAATATAATGCACCCCATGGTCCTCCATACAACATAGTGCACCCCCCATGGTCTTCCATAAAATGCAATGCATCCACCATGATCTTCTATACATTGTAATACACCCTCATGGTCCTCCATACGTTTTAATGCACTCCCCATGGTCCTCCATACAATATAATGCAACCCAATATCCCCTAATACAATATAATGCACCCCATGGTCCTCCATACAATATGATACACCCCATGATCCTCCATACAATATTATGCACCCTCCATGGTCCTTTATACAATATAATGCACCCCCATGGTCCTCCATACAATATCATGCACTCTCTATGGTCCCCCATACAGTATAATGCACTCCCCATGGTCCTCCATACATTATAATGCACCCCCATGGTCCTCCATACAATATAACGCACCCCCATGATCTTCTATACTCTATTATGGCCACCAGTTACTGATTTAAAAAATTAAATACAATAATCATCTCTCCTTGTTCCACCCGATGCTCCGGTCTGCTGAGCCTTTGGTGGAAAGAACTGCACATCTCAGAACAGGGGCGCCTTGTAATGACGTCATCGCGCCTGCGCTCTGACACGTCCGACGCCGAGGAAGAATGATGGGAGCGGAAGCTTCTGCTGACGCTACCTCCTCCATCATCATTGCTCGCGCTGACAGCTGGAGCCCCCCTCCGGTTGTCAGCAAGAGCAATGATGATGGAGGAGGGAGCGTCAGCAGGTAGTGCGGGTGCTGACAGGCGGAGGGAGGCCCAGTGTAGGTGCTGAAACCAGGCCCCACCAGCTCACGGGCACCATAGCAGTGGCGTGGCCTGCCGCCATTTGCGTTAAGCCACTGTCTGCAGTTTATGAGCAGTGGCCGGTCTGTTAGAATCGGGCCAGCTTTTGTCCCCTCCGCACTTCTCCACTGCTGCAGTGGTAAAGCTGCCTGATATAGCAGTATTGGAGAGCGCACAGTTCTGGTCAGTGGCTTGACCATGCCACCCACTCAAAATGTCTTCAGAATCGCACTGCCCACTGAAAATAATGAAGCTGCTAGGTAGAGGAGCAGTGTGCTTGTGTGACGCTCGAAAGCCCTACCCTGGGAGATGGGGGACTCGGAGCCGGGTCCTATGTTGTCGATGGGGTGCAGCCGTGGCCCGGACCCGTTCCATGCCCAGGGCCGTCACATTAAAAAGGGATGGTACGGGCTTATCCGGGTTGAGTGGCTGATCTCAACTACGCCACCTGTGGCACCTGGTGAAGGCCACCAGCGCTGCTGCAGTCCGCTGAGGCAGGATGTTATGGCAGCCGTCGTTGTTACTACTCCCCACAGGCGGAGCAGGGCCTCAGGGCAGAGAGGCAGGATGGAAGGGGTTGTAGTATAGGAGTTCTGGTGCTGCGTAGTGCGGTGCAATGCAAAATAAAGAGTCCGGAGGCCATAGGGGTTAACTTCCAGGGTTTTTACTCACGGTGGAGATTGCAGTTGAAAGGCTTCTCCCTGCTCCTCGCGGATTTCTGCGGTTACCAGAGACGGGGGGGGGGGGGGGGTCCGACAAACTCCGATTAAGTCCAGTGTTCAATCAGGAGCCCCGCACCAGAGTGTTCCTAGACTTCAGATCGGGTACTTTCCTGTCTGTGTGTGTGTAGATAGGCCGGGTCTCCCTCTGAACTTCACTCAGAAAAAGGGTACGGGTGGCAGCTACACTCCTGAGCTCCGGGCCTTCTTGGTCATGGTCCTTGACTGGGCTGAGACATACATCATCTGCAACCTGCCCCTCGACCCACGGCCAGGGTACGAGGGCCATGTCTCCCTCCGCTGCAGGTCCACACAGGATCCACGTTCAGCGTGGGAGATCACAATACAAGAGACCCAGAACCAAAATGGCTTTGTATTAAATATGAAATTTAAAGTGTCACTAAAATGTGAGTCCTCCACCCTCACCCACTAGTTGGTTCCCCTATCTCTTGGCTCCCCAGTCTCCCAATTTCCAGTAGGGGCAGCACCTAGTGCCTATTAGCCCCCTCTGGTGGGAGAAGTGTGGTGTTGGATGTGAAGGAAGGGTCCTGACCATCGCACTGTTCTTACCTCAGAGGATGAACACAACACCCCATTAAAGAGGTGCAGCATCCCTGTGGCGGTCAAACCCTCAGGGACGCCACATTCCCCCCTGGTGAAACACAGCACGTCCGCGGGCTGCAAAAGAGCAATACCTGGTACAGTTTTTTTTTTTTTTTCAAACAACAGTAAACAATCTTCACTTTATTGGAGGCACTTCTTCTTTAACGTTACAAACAGCATATAATATAAAAGTACAAAAATATAAAAATATAAAAGTACAATAATCATCCAGAGACATTCATGCACAGACAGACGGGTTAAAGTGCAAGGACTAAAAGGCAGTTCAGAAGCACGAGGGACCTGTCCCACACCCCCAACGTAGGCCCTGGGGTGGCTGCAGGGCATGAAGATCCCGAGTTGGACCTCCAGGAGAGCCACTCCAGACATGTTTTTCTTCTGAGGTCTGAGGTATAAGTAGCCGCGGTTTTACATAAAACTAATAAGGAGCACCTAAAGAGATGCAAACTATTTACAGGGTTGGAGTCTGTCTGCTGTAAGTCCGCAGGGACAAATGTCTCTAGAAACCGGGGAGAGCAAATTAAACATAAACATAAACATTTTAACTTTAAACAAGTTTCAACCGCCGGGGCTGCTTAATTCTCGGGCCTCCTCCGGGGAAAAGGCTCATTCCTCCCGACGGAGGCTGACCGATCCTCCAAGGGTGAGCGCGAGGGGGCATCGCTCTCGGACACCTTGAGGACGTCCAGGGCGTACCACCCCCGCAACCCGTGGTGGTGGGTGTATGTGACTATGTCACCCAGGAAGTGGTTCCGGCCAGTGTGTCCCTTTTTCAGCCACGGCTCGACGTCCCGCCGACTGACGAAGACGTCGTGCTCATGCTGGGAACTCCGAATGAATCCCCACCCCGCCTCATGGTGGAAGTGGACAACTTGCCCTTCCACACGGGGGCTTGGACAGGTCGCCTCGTCCTGGCGGGCTCGGGACTTTGCAGCCTTGGCGCGCACCTCGAGGCGCTCGCAGCGGACCTCCCTCTGGCGTTGCTCCCGGCCGAGTTGGAGGATCTGCTGGCGGCACAGCTCGCTCCTCCTGTGCGCTTCAGCCCGGGTCTCCCGGGGGAAGCCCATCAGGTTCCCCCCCTGGTTGTCCCAGACCCACTCCTCAGCCGCCGGCCAGGTGACTGTCGGTGCGGGTAGCGGTGTCATCAGGGGCCGCTGCGGGTCCTCTGCAAGTGCGGACCAGTCCGGGTTGGGGTCGGTGGATTCTGTTTGTTGCGCTCCAGCAGCGTCCATGTCCGCTCCTGAAGGTCGCCAAACTCCAACTGCTCTGGCCGCTCCTTGTTGTTTTTCTTTTTCCTCCTCTTCCGGGGCGGCTCCAGGGCGGTATGCTGACAGGCACGCCTTCGTTCAGCCCATCCATTTTGACCGGCATTACCCCGCGGACAGTCTCTGATGGAAGGGGCGGTCCACACTTTTGGCGCCATGTGGGAGCCTGGCCCATGATAGGAGGTGTTAGAAGACCGTCTTTCTGATACACTATGGCGTCTGTTCTTCTTGGGCGGGCGCCATTTTAAGTGTAAATGACAGTCCAAGGTGTAAGGCACACAGTACCCAGCAGCAATGGGTAATTCCTTCCTTTGCTGTGGGCACGGGATCCTGCCGACTACGCCAGTTGTGTGACGCTCTAAAGCCCTACCCTGGGAGATGGGGGACTCTGAGCCAGGTCCTATGTTGTCGATGGGGTGCAGCCATGGCCCAGACCCTCTCCGTGCCCAGGGCCGAAGGGGTTGTAGTATAGGAGTTCTGGTGCTGCGTAGTGCAGTGCAATGCAGAATAAAGAGTCCAGAGGCCATAGGGGTTAACTTCCAGGGTTTTTACTCACGATGGAGATTGCAGTTGAAAGGCTTCTCCCTGCTCCTCGTGGAGTTCTGCGGTCACCAGAGACGGGGGGATCCGACAACCTCCGAGTAAGTCCAGTGTTCAATCAGGACCCCGCACCAGAGTGTTCCTAGACTTCAGACCGGGTACTTTCCTGTCTGTGTGTGTGTAGATAGGCCGGGTCTCCCTCTGAACTTCACTCAGAAAAAGGGTACGGGTGGCAGCTCTGCTCCTTCCGTTACCCAGTGGGATCCTCAGGGCCTACCGGGCTTCCCTGACCAGGACGTAGAGTAGCAAGGTCAGGTGTCGGGGGCCGGTACCCCTCTTGCAGCCGGAATCCCTCTGAATAGATCAGCATAGCGAGGACAGGTGGCGTATACCGCTCCGTCTGCATCACCCTAGGATCCATTTGCGGTGGAGCTACACTCCTGAGCTCCGGGCCTTCTTGGTCATGGTCCTTGACCGGGCTGAGACATACATCATCTGCAACCTGCCCCTCGACTCAAGGCCAGGGTACGAGGACCGTGTCTCCCTCCGCTGCAGGTCTACACAGGATCCACGTTCAGCGTGGGAGATCACAATGCAAGAGACCCAGAACCAAAATGGCTTTGTATTAAATATGAAATTTAAAGTGTCACTAAAATGTGAGTCCTCCACCCTCACCCACTAATTGGTTCCCCTATCTCTTGGTTCCCCAGTCTCCCAATTTCCAGTAGGGGCAGCACCTAGTGCCTATTAGCCCCCTCTGGTGGGTGAAGTGTGGTGTTGAATGTGAAGGAAGGGTCCTGACCATCGCACTATTCTTACCTCAGAGGAGGAATACCCCCCCCTATTAAAGAGGTGCAGCATCACTGTGGCGTTCGAACCCACAGGGGCGCCACATGCTCCTAAATATTGATCTAGAGAAAAACCCTAAAATTGGATCTAAATTCCATTCCAAAAATGATCTAATAGTTTAATCTAATAATCACATTCCAAATAACATAGAACAGGTGATGGATCCCCTCTGCCAGATCCAACCTTGTAGATCGCTTGCCATCTATGAGAGCAGAGCACCACCTATGCACTTATATGTGAAGGTACTGGTTTATAATGAACAAACAATGGTGTCAGTAATGAAAAGTAATGGTTGGCAGAGGACAGGGTACAGGTTTATCATAAGGGATATAAATCTTTGGACTCTGCTGGAAGTCTTGGGTTATGTTGAGTAGATGAAGAATAAAATGTGAACTGTGATTTGCCAGGTGCTGATCTTTTGTATTTTGTTGCATTTTTGGTGTAGCTTTGACACAGCTTACAACAGAAGAAGTGCAACAATCTCACTGCAATACACATCAAAGCAGCCAAGCAAGACTTGCATGATGCCACCCCAGCATTGTACGGCTGCAGTTGTCACAATACTTCCGATGGTCCATGTGGTTTCATGTGATGTCAGGCTGCTCTGTGATGTCACGTTGGCCTATGGCTCCAGATTTCACTCTTCTAAGTGTTCCATGAAGTTACTTTCTGATGTCATGCCGCCTTGTGACATCACATAACCAGTGACTTATGCACTCAGCCATCTTGATTCCTTCTGTGGACCTTTGCCGTCCGACGTGTGAAGGTGCACTTTTCTTGAGCTCAGTGAACTTTTGATTGTGATAGTAGCACAACATGAGTGATAGAGTCAGAAAAAAATGGAAAAATATCTCCAACAAAGAGACCACTAATTCTACCAAGAAGGATGGTCTCTTATGTCAGGATAGAGATGTCCCTCATAACACCAGAGAGGACGTCAATGGGGAGAGGAATTCTCCCAACTCACATTCTCTCCGAAGACCAAGAGAGAAGTCTGGGTCTCGGGACTCGAGGACCAAAGATGAGGCTCTTTATAAAAAAAGGAGATGCCTTGATGCTGGAGAGCGTCAGGCCCTAAACAGCCCTCAAAAAACTCAGGTGGACACCGGAGTTTTAAAGAGAAAGAGAGAAGACCATGTGGAAGTGAAACAATCTATCACTGGAGGTGAAAGAACGAGCCGATCCTGTATTAATGAGGCCAAAAGACCAAAACCAGACACCAACTTTTGCCCAATAGCAGGTGAGATGGAAAATTAATCATTAATGTCCCAAATGTACAAATTAGGTGCTAAACATTTCAGTTACCAAGATACCTGTATTCAAACCCTAGCAGTATGTCTTCTGCTGCAGGATAAAAGAGATTCTAGTTGAGTTAAAACAATGATCTTTATTGATACATTTTAAAAACAAATCAACAGGGTGAGACAAAAAAACTCCAATGGAGAGAGACAATGGAGTAGCTTGGTTACATCAGATCCATTCTAATAATCAAATTGAAAATACAACTAGATCAATATAGGAGTATGGCACGACAGATAATATATTTCCTAGGGTAACAATGACACAATGCCTATATACAATATCGATACACGTGAAGAAACCTGTCTCCTGAAGCAAGAGAACAAGGCAAGATAACATGCAATATAAGATGGAAAATTAGTGTAATCAGGGGCATAATCCCAACTAATAGATGGATATATGTAAAACAAACTAACGACTTCTTTATCGCCAAGCCTATTGGTGTGCAAAAAAAATCAGATCCCATATGGACCATCTGTATTGCCTCCAATTTTCCCAGATACTTTGCAATTATTAGCAGAGGAAACTGAGCTCGGTTTAGTGAATTTTCTTAACTGCCAGTGTATAAAAACGGATGATGCCATATGGATGACATATCATCTATTTTTTTCTGGATAAAAATCAGACTTTTTCTTATTCTCTTATGTGTAATTTTGCCGAGTGATGATTTAATATTTTACCCTTTTTGTCTCACCAGGAGAAGGCTCCATCCAGACAGATGACATCTCGCCCACTGTGCCAGACACCCTGTCTGTGGAAAGTTTCACCTACCACAAGGTTCTTGGTCAAGGACACTTTGGAAAGGTTTGTGATTTTTATCTTTCTCCAATTTGTACATTTATTTAAACTGCTAAACACATAGAAAGGTTAGATGGGTCACTTTCTGGTTAGAAGTGATCACCAACATCATTGATCAGAAATATAGTCAAGGCTGTCTCCTTTGAAAAACAGCACCACACCTGCCTACAGGTTGTGTCTGGTATTGCAGTCAGGCTACATTAAAGTCAAAGACTCTGCATTACAATTCCACATACAACCTGTAGACAACGATATGATGCGGTTTGGGAAGAAAGTAGCTATAGTATACTTTTGTGAAACAGGACAAACTCTTTCTAGCTAGTTAGAGGGTATTTTAATGCTTAGACTCTCAACAATTTCCTGAATTTGTAGGGAAACCGACATCAAATATTTAATATCACATGTGAAACGCAACATTACATGGTGTTCAGTGAAACTGATGGACTTTGTGTGTAATGCACTGATGTGCCGGGTCCTCCAGAGCTAGAAACGCTCTTTATAGCCACTCTCTTCCCCTGGCTAATACAAATGGGCAGTGGTATACTGTGGGTTGCCCGGGGCAAGGCAAGGATTTTGTGCCCCCTAACCCTTGGACCATTAGCATTCCCTGCGTCCCTTCCACCAGTTCAGATGTGAAGAGGCCATGGCGGGTACATGATGGTTGGCTTTCTGATACAAATCTTCTCTGCTCTTGCAGATTATTGCACCTCGCACCCCAGATATCTTATTTCTGCTCCTCTTTCAGGTGTTGTTGGCCTCGGAGAAAGTCAGCGGACATCAGCTGGCAATTAAGATTTTAAAGAAGAGGCGGCTATTAAAGGAAAGGAGCACGACAGCGGCAATGAAAGAAAAGCTGTTGCTGCAGATTGCAGAGCGGAGCCCCTTCCTTTGCGCCTCGTACGCCACGTTCCAGACTTCGGTAAGAGCTCCCGCTTCTATCATTGACTCCTTTTACCCCTTAGCCCGTTGATATATAATCAGCAAAATTCTAGTATAGTATTATATGATGTAGTATAATGTGAAGGACATCACCTGCCTGATATCGGCAAAAGGGGCTTATAGACATGGGCCCCAAATGGGGGTGTCTGGGACTTTTTGAAGGTCTTAAAATGAGCAGCAAATTTTTGGGTGAAATAAAAAAAAATTAACCATGACAGGTCACATCTTCATGTTCAAGGGTGACTACTTTACATATAATCACTGGAAACTGTCAGCAGGTTTGTCTTCAGAGACAACCCCCACAATTCATTATTTTATGGATCACTATGAATTACCGTATATTCCGGCGTATAAGACGACCTGGTGTATAAGACGACCCCCCTACTTTCCTGTTAAAATATAGAGTTTAGGATATATTCACCGTATAAGACTACCCCTTTTCCAACGCATACCAAACACCGGTAAAAATTAAAAAAAAACAGATTTGAATTTAACATGGTCCTTTTTTAATTTAAATTCTTATGACATGCAGGTATATAGCAGGAAAACTGTCACTCATAAACATATTAAAATAGGGGGGACCCCACGTCATTTTTTGGGGGGGTCCCCCATTCTAATAGCTAGTAAAGGCTAGGTATTCAGCTGGGGGCTGATATTAGTAGCCTGGGAAGCTCCGTGGGTATTACCCCCTTCCCAGACTTCAAACATCTGCCCCAGCCGTCTGCTTAACCTCCTCTAGAGACTATAATGATGGTGGATCCCACGCCAATTTTCTTTTTAAAAAATCCTTTATTTTAATACTAAATGACAATTGAGGGGTTAATAAAGATGCAGTCCCTAAATTATTATTAATTTTGTAATTAATTTTTCCCAAAAATGTTGACGTGGGCTTCGCCATATTTTTGTGTCCAGCCAGGTACAGCAGGCAGGAACGGGCTGCCCCCAACCACCAGCTGCCTATTTGTACCTGGCCGGACACAACAATATAGGGAAGCCCTTTTTTTTTTAATTATTTCATGAAATAATTAAAAAAAAAAGACGTAGGGCTTCGCCCTATTTTTGTGTCCAGCCAAGTACAACTAGGCAGCTGGGGGCTGGAATCTGCAGCGCAGGGAGACCCAAGCTTTCTGGGCCCCCCCCCGCTGCAAATTGCAGTCCGCAGCCACCCCGGAAAATGGCGCGTTCATAGAAGCGCCATCTTCTGGCGCTGTACCCAACTCATCCAGGGCCCTGATGCGGTGGCTCACTGGGTAATAAAGGGGTTAGGGCCAGCTTGGCATTATCAGCTGGCCCTAAGCCCGAAATTCATGGGGTCACGCCAATATTAGACATGACCACCATGAATTTCTAGTAAAGTAATTAAAAAAAACACAACACCCAGAATAAAGTCCTTTAATTGAAATAAAGACACAATTTATTAATGTTCTAAATTAAACCATACTTACAGTCATGCCCATTCCAGCTGAAGCCAACGATCTCCTGCAATAAAAGTAAAATAATAAAGCAACCTCATCCTTACCTTTCCATGGTTCCCAGGACCGGTCCAGCTCTGCTACATTCACATGACAGGCTGCACCGCAGCAGAACGCTGCCGTTCAGCTTGCCATGCGGCAGACACTGAGAAGCGCAGGCATGCTTGTGCTCCTCAGTGTCTGACTGTGACGGCATCCAGATGAGCCAAGATCATGTCCAATGAACTCGGCTCACCTCATGCACGTCACTGACAGCGTGGGAAAATTCTCCTGCTCCCCGCATGCGCAGTAGAAGTTTCCCACGCTGTCAGTGACGGACGTCCAGGAGGTGAGCTGAGTTCATTGTCGGCTCATCTGGATGCCGTCACAGCCAGACACTGCAGAGCGCAAGCATGCCTGCGCTTCTCAGTGTCTGCGGGATGACAGGCTGGATGGCAGCGTTCTGCTGCGGTCCAGCCTGTCATCTCGATGTAGCAGAGCTGAAGCTGTCGTGGGAACCATGGAAAGGTAAGGATGAGGTTGCTTTATTATTTTTCTTTTATTGCAGGAGATCGTTGGCTTCAACTGGAATGGGCGTGATGGTAAGTATGGTTTAATTTAGAACAATAAAGAATTGTGTCTTTATTTCAATTAAAGGACTTTATTCTGGGTGTTTGTGTTTTTTTTTTAACTTTGACTATGGGGTTAGTAATGGGGGTGTCTTATAGACGCCTCTCCATTACTAACCTGGGCTTGATGTCAGCTGGCATTATAAGCTGACATCAACCCCAACCCTATTACCCCCTGCCACCGCACCAGGGCAGCGTGGAAGAGCGAGGCTAAGTGCCAGAATTGGCGCATCCTATGGATGCGCCATTTCTGGGGCGGCTGACGGCTGGTGTTTCTAGCCTGGGAGGGGGCCAATATTCATGGCTCCCTTCCTGGGCTATTAATATCAGCCCCCAGCTGTCTGCCTAGCCTTTGCTAGCTATTAAATTAGGGGGGACCCCACGTCATTTTTTTTGGGGGGTCCCCCATTTTAATAGCTAGTAAAGGCTAGGTATTCAGCTGGGGGCTGATATTAGTAGCCTGGGAAGCTCCGTGGGTATTACCCCCTTCCCAGGCTTCAAACATCTGCCCCAGCTGTCTGCTTAACCTCCGCTAGAGCCTAAAATTAAGGGGAACCCCACGCCAATTTTTTTTAAAATAAATCCTTTATTTTAACACTAGATGACAAGTACAGTAACCAACACTATCACTGTACTTCATATATATGTGACTGACATGTTTCTATCTATCTAATCTATGTGTGAAGCTCTATTCTGTCTGTTATAAATTGTCGGGTACCGCTGCTGAATTGCCGGCCGGCTTTTTTAAAGAGACGGTGCACGAAAACACTAATATTTGTTTTAATAAATCCTTTACACTAAATGACAAGTACAGTAAGCAATACTGTCACAGTACTTCATATATATGTGACTGACATGTTTCTATCTATCTAATCTATGTGTGAAGCTCTATTCTTTCTATTCTAAATTGTCGGGTGCCGGCTTATGCCGCTGCTGAATTGCCGGCTTTTCATATATTGTCACAGAAGCGATGCGAACTTCCCTGCTCCGGACACAGCGCAGCGCTTCTGTGACAAGTGAAAGCTGTCGGCACAGAAGCCCTGCGCTGTGTCCGGAGCTGGGAATACGCAGCGATGTGTCCGTTTCAGCACAGAAGCGCTGACTGTCTGGACCTACCGCCGCCGTATTTTAACTCCCTCCACCTTATATTAACTCCGACATGGCAGGGATACGGCCACGGCAGCTTATTAACACCCCCAGAGTATCCCCGCATGTCAATTTCTGAAAGTTCAAAAGCATTACCGGCGTATAAGACGACCCCAGACTAGACAGAAGATTTTTCAGTCTTCAAAAGTCGTCTTATACGCCGGAATATACGGTATATTTTTGATTTAACGTCGTCTTCTCTGTCTCCCCAGGATTATCTCTTCTATGTGATGGATTACATGTCTGGAGGAGACCTCCATCATCTGATTAAGAAAAAAGCCCCATTTGACATTGAGACCACCAGGTAAGATTGGCCGGGGGTCTATAGGGAGAATATAGGGGGGTGTACAAGGGTTATAGAACTACTGTTTTTTGGCCAGGATGATTGATGACATCCAATATGGCGGTCACTGTCATCCACCCGGCACAAGCTCCGGGAGAGAACAGATCTTCAGATGTGCAGCAATGCGTCCTCCATATCAGTGCGGATGAGGAACGGGGACGATTGACATGTTTTTCTCTCTTTCCTATCAGGTTGTACATGGCTGAACTTACCTGCGGCCTCCAGTTCCTCCATTCCAGAGACATTATACACCGGTAATGAATTGTATAATATTCTCTTATAATATCGGTCATTATATAGATTATTCCCGGGGTACTGCAGGTGGGAGATTTACCCCTTACATCTGGATACACATACAGATATACACACTATATATCCAGATACACACCTTTATATACTGCTGTACACATACATGTAGATAAATTCACAATATTTCTATCATTTTATCCACATTCTGTCTTTCTAATAACTATTTTTTCTTCTCTTCCAGAGACCTGAAGACATTAAACATCTTCATAGACAGTGACGGCCACGTCAGGATCGGGGACTTCGGCCTCGCGAAAATCAATTTACACGAAGATCAGAAAGTTTCTGGATACGCAGGAACCCGGAGATACATGGCTCCTGAAGTAAGGAACACGTCATTCTATTACATAGTGATTACTGGATTTCCTGTTATTAATACCAGATCATCAGGTTAAGAATTCAGTCGTTCCCCCCTGACCACACAATATACAGGGGCATCAGTGGCCCCCATACACTGGACACATACCACACAGATGACCCCATACACTGGACAATTACCACACAGATGCCCCCATACACTGGACACATACCACACAGATGCCCCCATACACTGGACAATTACCACACAGATGCCCCCATACACTAGACACATACCACACAGATGCCCCCATACACTGGTAGCTCCCACCGGGCTGCAACAGACCCCCCTCTCTCATCCAGAACACTGCACCCCTTCTGGTGTGAGTCTCTCCCCCTTTGGACCCCCATACTGTACAATACATGGAGGTCTGTTGTCCTCACCTGCGTCCTGTGCTGCCTCTTGCTAAGCAACGTCCCATTACTGGTTTGTCGTTTGTCGAGCAACGACTCATCCTAAAGATTCCATGATGAATAAGTTACAGAGACCAGAGTCATGGACAGAGATCACCCCCAACTCACTGACTGTTTCCATCTCTTCCTCCTCTATATACTCACAGGTTTTCCGTAGAGAAAAGTTTGACGGAGCCGTAGATTGGTTTTCGCTTGGTGTCATTTTGTGCCAAATGTCATCTGGAAAATATCCATTTTACAACGGGAACGACAGGATGAGACTGAAAATGTCCATTTTGTGGGATGACCCGATCTATCCACAAGACCTCAACCCCGAAATAAAGGACATGATTAACAACGTAAGTATAATATATATCGGAAGGCAGGAAGCAGTGGTGTAACGTGGGGGTCACAGAGGCGTTACCCCAGGGGCCAAATTCTATGTGGAGTAATATTTTGGGATTAGTACTAAGGTTAGGGTTAGGGTTTTTTAGTATTAGGGCTAGGATTAGATATGGGCCTAGGAATAGAGGTAGGGTTAGGTTGGAAGGGATTAGGGCTAGGATTAGGGTTAGGGTTACAACTAGGGTATTAACACATAAAAAACAGACAAAAAAAAATAATAAGTAGGAGAAAAGTATTATAAAATATGTACAATGTTATAAAAACAGACAAAAAAATAATAAAAAGTAGGAAAAAAGTATTATAAAATTTATAAAAAGTTATGTGCTTATTTGATGTCAGATTTCCGCAAAAAACTGAAGTAAAACTAGAGAGCCAAAGGGCAAACCATCAGTATTTTCTTTAGTTGCAGTACATGTGCCCGGGGGATAGGGGGAGCAATTCTGGACAGGTGGAAGGGACTCAGGAAGTGTTAACGCTCCCCAGGTCAAGAGGTGCAATACTTACCTTCCCCCGAGCGCTGGCAACCCATGCTACACCACTGCCAGGGAGAAGAAATAATGAATGATTGTCAGTCACCCAGGATGATGGACTCTTTTTGTATTTATTCCTCAGCTTCTCTGTAAATCCGCTGACAATCGGCGATCATTTGTGAAAGAGAGATTGAGGACACATCCGTTGTTCGAGACAATTGATTGGTTGGCATTAGAATCTGGAAGAATCTCTCCACCAGTCCACGTGGAGCCGGTAAGTACCTAACACCATGGGGGCTTTTTTGGGAGATGTCTGAGAGTAGACAGTGGTCCATTACAGGGACAAGGATTAGATCCCTTTAAGGTGTTGTTTGACACCCCTACCTCTTTATACTCCTCCCCAGGGTGCCCTATAGCAGTTGCCTGTGCTGCCTCTATGGTTGGGGTATATCCGCAGCATTGCACATTTGCATCATCAAATCTAGATATAACTTTATGGGACGGGCCTCCAGGGTTCTAGACGGAAGTTGTAATGTTACTCCGGATATTAGTAAACTCTGACACCAAACTTTCTTCTTACAGACACCAGTGCAGGATGACGTCATTCCCATTGTGACCATGCTGAACACAAGAAAACCGCGAGGGCCTCCAATAACGCCTGAGGAACAGCGGCATTTCATCAACTTCAGCCATGTCAGCTGCAGGTGGAAAAATCTCCAACCAGAGAACCTGAGGAGAACAACATCTAACTCCAGCAGTTCTTCTGGACAAGGAGCTCTGATAGATAATGTAAGTCTCTGGAGTAGGGAGAGGCTTTAGTTTCTTTATCTCTGTCTGAGAAGAAGCTTGCTACAGCAGAAACCTTCTTCCAATTTTTACAATCAAGGCCAATCAAGTTAAAGGGGTTGTCAAGGCTGAAATTAAAAGTCTGCAGCTAATTATGTATGTGATCACAGACTGCCGACGCATAACTGTGCAATGCGCACACTGTCATGGTTGTCCTATATTCCCTGTGTGGGTGGTCACGTTGCCAGATGCATTTTGCAAACTTGCGGGGTCACATGCCGACTAGACTTATCTAACTTCTCTCAACTCTCTTCAATAGAAACATAGAGTGATTGCAGACTTTTCATTTCATCCTTTTATGATCACTCTTTTAGACAAAGCCACTTTGATTAGCTTTTATTCATAGATGTGAATTTAACTCTTTCTTTTTTCATTGTCTCACAGCATTTATTTTCATCCAGCACGTCATCATCATCATCCGGACCATCAATCATAGTTCTTCTGTGATCATCATCACTGTTCACCTCATGCAGAACATTTTTGTGGAGGTGCGGAACAAACAGCGGAAGACCTAAGTTTGCCAAAATGAAGAGTAGTCCTTCCATCACGCTTCGTAGAGTTTTTCCCCACTGGGGTTTTTTCACTCTACGACCTGCAGAAGAATGACTCTTCATAACTTGAAGCAAATTATCATCTAATGTAGATGATTGATCCTTGCATGAGACATTAAATGCAATACAATATCTGAGAATGTTACTTGCTCCTTTGTTTATGCTTTCTAATTTCTTATTGGAGGGAACAGGATCTATTGTAGCCACCATTGGGCTTTAGTAGCAATTGTTGGAAGGTTTGCATGAATATTCCTTTAATTTCCGAATTCCTTATTGGAAGGAGTTAACTTTACAAATATCTCTTATTAACAGTTGACTACTTCATCATTATCTCCTATTGTGTGCACTTGGAAATTTCTTTGTACCTCTGGCTATGTGCACACTCTGCGTTTTTGATGCGTTTTTGCAGCGTTTTTTCCACGTGGAAATGCACCAAAAATGTTAGGTAACCCATCTGCCAGCTAATGCAATGACAATCTTGATGTGCTGTGGACACGATCCGGAATTTTCTGCTCAGGATTGTCATTGCATTAAAATCCGCAGCATGTCCATTCTTTGAAGAGTTTCTGCAGTGTTTCCCGCCCATTGAGGTCAACTGAACCGCAGCAAACCAGCAGGTATAAATATTTCTGCGGATTTGCTGCAGATGTTTCCTGCGTATTTGACTGACTCAATTCAAGTAAATGAGTCAAATACACTACAAAAACGCCGCAAAAACACTAAAAAGAATGGTACCCAGGGCCGGAGAAGAAGACTACTCCTCCCATCATCCGACTGCAGCTCCCACTGGTAACAGTGAGAGCGGCGCGACTGAGGGAAGAAATTGTCTCCTCAGCTGAGCCTTCAAGTAAATGAGTCAAATACACTACAAAACGCTGGAAAAACGCTAAAAAGAATGGTACCCGGGACCGGAGAAGAAGACTACTCCTCCCATCATCCAACTGCAGCTCCCACTGGTAACAGTGAGAGCGGCGCGACTGAGGGAAGAAATTGTCTCCTCAGCTGAGCCGGAGTCTGTGTGCGGTGTTAAAAAATAAATAAATAAAAATCTACATTAAAATAAAAACACCTTTCATTCTCACCTGTCCGGCGTACTCCCGATATCCCCGGCAACCCAATCACCCGGCGGCCGGCGGTACACTGACGAGAGCGCGCTCACTCCTAGCAGTGTTCATCTCTGCGCAGCCGGGACTGAGTTCACCTGAGTTCATCCACTGAAGATCAGCTGACGAGCTCCAGGACCTCACTTTACGGCAAATGTGCTGTGTGGAAATATTCCCACGCAAAACTGATGCAGTAAATGAGGTCACCAGAGCTGATCAGCTGATCTTCAGCTGATGAACTCAGGTGAACTCAGCCTGCAACACAGAGATGTACACTGACAAGAGTAATTACACTCCTGTCAGTGTATAGTGCTGTCTTCTACAGCAGTCACATCAGTGATTAATGTGGCTGCTGTAGAAGTGACCCAGATTACGTCATGATGGTGGACAGGTGAGGGATATGGTTGTTTTTTATTTTTATTTTTTACAGGAAACTAGGGACTCAGATATTAGGAGAATAATAAATAAATTATTAAAACCATGTGTAATTTTATTTCAATAAAAGACTTTATTCTGGCCGTGTGTTTATTGAAAAATTGTCGTAAACCTTAGTACGGGTTTAGCAGTGGTGCTGGTCTGAGAGATACAAAAGTATCGTTTTTTTTTAACCATATGCAGAACTTTGGGGCTGTTGATAAGTAGTGGACAACCCCTTTAAGAGATGAAAAGTGTTATCCCAGAATGAACGACAGAGTTGCGTTTAACTCCAATCCTGATCATTTAACCCTTTATGCGCTGCATGACATCTACGGTACAAGCAAAGGAGGGGGAGCACTTTGTTATGCAATCTGACACGATCACAAGTAGCTGATGCCATCATCACATCACGGATTGCTATGTAGCTATCAAATGCTCTGTATAGAGTCCTGCCTGATAGGTGCACACTGTCATAGTGTGGAGGAAGGAACGGTGGCCCCTGGGTCAAAATTGTGAAAAAAACAACATTTCAAAGGAAAAAAAAAATAATAAAAAGAAAATACTTCTAGTGATGAGCGAGCACTAAAATGCTTGGGTACTCGTTGCTCGGGTCGAGCAAATTGGAATACTCGGGTGCTCGACCCGAGCAACGAGCCCAATGTAAGTCTATGGGAAACTCGAGCATTTTTCAGGCGGCTCCCCCCGGCGGTCAGCAGAGGGCCTAAAAATTGCCCAAATCGATGGGAACAGTGCTCAAATGACATGGGAACAGCATCAGAAAGACCCCTGGAAGCATTTCTGACCCCCAGGTCACTGCTGTCAACAACGTTGTCAGAGTATTACGCCACTTTTACGGACTCACAATAAAACATACAAAAACAAATCCAAAAAGGATTTTCCTGGGTAATATATTAAGGAACATCCTTTCCAGGGTAATGACTTGTATATAAGGCAAAATAAATAACCAAAACCAAAAATACTACTCCACACCTTGGGCTATGTTCACATGTAACGTTTTTGATTTGTTTATACACTTTTACATTGCTTTCTAGAAAGACAAATGCATTCACTGGGAAATCTCATTTTAACATTTTACAACCTTATCTGGTCATGTGGTGTGATACACCATCAGACACATGTATACAGTGCTGAAAAGACATGGGAACAGCATGGGGAAGATCTCTGGAAGCATTTCTGACTCCCAGGTCACTGCCTAAGAGTGTGCCCATCATAAGTGATCCTTGGCGCATGCGAAAATGCCTCCCGCCATGCACCTGTCGCTGCAGACTTGCAACAATCACCATCCACGTCCTTGTCCCAGTGCAGCGTTCAGTTGTCCCTACCCCATTCCTTGGAATGCAAGCGCAAGTATGCAGCCAGACACCCACCCATCCACAGGCTGCAATACTATACTGCCAAATTTTTGACAGCTGCTTGCTCTTGAAATATGGCCTTTTAGGCTCGTGGAGGCGGAAGCTTTTCATAACCTCATGCCACCGGCGGCCGGGTGTCCATACTCGGTCCCCAGCCGCCACTGTTTCTCCCTGTGTCGTCTCCGTCTTCTACAAGCACGGGTCCCACAACATTACCCGTGCCCTCCCCAGTGCACTTACTGGGAAGGACCGCCTAACCACAAACACGTGGACAGGTGAATGTGGCCAGGGACGGTACGGAGCCAGTCCACAGCTTTTTTTGCTGAGAGTTGTATTTAGCTCGGTGAAAGGACTGGCATAGAGGGAAACCGTATCTACCCTGGGTGTCATTTCTCCCAGGAAGTCCTCTAATGCAGCTTGTTGCAGAAGCAATGGCAGCCTATCCAACATCAAATCACACTTGTCGGTGGCGCTTTGTCACACAAACATCTTTCTTTGCGCATTTAATTTCATGAATACAGAGTTGGACAATGGCCTGATCTGCAATGCGGTTTAAGAAATAACATGCATAAGCATGTCTGATCCACATTTAAAAAGCAGCCATAGAGTGTCCGGGAACCTTCCGGCACGCTTTTCTTAGCCAGGGCTGCTTCTCAGCAGGGTTGGCGGGCCCACCAGAAAAAAGGAGACTCCTCCGGTGGGCCCTGGCTTCTCCTTCAGTAGAGTTCATAGTGCCAAGGTGAGGCCATGATGATGATAGAGGCCACCATTTGCTTAGTTTTCTGTTACTTGGAATGCAAGCGCAAGTATGCAGCCAGCCAGCCACCCACCCATCCACAGGCCGCAACATTAAACTGTCAGATTTCTGGGCAGCTGCTTGCACTTGAAATTTGGTCTTTTAGGCTTGTGGAGGCGGAAGCTTTCCACAATCTTATGGCTAAGTAGATAAACTGGCGTGCACTCTGTCATTAGGCGAGGTGCAGATGCAATGGACTGGTGTGCCCAAGACAATGTATTAGCGTTAATTCATCGCACTCTCTTAGTTGTGATAAAGTGTAATTTATTGATACAGGATAAATCAGATTAATCAGACCAGTGATTTGTGGCGACAATATATTGTCAATATATGGCATCCAAGCCATGCTTTGGTACCTCCACTCAGCATACCCCTGTGCTGACACACCATCCCACCCTTTATTTCATGGTCCGGCCTTCCCTGCTAGCATCCTGCATATTACACGCACGGCGCAGGCGCTGCAGCACACATTTTTTTTCCTTCCCCCTAAGCTGAAGTTCTGGCCCCGCCCCTTCCGGCCAGCGGCAGTGGCCCCGCCCCTTCCGGTTCAATCACTCTGCGGGCTTTAAGAAGGGCGCCTGTCACAGTCCCTGAGCACGGTCTCCCATAAGCAAGGCGCAGCCTGCGCCGCTACTCACCACTACCAGCTCAGCCCTGCCGTCGGCCAGTCACTGACTTCTACTAGTAAGTATACCTTTTTGAAGGATTTACTATACTTCATCTGCACAGTGCAATTTGAGTGACACCTAATGCCACCATCCCCTTCCTCTCTAGAGCTACTGAAACAAGCATTACCTGGATCACTAAGAGGTACCCTCTGTCCATTACCTAACCTACAGCAGCAGATCCAGCTCCTACTATACCATAACACCTATATTCTTTCAGTCTGTCCCTACAGAGATCTCACTCCTGGTCTTAAGAATAGCCTAAATCCTCGACCCCTACATCAGCCAGCAGCAAGTAAGGTTTTCTGGTGTATCTCTATGTACTCTGTACCATGACTACTTTATAATTTCTTACCTTCAACTTGTATGAGTTTGTTTCTTCCCATTCTCCTCCCCTTTTCCAGTTCCTGGTGCTCTAT
The DNA here is from genome assembly GCF_046119375.1 of Phyllobates terribilis. NCBI lineage: Eukaryota > Metazoa > Chordata > Amphibia > Anura > Dendrobatidae > Phyllobates > Phyllobates terribilis. Next base: position 215,854,364 of record NW_027362769.1, on the reverse strand, counting down.
ACGTCCACCTAACAAACTTGGATTTTTTTTCTATGATTTTGTATGATTTACTTAATTATTGGTTAATGTGTTATTTTCCTATGTAATTTCACGATTAATTGTTTATCATTTTCACGTTGTACTCATACAATTATCCTCTCTTTGCAGTAGCGACTGGATTGAATAAGGCCAATTTAGGCCGAAACGTCCCAATTAGTGTTGAGCGATACCTTCCGATATCGGGAAATATCGGATCGGATTGGATCGGACCGATACCGAAAAAGTATCGGATATCGCCGATTCCGATACCGGAAACCAATGCAAGTCAATGGGACATAAATATCGGAATTAAAATAAACCCTTTCTTTCCTTGTAGGTTATTTCTACATGAAGGAAAACAACTAAGAATAATGTAGAATGTATTGGGGGAGGTGGGGGAGACAATAAAGGCATAGAGGTTTAGCCCAGTCAAATGGAATAGCAGGAATTAATATTTTTTTATTATGTTCTGAGTTACGGAAATATTAACTATGTTAAGTATTTTTATATTTTGTCAGATATTTATGTTTCACTACTTCCATGCTCTTCACCTTCTTTTTTACTTCTCCCACACTTTCTCCTTCATCATCCTCAGCATCTTTTTCATCCACTTCTTCTTCACCTTCTTCTTCTTCACCTTCTTCGTATTATTCTTTTTTTTACATTCTTCATATTCTACTTCTTCATCTTCTTCATATTCTTCTTCTTCATCATATTCTTATTTGTGACAGGCATTCCTGTAGTTGTTATCTATAAAAGGTTGGACATTACACCTTTCGTTCTGCCCGTCACAAAAGATTTACAACAGGATTTGTCCGCGTTCAGTTTGGCCTGCAGCAGCAGGTCTTTTCCAGGGGCACCACGAGGAGGAACGGACTCACCCCCATACACTGCTTAGTCATCTTCTGCTTATAATTTAGATATTATCTTTTGCTCTGATTTTTAGTCTTATGCTTAATGTTCTTCCGCTTTTTGTTCTGCAGCTTCTTGTATTTCTGCTTCTTGGTTTTCTGTCTCTTGTTTTTCTGTATCTTGGTGCTTGTCTTCTCTTCTTTGTCTTCTTGGTCAACTTCTTCAGGGTCATCTTCTTGGTCTTCTTCGGGGTGGTCTTCAGGGTCGTCGTCTTCGGGGGTCCTCGTCTTCGGGGTCCTCGTCTTCTTCGGGTTGGTCTTCTGGGTCCTCGTCTTCGGGGTCCTCGTCTTCTTCGGGGTGGTCTTCAGGGTCCTCGTCTTCTTCGGGGTGGTCTTCAGGGTCCTCGTCTTCTTCGGGGTGGTCTTCAGGGTCCTCGTCTTCAGGGTCATTGTCTTCGGGGTCCTCGTCTTCTTAGGGTTGGTCTTCAGGGTCCTCGTCTTCAGGGTCCTCGTCAGGGAGATCCAGAGTGATTACCAAGAACCATTTCAAAAAGCTTGAACTTGGAAATGTAGCAGAAGGTACAAGAAAGCTGAGGAACTACCGAGGACCAGCTGACGGTACTGGAACCCGGATGGATAGCAGAAGGTACAAGAGCCAATGGAACTACCGAGGACCAGCTGATGTTACTGGAACTCGGTTACTAAGCAGGAGGTACCTGTGCCAGAAAGCACTACCAAGGACCAGCAGACGTTGGTGGAACTTGGATACCGAGAAGGAGGCACCTAATCCAAAGGCACTGCCGAGAACCAGCTGACGGTACTGGAACCCGGATGGGTAGCAGAAGGTACCCATGTAAAAAAAAAGTTCAAGGCCGCGAGCCGGCCGCAGTTACCAAAACCCACAGTCCTTCAGAGGGTGCTTGTCCTATTGGCACTATGGAACCAGCCTTCATTGCCAGATCCCGCAGCCCACATAGGAGTCACCTAAACTGCAGGCACCATAGAGTCGGCTAACCCGACCGCAACACGACAGGACAACGCATTGGAGGCAAAGTGACGTTGACACTACCCGGAAACAGCTGGCGTGCTGGAACCAGGCTGGGCAGGAGGGAGTACCCGTGCCAAAGACACTGCCGAGAACCAGCTGACGGTACTGGAACCCGGATGGGTAGCAGAAGGTACAAGAGCCAATGGAACTGCCGAGAACCAGCTGGCGGTGCTGGAGCCCAGGGTAAATACTAAAAACAGAAGAGCCAGAGGTGTATTTGGAGGAGGTTTTAAATCCGTACTACAGTGGATGTGGACAAAGCAGGAGAATTTGCCGGACACACAGCTGGGGATCAGCTGACGTTACTGAATCCCAATAACACTGGAGCAAGCGTTGACTGTGCAGACGGCACTTCTGAGCAGCAACTAGCGGTATTGGAGCCCAGGGTAAATACTAAAAACGGAGGAGCCAGAGGTGTAATTGGAGCAAGTTTTAAATAAGTAGCACAGTGAATATGGACAGAGCAGTAGAAATTGCCGTGAACACAGCAGGGGAACAGCTGACGTTACCGAACCCCAATAACACCGCAGCAAGTGTTGACTGTGCAGACGGCACTTCCGAGCGCCAACTGGCGGTGCTGGAGCCCAGGGATAAGAATGAAAACAGAGGAGCCAGAGGTGTAATTGGAGCAACTTTAAAATCTGTAGTAGTGAGAATGTGGACAAAGCAGGAGAAATTGCCGTCCGCACAGCAGGGGAACAGCTGACGTTACTGAACCCCAATAACATGGTAGCAAGTGTTGACTGTGCAGACGGCACTTCCGAGCGCCAACTGGCGGTGCTGGAGCCCAGGGATAAGAATGAAAACAGAGGAGCCAGAGGTGTAATTCGAGCAACTTTAAAATGTGTAGTACAGTGGATGTGGACAAAGCAGGAGAAATTGCCGTCCGCACAGCAGGAGAACAGCTGACGTTACTGAACCCCAATAACACGGCAGCAAGTGTTGACTGTGCAGACGGCACTTCCGAGCGCCAACTGGCGGTGCTGGAGCCCAGGGATAAGAATGAAAACAGAGGAGCCAGAGGTGTAATTCGAGCAACTTTAAAATGTGTAGTACAGTGGATTTGGACAAAGCAGGAGAAATTGCCGTCCGCACAGCAGGAGAACAGCTGACGTTACTGAACCCCAATAACACGGCAGCAAGTGTTGACTGTGCAGACGGCACTTCCGTGCGCCAACTGGCGGTGTTGGAGCTCAGGGATAATACTGAAAACAGAGGAGCCAGAGGTGTAATTGGAGCAACTTTAAAATCTGTAGTAGTGAGAATGTGGACAGAGCAGGAGAAATTGCCGTCCGCACAGCAGGGGAACAGCTGACGTTACTGAACCCCAATAACATGGTAGCAAGTGTTGACTGTGCAGACAGCACTTCCGAGCGCCAACTGGCGGTGCTGGAGCCCAGGGATAAGAATGAAAACAGAGGAGCCAGAGGTGTAATTGGAGCAACTTTAAAATCTGTAGTAGTGAGAATGTGGACAGAGCAGGAGAAATTACCGTCCGCACAGCAGGGGAACAGCTGACGTTACTGAACCCCAATAACATGGTAGCAAGTGTTGACTGTGCAGACAGCACTTCCGAGCGCCAACTGGCGGTGCTGGAGCCCAGGGATAAGAATGAAAACAGAGGAGCCAGAGGTGTAATTCGAGCAACTTTAAAATCTGTAGTAGTGAGAATGTGGACAGAGCAGGAGAAATTGCCGTCCGCACAGCAGGGGAACAGCTGACGTTACTGAACCCCAATAACACGGCAGCAAGTGTTGACTGTGCAGACAGCACTTCCGAGCGCCAACTGGCGGTGTTGGAGCCCAGGGTAAATACTAAAAACGGAGGAGCCAGAGGTGTAATTGGAGCAAGTTTTAAATAAGTAGCACAGTGAATATGGACAGAGCAGGAGAAATTGCCGTGAACACAGCAGGGGAACAGCTGACGTTACTGAACCCCAATAACATGGTAGCAAGTGTTGACTGTGCAGACGGCACTTCCGAGCGCCAACTGGCGGTGCTGGAGCCCAGGGATAAGAATGAAAACAGAGGAGCCAGAGGTGTAATTCGAGCAACTTTAAAATGTGTAGTACAGTGGATTTGGACAAAGCAGGAGAAATTGCCGTCCGCACAGCAGGAGAACAGCTGACGTTACTGAACCCCAATAACACGGCAGCAAGTGTTGACTGTGCAGACGGCACTTCCGTGCGCCAACTGGCGGTGTTGGAGCTCAGGGATAATACTGAAAACAGAGGAGCCAGAGGTGTAATTGGAGCAACTTTAAAATCTGTAGTAGTGAGAATGTGGACAGAGCAGGAGAAATTGCCGTCCGCACAGCAGGGGAACAGCTGACGTTACTGAACCCCAATAACATGGTAGCAAGTGTTGACTGTGCAGACAGCACTTCCGAGCGCCAACTGGCGGTGCTGGAGCCCAGGGATAAGAATGAAAACAGAGGAGCCAGAGGAGTAATTGGAGCAACTTTAAAATGTGTAGTACAGTGGATGTGGACAAATCAGGAGAAATTGCCGTCCGCACAGCAGGAGAACAGCTGACGTTACTGAACCCCAATAACACGGCAGCAAGTGTTGACTGTGCAGACGGCACTTCCGAGCGCCAACTGGCGGTGTTGGAGCTCAGGGATTACAGTTCAGGTGGTAGAAACATGAACAGAACAGGAGACCTGGATACTGTTGCCAACCAATTATTTATTCTGGAAGAGGACTGGCAAATTCATGAGAGATCCAGGCCTTGTTCATTTTGAGAAAAGTAAGCTGGTCAACGTTATCGGAGGATAGTCGCATGCGACGGTCTGTTAGTACACCACCTGCGGCACTAAAGACGCGTTCCGATAATACACTAGCAGCAGGGCAAGCTAGCACCTCCAGTGCATACTGACTAAGCTCTGGCCATGTATCCAGCTTACAGACCCAAAACTTGAAGGGAGAAGAGCCGTCTGGGAGTACACTAAGAGGGCAAGACATGTAGTCTGTCACCATCTGACGGAAACGTTGCCTCCTGCTGACTGGAGCTGTCTGTGATGGTGTAGACATTTGTGGCGGCGGGGACACAAAACTTTGCCACATTTCGGCCATACTGGTCTTGCCTTGTGCTGAGGCGCTGCTTCTGCTCCCTCTTTGTGCAGAGCTTCCTCCACTGCCTCGACGCACTGAGCTGCTTTGTAAAGCACTAGCAGCACTGCTCTCGGTTGGAATGGAGAACATGATGGAATGCACCAGTGCGTCTTGGTACTCCCGCATTTTACGCTCCCGGTTCAATGGTGTTATGAGGCTTTGTAAGTTGTCCCGGTAGCGAGGATCTAGGAGGGTGGACACCCAATAATCAGCCGTGTTGAGAATGTGGGCGATGCGGCGGTCGTTTCTGAAGCACTGCAGCATGAAATCAACCATGTGCTGCAGACTGCCAACTGGCCAAGAAACGCTGTCCCCTGCTTGAGGCGTGATCTCTGCCTGCTCTGCATCACCCCACCCTCGCTCTAGATACTGACTACTAGAGCATTGTGTACCTCCCTCCTCTGGACAGATGTCTTCCTCATCCATTGACTCCTCCTCATCCTCCTCACAAAGTGTCCCCTGCCTAGGCCTTTGTGAGGAACCACGTTGCGCAGACTGTAGAGAAGCAGATGGCATTTGTGACTCCTCATCCTCCACCTCTTCCAAAACCTCGTCCCTTAGTGCTTGCAGTGTTTTTTCAAGCAGGCAGATAAGGGGGATAGTCATGCTGACTAGTGCATCATCTGCACTCGCCATCCGCGTGGAATAATCGAAGGCACGCAAAACGTGGCAAATGTCCTTCATAGAGGCCCACTCAGTGGTGGTGAAGTGTGAACGGCGCGCACTGCGACTTGTTTGCGCCTGCTGCAGCTGGTACTCCATTACTGCTGCCTGCTGCTCACACAACCTCTCCAACATATGTAACGTTGAATTCCACCTGGTGGGTAGGTCACATATGATGCGATGTTCCGGAAGACATAATCGGCGCTGCAGAGCTGCAATGCGTGATCTTGCATTGCTGGAACGCCGCAAGTGAGCGCACTCTATGCGGACCTTGTGAAGCAGTGCATCAAGATCCGGATAGTCCCTCAAAAAACTCTGCACGACCAAGTTGAGCACATGTGCCAGACATGGGATGTGAGTGAGGTTGCCTAGGCCCAGAGCTGCCACCAGATTTCGGCCATTGTCACACACTACCATGCCTGGCTGGAGATTCGCTGGCACAAACCACACGTCACTCTGCTGCTTGATGGCATTCCAGAGCTCCTGCGCTGTGTGGCTTCGATTCCCCAAAGAAATTAATTTTAATACGGCCTGTTGACGTTTGGCCACGGCTGTGCTCATATCGGTCATCATAACAGGTAACCGTTCACGGGTCGATGTGGAGGTAGACCGTGACGGCTCCTGCAGCGCTGATTCAGAGGAACTGGAGTATGAGGAGGAGTCAATGTGTACAGACTGGATTCCTGCAATCCTTGGAGTTGGCAGAACACGTACAGCGCCACTCTCAAGATCTGTACCCGGCTCCACAACATTTACCCAATGGGCAGTGAGGGAAAGGTATCGTCCCTGTCCATGCTTACTGGTCCACGCATCAGTGGTCAGGTGGACCTTGCTACTGACGGCGTTTTGTAGCGCATGTTTAATTTTTCCCTCCACATGATGTTGCAGGGCAGGGACGGCTTGCCTGCTGAAATAAAAGCGGCTGGGCACGTTGTATTGTGGGACTGCCAATGCCATAAAGTTACGGAATGTGTCAGTCTCCACCAGCCTGAATGATAGCATTTCAAGGGCCAGTAGTTTAGCAATGCCAGCATTCAGAGCCTGTGCTCGGGGGTGGTTTGCCGAGTATGGGCGCCTTTTCTCCCATGCCTGTGCTAACGATGGCTGTAGACTGGCCTGGGAGTGTGAGGATGACTGGGAAAGTGGTGCTGTGGGTGGAATTACACTGTGTCTCTGTACAACAGTGCCAGAGATTCTTCCATGGCGATCCTGTGAGGAAGCCGAACCAGCTGTGTGTGAGCTGGAGGAAGAGGCTACAACACGAGCTGAAGAGGTGGTAGGTGGCGCTGTAGGTTGGCCTAGGTCTTCAGTGTGTTTGTGTAACTCCACCACGTGCTTGGTCCGCACATGTTTCCACATATTTGTGGTATTGAGGTTGCTGACACTTTTCCCTCTTTTCACCTTCTGATTACACAGCTTGCATTTGACAAAGCAAATGTCATCTGCAACTGTGTCAAAAAAGGACCAGGCACTGCAAGTCTTGGGAGCGCCCGCTTTGGATTTTGGAAGAGCCATGCTCCTAATGGGTGCCGAAGTGGAGGCTACAGGCAACCAAGTCTGCCCCCTCCCTCTCCCTCCTTTTTGGGCCGTTCGGGGAATCTCTTCCTCAGAGCTGCTCCCACCACCTTCCTGTCCCTCACGCCATGATGGGTCAAGGACCTCATCATCTACACCACCCTCTTCAAACAACTGCTTCTCCTGGGTAGTCTCGACAGCACAGTACGCACCAGAAAGTGGCACCTGAGTCTCATCATCAGATGCGTACTGAGGTGTGCTGCTGACCATAGGCACTGGCCCACCCGCCTCTTCAGATTCAGAGAGACAAAACGGTTGCGCATCACTGCATACTACCTCTTCTTCAAATTCTCGAATTCTGCTTGGCTGGCCCCCTCTTTCCAAGCCAAGAGATTCAGAGAACAGAAGTAGAGATGGCTCCTGTCCAGGGCTCTCTGACTGCCTGGGCAATTTGGCAGGTGGTGAAGAGACAGATGGGTGCTCTTCAGTGCTCAGGACCTGAGAGGATCTGGAACTAATTGAAGTCGATGCGTTAGCTGCCATCCATCCGACAACGGCTTCAATTTGGTCCTCGCGCAGCAGTGGGGTACGGCTAGCTCCTACAAAGCTGCGCATAAAGGACTGTTCCCTGGTAAAACTGGGGGATGCTGAGTCACTGGTGCCCGCAGCAGGCACAGAATCCCCACGTCCTCTCCCTGCAGGCACAGAATCCTCACGTCCTCTCCCTGCAGAAACTCCACGCCCACGCCCACGACCACGACCACATGCCTTACTCCCTGCCTTCTTCATCTTGGTAGACTGATAAAAATAGGCAGAAAAGTACTAAGGGCTTAGTGTGCTTATTCCTGAACAGCTGCTAACAGGTATAAGAAACACTAATTTTATAAAGTGTGGACTAGACTTTAATATGAGCTAATGTGGCCTACACAACTGTAAAGTGGAGTGTTTGGTGAACTTTATTTAGGTTTTTTTTGTCACAAAAAGACACTGGATGTGCCTAAAGATGTAATAACGATAGTATCACAAACTTTTTGTAGCTATTACAATGTAGGAAGGTAACCTACAATGCAATAGATGAGGCTGCAAAAAATAGGCTAATACTAATCTGGCTGGGGCTGCAGGGCCCAATGCTGCAGAAAGGCTCCTCTATCTACTCCTATATAGTGTGTTTGGAATCAATTTAGCTGAATATGGATGGAACCACCACACTAATAGGAGATATCAGGAAAAATTATGAATTGGCAATAAAGGACAATGTATGAGGCAGTGACACACACTGAGTGCACTACAACCAGACGGGGTTGAAGCACACACTACAGGGTGAGCTGCACTCACACACCAGACCTTGCAGACAGCGGTGAACAGTACAGATGCAGAGCACTGTGCACTAGTGCTGCAAGACGGAAAAAAAATTCTCTATCTACTCCTATATAGTGTGTTTGGAACCAATTTAGCTGAATACAGATGGAACCACCACACTAATAGGAGATATCAGGAAAAATTATGAATTGGCAATAAAGGACAATGTATGAGGCAGTGACACACACTGAGTGCACTACAACCAGACGGGGTTGAAGCACACACTACAGGGTGAGCTGCACTCACACACCAGACCTTGCAGACAGCGGTGAACAGTACAGATGCAGAGCACTGTGCACTAGTGCTGCAAGACGGAAAAAAAATTCTCTATCTACTCCTATATAGTGTGTTTGGAACCAATTTAGCTGAATACAGATGGAACCACCACACTAATAGGAGATATCAGGAAAAATTATGAATTGGCAATAAAGGACAATGTATGAGGCAGTGACACACACTGAGTGCACTACAACCAGACGGGGTTGAAGCACACACTACAGGGTGAGCTGCACTCACACACCAGACCTTGCAGACAGCGGTGAACAGTACAGATGCAGAGCACTGTGCACTAGTGCTGCAAGACGGAAAAAAATTTCTCTATCTACTCCTATATAGTGTGTTTGGAACCAATTTAGCTGAATACAGATGGAACCACCACACTAATAGGAGATATCAGGAAAAATTATGAATTGGCAAAAAAGGACAATGTATGAGGCAGTGACACACACTGAGTGCACTACAACCAGACTTGGCTGAAGCACACACTACAGGGTGAGCTGCACTCACACACACAGACCTTGCAGATAGCGGTGAACAGCACAGGGAACTGTGCACTAGCACTGCAAGGCACAGTGATTTAGAAAGTAGCTTGGGTAAAGCAGTATAGAGCAAATAGGTAGCTAAAACTGTCCCTCAGAACAACAGCGTCCTATCCCTAACTGAATTCACAGCAGAGTGAGCTCAAAATGGCGGCGGTGGCTTTTATAGTGCATCATGACATCATTTCAGCAGCCAATCACAGCCATGCCATTAGTTAAGATGCCTACATGCCTAACAGGATGTGCCCACACTTCTTAGGATCCTCATTGGCTGAATAAAATGAAAATGTCTCATTGCATTATGGGAACTTCCGATTCCGGTATACGATATTGCAATAGTATCGGAATTAAGTATCGGAATTCCGATACCGCGAATATCGGCCGATACCCGATATTTCAGTATCGGAATGCTCAACACTAGTCCCAATATATTGTCGCCACCCATCACTGGTCTGATTAATCTGATTTATGCTGTAACAATAAATTGCACTTTATCACAACTAAGAGAGTGCGATGAATTAACGCTAGTACACAATCTTATGGCAGCGACGACCGGGTATCCATACTCGGTCCCCAGCCGCCATTATTTTTCCCGGTATCGTCTCCGCCTTCCACAAGCACGGGTCCCACAACATTACCCGTGCCCTCCCCAGTGCACTTGTGACGCCTCATGCTCGAAAAAGCCCTTTTAGTTTACCCTGGGTGATGGGGGACTCGGAGTCGGGTCCTGTGATGAAGAGATGGGGTGCAGCTGTGGCCCGGACCCGACCCGTGCTCAGGGCCGTCACATTAAAAGAGATGGTGTGGGCTCATCCGGGTTGAGTGGCTGATTAACGACTACGCCACCTGTGGCACCTGGTGAAGGCCACCTGCGCCGCTGCAGTCCGCTGAGGCATGGTGTTATGGCGGGCAGAGTTCTTACTACTCCCCACAGGCGGAGCAAGGCCTCAGGGCAGAGGGACCGGATGGATGGGGGTAGTAGTAGAGGAGAACGGGCGCCGCGGTGTAGCGTAGAATAAACAGTCCGGAGGCCATAGGGGTGAACTTCCAAGGCTTTACTCACTTTAGAGATGGCAGAAGGAAGGCGACTCCCTGCTCCTCGCGGAGTCCTGCGGTCACCAGGGACGGGGGTCCGACAACCTCCGAGTAAGTCCAGCATTCAGTCGGGACCCTACACCAGAGTGTTCCTGAACTACAGACCGAATCCTTTCCAGTCCGTGTGTGTGCGAATAGGCCGGGTCTCCCTCTGAGCTCCTCTCAGAGCAAGGGCACGGGTGGCAACTCCGCTCCATCCGATACTCGGTGGGATCCTCTGGGCCTACCGGGCTTCCCCAACCAGGACATAGAGTAGCAAGGTCGTGTGTCGGGGGCCTGTACCCCTTTTGCAGCCGGACTCCCTCTGAATATATAAGCATGGCGAGGACAGATGGCGTACACCGCTCCGTCTGCATCCTGCCTGGGATCCATTTGCTGTGGAGCCACACTCTTAAGCTCCGGGCCTTCTTGATCCTGGTCCTTGGCAGGGTTGAAACATTCCCCGTCTACATCCTGCCTCTCGTCCCAAGGCCGGGGTACGAGGGCTGTGTCTCACGACCCTGCAGGCCCACACAGGATCTGCACTCTGGGAGGGAGGTCACAGTAGCACACAGTATTTAACAGCACAAAAGACCAAGATCAAAGATGGCTTTTTATTAAATATGAAATTTAAAGTGTAACTAACTTGTAAGTCCTCCACCCTCACCCACCAACTGGTTCCCCTAACTCTTGGTTCCCCAGTCTCCCTGTAACCAGGGGAGCAGCACCTAGTGCATACTAGCCCTCGACTATCACACTGGTCTTACCTCAGAGGAGGAACACTACACTCCATTAGAGAAGTGCAGCATCCCTGTGGCGGTCGAACCCTCAGGGGTGCCACATTCTTACTGGGAAGGACCGCCTATCCACAAACACGTGGACAGGTGAATGTGGCCAGGGACGGTACGAAGCCAGTCCACAGCTTTTTTTTGCTGAGAGTTGTATTTAGCTCGGTGAAAGGACTGGCATAGAGGGAAACCGTATCTACTCCCGCTGTCATTTCTCCGTCACCAGGTTAAGCCCATTGTCACACACAACCATGCCTGGCTGTATGTTCAGCGGTGAAAGCCACAGATCAGGCTGCTGTGTTACAACTTTCAACAACTCTGCAGCGCTGGGCGATTTGTCAATTAAGCATTAAGCATGTTATCTTCAGCACAAACTGTTGCCGCTTGGCCAAGGCAGTGCTGCAGTGCTGTCAACTTGTGACTGATGTGGTCATTTCGGAGATGGAGGAGGAGGTGCAGGAGCTGAACAATGTGATTACACTGAGGTTAAATTGGTTACGCTGTTTTTATACTAAAGAAAGATCCTATTGTTTTGTTTTTTTGCATTATTTTTTAAGACAAATGCATTCACCGGGAAATGTCATTTTAACATTTTACAACCTTATCTGGCAATGTTGTGTGTGACACATCATCAGACACATCCTGTTTTATTTATGATGGAGGGACTCTGAAAGTCATAAAGCCTATTTTTATAGGGACATCAGACGACTCTTACTATTCTTAAAAGGCCAGCAGTCGGCCCTTGCTATTGTTAGAGAGCCATCAGCCGGATATGATTTCCTGTTCCCATTATTAACAAGTGGGTCTCCTATACTTTTATTGCGTATCCAGTGACTGCAAGGGCTGCCAAAAATTTGGACGCAACCCAATACCCCTTTGAAGAAACAAAGAGGAGGGTCACAGTAAAAAAAATGTTCCCATTATAAAGAAGTGGGTCTCCTGTAGTGGTAATGCCCATGCTGTGACTGCAAGAGCTGCCAAAATTTTGAAATAAAACCCACTAAGACTTTAAAGACACATAGAGCAGGGCCACAGTAACCAGGTACGACATGTTCCCATTAGAAAGGAGAGAGTCTGCTATACAGTTATAGGGTATGCAGTGAGTCCAACGGCTGACCAATTTTAGGAAAAACCCCACTATCAATTTAAAGAGACATAGAGCAGGGCCACAGTAACGACAAATTCCCATTAGAAAGGAGAGGGTCTCCCATAGTGTTGGCCTATGCAGTGAATGCAAGGGCTGCCAAAAATTTGGAGGCACTTCAATGCCCCTTGGAAGAGATGTGGAGGAGGGCCTCATAAAAAAATGTTCCCATTAGAAAGGAGCGGGCCTCCTATACTTGTAATGCCCATGCACTAAGTGTATGGGCTGACAAACATTTACCCCTGGGGGGTATACATGAACATACAGTATAAAAAATTTTTTTTAAGGGCATCGTAAACACCCTTTAAAAAAATTATGTGGGTGTTGCATCACAGACCACGGTCACCCTGGTGATATGGTGGAGGAGGATGAGGAGAAGGAGAAGGACAAGTGCAAATAGCCAAAATCAGGAAGCATATACCCATGTGTGGGTGTGAAAAGGTGCATGGGAATACACCTCCCAAGAAAAGACACTGGATTTGAGTTTATGTTACGCTGCTATCATTCGGTGGTGTTGAGAAGTCTGGCCCAATCCAGCCCTTGTTCATTTTTATAAGAGTCAGCCTGTCAGCATTTTCAGTTGACAGGCGGATGAGCTTATCAGTTATGATTCCACCAGCATCATTAAAAACCCGCTCTGATAAAACGCTGGCAGCAGGGCAGGCCAGGACCTCCAAGGCATAGAGAGCCAGTTCATTCCACGTATCCAGCTTGGATACCCAATAATTATAAGTCACAGCGGAATCACGGAGGATGTTGGTACGGTCGGCAAGGTACTCCCTCAGCATCTTCCCAAACCTTGCACTCCTTGTGAGAGTACCTCGCGCCTCAGGGCCTGTGCGATGGGAGGGTCTGAGAAAACTCTCCCAGAACTTTGACAGTGTTCCCCTGCCTCTGCTGGATTGAAGTTGTGTCTCTCTCGCCTGTACTCCTTGGTTGTCCAACAAAGTGTGCCCTCTGCCGCCAGCGTTTTCAGATTGGAATTTTTTAATAGTTCCGCAACAAGGGCCTTCTGGTACAGCCCCATTTTTGTAGACCTGTCCGCCTCAGGAATAAGAGATATAAAGTTCTCCTTGTAGCGTTGGTCTAGAAGTGTCAATAACCAGTAATGACTGTCACCCAAAATTTTGAGAACGCGAGGGTCATGGGAAAGGCTGCGTAACATAAACTCAGCCATGCGTGCCAGACTACTAACAGGCAAGACTTCAGTGTCCTCACCAAGAGGATGACTGACCATGCTCTCCTCCTCCTCCTCCTCTCTGTCCTCTGGCCATCCACGCTGAACAGACGGTATGACAGCTGTGCAGGTAGTACCGTCTATAGTGCATGAAACTAGCTCCTGTCCTTCCTCCTCCTCTTCCTCATTGTCACCCAATCCACGTTGGGATGAGATGAGGCTTGGCTGTGTGTAATCACCCTGTATGGTTCCTTGCTCCATCTCATCGTGCTCCGCCTGCAATGCATCCTCTTTGATTGTGAGCAGAGAGCGCTTCAGAAGACAGAGAAGCGGGATGGTGACGCTAATTATGGCGTCATCGCTGCTCACCATCTTGGTGGAGTCCTCAAAGTTTTGGAGGATGGTACATATGTCTGACTTCCGGCCATTGTCACACACGACCATGCCTGGCTGTAGGTTCAGCGGTGTGAGCCACAGATCTGCCTGCTCTTTCAGACCTGTCCACAACTCTTCAGCATTGTGTGGTTTGTCACCTAAGCATATTAGCTTCAGCACAGCCTGTTGCTGCTTGGCCGAGGCAGTGCTGCAGTGTTTCCAGCTTGTGACTGATGTGGTCATTTCGGAGATGAAGGCTGAAGAGGAGGAGGAAGCTGAGGAGGATGAGTTGCAGGAGCTGTAGACCGCGGGGGCAACCCTGATTGACCTAGGGCCCGCAATCCTTGGCGTCGGGAGGACGTGTTCCGTCCTAAGGTCCGACCGGGTCCCGGCTTCCACTATGTTAACCCAGTGTGCCATCAGCAAGATGTACCGTCCCTGCCCACGAGCACTTGTCCACGTGTCCGTGGTTAGGAGGACTTTCCCGGTAACTGCGTTGTTGAGGGCACGGCTAATATTTTGGGACAAGTGCTTGTGTAATGCGGGGATGGCACACCCGGAGAAATAGTGGCGGCTCGGGACCGACTACCGAGGGACGGCCACCATCAGGTTGCGGAATGCTTCCGTCTCCACGAGCCTAAAAGGCAACATTTCGAATGCAAGCAGTAGTGAAATGTGAGAATTTAGGACTGTGGCCTGTGGGGCGTATGGACAACTGAACGCTGCGCTGGGACAAGGACATAGACGTGCTTTCTGATGCTGCTACTTGAGAGTGCGCAACGACAGGTGCAGGGCAGGAGGCATTTTCGGATGCACCATGGACAGGGGATTGGCTTGCATGCACAACAGCGGAAGAAGCAATGGTGCCACCTGCAGACACTGTTCCTGGACCCTGGGGTTCGGCCCAGAAAGTCGGGTGCTTTTCTGCCATGTGCCTGATCATGCTGGTGGTGGTTAGGCTGGTCATTTTGCCACCCCTGCTGATGCTGGCCTGGCAGGTGGTGCAAATGGCCTTTTTGGAGTTATCGCCAGAGTCTTTAAAAAACAACCAGACTCGGGAAGACCTAACAGTTGTACTGGCAACTTCCTTCGTGTTGGTGTTACGGGGAATGGTTGCCTGCCTTCTATCTGTGGCCACCACACTGCTTCTTCCTGCCTGTTGGGGTGCTCTGCCTCCCTCCCCCTGTGTGCTGCTGTCCTTGCTCTGCATGTCCTCCTGCCAGGTTGAGTCAGTGACTATATCATTCACCACCTCGTCTTCCACTCCCGCACCCTGGTCCTCCTCCTGATTTTCTGGCAATTGGGTCTCATCATCTTCCACCTCTTGTGACACTTTGCCACCGTCGCCTTTGTGTTACCGTGGCTGCTGAAATATTTGGGCATCGCTACACGCGATCTCCTCTTGCCCCGCTTCAAGTGGACCGGGCGAGAGGCCCGAATCTATAAATGGAAAAGTGAACAGCTCTTCAGAGTGTCCAAGTGTTGGATCATTTGTCTCCAGGCACTCGGCATGGTGGGAGGAAGGAGGCTCAGGGTGAGGAATATGCGTTCCAGACTCACGGCTACTGAGACTTGACCGTGTGGAAGACAGGGTGGTGGTGGTCAGGGCCGGCGTCAGCACCCGGCGTACCCGGGCAATTGCCGGGGCCCTGGAAAATCAGAGGGGCCCAGCCGCCCACTCACTGTCGGGGCCCGGGCCCACACACCCACCCGCCCACTCACTGTCGGGGCCGGGCCCACACACTGTCGGGGCCGGGCCCACACACCCACCCGCCCACTCACTGTCGGGGCCCTGGCCGCTTCCTCGGCACCTGTTCAGGGACGCAGGCGCTGCTTGATTGCCGGCACTTCCCCCAGACATGGCCGCGCGCTGTCCGGCTGTGTCTGCTAGTAATGACACGGCAGGGTCGACGGCACTGCACCTTTAATTGTGCTTGTGTGTCGCTCCTGCCGCGTCATTACTAGCAGACACAGCCGCACAGCGCGCGGCCATGTCTGGGGGAGTGCCGGCAATCAAACACCGTCGGAGCGGAGGTCCTGCACAGATGGGCGGGAGGGGCCCGGACCCGACCGCAAGTGGGCCCCTCTGATGTTCCAGGGCCATGAAGTCTGTGACACGCCGGGGGCCCTGCACTGCCACATACCCGAGGAGCTGCTGGACAGGACACTGGACCGGGGACAGGTGAGTGAGGCTTCCCCAATCCCCATATTAAAAATATTAGTAATGGGTCTGTGTGAGTGCATGTATGTGAATGTCAGTGTATATGACTGTGTATATATATTTGTCTGTTTTATCTATGTGTATGTCTGTATGTGTACATATGTCTGCGTACCGTGTGTGCGCGCGCATATGTCTGCGTACCGTGTGTGCACGCGCATATGTCTGCGTACCGTGTGCGCGTGCATATGTCTGCGTACCGTGTGTGCGTGCATATGTCTGCGTACCGTGTGTACGTGCATATGTCTGCGTACCGTGTGTGCGCGCGCATATGTCTGCGTACCGTGGGCGCGTGCATATGTCTGCGTACCGTGTGTGCGTGCATATGTCTGCGTACCGTGTGTGCGTGCATATGTCTGCGTACCATGTGTGCGCACGCACATGTCTGCGTACCGTGTGTGCGCACGCATATGTCTGCGTACCGTGTGTGCGCACGCATATGTCTGCATACCGTGTGTGCGCACGCATATGTCTGTGTACCGTGTGTGCGCGCGCATATGTCTGCGTATGTGAAGGATGAGGGGGCAGGCTGGGCCATGTGTAATAAATAAATATATATATATATATATATATATATATATATATATATTTATTTCTCCGCCGTATCTGTGCATCATGAATCGTGGTATGTGTTAAAGGGGCCCACTGAGACTCTTTCGCCCGGGGCCCAGAAAAACCTGGAGCCGGCCCTGGTGGTGGTGGCTAAGTGACTGGAAGCATTATCTGCTATCCAACCAACAACCTTTTGACACTGCTCTGGGTTCAATAGTGGTGTGCTGCGGTCCCCTAGGAATTGGGACAGGAAGCTCAGGCGAGAAGATGTGGGTGTTTGTTGTGGCACAATTTCAGCTTGCCCACGGCCTTGTCCTCGGCCTCTGCATGCACCATCACCATCACGTCCAGTTCCCCAATCCCTTGCCACGTGCCTTGCCCATTTTAAATGGAGGACAGTATCTTCCACGCTCACTATAAATGACTGAGTTTGGAGCGAACTTATATGTGATCCGTGTGATGGAGAAAACAGAGTTTTAAATACCTGCCCTGTAGGTAAGTAGATGAACAGCAAACTGGTGTGAATTGCTTCACTGACACACTAAAAGAAATATTTAATGGAGGCCAGAAATGGCAGTATTTTCTCACAACGTATATGTGATCCATTTGACGGAGAAAACACAGTTTTAAATAGCTGGATTTCTAGCGCTGTAATATGGAAAGGACCTGGCTGTATTCTGCAGTGCCAACAAGCAAATGGCGCAGAAAAACTGTGTTCTCTGGATTGTTTTTTAAGCAAATAATGAGGATTAAGATCCAAAAAAAGTATTCCTGGCCCCTGAGACCTGGGCCTTTGTTTAGAAATATCTAAAAGCAGCAGAAGGCAGAATTGGAATGGAGCCTCTTGTGCTATATGCACTGCAGTCTGCTATATACACTGACTGCCTGACTATATACACTGCCTGCCTGATATCTCTGCAGATGGATTAGTTAGTCCTCAAAAGGACTGTTTGTTATGATGGA
Organism: Phyllobates terribilis; assembly: GCF_046119375.1. NCBI lineage: Eukaryota > Metazoa > Chordata > Amphibia > Anura > Dendrobatidae > Phyllobates > Phyllobates terribilis. The sequence continues at coordinate 215,836,689 of NW_027362769.1, read as the reverse complement.
TATGTGCAATGTATGGTTTTTCTCCCTACACTACCTAATACACAAGCAAATCTCTCGATGACGCAGCAGCACCTCTCTTTACACTGTCTGATTCTGGAGTGACTGTGACGAGCACAGCGGCGCCAGGTCTGATATAGACCTGATGAAGCTGGACGGCCAGCCAATCACTGTAATGCCACAACCAACATGGCTATGGCATTACAGTGAGTGGCAGGCAATCCCTGCATGTTGATTGGCGCTCCAAAGAGTGCCAAACATGCATGGAGGGGACCCGAGCTCCCGCCAAGAAACCCCGGAAATACTCGGCGAGCGCCGAGCATCTCGAGCAGTGAGATGCTCGGGCGAGCACCGAGCAGTAGCGAGCATGCTCGCTCATCACTAAATACTTCATTATTTGTTTTGTTCTTTTTAGATTGTATCCCCATAAAAAATAGTGTCGCTATGCTGAAGATTCGGGCAGTGCACATGCCCCAGACTTCTGGCCGGTTCCTCTGATCTCCATGCGTGCGCCATTTGAACTGATCATCAATATGACACTGATAGAGTTGGTTACTGTGGTAGATCCAGGAGCCACCACTCTCCATTCTTTATGCCGCATGCTGCTGTGATCCTAAGGTCTACAAGATGGCAGCGTCCCAGCACAGTCATCTCAATGACATCACTGCACTGTGCCGCCTGTACTGGCTGCTCGGTGTGCAGGAAAAAAAAAAACTTTCTCATATTAGGTGAGTATAAACTATTATTAGACCGTGTACCAGAGCCGGCTCCCCAGGATACAGCGAATCTGTGAACAAAGAAAACAGCACACTCCAAACTGGCCAGATTTGAAATTAATTGAGATCTATCAATCTGGAAAAGGTTATAAAGCCATTTCTAAAGCTTTTGGTCTCCAGCGAACCACAGTGAAAGCCATTATCCACAAATGATGAAAACATGGTACAGTGGAGAACCTTCTTAGGACTGGTCGACCAACCAAAATTACCCCAAAAGCGCAGCGACGACTCATCCAAGAGATCACAAAAGACCCCATAGGCTGCAGCTTCTCTCAGGCACACAATAGATTCAATTGCTGACCAGACACATCTGACGAGTCTTTTTCAACAGTTTAACAGTGGAATTTAATCTGAAGCACGGCCAGTGCAATTCAGGGATATTACAGCAACAATCTTCATTGCAGTACTGTCTGAGTTTCTTGAGCAACCGGCTCCAGTAACAATACAGTAGTTTCTTCACAAGGCAGAGTATTACAGTGTCTTCTGTAGCGTAATTCAACATAGATTAGTTCTCTTAGCAGCACACTTCTATGCATACACAACCACAGGCTTTTCCTTCACAAGGACACAATAGTGCATGAAATGCACACGTCCGGGCTGAGTGGCGTGTGCGTGTATATGTAGTGATTCCACTGGACCGTGCCAGAGAGTGAATGCCTGGAGGGGCGTAACTAAGTATCTACCCGATCCGACCAGGGTCGCACGACGGCATACGACGCCAGTGCACCAAGGAGGAACCGAGCAGAGGGACCAGGTGCTACTCCAGGACAGACCCTGGACACGGCTGTTGACCCACACAGGGGAATACAGGAACAGGCAGGTTAGGCTGGCACACAGACTGCTGGGTATAGGCAGACACGGCTGGTATGCAGACTGGCGGATGCTGGTAAGCACGACTGGTATGCAGGCAGGGAGGTACTGGCAGGTACGACAGGTTGGAGCACCGAGTGGATAGGACCCAGTACAGACTGGGACTCAGGAACAGAACCACAAATGCTGTGGACAAACACAGCAGAGTGAGGCCGCGAGCGAGAGAAGAGCAGGACAAGGCCACCTGGAGCGGTGAGCGAGAGGATCAGGACGAGACTGCCAAAGCAGCGAGCAAAGGGTCAGAGCAGAGCGAGACTGCCGGAGCAGCGAGCAAAGGGTCAGATCAGAGCGTTTATCTGACCTGTGTTTAGTTTCTCTCCTGATTTGAATCCTGTTTGGTTGCCTTTTGTCAGATCCAGATGACACACCACCATTTTCTTCGGCTTCAGCCAGACTACAATAACAAGTTTATCATAATCCCCCTGGGGCTTTGCTAAAACACTCAATGTTTCCTGTGACTGTGTTAATCCCTCTAGTTGCTGGATGCTTCTGAAGCACAACACTTCCTGTCTCCTGTGCTTGTGTTATTTGTAACAGTTGCTGGATGCTTTTGAAGCAACAGCACTACTTCTGCATGTCACACTTCCACATAGTATAATGCGCCCCCCATAATCCTCTTTATAGTATAATGCACTACCCATGGTCCTCCATCCTTCATATAATATAACGCACTCCTCGTGGGCCTCCAAAGAAAATAGTGCACTCCTCATGCTCCTCCATAGATTATAATGCACTCCCTATGATCCACCATAGAATATAATGCACTCCCCATGGTCCTCTATAAAAATAATGGACTCCCCATGGTCCTCCATATAACAAAATGCACTCGCAATAGTCCTTTATATAATATAATGCACCCAGCATGGTCCTCCATATAGTACAAGGCATCCCACAAAAACCGCCACACCATGGTCAGATCACATATTACCACCCCATAGTAACCGAATAATACCACATACAAGGGAGAAATACTGCCATACCATGACCAAACCACATATTACCACCACATAATTATCGAATAAAACCACATACCAGGAACAAATACTGCCACACCATCATCAGACCACATATTACCACCATATAGTCATCGAATAATACCATATATAAGGGACAAATACTGCCACATCATGAGCAGATCACATATTACCACCACATAGCAACTAAATAATACCACATACAAGGAACAAACCCCTTATAATGCTCCATAGAGAATAAAGGACCCCATATAATGCTCCAAACAGAATAATGGGAACCATAAGTTGCTCCATACAGAACAATGGGCCTCATATAATGTTCCATTCAGAATAAAGGGCGTCATATAATGCTACATACAGAATAATGGACCCCATATAATGCTTCATACAGAATAATAGGCCTTATATAATGCATCATATAGAATAATGGGCCTCATATAATGCTACATACAGAATAATGGACCCCATATAATGCTCCATAGAGAATAATGGACCCCATATATTGCTCCATACAGAATAATGGGCCTCATATAATGCTACATACAGAATAATGGACCCCATAAAATGCTCCATGCAGAATAATGGGAACCATATGTTGCTCCATACAGAACAATGGGCCTCATATAATGTTCCATACAGAATAATGGGCCTCATATAATGCTCCATACAGAACAATGGGCCTCATATAATGCTTCATACAGAATAATGGACCCCATATATTGCTCCATACAGAACAATGGTCCTCATATAATGTTCCATACAGAATAATGGACCTCATATAATGCTCCATACAGAATAATGGGACTCATATGATGCTCCATACAGAATAATGGGCCTCATATAATGCTGCATACAGAATAATGGACCCCATAAAATGCTCCATGCAGAATAATGGGCCTCATATAATGCTCCATACAGAATAATGGACCCCATATAATGCTCCATACTGTATAATGGACCCCATATAATAATCCATACAGAATAATGGACCCCATATAATGCTTCATACAGAATAATGGGTCTCATATAATGCTACATACTGAATAATGGACCCCATAGACTGCTTCATACAGAAAAATGGAGCCCATATTGTTATGATCTCCAACATGTACTAAGGAAAGATAAGGCAAAACTGTCCCTACAGTAAAACTAAGCTGAATCCCTACGATGTAGCAGGCTGCCTGTTCCTAGCGCACAGACCCGCCTTAGTCCTCGGCTAGTCTGAAGGAAGACCTATAGCATAAGGGGAGGGGTCCCTAAAAGAACTAAGGACTGGGAAAAAAATGGGACACCTCCTAAACAGAGAAGTTGTTGCAGAACACAAAAAGACAAACAGACAAAAAAAGTACTAGAGGTCCCAGAAGACCAAATGAACTGACAGAGAAAGGCACAGAAGCACCTGGCTAGAGAAACAGTCAAATACTGAAGTCCAGCACAGCCAAAAGGGCGGATCTGGAATATAAAGGCAGATGGTCACGTGACCGCAAAACACAAGATGGAAAAAACAAACAGGAGGGTTCTAACAGTATCCCCACTTTTATGAGGATCCTCCGGATCCTCCAGATCCTCCAGGGCCAGGTATATCTGGAAACCTCTTGTGGAAAGCTTTAACAAGCCTAGGAGCAGAGACATCATCCGTCCTTACCCAGGATTTGTCTTCGGGACCGAAACCCTTCCAGGAGACAAGATACTGTAATCTCCCTCTATGCCATCTAGAATTCAAGATACAAGAAATTTCATATTCGCAGTCTTCCACCACAGGAGGAACTGAGACAGTGGCATCCCTATCTGATACATCATCATTTTTCAACAAGGAAACATGAAACACAGGATTAATATTCCAGGAAGTAGGGACATCCAACCTAACAGCAGACGGGTTAACAACCTGAAGCACTTTAAATGGACCCACAAACTTAGGACACAGTTTTTTAGAGGGAATCCTCAACCGCAGGTTCTTTGAGGACAACCAAACCATGTAACCCACAGTTTCCTGTCAAAATACTTCTTGGACTTCTTGATAGCCTCTTGAAGGCTGCAACGTACATTAGTCCAAACTCTCTACAAATCACCGGAAAAGTTCTCCTCCTCCGGCACCGCCGACCCCAATTTGGAGAACGAACCAAAAGACGGATGTGTCCCAGTACAACCAAAAAAAAGGTGAACACCAAGCAGAGGAGGATGTATGATTGTTAAGAGCAAATTCTGCGAGAGGCAGAAACTCAGACCACACCTCCTGATTGTCCGCCACAAAGCAACGCAAAAACTGTTCAACTTCCTGGTTCTTTCTTTCAGTCTGTCCATTAGACTCAGGATGATACCCAGACGAAAATGACAAATGGACTCCCAACCTGTCACAAAAAGCACGCCAAAAGCGAGCCACAAACTGAGGTCCTCTATCAGAAACAATATCCGTGGGAACGCCATGGAGCATGACAATCTTCTTAACAAACGCCTTAGTGAGTGTCTTGGCGAAGGGCAACTTAATGAATGGAACCAAATGACACATCTTACTAAAACGGTCCACGACCACCCAGATGACAGTAAAACCCTTGGACACAGGTAGATCAGTAATAAAATCCATAGTGAGATGCGTCCAAGGCGCACTAGGAACCTCCAGAGGGCAAAGCAACCCCGCAGCAGGAGTATGTGAAGCCTTTGACCTAGCACACACAGTACATTGACACACCCACTAGATGACTTCCTTCTGCCATCCAGGCCACCAAAAACTGCGACTGATAAGTCTCTTAGTCTCCGAAATTCCTGGATGACCTGCCAACCGAGACTCATGACACTCCACAAACAAATCTCTCCTAAAGTCTCTAGGCATGAACAACCTCCCATGAGGAGTGTTAGAAGGAGCATCATATTGAGCTTTCAGAATCCCATTCTCCAAAATGGAGTCCAATGCCGCCACCACAGCTCCTTTCTGTAAAATGCTCTCCTCCTCCTCGGCACCGACTGTAAGAGAGCAGCTGCGAGATAAAGCATCGGCTTTAACATTCTTAGTACCAGGGATATAGGTAACAGAAAAATAAAGTTGAGAAAAATAAAGTGCCCACCTAACTTGACGGGCATTGAAACTCTTGGCAGCATCCAGATAGATCAAATTCTTATGATCTGTGAAAACCCGAACAGGAAATCTAGCGCCTTCCAAAAAATGACGCTAATGTTCAAACGCGAGTTTAATAGCCAGCAACCCCCGATTTCCAACATCATAATTCAGTTCGGTTTCCGAAATTTTTTTCGAAAAGAAGGCACAAGGATGTACTCCATCCTTGTTCTCCTGAGACAAAACTGCTCCGACCCCCACCGATGAAGCATCGACCTCGACTAAAAAAGGCTTGGTCTCAAGGATAGGGGCAGAACTGAACCTCTGTTTGAGATACTCAAACGCTTCAATGGCCTCAGTAGTCCACTGGACCGTATTCGCACCTTTCTTGGTGAGGTCGGTCAGAGGCATAACAATTACAGAAAAATTCTTAATGAATTTCCTGTAATAATTGACAAAACTCAAAAATCTCTGTATACATTTCAAACCAAAAGGCCTAGGCCATTCCTGCACAGCCTGAACCTTCACCGGGTCCATGTCAAAGCCCTTGCTGGAGACAATGTAGCCCAAAAAACTAATTTTCAGCACAGCGAACTCACATTTCTCCAGCTTAGAAAAGAGTGAATTATGACTCAATAACTGCAAAACTTCACGTACACTCTGCCAATGGGACTCTAGATCTGGTGAATAAATCAAAATGTCATCCAAATACACAACCTCATTCTTACCAATCAAAGGTCTCAGGATGTCATTAATAAGGTTCTGAAAAAATGCAGGTGCATTGGTAAGACCAAAAGGCATCATCAGATTCTCATAATGACCTACCGGAGTGTTAAAAGCAGTTTTCCCTTCATCACCCTCCTTCACTCGTAACAAATTGTATGCCCCCCGGAGAGCAATTTTAGAGAACCATTTGGCCCCCACCAACTGGTTAAACAAGTCAGGAATTAACGGCAATGGATAGGAATTGCGTACGGTAATCTTATTAATTTCACGAAAGTCCAGAAATAGACGTAAACTCCTGTCCTTTTTTTTAACAAAGAAAAATCCAACTGCCACAGGCGACTTACAAGTCCAAAATTTCTTGGTGAACTCCATTGATAGTGAGGGGAAATGCAGCAACCTTGTGAGTAATACATTTCAAGGGAGTGTTATCAATTGCAAACACAGAAATAGGTGATGACAAAGGTTTGGATTTCAATTTAAGGTTTTCCAAAAACCCTTTATCATTCACATTAAGTGTTGAACCACAATTCACAATTACCTGAAATTCAATCAAATTTTCCTGCAAAGTAGTACTCCCAGAAAGAAATACTCCTGCAGAGCGTAAACAAGCTATACTGGCGTAACTGACCTTTTTTTTCTTTATTTAAACAATGCTCACATTACTTAATCAAATGGTCAGCTTTACCACAATAAAGACACAATCCCTCAGCGAACCTCCGGTCTCTTTCCTGAGAGGGGAGTGACTTCGCCCCAACCTCCATCTGTTTTCCAACGTCAGAGCAGAATTTCTGGGGACTAGGACCTGGCATTACAGGAGTCTTTACCTCATTCTGCCTGAACCTCAGCCTCCTGTCCACACAAACAGCTAATTGCATGGCATCCTGCAGAGTCTCAGGTGCAGGGAATGCAATTAGCAGATACTTAACGCTGTCACTCAGACCAGCAAGAAATAGACATTTCAGAGCTGGATCATTCCATTTAACTTCTGAGGCCCATCTTCTGAAGTGTGTGCAACAATTTTCAACATCACCTGACCCCTGATTCAAACGCCTGAGTTCTGTCTCAGCAGATGAGATTCGATCAGGATCATCATATAATAGCCCCATAGCAGAAAAAAAAATCTTCTACAGACCTTAAACATGGATCATTAGGTTGGAGAGAAAAGGCCCACCCCTGTGGTTCTTTGCGCATAAGTGACATAATAAAACCAATGCGCTGTGATTCATTCCCAGAGGACCTTGGTCTCAAATGAAAATATAACAAACAAGCATTTTTAAATGAAAAAAAATCTTGCTGTTTACAATAAAAAACATCAGGCAGTCCTACTTTGGGTTCCACAAAATGCGCTTCAGAACAGCTACTCAAGTGTTGCTGGATTTCGGCCACCTCCAGAGACAATCCCTGCAGGCGTTGAGCCACAGCCTGGACGGAAACCATACTGATCCCCAAATTTCTTTCCATTTAGTTTTTTTTTTGGGCTGGACTTACTGTTATGATCTGCAACATGTACTAAGGAAAGATAAGGGAAAACTGTCCCTACAGTAAAATTAAGCTGAATCCCTACGATGTAGCGGGCTGCCTGTTCCTAGCAAACAGACCCGCCTTAGTCCTCGGCTAGTCTGAACGAAGACCTATAGCATAAGGGGAGGGGTCCCTAAAAGAAATAAGGACTGGGACAAAAATGGGACACCTCCTTAACAGAGAAGTTGTTGCAGAGCACAAAAAGACAAACAGACAAAAAAGTACTAGAGGTCCCAGAAGGACCAAATGAACTGACAGAGAAAGGCACAGAAGCAACTGGCTAGAGAAACAGTCAAACACTAAAGTCCAGCACAGCCAAAAGGGTGGATCTGGAATATAAAGGCAGATGGTCACGTGACCGCAAAACACAAGATGGAAAAACAAACAGTAGGGTTGTAACACATATATTGCTCCATGCAGTATAATGGATCCCATATAATGCTCCATACAGAATAATGGATGCCATATAATGCTGCATACAGAATAATTAGCCCCATATAATGCTCCATACAGAATAATGGACTCCATATAATGCTCCATACAGAATAACTGGCCCCATATAATGCTCCATAAGGAATAATGGGCCCCATAAAATGCTCCATACAGAACAATGGGCCTCATATAATGTTCCATATAAAATAATTGGCCTCATATAATGCTCCAGAAAGAACAATGGGCCTCACATAATGCTCCATACAGAATAATGGGCCTCATATAATGCTACATATAGAATAATGAACCCCATATAATGCTCGATACACTATAATGAGGCCCATATAATGCTCCATACAGAATAATGGACCCCTTGTAATGCTACATACAGAACAATGGACCCCATATAATGCTTCATACAGAATAATGGACAGCATATAATGCTCCCTACAGTATAATGGATCCCATATAATGCTCCATACAAAATAATGGACACCATATAATGCTTCATACAAAATAATGGAAACCATATAATGCTCCATGCAGAAAAATAGACCACATATAATGCTCCATACAGTATAATAAATCCCATATAATGCTGCAGACAGAATAAATAGCCTCATATAATGCTCCATAAAGAATAATGGACCCCATATAATGCTTGACACAGAATAATGGACCCCATATAATGCTTCATACAGAAAAATGGAACCCATATAATGCTCCATACAATAAAATGGACCCCATATAATGCCCCATACAAAATAATGGACCCCAAATAATGCTCCATACAGAATAATTGGCCCTATATAATGCTCCATTCAGAATAATAGACCCTATATAATGCTTCATACAGAATAATGGACCCCATATAATGCTCCATAAAGAATAATGGACCACATATAATGCTTCATACAAAATAATGGACCCCATATAATGCTCCATGCAGAATAATTGGCCCCATATAATGCTTAATAGAGAATCATGGGCCCCATATAATGCTCCATACAGAATAATGGACCCCATATAATGCTCCATACAGAATAATTGGCCCCATATAATGCTCCATACAGAATAATGGGCCTCATATAATTATAATACTCCATACGGAATAATGGACCCCATATAATGCTCCATACATAATAATGGGCCCAGGGCTCAGGGCCCCGACACTTGCCCGGGTGCCCTGGGTGCTGATGCCGGCCCTGCCCCCCATGGTCCTCCATACAATATAAAACACTTGCCATGGTCCTCTATACAGTATAATGCATCCCATGGTCCTTCAAACATTATAATGCACCCCTAAAGTCCTCCATAAATATAATGCTCCCTCATCATCCTCCATACAATGTAAAGCACCCCTAATGGTCCTCCATACAATATAATGCATCCCGCATGGTCCTCCATACATTATATTGCATCCCCCATGGTTCTCTATACAATATAATGCACTCCCTATGGTCCTCCGTACAATATATTGCACCCCCCATGGTCATCCATACAATATAATGCACCACTAATGGTCCTCCATACAATATAATGCACCCCTAATGGTCCTAATCGTCCTCCATACAATATAACGCACTCCCTATGGTCCTTCATGCAGTATAATGCAACCCCCATGGTCATCCATAAAGTATAATGCACCCCCCATTGTCCTCCAAAAAATATAATGTAAGCGCCATGGTCCTAAATACACTATAATTCACTCCCCATGGTCCTCCATACAAAATAATGCACCCCCCATGTTCCTCAAAACAATATAATGCACCCCCATGGTCCTCCATACTCTTTAATGCACTCCCCATGGTCCTCCATACAATATAATGCATCTCTAATGGTTCTCCATGCAATATAATGCACTCCCCATGGTCCTTCATACAGTATAATGCATCCCCCAAAGACATCAATAAAGTATAATGCACCCCCATGGTCCTCCATAAAATAAAATGCACCTCCCATGGTCCTTCATACATTATAATTCACTCCCCATGGTCCTCCTTACACTATAATTCACTCCCCATGGTCCTCCATACAATGTAATGCATCCCGCATGGTTCTCTATACAATATAATGCACCCCTATTGGTCCTCCATGCAATATGATGCATCCCCCATGGTTCTCTGTACAATATAATGCACCCCTAATGGTCCTCCATACAATATAATGCACCCCTAATGGTCCTAATGGTCCTCCATACAATATAATGCACTCCCCATGGTCCTCCATACAGTATAATGCACCCCCATGGTCAGCCATGAAGCATAATGTACCCCCCATGGTCCTCCATAAAAGATAAGGAACCCCCTATGGTCCTCCATACAATATAACACATCCCCATGGTCCTCCATACAGTATAATGCACCCCATGGTCCTCCATACAATATAATGCACTCCACATGGTCCTCCATACAATATAATGCACCCCTAATTGTCCTCCATACAATATAATGCACCCCTAATGGTCCTCCATACACTATAATGCACTCCCCATGGTCCTCCATAAAGTATAATGCACCCCACATGGTCATCCATAAAGTATAAAGCACCCCCACGGTCATCCATAAAATATATTGAACCCCACATGGTCCTCCATACACTAAAATTCACTTCTCATGGTCCTCCATACAGTATAATGCACCCCCATGGTCCGCCATACAATGTGATGCATCCCCATGGTCCTCCATAGAACATAATGCACCCCCATGGTCTTCTATACAATATAATGCACTCCTAATTGTCATCCATACAGTATAATTCACCCCCTATGGCCTTCCATAAAATATAATGCATCCGCATGGTGCTCCATACAGTATACTGCACTCCCATGGTCCTCCATAAAATATAATGCACTCCCATGGTCCTCCAAACAATATAATGCACCACATGGTCCTTCATACAATATAATGCACTCCCATGGCCCTCCATACATTATAATGCACTCTCCGTGGTCCTTTATACAGTATAATGCACCCCCCATGGTCCTCCATACAATATAATGCACTTCCCATAGTCCTCCATACAATATAATGCACTCCCCATGGTCCTCCATACAGTATAATGTACTCCCCATGGTCCTCCATATAACATAATGCACTCCCCATGGTCCTCCATACAGTATAATGCACTCCCCCATAGTCCTCCATACAATGTAATGCACTCCCCATGGTCCTCCATACAATATAATACACTCCCTATGGTCCTCCATACAGTATAATGCATTCCCCATGGTCCTCTATACAGTATAATGCACTCCACATAATCCTCCATACAGTATAAGGCATCCCCCATGGTCCTTTAAACAATATAATGCACTCCCCATGGTCCTCTATACAGTATAATGCACTCCCCATTGTCCTCCATACAATATAATGTACTCCCCATGGTGCTCCATACAGTATAATGCACTCCCCATGGTCCTCCATACAATATAATGCACCCCTAATGGTCCTCCATACAATATAATGCACCCGCATGGTACTCCATACAATATAATGCACCACTAATCGTCATCCATACAGTATAATTTACCCCCTATGGCCTTCCACACAATATAATGCATCTAATGGTCCTCCATACAATATAGTGTATCTCCCATGGTCCTCCATACAATATAATGCATCCCCATGGTCTTCCATAATATAATGCACTCCACATGGTCCTCCATACAATATAATGCACCCCTAATGGTCCTACATACAATATAATGCACTCCCATGGCACTCCATAAAATTAAATGCACCCCTAATGGTTCTCCATGTAATATAATGCACTCCCCGTGCTCCTTCATACAGTATGTCCACCCCTCATGGTCATCCATAAAGTATAATGCACTCCCCATGGTCCTCCATAAAATTAAATGCACGCCCCATGGTCCTCCATACACTATAATTCACTCCCCATAGTCCTCCAGACACTATAATTCACTACCCAGAGTCCTCCATAAAATATAATGCACCCCATGGTCCTCCATACGATATAGTGCACCCCCAATGGTCCTCCATAAAATACAATGCATCCCCCATGATCTTCTATACAGTTTACTGCACCCTCATGGACCTCCATACGCTTTAATGCACTCCCCATGGTCCTACATACAATATAATGCACCCCAATGGCACCCCATACAATATAATGCACCCCATGGTCCTCTATACAATATAATGCACCTTCATGGACCTCCATACGATATAATGCACACTCCATGGTCCCTTATACAATATAATGGACCCCTACTGGTCATCTATTCAATATAATGTATCTCTCATGGTCCTCCATACAGTATAATGCACTCCACATGGTCCTCCAAACAATATATTGCACCCCCATGGTCCTTCATACAGTATAATGAATCCCCATGGTCCTCCATACAATATAATGCTCCCTCCATGATCCTCCATATAATATCATGCACTCCACATGGTCCTCCATACAGTATAATGCGCCTTCCATGATCCTCCATACAATATCATGCTCTCCCCATGGTCCTCCATACAATATATTGCACCCACACATGGTCATCCATACAAAATTCTGCACCCCTAATGGTCCTCCATACATTATAATGCACCCTAATGGTTCTCCATACAATATAATGCATTCCCCAAGGTCTTCCATACAGTATAATGCACCCCCATGGTCATCCATCAAGTATAATGCACCCCCCATGGTCCTCCATAAAATATAATTAACCCCTCATGGTCCTCCATACACTATAATTCACTTCCAATGGTCCTCCATACAATACAATGCACCCCCATGGTCCAACATACAATATAATGCACCCTCATGGTCCTCCATACAATATAATGCAATCTCCATGGTCCTCCATACAGTAATGCACTCCCCATTATCCTCCATGCAATATCATGCACTCCCCATGGTCCTCCATATAGTATAATGCACCCTCCATGGTCCCCCATACAATATCATGCACTTCACATGGTCCTCCATACAATATATTGCACCCCCACATGGTCATCCACACAAAATTCTGCACCCCTAATGGTCCTCCATACAATATAATGCACTCCCCATGGTCTTCCATACAGTATAATGCACCCCCATGGTCATCCATAAAGTATAATGCACCCCCCATTGTCCTTCATAAATCATAATGAACCCCTCATGGTCCTCCATACACTATAATTCACTTCTCATGGTCCTCCATACAATATAATGCACCCCCATGGTCCTCCATACAATATAATGCACCCCTGTGGTCCTTCATACAATATAATGCACCCCTAATGGTCCTCCATACAGTATAATGCATCTCCCATGGTCCTCCATACAATATAATGCATCCTCATGGTCCTCTATACAATATAATGTAATCCCCATGGTCCTCCATACAATATAATGCACTCCCCATGGTGCTCCATACAGTATAATGCAGTCCTCATGGTCCTCCATACAATATAATGTAATCCCCATGGTCCTCCATACAGTATAATGCACTCCCCATGGTCCTCCATAAAATATAATGCATCCCTAATGGTCCTCCTTACAATATAATGCTTCTCGCATGGTCCTCCATACAATATAATGAATGCCACATGGTTCTCTATACAATATAATGCACTCCTCCATGGTCCTCCATACAATATAATGCAACCCTCATGGTCCTCCATGTAATATAGTGGACTCCCCATGTTCCTTCATACAGTATATGCACCCCTCATGGTCATCCATACAGTATAATGCACCCCTCATGGTCCTCCATAAAATTTAATGAACCCCCCATGGTCCTCCATACACTATAATTCACTCCCCATGGTCCTTCATTCACTATAATTCACTCCCCATGGTCCTCCATACAATATAATGCACCCCCATGGTCCTCCATACAATATAGTGCACCCCCCATGGTCCTCCATACAATGCAATGCATCCCCCATGATCATCTATACAGTATAATGCACCCTCATGGTCCTCCATACGCTTTAATGCACTCCCCATGGTCCTGCATACAATATAATGTAACCCAATATCCCCTAATACAAAATAATGCACCCCATGGTCCTCCATACAATATGATGCACCCCCATGTTCCTCCATGCAATATTATGCACCCTCCATGATCCTCCATACAATATAAAGCACTCCACATGGTCCTCTATACAGTATAATGCACCCCCATGGTCCTCCATACAATATAATGCACTCCCTATGGTCCTCCATATAATATAATGCACCCCCATGGTCCTCCATACATTATAATGCACCTCCATGGTCCTCCATACAATATAAGGCACCCCCATGATCTTCCATACTCTATTATGACCACCAGTTACTGATTTAAAAAAATCAATACAATAATCATCTCTCCTTGTTTCACCCGATGCTTCGGTCAGCTGAGCTTTTGGTGGAAAGAACTGCACATCTCAGAACAGTGGGCGCCCTGTAATGACATCATCGCGCCTGCGCTCTGATACGTCAGACGCCGAGGAAGAATGATGGGAGCAGAAGCTTCTGCTGACTCTCCCTCCTCCATTATCATTGCTCGCGCTGACAGCTGGAGCCCCCCTCCGGTTGTCAGCAAGAGCAATGATGATGGAGGAGGGAGCGTCAGCATGCAGTGCGGGTGCTGACAGGCGGAGGGAGACCAAGTGTAGGCGCTGAAACCTGGCCCAAGCGGCTCACGGACAGCATAGCAGTTGCATGGCCTGCCGCCATTGGCGTTAAGCCACTGTCTGCAGTTTAGGAGTAGTGGCCGGTCTGTTAGGCATAAGTTAAGATTCAGTGCCTCAGGATCGGGCCAGCTTTTGTCCCCTCCGCACTTTTCCACTGCTGCAGAGCTAAAGCTGCCTGATATAGTAGAATTGGAGAGCGCATAGTTCGGGTCAGTGGCTTTACCATGCCACCCACCCAAAATGTCTTCAGAATCGCACTGGCCACTGAAAATAATGAAGCTGCTAGGTAGAGGAGCCGTGTGCTCCTAAAGATTGATTTAGAGAAAAACCCTATAATTGGCAATAAACTCCTTTCCAAAAATGATCTAATAGTTTAATCTAATAATCACATTCCAAAGAACATAGAACAGGTGTTGGATCCCCTCTGCCGGATCCAACCTTGTAGATTGCTTGCCATATATGAGAGCAGAGCTCCACCTATGCACTTATATATGAAGGTACTGGTTTATAATGAGCAAACAATGGTGTCAGTAATGTACACCATAAGTTAAAGTGAAAAGTAATGGTTGGCAGAGGACGGGGTACAGGTTTATCATAAGGGATATAAATCTTTGGACTCTGCTGGAAGTCTTGGGTTATGTTGAGTAGATGAAGAATAAAATGTGAACTGTGATTTGCCAGGTGCTGATCTTTTGTATTTTGTTACATTTTGGTGTAGCTTTGACACAATTTACAACAGAAGAAGTGCAACAATCTCACTGCAATACACATCAAAGCAGCCAAGCAAGACTTGCATGATGGCACCCCAGCATTGTACGGCTGCAGTTGTCACAATACTTTCGATGGTCCATGTGGTTCCATGTGATGTCATGCTGCTCTGTGATGTCACGTTGGTCCATGTCTCCAGATTTCACTCTTCTAAGTGTTCCATGAAGTTACTTTCTGATGTCATGCCGCCTTGTGACATCACATAACCAGTGACTTATGCACTCAGCCATCTTGATTCCTTCTGTGGACCTTTGCCGTCTGACGTGTGAAGGTGCACTTTTCTTGAGCTCATTGAACTTTTGATTGTGATAGTAGCACAACATGAGTGATAGAGTCGGAAAAAAACGGAAAAAGATCTCCAACAGAGAAGAGACCACTAATTCTACCAAGAAGGATGGTCTCTTATGTCAGGATAGAGATGTCCCTCATAACACCAGAGAGGACGTCAATGAGGAGAGGAATTCTCCCAACTCACATTCTCTCCAAAGACCAAGAGAGAAGTCTGGGTCTCGGGACTCGAGGACCAGAGATGAGGCTCCTTATAAAAAAAGAAGATGCCTTGATGCTGGAGAGCGTCAGGCCCTAAACAGCCCTCAAAAACTCAGGTGGACACCGGAGTTTTAAAGAGAAAGAGAGAAGACCATGTGGAAGTGAAACAATCTATCACTGGAGGTGAAAGAACGAGCCGATCCTGTATTAATGAGGCTAAAAGGCCAAAACCAGACACCAACTTTTGCCCAATAGCAGGTAAGATGAAAAATTAATCATTAATGTCCTAAATGTACAAATTAGGTGCTATACACTTCTGTTACCAAGATACCTGTATTCAAACCCTAGCAGTATGTCTTCTGCTGCAGGATAAAAGAGATTCTAGTTGAGTTAAAACAATGATCTTTATTGATACATTTTAAAAAACAAATCAACAGGGTGGGACAAAAAAACTCCAATGGAGAGAGACAATGGAGTAGCTTGGTTACATCAGATCCATTCTAATAATCAAATTGAAAATACAACTAGATCAATATAGGAGTATGGCATGACAGATAATATATTTCCTAGGGTAACAATGACACAATGCCTATATACAATATCGATACACGTGAAGAAACCTGTCTCCTGAAGCAAGAGAACAAGGCAGGATAACATGCAATATAAGATGGAAAATTAGTGTAATCAGGGGCATAATCCCAACTAATAGATGGATATATATAAAACAAACTAACGACATCTTTATCGCCAAGCCTATTGGTGTGCAAAAAAATCAGATCCCATATGGACCAGCTGTATTGCCTCCAATTTTTCCAGATACTTTGCAATTATTAGCAGAGGAAACTGAGCTTGGTTAAGTGAATTTTCTTAACTGCCTGTGTATAAAAACGGATGATGCCATATGGATGACAAATCATCTATTTTTTTCTGGATAAAAATCAGACTTTTTCTTATTGTCTTATGTGTAATTTTGCCGAGTGATGATTTAATATTTTACCCTTTTTGTCTCACCAGGAGAAGGCTCCATCCAGACAGATGACATCTCACCCACTGTGCCAGACACCCTGTCTGTGGAAAGTTTCACCTACCACAAGGTTCTTGGTCAAGGACACTTTGGAAAGGTTTGTGATTTTTATCTTTCTTCAATTTTTACATTTATTTAATGTCTATAAACTGCTAAACACAAAGAAAGGTTAGATGGGTCACTTTCTGGTTAGACGTGATCACCAACATCATTGATCAGAAATATAGTAGCCAAGGCTGTCTCCTTTGAAAAACAGCACCACACCTGCCTACAGGTTGTGTCTGGTATTGCAGTCAGGCTACATTAAAGTCAAAGAGGCTGCACTGCAATTCCACATACAACCAGTAGACAACGATATGATGCGGTTTGGGAAGAAAGTAGCTACAGTATAGTTTTGTGATCCATGACAAACTTTTTAGCTGGTTAGAGGGTATTTTAATGCTTAGACTCTCAACAATTTCCTGAATTTGTAGGGAAACCGACATCAAATATTTAATATCACATGTGAAACGCAACATTACATGGTGTTTAGTGAAACTGATGGACTTTGTGTGTAATGCACTGATGTGCCGGGTCCTCCAGAGCTAGAAACGCTCTTTATAGCCACTCTCTTCCCCTGGCTAATACAAATGGGCGGTGGTATACTGTGGGTTGCCCGGGGCAAGGCAAGGATTTTGTGCCCCCTAACCCTTGGACCATTAGCATTCCCTGCGTCCCTTCCACCAGTTCAGATGTGAAGAGGCCATGGCGGGTACATGATGGTTGGCTTTCTGATACAAATCTTCTCTGCTCTTGCAGATTATTGCACCTCGTACCCCAGATATCTTATTTCTGCTCCTCTTTCAGGTGTTGTTGGCCTCGGAGAAAGTCAGCGGACATCAGCTGGCAATTAAGATTTTAAAGAAGAGGCGGCTATTAAAGGAAAGGAGCACGACAGCGGCAATGAAAGAAAAGCTGTTGCTGCAGATTGCAGAGCGGAGCCCCTTCCTTTGCGCCTCGTACGCCACGTTCCAGACATCGGTAAGAGCTCCCGCTTCTATCATTGACTCCTTTTACCCCTTAGCCCGTTGATATATAATCAGCAAAATTCTAGTATAGTATTATATGATGTAGTATAATGTGAAGGACATCACCTGCCTGATATCGGCAAAAGGGGCTTATAGACATGGGCCCCAAATGGGGTTTCTGGGATGTTTTGCAGGGTCTTAAAATGAGCAGCAAATTTTGGGGTGAAATAAAAAAAAATGAACCATGACGGGTCACAGCTTCATGTTCAAGGGTGACTACTGTACATATAATCACTGGAAACTGTCAGCAGGTTTGTCTTCAGAGACAACCCCCACAATTCATTCTTTTATGGATCACTATGAATTATATTTTTGATTTAACGTCGTCTTCTCCGTCTCCCCAGGATTATCTCTTCTATGTGATGGATTACATGTCTGGAGGAGACCTCCATCATCTGATTAAGACCAAAGCCCCATTTGAAATTGAGACCACCAGGTAAGATTGGCCGGGGGTCTATAGGGAGAATATAGGGGGGTGTACAAGGGTTATAGAACTACTGTTGTTTGGCCAGGATGATTGATGACATCCAATATGGCGGTCACTGTCATCCACCCGGCACAAGCTCCGGGAGAGAACAGATCTGCAGATGTGCAGCAATGCGTCCTCCATATCAGTGCGGATGAGGAACGGGGTCGATTGACATGTTTTTCTCTCTTTCCTATCAGGTTGTACATGGCTGAACTTACCTGCGGCCTCCAGTTCCTCCATTCCAGAGGCATTATACACCGGTAATGAATTGTATAATATTCTCTTATAATATCGGTCATTATATAGATTATTCCTGGGGTACTGCAGGTGGGAGATTTACCCCTTACATCTGGATACACATACAGATATACACACTATATATCCAGATACACACCTTTATATACTGCTGTACACATACATGTAGATAAATTCACAATACTTCTATCAGTTTATCCACATTCTGTCTTTCTAATAACTATTTTTTCTTCTCTTCCAGAGACCTGAAGCCATTAAACATCTTCATAGACAGTGACGGCCACGTCAGGATCGGGGACTTCGGCCTCGCGAAAATCAATTTACACGAAGATCAGAAAGTTTCTGGATATGCAGGAACCCGGAGATACATGGCTCCTGAAGTAAGGAACACTTCATTCTATTACATAGTGATTACTGGATTTCCTGTTATTAATACCAGATCATCAGGTTAAGAATTCAGACGTTCCCCCCGACCACACAATATACAGGGGCATCAGTGGCCCCCATACACTGGACACATACCACACAGATGACCCCATACACTGGACAATTACCACACAGATGCCCCCATACACTGGTAGATCCCACCGGGCTGCAACAGACCCCCCGCTCTCATCCAGAACACTGCACCCCTTCTGGTGTGAGTCTCGCCCCCTTCGGACCCCCATACTGTACAGTACATGGAGGTCTGTTGTCCTCACCTGCGTCCTATGCTGCTTGCTGCTAAGCTACGTCCCATTACTGGTTTGTCGTTTGCCGAGCAACGACTCATCCTAAAGATTCCATGATGAATAAGTTACAGAGACCAGAGTCATGGACAGAGATCACCCCCAACTCACTGACTGTTTCCATCTCTTCCTCCTCTATATACTCACAGGTTTTCCGTAGAGAAAAGTTTGACGGAGCCGTAGATTGGTTTTCGCTTGGTGTAATTTTGTGCCAAATGTCATCTGGAAAATATCCATTTTACAACGGGAACGACAGGATGAGACTGAAAATGTCCATTTTGTGGGATGACCCGATCTATCCACAAGACCTCAACCCCGAAATAAAGGACATGATTAACAACGTAAGTATAATATATATATGAAGGCAGGAAGCAGTGGTGTAACGTGGGGGAGTCACAGAGGCGTTATCCCAGGGGCCAAATTCTATGGGGAGTAATATTTCTGGATCAGGACTAAGGTTAGGGTTAGGGTTTGTTAGTATTAGGGCTAGGATTAGATATGGGCCTAGGAATAGAGGTAGGGTTAGGTTGGAAGGGATTAGGGCTAGGATTAGGGTTAGGGTTACAACTAGGGTATTAACACATAAAAAACAGACAAAAAATATAATAAGTAGGAGAAAAGTATTATAAAATATGTACAATGTTATAAAAACAGACAAAAAAAATAATAAAAAGTAGGAAAAAAGTATAAAATTTGCAAAAAGTTATTTGCCTATTTGATGTCAGATTTCCGCAAAAAACTGAAATAAAACTAGAGAGCCAAAGGGCAAACCTTAATGGCATCAGTATTTTCTTTCGTTGCAGTACATGTGCCCGGGGCATAGGGGGAGCAATTCTGGACAGGTGGAAGGGACTCAGGAAGTGTTACCGCTCCCCAGGTCAAGAGGTGCAATACTTACCTTCCCCCGAGCGCCGGCAACCCATGCTACACCCCTGCCAGGGAGAAGAAATAATGAATGATTGTCAGTCACCCAGGATGATGGACTCTTTTTGTATTTATTCCTCAGCTTCTCTGTAAATCCGCTGACAATCGGCGATCATTTGTGAAAGAGAGATTGAGGACACATCCGTTGTTCGAGACAATTGATTGGTTGGCATTAGAATCTGGAAGAATCTCTCCACCAGTCCACCTGGAGCCGGTAAGTACCTAACACCATGGGGGGCTTTTTTGGGAGATGTCTGAGAGTAGACAGTGGTCCATTACAGGAACAAGGATTAGATCCCTTTAAGGTGTTGTTTGACACCCCTACCTCTTTATACTCCTCCCCATGGCGCCCTATAGCAGTTGCCTGTGCTGCCTCTATGGTTGGGGTATATCCGCAGCATTGCACATTTGTATCATCAAATCTAGATATAACTTTATGGGACGGGCCTCCAGGGTTCTACCGGGAACTTGTAATTTTACTCCGGATATTAGTAAATTCTGACACCAAACTTTCTTCTTACAGACACCAGTGCAGGATGACGTCATTCCCGTTGTGATCATGCTGAACACAAGAAAACCGCGAGGGCCTCCAATAACACCTGAGGAACAGCGGCATTTCATCAACTTCAGCCATGTCAGCTGCAGGTGGAAAAATCTCCAACCAGAGAACCTGAGGAGAACAACATCTAACTCCAGCAGTTCTTCTGGACAAGGAGCTCTGATAGATAATGTAAGTCTCTGGAGTAGGGAGAGGCTTTAGTTTCTTTATCTCTGTCTGAGAAGAAGCTTGCTACAGCAGAAACCTTCTTCCATTTTTTACATTCAAGGTCAATCAAGTTAAAGGGGTTGTCAAGGCTAAAATTAAAAATCTGCAGCTAATTATGTATGTGATCACAGACTGCCGACGCATAACTGTGCAATGCGCACACTGTCATGGTTGCCCTATATTCCCTGTGTGGGTGGTCACGTTGCCAGATGCATTTTGCAAACTTGCGGGGTCACATGCCGACTAGACTTATCTAACTTCTCTCAACTCTCTTCAATAGAAACATAGAGTGATTGCAGACTTTTCATTTCATCCTTTTATGATCACTCTTTTAGACAAAGCCACTTTGATTAGCTTTTATTCATAGATGTGAATTTAACTCTTTCTTTTTTCATTGTCTCACAGCATTTATTTTCATCCAGCACGTCATCATCATCATCCGGATCATCAATCATAGTTCTTCTGTGATCATCATCACTGTTCACCTCATGCAGAACATTTTTGTGGAGGTGCGGCACAAACAGCGGAAGACCTAAGTTTGCCAAAATGAAGAGTAGTCCTTCCATCACGCTTCGTAGAGTTTTTCCCCACTGGGGTTTTTTCACTCTATGACCTGCAGAAGAATGACTCTTCATAACTTGAAGCAAATTATCATCTAATGTAGATGATTGATCCTTGCATGAGACATTAAATGCAATACAATATCTGAGAATGTTACTTGCTCCTTTGTTTATGCTTTCTAATTCCTTATTGGAAGGAGTTAACTTTACAAATATCTCTTATTAACAGTTGACTACTTCATCATCATCTCCTATTGTGTGCACTTGGAAATTTCTTTGTACATCTGGCTATGTGCACACTCTGCGTTTTTGATGCGTTTTTGCAGCGTTTTTTCCACGTGGAAATGCACCAAACATGTTAGGTAACCCATCTGCCAGCTAATGCAATGACAATCTTGATGTGCTGTGGACACGATCCGGAATTTTCTGCTCAGGATTGTCATTGCGTTAAAATCCGCAGCATGTCCATTCTTTGAAGAGTTTCTGCAGTGTTTCCCGCCCATTGAGGTCAACTGAACCGCAGCAAACCAGCAGGTATAAATATATCGGCGGATTTGCTGCAGATGTTTCCTGCGTATTTGACTGACTCAATTCAAGTCAATGAGTCAAATACACTACAAAAACGCCGCAAAAACGCTAAAAAGAATCGTACCCGGGCCAGAGAAGAAGACTACTCCTTCCATCATCCGACTGCCGCTCCCACTGGTAACAGTGAGAGCGGCGCGACTGAGGGGAGAAGTTGTCTCCTCAGCTGAGCCGGTGTCTGTGTGCGGTGTTAAAAAATAAATAAATAAATTAAAATATGCATTAAAATAAAAACACCTTTCATTCTCATCTGTCCGGCGTCCTCCCGATGTCCCCGGCAACCCAATCACCTGTGTGGAAATATTCCCACGCAAAACTGATGCAGTAAATGAGGTCACCAGAGCTGATCAGCTAATCTTCAGCTGATGAACTCCGGTGAACTCAGCCTGCAGCACAGCGATGTACACTGACAAGAGTAATTACACTCCTATCAGTGTATAGTGCTGTCTTCTACAGCAGTCACATCAGTGATTAATGTGACTGCTGTAGAAGTGACCCAGATTACATCATGATGGTGGACAGGTGAGGGATATGGTTGTTTTTTATTTTTATTTTTTACAGGAGACTAGGGATTCAGATATTAGGAGAATAATAAATAAATTATTAAAACCATGTGTCATTTTATTTCAATAAAAGACTTTATTCTTGCCGTGTCTTTATTGAAAAAGTGTCGTAAACCTTAGTACTGGTTTAGTAATGTAGTCTTCTTATAGACACCTCTTAATTACTAACCTGGGCTTCATGTCAGCTGCCAATACAAGGGTGACCTAAACCCCAACCTTATTACCCCACTCGCCAGTGGGAAGAGCGAGGTTAAGCACCAGATTTTTTTGACAAACAAGGAAAGGGAGAAGGGGAGGAAAAAATAAAATCAGCTCACCCGATGGTTAATAGCTGGAGGCTCTGTGTGAGTTGATCCGATAACGGAATAGCCTTGGTTCCAGGCACTCTTTTAGAACAGGAAAAAGAAATGTAGTCTTCCAGCGGATCTTCGATAAAATTAAGCTTTTATTAGGAACATATAAAAGCAGCCATGTCACAAGGACAATACACGGGATACAAGGACACAAGACATGATAGTCCCAACGCGTTTCAGCTAAGTTTTAGCCTTAATCATGGGATAAAGTCACTGTGGGACATAATGATATATATAGCTATGCATACAAACATGGCTCCACCTAGACACAGATGGTAAATAGTTAGTTAATTACTAGATAGGAGTTAAATTAAAAGTGACAGACCAGTAGAACAAAATACAAAATAAAAACACTATATTTTACTGACACTGCAAAAGAAAAACAGTTATACAGAGTATATATATATATGAATCATGGAACAGTACAATCTGAAAAATGTACGAGAGTTACCTTAAATGAATAGAATTGTTTAAGAAATCTGGTATTGATTTTCTACTACAACATTATCAATTCTGATTGAGAATTAGTATGGATAACCTCTCTTTGAAAATAAGATATTTCATAAATTTAGCTATGGGCATATAAATGTCTTTGTTATAATAGTGTCTCATCATCATATTAAATTCTCCCCCAGAGATATTTGGAATTGCGGGAGAAAACCCGCTAATAAGAAAAAAAATAAAATAAAAAAATTAAAAATATTAAAAAAAAACTTTTTTTTTCCTTCTTTTTTTTTTTTTTTCTTTTCCCTTCTCCAATTTATGTATATTGTAATATTAAGTCTTGTCTGATGTTCAGAACTTGCTTTATTCTAGTAGCTAATCTAAAGATCCAAAAGGATTCTCTATTGAGAATTTTTCTCTTATATTCTCCTCCTCTAAAAGGTTTATAAACTTTTTCTATGGCTCTAAATTTAAAACCAGACACATCTCCACCATGTGTATGCTGAAAATGTCTTGATAAAGACGAGCAATTAAAGATTTTTGGGTTGCTAGCATCAGATAGATGCCTCCTAATGCGTTTTTTCAATGGCCCAGTAGTGCAACCAACATACTGTAATTTGCAAAGAAAACATTGTGCAAGGTAGATAACATTATCAGTGTTACAATTCATAAAAGAATTAATATTATAGGTCTGATTAGTAATGTAAGATTGAAAAGATGTGCTTTTCTGGGCATAGCCACATAGATGGAGAAGGACTTGGGCATCTTGATTGATAGCAAACTAAATTGGAGTGCCAAAAGTCAGGCCGCTGCTGTAAGGGCAAACAGGGTAATGGGATGTATCAGAAGAGGTATAGCTGCAAACGATGAGAACATTGTTCTTCCTCTGTACAAAGCACTGGTCAGACCACACTTGGAATACTGTGCTCAGTTATGGGCCCCAATATATAGAAAGGATATAAATGAGCTTGAAAAGGTACAAAGGAGGGCAACAAAATTAATAAAGGGAATGGAGGGACTGCAATACCCAGAGAGGTTGGCAAAACTAGAACTATTCAGCCTGGAAAAGAGAAGGTTGAGGGGGGACATAATAAATGTGTACAAATATGTTAGGGGACAGTATAGAGATCTTGCCCGGGATTTGTTCAAAAGGAGGGATATTACGGTAACAAGAGGGCACTCACTAAGACTGGAAGAGAAAAGGTTTCAGCACCAGCATAGGAAGGGGTTCTTTACGGTAAGAGCAGTGAGAATATGGAATTCACTGAGTGAGGAGACGGTAATGTCGGATTCACTACACCAGTTCAAGCGGGGACTGGATGCATTTCTAGATACCAGGCAGATTTCAGCATATATTTAAAAATAAAATAAAATAGTAGGTTGATACAGGGATTTATTCTGACTGCTGGTTTCAGAGTCGGGAGGGAATTTTTCCTCAGGTGAAGATTGGCCAAATCATTTGGGGTTTTTGCCCTCCTCTGGATCAACTTTAGCAATTACAGAACTAACAGGTCGAACTTGATGGACGCAAGTCTTTATTCGGCTTTACAAACTATGTTACTAAGTTACTATGTTACTTTAATAATTGGCAAAACCCAAAAATCTCTGTATATATTTCAAACCAATAGGCCTAGGCCATTCCTGCACAGCCTGAACCTTCACCGGGTCCATCTCAAAGCCCTCGCTGGAGACAATGTAGCCCAAAAACTAATTTTCTGCACAGCGAACTCACTTTTCTCCAGCTTAGCAAAGAGTGAATTATCACTCAATAACTGCAAAACTTAACGTACACTCTGCCAATGGGACTTCAGATCTGGTGAATAAATCAAAATGTGATCCAAATACACAACCACATTCTTACCAATCAGAGGTCTCAGGATGTCATTAATAAGGTTCTGAAAAAATGCAGGTGCATTGTTAAGACCTAAAGGCATCACCAGATTCTCAAAATGACCTACCGGAGTGTTAAAAGCAGATTTCCATTCATCACCCTCCTTTCACTCGTAACAAATTGTATGCCCCCCGGAGATCAATTTTAGAGAACCACTTGGCCCCAACCAACTAGTTAAACAAGTCAGGAATTAACGGCAATGGGTAGGAATTGCGTACGGTAATCTTATTAGTTTCACGAAAATCCAGACATAGACGTAAACCCCCGTCCTTTTTTTTAACAAAGAAAAATCCAACTGCCACAGGCGACTTACAAGTCCAAAATTTCTTGGTGAACTCCATTGATAGTGAGGGGAAATGCAGCAACCTTGTGAGTAATACATTTCAAGGGAGTGTTATCAATTGCAATCACAGAAATAGGTGATGACAAAGGTTTGGATTTCAATTTAAGGTTTTCCAAAAACCTTTTATCAATCACATTAAGTGTTGAACCACAATCCACAAATACCTGAAATTCAATCAAATTTTCCTGCAAAGTAGTACTCCCAGAAAGAAATACTCCTGCAGAGCGTAAACAAGCTATACTGGCGTAACTGACCTTTTTTTCTTCTTTATTTAAACGAAGCTCACAATACTTAATCAAATGGTCAGCTTTACCACAATAAAGACACAATCCCTCAGCGAACCCCTGGTCTCTTTCCTGAGAGGGGAGCGACTTCGCCCCAACCTCCATCCGTTCTCCAACGTCAGAGCTGATTTTCTGTGGCCTAGGACCTGGCATTACAGGAGTCTTTACCTCATTCTGCCTGAACCTCAGCCTCCTTCCACACAAACAGCTAATTGCATGGCATCCTGCAGAGTCTCAGGTGCAGGGAATGCAATTAGCAGATCCTTAACCCTGTCACTCAGACCAGCGAGAAATAGGCATTTCAGAGCTGGATCATTTAACTTCTGAAGCCCATCTTCTGAAGTGTGTGCAATAAATTTTCAACATCACCTGACCCCTGATTCAAATGCCTGAGTTGTGCCTCAGCAGATGAGATTCGATCAAGATCGTCATATAATATCCCCATAGCAGAAATAAATTCGTCTACAGACCTTAAACATGGCTCATTAGGTTGGAGAGAAAAGGCCCACCCCTGTGGTTCTTTGCGCAAAAGTGACATAATAAAACCAATGCACTGTGATTCATTCCCAAAGGATCTTTTTCTCAAACGAAAATATAACAAACAAGCATTTTTAAAGGAAAAAAAATCTTGCTGTTTACCATAAAAAACATCAGGCAGTACTACCTTGGGTTCGACAAAATGCGCTCCAGGACAGCTACTCACATGTTGCTGAAGCTCGGCCACCTTCACAGACAATCCCTGCAGGCGTTGAGCCAACTCCTGGACGGAAACCATACTGATCCCCGAATTTCTTTTCTTTAGTCTCAAACGAAAATATAACAAACAAGCATTTTTAATAGTGTTGAGTGAGCATGCTCGACACTGCTCGATACTCACCCGAGCATCTCACTACTCGGGATGTTCGGCGAGCACCGAGCATTTTTGGGTTACTCGGGCGGGAGCTTAGGTCTCCGCCCTGCATGTTTGGCGCTCTTTACAGAGCCAATGAACATGCAGGGATTGCCAGCCAGTCATTGTAATGCCGCAGCCAAGTTGGTTGTGGGCATTACAGTGTTTGGCTGGCCGCACAGCGTCACCTCGAGTATTTAAAACTGGGCGCCGCCATCTTGGACACAGTCGCTCCGGATCAGACAGTGTAGGGAGAGTGCTGCTGAGCTAGGGAGAGATTTATACTGCGAAATAGGTAGTGTAGGGTCTCTAAAGCCTGCAAAATCAAACAAATAGTCCTTCTCAGGACTAATATCCATCCCAGATATCAGGCAGGCAGGCAGGCTGTATAGGAGACGCAGTGGTTATACCAACAAACACTGCATTACAGTCCTGTGTGTTGCTGCTGTTGTTAGGCTTAGCCCCAGGTCTCAGGGGCCAGGAAAAATCCTTTTTTTTTTTATCTGAATCCACTTTTTTTTTTCCTCAGTCAGACTGCAGAAATACCTTTTGGTATTTCCCCCCCACAAAAAAATTGAGTGTGTCTGTGAGTGTTCAGACACAAATATATCTGTTTAAAAGATTCTGGTGTAGGCCAGAGAAATAGAACTGTGGTTTTCCTCTTCCACGGTTCAAATCTGGGTGTAATCCACCTTTTTGCCTTTTTTACATAAAAAAAAACAGTTTGAGTGTCTCGCTGACTGTTCAGACACAAATATATCTGTTTAAAAGATTCTGGTGTAGGCCAGAGAAATAGAACTGTGGTTTTCCTCTTCCACGGATCAAATCTGGGTGTAATCCACCTTTTTGCCATTTTTACATGAAAAAAAAAAACAGTTTGAGTGTTTCGCTGACTGTTCAGACACAAATATATCTGTTTAAAAGATTCTGGTGTAGGCCAGAGAAATAGAACTGTGGTTTTCCTCTTCCACGGATCAAATCTGGGTGTAATCCACCTTTTTGCTTTTTTACATATAAAAAAACAGTTTCAGTGTCTCGCTGACTGTTCAGACACAAATATATCTGTTTAAAAGATTCTGGTGTAGGCCAGAAAACTAGAACTGTGGTTTTCCTCTTCCACGGTTCAAATCTGGGTGTAATCCACCTTTTTGCCTTTTTTACATAAAAAAAATCAGTTTGAGTGTCTCGCTGACTGTTCAGACACAAATATATCTATTTAAAAGATTCTGATGTAGGCCAGATAACTAGAACTGTGGTTTTCCTCTTCCACGGTACAAATCTGGGTGTAATCCACCTTTTTGCCTTTTTTTATATAAAAAAAACAGTTTCAGTGTCTTGCAGACTGTTCAGACACAAATATATCTGTTTAAAAGATTCTAGTGTAGGCCAGAGAACTAGAACTGTGGTTTTCCTCTTTCACAGTTCAAATCTGGGTGTAATCCACCTTTTTGCTTTTTTACATAAAAAAAAACTGTTTCAGTGTCGTCGAACTGGACGTTCTGGTGATGGTGCGTGCAGAGGACGGGGCCGTGGCCAAGGTGAAAATGTGCCCCAACCAACAGCCACATCTTCTCGCTCCCAGTTCTTGACCGAATTACTAGGGAAGCACACAACAACACCACTATTGCAAACTGATCAGTGTGAACAGGTTTTTAATTGTATAGCAGATAATACTTCTAGTCACCTGGGCACCCCCACCTCCGGTCTGTCTTCCACACGGTCAAGTCTTAGTAGCCGTGAGTCTCGACCGCATACTCCTCCTCACCCTGATGCTCCTTCCTCTCACCATGTCAAGTGTCGTCAGACAGCAACTGATCCCACAGTTGGACACTCTGAAGAGCTGTTCACTGGTCCATTTCCATATTTGGGCCCCTCGCCTGCTCCGCTTGAAGTGGTGTAAGAGGAGATCCCATGTAGCAATGGCAAAATATTTGAACAGCCACAGCCACTGGAAGGCGACGCTGGCAATTTGCCACAAGAGGTGGACGATGACGAGACACAATTGCCACGAAGTGAGGAGGAGGACCGTGGTGCAGAAGTGGAAGAGGAGGAGGTGGTGGATGATCTAGTAACTGACCCAACGTGGCAGGAGGACACGCAGAGCGAGGCCAGCAGCACACAGGGGGAGGGAGGCAGAGTACCCCAACAGGCAGGAAGAAGCAGTGTGGTGGCCGCAGACAGAAGGCGGGCAACCATTCCTCGTAACACCAACATGAGGGACGGTGCCAGTACAACCAGTAGGTCTTCCAGAGTCTGGAATTTTTTTAAAAACTCTGCTGATAACCCCAAAAAGGCCATTTGTACCACCTGACTGGTCAGCATCAGCAGGGTGACAAAACTACCAGCCTGACCACCACAAGCATGATCAGGCACATGGCAGCAAAGCACACGACTTTGTGGGGCGAACCCCAGGATCCATGACCAGTGTTAGCGGGTCTCACCACTGCTTCTTCCGCTGTTGTGCGTGTAAGAGAATCCCCTGTTGTGCGTGCAAGGCAATTCCCTGTCCATACTGCATGCAAAGATGCCCCTCCTCTCAGCCTTCACTTGTTATGGCAGTTTCTCAAGAAGCAGTATCAGTGTCCACGTCCACGTCCCACCGCAGCGTTCAATTGTCCATATCCCAGACCTTTGAACGAAAGCTCAAATTCGCAGCCAATGCCCCACAGGCCACATTTCTAAATTCGCACATTTCTCGACTGCTTGTGTTGGAAATGCTGCCTTTTAGGCTGCTGGAGATGGAATCCTTCCGCAACCTTATGGCGGTGGCCGTCCCTCGGTACTCGGTCCCCAGCCGACACTATTTTGCCCGGTGTGCCATCCCCGCACTACACAAGCACGTGTCCCAAAACATCTGCCGTGCCCTCAACAACGCAGTTACTGGGAGAGTCCACCTGAGATTGACACGTGGACAAGTGCTTGTGGCCAGGGACGGTACATCTCCATGTCGGCACACTGGGTAAACATAGTGGAAGCCGGGATCCAGTCGGACCTTGGGACGGAACACATCCTCCCCACACCGAGGATTGCGGGCCCTATGTCAGTCAGAGTTGCCCCCACAGTGTACAGCTCCTGCGCACCTCCTCCTCATGTTCAGCCTCCATCTCAGATATCACCACATCAGTTACAAGCTGGAAGCACTGCAGTACTGCCTCAGCCAAGCGGAAACTCATAAACTTAGGTGATAAACCTCACACTGCTTGTGAGTTGTGGACAGCTGTGAAAGTGCAGGCAGATCTGCGGTTGAGACCGCTGAACCTACATCCAGGCATGGTTGTGTGTGACAATGGCCGTAACCTGGTGGCGGTTCTGAGGCGAGGCGAGGTCACACACGTACCATGCCTGGCTCATGTGCTTAACCTTGTGGTTCAGCGGTTTCTTAAATCGTACCCCGAGTTGCCAGATCTGCTCGTCAAAGTACGCCGCCTGTCAGCTCATTTTCGGAAGTCGGCTACAGCCTTTGCTGTGTTGCAGCAGCGTTTGCAGCTTCCGGCACACTGACTGGTACGTTGGAACTCTACCCTCCACATGTTGCAAAGGATTTGTGAGCAGAAGAGAGCAATTGTGGAGTACCAGCTGCAACAAGGCCGTCAATATTCAGGTCAGACTCCACACATAAGACCTCAGGAGTGGACCTGGATGTCTAACATATGTACCATCCTGACAAACTTTGATGAGTCCACCAAGATGGTGAGTGGCGATGACTCCTCGTCTCTTCCAAGGGGCATTAAAATCGTCTTGTTAAGCTACTGTGACCTCCACATCTCTTCCAAGGGTCATTAATATTGTCTTTTTATTCCACTGGGACCTCCACCACTCTTCCAAGGGGCATTGATATTGTCTTTTTATTCCACTGTAACCTCCACCACTCTTCCAAGGGGCATTGATATTGTCTTTTTATTTCTCTGGGACCTCTACCACTCTTCCAAGGGTCATTGATATTGTCTTTTTATTCCACTGGGACCTCCACCACTCTTCCAAGGGGCATTGATATTGTCTTTTTATTCCACTGCGACCTCCACCACTCTTCCATGGGGCATTGATATTGTCTTTTTATTCCACTGTAACCTCCACCACTCTTCCAAGGGGCATTGATATTGTCTTTTTATTCCACTGTAACCTCCAGCACTCTTCCAAGGGGCATTGATATTGTCTTTTTATTCCACTGGGAACTCCACCACTCTTCCAAGGGGCATTGATATTATATTTTTATTCCACTGGGACCTCCACGTCTCTTCCAAGGGGCATTAAAACCGTCTTGTTAAGCTACTGTGACCTCCACGTCTCTTCCAAGGGGCATTAAAACGGTCTTGTTAAACCACTCTGAACTGCACGTCTCTTCCAAAGGGCATAAAAATCGTCTTGTTAAGCTACTGTGACCTCCACGTCTCTTCCAAGGGTCATTGATATTGTCTTTTTATTCCACTGTAACCTCCACCACTCTTCCAAGGGGCATTGATATTGTCTTTTTATTCCACTGGGACCTCCATGTCTCTTCCAAGGGGCATTAAAACCGTCTTGTTAAACCACCCGAACTTCATGTCTCCTCCAAGTGGCATTAAAACCATCTTGTTAAACCACTCTGAACTCCACAGCTCTTCCAAGGGGCATTGAAATGCTGTTTTTAATTACCTCCATTGCATTTCCTCCTAATTTTAGTCAGCTTTTGCTTTTCAATGCATAGGCGAACACTAAGGGAGACCCACTCCCCAATAATGGATAGAGGGTTTTTAGTATGCTGTAATCCACGTCTGTTTCAAGGGGCATTGCAGTTCCTCATAATTTTTAGAAAGCCTTCCATTCACTGCTTAGGCCAACAATGTACAGGAGACCCAGTTGCTATAAATGGAAAAAACGGTTTAGTTAGGGCCCTCAGACCTCCATGTCACTTCCAAGAGGCATTGGAGTGCCTCGAAATTTTTGGTAGGCATTGCACTCACTATATGCCCTATAACTGTGTAGCCAAACCGCTCCTTTTGGTACAGAAACATATCCTACAAGACATGTGTGGTTGACTGGCCTGATATTGATGTGAATGGTCCCTGTTCCTCCTGCTCTTTCTCCTTTTCCACCACCTCATCCATTATTCATCACCTGAAGCTTTGTTTTAACGGGAGTCATAGAACTGGGATAGTAGCAGAAAACATCCAGCAATCCTCGGAGAAGGTTGGATATGCGCCAAAACGCTGACCACCTCAGACCTAGCCGCTACTACATACATGCGCTTGCATTCCAAGGAACAGAGAGCTAAGGAGATGGATGGCCTCATGATCATGAATAATTTACTTGTTGTGTAGGAGGCCGACCACTGCTGCTGTCTACCTTCTGAACTTTGTGTTGAAGCCTGATTGACCCAGGACCCGCAATCCTCTATGTCTGGAGGACGTATTGCATCCCAGTGTCCAACTGTGTCCCAGCTTCCACAAAATTAATCCAGTGTGAAGGCGTCAGTGAGATGGACCATCCCTGGCCACATTCACTTGTCCACGTGTTTGTGGTTAGGCTGTCCTTCCCACTAAATACACTGCTGAGGGCACAGGTAATGTTTTGGTATGCGTGCTTGTGTATAAGGCGCACTGGGACAAATAGGGGCGGCTGGGTACCGTTTATGGACACCCAGCCACCCCCAGGCTGCTGGGGACCATGTGTGGGCACCCGGCCGCGGGGCAGCTGGGGACCGAGTATGGATACCAGGCCGCCGATGCAGCCATGACGTGGTGGCCAGATTCCGCCTCCACATGCCTAAAAGGCCCAATTTCAAGTGCAAGCAAGCATTGCAGCCTGGGAGTGGGTGGGTGGCAGGCTGCATACTTCCGCTTGCATTGCAAGGAATGGGGAAGGTACAATTGAACACTGCCCTGGGACAAGGACTTGAACGGGGATAGTTGCAAGTCTGCAACGACAGGTGCAGGGCGGGAGGCATCTTCGCATGTGCCATGAACAGGGGGTTGGTGTGCACACACTACAGCGGAATAGGCTGTCCTTCCCACTAAATGCACTGGGGAGGGCACAGGTAATGTTTTGGTATGCACGCTTGAGTATAAGGCGCACCGGGACAAATAGGGGCGGCTGGGGACCGAGTATGGACACCGGGCCGCCCCCTGGAGGCTGGGGACTGAGTGTGGACACCCGGCCGCCGGGTGGCTGGGGAATGAGTATGGATACCAGGCCGCCGACGCAGCCATGACATGGTGGCCGGCGTCTGCCTCCACAAGCCTAAAAGGCCCCATTTCAAGTGCAAGCTAGCAGTATAGTATTGCAGCCTGCGGGTGGGTGGGTGGTTGGCTGCATATTTGCGCTTGCATTGCAAGGAATGGGGGAGGTACAATTGAACACTGCCCTGGGACAAGGACTTGCACGGGGATAGTTGCAAGTCTGCATCTTCTGATGCGGCAAGGATCACTTCTGATGGGCACACTTTTAGGCAGTGACCTGGGTGTCAGAGATGCTTCCAGGGGTCTTCCCCATGCTGTTCTCATATCTTTTCAGCACTGTATGCATGTGTCCCACAGCACATGGCCAGATAAGGTTGTAAAATGTTAAAATTACATTTCCCGGTGAATGCATTTGTCACGGTTGAAAGCAATACAAAAGTGCAAAAACGCATAAAAAATGCTACTTGTGAACATAGCCCAAGGTGTGGAGGAGTATTTTTGTTTTTGGATATTTATTTTACCTTATACACAAGTCTTTACCCTGGAAGGGATGTTCCTTAACATATTTCACAGGAAAACAGTTTCAGTTTCGTTTTTGAACAATTTATTGTGAGCCCGAAAAAATGGCTTAATACCTCTGACCACGTTGTTGGCCCCATATAATGCTCCATACAGAATAATGGACTCCATATAATGCTCCAGTCAGAATAACTGGCCCCATATAATGCTCGATACACTATAATGAGGCCCATATAATGGGCCCCATATAATGCTCCGTACAGTATAATGGATCCCATATAATGCTCCATACAGAATAATGGGTCCCATATAATGCTCCATACAGAATAATGGGCCTCATATAATACTGCATATAGAATAATGAACCCCATATAATGCTCGATACACTTTAATGAGGCCCATATAATGCTCCATACAGAATAATGGACCCCATATAATGCACCATACAGAAAAATGGACCGCATATAATGCTTCATACAGAATAATGGACCACATATAATGCTCCGTACAGTATAATGGATCCCATATAATGCTCCATACAGAATAATGGGTCCCATATAATGCTCCATACAGAATAATGGGCCTCATATAATACTACATATAGAATAATGAACCCCATATAATGCTCGATACACTTTAATGAGGCCCATATAATGCTCCATACAGAATAATGGACCCCATATAATGCACCATACAGAAAAATGGACCCCATATAATGCTTCATACAGAATAATGGACCACATATAATGCTCCGTACAGTATAATGGATCCCATATAATGCTCCATACAGAATAATGGACCCAATATAATGTTCCATACAGAAAAATGGACGCCATATAATGCTCCATACAGTATAATGGACCCCATATAATGCCCCATGCAAAATAATGGACCCCAAATAATGCTCCATACAGAATAATTGGCCCCATATAATGCTCCATACAGAATAATAGACCCTATATAATGCTTCATACAGAATAATGGGCCCCATATAATGCTCCATAACCAATAATGGACCACATGTAATGCTCCATACAAAATAATGCACCCCCCATAGTCATCAAAAAAGTATAATGCACCCCCATGGTCCTCCATAAAATAAAATGCACCCTCCATGGTCCTTCATACAGTATAATTCACTCCCCATGGTCCTCCATACAATATAATGCATCTCGCATGGTTCTCTACACAATACAATGCACCCCTAATGGTCCTCCATACAATATAATGCATCCCCCATGGTTCTCCATACAATATAATGCACCCCTAATGGTCCTCCATACAATATAATGCATCCCTAATGATGCTAATGGTCCTCCATACAATACAATGCACTCCCCATGGTCCTCCATACAGTATAATGCACCCCCCATGCTCATCCATAAAGTATAATGCACCCCTCATGGTCCTCCATAAAATATAAGGAACCCCCAATGGTCCTTCATACAATATAATGTATCCTCATGGTCCTCCATACAATATAATGCACCCCATGGTCCTGCATGCAATATAATGCACTCCACATGGTCCTACATACAATATAATGCACCCCTAATGGTCCTCCATACAATATAATGCACCCCTAATGGTTCTAATGGTCCTCCATACAATATATTGCACTCCCCATGGTCCTCCATACAGTATAATGCAACCCCCATGGTCATCCATAAAGTATAATGCACCCCCATTGTCCTCCAAAAAATATAATGTACCCCCCATGGTCCTAAATACACTATAATTCACACCCATGGTCCTTCATACAATATAATGCACCCCATGGTCCTCAAATCAATATAATGCACCCACATGGTCCTCCATACACTTTAATGCACTCCCCAAGGTCCACCATACAATATAATGCATCTCTAATGGTTCTCCATGCAATATAATGCACTCCCCATGGTCCTTCATACAGTATAATGCACCCCCCCATAGTCATCAAAAAAGTATAATGCACCCCCTTGGTCCTCCATAAAATAAAATGCACCCTCCATGGTCCTTCATACAGTATAATTCACTCCCCATGGTCCTCCATATAATATAATGCATCTCGCATGGTTCTCTACACAATACAATGCACCCCTAATGGTCCTCCATACAATATAATGCATCCCCCATGGTTCTCCATACAATATAATGCACCCCTAATGGTCCTCCATACAATATAATGCATCCCTAATGATGCTAATGGTCCTCCATACAATATAATGCACTCCCCAAGGTCCTCCATACAGTATAATGCACCCCCATGCTCATCCATAAAGTATAATGCAACCCTCATGGTCCTCCATAAAATATAAGGAACCCCCCATGGTCCTTCATACAATAAAATGCATCCTCATGGTCCTCCATACAATATAATGCACCCCATGGTCCTCCATGCAATATAATGCACTCCACATGGTCCTCCATACAATATAATGCACCCCTAATGGTCCTCCATACAATATAATGCACCCCTAATGGTTCTAATGGTCCTCCATACAATATATTGCACTCCCCATGGTCCTCCATAAAGTATAATGCACCCCCATGGAGCGCAATACAATATAATGCACCCCCATAGTCCTCGATACAATATAATGTACCCCCATGGTCTTCTATACAATACAATGCTGCCCTAATGGTCATCCATACAGTATAATTCACCCCCTATGGCCTCATACAATATAATGCATCCAACGGTCCTCCATACAATATAATGTATCTCCCATGGTCCTTCATACAATATAATGCATCCCCATGGTTCTCCATACAGTATAATGCACCCCCATGGTCCTCCATACAATATAATGCACTCCTATGGTCCTCCATACAATGTAATGCACCCCATGGTCGTCCATACATTATAATGCACTCCCCATGGTCCTTTATACAGTATAATGCACCCCCCATGGTCCTCCATACAATATAATTCACTTTCCATGGTCCTCTTTACAATGTAATGTACTCCCCATGGTCCTCCATACAGTATAATGTACTCCCCATGGTCCTTCATACAATATATTGCACCCCCATGGTCCTCCAAACAGCATAATGCACTTCCCATGGTCCTACATACAGTATAATGCACCCCCCATAGTCCTCCATACAGTATAATGCACTCCCCATGGTCCTCCATACAGTACAATGCACCCCCCATGGTCCTCCATACAATATAATGCACTCCCCATGGTTCTCCATACAGTATAATGCACTCTCCATGGTCCTATATACAATATAATGCACCCCTAATGGTCCTCCATACAATATAAAGCACCCCCATGATCAGCCATACAATATAATGCACCCCTAATGGTCCTCCATGTAATATAATGCACTCCCCATGGTCCTTCATATACTATATGCACCCCTCATAGTCATCCATAAAGTATAATGCACCCCCCATTTTCTTCCATTAAATTTAATGCACCCCCCAATCTCCTCCATACACTATAATTCACTCCCCATGGTCCTCCATACACTTAAATTCACTCCCCAAGTTCCTTGATAAAATATAATGCACCCCATGGTCCTCCATACAATATAGTGAAGCCCCCATGGTCCTCCATACAATACATGTGCATCCACCATGATCTTCTATACAGTGTTTTGCACCCTCATGGTCCTACATACAATATAATGCAGCCCAATGGCACCCCATACAATTAAAATGCACCCCATGGTCCTCCATACAATATAATGCACCCCCATGGTCCTCCATACAATATAATATACCCCCCTTGTTCCATTATACAAAATAATGCACCACTAATGGTCCTATATACAATATAATGTATTTCCCATGGTCCTTCATACAATATTATGCATCCCCATGGTCCTCTATACAGTAAAATGCATCCCCATGGTCCTCCGTACAGTATAATGCACTTCCCATGGTCCTCCATACAATACATTGCACCCCCATGGTCCTTCATACAATATAATGAGCCCTCATGGTCCTCCATACAATATAATGCTGCCCTCATGGTCCTTCATACAGTATAATGCACTCCCCATGGTGCTCCATACAGTTTAATGCTGCCCTCATTGTCCTTCATACAGTATAATGCTCCCCCCATGGTCCTCCATACAATATATTGCACCCACACATGGTCATCCATACAAAATTCTGAACCCCCAATGGTCCTCCATACACTATAATTCACTTCCAATGGTCCTTCATACAATATAAAGGACCCCCATGGCACTCCACACAATATAATCCACCCCCATGGTCCTTCATACAATGTAATGAACCCCAATGGTCCTCCACACAATATAATGCACTCCCCATTGTCCTCCATACAGTATAATGCACCCCCATGGTCCTCCATACAATATCATGCACTCCCCATGGTCCTCCATACAATATAATGCACCCCCATGGTCCTCCATACAATATCATGCACTCCCCATGGTCCTCCATACAGTATAATGCACCCTCCATGGCCCTCCATACAAAATCATGCACTCCCCATCGTCCTCCATACAATATATTGCACCCCTACATGGTCATCCATACAAAATTCTGCACCCCAAATGGTCCGCCATACAATATAATGCAGCCCAAATAGTCCTCCATACAATATAATTCACTTCTCATGGTCTTCCATACAATATAATGCACTCCCTGGTCCTCTATACAATATAATGCACCGCTAATGGTCCTCCATACAATATAATGCAACCCCATCGTCCTCCATACAATATAATGCACTCCTTATGGTCCTCCATACAGTTTAATGCATCTCCAATGCTCCTCCATACAATATAATGCATCCCCATGGTCATATATACATTAAAATGCACCCCTATGTTCTTCCATACAATATAATGCACACTCATGGTCCCCCATACAATATAATGCACTCTCCATGGTCATCCATATAGTATAATGCACCCTCATGGCCCTACATACAATATAATGCACCCCATGGTCCTTCATACAATATAATGTATCTCCCATGGCCCTCCTTACAATATAATGCATCTCCATGGTCCTAGATACATTATAATGTACCCCTATGGTCCTCCATAAAATCTAGTGCATTCCCCATGATCCTCCATACAATATAATGCACCCCAATGGTCCTTCATACAATATAATGCACCCCCATGGTCCTCCAAACAATATAATGCACTCCCCATGGTCCTCCATACTGTATAATGTACCCTCATGGCTCTACATACAATATAATGCACTTTCCAAGGTCCTCAATACGATATAATGCACTCCCCATGGCCTTCATACAGAATAAAGTATCCCCATGGACCTTTATACAATATAATGCACTCCCCATGGTCCTCCATGCAATATAATGCACTACCCATGGTACTCCATACAATATAATGCACACCCCATGGTCCTCCATACAGTATAATGCACCCTCATGGATCTACATACAATATAATGCACTTTCGAAGGATCTCAATACCATATAATGCACTCCCTATGGCCTTCATACAGAATAAAGTATCCTCCATGGTCCTTCATATAATATAATGCACTCCCCATAGTCCTCCATACAATATAATGCACTCCCCATGGTCCTCCATACAGTATAATGCACGCCACATGGTCCTTCATACAGTACAATGTACCACCCTTGGTCTCTAATACAATATAAAGCACCCCCATGGTCCTCCACACAGTATAATGCCCTCCCCAGGGTCCGCCATACAATATAATGTACTCCCCATGGTCATCCATACAGTATAATGCACCCCCATGGTCTTCCATACAATATAAAGCAATCCCCATGGTCCTCCATACAGTATAATGCACCCCCCATGGTCCTCCATGCAATATAATGCACTTCTCATGGTCCTCCATACAATAGAATGCACTCCCCATGGTCCTCCATACAGTATAATGCACTCTCCAGGTCCTCCATACAATATCATGCACTCCCCATGGTCCTCCATACAATATATTGCACCCCCACATGGTCATCCATTCAAAATTCTGCACCCCTAATGGTCCTCCTTACATTACAATGCACCCCTAATGGTCCTCCATACAATATAATGCACTCTCCATGGTCTTCCATACAGTATAATGCACCCCCCATGGTCCGCCATAAAATATATTGAGCCCCTCATGGTCCTCCATACACTATAATTCACTTCTCATGGTTCTCCATACAATATAACGCACCCCATGTTCCTCCATACAATATAATGCACCCCCATGTTCTTCCATACAATATAATGCACCCCCCATGGTCCTCCATAAAATATATTGAGCCCCTCAAGGTCCTCCATACACTATAATTCACTTCTCATGGTTCTCCATACAATATAACGCACCCCATGGTCCTCCATACAATATAATGCACCCCCATGTTCCTCTATACAATATAATGCACCCCAATGGTCCTCTATACAATATAATGCACCCCTAATGGTCCTCCATACTGTATAATGCATCTCCCATGGCCCTCCATACAATATAATGCATCCCCATGGTCCTCCATACAATATAATGCACCCCCATGGTCCTCCATACAATTTAATGCACCCCAGTGGTCCTCTATGCAATATAATGCACCCCTAATTGTTCTCCATACAGTATAATGCATCTCCCATTGTCCTCCATACAATATAATGCATTCCCATGGTCCTCTATACCATATAATGCACCCCATGGTCTTCCATACTTTAAAATGCACCCCTATGGTCCTCCATATACTATAATGCACCCCCATGGTCCTCCATACAATATAATGCACTCCACATGGTCAACCATACAGTTTAATACACCCCCCTAGGCCCTCCATACAATTTAATGCACCCCATGCTCCTCCATACAATATAATGTATCTCCCATGGTCTTCCATATAATATAATGCATCCCCATGGTCCTCCATACATTAAAATGCACCCCCATGGTCCTCCATAAAATATAATGCATTCCCCATTATCTTCCATACAATACAATGCACCCCCATGGTCCTTCATACAATATCATGCACTCCCTATGGTCCTCCATACAATATATTGTACCCCCACATGGTCATCGATACAAAATTATGCACCCCCAATGGTCCTCCTTACATGACAATGCACCCCTAATTGTCCGCCATACAATATAATGCATCCCCATGGTCCTCTATACAATATAATGCACCTCATGGTCCTCCAAACATTAAAATGCACCCCTATGGTCCTCCATACAATGCAATGCACCCCCATGGTATCCCATACAATAATATGCACTCCCCATGGTCATCCATACAGTATAATGCACCCCCCATGGCCATCCATACAATATAATGCACCACATGGTCCTCCATACAGTATAATGCTCCCCCCATGGTCCTCCATACAATATAATGAGCCCCCATGGTCCTCCATACAATATAATGCACTCCCCATGGTCTACCATACAGTATAATGCACTCCATGGTCATCCATAAAGTATAATGTACCCTCTATGGTCCTCCATAAAATATAATGAACCCCATACAATATAATTCACTCCCCATGGTCATCCATACAATATAATGCACCCCCATGGTCCTTCATATTTTGCAACCACACATTGTCATCCATACAAAATTATGAACCCCTAATGGTCCTCCATACATTATAATGCACCCCTAATGGTCCTCCATACAATATAATGCACTCCCCATGGTCTACCATACAGTATAATGCACCCCCATGGTCATCCATAAAGTATAATGCACCCTCTACGGTCCTCCATAAAATATAATGAACCGCTCATGGTCCTCCATACGCTATAATTCACTTCCCATGGTGCTCCATACAATATAATGCACCCCCATGGTCCTCCATACATTATCATGCACCCCCATGGTCCTCCATACAATATAATGCACTCCACATGGTCATCCATACAATATAATGCACCCCCATGGTCCTTCATACAATATAATGCACCCCCATGGTCCTCCATACAATATAATGCATCCCCATGTTCCTCCATACAGTATAATGCACCCCCCTTAGTCCTCCATACAACATCATGCACTCCCCATGGTCCTCCATACAGTATAATGCACCCTCCATGGTCCTCCACACAATATCATGCACTCCCCATGGTCCTCCATACAATATATTGCACCCCCACATGGTCATCCATACAAAATTCTGCACCCTTAATGGTCCTTCATACATTGTAATGCACTCCCAATAGTCCTCCATACAATATAATGCACTCCCCATGGTCTTCCATACAGTATAATGCACCCCCATTGTCATCCTTAAAGTATAATGCACACCCGCATGGTCCTCCATACAATATAATGCAGCCCCATGGTCCCCCATGCAATAAAATGCACTCCCCATGGTCATCCATACATTATAATGCACCCCCATGGCCCTCCACACAATATAATGCACCCCATGGTCCTCTATACAATATAATGTATCTCCCATGGTCCTCCATACAGTATAATGCACCCCCATGGTCCTCCATAAAATATAATGCATTCCCCATGATCCTCCATACAATATAATGCACCCCCATGGTCCTTCATACAATATAATGCACTCCCCATGGTCCTCCATTCAGTATAATGTACCCACCATGGTCCTGCATACAATATAATGCACTTCCCATGGTCCTCCATACAATATAATGCACTCCACATGGTCATCCATACAATATAATGCACCCCCATGGTCCTTCATACAATATAATGCACCCCCATGGTCCTCCATATAATATAATGCATCCCCATGTTCCTCCATACAGTATAATGCACCCCCCTTAGTCCTCCATACAATATCATGCACTCCCCATGGTCCTCCATACAGTATAATGCACCCTCCATGGTCCTCCACACAATATCATGCACTCCCCATGGTCCTCCATACAATATATTGCACCCCCACATGGTCATCCATACAAAATTCTGCACCCTTAATGGTCCTCCATACATTGTAATGCACTCCTAATAATCCTCCATACAATATAATGCACTCCCCATGGTCTTCCATACAGTATAATGCACCCCCATTCTCATCCTTAAAGTATAATGCACACCCCCATGGTCCTCCATAAAATATAATGAACCCCTCATGGTCCTCCATACGCTATAATTCACTTCTCGTGGTCTTCCATACAATATAATGCACCCCATAGTCCTCCATACAATATTATGCACCCCTAATGGTCCTCCATAAAGTATAATGCATCTCCTATGGTCCTCCATACAATATAATGCACCCCCATGGTCCCCCATACAATAAAATGCACTCCCCATGGTCATCCATACATTATAATGCACCCCCCATGGCACTCCATACAATGTAATGCACCCCATGGTGCTCTATACAATATAATGTATCTCCCATGGTCCTCCATACAGTATAATGCACCCCCATGGTCCTCCATAAAATATAATGCATTCCCCATGATCCTCCATACAATATAATGCACCCCCATGGTCCTTCATACAATATAATGCACTCCCCATTGTCCTCCATTCAGTATAATGTACCCCCCATGGTCCTGCATACAATATAATGCACTTCCTATGGTCCTCAATACAATATAATGCACTCCCCATGGTACTTCATACAGTATAATATACCCCCATGATCCTTCATACAATATAATGTACTCCCCATGGTCTTCCATACAATATAATGCACTGCCCATGGTTCTCCATACAATATAATGCACTCCCCATGGTCCTCCATAAAGTATAATGCACTCCACATGGTCCTCCATACAGTATTATGCACCCCCCATGGTCCTTCATACAATATAAAGCACTCCACATGGACCTCCATACAGTATAATGCCCTCCCCATGGTCCTCCATACAATATAATGTACTCCCCATGGTCCTTCATACAGTATAATGCACCCCATGGTCCTCCATACAATATAATGCACTCCCCATGGTCCTCCATAAAGTATAATGCACCCCTCATGGTCCTCCATACCATATAATGCACTTCCCATGGTCCACCATACAATATAATGCACTCCCCATGGTCTTTCATACAATATCATGCTCCCCCATGGTCCACCATACAATATAATGCACTCCCCAGGTCCTCCATACAATATCATGCACTCCCTATGGTCCTCCATACAATAAATTGCACCCCCATATGGTCATCCATACATAATTATGCACCCCTAATGGTCCTCCTTACATTATAATCCACCCCTAATGGTCTGCCATACAATATAATGCACTCCCCAGGTCTTCTATACAATATCATGCAC
This sequence comes from Phyllobates terribilis, assembly GCF_046119375.1. NCBI lineage: Eukaryota > Metazoa > Chordata > Amphibia > Anura > Dendrobatidae > Phyllobates > Phyllobates terribilis. Next base: position 215,792,442 of record NW_027362769.1, on the reverse strand, counting down.
TCCCCATGGTCCTCCATACAATAAATTGCACCCCTACATGGTCATCCATACATAATTCTGCACCCCTAATGGTCCTCCTTACATTATAATGCACCCCTAATGGTCCTCCATACAATATAATGCACTCCCCATGGTCTTCCATACAGTATAATGCACCCCCCATGGTCCTCTATAAAATATAATGAACCCCTCATGGTCCTCCATACACTATAATTTACTTCTCATATTCCTCCATACAATATAATGCACCCCATGGTCCTCCATACAATATAATGCATCTCGCATGGTCCTCCATACAATATAATGAATCCCCCATGGTTCTCTATGCAATATAATGCACTCCCCCATGATCCTCCATACAATATAATGCACGCCAAATGGTCCTCCATGTATTACAATGCACTCACCATGGTCCTTCATACAGTATATGCACCCCTCATGGTTATCCATAAAGTATAATGCACCCCCCATGGTTCTCCATAAAATTTAATGCACCTGCCATGCTCCTCAATACACTATAATTCACTCTCCATGGTCCTCCATACAATATAATGCACCCCCATGGTTCTCCATACAATATAATGCACCCCCATGGTCCTCCATACAACATAGTGCACCCCCCATGGTCTTCCATAAAATGCAATGCATCCCCCACGATCTTCTATACATTATAATACACCCTCATGGTCCTCCATACGCTTTAATGCAGTCCTCATGGTCCTCCATACAATATAATTCACTCTCCATGGTCCTCCATACAATATAATTCACTCTCCATGGTCATCCATACAATATAATGCACTCCCATGGTCCTCCATACAATATAATGCACCCCCATGGTCCTCCATACAACATAGTGCACCCCCCATGGTCTTCCATAAAATGCAATGCATCCCCCACGATTTTCTATACATTATAATACACCCTCATGGTCCTCCATACAATATAATGCAACCCAATATCCCCTAATTCAATATAATGCACCCAATGGTCCTCCATACAATATGATTCACCCCCATGATCCTCCATACAATATTATGCACCCTCCATGGTCCTTTATACAATATAATGCATCCCCATGGTCCTCCATACAATATCATGCACTCTCCATGGTCTCCCATACAGTATAATGCACTCCCCATGGTCCTCCATACATTATAATGCACCCCCATAGTCCTCCATACAATATAACGCACCTGTGGCACCCCAGAGGGCCTGGTTGCCAAAGTGGTATTGCTTCCCTCAAAAGAGGTAATACCATGTCTGGAAGCAAGCGGGAGCCCTTTTGGTCAGGTACAGTATACATGCAACACTTTCCTGGCTCCAGGCCAGCAAGGGGAGTTCCTCCCCTTGGCAACTGGTATCTGGGGGCGGGGTTAGTTTAGTCAGTGTCAAGGAGTTGAGATTAGGACATCGAGGAGAGAGGAGCTAGGGACTGGAGCTGAGGAAGCTCGTCCTAGCTGGACTACAAAGAGAACCAGACACTGGAGTCTGAGGCTGTGGGGATTCCAGACCCAGCAGCAGATACCGCAGGGCAGGAGATTGCAGGTCTCCTGGCCCCATCAGATGACCGGAGGCTCAGCAGCACAGAGGGACCAGTACCGCCAAGGAGGAGCGAGGAATCCACAAGGCCCGAGTTGCCAGCCATACGGATGAGCACAGCACATTACACTCAGGGACATGGGCTACAACACAGCTACAAGCAGAATAGCCAAAGAGTATAGCAAGAACGGCAGGCCTACAACTCCCCCTGACCAGGAGGACTCTATGCTTGCTCCCAGACTGACCAGGCTCTTACCACTAGTCAGTACTCCAGTCCAGGCCTGTTAAAACTGTCATCAGTAAAGACCCTGGGACTGCACTGCACGGACTCTGTGGTTATTTCTGCACCGCGACACCCTGCACAACCACCATCATCCACTCACACTGCCCTGAAGCTACACTCTTCCTGTGGGGAGTTATACCACCCTTGCTGCCAAACCATCAGCTTCAGCGGACTGTTCCGCAGCGGCGGCCTCGTTAGCCGTACTCCACAGGTGGCGTAGTCGGACATTATATATAGCCTATACACCTATACTACCCTTGGATTGACCGCCTGGGTCACGGACCGGGTCACTGCCACTGTGACCACAACCCCCAGCATCTACCGGCCCGGCTCCGGGTACCCCACGGCCCAGGGGGCGCGTCAACTTTGGCGTAGTCGGCAGGATTTCGTGCCCGTTGACACCAGGTACTGTGCGCCTTAAAGAACTGTGTCACATACCATGGTGAAGTTTTCACGCCAAATTACCGCTGTTTCCCTCTATTGTCCGCATTTTTGGGTCACCGCGCGGGAAGAAGAGGGGCGGAACCGCTGGAAGTTCGTGAAGCCCAAGCACCGCCTCACGCACTGACGCAGCGCCAGGTCCTGGAAGGAGCCCCAGCGAGCGCTGACGTCAGACGCATGCGACGCCAGGTCCTAAAAGGAGACCATCGCCTACGGAACTGCGGCCTACGGAGACAAAGTGAAAGAAGGTAGGCCATGGTTCACTAGGGGGGGAGGAAGACGTCCGATATGGAGGGAACTTCAGCCTCAGGCACGGCCGCTGCCGCGGTAATGCCATTCTCCATGCCATATATACCGCGGGCGGCGTGGTTGCTCCAGTACTCAGGAGAGTCACACACCCTGAGTGACTTTAAAGAAAGACTGAGCAGCTTGTTTAAAGTGTACCCCCTGTCCGAGGAGCAGAAAGTGAGCATCCTAATAGGCCAGTTAATTGGAGCAGCCCAGAGAGAAGTGAAGTCCTGGTCAGCCAGAGACAAAGGGACTGTGAAAGAGATACTGGCCCGAGAAACAGGTAGACCCCGACAGTGTGCGAGATGAGAACAGACTGTTAACTGAGCAGTTTATTGAGGATCTACTGTCCAGTGCTCACCGGACACAACTGCGCATAATGGCTCTACAAAACCCTGATCTGGACTTTGCACAATTTAAAGACAGAGCCATCCGGGTGCTGCGAGAACCAACACCATGTGGCGCTATATCTCACCGGCGCCCAGCTATCACCTACCACCAGGAGGTGGCCCCCTTTTTCCCAGAGCCTGTAGGAGCTGATGCACAGACTCTGGACGATGCCCCGTCTACAGACCTGCACCTTCAAGTCCAAGAGCTGACTAAAAGTGTAGCTGCACTAACCAAAACTGTGCAGTCCTTGCAGGTGTCCCCCAAAGGGAAGATCCAGCCGGCTTCCAGTCCGTAGGACATTCCGTGGCGACGACAGAGGATTCCATCAATCAGAGGGAGGAACAGCGACCACTACGACCAGGACAGACAACCCATCTGCCGCCGCTGTCACAAGACAGGACACTATGCAAGATACTGCAATAATTTAAACGAGCAAAACCTGGGGCAGAGGGCCAACCCCCAGGAGTAAGATCACCAGGCCCACAAAGCTGGCGAGATAAGTACGTGGGAGGACGACCGGTCCTACCTATCGTGGTTGACGGCTTTCCGATGAGCGCGTTGCTGGACACTGGATCCCAGGTGACCATTATGCCATATGTTCTTTATAAACGATACTGGACTGATTCGGACATTACGTGCCGTCCAGATGACCGTCTTAGCATCTATGCCAGCAATGGTCAACCCTTACCACAGGTGGGGTATAAAGAAGTGACCATAAAGATTGGCAAAGTAGAGTTGCCATCACAAGAAATGATAATTGTTGACATTGATCGCCGAGAAAGTCATCCCATGATAACCTTAGGCACTAATGGCATTGAAAATTGTCTTTCAGAAATTATTGTCTTGTTACAGCAGGTTGCGGAGACCTCCAGTTCCAGTCAGCAGTGGGTTCTGCAGAGAGAGATCAGAGCCCTGATGAGAAGACAACAGGTAGAACCGTCTGGTGGGAAAATTGGCAGTGTCAGGATGAGTGACCCATTCCCCATTGCCATGCCCCCAAGAAGTGAAATGTTGGTATGCTGTCGGGCAGCAATCGGTCTCAGGGGTAGAGATTACCAGGCCCTGGTAGAGCCCGTATACTCCGACAGTAGGCACCCCCTCTTGACAGCCAGGGGGGTAGTTGATGTCCGCCATGGGAGAGTGCCAGTCTGCATCCTGACTATTGGGGAAAAAGAGGTCTATTTGCCCCGGTATGCTACCCTTGCCAAATTATTCACCGTCAGTAACAACTCTATAAAGACAGTGGAACCCTTACCTCCATCCAAACCGGTGGAGGATAATGGCTCCAAGGGACAGATGGAGGACTGGTGTCAGAAGCTGCATGTGGGCACTGACTCCACCCCTCAACACCAAAAACATGGAGTATACCGGGTGGTCCAGGAGTACGAGCGGGTCTTCAGCAAACACCCACTAGACTTCGGGCAGGTAAAAGGGGTTCAACATCATATCCCCACGGGAGATTATCCACCCATTAAAGAGCGGTACCGGCCTGTACCCCCAGCTCACTACCAATGTGCCAAAGGGATGTTATGGGAGATGAAGTAGGCTGGGGTGATAAGAGATAGTTGTAGCCCCTGGGCAGCTCCATTAGTTCTCGTAAGGAAAAAGGATGGTACAATGACAATGTGTGTGGACTACAGGCAAATTAACTGCATTACACATAAGGATTCATACCCATTACCCAGGATTGAAGAGTCCCTAGCTGCACTAAAATCTGCTAATTATTTCTCTACTTTGGATCTCACCAGTGGGTATTGGCAGGTTCCTATAGCAGAGGCGGATAAAGAAAAAAACGCATTTACAACCCCGATGGGCCTCAGCGAGTTCAACTGCATGCCATTCAGGCTCTGCAACGCCCCAGGAACCTTCCAGCGGTTGATGGAGTGCTGTCTAGGATATAAGAACTTCTAGACAGTCCTGCTGTACCTGGATGACATCCAAGTCCTATGAAGATCACCTGAAGCACCTGGCAGAGGTGTTCGAAGCCCTAGCTGGTTTTGGCCTAATGGTGAAGCCGTCAAAATGCCACCTGTTGAAGCCCAAGGTACAGTACCTTGGACATGTAGTAAGCGCTGAAGGTGTAGCACCAGACCCTGACAAGGTCACAGTAATCAAGGACTGGCCAAGACTCTCCACTATCAAGGAAGTGCAGCAGTTCCTCGGGTTGGTGGGCTACTACCAAAGATTTATCCAAGGCTTCACCAAGATGGCGGTACCCATGCAGGACCTCCTAGTAGGCCAATCCAGTAAGGCCAAAAACCCGAAGCCTCCATTTAAATGGGATAAGCTGGAAGACGAATCCTTCAGCAGGCTGAAGATGGCTCTCACGGGAGACGAGATCCTGGCCTACCCTGACTATGGCCAACCCTTCATACTCCATACAGACGCGAGCAATGTGGGGCTGGGAGCGGTGTTGTCCCAGATACAGCAGGGCAGAGAAAGAGTGATTGCCTATGCCAGCAGGAAGCTCCGGCCCACAGAAAGAAACCCTGATAACTACAGCTCCTTCAAGTTGGAGTTCCTCACCGTAGTCTGGGCCGTGACAGAGCGCTTCAAGCATTATCTCGCCTCCTCCAAATTCACCGTCTTCACAGACAACAACCCGCTGACGCACCTGGACACTGCAAAACTTGGTGCCCTGGAACAAAGATGGATGGCCCGACTGTCTAATTATGAGTTCACCATCAAGTACCGGGCTGGGCGCAAGAATGCAAACGCTGATGTGCTGTCCAGGATGCCTAACTTGCCAGATGGGGGAGAAGACTCAGAGGAACTGGAGGAGATAGAGATCCCCGCTTTCCACCGTCATGGGGTAACCCAGTGCTCCCACTGTGTAAATAACAGGTGCTCCACCAACAGAGAGGCCACGTTCAATCCATTGCCCCTCCATGGATGGGCAGAAAAGCAAGATGGTGACCCGGCTGTCCGCCTAGTTAAGGAGTTGCTGACACAAGCTGACTCACACCCTGATCCAGATGCTCCAGAGGAGACCAAACAGTTGTGGAAGGAGAAGGGCAAGTTATTCATCTATGAAGGGAAGCAGTGTCGAAGAGCCATCAACTCCCGGACACATGAACTGGTCTGGCAGGTGGTAGTCCCGAGGCGAGATGCGTCAATGGTCTTAGAAGCGTACCACGATGGATCAGGACACTTCGGATGGAAGAAGTTGGAAGTCCTGCTACGTGAGCGATTCTACTGGGCTGGCATGAGGAAAGCAATCGAGAGATGGTGTCGAGAATGTGGACCATGCAACCTGAGACGAAAAGACCGTGACAGCCACAGGGTTCCCCTGCAGCCCATCATCACCAAACAGCCACTCGAACTGGTAGCCTTCGACCACGTGAAGCTAGCCCCAAGCAGGTCAGGCTATGTCTACGCTCTCACCATTGTAGACCACTACTCCCGGTTCCTGGTAGTAGAGCCAGTAAAGGACCAGACGGCTCAGACAGCAGCCAATGCTTTTCAACAGCACTTCTGTCGCCCGCACGGTTACCCTGACCGTGTGCTTACTGACCAAGGTCCAGCCATCGAAGCGAAAGTGTTCCAGGAATTCTGCAACCTGTACGGCTGCAAGAAAATCAGGACAACGCTGTATCATCTCCAAACCAACGGGTTGTGTGAGAAGATGAATCAGGTGGTGATGGACCTGTTGAAGACGTTGCCCCTGGAAGAACGCAGCCTGTGGCCAGAGAAGTTGCCAGATCTGGTGGATCTATATAATCACATCCCGGTGAACTCCACCAACTGCACACTTACTTACCTGATGAGAGAAAGACCTGGTAAGCTGCCCATCGACCTGGACATGGGAGTCCTAACACCCGAGACCGCCTCACCGGATGCAGGCTGGGATACCGAGCGGCAGCACAAATACCGTAAAGTGCAAGAGAGTGTTGAAAGAAGTTTGTCCCAGGCCAGACAAAAGCAAGAGAAAACTTACAATCAACATGCACCTGCTGTTCCCCTGTCACCTGGAGAGCAAGTCCTTAAGAGGAAGAGGCGACTCCACAAATTGGATGACCAGTGGGAGGTAGAGCCGTACACCATCCTACCCTCGAGTCATGATATCACCAATGTGTGCCTCATTAGTAAGGATGGAGGAGAAACATCAGCAACAGTTTCAAGAGACCACTTGAAGAAATGTCCCGAGCAACTGCAGCACCCTAAAGAAGACAAAAATAGCCCTCAACCCACAGAGGAAGTGGAAGAAATGGTCAAGACGGTACTTGGAGAATTTCCCCGGTCGTGGGCACAAGTGAACAATGCAATTGTTGTGCCAGTCCTTACCTTTCTCCAACCAGCCCCTCAGGAAGTCCCGGAAGAGTTGGAAGAACAGTTGGCCCCGGAGGCAGAAGTTTCCCCATCAGCAGACCAGGAGAATCTACCCTCTGCTAGTAGCGAACCTGTCGTACCCACGGTAAGCCAAAGAATCCGTAGGAAGTTGCCCAACCTACCAGTATCACCTCAAAATACTAGTAGTGCAGTTCACACTGAACCCACCACACCAGGGGTAGACATAAGGGACCAGGGTAGAGCACTGACAGATAGTGCATTACGTAGATCTACCAGAGCTGCAAAAGGTGAGCCCCCTGCTCGTTGGAGAATTTAAAAATGTAAAGTTTAAAGTATAAGAGAACTAAATTGTATGCTGTATATAGTTACCTGTAAAGATATAACAGAGATATTGCTGATTTTGAAATGTTTTATATGAGTGCATTTAACCTGTTTATCCAGTTACCCGAAAAGGGTCCAGAGACTTTTAGGTTATGGACAGTGAATAACCAAGAACTTTCCCTTATAAATAGTTGCACTTGTTAAAGTGCCCCTTATTGAAAGACCCTGAACAAAAACTCGTTGGAGGTGGCCGAAGACGTGGTCCAACACTTGGATCATCTTTCCCTGCAGCCATCCCAGGGCCTCCGTTGAGGGTTTTGGAAGGGTCCCTCAAATTACACCTTGCTCAGTGGAATGGACACCTGGTTGCAGATTATACTGTAACCTATCAAGGACTGTAATGTTTGTAAATATTCTAATGTGCCTGTTATTGTTAATGCTATTGTTACGTTTGAAAAATATGTTCAGTCCCGGAGTACTGAAATTAACTAGAGGGGAATGTGGCACCCCAGAGGGCCTGGTTGCCACAGTGGTATTGCTTCCCTCAAAAGAGGTAATACCATGTCTGGAAGCAAGCAGGGGCCCTTTTGGTCAGGTACACTATACATGCAACACTTTCCTGGCTCCAGGCCAGCAAGGGGAGTTCCTCCCCTTGGCAACTGGTATCTGGGGGCGGGGTTAGTTTAGTCAGTGTCAAGTAGTTGATATTAGGACATCGAGGAGAGAGGAGCTAGGGACTGGAGCTGAGGAAGCTCGTCCTAGCTGGACTACACAGAGAACCAGACACCAGAGTTCGAGGCTGTGGGGATTCCAGACCCAGCAGCAGATACCGCAGGGCAGGAGATTGCAGGTCTCCTGGCCCCATCAGACGCCCGGAGGCTCAGCAGCACAGAGGGACCAGTACCACCAAGGAGGAGCGAGGCATCCACAAGGCCCGAGTTGCCAGCCATACGGGTGAGCACAGCACATTAGACTCAGGGACGTGGGCTGCAACACAGCTACAAGCAGAATAGCCAAAGAGTATAGCAAGAACGGCAGGCCTACAACTCCACCTGTCCAGGAGGACTCTATGCTTGCTCCCAGACTGACCAGGCTCTTACTCCAGTCCAGGTCTGTTAAAAGTGTCATCAGTAAAGACCCTGGGACTGCACTGCACGGACTCTGTGGTTATTTCTGCACCGCGACACCCTGCACAACCACCATCATCCACTCACACTGCCCTGAAGCTACACTCTTCCTGTGGGGAGTTATACCACCCTTGCTGCCAAGCCATCAGCTTCAGCGGACTGTTCCACAGCGGCAGACTCGTTAGCCGCACTCCACAGGTGGCGTATTCTGACATTATATATAGCCTATACACCTATACTACCCTTGGATTGACCGCCTGGGTCACGGACCGGGTCACTGCCACTGTGACTACAACCCCCAGCATCTACCAGCCCGGCTCCGAGTACCCCACGGCCCAGGGGGCGCGTCACACCCTCATGATCTTCCATACTCTATTATGGCCACCAGTTACTGATTAATTAAATACAATAATCATCTTTCCTTGTTCCACCCGATGCTCCGGTCTGCTGAGCCTTTGGAGGAAAGAATTGCACATCTCAGAACAGTGAGCGCCCTGTAATGACGTCATCGCGCCTGCCCTCTGACACGTCAGACGCCGAGGAAGAATGATGGGAGTGGAAGCTTCTGCTGATGCTCCCTCCTCCATCATCATTGCTCTCGCTGACAGCTGGAGCCCCCTTCCGGTTGTCAACAAGAGCAATGATGATGGAGGAGGGAGCGTCAGCAGGCAGTGCGGGTGCTGATAGCCGGAGGGAGACCAAGTGTAGGTGCTGAAACCAGGCCCCACCAGCTCACAGGCACCATAGCAGTGGCGTGGCCTGCCGCCATTGGCGTTAAGCCACTGTCTGCAGTTTATGAGCAGTGGCCGGTCTGTTAGGTATAAGTAAAGCTTCAGAGCCTCAGGATCGGGCCAGCTTTTGTCCCCTCCGCACTTCTCCACTGCTGCACAGGTAAAGCTGCCTGATATAGCAGTATTGGAGAGCGCACAGTTCTAGTCAGTGGCTTCACCATGCCACCCACCCAAAATGTCTTCAGAATCGCACTGCCTGCTGAAAATAATGAAGCTGCTAGGTAGAGGAGCGGTGTGTTCCTAAAGATTGATCTAGAGAAAAACCCTATAATTGGCTCTAAACTCCTTTCCAAAAATGATCTAATAGTTTAATCTAATGATCACATTCCAAAGAACATAGAACATGTGATTGATCCCCTCTGCCGGATCCAACCTTGTAGATCGCTTGCCATATATGAGAGCAGAGCACCACCTATGCACTTATATGTGAAGGTACTGGTTTATAATGAACAAACAATGGTGTCAGTAATGAAAAGTAATGGTTAGCAGAGGACGGGGTACAGGTTTATCATAAGGAATAAAAATCTTTGGACTCTGCTGGAAGTCTTGGGTTATGTTGAGTAGATGAAGAATAAAATGTGAACTGTGATTTGCCAGGTGCTGATCTTTTGTATTTTGTTTCATTTTTGGTGTAACTTTGACACAGTTTACAACAGAAGAAGTGCAACAATCTCACTGCAATACACATCAAAGCAGCCAAGCAAGACTTGCATGATGGCACCCCAGCATTGTACGGCTGCAGTTGTCACAATACTTCCGATGGTCCATGCGGTTCCATGTGATGTCATGCTGCTCTGTGATGTCACATTGGTCCATAGCTCCAGATTTCACTCTTCTAGGTGTTCCATGAAGTTACTTTCTGATGTCATGCCGCCTTGTGACATCACATAACCAGTGACTTATGCACTCAGCCATCTTGATTCCTTCTGTGGACCTTTGCCGTCTGACGTGTGAAGGTGCACTTTTCTTCAGCTCAGTGATCTTTTGATTGTGATAGTAGCACAACATGAGTGATAGAGTCGGAAAAAAACGGAAAAAGATCTCCAACAGAGAAGAGACCACTAATTCTACCAAGAAGGATGGTCTCTTATGTCAGGATAGAGATGTCCCTCATAACACCAGAGAGGACGTCAATGGGGAGAGGAATTCTCCCACCTCACATTCTCTCCAAAGACCAAGAGAGAAGTCTGGGTCTCGGGACTCGAGGACCAAAGATGAGGCTCCTTATAAAAAAAGGAGATGCCTTGATGCTGGAGAGCATCAGGCCCTAAACAGCCCTCAAAAAACTCAGGTGGACACCGGAGTTTTAAAGAGAAAGAGAGAAGAAGACCATGTGGAAGTGAAACAATCTATCACTGGAGGTGAAGGAACGAGCCGATCCTGTGTTAATGAGGCCAAAAGACCAAAACCAGACACCAACTTTTGCCCAATAGCAGGTAAGATGAAAAATTAATCATTAATGTTCTAAATGTACAATTTAGGTGCTAAACACTTCTGTTACCAAGATACCTGTATTCAAACCCTAGCAGTATGTCTTCTGCTGCAGGATAAAAGAGATTCTAGTTGAGTTAAAACAATGATCTTTATTGATACATTTTAAAAAACAAAGGAACAGGGTAGGACAAAAAAGCTCCAATGGAGAGAGACAATGGAGTAGCTTGGTTACATCAGATCCATTCTAATAATCAACTTGAAAATACAACTAGATCAATATAGGAGTATGGCACGACAGATAATATATTTCCTAGGGTAACAATGACACAATGCCTATATACAATATTGATACATGTGAAGAGACCTGTCTCCTGAAGCAAGAGAACAAGGCAAGATAACATGCAATATAAGATGGAAAATTAGTGTAATCAGGGGCATAATCCCAACTAATAGATGGATGGATGTAAAACAAATTAACGACATCTTTATCGCCAAGCCTATTGGTGTGCAAAAAAATCAGATCCCTGTTGGACCATCTGTATTGCCTCCAATTTTCCCAGATAATTTGCAATTATTAGCAGAGGAAACTGAGCTCGGTTTAGTGAATTTTCTTAACTGCCTGTGTATAAAAACGGATGATGCCATATGGATGACAAATCATCTATTTTTTTCTGGATAAAAATCAGACTTTTTCTTATTTTCTTATGTGTAATTTTGCCGAGTGATGATTTAATATTTTACCCTTTTTGTCTCACCAGGAGAAGGCTCCATCCAGACAGATGACATCTCACCCACTGTGCCAGACACCCTGTCTGTGGAAAGTTTCACCTACCACAAGGTTCTTGGTCAAGGACACTTTGGAAAGGTTTGTGATTTTTATCTTTCTCCAATTTGTACATTTATTTAATGTCTATAAACTGCTAAACACATAGAAAGGTTAGATGGGTCACTTTCTGGTTAGAAGTGATCACCAACATCATTGATCAGAAATGTAGTCAAGGCTGTCTCCTTTGAAAAACAGCACCACACCTGCCTACAGGTTGTGTCTGGTATTGCAGTCAGGCTACATTAAAGTCAAAGACTCTGCATTACAATTCCACATACAACCTGTAGACAACGATATGATGCGGTTTGGGCAGAAAGTAGCTACAGTATACTTTTGTGAAACAGGACAAACTCTTTTTAGCTGGATAGAGGGTATTTTAATGCTTAGACTCTCAACAATTTCCTGAATTTGTAGGGAAACCGACATCAAATATTTAATATCACATGTGAAACGCAACATTACATGGTGTTCAGTGAAACTGATGGACTTTGTGTGTAATGCACGGATGTGCCGGATCCTCCAGAGCTAAAACCGCTCTTTATAGCCACTCTCTTCCCCTGGCTAATACAAATGGGCAGTGGTATACTGTGGGTTGCCCGGGGCAAGGCAAGGATTTTGTGCCCCCTAACCCTTGGACCATTAGCATTCCCTGCGTCCCTTCCACCAGTTCAGATGTGAAGAGGCCATGGCGGGTACATGATGGTTGGCTTTCTGATACAAATCTTCTCTGCTCTTGCAGATTATTGCACCTCGTACCCCAGATATCTTATTTCTGCTCCTCTTTCAGGTGGTGTTGGCCTCGGAGAAAGTCAGCGGACATCAGCTGGCAATTAAGATTTTAAAGAAGAGGCGGCTATTAAAGGAAAGGAGCACGACAGCGGCAATGAAAGAAAAGCTGTTGCTGCAGATTGCAGAGCGGAGCCCCTTCCTTTGCGCCTCGTACGCCACGTTCCAGACATCGGTAAGAGCTCCCGCTTCTATCATTGACTCCTTTTACCCCTTAGCCCGTTGATATATAATCAGCACAATTCTAGTATAGTATTATATGATGTAGTATAATGTGAAGGACATCACCTGCCTGATATCGGCAAAAGGGGCTTATAGACATGGGCCCCAAATGGGGGTTTCTGGGACGTTTTGAGGGTCTTAAAATGAGCAGCAAATTTTGGGGTGAAATAAAAAAAATGAACCAAGACAAGTCACATCTTCATGTTCAAGGGTGACTACTTTACATATAATCACTGGAAACTGTCAGCAGGTTTGTCTTCAGAGACAACCCCCACAATTCATTTTTTTATGGATCACTATGAATTATATTTTGATATAACGTCGTCTTCTCTGTCTCCCTAGGATTATCTCTTCTATGTGATGGATTACATGTCTGGAGGAGACCTCCATCATCTGATTAAGAAAAAAGGCCCATTTGACATTGAGACCACCAGGTAAGATTGGCCGGGGGTCTATAGGGAGAATATAGGGGGGTGTACAAGGGTTATAGAACTACTGTTGTTTGGCCAGGATGATTGATGACATCCAATATGGCGGTCACTGTCATCCACCCGGCACAAGCTCCAGGAGAGAACAGATCTTCAGATGTGCAGCAATGCGTCCTCCATATCAGTGCGGATGAGGAACGGGGTCGATTGACATGTTTTTCTCTCTTTCCTATCAGGTTGTACATGGCTGAACTTACCTGCGGCCTCCAGTTCCTCCATTCCAGAGGCATTATACACCGGTAATGAATTGTATAATATTCTCTTATAATATCGGTCATTATATAGATTATTCCTGGGGTACTGCAGGTGGGAGATTTACCCCTTACATCTGGATACACATACAGATATACACACTATATATCCAGATACACACCTTTATATACTGCTGTACACATACATGTAGATAAATTCACAATATTTCTATCAGTTTATCCACATTCTGTCTTTCTAATAACTATTTTTTCTTCTCTTCCAGAGACCTGAAGCCATTAAACATCTTCATAGACAGTGACGGCCACGTCAGGATCGGGGACTTCGGCCTCGCGAAAATCAATTTACACGAAGATCAGAAAGTTTCTGGATACGCAGGAACCCGGAGATACATGGCTCCTGAAGTAAGGAACACGTCATTCTATTACATAGTGATTACTGGATTTCCTGTTATTAATACCAGATCATCAGGTTAAGAATTCAGACGTTCCCCCCGACCACACATTATACAGGGGCATCAGTGGCCCCCATACACTGGACACATACCACACAGATGACCCCATACACTGGACAATTACCACACAGATGCCCCCATACACTGGACACATACCACACAGATGCCCACATACACTGGTAGATCCCACCGGGCTGCAACAGACCCCCCGCTCTCATCCAGAACACTGCACCCCTTCTGGTGTGAGTCTCTCCCCCTTCGGACCCCCATACTGTACAGTACATGGAGGTCTGTTGTCCTCACCTGCGTCCTATGCTGCTTGCTGTTAAGCAACGTCTCATTACTGGTTTGTCGTTTGTCGAGCAACGACTCATCCTAAAGATTCCATGATGAATAAGTTACAGAGACCAGAGTCATGGACAGAGATCACCCCCAACTCACTGACTGTTTCCATCTCTTCCTCCTCTATATACTCACAGGTTTTCCGTAGAGAAACGTTTGACGGAGCCGTAGATTGGTTTTCGCTTGGTGTAATTTTGTGCCAAATGTCATCTGGAAAATATCCATTTTACAACGGGAACGACAGGATGAGACTGAAAATGTCCATTTTGTGGGATGACCCGATCTATCCACAAGACCTCAACCCCGAAATAAAGGACATGATTAACAACGTAAGTATAATATATATATCGGAAGTCAGGAAGCAGTGGTGTAACGTGGGGGAGTCACAGAGGCGTTACCCCAGGGGCCAAATTCAATGGGGAGTAATGTTTTGGGATTAGGACTAAGGTTAGAGTTAGGGTTTTTTAGTAATAGGGCTAGGATTAGATATGGGCCTAGGAATAGAGGTAGGGTTAGGTTGGAAGGGATTAGGGCTAGGATTAGGGTTAGGGTTACAACTAGGGTATTAACACATAAAAAACAGACAAAAAAAATAATAAGTAGGAGAAAAGTATTATAAAATATGTACAATGTTATAAAAACAGACAAAAAAATAATAAAAAGTAGAAAAAAAGGATTATAAAATTTGTAAAAAGTTATTTGTTTATTTGATGTCAGATTTCTGCAAAAAAACTGAAATAAAACTAGAGAGCCAAAGGGCAAACCATAATGGCATCAGTATTTTCTTTAGTTGCAGTACATGTGCCCGGGGGTTAGGGGGAGCAATTCTGGACAGGTGGAAGGGACTCAGGAAGTGTTAACGCTCCCCAGGTCAAGAGGTGCAATACTTACCTTCCCCCGAGCGCTGGCAACCCATGCTACACCACTGCCAGGGAGAAGAAATAATGAATGATTGTCAGTCACCCAGGATGATGGACTCTTTTTGTATTTATTCCTCAGCTTCTCTGTAAATCCGCTGACAATCGGCGATCATTTGTGAAAGAGAGATTGAGGACACATCCGTTGTTCAAGACAATTGATTGGTTGGCATTAGAATCTGGAAGAATCTCTCCACCAGTCCACGTGGAGCCGGTAAGTACCTAACACCATGGGGGGCTTTTTTGAGAGATGTCTGAGAGTAGACAGTGGTCCATTACAGGGACAAGGATTAGATCCCTTTAAGGTGTTGTTTGACACGCCTACCTCTTTATACTCCTCCCCATGGTGCCCTATAGCAGTTGCCTGTGCTGCCTCTATGGTTGGGGTATATCGGCAGCATTGCACATTTGCATCATCAAATCTAGATATAACTTTATGGCACGGGCCTCCAGGGTTCTAGACGGAAGTTGTAATTTTAATCCGGATATTAGTAAACTCTGACACCAAACTTTCTTCTTACAGACACCAGTGCAGGATGACGTCATTCCCATTGTGACCATGCTGAACACAAGAAAACCGCGAGGGCCTCCAATAACACCTGAGGAACAGCGGCATTTCATCAACTTCAGCCATGTCAGCTGCAGGTGGAAAAATCTCCAACCAGAGAACCTGAGGAGAACAACATCTAACTCCAGCAGTTCTTCTGG
Organism: Phyllobates terribilis; assembly: GCF_046119375.1. Taxonomy (NCBI): domain Eukaryota; kingdom Metazoa; phylum Chordata; class Amphibia; order Anura; family Dendrobatidae; genus Phyllobates; species Phyllobates terribilis. The sequence goes on along the minus strand of NW_027362769.1, from coordinate 215,776,582 downwards.
ACAAGGAGCTCTGATAGATAATGTAAGTCTCTGGAGTAGGGAGAGGCTTTAGTTTCTTTATCTCTGTCTGAGAAGAAGCTTGCTACAGCAGAAACCTTCTTCCAATTTTTACAATCAAGGCCAATCAAGTTAAAGGGGTTGTCAAGGCTGAAATTGAAAGTCTGCAGCTATTTATGTATGTGATCACAGACTGCCGACGATTAACTGTGCAATGCGCACACTGTCATGGTTGCCCTGTATTCCCTGTGTGGGTGGTCACATTGCCAGATGCATTTTGCAAACTTGCGGTCACATGCCGACTAGACTTATCTAACTTCTCTCAACTCTCTTCAATAGAAACATAGAGTGATTGCAGACTTTTCATTTCATCCTTTTATGATCACTCTTTTAGGCAAAGCCACTTTGATTAGCTTTTATTCATAGATGTGAATTTAACTCTTTCTTTTTTCATTGTCTCACAGCATTTATTTTCATCCAGCACGTCATCATCATCATCCGGATCATCAATCATAGTTCTTCTGTGATCATCATCACTGTTCACCTCATGCAGAACATTTTTGTGGAGGTGCGGCACAAACAGCGGAAGACCTAAGTTTGCCAAAATGAAGAGTAGTCCTTCCATCACGCTTCGTAGAGTTTTTCCCCACTGGGGTTTTTTCACTCTATGACCTGCAGAAGAATGACTCTTCATAACTTGAAGCAAATTATCATGTAATGTAGATGATTGATCCTTGCATGAGACATTAAATGCAATACAATATCTGAGAATGTTACTTGCTCCTTTGTTTATGCTTTATAATTTCTTATTGGAAGGAACAGGATCTATTGTAGAAACCATTGGGCTTTAGTAGCAATTGTCGCTCATGTTTTTAATTTCTTATTGGAAGAGTTCTATGAATATTCCTTTAATTTCCGAATTCCTTATTGGAAGGAGTTAACTTTACAAATATTTCTTATTAACAGTTGACTACTTCATCATCATCTACTATTGTGTGCACTTGGAAATTTCTTTGTACATCTGGCTATGTGCACACTCTGCGTTTTTGATGCGTTTTTGCAGCGTTTTTTCCACGAGGAAATGCACCAAAAAATGTTAGGTAACCCGTCTGCCAGCTAATGCAATGACAATCTTGATGTGCTGTGTACACGATCCGGAATTTTCTGCTCAGGATTGTCATTGCGTTAAAATCCACAGCATGTCCATTCTTTGAAGAGTTTCTGCAGTGTTTCCCACCCATTGAGGTCAACTGAACCGCAGCAAACCAGCAGGTATACACTGTGTGCAGAATTATTAGGCAAATGAGTATTTTGAGCACATGACACTTTTTATACATGTTGTCCTACTCCAAGCTGCATAGACTTGAGAGCCAACTACCTATTCAGTAAATCTGTTGATGTGCATCTCTGTAATGAGGAGGGGTGTTGGCTAATGACATCAACACCCTATATAAGGTGTGCTTAATTATTAGGCAACTCCCTTTCCTTTGGCAAAATGGGTCAGAAGAGAGATTTTACAGGCTCTGAAAAGTCCAAAATTGTGAGATGTCTTGCAGAGGGACGTAGCAGTCTTGAAATTTCCAAACTTTTGAAGCGTAATCACCGAACAATCAAGCGTTTCATGGCAAATAGCCAATAGGGTTGCAAGAAGCGTGTTGGCCAAAAAAGGCGCAAAATAACTGCCCATGAATTGAGGAAAATCAAGCGTGAAGCTGCCAAGATGCCATTTGCCACCAGTTTTGCCATATTTCAGAGCTGCAACGTTACTGGAGTATCTAAAAGCACAAGGTGTGCGATACTCAGGGACATGGCTAAGGTAAGGAAGGCTGAAAAACGACCACCTTTGAACAAGAAACATAAGATAAAATGTCAAGAATGGGCCAAGAAATATCTTAAGACTGATTTTTCAAAGGTTTTATGGACTGATGAAATGAGAGTGACTCTTGATGGGCCAGATGGATGGGCCAGAGGCTGGATCAGTGAAGGGCAGAGAGCTCCACTCCAACTCAAACGCCAGCAAGATGGAGGTGGGGTACTGGTATGGGCTGGTATCATCAAAGATGAACTTGTGGGACCTTTTCGGGTTGAGGATGGAGTGAAGCTCAACTCCCAGACCTACTGCCAGTTTCTGGAAGACAACTTCTTCAAGCAGTGGTACAGGAAGAAGTTGGTATCGTTCAAGAAAAACATGATTTTCATGCAGGACAATGCTCCATCACATGCATCCAACTACTCCACAGCGTGGCTGGTCAGTAAAGGTCTAGAAGAAGAAAAAATAATGACATGGCCCCCTTGTTCACCTGATCTGAACCCCATAGAGAACCTGTGGTCCATCTTAAAATGTGAGATCTACAGGGAGGGAAAACAGTACACCTCTCGGAACAGTGTCTGGGAGGCTGTGGTGGCTGCTGCACGCTATGTTGATCGAAAACAGATCAAGCAACTGACAGAATCTATGGATGGAAGGCTGGTGAGTGTCATCATAAAGAAAGGTGGCTATATTGATCACTAATTTTTTTGTTTTTTGTTTTTGCATGTCAGAAATGTTTATTTCTAAATTTTGTGCACTGATACTGGTTTACCTGGTGAAAATAAACAAGTGAGATGGGATTATATTTGGTTTTTATTAAGTTGCCTAATAATTCTGCACAGTAATAGTTACCTGCACAAACAGATATCCTCCTAAGATAGCCAAATCTAAGAAAACCCCATTCCAACTTCCAAAAATATTAAGCTTGGATATTTATGAGTCTTTTGGGTTGATTGAGAACATAGTTGTTGATCAATAATAAAAATAATCCTCTAAAATACAACTTGCCTAATAATTCTGCACACAGTGTAAATATATCTGCGGATTTGCTGCAGATGTTTCCTGCGTATTTGACTGACTCAATTCAAGTCAATGAGTCAAATACACTACAAAAACGCCGCAAAATTGCTAAAAAGAATGGCACCCGGGCCGGAGAAGAAGACTACTCCTCCCATCATCCGACTGCCACTCCCACTGATAACAGTGAGAGCGGCGCGACTGAGGGGAGAAGTTGTCTCCTCAGCCAAGCCGGCGTCTCTGTGCGGTGTTAAAAAATAAATAAATAAATTAAAATCTACATTAAAATAAAAACACCTTTCATTCTCACCTGTCCGGCGTCCTCCTGATGTCCCGGCAACCCAATCACCCGGCGGCCGGCGGTACACTGACGGGAGCGCGCACACTCCTGGCAGTGTTCATCTCTGCGCTGCCGAGACTGAGTTGACCTGAGTTCATCCGCTGAAGAACAGCTGACGAGCTCCAGGACCTCACTTTACGGCAAATGTGCTGTGTGGAAATATTCCCACGCAAAACTGATGCAGTAAATGAGGTCACCAGAGCTGATCAGCTGATCTTCAGCTGATGAACTCAGGTGAACTCAGCCTGCAACACAGAGATGTACACTGACAAGAGTAATCACACTCCTATCAGTGTATAGTGCTGTCTTCTACAGCAGTCACATCAGTGATTAATGTGGCTGCTGTAGAAGTGACCCAGATTACGTCATGATGGTGGACAGGTGAGGGATATGGTTGTTTTTATTTTTATTTTTTACAGGAGACTAGGGATTCAGATATTAGGAGAATAATAAATAAATTATTAAAGCCATGTGTAATTTTATTTCAATAAAAGACTTTATTCTGGCCGTGTCTTTATTGAAAAAGTGTCGTAAACTTAAGTACGGGTTTAGCAATGTAGCCTTCTTATAGACACCTCTTAATTACTAACCTGGGCTTTATGTCAGCCGCCAATGCAAGGGTGACTTAATCCCCAACCTTATTACCCCACTCACCAGTGCGAAGGGCGAGGCTAAGCACCAGGTTTGGCGCATCTTATGGATGCGCTTTTTCTGGGACTGCTGAGAGCTGATATTATTAGCCGTGGATGGGACCAAGTTCCATGGCCCCTTCCCTTGCTATTAATATTAGCCGGCAGCTGTTTGTTTTGCCTTTACTGGTTAGATTTTATAGGAGGACCCTACGTAAAAAATTTTCTGGGGTCCCCCTGTAATCTAGCCAGTAAAGGCTAAGCAAAAAGTTATGGGCTGTTATTAATAGCCAGGGAACATTTTTGTCTAATGACTCCTTCCCCGGCTACTAATATCAGCTCCCAGCGGTCAGCTTTCCCTCTGCTGGTTAAAAAAATGACACGGGAGCCCACAAATTTTTTTAAAATTTTAGGCTATGTGCCCACGATCTGGACGTAGCAGCGCTTTGGATGCAGCATATTTTTGATGCGTCCAAAACGCTGTGTTCTATTGAATTTCCATATTTAATACATTCTAGGGGTCAAATTTCTGTTGCAGAGACTAGCGACTCTGCAAGAGAATTTGAAATGCTGCGGTCCCTTTAGACGCATCGCATGTCAGTGTCCACGGGTGATCCACAGCCTCAGATGCACGCATAGTGGACATGGACTTTCTAGAAATCCCATCCACTATGTTGTAACATCTTAACGCTGCTGGTTTGATTCTGTATAAATGACTCACCCCCTGGGCCGTGGGGCATTCGGAACCGGGCTTCAGTGTGATGATGGGGGTAGTAGTGGCAACCCGGTCCGTGGCTCAGGGTGGTCAGACCAGTGGCAGACTTCTATATGTTTTGCAATGTCCGACTACGCCACCCGTGGATTGCGGTCAGGACTAACTGCCGCTGCAGTGCAGACCGCTGGGGCAGATGTAAATGTGCAGCACTGAATAGTACAACTCCCCACGGGAGGAGTATGGCCCCAGGGCAGTATATAATGGATGATGGAGGGGATGATTCCGACAGCAATAGCCAGGAAACGGAGGCCTCTTAAACAGTTCAGGGTCTTTATTAGAACAGGTGAAACGACCCAAAAACAGGCCTGGCTAGGAGGGGGCCTGGATGTCTGAGAACTAGCGGGAAGCTGGCCCTGATCAGGGTGAGGGTGTAGGCCTACCGTGCTCTCTGCGCTCTCTCTGGCTATTTCCCTCCTCGTGGTGTAATAGCCCACGTTCCTGAGATCACCGTGTCTTCTCGCCCGTATGGCTGGCGACTTGGGTCCCTTTTTACTCTTGGCCTGGTGTGGCTTCACCGGTCCCTTCTGCTGTGGCGGAACCTTCGGGCTTCTTAGGCCAAAGGACATACAGTCCCCTGCGGACTGGTTATTTGCTGTAGAACTTGGAATCCTAACAGCCTCGGACACCAAATTCCGGTGGATTAGCTTCTCTATCTGCCAGGACAGGCTCACTTCGCCTCTTTCCCCTGGCTCGTGGCTCTCCTACTGCCACACGGCCTCTTAGGCTGCAACACAACTGTCTGTCCCTGCTCTGGGACACCTCTCAATCCAGAGACAGGTTGTCCAGTTCTCTTCTAACCCTGCCCCCAGTTCCAGCTTTTATAGGGGCAGCCTGCTCCCCCTACTGGCCTGGGACAGGAGGTGCTGCATGCTAATGGTACCTGACCAGAGAACCTCCCCCTTGCTCTCAGACACAGCTTTATTATACATTTGTGGCATCCAGGCCAGGGTGACACATTCCCCCCTAGGAAAATTTAATACTCCAGGACTAAACAAGAAACAAGAATAATATGCATGACCATAAAACATTAGTAGACAAACGACGCACAGGTTGAGTTCTTAAGGTCACAGTGTGGTCTGTGACCGGGTGTCCATATCACCAACACAACGGGGAGCCTTAGCCAGGTGGGGGTCTGTCCTAGCCCCAAGTCCTTTACAGTCTTAGTTCATTCCTTGGTTAGGCTCCGAACGCAGTCCATGCAAAGTCCCGGTTATTAAAAGTTCATAACCTTTGAGTCCGTGCAGCAACTGTAAGAAACTGAAATACACAATTACTAATCATGCATGTAACTTTGCAAACATTTCAACACTTGGCAACAGGATTATTTACAGTTTTAGTGCACCCTATATTTTCCAGTGAGCGGGTATCTGCCCCTTTGTGCTCCTGGTTGACCTGCGTAACCCACTGTCTGGTGGTGGTCTAACCTGGTTTTCTTCACTACCATTTAGGGTACAGTAACTGGCTAGACTTACAGGCAGGGCAGGCAGCTGTCTGCGGGTCCTTTGGCTTACCGCAGGCATGGCAGGCTCACTGTCAGCAGAGGGTTGATTCTCCTGGGCTGCTGGTACAGGCTCTTCTGCCTCTGGAACTGCTTGTTCGTCTTCACTTTCCCGCTCTGGTGTAGGTTGCTGCTGAGTTGGTTGCAGGAAATGCAGGACGGGTACCACTATGGCACCGTTTATTCGAGTCCAGGACTGAGGGAACTCTCCGAGAACAGTGCTGATCATTTCTTCCTTGTCCTCTGCGGGTTCAAGGTCTCTTTGATCCTCTTCTGCATTCCGGAGTTACTCGGGGCACCTTTTTAGGTGGTCTCTGGAGACGGAACTAGTGGTTTCTCCTCCATCCTTAGTGACCACGCATACCTTCGGGTTGTCGTGATCAGACTGCAGTACTGTGTAGGGTTCCCTTTCCCACTGGTCGTCCAGCTTGTGTAGCCTTCTCTTTCGCTTCAGGACCTGCTCACCAGGTTCTAGGGGACCAGCATGGGCGTGTTGGTTGAAGAGTCTCTCTTGCCTTTCTCTTACTTGGGCCAGGCTCTTCTCCACACTCTCCTGTACCTTCTTGTACTGCAGTCGCCTTTCCGTATCCCAGTCCGCATCTGGGGAGGTGTCCTCGGGTGTTAGGACTCCCATCTCCAGTTCTATGGGCAGCTTACCTGGTCTGGCTCGCATCAGGTAAGCTGGGGTGCAGTTTGTAGCATTCACCGGGATATGGTTGTATAAGTCTGTCAGGTTCGGTAGTTTTTCTGGCCACAGGCTGCGTTCCTCCAGGGGCAACGTCTTCAGGAGATCAATGACGATATTGTTCATTTTCTCACACATCCCGTTGGTTTGTGGGTGGTAAGGCGTTGTCCGAATCTTCTTACAGCCATAGAGGTTGCAGAACTCTTGGAAGATTTCGGCCTCAAACGCTGGACCCTGGTCTGTCAGGACTTTTTCCGGATACCCGTGTGGGCGGCAGAAGTATTGCTGGAAGGCTCTGGCCGCCGTTTGAGCTGTCAAGTCTTTACAGGGACCACCACTAGAAATCGGGAATAGTGGTCCACGATTGTCAGGGCATAAACGTATCCCGACCGGCTTGGAGCCAATTTGACGTGGTCTAGAGCTACCAGCTCAAGAGGCTGCGTGGTGACGATGGGTCTCAAGGGTGTCTTCTGGCTGGTGCGGTCCTTCCTCCTTAGGTTACAAGGGCCACAGTCTCTGCACCACTTCTCTATAGCCCCTCTCATGCCGACACAAAAGAACCGTCCTCTTAGCAGGAACTCCAGTTTCTTCCAGCCGAAGTGCCCCGCTCTGTCATGGTAAGCCCCCAGGACCATAGCTGCATCCCACCTTGGGACCACGACTTGCCGGGTCAGCTCATGTGTCCAGTGGTTGACAAGTCTTCTGCACAGCTTTCCTTCATAGAGGAACAGCTTGCTCTTCTCTTTCCATAGCTGCTTGGCTTCCTCTGGAGCATCCGGATCTAAGCGGGCGTCTTCCTGGGTCAGTAGGTCTTTCACCATGCGGATTGCAGGGTCACTATCTTGGGTCTCGGCCCAGCTGTGGTGAGGTAGGGGATTGATAATAACGGTTGTTAAATCTTCCTCCTTCACGCGGTGGGAGTATTGAGCGGCTCCATACCGGTGAAACGCGGGGAGTTCTACCTCCTCCAGCTCTTCTGGGTCTTCGTCACCTTCAGGTACGTGAGGCATTCTCGATAGGGTGTCAGCATCGGCATTGGTTTTGCCGGCCCGGTACTTGATCACGAAGTCATAATTCGAGAGTCGCGCCATCCACCGCTGTTCTAGGGCACCTAGTCTTGCATTGTCCAGGTGTGTCAACGGGTTGTTGTCCGTGTACACGGTGAACTTTGCGGAGGCCAGGTAATGCTTAAACCGTTCTGTGATGGCCCACACCACTGGCAAGAATTCTAGCTTGAAGGAGCTGTAATTCTCCGGGTTCCTTTCAGTGGGCCTCAGCTTCCGGCTGGCATACGAGATCACCCTTTCTTTGACCTGTTGGTTTTGCGACAGTACGGCTTCCAGCCCCACATTACTGGCGTCTGTGTGGAGAATAAAAGGCTGGCCATAATCGGAGTAGGCCAGGATCTCATCCCCTGTGAGGGCCATCTTCAACTGGCGGAAGGACTCCTCTTCCGGCTTGTCCCACTTGAAGGGTGGCTTTTGGCTTGTGGACTTAGACTGTCCTATCAGGAGGTCCTGCATAGGGGCTGCCATCTTAGTGAACCCGGGGATGAACCTTCGGTAGTAGCCTACCAACCCGAGAAACTGCCTCACTTCTTTGATGTTTGAGGGGCTTGGCCAGCTCTTGATTACTGTGACTTTGTCAGGGTCGGGGGCTACTCCTTCTGCACTTACCACGTGCCCTAGGTACTGGACCTTCGGTTTCAACAAGTGACACTTTGATGGTTTCACCTTCAGGCCATAGCCTGCCAGGGCTTCGAACACCTCTGCCAGGTGTTTTAGATGGTCCTCGTAGGTCTTCGAATAGACGATCACGTCGTCCAGGTAAAGTAGGACCGTCTCGAAGTTTCGGTGCCCTAGACAGCATTCCATCAGCCTCTGGAAGGTCCCTGGTGCGTTGCAGAGCCTGAAGGGCATACAGTTGAACTCGCTCAGTCCCATCGGGGTGGTGAAGGCGGTCTTCTCCTTGTCAGCCTCTGCCACAGGAACCTGCCAGTACCCATAGTAAGATCCAAAGTAGAAAAGAAGTTAGCTGATTTTAGTGTGGCTAAAGACTCCTCTATTCTAGGCAGCGGATATGCGTGTTTATGGGAGATACGGTTGATTTGTCTATAGTCCACGCACATTCTCATGGTGCCGTCTTTCTTTTTTACCAGAACCAAGGGGGCTGCCCAGGGGCTACAGCTATCTCTAATGACCCCAGCTTCTTTCATTTCTCTTAGCATGCCCTTTGCGTTCTGATAATGTGCAGGGGGTACAGGTCTGTGCCTCTCTTTTATTGGTGGGTGGCTCCCCGTGGGGATGTGGTGTTCTACTCCCTTTACTCGGTCAAAGTCTAGCGGGTGCTTACTAAAGATTCTTTCGTACTCCTGAACCACCCGGTAGACTCCATGTTTTTGGTGCAGGGGAGTGGAGTCAGCACCCACATGGAGTTTCTGGCACCAGTCCTCCTTTTGCTTCTGGGAGCCATTACCCTCCGCCTGTGGAGATGGAGGCAAAGGCTCCACGGTCCTGATAGCTTTGTGTTCGACAGCAAACAGTTTGGCAAGGGTAGCGTACCTAGGTAAGTGTACCTCCCTCTCCCCAATGTTGAGAATGCGGACGGGCACCCTCCCATGACGGATATCAACCACCCCCCGGCCTGTCAAAATGGTGGGCCTGCTGTCTGAGTACACGGGATCTACCATGGCTTGGTAGTCTCTACCTCTCAACCCGATTGCAGTCCGACACCAGATCATCATTTCACTTTTGGGGGCATGGAAATGGGGAATGGGTCACTCATTCTTACGCTACCGATCTCACCACCAGACAGTTCTACCTGCTGCCGTCTCATCAGGGCTATTATCTCTTTGTTGAGGACTCTCTGTTGGCTGGAACTAGCATTCACCACCACCTGTTGTAGAATTACAATTACCTCTGAAAGACAATTTTCAATCACGTTAGTACCCACAGTTATTTTAGGGTGACTTTCACGACGATCAATGTCCACAATAATCACTCCCTGTGCCGGCAGTTCAACTTTACCAATCTTAATGGTCATCTCCTTGAACCCCATCTGCGGCACGGGCAAGCCACTACTGGCGATGATGCTCAAGTTACTGTCTGGATACCGTGTGATATCAGCATCAGTCCAATACTGCTTAAAAAGTACATAAGGGATATTAGTTACTTGCGACCCGGTATCCAGCAAGGCGCTCATGGGGATACCGTCCAGCACCACGGGTAAAACCGGGCGCCCCCCAACGTACTTATTACGCCAATTGTAAGGGCCTGGTGATCTTATGCCTGGGGGTTGGCCCTCTGCCCCAGGTTGGACCCGTTTAAATTACAGTACCTGGAAATGTGTCTGGACTGGTTGCATCAACGGCAAATGGGCTGTCCATCTTCTACGTAGCGGTCTGTGGGCCTCCCTCGGAACGACGGGGTCCTCCTCTGTCGACGCCACGGGACATCCTCCGGACTTGAAGCCAACTCGATGGGTCTTGACGGGTCCACTTGTAACGCCTGGACGGTCCTGGTCAACGCCGCGACGCTCCTGGTCAGCTCCTGGACTTGGTGGTCTAGATCTTTCAACGGGGCTTAGTTCAGGGCCTGTGCATTGGCCCCCACAGAGTCCATAGAGGAGGGCGCTGCCTCCTGGTGATAGGTGAGAGCAGGGCGCTGGGGGTTTATAGTGCCACTTGTTGCGGGTTCACGGAGCACCCTTATGGCTCTGTCCTTGAATTGGGCAAAGGTCAGATCAGGGTTCTGAAAGAACATGAGGCGCAGCTGGGTCCTGTGGGCGCTAGACAGCAGACCTTCTATGAACTGTTCTGTTAGTAGCTTATCCGTATCCTGCACACTGCCAGGGTCAGCTTGTTTGATGGCTCTCAAGGCTTCATGCAAATTTAGGGCATAGTCTCTGATGCTGTTCTGTGCCCGCTGCTTACATCCGTAGAACCGCATTTTAATTTCAGCGGAGGTACGTGTATCAAAGGTACCCCGCAGCCGGGCCAGAATGTCCTTTACAGTTCTTTTCTCCTCAGCGGGCCATGACTTTACCTCCCGCTGGGCTGCGCCAGTTAACTGCCCTGTCAGTATGCTGATCTTCTGTTCCTCTGTCAGGGGGTAAACTTGGAATAAACTGTACAGCCTTTCCTTAAAGTCAGTTAGTGCATGGGGCTCCCCTGAATACTTGGGCAGCCAGGCCGCTCCAGGGATGTAAGGCAGGGAGAAAGGCATCACCGCTGCAGCAGCTGCGCTGGTGGAAGTGGGCGCCTCCGTGTCCGACATCTTCCTCCCCCCTAGTTAAGCGTGGCCTACCTTCCAACGATCCTCTTCTGTAGGCCGCGGCTCTGCTGGTGCTGCTCCGGACCAGAAACTTGCGTCGCGTCCTGGTGACGTCAGCGTCGCTCTCTCTCCCTTCCAGGACCTTGCGCAGCGTCAGTGCGTAGGGCGGAGCTTCGGGTCTCGCGCAGTTTGGACGTCCACGCCCCTCTTCTTCCCACGCGGCGCCCTGCAGATGGCGTCCGATGGCGGGAAAACGGCTGAAGTTGGCGGGAAGCTGCTGAAGATGGCGGGAGACGGCTGAAAATGGCGGGAAACGGCTCCGGATGGTGGGAAACCTCTTTTAAAGGTACGTGTACAGTCTTTTTCAGGCGCGCAATACCCGTTTGTGGGGGGTTGGTCACAATCCTGCCGACTGCACCAAAGCTGACTCACCCCCTGGGCTGTGGGGCACTCGGAATCGGGTTTCAGTGTGATGATGGGGGTAGTAGTGGCAACCCGGTCTGTGGCTCAGGGTGGTCAGACCAGTGGCAGACTTCTATATGTTTTGCAATGTCAGACTACGCCACCCGTGGATTGCGGTCAGGACTAACCGCCGCTGCAGTGCAGACCGCTGGGGCAGATGTAAATGTGCAGCACTGAATAGTACAACTCCCCACGGGAGGAGTATGGCCCCAGGGCAGTATATAATGGATGATGGAGGGGATGATTCCGACAGCAATAGCCAGGAAACGGAGACCTCTTAAACAGTTCAGGGTCTTTATTAGAACAGGTGAAACGACCCAAAAACAGGCCCGGCTAGGAGGGGGCCTGGATGTCTGAGAACAAGTGGGAAGCTGGCCCTGATCAGGGTGAGGGTGTAGGCCTACCGTGCTCTCTGCGCTCTCTCTGGCTATTTCCCTCCTCGTGGTGTAATAGTCCACATTCCTGAGCTCACCGTGTCTTCTCGCCCGTATGGCTGGCGACTTGGGTCCCTTTTTACTCTTGGCCTGGTGTGGCTTCACCGGTCCCTTCTACTGTGGCGGAACCTCCGGGCTTCTTAGGCCAAAGGACATACAGTCCCCTGTGGACTGGTTATTGGCTGTAGGAATTGGAATCCTAACAGCCTCGGACACCAAAGTCCGGTGGATTAGCTTCTCTATCTGCCAGGACAGGCTCGCTTCGCCTCTTGCCCCTGGCTCGTGGCTCTCCTACTGCCACATGGCCTCTTAGGCTGCAACACAACTGTCTGTCCCTGCTCTGGGACACCTCTCAATCCAGAGACAGGTTGTCCAGTACTCTTCTAACCCTGCCCCCAGTTCCAGCTTTTATAGGGGCAACCTGCTACCCCTACTGGCCTGGGACAGGAGGTGCTGCATGCTAATGGTCCCTGACCAGAGAACCTCCCCCTTGCTCTCAGACACAGCTTTATTATACATTTGTGGTATCCAGGCCAGGGTGACACATAAACATGCGGTTTCAAACCCACAGTGGCTCCTGATCGTGGGCACGTACCCAAACTCACCCGCAGCATGTCAATTTCTGTAGTGGAGACGCCAGTCTCCGATGCAGATTTTGACCGATGAAAGTGTTATTACATGCTGTGGGTTTGTATGTATTGACAACAAAAGTGCGGCATTAGAACACAGCGTTTTGGACGCAGCTAAAATACTCTGCATCCAAAGCACTGCTGAGTGCTGATCGTGGGGACGTAGCAGTTAAACAAACAGCTGTGAGCTGTTATTTAAAACCAGGAAACATGTTTGCCTAATGGCACATTCCTAGGCTAAAAATAGCAGCTCTCAGATGCCCCAGAAATTACATGAATGGGAATACTAATGAGATTGTTTTAGCTGTCACCTAGTCCTTTTTTTTAGTGATGCCAATGTGTCAATCAGACCCTTTCCTTACTAAACATAATTAAAGTAAAGAGTTAAATAAACACACACAGAGGAAAACACTTTATTTGAAATACAACAGACACATTCTTTAATCATTTAAATTAACCAATATACTCACCCAAAGTCTGACGGTAATCAAAGGGTTAAAGCGATGTCATAGGTTACTTTTTTCAAATATCTTTAATTAGCTTCAAAAGACATTCATTGATGTACAAATACGCATTAAAAATGCATGAAAAAAACACATCAAAAACACATCAAAATCATGGCAAAACACATTTTTTTTAGCGTTTTACCTGCCAAGAGATGGAGAAACATTGCAGAAAGATCTGCAATCAAATCCTGAAAGTGCGCACATAGCCTTACTGGAACGTGTGGATTTGATCCAAAATGTTCCATCAATTGTGTATCAAGTACACTAACTACATCTTTGTCTATATATTTCAATGCTGATTTATAGGTTATTTACTTCAGATATTATTCTGCTCTATAATTGATCCACCAGTTTGACCCCATAGATAGGACAATATAATGCACTAAGTGCACAGTTTTTTAAATAAATAAATATTTTGCTCAATAAATTTTTAATACATAATAGATAAATATCTGAACACTTATTAAAGATTAGCCCTATATCAAGTACAGACTGATAATACTATGATCGCTTCTTTATTACCATTCAGGATTTCCCAGCTTCCATATACTATAGGAACAGCTCTCCTTTTCTTCTTAATATAGTGAATGAATAAACATCTAAAATGTTCTTCTATATCTTTATGGGATTCCTCTTCCCAAATGGTAGAATAAAGGAGGGACATACCATAGATATGTAAAGCAGTGATATACCACTTATAATCGAGAAAACCAGCGTAAGTTGGGAGGGTCTGATGCCAAACGACATTGCCTCCTGCTCCTTTACCTGGTGTCTCAATTTCAACAGTATCTGCAGTCTCAAGATTCAGATACAGTTGAATACAATGGAGGAGCAGAGAGGATACAAATCCCTGCTCCACAATTCACCCTGTGAATGCTGTGAATGTTGTGTTCATATTGTGTTGGGGGGCACTGTGAGGACATCATACTGTGTGGGTGGACACTGCAGACTTCATTCTCTGTTAAGGGGCACTGTGTAGGGCATGATACTGAGTTGGGTGCACTGCTGAAAAATTAGACTATAGTAAAAGAGAACTGTGGAGGCAGCTTAATATGTTGGGGGACACTATGGGCACATCATACCGTGTTGAGACCACTGTAGGGGAATCATACTGTGTTGAGACCACTGTAGGGGAATCATACTGTGTTGAGGGTCCTAATAGTTAATCATACTGTGTTGGGGCACTGTGGGGGCTTCAGACTATGTTGGGGGCATTGTGAGTGCTTCATAACATTTTGGGGTACTGAGAGGGCATCATACTGGTTTGGGGCATAGTGGTGCCTCATACTGTGCTGGGGACACAGTGCACCGTAAAGTGTGCATGGGTTGTTCGGTGGGGGCAAATTGTGTGGAGGAACTCACTGTGGACTCATCCTTCTGTGTATAGGAGGGATGACAGGGGTATCTTAATGGGTGAGAAAACTAAAGGGCTTCAGTACGTGCAAAAATAACTAAAATAATTTAAAAAAAACGTTACAAGTTTGATGTACCATGAACAAACGAAAAAAAAAATAATAAAAATAAAATACTTCTAATGATGAGCAAGCACTAAAATGCTCGGGTACTCGTTGCTCGGGTCGAGCAAATTGGAATACCCGGGTGCTCGACCCGAGCAACGAGCCCAATGTAAGTCTATGGGAAACTCGAGCATTTTTCAGGCGGCTCCCCTCGGCGGTCTGCAGAGGGCCTAAAAATTGCCCAAATCGATGGGAACAGTGCTCAAATGACATGGGAACAGCATGGGGAAGACCCCTGGAAGCATTTCTGACCCCCAGGTCACTGCTGTCAACAACGTTGTCAGAGTATTACGCCACTTTTACGGACTCACAATAAAACATACAAAAACAAATCCAAAAAGGATTTTCCTGGGAAATATATTAAGGAACATCCTTTCCAGGGTAATGACTTGTATATAAGGCAAAATAAATAACCAAAACCAAAAATACTCCTCCACACCTTGGTCTATGTTCACACGTAGCGTTTTTGATGCGTTTTTGCACTTTTGCATTGCTTTCAACAATGACTAAAGCATTCACTGGTAAATGTCATTTTAACTATCTGGCCATGTGGTGTGTGACACATCATCAGACACATGCATACAGTGCTGAAAAGACATGAGAACAGCATGGGGAAGACCTCTGGAAGCATTTCTGACTCCCAGGTCACTGCCTAAAAGTGTACCAATCATAAGTGATCCTTGGCGCATGCGAAGATGCCTGCCACCATGCACCTGTCATTGCAAATTTGCAACAATCACCGTCCACGTCCTTGTCCTACTGCAGCGTTCAGCTGTCCCTACCCCCATTCCTTGGAGTGCTAACACAAGTATGCAGCCAGCCACCCACCCACCCACAAGCTGCAATACTATACTGCCAAATTTTTGACAGCTGCTTGCACTTGAAATGTGGCCTTTTAGGCTCGTGGAGGCGGAAGCTTTCATAACCTCATACCCGCGGCGGCCGGGTGTCCATACTCGGTCCTCAGCCGCCACTGTTTCTCCCGGTGTCGTCTCCGCCTTCCACAAGCACGGGTCCCACAACATTACCTTTGCCCTCTTCAGTGCACTTACTGGGAAGGACTGCCTAACCACAAACACGTGGACAGGTGAATGTGGCCAGGGACGGTATGGAACCAGTACACAGCTTTTTTTGCTGAGAGTTGTATTTAGCTCGGTGAAAGGACTGGCATAGAGGGAAACCGTATCTACCCTGGGTGTCATTTTTCCCAGGAAGTCCTCTAATGCAGCTTGTTGCAGAAGCAATGGCAGCCCGTCCAACATCAACTCGCACTTGTCGGTGGTTCTTTGACACACACACATCTTTCTTTGCGCATTTAATTTCATGAATGCAGAGTTGGACAATGGCCTGATCTGCATTGCGGTTTAAGAAATAACATGCATAAGCATGTCCAATCCACATTAAAAAAACATCCATAGAGTGTCCAGGAACCTTCCCCCACACTTTTCATACCCAGGGCTGCTTCTCGGCAGGGTTGACGGGACCACCAGAGAACCGGAGATTCCTCCGGTGGGCCCTGGCTTCTCCTTCAGGAGAGTTCATAGTGCCGAGATGGGGCCATGATGATGATAGAGGCCACCATCTGCTTAGTTTTCTGTTACTTGGAATGCAAGTGCAAGTATGCAGCCAGCCACCCACCCACAGGCCGCAACACTAAACTGCCAAATTTCTGGGCAGCTGCTTGCACTTGAAATGTGGCCTTTTAGGCTCATGGAGGAGGAAGCTTTTCCTAACCTCATGCCGGTGGCGGCCGGGTGTCCATACTCGGTCCCCAGCCGCCACTATTTCTCCCGGTATCGTCTCCGCCTTCCACAAGCATGGGTCCCACAACATAACCCGTGCCCGCCACAGTGCACTTACTGGGAAGGACTGCCTAACCACAAACACGTGGACAGGTGAATGTGGCCAGGGACAGTACAGAGCCAGTCCACAGCTTTTTTTGCTGAGAGCTGTATTTAAGTCGGTGAAAGGACTGGCGTAAAGGAAAAGCGTATCTACCCTGGTTGTCATTTCTCCTAGGAAGTCCTCTAATGCAGCTTTTTGTAGAAGCAATGGCAGCCCATCCAACATCAACTCGCACTTGTCGGTGGTGCTTTGACACACAAACATCTTTCTTTGAGCATTTAATTTCATGAATACAGAGTTGGACAATGGCCTGATCTGCAATGTGGTTTAAGAAATAACATGCATAAGCATGTCCGATCCACATTAAAAAAGCAGCCATAGAGTGTCTGGGAACCTTCCCCCACACTTTTCTTAGCCAGGGCTGCTTCTTGTCAGGGTTGGCGGGCCCAACAGACAACAGGAGACTCCTCCGGAGGGCCCTAGCTTCTCCGCCTACCCACAAATACGTGGACAGGTGAATGTGGCCAGGGACGGTACAGAGCCAGTCCTCAGCATTTTTTTGCTGAGAGTTGTATTTAGTTCTGTGAAAGGACTGGCATAGAGGGAAACCGTATCTACTCCCGCTGTCATTTCTCCGTCACCAGGTTCCGACCATTGTCACACACGACCATGCCTGGCTGTATGTTCAGGGTGAGAGCCACAGATCAGGCTGCTGTGTTACAGCTTTCAACAACTCTGCAGCGCTGGGCGATTTGTCAATTAAGCATTAAGCATGTTATCTTCAGCACAGCCTGTTGCCGCTTGGCCAAGGCAGTGCGGCAGTGCTGTCAGTTTGTGACTGATGTGATCATTTCGGAGATGGAGGAGGAGGTGCAGGAGCTGAACAATGTGATTACATTGAGATTAAATTGGTGACGCTGTTTTTATACTTAAAAAAGATCCTATTGTTTTGTTTTTTTACGTTATTGTTTAAGACAAATGCATTCACCAGGAAATGTCATTTTAACATTTTACAACCTTATCTGGCAATGTGGTGTGTGACACATCATCAGACACATCCTGTTTTATTTATGATGGAGGGACTCTGAAAGTCATAAAGCCTATTTTTATAGGGACATCAGACAGCTCTTACTATTCTTAAAAGGCCAGCAGTTAGAGAGACATCAGTCGGCTATGCTTTGTTGTTCCCATTATTAACAAGTGGGTCTCCTATACTGTTACTGCGTATCCAGTGACTGCAAGGGCTGCCAAAAATTTGGGCGCAGCCCAATACCCCTTTGAAGAAACATAAAGGAGGGTCACAGTAAAAAAAATGTGCCCATTATAAAGGAGTGGGTCTCCTCTAGTGGTAATGCCCATGCTGTGACTGCAAGAGCTGTCAAAATTTGGGAAAAACCCCACTAAGAATTTAAAGACACAGAACAGGGCACAGTAACGAGTACGACATGTTCCCATTAGAAAAGAGAGGGCCTGCTATACAGTTATAGGGTACGCAGTGAGTCCAACGTCTGACCAATTTTAGGAAAAACCCCAGCAAGAATTTAAAGACACATAGAGCAGGGCCACAGTAAAAGGTACGACATGTTCCCATTAGAAAGGAGAGGGTCTGCTATACAGTTATAGGGTATGCAGTGAGTCCAACGGCTAACCAATTTTAGGAAAACCCCCACTAAGAAATTAAAGACACATAGAGCAGGGCCACAGAACGACAAATTCCCATTAGAAAGGAAAGACTCTGCTATACAGTTATAGGGTATGCAGTGAGTCCAACGGCTGACCAATTTTAGGAAAAACACCAGTAAGAAATTAAAAACACATAGAGCAGGGCCACAGTAACAGCAAATTCCCATTAGAATGGAGAGAGTCTGCTATACAGTTATAGGGTATGCAGTGAGTCCAACGGTTGACCAAATTTAGGAATAACCCCACTAAGAATTTAAAGACACACAGAGCAGAGCCACAGTAACAAGTACGACATGTTTCCATTAGAAAGGAGAGGGTCAGCTATACAGTTATTGGGTATGCAGTCAGTCCAACGGCTGACCAATTTTTTTTTAAAAAATCCCACTAAGAATTTAAAGACACACAGAGCAGGGCCACAGTAATAAGTACGACATGTTTCCATTAGAAAGGAGAGGGTCTGCTATACAGTTATAGGCTATGCAGTGAGTCCAACGGCTGACCAATTTTAGGAAAAACCCCAGTAAAAAATTAAAGACGCTTAGAGCAGGGCCACAGTAACAGCAAATTCCAATTAGAATGGAGAGAGTCTGCTATACAGTTATAGGGTATGCAGTGAGTCCAACGGCTGACCAAATTTAGGAAAAACCCCACTAAGAAATTAAAGACACATAGAGCAGGGCCACAGTAACGACAAATTCCATTTAGAAAGGAGAGAGTCAGGTATACAGTTATAGGGTATGCAGTGAGTTCAACGGCTGATCAATTTTAGGAAAAACCCCACTAAGAATTTAATGACACATAGAGCAGGGCCACAGTAACAAGGTACGACATGTTGCCATTAGAAAGGTGAGAGTCTGCTATACAGTTGTAGGGTATGCAGTGAGTCCAACGGCTGACCAATTTTAGGAAAAACCCCACTATCAATTTAAAGAGACATAGAGCAGGGCCGCAGCAATGACAAATTCCCATTAGAAAGGAGAGAGTCTCCCATAGTGTTGGCCTATGCAGTGAATGCAAGGGCTGCCAAAAATTTGGAGGCACTTCAATGCCCCTTGGAAGAGACGTGGAGGAGGGCCTCATAGAAAAATGTTCCCATTAGAAAGGAGCGGGCCTCCTATACTTGTAATGCCCATGCACTAAGTGTATGTGATGCGCCCCCAGGGCCGTGGGGTACTCGGCAGCCGGGCCTCTGGTTGCTGGGGGATATCACGGTGACTGGCCCGGTCCGTGACCCAGGGCGGTCAGTGTAAAACGGGGGGTACTTTTATATGGGGTTTTTGGGATTGTTCGTGACGCCACCAGTGGAATGCGGCTAAGGGTATGCCGCCGCTGCGGAGCAGTCATCTGGAGCTGGAGCTACGGCAGCAGGGATGGTGTGGCTCTCCACAGGTAGAGCTAGCTCCAGGGCAGTGTAGGAAGATGGTGGTTGCGCTGGGCGTTGTACTGCAGAGAGGGAAAGATGGCACAGATAAAGAATGGACAGAGGCAGTGCGGTGCAGTCATCCGAGTCTTTACTCACAGTTTTTTTTTATGATAGTTCCACTGGTGCACTGTACGGGTGCCAGTCTCCCACGTCGCGTTGCATTCACCAGATAGGGGTTCAGCACTTCCTCAGGTTGATTAGGAGTACCGGACAGAACCCCACTTTCTCGTGTTCCTAACTAGACCGTCTTCATGTTGGGTCTTTCTCCCTCCTGCCCTGCGCTGCCCACTCTCAATCCCGCTCGGGTGCTCTGAAGTCCCTCCTGTGTGTTGGAGTTCCCGGACCTGCTTGACCCTATAGGGGATTAGAATCCGGCTTCGGCAACTAATTATATGTAGCACCCCGAGGGTTCGGCCGCTACAGGGGTATTGCACCTTTGCCAGAGGTGTGATATTCCACTCCCGGGTAAGGATGGAGTAAGGACCAGGGCTCAGTTAGCTGCATGCATCACACACACCCCATTTCCGGGGGATAGCTCAACGGTGCTCCCATTTATACAGTAATGCAGGCACGACAGACCATGTTCCTGGCTGGAGTGGGGAGGGGGGAGGAAAACCCAGTGATGTAGGAGCAGAAGGGGACGGTTTCTGAGCATAGGTAGGAGCTCATTGGGTGCTGGTCACCTGAGCTCACACTCAGAGGGGAGGCATAAAAGGTGGGCACCATCTTAGGTCAGAGAGAGAAGTCAGTTCAGAGTGAGAGGAGAAGACAGGGAGCTCAAAGGCAGGCCTAGGGTGAAGGCCGGAGCCTGGGAGGAGAAGGAGAAGTAGACCTGGAGAAGAGGCCGAGGGAAGGAGGAGAAGAAGTAACAGGAAAGGAGGAGGAGTGACAGAGAAACAGAAGGGCTCAGAAACAAGAAGGCAGAAGGGACCCTAAGGACCCAGGGAATTACGGATGACGGGTCAGGCAAGAAAAGGGTACCGGATCCCAAATTGGTGGAGGAAAATTATCCCTCAGCCAAGAACCGGAGGTCGTGATTAGAGATGAGCGTTGTTCTACTCGAACTGTTCGCCAATCTCAAATTCGAGCTGTTTTGGGCGGTGTTCGAGCCGGTCGGCGAACACGAACAATTTGAGAAAAATTCGGCTGTTCGAGGTTATGTTCGATAACTGTTCGTGCACCAAAATCATAACTGGATTTTTTCTCAGTAATGATGAAAATTAATGTTAATACGCAGTTTGAGTGTACAGCGGGGCGGGGGGAGGGGCAGGGGATGGATCTCTGCAGGAACAATGAAGATCTCCATTTTTTTTTCTCTTTCCCGCATTTGCAGTGGGGAGGTGCAATTTGTCAGCCTATCAGCAGCGCACACACGGAGCGAAGTGCTTTTTTTCACACAAGCAAGGGCATGTGTGATTGGCAGTGTATGTCACATGTCCTTGCCCTATAAGACCAAGCCATTTTCCCCGTCGCCACCATTTTCTCACTGCTGCAGCTGCGTGTTAGACGGCACCGCTGTTGCTGTGTGCGCTATACCTTGTTAATTTCAAGCCAATTTTCGCACAAATATACAGATAGCTTGGGAGTAGGGAATAGTTGTGATTGCAGTCCTTTTAAGGACTAGGTTACAGCATTTCCTACGACTTTTATCAGGCAGGTCTGTGCTCTTAAATAGATAGATTGTGGGAGTAAAGACTAATTGTAATTGGAGTCCTTTTCAGGACTAGGTTACATCAGTTCCTATCAGTTTTTGCCAGGCAGGTCTGTGCCAGTGCTGTGCAAGCTTTTTTCACAGCATTTGGCTGAATCTAGCAAAGCTAATCCTTTTTGGCCTATTGCAGAGTGTGTTAGTCAGTGGAGTAGCCTATCTGTGTTGCAAGATATACCACCTGTGTATAGAATACCAATTTTTTTACTGCACCTAGTGAAGTAAAATCTTTTGGGCATAGCATCATTCTATTAGTCCATCTATACTGACCTCCATCAGGTTGCAAACTGAATATAATTTTTTTCTGCATCTAGCTCTGAAAAAATATTTGGGCTTCTAGCGGTGTGTGGGACTTGGTCTATTAGTCCATCTATACTGACCTCCATCAGGTTGCAAATTAAAAATAATTTTTTTCTGCATCTAGCTCTGAAAAAATATTTGGGCTTCTAGCAGTGTGTGGGACTTGGTCTATTAGTCCATCTATACTGACCTCCATCAGGTTGCAAATTAAAAATAATTTTTTTCTTCATTTATCTCTGAAAAAAATATTTGGGCTTCTAGCAGCGTGTGGGACTTGTTCTATTAGTCCATCTATACTGACCTCCATCAGGTTGCAAATTAAAAATAATTTTTTTCTGCATCTAGCTCTGAAAAAATATTTGGGCTTCTAGCAGTGTGTGGGACTTGGTCTATTAGTCCATCTATACTGACCTCCATCAGGTTGCAAATTAAAAATAATTTTTTTCTGCATCTAGCTCTGAAAAAATATTTGGGCTTCTAGCAGTGTGTGGGACTTGGTCTATTAGTCCATCTATACTGACCTCCATCAGGTTGCAAATTAAAAATAATTTTTTTCTTCATTTATCTCTGAAAAAATATTTGGGCTTCTAGCAGCGTGTGGGACTTGTTCTATTAGTCCATCTATACTGACCTCCATCGGGTTGCAAATTAAAAATAATTTTTTTCTGCATCTAGCTCTGAAAAAATATTTGGGCTTCTAGCAGTGTGTGGGACTTGGTCTATTAGTCCATCTATACTGACCTCCATCAGGTTGCAAATTAAAAATAATTTTTTTCTTCATTTAGCTCTGAAAAAATATTTGGGCTTCTAGCAGTGTGTGGGACTTGGTCTATTAGTCCATCTATACTGACCTCCATCAGGTTGCAAATTGAATAAAAAAATTTTCTGCATCTAGCTCTGAAAAAATATTTGGGCTTCTAGCGGTGTGTGGGACTTGGTCTATTAGTCCATCTATACTGACCTCCATCAGGTTGCAAATTAAAAATAATTTTTTTCTGCATCTAGCTCTGAAAAAATATTTGGGCTTCTAGCAGTGTGTGGGACTTGGTCTATTAGTCCATCTATACTGACCTCCATCAGGTTGCAAATTAAAAATAATTTTTTTCTGCATCTAGCTCTGAAAAAATATTTGGGCTTCTAGCAGTGTGTGGGACTTGGTCTATTAGTCCATCTATACTGACCTCCATCAGGTTGCAAATTAAAAATAATTTTTTTCTGCATCTAGCTCTGAAAAAATATTTGGGCTTCTAGCAGTGTGTGGGACTTGGTCTATTAGTCCATCTATACTGACCTCCATCAGGCTGCAAATTGAATAAAAAAATTTTCTGCATCTAGCTCTGAAAAAATATTTGGGCTTCTAGCGGTGTGTGGGACTTGGTCTATTAGTCCATCTATACTGACCTCCATCAGGTTGCAAATTAAAAATAATTTTTTTCTGCATCTAGCTCTGAAAATATATTTGGGCTTCTAGCAGTGTGTGGGACTTGGTCTATTAGTCCATCTATACTGACCTCCATCAGGTTGCAAATTAAAAATAATTTTTTTCTGCATCTAGCTCTGAAAAAATATTTGGGCTTCTAGCAGTGTGTGGGACTTGGTCTATTAGTCCATCTATACTGACCTCCATCAGGTTGCAAATTGAATAAAAAAAATTTCTGCATCTAGCTCTGAAAAAATATTTGGGCTTCTAGCGGTGTGTGGGACTTGGTCTATTAGTCCATCTATACTGACCTCCATCAGGTTGCAAATTAAAAATAATTTTTTTCTGCATCTAACCCAGCCAATAGTTTTGGCCTAATACCACAGTTTGGCCACTCAGCTCTGCTCGGTTACCATCCATTGTTTTTTTGTGCAAACAACTCCAGAGTTGTGAATTAGTTAACCACCAAAATGAGTGGAAAAAGGCCTGCTGCTGGTGGAAAGGGGAATAGGCATGTTGGGAAGGGGAAAAAAGGTTGTGTCCGTGGGGTAGGTGCAGAAGAAAGACCATCTTCCAGCCAAACTAAAATGTCTACTTCTTTTAGCGGACAATGTGATAAGATCCCTTTCTTACGGCCACGCCAATCGCTACAAATTCCAGATGAGGCACAAAAACAGCAGGTGCTTCAACGGATATCAAGTGCTCCTTTAAGTGGGCTCTCCTCCACATCAACTTCAACATCACAAATACTCCAGTCCTCAAAGGTGTCACCCAAATCGCACTTGCTTCCTCACAGCTCCCAAATCTCCAGCTGCCCGTCTGAGTATGAGGTAGAACAGATGGTTGAGTCTGCAGAGCTGTTTACTCGTACTATAGCCTGGGAATCAGAGGTCGACTCCAGCACTTTTGTGAATCCAGACGAGGAAATGATCTGCACTGATGCCCAGAATCTATATGAGTCGGATCCAGGACCAGACGCAGAAGGTTCTGACCATAATGTAGACCCTCATTCCCAAACTGTAACTCCTGTTGGTGGAGACAATGAGGAAGACGATGATAAGACTCAAATACCTGATTGGAGCGACAACTTTTGTTTTTTGTCAGGGCAGGAACAGGTTGGCTCTGAGGACGACGGGTGTGATAACGCACAGGGTGATGATGATGAGGTCGGAGATCCCACTTACTGTCAACCCACAGTCAGCCAAGAGATGAGGTCAGCAGAGGAGGTGGAGGAAGATGCTAGTGACGACGAGGTCAGGTTGCGCCTTCCTGGACAGAGACGTAGTACTGGAAGCACGTCAACAACTGCATCCTCAAACACAACTCTGCCTCTCACCACAAGTCGTGGTGGCTCTTCAGGTCGCATGGGTGCTAAGCCTTGCATAGCCTGGGCATTTTTTCAGATCGATAAAGATGACCCAACTCGTGTTATCTGTAACATTTGTCAGCAAAAGCTAAGTAGAGGCCAAAAAATACATAGTTTGAGTACTTCATGCATGAACCGGCACATGGACATGAAGCATAAGTTGCAGTGGGAAGCTCAGTGTGCTACAATGCGGTCTAGCCGGCCGGGCCAACCACCGTCTGCCATATCTTGTGCATCCGCGGCCTCTTCATCCTCTGTGACTGGGGGGACAGCAGTCACACCTGTTTTGGGGCGCAGACCTGCCACCTCTTTACCCGCAACAGCCAGCGTGATTGGCAGGTCATCATTTTCTTTGGAGGTGGTAACACCAGCTGGTCTTGAGCGCTGTCCGACATCGATAGCACCACCTTTGGATCAAGGCAACCTAACATGTCCGTCTGCATCTTCCTCACAGACCGGCAGTTTGCCGGGGACACCCTTATCAACCCCGTCTAAGCACAATAGCCAGCCCTCGGTCCCTCAGATGTGGACAAGTAAAAGACCATTTCCTCCTAGCCATGAGAAAGCTAAGAGGTTGAATTTCACCATCTGCAAGCTCTTGGCTACAGAAATGCTGCCTTTCCGCCTGGTGGACACAGAGGATTTTCGAGACCTTATGTCCGTCGCAGTGCCCCAGTACCAGATGCCCAGTCGGCACTACTTCTCAAAGAAAGGTGTGCCTGCGCTCCACCAGCATGTCGCACACAACATCACCGCTTCTTTGAGAAACTCTGTGTGTGACAGGGTGCATTTCACCACAGACACTTGGACGAGTAGGCATGGACAGGGGCGTTACATGTCGCTGACTGGGCACTGGGTAACTATGGTGACAGCAGGACAAGGGGCTGCTGTCCAAGTCTTGCCGTCCCCACGAGTTGTGCGTCAATCCTCTTTATGTCATTTTTCCTCCACTGCTTCTGCCTCCTCAACCTCCTCTCGGTCTTCCACCTGCACCCAAAGCCTGTCTGGTCATGCCACAAGCTTTCTAACTGCGCAGAAGGGATCCTGCACACCTCCTTACTATGCTGGCAGTAGGGCTCAACGTCATCAGGTGGTTTTTACATTGAAATGTCTGGGAAATGTGAGTCACACAGCTGAGGAGTTGTGGTCAGCTCTGGAGAACCAATTTCATGAATGGTTGTCTCCACTGGACCTGAAACCAGGGAAGGCCGTGTGCGACAATGCTGCAAACCTGGGTGCGGCCCTTCGCCGGGGCAATGTCACACACGTGCCTTGTATGGCTCACGTGTTGAACCTGGTTGTCCAGCAATTTTTAGCCCACTATCCCAGACTAGATGGCCTTCTGCAGAGGGCACGGTCGCTGTGTGCTCACTTCCGCCGTTCGCATCCCGCAGCTCAGCGACTTACATCTCTAGAGAAGTCGTTGGGCCTGCCACTTCACCGGCTAAAATGCGATGTGCCTACCTGGTGGAATTCAACTCTGCACATGTTGCAGCGACTGTGGCAGCACCGACAAGCCCTGGTGCAATACGTTCTGACGTATAGCCTGGGCCAACGAGATTCAGAGGTGGGGCAAATCACGCTGGAGGAGTGGTCTCAGATCAGGGACCTATGCACCCTTCTGCACAGTTTTGAAATGGCGACGAAGATGTTTAGTGCTGACGATGCCATTATCAGCATGACTATTCCGTTGATTTACATGCTGGAGCACATGTTAAACAGAATTCGGAGTCAGGTGGTGGCACAAGAGGAGGTGGAGGAAGTAGAGGAGGAGGAGTTGTATGCGGAAGGGCTAACATCTGCAAGGTCCAGACGGTCGGCAGCACCAAGGCGGCAGGCATGTGAGGGTGGGGGAGATGGTTTAACCAGGGCGCATGGTAGCAGCCAAACTAGTGAGGAAGGTGCAGGAGCCCAGGAAGAAGTGGAGGACGAACTGATGGAAGACTCATCAGATGAGGGAGACCTTGATCACATTTCTGTTGTGCGAGGTTGGGGGGAGAGGACAGAGGAAGGAAGCATGATTGTTACCTCGCCACCAACACAACAGGGACTTGGTGCTCCTGGATGCGCAACACACATGAGTGCCTTCTTGCTGCACTACCTGCAACATGACCCTCGAATTGTGAGAATTAGAAATAATCCTGACTACTGGGTTGCCACACTGTTAGATCCCCGGTACAAAAGTAAATTTGCAGAAATTATTCCTGCCATAGAAAGGGATGCACGCATGCAGGAGTATCAGCAGAGACTGTTGCAGAATCTTACATGTGCTTTTCCACAAAATACCAGTGGTGCACGTAGTGAATCTCACAGTTCCAACTTGCCAACCGTGGGACCGTCAAGTGTTCAGCACTCAAACCGTAACAGAACCACAGTATCTGCTGGTAACATCAATTTTGCGGAATCATTTCACCACTTTTTTAGCCCATCCTTTGCAAGGCCACAGGAGACAAGAAGTCTGACACATAGTCAACGCCTAGGGACGATGGTACAGGAGTATCTCCAAGTAAACATTGAAGCCACGACTGTGTCACTGGACCCTTGCTCTTTTTGGGCTTCCAATCTGGATAAATGGCCGGAGCTAGCCACTTACGCCTTGGAGATCTTGTCATGCCCCGCAGCCAGCGTTCTGTCTGAACGTGTGTTCAGCGCTGCTGGTGGTGTGCTGACAGATAAGCGCACGCGGCTCTCCACTGATAATGTAGACAGACTCACATTCATAAAGATGAACAAATCATGGATCCGAAACGACTTTTCTACCCCTGTGTCATCCTGGGGAGAGTAAAAGCTTGATGATTGGTTAAAATCACCCTACCAACCGTTTTAAGCTTTCAAATTACTAATCATGTTTATCTGTATCTTGACTGGAAAATAATTTGGGCTTTGTAGCAGTGTGCAGCACTGATCCTATTAGGCCATCTATAATAAGCTTCACCAGATTTAAAATTAAAAATAATTTTTAGCTGCATCTAGCCCGGAAAATAATTTTGGGGCTCCGAGATGCGCAAGACACATAAGTGCCTTCTTGCTGCACTACCTGCAGCATGACCCTCATATTGTCAGAATTCGAAGTAATCATGACTACTGGGTTGCCACACTCTTAGATCCCCCAAACTTTTCGATCAACCTTTTCATTTTAATAAAGACCAAAAAAATGGTCATTTTTGAAATTATAAGCATTAGCAGGTTGTTAGAAACTGAAATCAAACAGTTTTCAACTCAAAACTTTATTCTAGGTGATGTTACATTTTCACATAGGACCCCTTGTTCGAAAGGAGCTTCTGAACTCTCTCGTCCATTGAATTTGTCAGGTTTTGGATGGTTTCTGCTTCAATTGTTTTGCATGAGGACAGAATACCCTCCCAGAGCTGTTGCTTAGATGTGAACTGCCTCCCGCCATCATAGACACTCCTTTTAATGATGCTCCAAAGGTTCTGAATGGGGTAGAGGTCAGGGGAGCATGGGGGTCACACCATAAGTTTGTCCCCTTTTATGCCCATATCAGCCAGAGATGCAGATGTTTTATGTGCAGCATGAGATGGTGCATTATCATGCAGAAAAATGATCTTGCTGTGAAATACACGGTTCTTCTTCTTGAACCATGGCAGGAAGTGCTGTTTGAGAAAATCCACATACATTATGGAGTTCATCTTTAGCGCCTTCAGGGATCCTAAAGGGGCCGACAATCTCTCTCCCCATGATTCCAGCCCAAAACATTACTCCACCTCCTCCTTGTTGGCGCTGTAGCCGTGTTTGCGTGGGGTGTCCATCAACCAGCCATCCTCCACTCCATTCATCTGGACCATCGAGCGCTGCACGGCACTCATCCGTGAACAAAACAGTTTTGAAATCAGTCTTCATGTAATGTTTGGCCCACTGGAGCCGTTTCTGCTTGTGTGAAGTGGATAGAGGAGGTCGACAGGATGGCGTATGCACAGCTGCAAACCTCTGAAGGACCCTGCATCTTGTTGTTCGGGGGACGTTGGAGGCACAAGCAGCTTCAAAAACTTGTCTGCTGCTATGACAAGGCTTTTTTGCCGCTGCTCTTTCAACCTGACGTAATTGCCTGTAGGAAAGAGTCCTCAATTTGCCCTTATCAGCACGCACACGTGTGTACTGTGAATCAGCTACATACTTCTTGATTGCCAAGACACTTCATCCTGATCATCGCACAATGTTGATTGTAGTCATGCCTTGACCTAAACACTCCACAATTTGTTGCTTCTCAGCAGCCGACACATCCTTTTTCTTTCCCATTTTGGCAGAAAATGTAGGCTGCTTAATAATGTGAGAGAGCCTTCTTAAGTAGTCTTGCCTTTATTGGACACACCTGCCAAACTAATTAGTAGTGTTGAGCCACCCCCGTAGTGTTCGGGTTCGGTTCGGTTCGTCGAACACCGGGATGTTCGAGGAACTGTTCGTTGAACTGTTCGTCGAACACCTTAGAACACCGTCGAACACCGTTAAAACCAATGGCAGGCAAACAAAAACACATAGAAACACATAGAAAACACCTGCAAAGGTGTCCAAAAGCTGACAAACTGCTCAGAAGACACTCTGTTTAAAAAAGCCGGCCGGCAAATTCAGCAGCGGCATACACCGGTACCCGACAATTTAGACAAGAAGGAATAGAGCCTCACACATAGATTAGATAGATAGAAACATGTCAGTCACACATATAAGAAGCACAGTGACAGTGTTGGTTACTGCATTTGTCATTTAGTGTAAAGGATTTATTAAAAAAAATATTAGTGTTTTCGTGCACCGTCTCTTTAAAAAAGCCGGCCGGCAATTCAGCATCTGTACCCGACAATTTAGAACAGAAAGAATAGAGCTTCACACATAGATTAGATAGATAGAAACATGTCAGTCACATATATAATAAGTACAGTGATAGTGTTGCTTACTGTACTTGTCATTTAGTGTAAAGGATTTATTTAAAAAAATAATAGTGTTTTCATGCACTGTCTCTTTAAAAAAGCCGGCCGGCAATTCAGCAGCGGTACCCGACAATTTAGAACAGAAAGATAGAGCATCACACATAGATTAGATAGATAGAAACATGTCAGTCACATATATATGAAGTACAGTGATAGTGTTGGTTACTGTACTTGTCATTTAGTATTAAAATAAAGGATTTATTATTAAAAAAATTGGCGTGGGGTTCCCCTTAATTTTAGGCTCTAGCGGAGGTTAAGCAGACGGCTGGGGCAGATGTTTGAAGCCTGGGAAGGGGGTAATACCCACGGAGCTTCCCAGGCTACTAATATCAGCCCCCAGCTGAATACATAGCCTTTACTAGCTATTAAAATGGGGGACCCCCCAAAAAAAATGACGTGGGGTCCCCCCTAATTTAATAGCTAGCAAAGGCTAGGCAGACAGCTGGGGGCTGATATTAACAGCCCAGGAAGGGAGCCATGAATATTGGCCCCCTCCCAGGCTAGAAACACCAGCCGTCAGCCGCCCCAGAAATGGCGCATTCATAGGATGCGCCAATTCTGGCACTTAGCCTCGCTCTTCCACGCTGCCCTGGTGCGGTGGCAGGGGGTAATAGGGTTGGGGTTGATGTCAGCTTATAATGCCAGCTGACATCAAGCCCAGGTTAGTAATGGAGAGGCGTCTATAAGACACCCCCATTACTAACCCCATAGTCAAAGTTAAAAAAAACACAAACACCCAGAATAAAGTCCTTTAATTGAAATAAAGACACAATCCTTTATTGTTCTAAATTAAACCATACTTACCATCACGCCCATTCCAGCTGAAGCCAACGATCTCCTGCAATAAAAGAAAAATAATAAAGCAACCTCATCCTTACCTTTCCATGGTTCCCACGACAGCTTCAGCTCTGCTACATCGAGATGACAGGCTGGACCGCAGCAGAACGCTGCCATCCAGCCTGTCATCCCGCAGACACTGAGAAGCGCAGGCTTGCTTGCGCTGCTCAGCGTCTCTCTGTGACGACATCCAGATGAGCCGAGTTCATGTCCAATGAACTCGGCTCACCTCATGCACGTCACTGACAGCGTGGGAAAATTCTCACGCTGAAGCGCTGATTGCAGGAGAATTTTCCCACGCTGTCAGTGACGTGCAGGAGGTGAGCTGAGTTCATTGGACATGAGCTCACCTCATGCACATCACTGACAGCGTGGGAGAATTCTCCTGCACTCAGCACTTCAGCGTGAGAATTTTCCCACGCTGTCAGTGACGTGCATGAGGTGAGCCGAGTTCATTGGACATGACCTCGGCTCATCTGGATGCCGTCACAGCGAGACAGTGAGGAGCGCAAGCAAGCCTGCGCTTCTCAGTGTCTGCGGGATGACAGACTGGATGGCAGCGTTCTGCTGCGGTCCAGCCAGTCATCTCGATGTAGCAGAGCTGAAGCTGTCGTGGGAACCATGGAAAGGTAAGGATGAGGTTGGTTTATTATTTTTCTTTTATTGCAGGAGATCGTTGGCTTCAGCTGGAATGGGCGTGATGGTAAGTATGGTTTAATTCAGAACAATAAAGAATTGTGTCTTTATTTCAATTAAAGGACTTTATTCTGGGTGTTGTGTTTTTTTTAAATACTTTACTAGAAATTCATGGCGGTCATGTCTAATACTGGCGTGACCCCATGAATTTTGGGCTTGGGGCCAGCTGATAATACCAAGCTGGCCCTAACCCCTTTATTACCCAGTGAGCCACCGCACCAGGGCCCTGGATGAGTTGGGTACAGCGCCAGAAGATGGCGCTTCTATGAACGCGCCATTTTCCGGGGTGGCTGCGGACTGCAATTTGTAGCGGGGGGGGCCCAGAAAGCTTGGGCCTCCCTGCGCTGCAGATTCCAGCCCCCAGCTGCCTAGTTGTACCTGGCTGGACACAAAAATAGGGCGAAGCCCCACGTACTTTTTTTTTAATTATTTCATGAATTTCATGAAATAATTAAGCAAAAAAGGCCTTCCCTATATTGTTGTGTCCGGCCAGGTACAAATAGGCAGCTGGTGGTTGGGGGCAGCCCGTTCCTGCCTGCTGTACCTGGCTGGACACAAATATAGTGCGAAGCCCCACTTCAATTTTTTTAAATTATTTCAGGAAATTCATGAAATAATTTAAAAAAAATTGACATGGGGCTTCGCACTATATTTGTGTCCAGCCAGGTACAGCAGGCAGGAACGGGCTGCCCCCAACCACCAGCTGCCTATTTGTACCTGGCCGGACACAACAATATAGGGAAGCCCTTTTTTTCTTAATTATTTCATGAAATAATTTAAAGAAAATTGACGTGGGGCTTCGCCCTGTTTTTGTGTCCAGCCAGGTACAACTAGGCAGCTGGGGGCTGGAATTCGCAGCGCAGGGAGGCCCAAGCTTTCTGGGCCACCCCCGCTGCAAATTGCAGTCCGCAGCCACCCCGGAAAATGGCGCGTTCATAGAAGCGCCATCTTCTGGCGCTGTACCCAACTCATCCAGGGCCCTGATGCGGTGGCTCACTGGGTAATAAAGGGGTTAGGGCCAGCTTGGCATTATCAGCTGGCCCTAAGCCCGAAATTCATGGGGTCACGCCAATATTAGACATGACCACCATGAATTTCTAGTAAAGTATTTAAAAAAAACACAACACCCAGAAAAAAGTCCTTTAATTGAAATAAACACACAATTCTTTATTGTTCTAAATTAAACCATACTTACCATCACACCCATTCCAGCTGAAGCCAACGATCTCCTGCAATAAAAGAAAAATAATAAAGCAACCTCATCCTTACCTTTCCATGGTTCCCACGACAGCTTCAGCTCTGCTACATCGAGATGACAGGCTGGACCGCAGCAGAACGCTGCCATCCAGCCTGTCATCCCGCAGACACTGAGAAGCGCAGGCTTGCTTGCGCTCCACAGTGTCTCTCTGTGAGGGCATCCAGATGAGCCGAGTTAATGTCCAATGAACTCGGCTCACCTCATGCACGTCACTGACAGCGTGGGAAAATTCTCCTGCACTCAGCGCTTCAGCGTGGGAGAATTCTCACACTGAAGCGCTGAGTGCAGGAGAATTCTCCCACGCTGTCAGTGAGGTGCAGGAGGTGAGCTGAGTTCATTGGACATGAGCTCACCTTATGCACGTCACTGACAGCGTGGGAAAATTCTCCTGCACTCAGCGCTTCAGCGTGGGAGAATTCTCACGCTGAAGCGCTGAGTGCAGGAGAATTCTCCCACGCTGTCAGTGACGTGCAGGAGGTGAGCTGAGTTCATTGGACATGAGCTCACCTTATGCAAGTCACTGACAGCGTGGGAGAATTCTCCTGCACTCACCGCTTCAGCGTGAGAATTTTCCCACGCTGTCAGTGACGTGCATGAGGTGAGCCGAGTTCATTGGACATGAACTCGGCTCATCTGGATGTCGTCACAGAGAGACGCTGAGCAGCGCAAGCAAGCCTGCGCTTCTCAGTGTCTGCGGGATGAGAGGCTGGATGGCAGCGTTCTGCTGCGGTCCAGCCTGTCATCTCGATGTAGCAGAGCTGAAGCTGTCGTGGGAACCATGGAAAGGTAAGGATGAGGTTGCTTTATTATTTTTCTTTTATTGCAGGAGATCGTTGGCTTCAGCTGGAATGGGCGTGACGGTAAGTATGGTTTAATTTAGAACAATAAAGGATTGTGTCTTTATTTCAATTAAAGGACTTTATTCTGGGTGTTTGTGTTTTTTTTAACTTTGACTATGGGGTTAGTAATGGGGGTGTCTTATAGACGCCTCTCCATTACTAACCTGGGCTTGATGTCAGCTGGCATTATAAGCTGACATCAACCCCAGCCCTATTACCCCCTGCCACCGCACCAGGGCAGCGTGGAAGAGCGAGGCTAAGTGCCAGAATTGGCGCATCCTATGAATGCGCCATTTCTGGGGCGGCTGACGGCTGGTGTTTCTAGCCTGGGAGGGGGCCAATATTCATGGCTCCCTTCCTGGGCTATTAATATCAGCCCCCAGCTGTCTGCCTAGCCTTTGCTAGCTATTAAATTAGGGGGGACCCCACGTCATTTTTTTGGGGGGGTCCCCCATTTTAATAGCTAGTAAAGGCTATGTATTCAGCTGGGGGCTGATATTAGTAGCCTGGGAAGCTCCGTGGGTATTACCCCCTTCCCAGGCTTCAAACATCTGCCCCAGCCGTCTGCTTAACCTCCGCTAGAGCCTAAAATTAAGGGGAACCCCACGCCAATTTTTTTAATAATAAATCCTTTGTTTTAATACTAAATGACAAGTACAGTAACCAACACTGTCACTGTACTTCATATATATGTGACTGACATGTTTCTATCTATCTAAGCTATGTGTGATTCTCTATTCTTTCTATTCTAAATTGTCGGGTACCGCTGCTGAATTGCCGGCCGGCTTTTTTAAAGAGACAGTGCATGAAAACACTATTATTTTTTTTGATAAATCCTTTACGCTAAATGACAAGTACAGTAAGCAGCACTTTCACTGTACTTCGTATATATGTGGCTGACATGTTTATATCTATCTAATCTATGTGTGAAGCTCTATTCTTTCGGTTCTAAATTGTCGGGTACAGGTGTATGCCGCTGCTTAATTGCCGGCTTTTCATGTTTCACTGTGAGCACTGTTCCCATCGATTTGGGCAATCACTGTAATGCCACAACCACCATGGCTGTGGCATTACAGTGAGTGGCAGACAATCCCTGCATGATTGGTGCTCTAAATAGCGCCAGACATGCAGGACACGCTTTTGGTGCACGAACAGTTATCGAACATAACCTCGAACAGCCGAATTTTTTGCAAATCGTTCGGGTTCGTCGAACAACTCGAACACCGCCCAAAACAGCTCGAATTTGAGATTGGCGAACAGTTCTAGTCGAACACCGCTCATCTCTACTAATTAGCACAGGTGTCTGCAATTGCTTACAGTGATATAAAGAGCCCTGACACACATCACCATCAATGAGTTTAACTGACAAACAAACAAATTCTTCCCTTATCACTCCTAAACACTTTTTGCATAATAATTTGGAACGCGGTGTACATGTGCTTTTCCACAAAACACCAGTGGTTCACGTAGTGAATCTTACAGTTCTAACTTGCCAACCGTGGTCTGTATGGAATTGTTCAATAAAGGGCCCAAAATTAAGATAACATAGATGGGAGAGGTCTCTATGAATAGGAATTCCTAAGTATTTGATACCCTGTGAGGGCCAGGCAAAGGGAAAGTTGGACTGGATGGAATCCTATATGGATTTAGGGAGGGAGACATCGAGGGCCTCAGACTTCGCTGCATTGATTTTAAAATTTTACCATGTAACAAAGTGATCTATTTCAGCCATAACAGCAGGGATGGATATATGTGATTGAGTGATATATACTAGGACATCATCAGCAAATAGAGAGCACTTGTACTCGGTGCCTCCCACCTCAATCCACCTAATATTGGGGTTATGGCGAATTGATGAGAGCAGGTGCTCCGTCACTAGGATGTATAAGAGAGGGGACAGAGGACATCCCTGCCTTGTCCCATTGGTGATTGTGAAAGGTGATGAAAATGTTCTGACGCACCCCCTGGGCCTTGGGACACCCGGAGCCGGACCCTTTTTGGTGGATGCTGGTGGTTGTAGTCTTCGTGGCGGCGATCCGGTTCCGTGGCTCAGGACGGTCAAACCAGTGGCGGAACTATTTATGTGGTTTTGATGTTTAAATGTCCGACTACGCCACCCGTGGATTGCGGTCAGAGTGAACCGCCGCTACAGGGCAGACCGCTAAGGCTGGTGTTGTGGGTGCAGCAGAGCGTAGCATAACTCCCCACGGGAGGAGTATAGCCTCAGGGCAGTGTATGCGGAGGATGGGGGTGATGGTGCAGGGCAGCAGCAGTAACGACACGGAGTCAGTGATGCAGTTCAGGGCCTTTACTCACAGTTCTTATTATCCAGACCACGTCTGCAGGTAACGGCTGCCCACGTCGTACTGTGCTCACCAGGTGAGGGGCTCAGACAACTCCCAGATAACTTTGGAGCGCTTCACAGGACCCCCTTTGTGTGTCCTTTGTCTGGCCTTTCTTACCAACACTTCTGTCCGGCTGCCTCGGGCCTCCTCTTGGTAAACTTGGCGCCAGTTTCCCTGACCCTATGTGGTGCCTTCCTAGCGGGTGGAGCAAGGGGCTGCGCCACATAAAATGTCAGAGCCTCCGGTTTCTAGCTGAGGGTCGTTTCCTGCCTCCACTAGTTCGGGGACTGGTCTCCCCCTTTGGCCTGACCCCTCCACGCAGGTGGATTCGGGCGTGCGGTGGCGACTCGCCCGTCCGCACCCCTGGGATCCCTTCATTCCTCGTTCCTGGAGCCTTCTCCGCTCCTCTTCCTTCCTTCTCCCTCTTGCAGGCCTGGGCCTCTGTTACTAGGCCCGCCTCCGGAGCAGAGCTCATGCAGAGCCCCTGCTCCCTGCCACTTCTGCTCAGACTTCTCTGCACTGAACTAAGATGGTGCCCACCTTTTATACTCCCTTCTCAATGCACCCAGGAACTGCTTCCTCCCTGCTCCTGCACTGCAGGGTTCCCCTTCCTCAGTGTTCCCTCCCCCCACTCCAGCCAGGGACAGGGACTGTCGTGCCCATCTCAGGGGCATATTGGTCGCCCTGCCCCACGGCAATGTGGTGTAATGCATGCAGGTGTCGGGTCCTGATCCACACTCCATCCTTATCTGAGAGTGAGATATCACACCTCTGGGTGAGGTGCAATACGTCTGTAGCAACCGAGCCCTCGGTGCTACAGTTCCATTTATCTTCAGCCTAGGTGACGTATTGTGATACAGGGCCGTGATTTTGGCTATAAAAGGGTCCCCTAGACCCCTACCCCAAGCTTTTTAAGAGAATCATATATGGCGTGCCAGGAGACTCTATGGAATGCTTTCTCAGCATCCAACGAGAGTATCTACTTACAAATTTTTAACTGCATCTAGCCCAGGAAATACTTTGTGCCTAGTAGCAGTGTCTGCTAGTCAGCGGATTATCCCGGCTGTTAAGCAAGCTACACCACCTGTAGTTTGGACACTTAATTTTTTCAAAGGAAATGCTTCGGGACCACGGGATACTTAGTGAAGAGCATCAGGAGGCACCCCAAGGCATAGGGGCTGGGACTGGCACTAGGATGCCTTGCGGTGGACAGCCGAGCTCGATCCTTATAAAAGCTTTTTAACTGCAGCAGCTTTAGTGGACGCTACTGGAGCTGGAATTACGCGGCTGCTGGCATGAGACTTGCCCTCCAATAGATCCTTGTAAATGGATTTAAAGTGTATTCATTCAAATTAGAGGGACAATTTAAATTAAAAAGCTTAGAGCTGCCTCCACCACAGGGGGGCTCTCTCGACCCACCAGCGGACAGGCACCAGTATTGGGAGAGGGGGGCTGGCCGTCAGGGTTCACCGCGGCTCTGGCACAAACCCGGCGACACGGAGGTGGCACGGGCAGGAGCGGACTGGCCGTCTCGGCTTCTCACTTTTTGGATTTTAGAAGGGCATGACATGCCTATATCTGTGTCTCCCCCTCCTTTTACTCCTCCACCTCTTTTCTTTTCACATGACTATATGTACTTGTCACTTTTCCATGTGTTAGTTGTGTCTTCTGAACAGTTTGTCAGCTTTTGGACACCTTTGAAGGTGTTTTCTATGTGTTTCTATGTGTTTTTGTTTGCCTGCCATTGGTTTTAACGGTGTTCGAAGGTGTTCGACGAACAGTTCGACGAACTGTTCGGCGAACACACGGGTGTTCGACGAACCGAACCGAACTCGAACACTACGGGGGTGGCTCAACACTAGTCGTGATCACAGAAAACACTGTTTTAAAAAGCTGGATTTCTAGCGCTGTAATATGGAAAGGACCTGGCTGTATTCTGCAGTGCCAACAAGCAAATGGCGCAGAAAAACTGTGTTCTCTGGATTGTTTTCTAAGCAAATAATGAGGATTAAGATCCCAAAAAAAGTATTCCTGGCCCCTGAGACCTGGGCCTTTGTATAGAAATATCTAACAGCAGCAGAAGGCAGAATTGGAATGGAGCCTCTTGTGCTATATGCACTGCAGTCTGCTATATACACTGCCTGCCTATATACACTGCCTGCCTGATATCTCTGCAGATGGATTAGTTAGTCCTCAAAAGGATTGTTTGTTAAGATGGATATGTGTAATGTACGGTTTTTCTCCCTACACTACATAATACACAAGCAAATCTCTCGATGACGCAGCAGCACCTCTCCCTACATTGTCTGATTCCGGAGTGACTGTGACGAGCACAGAGGCGCCAGGTCTGATATAGACCTGATGACGCTGGACGGCCAGCCAATCACTGTAATGCCACAACCAACATGGCTATGGCATTACAGTGAGTGGCTGGCAATCCCTGCATGTTGATTGGCACTCTAAAGAGCGCCAAACATACAGGGAGGGGACCCGAGCTCCCACCGAGCAACCCCGGAAATACTCGGTGAAGCCGAGCATCTCGAGCAGTGAGATGCTCGGGAGAGCACCAAGCAGTAGCGAGCATGCTCGCTCATCACTAAATACGTCATTATTTGTTTTGTTCTTTTTAGATTGTATCCCCTTAAGAAATAGTGTCGCTATGCTAAAGATTCGGGCAGTGCACATGCCCCAGACTTCTGGCCGGTTCCTCGGATCTCCATGTGGGCGCCATTTGAACTGATCATCAATATGACATTGATAGAGTTGGTTACTGTGGTAGATCCAGGAGCCACCACTCTCTATTCTTTATGCCGCATGCTGCTCTGATCCTAAGGTCTACAAGATGGCAGCGTCCCGGCACAGGCATCTCAATGACATCACTGCACTGTGCCGCCGGTACTGGCTGCTCTGTGTGCAGGAAAAAAAACTTTCTCATATTAGGTGAGTATAAACTATTATTAGACCGTTTACCAGAGTCGGCTCTCCAGGAAACAGTGAATCTGTGAACAAAGAAAACAGCACACTCCAAACTGGCCAGATTTGAAATTAATTGAGATCTATCAATCTGGAAAAGGTTATAAAGCCATTTCTAAAACTTTTGGACTCCAGCGAACCACAGTGAGAGCCATTATCCACAAATGGTGAAAACATGGTACAGTGGTGAACCTTCTTAGGAGTGGTCGACCAACTAAAATGACCCCAAAAGCGCAGCGACGACTCATCCAAGAGGTCACAAAAGACCCGATAGGCTGCAGTTTCTCTCAGGCACACGATAGATTCAATTGCTGACCAGACACATCTGACAAGAGTCTTTTCAATAGTTTAACAGTGGAATTTAATCTGAAGCACGGCCAGTGCAATTCAGGGATATTACAGCAACAATCTTCATTGCAGTACAGTCTGAGTTTCTTGAGAAACCGGCTCCAGTAACAATACAGTAGTTTATTCACAAGGCACAGTATTACAGTGTCTTCTGTAGCATAATTCAGCATAGATTATATCTCTTAGCAGCACACTTCTATGCATACACAACCACAGGCTTTTCCTTCACAAGGACACAATAGTGCACAACATTCTTTATCCTGTATGGCGATGGAGGGGGGGAGGGTTTGATGAGGGAGATGATCCCTGTGACACAATTCCTTGCATTCCTTATCTTCCTGCCCAATAATACTCTGCACTGTTAGTACAGGGAGTTTATCTGACCTGCGATTAGCTTCTCTCCTGATTTGAATCCTGTTCGGTTGCCTTCTGTCAGATCCAGATGACACACCACCTTTTTCTTCGGCTTCAGCCAGACTACAATAACAAGTTTCCCATAATCCCCCTGGGGCTTTACTAAAAGCCCCTCTAGTTGCTGGATGCTTCTGAAGCACAACACTTCCTGACTCCTGTGCTTGTGTTATTTGTAACAGTTGCTGGATGCTTTTCAAGCATTGACCCCATATAATGCTCCATGCAGAATAATAGGCCTTACATAATGTTCCATATAGAATAATGGGCCTTATATAATGTAACATACAGAAAAATGGACCCCATATACTGCTCCATACAGAATAATGGACCCCATATATTGCTCCATACAGAACAATGAGCCTCATATAATGTTCCATACAGAATAATGGGCCCCATATAATGCTCCATACAGAAGAATGGGCTTCATATAATGCTTCATACAGAATAATAAACCCTATGTATTGCTCCAT
Organism: Phyllobates terribilis; assembly: GCF_046119375.1. NCBI lineage: Eukaryota > Metazoa > Chordata > Amphibia > Anura > Dendrobatidae > Phyllobates > Phyllobates terribilis. The sequence goes on along the minus strand of NW_027362769.1, from coordinate 215,737,147 downwards.
ACAGAATAATGGGCCTCATATAATGTTCCATACAGAATAATGGGCCTCATATAATGCTCCATACAGAATAATGGACCCCATATAATGCTCCATACTGTGTAATGGACCCCATATAATACTCCATACAGAATAATGGGCCTCGTATAATGCTCTATACAGAATAATGGACCCCATATAATGATTCATACAGAATAATGAACCCCATATAATGCTCCAGACAGAATAATGGACCCCATATAATGCTTCATACAGAAAAATGGACCCCATATTGTTATGATCTGCAACATGTACTAAGGAAATATAAGGGAAAACTGTCCCTACAGTAAAGCTAAGCTGAATTCCTACGATGTTGCGGGCTGCCTGTTCCTAGTGAACAGACCCGCCTTAGTCCTCGGCTAGTCTGAACGAAGACCTATAGCATAAGGGGAGGGGTCCCTAAAAGAACTAAGGACTGGGACAAAAATGGGACACCTCCTAAACAGAGAAGTTGTTGCAGAACACAAAAAGACAAACAGACAAAAAAAGTACTAGAGGTCCCAGAAGGACCAAACAAACTGACAGAGAAAGGCACAGAAGAACCTGGCTAGAGAAACAGTCAAATACTGAAGTCCAGCACAGCCAAAAGGGTGGAGCTGGAATATAAAGGCAGATGGTCACGTGACCGCAAAACACAAGATGGAAAAAACAAACAGGAGGGTTCTAACAGTACCACCTGATTTTATGAGGATCCTCCGGATCCTAAAGGCCCAGGCCTATCCGGAAAACTCTTGTGGAAAGCTTTAACAAGCCTAGGAGCAGAGACATCATCCGTCCTTACCCAGGAGTTGTCTTCGGGACCGAAACCCTTCCAGGAGACAAGATACTGTAATCTCCCTCTATACCATCTAGAATTCAAGATACGAGAAATTTCATATTCGCCGTCTTCCACCACAGGAGGAACTGAGACAGTGGCATCCCTATCTGATACATCAGCCTTTTTCAACAAGGAAACATGAAACACAGGATTAATCTTCCAGGAAGTAGGGACATCCAACCTAACAGCAGACGGGTTAACAACCTGAAGCACTTTAAATGGACCCACAAACTTAGGACCCAGTTTTTTAGAGGGAATCCTCAACCGCAGGTACTTTGAGGACAACCAAACCATGTCACCCACAGTTTCCTGTCAAAATACTTCTTGGACTTCTTGTTAGCCTCTTGAAGGCTGCAACGTACATTAGTCCAAATTCTCTCCACTTCAAATGACGAGAAAAAAATCTCCTCCTCCGGCACGGCCAACCCCAATTTGGAGACCGAACTAAAATACGGATGTCTCCCAGTACAACAAAAAAAAGGAGAACACCCAGCAGAGGAGGATGTATGATTGTTAAGAGCAAATTCTGCGAGAGGCAAAAACTCAGACCACACCTCTTGATTGTCCGCCACAAAACAACGCAAAAACTGTTCAACATCCTGGTTCTTTCTTTCAGTCTGCCCATTAGACTCAGGATGATACTCACACGAAAATGACGAATGGACTCCCAACCTGTCACAAAAAGCACACCAAAAGCAAGCCACAAACTGAGGTCCTCTATCAGAAACAATATCCGTGGGAACGCCATGGAGCTTGACAATCTCCTTAACCTTCGTCAGGCTGCATAATTTTACAATGTTAACAGGCTGCAGAGATACAATTGTACCTTCATATATACCTCTACTGTGGGAAGACTTTCTCCTTTACTTGGTTTCAGAAACTAAAGTTCATTCAGCTACAAATGTTATGCTGATATCTATTGGCCAGTGTTGTTACTGCTCACTTATGTTGCTGTCAAATAAGTTGATTCAAACTGGGAGTGGCTTCTACTTCTCTTCCTGCCTCCCTCCTCTCAGCACACACATTTCTAGGCTTGTGAAGTCTTCAATTTCTTGGATACGAAGGTAGGAAAGTCTCACAGCATCTAACAGCCAGTTATACCTTCATTCGCCTTATGTGGTGACAGAACAGTCAGAAATTGTCTTTGAGCCTGGACTTGGCTTACATATATTTTGTATGAAACTTATCACTATAGGTATGATTTTTATACGAAAAATGGATAATAATTAGTATCTACATATTGTTTTACGATGTTTTACTTATATTCAGCACAAAATAAAGATGGTGGCTCTGTTACAATTTTCCTATTGGTCGAAAAAACAGTCGAAGATGGAATGAAAATTCTGAAACCGTATACGGTTTACATAATATATAAATGACATTTATAAATAATTATCACTAGAAATAATTTACTTTTTTATCTGCACTTTAGAATCGAGTTTCATTCTACTTGCCACGTGTTACTGAACTAAATTATGAAGCCAAAATTCATCTACCAAGTCATCATGAGTGATAGTGATGCTGGATCTAGTTTCCGCCATAATCCAAGAAAACGTGTTTGCAGGTTAGTATAATTTTGTGAAAAGCCAATAATGTAGTATTGTGTAGTATTTCGGAAAATTATTTATTTTTCATTTTTTCATATTTACAGATTTACGTCTGGCGAAATAATGCGAATGCTAGAAGAATCTGATTCTGAGCATGAGGAAGAACCATATGTTGCATCTGATGATGAAAACTATGTACCACAAGTGGATGTTACTGAAGAAGATTCAGACATTGAACAAGAAATGGTTATAGAGCAGGAAAAAGAATATGACTCAGACGAAAGTGTTGAGGATGAGTCTGTGCCTCAAAGTGCAGGCGAAATTTGGACTGCTAAGGATAAAACTCAATGGTGTAGTGATCCACTGCCAAATGCACAAACAAAATCTCGCAATGTCCTACGACAAAGAGGTGGCCCTGCAGCAATCAGCAACCTGTATACAGCAAAAGAGCTATTCAAGTCAATCATGACTCCCGAGATGTGCGACATCATATTACGAGAAACGAATCGAAAGGCCAAGAGAGTTTGTGATGCTTACAACAACGAACTGGTACAACGTTTTCCTGATTCTTCTGAACGGCCACCACAAAAAACATTCAAGCAATTTATTGAAACTGAACTCCATGCATTTTTGGGCATACTGATTGCTGCTGGTGTGCACAGAGACAGCAAAGAGAATCTGGAGGAAATGTGGAATGTTGCTGCTCTGCCTCTTATACGTGCAGCCATGTCTCGTGACCGTTTCAAGATGATACTCAGATTTATCAGATTTGACAAGGAAAATACATGTGCATTACGTGTGCAAACAGATAAAGCTGCACCAATACGGGACATCTGGACAATGCTGAACAGAAATCTGGAGAGAGCCTACAAGCCATATAATTGTATCACCGTCGACGAGCAATTATTTCCATTTAGAGGCCATACTAAATTTACCCAGTATATACCTTCAAAACCAGCTAAATATGGCATAAAGATTTTCTGGGCTTGTGACTCGTCAAACGCCTACCCATTACAAGGTCAGCTCTACACTGGGAAACCAACTGATGGTCCTCGGCAAGTAAACATTGGTGAACGAATAGTATTGGACCTAGTGAGCTCGTATAAAGGCTCTGGAAGAAATGTCACCACTGATAACTTCTTTACAACCATGGAACTAACTAAGGTATTGAACTCCTGGAACATGACACTAGTTGGTACAGTGAGAAAAAACAAAAGGTTCCTACCTAGCAACATGCAGCCTGCCAAAGAAAGTAAACTCGACAAATTTTGCCTGCAATCATGATGCAACAGTCTGTTCATATGTACCAAAGAAGAACAAATCAGTCGTGCTTCTATCATCTATGCACATGACGGGAGAAGTTGAAGAGACACTAGCAGCCAAGCCAGAGATAATAAAATACTACAACAAAACAAAAGACGGAGTTGATGTTATGGATAAAATGTTGGGAGAGTACACTGTGAAACGACGAACATTACGTTGGCCTCTGGCATTTTTCTACAATATAATTGACGTCACTGGGTTAGCATTCTACATCATCTACAGAGAACACAATTCAAGCTTCAGGACAAAGGATCAACGAAGAAAGTTCCTGAAAGATCTCGCAAATCATATGTGTATGCCTGCAATTGAAGATCATAGTACAAACCGAATGATGATGAGAAACCATTTTCTTCGAGGTGCAGTAGAAATGGTGCTTGGACGATGCATTCTGGTAGCATCGCAAGCAGCAGCTGGCCCTCAAATACCTCATGGTAGTCGTGGACCCTCCCCTGTTGTTGGTAGTTGCTATGTCTGCCGAGACCTAAGGCGAAGACAACGTAAGACTAGAAAGTCTTGTGTGGTTTGTGTGAAACCCATTTGCGATGAACACTCGGTAGCAAAGACAACATGCATTACTTGCGAAGAAAATCAATAAAAAAAGTTTCTTACATTTTCTTTTATAATGTAAATGAACAGTTTTTTTACTTGTTTATAATAATAAAATAGCATTATTATTAAAAAAAATATTATTCTTTTTTCCTTGCATTATCTTCATTCAAAATATATGAGGGTACATTTGTACCTATGCAGCTTGTTATGGATGCAAAAATATCTCGACCCCTTATCTCGGATGGGGGTGGAGATATTTTATTGAAATTTGGCCAATATATTCTGGACCAAAACTGCAGAGATGTCACGAAATTTCAGCCCTCTACGGCTTTTCGAAAAAAAAGTTATTGCAATTTTAAAACGGAATAGTTTCAATTGTACCTACTCAGCCAGACGAAGGTTAACAAACGCCTTAGTGAGTGTCTTGGCGAAGGGCAACTTAATGAATGGAACCAAATGCACAGCTTACTAAAACAGTCCACGACGACCCAGATGACAGTAAAACCCTCGGACACAGGAAGATCAGTAATAAAATCCATTGTGAGATGCATCCGAGGCGCACTAGGAACCTCCAGAGGTCAAAGCAACCCCGCAGCAGGAGTATGTGAAGCCTTTGATCTAGCACACACAGTACATTGACGCACCCACTTGATGACTTCCTTCTGCCATCCAGGCCACCAAAAACTGCTACTGATAAGTCTCTTAGTCTCCAAAATTCCTGGATGACCTGCCAACCGAGACTCATGACACACCACAAACAAATCTCTCCTAAAGGCTCTAGGCATGAACAACCTCCCATGGGGAGTGTTAGATGGAGCATCATCTTGAGCTTCCAGAATCCCATTCTCCAAAACGGAGTCCAATGCCGCCACCACAACTCCTTTCTTGGTACCAGGAATATAGGTAACAGAAAAATTAAACCGAGAAAAAAAAAGAGCCCACCTAGCTTGACGGCCATTCAAGCGCTTGGCAGCATCCAGATAGATCAAATTCTTATGATCTGTGAAAACCTGAATAGGAAATCTAGCGCCTTGCAAAAAATGACGCCAATGTTCAAACGCGTGTTTAATAGCCAGCAACTCCCGATTTCCGACATCATAATTCAGTTCGGTTTCCGAAATTTTTTTCGAAAAGAAGGCACTTGGATGTACTCCATCCTTGTTCTCCTGAGACAAAACTGCTCCAACCCCCACCGATGAAGCATCGACCTCGACCAAAAAAGGCTTGGTCTCATCAGGCTGCATAAGGATAGGGGCAGAACTGAACCTCTCTTTGAGATACTCAAACGCTTCAATGGCCTCAGTAGTCCACTGGACCGTATTCGCGCCTTTCATAGTGAGATCGGTCAGAGGCTTAACAATTACAGAAAAATTCTTAATGAATTTCCTTTAATAATTGGCAAAACCCAAAAATCTTTGTATATATTTCAAACCAATAGGTCTAGGCCATTCCTGCACAGCCTGAATCTTCACGGGGTCCATCTCAAAGGCCACGCTGGAGACAATGTAGCCCAAAAAACGAATTTTCTGCACAGCGAACTCACATTTCTCCAGCTTAGCAAAGAGTGAATTATCACTCAATAACTGCAAAACTTCACGTACACTCTGCCAATGGGACTCTAGATCTGGTGAATAAATCAAAATGTCATCCAAATACACAACCACATTCTTACCAATCAAAGGTCTCAGGATGTCATTAATAAGGTTCTGAAAAAATGCAGGTGCATTGGTAAGACCAAAAGGCATCACCAGATTCTCAAAATGACCTACTGGAGTATTAAAAGCAGTTTTCCATTCATCACCCTCCTTCACTCGTAACAAATTGTATGCCCCCCGGAGATCAATTTTAGAGAACCACTTGGCCCCCACCAACTGGTTAAACAAGTCAGGAATTAACGGCAATGGGTAGGAATTGCGTACGGTAATCTTATTAATTTCACGAAAATCCAGACATAGACGTAAACCCCCGTCCTTTCTTTTAACAAAGAAAAATCCAACTGCCACAGGCGACTTACAAGTCCAAAATTTCTTGGTGAACTCCATTGATAGTGAGGGGAAATGCAGCAACCTTGTGAGTAATACATTTCAAGGGAGTGTTATCAATTGCAATCACAGAAATAGGTGATGACAAAGGTTTGGATTTCAATTTAAGGTTTTCCAAAAACCTTTTATCAATCACATTAAATGATGAACCACAATCCCCAAATACCTGAAATTCAATCAAATTTTCCTGCAAAGTAGTCCTCCCAAAAAGAAATACTACTGCAGAGCGTAAACAAGCTATACCAGTGTAACTGACCTTTTTTTTCTTCTTTATTTAAACAAAGCTCACAATACTTAATCAATACTTAATCAAATGGTCAGCTTTACCACAATAAAGACACAATCCCTTAGCAAACCTCTGGTCTCTTTCCTGAGAGGGGAGCGACTTCGCCCCAACCTCCATCGGTTCTCCAACGTCAGAGCAGATTTTCTGTGGCCTAGGACCTGGCATTACAGGAGTCTTTACCTCATTCTGCCTGAACCTCAGTCTCCTGTCCACACAAACAGCTAATTGCATGGCATCCTGCAGAGTCTTAGGTGCAGGGAAAGCAATTAGCAGATCCTTAACCCTGTCACTCAGACCAGCGAGAAATAGACATTTCAGAGCAGGATCATTCCATTTAACTTCTGAGGCCCATCTTCTGAAGTGTGTGCAATAAATTTTCAACATCACCTGACCCCTGATTCAAACGCCTGAGTTCTGCCTCAGCAGATGAGATTCGATCAGGATCATCATATAATAGCCCCATTGCAGAAATAAGTTCTTCTACAGACCTTAAACATGGATAATTATGTTGGAGAGAAAAGGCCCACCCCTGTGGTTCTTTGCGCAAAAGTGACATAATAAAACCAATGCACTGTGATTCATTCCCAAAGGACCTTGGTCTCAAACGAAAATATAACAAACAAGCATTTTTAATAGTGTTGAGCGAGCATGCTCGACACTGCTCGGTACTCGCCCGAGCATCTCACTACTCGGGATGTTCGGCAAGCATCAAGCATTTTTGGGTTACTCGGGCAGGAGCTCTGGTCTCCGCCCTGCATGTTTGGCGCTCTTTACAGAGCCAATGAACATGCAGGGATTGCCTGCCAGTCATTGTAATGCCGCAGCCATGTTGGTTGTGGGCATTACAGTGATTGGCTGGCCGCACAGCGTCACCTCGAGTATTTAAAACCGGGAGCCGCCATCTTGGACACAGTCGCTCCAGATCAGACAGTGTAGGGAGAGTGCTGCTGAGCTAGGGAGAGATTTATACTGTGAAATAGGTAGTGTAGGGTCTCTAAAGCCTGCAAAATCAAACAAACAGTCCTTCTCAGGACTAAAATCCATCCCAGATATCAGGCAGGCAGGCTGTATAGGAGACACAGTGGTCATACCAACAAACACTGCATTACAGTCCTGTATGCTGCTGCTGCTCAAATTGCTAGACTTAGCCCCAGGTCTCAGGGACCAGGAAAAATCCTTTTTTTTCATCTAAATCCTCTTTTTTTTTTTTTTTCCTCAGTCAGACTGTACAAATACCCGTCTTATTGACCTTTTGGTATCCCCCCCCCCAAAAAAAAAAAAAATTGAGTGTGTCTGTGAGTGTTCAGACACAAATATATCTGTTTAAAAGATTCTGGTGTAGGCCAGAGAAATAGAACTGTGGTTTTCCTCTTCCACGGTTCAAATCTGTGTGTTATCCACCTTTTTGCCTTTTTTACATATAAAAAAACAGTTTGAGTGTCTTGCTGACTGTTCAGACACAAATATATCTGTTTAAAAGATTCTGGTGTAGGCCAGAGAAATAGAACTGTGGTTTTCCTCTTCCATGGTTCAAATCTGGGTGTAATCCACCTTTTTGCCTTTTTACATAAAAAAAAACAGTTTGAGTGTCTCGCTGACTGTTCAGACACAAATATATCTGTTTAAAAGATTCTGGTGTAGGCCAGGGAACTAGAACTGTGGTTTTCCTCTTCCACGGTTCAAATCTGGGTGTAATCCACCTTTTTGCCTTTTTTACATATAAAAAAACAGTTTGAGTGTCTCGCTGACTGTTCAGACACAAATATATCTGTTTAAAAGATTCTGGTGTAGGCCAGAGAAATAGAACTGTGGTTTTCCTCTTCCACAGTTCAAATCTGGGTGTAATCCACCTTTTTGCCTTTTTTACATAAAAAAACAGTTTGAGTGTCTCGCTGACTGTTCAGACACAAATATATCTGTTTAAAAGATTCTGGTGTAGGCCAGAGAACTAGAACTGTGGTTTTCCTCTTCCATGGTTCAAATCTGGGTGTAATACACCTTTTTGCCTTTTTTACATAAAAAAAAAACAGTTTGAGTGTCTCGCTGACTGTTCAGACACAAATATATCTGTTTAAAAGATTCTGGTGTAGGCCAGAGAACTAGAACTGTGGTTTTCCTCTTCCACGGTTCTAATCTCCTTTTTATTACCCTTTTGCCATTGATAGTGCAAGTATAAGCTATTTTACTTCATTTACAATGGGCAAGGCGCGTGGCAAGGGACGTGGAACTGGATGTTGTGGTGATGGTGCGTGCAGAGGATGGGGCCGTGGCCAAGGTGAAAATGTGCCCCAACCAACAGCCACATCTTCTCGCTCCCAGTTCTTGACCTAATTACTAGGGAAGCACACAACAACACCACTATTGCGAACTGATCAGTGTGAACAGGTTATTAATTGTATAGCAGATAATACTTCCAGTCACCTGGACACCACCACCTCCGGTTTGTCTTCCACACGGTCAAGTTTTAGTAGCCGTGAGTCTCGATCGCATACTCCTCCTCACCCTGATGCTCCTTCCTCCCACCATGCCAAGTGTAGTCAGACAGCAACTGATCCCACGGTTGGACACTCTGAAGAGCTGTTCACTGGTCCATTTCCATATTTGGGCCGCTCGCCTGCTCCGCTTGAAGTGGTGGAAGAGGAGATCCCATGTAGCAATGGCCAAAGATTTGAACAGCCACGGCCACAGGAAGGCGACCCCGGCTATTTGCCACAAGAGGTGGATGATGATGAGACACATTTGCCACGAAGTGAGGAGGAGGACTGTGGTGCGGAAGTGGAAGAGGTGGTGGATGATCTAGTAACTGACCCAATGTGGCAGGAGGACACACAGTGCGAAGCCAGCAGCACACAAGGGGAGGGAGGCAGAGTACCCCAACAGGCAGGAGGAAGCAGTGTGGTGGCCGCAGACAGAAGGTGGGCAACCATTCCCCGTAACACAAACACGAGGGACGTTGCGAGTACAACCGGTAGGTCTTCCAGAGTCTGGAATTTTTTTAAAGACTCTGCTGATAACCCCAAAAAGGCCATTTGTACCACCTGCCAGGCCAGCAACAGCAGGGGTGACAAAACTACAAGCCTGACCACCACCAGCATGATCAGGCACATGTCAGCAAAGCACACTGTTAGAACTCTCCTGTTAGGTTTTCTTTAGTTTGCTGGTCACATGACTATTTTTGCCTATTTAATCCGGCTCCGCCCTCCTGGCCTTGCTGGACTTCATTGTATTTACTACTCTTGAGCTAGCTTGGTGCTCTGTTGCCATTCTCTGTTAGTGTTGCTAGGTCTTCTGACCTCTATGCTTTTTGTTGTGTGTTTGTCTTTGACTGCTACTATTTCTGTTAGGAGGTGTCCAACTTATCCCAGTCCCTAGTTCTTGTAGGGATCCCTCCCTCACATCTATAGGTCTTCGTACAGACTAGCCGAGGACTTTAGCGGGTCTGATCGCAGGATCAGGTTCCCCGTTACATCGTAGGGATCTAGTTTAGTTCTATTGTAGGGACAGATCTCCTTTCTTTCCTTAGTCCCTGTAGCAGATCATAACAGTAAGTCCAGCCCTAAAAGAAAAAAAAAAAAATTTTCTCTAAGGAAAGACCTCCAGTTTTCCATCATGGTCTCGGTTCAAGATTTGGCTCAATGCTTGCAGGGACTCTCTCTGGAGGTGGCCAAGCTCCAACAACACGTGAGTAGCTGTTCTGGAGCACATTTTGTGGAACCAAAGGTACGTCTGCCTGATTTATTTTTTGGCGAACAACAAGATTTTTTTTCTTTTAAAAATGCTTGCTTATTGTATTTTCGTTTGAGACCCGGATCCTCTGGTGATGAATCACAGCGCATAGGGTTCATAATGTCACTTTTGCGCAAAGATCCTCAGGGATGGGCCTTCTCTCTCCAACCTAGTGATTCGTGTTATGTTCTGCTACCAAAGCTAAGGAAAGAGAGGAGATCTGTCCCTACTATAAGACTCAGCTGAATCCCTACGATGTAACAGGGAACCTGATCCTGCGATCAGACCTGCTAAAGTCCTAATCTAGTCTGTACGAAGACCTATAGATGTGGGGAGGGAATCCCTACAAGTACTAAGGACTGGGAGGAATATGGGACACCTCCTAACAGAAATAGTAGCAGACAGACGAACAAACAAAATAGATAGAACATAGAGGTCCATAGACCAAGCAAACTAACAGAGTTAGATACAGAGCACAGGCTAGCTAGAAAGTAGATATACAATGAAGTCCAGCAAAGCCAGAAGGGCGGAGCAGGATTAAATAGGCCAACAAGGTCATGTGACCAGCAAAGGAAAAAAAACCTAACAGCAAGGTTCTAACAGTACCCCCCCTTCTAAGAGGATCCTCCGGATCCCCTAGGACCAGGCTTATCAGGAAATCTCCTGTGAAACGCTCTGATAAGTCTGGACGCGGAAACATCATCTGACCTCACCCAAGAGTTATCCTCGGGTCCGAAACCTTTCCAGGCCACAAGATACTGCAAACTACCTCTATACCGTCTAGAGTCAAGGATGCGAGAAATTTCATATTCCCCGTCCTCCACCACCGGAGGAACAGAGGCAGAGGCGTCACCATCCGACACAACAGCTTTTTTTAACAGAGAGACATGAAAGACCGGATTAATTCTCCAGGAGGTAGGAACCTCCAACCTAACAGCAGATTGGTTGACAACCTGAAGCACCTTAAAGGGCCCTACAAACTTGGGACCCAATTTCTTAGAAGGAATCCTCAACCGCAGATTCCTAGAGGACAACCAAACCATGTCACCAACAGCGAACAAAACCTCCTGTCGTTTCCTATCAAAGTAGTCTTTAGATTTTCTGTTGGCCTCCTGAAGATTACCACGCACATCCGTCCAAACTCTTTCCAAATCACCGGAAAAATTCTCCTCCTCAGGCACGGCAGATCCCAACTTGGAGAACGACCCAAACGACGGATGTCTCCCAGAACAGCAAAAAAAAGGCGAACAACCAGCAGAAGAAGATGTATGATTGTTCAGAGCAAATTCGGCAAGTGGCAGAAACTCAGACCACCCCTCTTGATTGTCTGCCACAAAACAACGCAAGAACTGCTCAACATCCTGGTTTTTCCTTTCTGTCTGGCCATTAGATTCAGGATGATATCCGGACGAAAACGACAAATGAATTCCCAACCTGTCACAAAAGGCACGCCAAAAACGAGCCACGAACTGAGGACCCCTATCAGAAACAATGTCAGTAGGAACGCCATGAAGTCTGACAATTTCCTTGACAAAGGCCTTAGCGAGAGTTTTAGCGCAGGGCAGTTTGACGAAGGGAACCAAGTGACACATCTTGCTAAAACGGTCCACGACCACCCAGATGACAGTAAAACCCTCAGAGGAGGGAAGGTCAGTTATAAAGTCCATAGCCAAATGTGTCCAAGGAGCACTGGGGACCTCCAAAGGACAAAGCAACCCCGCAGCAGGAGTATGTGAGGACTTAGATCTAGCACATATAGTACATTGGCGCACCCACTTAATGACTTCCTTCTGCCATCCAGGCCACCAAAAACTGCGACCCACCAGTCTCTTGGTCTCAGAGATTCCGGGATGACCTGCCAACCGAGATTCGTGACACTCAACAAACAAATCTCTCCTAAAGGTCCCAGGCACAAACAACCTCCCATGAGGAGTGTTAGATGGGGCATTCTCCTGAGCTTTAAGAATCTCATCTTCCAAAACGGAGTCTAAAGCAGCTATCACAACACCTTCTTGTAAAATGTTTTCCTCTTTCTCAGCACCGACTATGGGAGAAAAACTGCGAGACAAGGCATCCGCCTTAACATTCTTAGTACCAGGGATGTAAGTAACGGAGAAATTAAACCGCGAGAAAAACAGTGCCCACCTAGCCTGACGGGCATTCAGGCGCTTGGCAGCATCAAGATATATCAGATTTTATGATCCGTAAGAACCTGAACGGGAAATTCCGCACCTTCCAAGAAGTGGCGCCAGTGTTCAAATGCGAGTTTAATAGCCAATAATTCCCGATTACCAATATCGTAATTCAGTTCAGTCTCCGAAAAAATTTTTGAAAAAAAGGCACAGGGATGTAATCCATCCCCGTTATCCTGAGACAATACTGCGCCAACCCCCACAGAGGAAGCATCAACCTCAACCAAAAACGGCCTAGTAACATCAGGCTGCATAAGGATGGGAGCAGAGGTGAACCTCTCCTTGAGATACACAAAAGCTTCAATGGCCTCAGAAGACCACTGAACCGCATCAGCACCTTTCCTGGTGAGATCAGTCAGAGGTTTGACAATACTAGAAAAATTTTTTATGAATTTTCTGTAGTAATTGGCGAAACCCAAAAACCTCTGTATCGATTTCAAACCAATAGGCCTAGGCCATTCCTGCACAGCCTTTAATCAAATGACCAGATTTTCTGCAATAGAAACACAAGCCTTCTGAAAAACGACGGTCTTTTTCTTGAGAGCGAGGTGCCACCGATCCAATCTCCATCGGTTCACCACTGTTAGTACACACATTATCATAACCAGAAACTGACATAGCAGAGGATTTGCTCTCATTAACCCTAGCACGCAGTCTTCTATCCACCCGTATAGCTAATTGCATAGCCTGTTGCAAATCCTCAGGTGTAGGATAAGCAATTAGCAGGTCTTTAACCCTTTCACTGAGCCCAGCAAGAAATAGACTTTTCAGAGCAGAATCGTTCCACCCTGTTTGAGTGGACCAACGACGAAAATGAGTACAATATTTTTCGACATTACCTGATCCTTGTTTTAAACGTCTCAACTCAGTCTCAGCTGATGCCACACGGTCAGGATCATCATATAATAGTCCCAAAGCAGAAAAAAAACTATCCACTGATCTGAAGCATGTATCACTAGGTTGCAAAGAAAAGGCCCACTCCTGAGGCTCTTTGCGCAAAAGTGACATTATGAACCCTACGCGCTGGGATTCATCCCCAGAGGACTTGGGTCTCAAACGAAAATACAATAAGCAAGCATTTTTAAATGAAAAAAATTCTCGATGTTCACCAAAAAATAAATCCGGCAAACATACCTTAGGCTCCAAGAAATATGCTCCAGGACAGTTACTCACGTGCTGACGGAGCTCGGCCACTTCCAGAGAGAGTCCCTGCAGGTGTTTAGCCAAATCCTGAACCGACACCATGATGGAACAAAAAAAAAAAAAATCTTTCCTTAGAGAATTTGCAGGCTGGACTTACTGTTATGTTCTGCTACCAAAGCTAAGGAAAGAGAGGAGATCTGTCCCTACTATAAGACTCAGCTGAATCCCTACGATGTAACAGGGAACCTGATCCTGCGATCAGACCTGCTAAAGTCCTAATCTAGTCTGTACGAAGACCTATAGATGTGGGGAGGGAATCCCTACAAGTACTAAGGACTGGGAGGAATATGGGACACCTCCTAACAGAAATAGTAGCAGACAGACGAACAAACAAAATAGATAGAACATAGAGGTCCGTAGACCAAGCAAACTAACAGAGTTAGATACAGAGCACAGGCTAGCTAGAAAGTAGATATACAATGAAGTCCAGCAAAGCCAGAAGGGCGGAGCAGGATTAAATAGGCCAACAAGGTCATGTGACCAGCAAAGGAAAAAAAACCTAACAGCAAGGTTCTAACAATCCGTGCTTTAGATCAGTGGATAGTTTTTTTTCTGCTTTGGGTTTGTTATTCGATGATCCTGATCGTGTCTCATCTGCTGAGTCTGAATTGAGACATCTGAGGCAGGGATCAGGTAATGTGGAAAAATATTGTTCTCACTTCCGTCGGTGGTCTGCCCAGGTGGGGTGGAACGATTCAGCTTTGAAAAGCTTGTTTCTTGCAGGGCTAGGTGAAAGGGTTAAGGATTTACTGATTGCCTATCCCACACCTGGAAACTTGCAGGAGGCAATGCAATTAGCTATACGGGTGGACAGGAGACTGCGTGCAAGGGTTAATGAGAGCAAATCCTCTGCTATGTCAGCTCCGAGTCCTGAGAGGGTCTGTGCTGACAATGGAGAGCCGATGGAGATTGGGGCGATGGCACCCCGCTCTCAGGAAAAAGACCGCAGGCTTTCTGAAGGCTTGTGCTTCTATTGCGGAAATTCTGGTCATTTTATTAAGAACTGTGTGCTTCGTATGAAGAAAGAAAAAAAAAATGGTCAGTAATGCACGTATAGCCTGTTTAAATTCTAAGGGAGTATTCCTATCTGCCACTACTGCTGCTCAGGATGAAATAATTGAATTTCGGGTATTTGTGGATTGTGGTTCTACTCTGAATGTGATTGATGGGGGATTCTTGGAAAAACTTAGATTAGAACCTAAAACTTTGCCATCCCCTATTGCTGTGGTTTCTGTTGATGGCTCTCCCTTGAAGAGTGTTACTCATAAGGTCTGTGAATTTCCCCTCACTATTAATGGTATTCATCAAGAGAATTTGGATTTGGTGGTATTGGATAATTTGCCTTCTCCAGTAATATTGGGGTTACCCTGGTTAAAATTGCACAATCCTGTACTGGATTGGTCTACCAATGAAATTAAGTCCTGGAGCCCTAAGTGTTATGACAAGTGTTGTAACGGGCGCATTGCTGCTGTGGATAAAGGGGAATTACCTGTACCTATTCAGGATTTTTGGAGAGTTTTTTCTGAGGAGGAGTCACAAATTTTGCCTCCCCATAGAGACTATGATTGTACCATTGAATTTGTCCCTGGAGCGACTCTTCCTAAAAGTCGTTTATTTAATCTTACTATTCCTGAGAGAAAGGCTTTGGAGGAATACATACAGATAAGCTTGGCCGCCGGTCACATTAGGCCTTCCAAGTCTCCTGTGGCTGTTGGATTTTTTTTTGTAAAAAAAAAAGATGGCGGTTTACATCCTTGTCTGGACTTTCGTGAGATTAATAAAATTACTGTACGCAATCCTTACCCACTGCCATTGATTCCTGATTTATTTAACCAGTTAGTGGGGGTCAAGTGGTTCTCTAAAATTGATCTCCGGGGGGCATACAATTTGTTGCGCATGAAGGAGGGTGATGAATGGAAGACTGCTTTTAACACTCCTGTGGGTCATTTTGAGAATCTGGTGATGCCTTTTGGTCTTACCAATGCTCCAACATTTTTTCAGAATCTTATTAATGACATCCTTAGACCTTTAATCGGCAAAAATGTGGTTGTGCATTTGGATGACATTCTGATTTATTCGCCTGATCTGGAGTCTCATTGGCGGAGCGTACGTGAGGTATTACAGTTATTAATGGACAATTCGCTTTTTGCTAAGCTGGAGAAATGTGAGTTCGCTGTACAGAGAATTAGTTTTTTGGGCTACATTATCTCCAGTGAAAGTTTTGAGATGGACCCGGTTAAAGTTCAAGCTGTGCAGGAATGGCCTAGGCCTATTGGTTTGAAATCGATACAGAGGTTTTTGGGTTTCGCCAATTATTACAGAAAATTCATAAAAAAATTTTCTATTATTGTCAAACCGCTGACCAATCTCACCAGGAAAGGTGCTAATGCGGTTCAGTGGACTTCTGAGGCCATTGAAGCTTTTGTGTTTCTGAAGGAGAGGTTCACCTCTGCTCCCATCCTTATGCAGCCTGATGTGACTAAGCCGTTTTTGGTTGAGGTTGATGCTTCTTCGGTGGGGGTCGGTGCGGTGTTGTCTCAGGAAAACAAGGATGGAGTACATCCCTGTGCCTTTTTTTCAAGAAAATTTTCTGAGACTGAACTTAATTACGATATTGGTAATCGGGAATTGCTGGCGATTAAACTCGCATTTGAACACTGGCGTCACCTCTTGGAAGGTGCTGAATTTCCCATTCAGGTTTTCACTGATCATAAAAATCTGATCTATCTCGATGCTGCCAAGCGCTTGAATGCCCGTCAGGCTAGGTGGGCACTTTTTTTCTCGCAGTTTAATTTTTCCGTTACTTACATCTCGCAGCTTTTCTCCCATGGTCGGTGTTGAGGAGGAAGAGGAGAGCATTTTACAAGAAGGTGTTGTGATTGCTGCTTTGGACTCCGTTTTGGAGGATGAGATTCTTAAAGCTCAGGAGAATGCCCCATCTAACACTCCCCATGGGAGGTTGTTTGTGCCTAGGACCTTTAGGAGAGATTTGTTTGTTGAGTGTCATGAGTCTCGGTTGGCAGGTCATCCAGGAATTTCTGAGACCAAGAGACTTGTGGGTCGCAGTTTTTGGTGGCCTGGATGGCAGAAGGAAGTTATTAAGTGGGTGCGCCAATGTACTGTGTGTGCTAGATCCAAGTCTTCGCATGCTCCTGCGGCGGGGTTGCTTTGCCCTCTGGAGGTTCCTAGTGCACCTTGGACACATCTGGCTATGGACTTTATTACTGACTTTCCCCCCTCTGAAGGTTTCACGGTCATCTGGGTGGTCGTGGACCGTTTTAGCAAGATGTGTCACTTGGTTCCCTTCATCAAACTGCCTTGCGCTAAGACACTCGCTAAGGCCTTTGTCAAGGAAATTGTCAGACTACATGGTGTTCCTACTGACATTGTTTCTGATAGGGGACCTCAGTTCGTGGCTCGTTTTTGGCGTGCCTTTTGTGACAGGTTGGGAGTTCATTTGTCGTTTTCATCCGGATATCATCCTGAGTCTAATGGCCAGACAGAAAGGAAGAACCAGGATGTTGAGCAGTTCTTGCGTTGTTTTGTGGCAGACAATCAAGAGGGGTGGTCTGAGTTTCTGCCACTTGCTGAATTTGCTCTTAACAACCACACATCCTCTTCTGCTGGGTGTTCGCCTTTTTTTTGTTGTTCTGGGAGACATCCGTCTTTTGGGTCATTCTCCAAATTGGTTTCGGCTGTGCCTGAGGAGGAGAGTTTTTCCGGTGATTTGGAGAGAGTTTGGACGGATGTGCGTGGTAATCTTCAGGAGGCTAACAAAAAATCTAAGAGGTACTTTGATAGGAAACGGCAAGAGGTTTTGTTTGCTGTTGGTGACATGGTTTGGTTGTCCTCTAAGAATCTGCGATTGAGGATTCCTTCTAAAAAATTGGGTCCCAAGTTCATAGGGCCCTTTAAGGTGCTTCAGATAGTTAACCAATCTGCTGTTAGGTTGGAGGTTCCTACGTCCTGGAAGATTAACCCGGTGTTTCATGTTTCTCTGTTGAAAAAAGCTGATGTGTCGGATGGTGACGCCTCTGCCACTGTTCCTCCCGTAGTGGAGGACGGGGAATATAAAATTTCCCGCATCCTAAATTCTAGACGGTATAGAGGGAGTTTGCAGTATCTCGTCGCTTGGAAGGGTTTCGGACCTGAGGATAACTCATGGGTGAGGGCGGATGATGTTTCTGCTTCCAGACTTGTCAGAGCGTTTCACAGGAGGTTTCCTGGTAAGCCTGGGCCTAGGGGATCCGGAGGATCCTCTTAGAAGAGGGGGTACTGTTAGAACTTTCCTGTTAGTTTTTTTTTTAGTTTGCTGGTCACATGACCATTTTTGCCTATTTAATCCGGCTCCGCCCTCCTGGCCTTGCTGGACTTCATTGTATTTACTACTCTTGAGCTAGCTTGGTGCTCTGTTGCCGTTCTCTGTTAGTGTTGCTAGGTCTTCTGACCTCTATGCTTTTTGTTGTGTGTTTGTCTTTGACTGCTACTATTTCTGTTAGCAGGTGTCCAACTTATCCCAGTCCCTAGTTCTTGTAGGGATCCCTCCCTCACATCTATAGGTCTTCGTACAGACTAGCCGAGGACTTTAGCGGGTCTGATCGCAGGATCAGGTTCCCCGTTACATCGTAGGGATCTAGTTTAGTTCTATTGTAGGGACAGATCTCCTTTCTTTCCTTAGTCCCTGTAGCAGATCATAACACACACGACTTTGTGGGGCGAACCCCAGGGTCCGTGACCAGTGTCAGCGGGTGTCACCACTGCTTCTTCCGCTGTTGTGCGTGTAAGAGAATCCCCTGTTGTGCGTGCAAGGCAATTCCCTGGCCATACTGCATGCAAAGATGCCCCCTCCTCTCAGTCTTCACTTGTTATGGCAGTTTCTAAAGAAACAGCATCAACGTCCACGTCCACGTCCCACCGTAGCGTTCAATTGTTCATATCTCAGACCTTTGAACGAAAGCGCAAATTCGCAGCCAACGCCCCACAGGCCACAGTCCTAAATTCGCACATTTCATGACTGCTTGCGTTGGAAATGCTGCCTTTTAGGCTGGTGGAGACGGAATCCTTCCGCAACCTTATGGCAGTGGCCATCCATCGGTACTCGGTCCCCAGCCGACACTATTTTGCCTGGTGTGCCATCCCCGCACTACACAAACATGTGTCCCAAAACATCTGCCGTCCCCACAACAACGCAATTACTGGGAGAGTCCACCTGAAAACGGACATGTGGACAAGTGCTTGTGGCCAGGGACGGTACATCTCCCTGACGGCACACTGGGTAAACATAGTGGAAGCCGGGACCCAGTCGGACCTTGGGACGGAACACATCCTCCCCACACCGAGGATTGCGGGCCCTATGTAATTCAGAGTTTCCCCCACAGTGTACAGCTCCTGCGCATCATCCTCCTCCTCCTCATGTTCAGCATCCATCTCAGATAACACCACATCAGTTACAAGCTGGAAGCACTGCAGTACTGCCTCAGCCAAGCGGCAACAGGCTGTGCTGAAACTCATAAGCTTAGGTGATAAACCTCACACTGCTTGTGAGTTGTGGACAGCTGTGAAAGAGCAGGCAGATCTGTGGCTGAGACCGCTGAACCTACATCCAGGCATGGTCATGTGTGACAATGGCCGTAACCTGGTGGCAGCTCTGAGGCGAGGCGAGGTCACACACGTACCATGCCTGGCTCATGCGCTTAACCTTGTGGTTAAGCGGTTTCTTAAATCATACCCCGAGTTGCCAGATCTGCTCGTCAAAGTATGCCGCCTGTCAGCTCATTTTCAGAAGTCGGCTACAGTCCTTGCTGTGTTGCAGCAGCATTTGCAGCTTCCTGCACACTGACTGGTGTTTGATGTCCCAACACGTTGGAACTCTACCCTCCACATGTTGCAAAGGATTTGTGAGCAGAAGAGAGCAGTTGTGGAGACTCCACACATAAGACCTCAGGAGTGGACCTGGATTTCTGACATATGTACTTTGAAGAGTCCACCAAGATGGTGAGTGGCGATGACTCCATGTCTCTTCCAAGGGGCATTAAAATCATCTTGCTAAGCTACTGTGACCTCCACATCTCTTCCAAGGGTCATTGATATTGTCTTTTTATTCCACTGGGACCTCCACCACTCTTCCAAGGGGCATTGATATTGTCTTTTTATTCCACTGGGACCTCCACCACTCTTCCAAGGGGCATTGATGTTGTATTTTTATTCCACTGCGACCTCCACCACTCTTCCAAGGGGCATTGATATTGTCATTTTATTCCACTGTAACCTCCACCACTCTTCCAAGGGGCATTGATATTGTCTTTTTATTTGACTGCTGCACCAATAGAGATAAGGCAAACAAACAACCACACAGCCCAGGTTGAAAATTGCCAAAGCTTTAATAATAACACATAAAAGCAAATATACACAGCAATAATAAAATCAAAGACACACCTCAGATGGAAAAAGTGGAGTGCCTGGACTAAAGAGTAAAAAGGAAGACATTATAATCTAACATAGAGCTCCCACAGGTAATATGTAAGTATAATATAAAACCAAGGGCATAAAATACAAAAGGCAGCAAAAAATAATAATCACATGGAAAATAATAAAGGTACCCAACAGATATTTCATATATATATAGCTATATTAATATCACAAATGACAGTACACTTATTGTTAATAAGATCAGAATATAAATATATGCAGTGACTCTGCCTCAAAGATACATACACAGATATATAAATATATATGAACCACTAGATAGCCTCAACAAATACCTTATCCTAATATAGCTGCATATATAAATGACTAGTGTCAATAAAAGTAGCCCAAAAATGGTTTACAAGATAGTCATAATTACCCAAATAGCATAGATCAACAGTCCAGGCACCCACCACGCACCCGACGCGTGTTTCGCGTAGGAAATGCTTCGTCCAGGGGTGATGATATGCTGGAGTGAATAAGTATATAAAGGATCCTGGCCAATATTATGCAAATTGATAATTATCCACAGCTGTGCATGAGCACTTAGCCTGACCTCTACAGGGGAGAATATAAAAAGACAGGCACCCAAAAGGATTACCACCAAGAAATAGAGAAAAAAGAAACTGGAAGAAAGAAAAAAGAAAAGTGTACCAATGAACCAACAATGTGCAAGTGAAAAATATAGAAAAAGATAAAGTGAAAAAAGACCAGAGACAAAAGCAAATATATTTAAATTTTTAATAGAAAACAAACACATTGCATACCATGTAAAAGAAAAGATACACCACGTGTGTGAATAGAATAGTGCAAAAATATATTGTTTAAACACAATAAGGTGATAAAATGTGTAAGATTATATGAGAAAATATATATCAACAAAATATATATATATACAATATATATTAATGATAAAGTGTGATGTGCATAGTATAAAAAATATCTCATAATAATGTATATCAAATACTGTATATGGTGACATGTGCATAAACTACATACGTGATATATGTATGCGAGTAACACTGTGTAAAAACTTCATCAAAGGATATGATGAAAAAGTATCATGTGCATAGAATAAAAAATAAAATAAAAAAGAAGAAAAATAAGTATCAGAAAATATGTATATACCAGATATATCTATACCAAATATGTATATACGGGATATATATCTGCCATAATAAAGTGACGAGTGCACCGACAAAAAAAAAAAAAAAAAAGGAATCCTCGCAGAAGACCAAGACCAATCCAGGACCAACTCAACAAAAATATAATCCGTAGCACATATAAACAAACCAACAAGACAGTTAAAAAACACAATATATTATATTAAAACCAGCACGATTAGGACTCAGATCAAAAGGCGGACAAGAAGTAGAATCCAAAAAATGTAACAAACACATATATATGTGTATATATACCCACATATGTATAGATACTTGCAGATATGGAGGGCGACAGGATAATTTAGAGAAAGGGCACAAAGCTATTGTGGTCATTTAGTCCAAGGGGTGATATGGTCTTTAACTTATAAATCCACTTTGTTTCTTTTTGAGCCAATAATTTCTTCCAGTTACCCCCTCTCGAACTCAAGAAAACCCGGTCAATACCCCTAAAGACCAGCCCAGTAGAGTCACAATTATGGGTCACTTTGAAATGACGTGGGATTGGTTTCAACAAAGATAAATCATCCACTTGACCAGCCCCTTCAATATCCAAAACATGTTCACGAATTCGCCTCCTGAATTCACGTGTCGTCATGCCTATTTATATAAGACCGCACGGACATGTGGCATGATAGATAACTGCCTTAGTAGTGCAATTGATATTATAGGTGATTCTGTATCTAGCGCCCTTAGAATCAAGGAAATATTCCGCTGTGTCCACATTCTTGCAGGCAACACATTTGTTACATGGTGAACATCCCCATTTTGGACCTTTTGAGCCAAAGATAAATTCTGTTCCAGGTCCCTTATGATAGCTATGGACCAAATGGTCACGTAAATTCTTAGCTCTTCTGTATGTAATAGATGGCTTTGTGTTGATACATTGGGAGATGGTTTTGTCCAGTGATAGGACACCCCAATGTTTCTGCATGATTGCATATACATCATCGCTGTGGGAGTTATAATCAAAGACACAGCGTACCCTTGAGTCCGAAGGAACAGAACGTGGTTTATTCTTTAAAAGATCAATTCTCTCACTGTGGCGAGCTCTTGTATAGGCTTTGAAAATGGACTTCTTTCCATATCCCCGGTCTTTAAACCGACTGTGTAGATCCTCTGCCTGTTTTTCAAAAAGAGGAATGCTAGAACATATCCTTCTGGCTCTAAGGAATTGTCCAACCGGTATGTTATTGATCAAATGTTTCGGATGCTGTGATGAAGCATGGAGGAGAGTGTTGGCAGAAGTACTCTTCCGGAACAGGTCAGTCTCGATATATCCATGACAGTCCACCTGTATGAGAATATCAAGAAATTCAATACACTCTCTACTGCTTTTATAAGTCAACTTGACATTCAAATTGTTGTTGTTAAGATCTCTAAAGAATGAACATAATTCATCTTGTGAACCCTGCCAGATAAAGAGTACATCATCGATGTAACGCCACCATGAGATCACTCGATCCGCAAAAACCGAGGGACAAGACTGAAAAATGTTGCGCTCCCACAGCCCCAGGAACAGATTAGCATATGAGGGCGCACAAGACGCCCCCATTGCTATGCCCTGGAGCTGCAGGTAAAACACATCCCGGAACATAAAAAAATTGTGTGTTAACACAATCTTCAATGAAGCAAGAAGGAACATGCACATACAGTATCACTGTCAAGCCCACTGGAACTCAAGAAAAACCGCAAGGCATCAATGCCAACACTGTGTCGAATCGATGTGTACAGTGACTCAACGTCACATGTAACCAACCACATGTTGGACTCAAGTTCTTGGCCTTCTGCGAGGATTCCTTTTTTTTTTTTTTTTTTTTGTCGGTGCACTCGTCATTTTATTATGGCAGATATATATCCCGTATATACATATTTGGTATAGATATATCTGGTATATACATATTTTCTGATACTTATTTTTCTTCTTTTTTATTTTATTTTTTATTCTATGCACATGATACTTTTTCATCATATCCTTTGATGAAGTTTTTACACTTAGTGTTACTCGCATACATATATCACGTATGTAGTTTATGCACATGTCACCATATATTTGATATACATTATTATGAGATATTTTTTATACTATGTACATCACACTTTATCATTAATATATATTGTATATATATATATTTTGTTGATATATATTTTCTCATATAATCTTACACATTTTATCACCTTATTGTGTTTTAACAATGTATTTTGCACTATTCTATTCACACACGTGGTGTATCTTTTCTTTTACATGGTATGCAATGTGTTTGTTTTCTAATAAAAATGTAAATATATTTGCTTTTTTCTCTGGTCTTTTTTCACTTTATCTTTTTCTATATTTTTCACTTGCACATTGTTGGTTCATTGGTACACTTTTCTTTTTTCTTTCTTCCATTTTCTTTTTTCTCTATTTCTTGGTGGTAATCCTTTTGGGTGCCTGTCTTTTTTATATTCTCCCCTGTATGCTCCGGAGATTTGGCTTCAGTTTGAATGGCAGCCATCGCGCATGCGCTCTGCAGTTATACTAAATCACGTGATTTGGTTCCGATCATGTGACCGCTCGCGATCACGTGACGGGAAGTACTTTCTCTTCATTATGTCCTTCCGGCAACTCCACAACATGATAGATGGCGCGGCGGTGGCGTCTCCATGCAGGGGCAAGATAACACACAGGTACCCATGGTAACACCCAGCAGAGGTCAGGCTAAGTGCTCATGCACATCTGTGGATAATTATCAATTTGCATAATATTGGCCAGGATCCTTTATATACTTATTCACTCCAGCATATCATCACCCCTGGACGAAGCATTTCCTACGTGAAACGCGCGTCGGGTGCGTGGTGGGTGCCTGGACTGTTGATCTATGCTATTTGGGTAATTATGACTATCTTGTAAACCATTTTTGGGCTACTTTTATTGACACTAGTCATTTATATATGCAGCTATATTAGGATAAGGTATTTGTTGAGGCTATCTAGTGGTTCATATATATTTATATATCTGTGTATGTATCTTTGAGGCAGAGTCACTGCATATATTTATATTCTGATCTTATTAACAATATGTGTACTGTCATTTGTGATATTAATATATCTATATATATATGAAATATATGTTGGGTACCTTTATTATTTTCCATGTGATTATTATTTTTTGCTGCCTTTTGTATTTTATGCCCTTGGTTTTATATTATACTTACATATTACCTGTGGGAGCTCTACGTTAGATTATAATGTCTTCCTTTTTACTATTTAGTCCAGGCACTCCACTTTTTCCATCTGAGGTGTGTCTTTGATTTTATTATTGTTGTGTGTATTTGCTTGTATGGGTTATTATTAAAGCTTTGGCAATTTTCAACCTGGGCTGTGTGGTTGTTTGCTTGCCTTATCTCTATTGGTGCAGCTTACTGATTTTTATTCTATATGACTTATTGGTGTTTATTTTTTTATTTGACTGGGAACTCCACCACTCATCCAAGGGGCATTGGTATTGTCTTTTTATTCCACTGGAACCTCCACGTCTCTTCCAAGGGGCATTAAAACCGTCTTGTTAAGCTACTGTGACCTTCACGTCTTTTCCAAGGGGCATTAAAACGGTCTTGTTAAACCACTCTGAACTCCACGTCTCTTCCAAGGGGCATAAAAATCGTCTTGTTAAGCTGCTGTGACCTCCACGTCTCTTCCAAGGGTCATTGATATTGTCTTTTTATTCCACTGTAACCTCCACCACTCTTCCAAGGGGCATTGATATTGTCTTTTTATTCGACTGGGACCTCCACCACTCTTCCAAGGGGCATTAATATTGTCTTTTTATTCCACTGGGACCTCCATGTCTCTTCCAAGGGGCATTAAAACCATCTTGTTAAACCACTCTGAACTTCACGTCTCCTCCAAGGGGCATTAAAACCGTCTTTTTAAGCTACTGTGACCTCCACGTCTCCTCCAAGAGGCATCAAAGCCATCTTGTTAAGCTGCTGTGACCTCCACGTCTCTTCCAAGGGGCATTAAAACCATCTTGTTAAACCACTCTGAACTCCACAGCTCTTCCAAGGGGCATTGAAATGTTGTTTTTAGTTACCTCTAACCTCCACGACCTTTCCAACGGGCATTGCATTTCCTCCTAATTTTAGACAGCTTTTGCTTTTCAATGCATAGGCGAACATTAAGGGAGTCCCACTCCCCAATAATGGGTAGAGGGTTTTTAGTACGCTGTAATCCACGTCTGTTTCAAGGGGCATTTCAAGGGGCATCCTACAGTAAAACTAAGCTGAATCCCCACGATGTAGCAGGCTGCCTGTTCCTAGCGCACAGACCCGCCTTAGTCCTCGTCTAGTCTGAACGAAGACCTATAGCATAAGGGGAGGGGTCCCTAAAAGAACTAAGGACTGGGACAAAAATGGGACACCTCCTAAACAGAGAAGTTGTTGCAGAATACAAAAAGACAAACAGACAAAAAAAGTACTAGAGGTCCCAGAAGGACCAAACTAACTGACAGAGAAAGGCACACAAGCACCTGGCTAGAGAAACAGTCAAACACTGAAGTCCAGCACAGCCAAAAGGGCAGAGCTGGAATATAAAGGCAGATGGTTGCGTGACCGCAAAACACAAGATGGAAAAAACAAACAGGAGAGTTCTGACACATATATTGCTCCATACAGTATAATGGATCCCATATAGTGCTCCATACAGAATAATGGACGCCATATAGTAATCCATACAGAATAATAGACCCCATATAATGCTTCATGCAGAGCAATGGGCCTCATATAATGCTCCAGACAGATTAATGGACCCCATATAATGCTGCATACAGAATAATAAACCCAATATAATGCCCCATACATAATAATGGATCCCATAAAATGCTGCATACAGAATAATTGGCCCCATATAATGCTCCATACAGAATAATGGACTCCATATAATGCTCCATACAGAATAACAGGCTCCACATAATGCTCAATACGGAATAATGGGCTCCATATAATGCTCCATAGAGGACAATGGGCCTCATATAATGTTCCATACAGAATAATGGGCCCCGTATAATGCTCCATACAGAATAATGGGCCTCACATAATGCTCCATACAGAATAATGGGCCTCATATAATGCTACATATAGAATAATGAACCCCATATAATGCTCGATACTTTATAATGAGGCCCATATAATGCTCCATACAGAATAATGAACCGCATATAACGTTCCATACAGAATAATGGACCCCATATAATGCTTCATACAGAATAATGGACCCCATATAATGCTCCATAAAGAAAAATGGACCCCATATAATGCTCCATACAGTATAATGGACCCCATATAATGCTGCAGACAGAATAATTTGCCTCATATAATGCTCCATACAGAATAATGGACCCCATATAATGCTTCACACAGAATAATGTACCCGATATAATGCTTCATACGGAAAAATGGACGCCTTGTAATGCTCCATACAGTATAATGGACCCCATATAATGCCCCATACAAAATAATGGACCCCAAATAATGCTCCATACAGAATAATTGGCCCCATATAATGCTCCATACAGAATAATAGACCCTATATAATGCTTCATACAGAATAATGGGCCCCATATAATGCTCCATAAAGAATAATGGACCACATATAATGCTCCATACAAAATAATGGACCCCATATAATGCTCCATGCAGAATAATTGGCCCCATATAATGCTTCATAGAGAATAATGGAACCCATATAATGCTCCGTACAGAATAATGGGCCCCATATAATGCTCCAAACAGAATAATGGGCCCCAAATAATGCTCCATACAGAATAATGGGCCTCATATAATTATAATACTACATACAGAATAATGGACCCCATATAATGCTCCATACATAATAATGGGACCAGGGCTCAGGGCTCCGACACTTGCCTGGGTGTCCTGGGTGCTGATGACGGCCCTGCCCCCCATGGTCCTATATACAATATAATACACTTCCCATGGTCCTCTATACAATATAATGCACTCCCAATGGTCCTCCATACAGTATAATGTACTCCCCACGGTCCTTCATACAATATAATGCACACCCATGGTCCTCCATACAATATAATGCACTCCCCATGGTCCTACTTACAGTATAATACACCCCCCCATAGTCCTCCAAACAATATAATGCACTCCCCATGGTCCTCCGTACAATATAATACACACCGCATGTTCCTCCATACAGAATAATGCACTCCCCATCATCCTCCATACAGTATAATGCACCCTCAGTGGTCCTCCATACAATATCATGCACTCCACATCGTCCTCCATACAATATATTGCACCACCACATGGTCATCCATACAATATAATGCACCTCTAATAGTCCTCCATGGAATATAATGCACTCTCCATTGTCCTCCATACAGTATAATGCACCCCCATGGCTCTCCATTCAATATAATGCACTTTCCAAGGTCCTCAATGCAATATAATGCACTCCCCATGGCCTTCATACAGAATAAAGTGGTCCTTCATACAATATAATGCACTCCCCATGGTCCTCCATAAAATATAATGCACTCCCCATGGTCCTCGATACAATATAATGCACACCCCATGGTCCTCCATACAGTATAATGCACTTCACATGGTCCTCCATGCAGTAAATTGCACCCACCATGGTCCTCAATACAATATAAAGCACTCACCATGGTCTTCCATACAGTATAATGCCCTCCCCAGGGTCCTCCATACAATATAATGTACTCCCGATAGTCCTCCATACAGTATAATGCACCCCCATGGTCCTTCATACTATATAATGCAATCCCCATGGTCCTCCATACAGCTTAATGCACCCCCCATAGTCCTCCATACAATATAATGCACTTCCCATAGTCCCCCATACAGTATAATGCACTCCCCATGGTCCTTCATATAGTATAATGCACCCCCCATGGTCCTCCATACAATATAATGCACCCCCATGGCCCCCCATACAATAAAATGCGCTCCCCAGGTCCTCAATACAATATCATGCACTCCCCATGGTCCTCCATACAATATATTGCACCCCCACATGGTCATCCATTCAAAATTCTGCACCCCTAATGGTCTTCCTTACATTACAATGCACTCCTAATAGTCCGCCATACAATATAATGCACCCCCATGGTCATCCATACAGTATAATGCACCCCCAATGACCATCCATACAATATAATGCACCCCATGGTCCTCCATACAGTGTAATGCTCCCCCCATGGTCCTCCATACAATATTTTGCAACCACATATGGTCATCCATACAATATTCTGAACCCCTAATGGTCCTCTGTACATTATAATACACCCCCATGGTCCTCCATACAATATAATGCACCCCTAATGGTCCTCCATACAGTATAATGCATCTCCCATGGTCCTCCATAAAATATAATGCATCGCCCATGGTCCTCTATACAATATAATGCACCCCATGGTCCTCCATAAATTAAAATGCACCCCTATGGTCCTCCATATAATATAATGCACCCCCATGGTCCCCCATACGATAAAATTCACTTCCCATGGTCATACATACAGTACAATGCACCCCCCATGACCCTCCATACAATATAATGCAACCCATGGTCCTTCATACAATATAATGTATCTCCCATGGTCCTCCTTACAATATAATGCTTCCCGATAGTCATTCATACAGTATAATTCACCCCCATGGTCCTCCATAAAATATAATGCATTCTCCATGATCCTCCATACAATATAATGCACTTCCCATGGTCCCCAAAACAATATAGTGCACTCCCCATGGTCCTTCATACATTATAATGTACCCCCATGGTCCATCATGCAATATAATGCACCCCCATGGTCCCCCATACAATATAATGCACTCCCCTTGGTCCTCCATACAGTATAATGCACCCCACCATGGTCCTCCTTACAATATAATGCGCTCCCCATGGTCCTCCATACAATATAATGCACTCCCCAAGGTCCTCCATACAATATAATGCACTCCCCATGGTACTCCATACAGTATAATGCACCACCATGGTCCTCCAAACAATATAATGCACTCCCCATGGTCCTCCATACAGTATAATGCCCTCCCCTTGATCCTCCATACAATGTAATGTACTCCCAATGGTCCTCCTTACAGTATAATGCACTCATCATGGTCCTCCATACAATATAATGCACCCATAATGGTCATCCATACAATATAATGCACCCCCATGGTCCTACATACAGTATAATGCATCCCTAATGGTCCTCCATACAATATAATGCATCCCGCATGGTAATCCATACATTATAATGAATCCCTCATGATTCTCTATACAATATAATGCACCCCTAATTGTCATTCATACAATATAATGCATTCCCCATGGTCTTCCATGCAATATAATGCACTCCTCATGGTCCTCCATACCGTATAGTGCACTCCCCATGGTCCTCCATACAGTATAGTGCACTCCACATGGTCCTCCATTGAGTATAATGCACCCCCCATGGTCCTCCATACAATATAATGCACTCCCCATGGTCCTCCATACAGTATAATGCACTCCCCATGGTCGTCCATACAGTATAATGCACTCCCCATTGTCCTCCATACAATTTAATGCACCCCTAATGGTCCTCAATACAATATAATGCATCTCGCATGGTCCTCCATGCAATATAATGAATCCCCTATGGTTCTCTTTTCAATATAATGCACTCCCCCATGGGACTCCATACAATATAATGCATGCAAAATTGTCCTCCGTGTAATATAATGCATTCACCATGGTCCTTCATACAGTATATGCACCCCTCATGGTCATCCATAAAGTACAATGCACCCCCCATGGTTCTCCATAAAATGTAATGCACCCCCCATGGTCCTCCATACACTATAATTCACTCCCCATGGCCTTCCATACACTATAATTCTCTACCCATGGTCCTCCATACAATATAATGCACCCCATGGTCCTCCATACAACATAGTGCACCCCCCATGGTCTTCCATAAAATGCAATGCATCCACCATGATCTTCTATACATTGTAATACACCCTCATGGTCCTCCATACGTTTTAATGCACTCCCCATGGTCCTCCATACAATATAATGCAACCCAATATCCCCTAATACAATATAATGCACCCCATGGTCCTCCATACAATATGATACACCCCATGATCCTCCATACAATATTATGCACCCTCCATGGTCCTTTATACAATATAATGCACCCCCATGGTCCTCCATACAATATCATGCACTCTCTATGGTCCCCCATACAGTATAATGCACTCCCCATGGTCCTCCATACATTATAATGCACCCCCATGGTCCTCCATACAATATAACGCACCCCCATGATCTTCTATACTCTATTATGGCCACCAGTTACTGATTTAAAAAATTAAATACAATAATCATCTCTTCTTGTTCCACCCGATGCTCCGGTCTGCTGAGCCTTTGGTGGAAAGAACTGCACATCTCAGAACAGGGGCGCCTTGTAATGACGTCATCGCGCCTGCGCTCTGACACGTCCGACGCCGAGGAAGAATGATGGGAGCGGAAGCTTCTGCTGACGCTACCTCCTCCATCATCATTGCTCGCGCTGACAGCTGGAGCCCCCCTCCGGTTGTCAGCAAGAGCAATGATGATGGAGGAGGGAGCGTCAGCAGGTAGTGCGGGTGCTGACAGGCGGAGGGAGGCCCAGTGTAGGTGCTGAAACCAGGCCCCACCAGCTCACGGGCACCATAGCAGTGGCGTGGCCTGCCGCCATTTGCGTTAAGCCACTGTCTGCAGTTTATGAGCAGTGGCCGGTCTGTTAGGATCGGGCCAGCTTTTGTCCCCTCCGCACTTCTCCACTGCTGCAGTGGTAAAGCTGCCTGATATAGCAGTATTGGAGAGCGCACAGTTCTGGTCAGTGGCTTGACCATGCCACCCACTCAAAATGTCTTCAGAATCGCACTGCCCACTGAAAATAATGAAGCTGCTAGGTAGAGGAGCAGTGTGCTTGTGTGACGCTCGAAAGCCCTACCCTGGGAGATGGGGGACTCGGAGCCGGGTCCTATGTTGTCGATGGGGTGCAGCCGTGGCCCGGACCCGTTCCATGCCCAGGGCCGTCACATTAAAAAGGGATGGTACGGGCTTATCCGGGTTGAGTGGCAGATCTCAACTACGCCACCTGTGGCACCTGGTGAAGGCCACCAGCGCTGCTGCAGTCCGCTGAGGCAGGATGTTATGGCAGCCGTCGTTGTTACTACTCCCCACAGGCGGAGCAGGGCCTCAGGGCAGAGAGGCAGGATGGAAGGGGTTGTAGTATAGGAGTTCTGGTGCTGCGTAGTGCGGTGCAATGCAAAATAAAGAGTCCGGAGGCCATAGGGGTTAACTTCCAGGGTTTTTACTCACGGTGGAGATTGCAGTTGAAAGGCTTCTCCCTGCTCCTTGCGGAGTTCTGCGGTTACCAGAGACGGGGGGGGGGGGGGTCCGACAAACTACGATTAAGTCCAGTGTTCAATCAGGAGCCCCGCACCAGAGTGTTCCTAGACTTCAGATAGGGTACTTTCCTGTCTGTGAGTGTGTAGATAGGCCGGGTCTCCCTCTGATCTTCACTCAGAAAAAGGGTACGGGTGGCAGCAACACTCCTGAGCTCCGGGCCTTCTTAGTCATGGTCCTTGACCGGGCTGAGACATACATCATCTGCAACCTGCCCCTCGACCCACGGCCAGGGTACGAGGGCCGTGTCTCCCTCCGCTGCAGGTCCACACAGGATCCACGTCCAGCGTGGGAGATCACAATACAAGAGACCCAGAACCAAAATGGCTTTGTATTAAATATGAAATTTAAAGTGTCACTAAAATGTGAGTCCTCCACCCTCACCCACTAGTTGGTTCCCCTATCTCTTGGCTCCCCAGTCTCCCAATTTCCAGTAGGGGCAGCACCTAGTGCCTATTAGCCCCCTCTAGTGGGAGAAGTGTGGTGTTGGATGTGAAGGAAGGGTCCTGACCATCGCACTGTTCTTACCTCAGAGGAGGAACACTACACCCCATTAAAGAGGTGCAGCATCCCTGTGGCGGTCAAACCCTCAGGGACGCCACATTTCCCCCTGGTGAAACACAGCACGTCCGCTGGCTGCAAAAGAGCAATACCTGGTACAGTTTTTTTTTTTTTCAAACAACAGTAAACAATCTTCACTTTATGGGAGGCACTTCTTCTTTAACGTTACAAACAGCATATAATATAAAAGTACAAAAATATAAAAATATAAAAGTACAATAATCATCCAGAGACATTCATGCACAGACAGACGGGTTAAAGTGCAAGGACTAAAAGGCAGTTCAGAAGCACGAGGGACCTGTCCCACACCCCCAACGTAGGCCCTGGGGTGGCTGCAGGGCATGAAGATCCCGAGTTGGACCTCCAGGAGAGCCACTCCAGACATGTTTTTCTTCTGAGGTCTGAGGTATAAGTAGCCGCGGTTTTACATAAAACCAATAAGGAGCACCTAAAGAGATGCAAACTATTTACAGGGTTGGAGTCTGTCTGCTGTAAGTCCGCAGGGACAAATGTCTCTAGAAACCGGGGAGAGCAAATTAAACATAAACATAAACATTTTAACTTTAAACAAGTTTCAACCGCCGGGGCTGCTTAATTCTCGGGCCTCCTCCGGGGAAAAGGCTCATTCCTCCCGATGGAGGCTGACCGATCCTCCAAGGGTGAGCGCGAGGGGGCATCGCTCTCGGACACCTTGAGGACGTCCAGGGCGTACCACCCCCGCAACCCGTGGTGGTGGGTGTATGTGACTATGTCACCCAGTAAGTGGTTCCGGCCAGTGTGTCCCTTTTTCAGCCATGGCTCGACGTTCCGCCGACTGACGAAGACGTCGTGCTCATGCTGGGAACTCCGAATGAATCCCCACCCCGCCTCATGGTGGAAGTGGACAACTTGCCCTTCCACACGGGGGCTTGGACAGGTCGCCTCGTCCTGGCGGGCTCGGGACTTTGCAGCCTTGGCGCGCACCTCGAGGCGCTCGCAGCGGACCTCCCTCTGGCGTTGCTCCCGGCCGAGTTGGAGGATCTGCTGGCGGCACAGCTCGCTCCTCCTGTGCGCTTCAGCCCGGGTCTCCCGGGGGAAGCCCATCAGGTTCCACCCCTGGTTGTCCCAGACCCACTCCTCAGCCGCCGGCCAGGTGACTGTCGGTGCGGGTAGCGGTGTCATCAGGGGCCGCTGTGGGTCCTCTGCAAGTGCGGACCAGTCCGGGTTGGGGTCGGTGGATTCTGTTTGTTGCGCTCCAGCAGCGTCCATGTCCGCTCCTGAAGGTCGCCAAACTCCAACTGCTCTGGCCGCTCCTTGTTGTTTTTCTTTTTCCTCCTCTTTCGGGGCGGCTCCAGGGCGGTATGCTGACAGGCACGCCTTCGTTCAGCCCATCCATTTTGACCGGCATTACCCCGCGGACAGTCTCTGATGGAAGGGGCGGTCCACACTTTTGGCGCCATGTGGGAGCCTGGCCCATGATAGGAGGTGTTAGAAGACCGTCTTTCTGATACACTATGGCGTCTGTTCTTCTTGGGCGGGCGCCATTTTAAGTGTAAATGACAGTCCAAGGTGTAAGGCACACAGTACCCAGCAGCAATGGGTAATTCCTTCCTTTGCTGTGGGCACGGGATCCTGCCGACTACGCCAGTTGTGTGACGCTCTAAAGCCCTACCCTGGGAGATGGGGGACTCTGAGCCAGGTCCTATGTTGTCGATGGGGTGCAGCCATGGCCCAGACCCTCTCCGTGCCCAGGGCCGAAGGGGTTGTAGTATAGGAGTTCTGGTGCTGCGTAGTGCAGTGCAATGCAGAATAAAGAGTCCGGAGGCCATAGGGGTTAACTTCCAGGGTTTTTACTCACGATGGAGATTGCAGTTGAAAGGCTTCTCCCTGCTTCTCGTGGAGTTCTGCGGTCACCAGAGACGGGGGGGTCCGACAACCTCCGAGTAAGTCCATTGTTCAATCAGGACCCCGCACCAGAGTGTTCCTAGACTTCAGACCGGGTACTTTCCTGTCTGTGTGTGTGTAGATAGGCCGGGTCTCCCTCTGAACTTCACTCAGAAAAAGGGTACGGGTGGCAGCTCTGCTCCTTCCGTTACCCAGTGGGATCCTCAGGGCCTACCGGGCTTCCCTGACCAGGACGTAGAGTAGCAAGGTCAGGTGTCGGGGGCCGGTACCCCTCTTGCAGCCGGAATCCCTCTGAATAGATCAGCATAGCGAGGACAGGTGGCGTATACCGCTCCGTCTGCATCACCCTAGGATCCATTTGCGGTGGAGCTACACTCCTGAGCTCCGGGCCTTCTTGGCCATGGTCCTTGACCGGGCTGAGACATACATCATCTGCAACCTGCCCCTCGACTCAAGGCCAGGGTACGAGGACCGTGTCTCCCTCCGCTGCAGGTCTACACAGGATCCACGTTCAGCGTGGGAGATCACAATGCAAGAGACCCAGAACCAAAATGGCTTTGTATTAAATATGAAATTTAAAGTGTCACTAAAATGTGAGTCCTCCACCCTCACCCACTAATTGGTTCCCCTATCTCTTGGTTCCCCAGTCTCCCAATTTCCAGTAGGGGCAGCACCTAGTGCCTATTAGCCCCCTCTGGTGGGTGAAGTGTGGTGTTGAATGTGAAGGAAGGGTCCTGACCATCGCACTGTTCTTACCTCAGAGGAGGAATACCCCCCCCTATTAAAGAGGTGCAGCATCACTGTGGCGTTCGAACCCTCAGGGGCGCCACATGCTCCTAAAGATTGATCTAGAGAAAAACCCTAAAATTGGATCTAAATTCCTTTCCAAAAATGATCTAATAGTTTAATCTAATAATCACATTCCAAATAACATAGAACAGGTGATGGATCCCCTCTGCCAGATCCAACCTTGTAGATCGCTTGCCATCTATGAGAGCAGAGCACCACCTATGCACTTATATGTGAAGGTACTGGTTTATAATGAACAAACAATGGTGTCAGTAATGAAAAGTAATGGTTGGCAGAGGACGGGGTACAGGTTTATCATAAGGGATATAAATCTTTGGACTCTGCTGGAAGTCTTGGGTTATGTTGAGTAGATGAAGAATAAAATGTGAACTGTGATTTGCCAGGTGCTGATCTTTTGTATTTTGTTGCATTTTTGGTGTAGCTTTGACACAGTTTACAACAGAAGAAGTGCAACAATCTCACTGCAATACACATCAAAGCAGCCAAGCAAGACTTGCATGATGCCACCCCAGCATTGTACGGCTGCAGTTGTCACAATACTTCCGATGGTCCATGTGGTTTCATGTGATGTCAGGCTGCTCTGTGATGTCACGTTGGTCCATGGCTCCAGATTTCACTCTTCTAAGTGTTCCATGAAGTTACTTTCTGATGTCATGCCGCCTTGTGACATCACATAACCAGTGACTTATGCACTCAGCCATCTTGATTCCTTCTGTGGACCTTTGCCGTCCGACGTGTGAAGGTGCACTTTTCTTGAGCTCAGTGAACTTTTGATTGTGATAGTAGCACAACATGAGTGATAGAGTCAGAAAAAAATGGAAAAATATCTCCAACAAAGAGACCACTAATTCTACCAAGAAGGATGGTCTCTTATGTCAGGATAGAGATGTCCCTCATAACACCAGAGAGGACGTCAATGGGGAGAGGAATTCTCCCAACTCACATTCTCTCCGAAGACCAAGAGAGAAGTCTGGGTCTCGGGACTCGAGGACCAAAGATGAGGCTCTTTATAAAAAAAGGAGATGCCTTGATGCTGGAGAGCGTCAGGCCCTAAATAGCCCTCAAAAAACTCAGGTGGACACCGGAGTTTTAAAGAGAAAGAGAGAAGACCATGTGGAAGTGAAACAATCTATCACTGGAGGTGAAAGAACGAGCCGATCCTGTATTAATGAGGCCAAAAGACCAAAACCAGACACCAACTTTTGCCCAATAGCAGGTGAGATGGAAAATTAATCATTAATGTCCCAAATGTACAAATTAGGTGCTAAACACTTCTGTTACCAAGATACCTGTATTCAAACCCTAGCAGTATGTCTTCTGCTGCAGGATAAAAGAGATTCTAGTTGAGTTAAAACAATGATCTTTATTGATACATTTTAAAAACAAATCAACAGGGTGGGACAAAAAAGCTCCAATGGAGAGAGACAATGGAGTAGCTTGGTTACATCAGATCCATTCTAATAATCAAATTGAAAATACAACTAGATCAATATAGGAGTATGGCACGACAGATAATATATTTCCTAGGGTAACAATGACACAATGCCTATATACAATATCGATACACGTGAAGAAACCTGTCTCCTGAAGCAAGAGAACAAGGCAAGATAACATGCAATATAAGATGGAAAATTAGTGTAATCAGGGGCATAATCCCAACTAATAGATGGATATATGTAAAACAAACTAACGACTTCTTTATCGCCAAGCCTATTGGTGTGCAAAAAAAATCAGATCCCATATGGACCATCTGTATTGCCTCCAATTTTCCCAGATACTTTGCAATTATTAGCAGAGGAAACTGAGCTCGGTTTAGTGAATTTTCTTAACTGCCAGTGTATAAAAGCGGATGATGCCATATGGATGACAAATCATCTATTTTTTTCTGGATAAAAATCAGACTTTTTCTTATTGTCTTATGTGTAATTTTGCCGAGTGATGATTTAATATTTTACCCTTTTTGTCTCACCATGAGAAGGCTCCATCCAGACAGATGACATCTCACCCACTGTGCCAGACACCCTGTCTGTGGAAAGTTTCACCTACCACAAGGTTCTTGGTCAAGGACACTTTGGAAAGGTTTGTGATTTTTATCTTTCTCCAATTTGTAAATTTATTTAATGTCTATAAACTGCTAAACACATAGAAAGGTTAGATGGGTCACTTTCTGGTTAGAAGTGATCACCAACATCATTGATCAGAAATATAGTCAAGGCTGTCTCCTTTGAAAAACAGCACCACACCTGCCTACAGGTTGTGTCTGGTATTGCAGTCAGGCTACATTAAAGTCAAAGAGGCTGCATTGCAATTCCACATACAACCAGTAGACAACGATATGATGCGGTTTGGGAAGAAAGTAGCTACAGTATAGTTTTGTGATCCATGACAAACTCTTTTTAGCTGGTTAGAGGGTATTTTAATGCTTAGACTCTCAACAATTTCCTGAATTTGTAGGGAAACCGACATCAAATATTTAATATCACATGTGAAACGCAACATTACATGGTGTTCAGTGAAACTGATGGACTTTGTGTGTAATGCACTGATGTGCCGGGTCCTCCAGAGCTAGAAACGCTCTTTATAGCCACTCTCTTCCCCTGGCTAATACAAATGGGCAGTGGTATACTGTGGGTTGCCCGGGGCAAGGCAAGGATTTTGTGCCCCCTAACCCATGGACCATTAGCATTCCCTGTGTCCCTTCCACCAGTCCAGATGTGAAGAGGCCATGGCGGGTACATGATGGTTGGCTTTCTGATACAAATCTTCTCTGCTCTTGCAGATTATTGCACCTCGTACCCCAGATATCTTATTTCTGCTCCTCTTTCAGGTGTTGTTGGCCTCGGAGAAAGTCAGCAGACATCAGCTGGCAATTAAGATTTTAAAGAAGAGGCGGCTATTAAAGGAAAGGAGCACGACAGCGGCAATGAAAGAAAAGCTGTTGCTGCAGATTGCAGAGCGGAGCCCCTTCCTTTGCGCCTCGTACGCCACGTTCCAGACATCGGTAAGAGCTCCCGCTTCTATCATTGACTCCTTTTACCCCTTAGCCCGTTGATATATAATCAGCAAAATTCTAGTATAGTATTATATGATGTAGTATAATGTGAAGGACATCACCTGCCTGATATCGGCAAAAGGGGCTTATAGACATGGGCCCCAAATGGGGGTGTCTGGGACTTTTTGAAGGTCTTAAAATGAGCAGCAAATTTTTGGGTGAAATAAAAAAAAATTAACCATGACAGGTCACATCTTCATGTTCAAGGGTGACTACTTTACATATAATCACTGGAAACTGTCAGCAGGTTTGTCTTCAGAGACAACCCCCACAATTCATTATTTTATGGATCACTATGAATTACCGTATATTCCGGCGTATAAGACGACCTGGTGTATAAGACGACCCCCCTACTTTCCTGTTAAAATATAGAGTTTAGGATATATTCACCGTATAAGACTACCCCTTTTCCAACGCATACCAAACACTGGTAAAAATTAAAAAAAAACAGATTTGAATTTAACATGGTCCTTTTTTAATTTAAATTCTTATGACATGCAGGTATATAGCAGGAAAACTGTCACTCATAAACATATTAAAATAGGGGGGACCCCACGTCATTTTTTGGGGGGGTCCCCCATTCTAATAGCTAGTAAAGGCTAGGTATTCAGCTGGGGGCTGATATTAGTAGCCTGGGAAGCTCCGTGGGTATTACCCCCTTCCCAGACTTCAAACATCTGCCCCAGCCGTCTGCTTAACCTCCTCTAGAGACTATAATGATGGTGGATCCCACGCCAATTTTCTTTTTAAAAAATCCTTTATTTTAATACTAAATGACAATTGAGGGGTTAATAAAGATGCAGTCCCTAAATTATTATTAATTTTGTAATTAATTTTTCCCAAAAATGTTGACGTGGGCTTCGCCATATTTTTGTGTCCAGCCAGGTACAGCAGGCAGGAACGGGCTGCCCCCAACCACCAGCTGCCTATTTGTACCTGGCCGGACACAACAATATAGGGAAGCCCTTTTTTTTTAATTATTTCATGAAATAATTAAAAAAAAAAGACGTAGGGCTTCGCCCTATTTTTGTGTCCAGCCAGGTACAACTAGGCAGCTGGGGGCTGGAATCTGCAGCGCAGGGAGACCCAAGCTTTCTGGGCCCCCCCCGCTGCAAATTGCAGTCCGCAGCCACCCCGGAAAATGACGCGTTCATAGAAGCGCCATCTTCTGGCGCTGTACCCAACTCATCCAGGGCCCTGATGCGGTGGCTCACTGGGTAATAAAGGGGTTAGGGCCAGCTTGGCATTATCAGCTGGCCCTAAGCCCGAAATTCATGGGGTCACGCCAATATTAGACATGACCACCATGAATTTCTAGTAAAGTAATTAAAAAAAACACAACACCCAGAATAAAGTCCTTTAATTGAAATAAAGACACAATTTATTAATGTTCTAAATTAAACCATACTTACAGTCACGCCCATTCCAGCTGAAGCCAACGATCTCCTGCAATAAAAGTTAAATAATAAAGCAACCTCATCCTTACCTTTCCATGGTTAACAGGACCGGTCCAGCTCTGCTACATTCACATGACAGGCTGCACCGCAGCAGAACGCTGCCGTTCAGCTTGCCATGCGGCAGACACTGAGAAGCGCAGGCATGCTTGTGCTCCTCAGTGTCTGACTGTGACGGCATCCAGATGAGCCGAGATCATGTCCAATGAACTCGGCTCACCTCATGCACGTCACTGACAGCGTGGGAAAATTCTCCTGCTCCCCGCATGCGCAGTAGAAGTTTCCCACGCTGTCAGTGACGGACGTCCAGGAGGTGAGCTGAGTTCATTGTCGGCTCATCTGGATGCCGTCACAGCCAGACACTGCAGAGCGCAAGCATGCCTGCGCTTCTCAGTGTCTGCGGGATGACAGGCTGGATGGCAGCGTTCTGCTGCGGTCCAGCCTGTCATCTCGATGTAGCAGAGCTGAAGCTGTCGTGGGAACCATGGAAAGGTAAGGATGAGGTTGCTTTATTATTTTTCTTTTATTGCAGGAGATCGTTGGCTTCAACTGGAATGGGCGTGATGGTAAGTATGGTTTAATTTAGAACAATAAAGAATTGTGTCTTTATTTCAATTAAAGGACTTTATTCTGGGTGTTTGTGTTTTTTTTTTAACTTTGACTATGGGGTTAGTAATGGGGGTGTCTTATAGACGCCTCTCCATTACTAACCTGGGCTTGATGTCAGCTGGCATTATAAGCTGACATCAACCCCAACCCTATTACCCCCTGCCACCGCACCAGGGCAGCGTGGAAGAGCGAGGCTAAGTGCCAGAATTGGCGCATCCTATGGATGCGCCATTTCTGGGGCGGCTGACGGCTGGTGTTTCTAGCCTGGGAGGGGGCCAATATTCATGGCTCCCTTCCTGGGCTATTAATATCAGCCCCCAGCTGTCTGCCTAGCCTTTGCTAGCTATTAAATTAGGGGGGACCCCACGTCATTTTTTTTGGGGGGTCCCCCATTTTAATAGCTAGTAAAGGCTAGGTATTCAGCTGGGGGCTGATATTAGTAGCCTGGGAAGCTCCGTGGGTATTACCCCCTTCCCAGGCTTCAAACATCTGCCCCAGCTGTCTGCTTAACCTCCGCTAGAGCCTAAAATTAAGGGGAACCCCACGCCAATTTTTTTTTAAATAAATCCTTTATTTTAACACTAGATGACAAGTACAGTAACCAACACTATCACTGTACTTCATATATATGTGACTGACATGTTTCTATCTATCTAATCTATGTGTGAAGCTCTATTCTGTCTGTTATAAATTGTCGGGTACCGCTGCTGAATTGCCGGCCGGCTTTTTTAAAGAGACGGTGCACGAAAACACTAATATTTGTTTTAATAAATCCTTTACACTAAATGACAAGTACAGTAAGCAATACTGTCACAGTACTTCATATATATGTGACTGACATGTTTCTATCTATCTAATCTATGTGTGAAGCTCTATTCTTTCTATTCTAAATTGTCGGGTGCCGGCTTATGCCGCTGCTGAATTGCCGGCTTTTCATATATTGTCACAGAAGCGATGCGAACTTCCCTGCTCCGGACACAGCGCAGCGCTTCTGTGACAAGTGAAAGCTGTCGGCACAGAAGTCCTGCGCTGTGTCCGGAGCTGGGAATACGCAGCGATGTGTCCGTTTCAGCACAGAAGCGCTGACTGTCTGGACCTACCGCCGCCGTATTTTAACTCCCTCCACCTTATATTAACTCCGACATGGCAGGGATACGGCCACGGCAGCTTATTAACACCCCCAGAGTATCCCCGCATGTCAATTTCTGAAAGTTCAAAAGCATTACCGGCGTATAAGACGACCCCAGACTAGACAGAAGATTTTTCAGTCTTCAAAAGTCGTCTTATACGCCGGAATATACGGTATATTTTTGATTTAACGTCGTCTTCTCTGTCTCCCCAGGATTATCTCTTCTATGTGATGGATTACATGTCTGGAGGAGACCTCCATCATCTGATTAAGAAAAAAGCCCCATTTGACATTGAGACCACCAGGTAAGATTGGCCGGGGGTCTATAGGGAGAATATAGGGGGGTGTACAAGGGTTATAGAACTACTGTTTTTTGGCCAGGATGATTGATGACATCCAATATGGCGGTCACTGTCATCCACCCGGCACAAGCTCCAGGAGAGAACAGATCTTCAGATGTGCAGCAATG
Source organism: Phyllobates terribilis (assembly GCF_046119375.1). NCBI lineage: Eukaryota > Metazoa > Chordata > Amphibia > Anura > Dendrobatidae > Phyllobates > Phyllobates terribilis. Next base: position 215,695,357 of record NW_027362769.1, on the reverse strand, counting down.
CGTCCTCCATATCAGTGCGGATGAGGAACGGGGACGATTGACATGTTTTTCTCTCTTTCCTATCAGGTTGTACATGGCTGAACTTACCTGCGGCCTCCAGTTCCTCCATTCCAGAGACATTATACACTGGTAATGAATTGTATAATATTCTCTTATAATATCGGTCATTATATAGATTATTCCCGGGGTACTGCAGGTGGGAGATTTACCCCTTACATCTGGATACACATACAGATATACACACTATATATCCAGATACACACCTTTATATACTGCTGTACACATACATGTAGATAAATTCACAATATTTCTATCATTTTATCCACATTCTGTCTTTCTAATAACTATTTTTTCTTCTCTTCCAGAGACCTGAAGACATTAAACATCTTCATAGACAGTGACGGCCACGTCAGGATCGGGGACTTCGGCCTCGCGAAAATCAATTTACACGAAGATCAGAAAGTTTCTGGATACGCAGGAACCCGGAGATACATGGCTCCTGAAGTAAGGAACACGTCATTCTATTACATAGTGATTACTGGATTTCCTGTTATTAATACCAGATCATCAGGTTAAGAATTCAGTCGTTCCCCCCTGACCACACAATATACAGGGGCATCAGTGGCCCCCATACACTGGACACATACCACACAGATGACCCCATACACTGGACAATTACCACACAGATGCCCCCATACACTGGACACATACCACACAGATGCCCCCATACACTGGACAATTACCACACAGATGCCCCCATACACTGGACACATACCACACAGATGCCCCCATACACTGGTAGCTCCCACCGGGCTGCAACAGACCCCCCTCTCTCATCCAGAACACTCTCCCCCTTCGGACCCCCATACTGTACAATACATGGAGGTCTGTTGTCCTCACCTGCGTCCTGTGCTGCCTCTTGCTAAGCAACGTCCCATTACTGGTATGTCGTTTGTCGAGCAACGACTCATCCTAAAGATTCCATGATGAATAAGTTACAGAGACCAGAGTCATGGACAGAGATCACCCCCAACTCACTGACTGTTTCCATCTCTTCCTCCTCTATATACTCACAGGTTTTCCGTAGAGAAAAGTTTGACGGAGCCGTAGATTGGTTTTCGCTTGGTGTCATTTTGTGCCAAATGTCATCTGGAAAATATCCATTTTACAACGGGAACGACAGGATGAGACTGAAAATGTCTATTTTGTGGGATGACCCGATCTATCCACAAGACCTCAACCCCGAAATAAAGGACATGATTAACAACGTAAGTATAATATATATCGGAAGGCAGGAAGCAGTGGTGTAACGTGAGGGAGTCACAGAGGCGTTACCCCAGGGGCCAAATTCTATGTGGAGTAATATTTTGGGATTAGTACTAAGGTTAGGGTTAGGGTTTTTTAGTATTAGGGCTAGGATTAGATATGGGCCTAGGAATAGAGGTAGGGTTAGGTTGGAAGGGATTAGGGCTAGGATTAGGGTTAGGGTTACAACTAGGGTATTAACACATAAAAAACAGACAAAAAAAAATAATAAGTAGGAGAAAAGTATTATAAAATATGTACAATGTTATAAAAACAGACAAAAAAATAATAAAAAGTAGGAAAAAAGTATTATAAAATTTATAAAAAGTTATGTGCTTATTTGATGTCAGATTTCCGCAAAAAACTGAAGTAAAACTAGAGAGCCAAAGGGCAAACCATCAGTATTTTCTTTAGTTGCAGTACATGTGCCCGGGGGATAGGGGGAGCAATTCTGGACAGGTGGAAGGGACTCAGGAAGTGTTAACGCTCCCCAGGTCAAGAGGTGCAATACTTACCTTCCCCCGAGCGCTGGCAACCCATGCTACACCACTGCCAGGGAGAAGAAATAATGAATGATTGTCAGTCACCCAGGATGATGGACTCTTTTTGTATTTATTCCTCAGCTTCTCTGTAAATCCGCTGACAATCGGCGATCATTTGTGAAAGAGAGATTGAGGACACATCCGTTGTTCGAGACAATTGATTGGTTGGCATTAGAATCTGGAAGAATCTCTCCACCAGTCCACGTGGAGCCGGTAAGTACCTAACACCATGGGGGCTTTTTTGGGAGATGTCTGAGAGTAGACAGTGGTCCATTACAGGGACAAGGATTAGATCCCTTTAAGGTGTTGTTTGACACTCCTACCTCTTTATACTCCTCCCCATGGCGCCCTATAGCAGTTGCCTGTGCTGCCTCTATGGTTGGGGTATATCCGCAGCATTGCACATTTGCATCATCAAATCTAGATATAACTTTATGGGACGGGCCTCCAGGGTTCTAGACGGAACTTGTAATTTTACTCCGGATATTAGTAAACTCTGACACCAAACTTTCTTCTTACAGACACCAGTGCAGGATGACGTCATTCCCGTTGTGACCATGCTGAACACAAGAAAACCGCGAGGGCCTCCAATAACGCCTGAGGAACAGCGGCATTTCATCAACTTCAGCCATGTCAGCTGCAGGTGGAAAAATCTCCAACCAGAGAACCTGAGGAGAACAACATCTAACTCCAGCAGTTCTTCTGGACAAGGAGCTCTGATAGATAATGTAAGTCTCTGGAGTAGGGAGAGGCTTTAGTTTCTTTATCTCTGTCTGAGAAGAAGCTTGCTACAGCAGAAACCTTCTTCCAATTTTTACAATCAAGGCAAATCAAGTTAAAGGGGTTGTCAAGGCTGAAATTAAAAGTCTGCAGCTAATTATGTATGTGATCGCAGACTGCCGACGCATAACTGTGCAATGCGCACACTGTCATGGTTGCCCTGTATTCCCTGTGTGGGTGGTCACGTTGCCAGATGCATTTTGCAAACTTGCGGGGTCACATGCCGACTAGACTTATCTAACTTCTCTCAACTCTCTTCAATAGAAACATAGAGTGATTGCAGACTTTTCATTTCATCCTTTTATGATCACTCTTTTAGACAAAGCCACTTTGATTAGCTTTTATTCATAGATGTGAATTTAACTCTTTCTTTTTTCATTGTCTCACAGCATTTATTTTCATCCAGAACGTCATCATCATCATCCGGACCATCAATCATAGTTCTTCTGTGATCATCATCACTGTTCACCTCATGCAGAACATTTTTGTGGAGGTGCGGAACAAACAGCGGAAGACCTAAGTTTGCCAAAATGAAGAGTAGTCCTTCCATCACGCTTCGTAGAGTTTTTCCCCACTGGGGTTTTTTCACTCTACGACCTGCAGAAGAATGACTCTTCATAACTTGAAGCAAATTATCATCTAATGTAGATGATTGATCCTTGCATGAGACATTAAATGCAATACAATATCTGAGAATGTTACTTGCTCCTTTGTTTATGCTTTCTAATTTCTTATTGGAGGGAACAGGATCTATTGTAGCCACCATTGGGCTTTAGTAGCAATTGTTGGAAGGTTTGCATGAATATTCCTTTAATTTCCGAATTCCTTATTGGAAGGAGTTAACTTTACAAATATCTCTTATTAACAGTTGACTACTTCATCATTATCTCCTATTGTGTGCACTTGGAAATTTCTTTGTACCTCTGGCTATGTGCACACTCTGCGTTTTTGATGCGTTTTTGCAGCGTTTTTTCCACGTGGAAATGCACCAAAAATGTTAGGTAACCCATCTGCCAGCTAATGCAATGACAATCTTGATGTGCTGTGGACACGATCCGGAATTTTCTGCTCAGGATTGTCATTGCATTAAAATCCGCAGCATGTCCATTCTTTGAAGAGTTTCTGCAGTGTTTCCCGCCCATTGAGGTCAACTGAACCGCAGCAAACCAGCAGATATAAATATATCTGCGGATTTGCTGCAGATGTTTCCTGCGTATTTGACTGACTCAATTCAAGTAAATGAGTCAAATACACTACAAAAACGCCGCAAAAACACTAAAAAGAATGGTACCCAGGGCCGGAGAAGAAGACTACTCCTCCCATCATCCGACTGCAGCTCCCACTGGTAACAGTGAGAGCGGCGCGACTGAGGGAAGAAATTGTCTCCTCAGCTGAGCCTTCAAGTAAATGAGTCAAATACACTACAAAACGCCGGAAAAACGCTAAAAAGAATGGTACCCGGGACCGGAGAAGAAGACTACTCCTCCCATCATCCAACTGCAGCTCCCACTGGTAACAGTGAGAGCGGCGCGACTGAGGGAAGAAATTGTCTCCTCAGCTGAGCCGGAGTCTGTGTGCGGTGTTAAAAAATAAATAAATAAAAATCTACATTAAAATAAAAACACCTTTCATTCTCACCTGTCCGGCGTACTCCCGATATCCCCGGCAACCCAATCACCCGGCGGCCGGCGGTACACTGACGAGAGCGCGCTCACTCCTAGCAGTGTTCATCTCTGCGCAGCCGGGACTGAGTTCACCTGAGTTCATCCACTGAAGATCAGCTGACGAGCTCCAGGACCTCACTTTACGGCAAATGTGCTGTGTGGAAATATTCCCACGCAAAACTGATGCAGTAAATGAGGTCACCAGAGCTGATCAGCTGATCTTCAGCTGATGAACTCAGGTGAACTCAGCCTGCAACACAGAGATGTACACTGACAAGAGTAATTACACTCCTGTCAGTGTATAGTGCTGTCTTCTACAGCAGTCACATCAGTGATTAATGTGGCTGCTGTAGAAGTGACCCAGATTACGTCATGATGGTGGACAGGTGAGGGATATGGTTGTTTTTTATTTTTATTTTTTACAGGAAACTAGGGACTCAGATATTAGGAGAATAATAAATAAATTATTAAAACCATGTGTAATTTTATTTCAATAAAAGACTTTATTCTGGCCGTGTGTTTATTGAAAAATTGTCGTAAACCTTAGTACGGGTTTAGCAGCGGTGCTGGTCTGAGAGATACAAAAGTATCGTTTTTTTTTAACCATATGCAGAACTTTGGGGCTGTTGATAAGTAGTGGACAACCCCTTTAAGAGATGAAAAGTGTTATCCCAGAATGAACGACAGAGTTGCGTTTAACTCCAATCCTGATCATTTAACCCTTTATGCGCTGCATGACATCTACGGTACAAGCAAAGGAGGGGGAGCACTTTGTTATGCAATCTGACACGATCACAAGTAGCTGATGCCATCATCACATCACGGATTGCTATGTAGCTATCAAATGCTCTGTATAGAGTCCTGCCTGATAGGTGCACACTGTCATAGTGTGGAGGAAGGAACGGTGGCCCCTGGGTCAAAATTGTGAAAAAAACAACATTTCAAAGGAAAAAAAAAATAATAAAAAGAAAATACTTCTAGTGATGAGCGAGCACTAAAATGCTTGGGTACTCGTTGCTCGGGTCGAGCAAATTGGAATACTCGGGTGCTCGACCCGAGCAACGAGCCCAATGTAAGTCTATGGGAAACTCGAGCATTTTTCAGGCGGCTCCCCCCGGCGGTCAGCAGAGGGCCTAAAAATTGCCCAAATCGATGGGAACAGTGCTCAAATGACATGGGAACAGCATCAGAAAGACCCCTGGAAGCATTTCTGACCCCCAGGTCACTGCTGTCAACAACGTTGTCAGAGTATTACGCCACTTTTACGGACTCACAATAAAACATACAAAAACAAATCCAAAAAGGATTTTCCTGGGTAATATATTAAGGAACATCCTTTCCAGGGTAATGACTTGTATATAAGGCAAAATAAATAACCAAAACCAAAAATACTACTCCACACCTTGGGCTATGTTCACATGTAACGTTTTTGATTTGTTTATACACTTTTACATTGCTTTCTAGAAAGACAAATGCATTCACTGGGAAATCTCATTTTAACATTTTACAACCTTATCTGGTCATGTGGTGTGATACACCATCAGACACATGTATACAGTGCTGAAAAGACATGGGAACATCATGGGGAAGACCTCTGGAAGCATTTCTGACTCCCAGGTCACTGCCTAAGAGTGTGCCCATCATAAGTGATCCTTGGCGCATGCGAAAATGCCTCCCGCCATGCACCTGTCACTGCAGACTTGCAACAATCACCATCCACGTCCTTGTCCCAGTGCAGCGTTCAGTTGTCCCTACCCCATTCCTTGGAATGCAAGCGCAAGTATGCAGCCAGACACCCACCCATCCACAGGCTGCAATACTATACTGCCAAATTTTTGACAGCTGCTTGCTCTTGAAATATGGCCTTTTAGGCTCGTGGAGGCGGAAGCTTTTCATAACCTCATGCCACCGGCGGCCGGGTGTCCATACTCGGTCCCCAGCCGCCACTGTTTCTCCCTGTGTCGTCTCCGTCTTCTACAAGCACGGGTCCCACAACATTACCCGTGCCCTCCCCAGTGCACTTACTGGGAAGGACCGCCTAACCACAAACACGTGGACAGGTGAATGTGGCCAGGGACGGTACGGAGCCAGTCCACAGCTTTTTTTGCTGAGAGTTGTATTTAGCTCGGTGAAAGGACTGGCATAGAGGGAAACCGTATCTACCCTGGGTGTCATTTCTCCCAGGAAGTCCTCTAATGCAGCTTGTTGCAGAAGCAATGGCAGCCTATCCAACATCAAATCACACTTGTCGGTGGCGCTTTGTCACACAAACATCTTTCTTTGCGCATTTAATTTCATGAATACAGAGTTGGACAATGGCCTGATCTGCAATGCGGTTTAAGAAATAACATGCATAAGCATGTCTGATCCACATTAAAAAAGCAGCCATAGAGTGTCCGGGAACCTTCCCGCACGCTTTTCTTAGCCAGGGCTGCTTCTCGGCAGGGTTGGCGGGCCCACCAGAAAACAGGAGACTCCTCCGGTGGGCCCTGGCTTCTCCTTCAGGAGAGTTCATAGTGCCAAGGTGAGGCCATGATGATGATAGAGGCCACCATTTGCTTAGTTTTCTGTTACTTGGAATGCAAGCGCAAGTATGCAGCCAGCCAGCCACCCACCCATCCACAGGCCGCAACATTAAACTGTCAGATTTCTGGGCAGCTGCTTGCACTTGAAATTTGGCCTTTTAGGCTTGTGGAGGCGGAAGCTTTCCACAATCTTATGGCTAAGTAGATAAACTGGCGTGCACTCTGTCATTAGGCGAGGTGCAGATGCAATGGACTGGTGAGCCCAAGACAATGTACTAGCGTTAATTCATCGCACTCTCTTAGTTGTGATAAAGTGTAATTTATTGATACAGGATAAAGCAGATTAATCAGACCAGTGATGTGTGGCGACAATATATTGTCAATATATGGCATCCAAGCCATGCTTTGGTACCTCCACTCAGCATACCCCTGTGCTGACACACCATCCCACCCTTTACTTCATGGTCCGGCCTTCCCTGCTAGCATCCTGCGTATTACACGCACGGCGCAGGCGCTGCAGCACACATTTTTTTTCCTTCCCCCTAAGCTGAAGTCCTGGCCCCGCCCCTTCCGGCCAGCGGCAGTGGCCCCGCCCCTTCCGGTTCAATCACTCTGCGGGCTTTAAGAAGGGCGCCTGTCACAGTCCCTGAGCACGGTCTCCCATAAGCAAGGCGCAGCCTGCGCTGCTACTCACCACTACCAGCTCAGCCCTGCCGTCGGCCAGTCACTGACTTCTACTAGTAAGTACACCTTTTTGAAGGATTTACTATACTTCATCTGCACAGTGCAATTTGAGTGACACCTAATGCCACCATCCCCTTCCTCTCTAGAACTACTGAAACAAGCATTACCTGGATCACTAAGAGGTACCCTCTGTCCATTACCTAACCTACAGCAGCAGATCCAGCTCCTACTATACCATAACACCTATATTCTTTCAGTCTGTCCCTACAGAGATCTCACTCCTGGTCTTAAGAATAGCCTAAATCCTCGACCCCTACATCAGCCAGCAGCAAGTAAGGTTTTCTGGTGTATCTCTATGTACTCTGTACCATGACTACTTTATATTTTCTTACCTTCAACTTGTATGAGTTTGTTTCTTCCCATTCTCCTCCCCTTTTCCAGTTCCTGGTGCTCTATACGTCCACCTAACAAACTTGGATTTTTTTTCTATGATTTTGTATGATTTACTTAATTCTTGTTTAATGTGTTATTTTCCTATGTAATTTCGCGATTAATTGTTTATCATTTTCACGTTGTACTCATACAATTATCCTCTCTTTGCAGTAGCGACTGGATTGAATAAGGCCAATTTAGGCCGAAACGTCCCAATATATTGTCGCCACCCATCACTGGTCTGATTAATCTGATTTATGCTGTAACAATAAATTGCACTTTATCACAACTAAGAGAGTGCGATGAATTAACGCTAGTACACAATCTTATGGCAGCGACGACCGGGTATCCATACTCGGTCCCCAGCCGCCATTATTTTTCCCGGTATCGTCTCCGCCTTCCACAAGCACGGGTCCCACAACATTACCCGTGCCCTCCCCAGTGCACTTGTGACGCCTCATGCTCGAAAAAGCCCTTTTAGTTTACCCTGGGTGATGGGGGACTCGGAGTCGGGTCCTGTGATGAAGAGATGGGGTGCAGCTGTGGCCCGGACCCGACCCGTGCTCAGGGCCGTCACATTAAAAGAGATGGTGTGGGCTCATCCGGGTTGAGTGGCTGATTAACGACTACGCCACCTGTGGCACCTGGTGAAGGCCACCTGCGCCGCTGCAGTCCGCTGAGGCATGGTGTTATGGCGGGCAGAGTTCTTACTACTCCCCACAGGTGGAGCAAGGCCTCAGGGCAGAGGGACAGGATGGATGGGGGTAGTATTAGAGGAGAACGGGCGCCGCGGTGTAGCGTAGAATAAACAGTCCGGAGGCCATAGGGGTGAACTTCCAAGGCTTTACTCACTTTAGAGATGGCAGAAGGAAGGCGACTCCCTGCTCCTCGCGGAGTCCTGCGGTCACCAGGGACGGGGGTCCGACAACCTCCGAGTAAGTCCAGCATTCAGTCGGGACCCTACACCAGAGTGTTCCTGAACTACAGACCGAATCCTTTCCTGTCCGTGTGTGTGCGAATAGGCCGGGTCTCCCTCTGAGCTCCTCTCAGAGCAAGGGCACGGGTGGCAACTCCGCTCCATCCGATACTCGGTGGGATCCTCTGGGCCTACCGGGCTTCCCCAACCAGGACATAGAGTAGCAAGGTCGTGTGTCGGGGGCCGGTACCCCTTTTGCAGCCGGACTCCCTCTGAATATATAAGCATGGCGAGGACAGATGGCGTACACCGCTCCGTCTGCATCCTGCCTGGGATCCATTTGCTGTGGAGCCACACTCTTAAGCTCCGGGCCTTCTTGATCCTGGTCCTTGGCAGGGTTGAAACATTCCCCGTCTACATCCTGCCTCTCGTCCCAAGGCCGGGGTACGAGGGCTGTGTCTCACGACCCTGCAGGCCCACACAGGATCTGCACTCTGGGAGGGAGGTCACAGTAGCACACAGTATTTAACAGCACAAAAGACCAAGATCAAAGATGGCTTTTTATTAAATATGAAATTTAAAGTGTAACTAACTTGTAAGTCCTCCACCCTCACCCACCAACTGGTTCCCCTAACTCTTGGTTCCCCAGTCTCCCTGTAACCAGGGGAGCAGCACCTAGTGCATACTAGCCCTCGACTATCACACTGGTCTTACCTCAGAGGAGGAACACTACACTCCATTAGAGAAGTGCAGCATCCCTGTGGCGGTCGAACCCTCAGGGGTGCCACATTCTTACTGGGAAGGACCGCCTATCCACAAACACGTGGACAGGTGAATGTGGCCAGGGACGGTACGAAGCCAGTCCACAGCTTTTTTTTGCTGAGAGTTGTATTTAGCTCGGTGAAAGGACTGGCATAGAGGGAAACCGTATCTACTCCCGCTGTCATTTCTCCGTCACCAGGTTAAGCCCATTGTCACACACAACCATGCCTGGCTGTATGTTCAGCGGTGAAAGCCACAGATCAGGCTGCTGTGTTACAACTTTCAACAACTCTGCAGCGCTGGGCGATTTGTCAATTAAGCATTAAGCATGTTATCTTCAGCACAAACTGTTGCCGCTTGGCCAAGGCAGTGCTGCAGTGCTGTCAACTTGTGACTGATGTGGTCATTTCGGAGATGGAGGAGGAGGTGCAGGAGCTGAACAATGTGATTACACTGAGGTTAAATTGGTTACGCTGTTTTTATACTAAAGAAAGATCCTATTGTTTTGTTTTTTTGCATTATTTTTTAAGACAAATGCATTCACCGGGAAATGTCATTTTAACATTTTACAACCTTATCTGGCAATGTTGTGTGTGACACATCATCAGACACATCCTGTTTTATTTATGATGGAGGGACTCTGAAAGTCATAAAGCCTATTTTTATAGGGACATCAGACGACTCTTACTATTCTTAAAAGGCCAGCAGTCGGCCCTTGCTATTGTTAGAGAGCCATCAGCCGGATATGATTTCCTGTTCCCATTATTAACAAGTGGGTCTCCTATACTTTTATTGCGTATCCAGTGACTGCAAGGGCTGCCAAAAATTTGGACGCAACCCAATACCCCTTTGAAGAAACAAAGAGGAGGGTCACAGTAAAAAAAATGTTCCCATTATAAAGAAGTGGGTCTCCTGTAGTGGTAATGCCCATGCTGTGACTGCAAGAGCTGCCAAAATTTTGAAATAAAACCCACTAAGACTTTAAAGACACATAGAGCAGGGCCACAGTAACCAGGTACGACATGTTCCCATTAGAAAGGAGAGAGTCTGCTATACAGTTATAGGGTATGCAGTGAGTCCAACGGCTGACCAATTTTAGGAAAAACCCCACTATCAATTTAAAGAGACATAGAGCAGGGCCACAGTAACGACAAATTCCCATTAGAAAGGAGAGGGTCTCCCATAGTGTTGGCCTATGCAGTGAATGCAAGGGCTGCCAAAAATTTGGAGGCACTTCAATGCCCCTTGGAAGAGATGTGGAGGAGGGCCTCATAAAAAAATGTTCCCATTAGAAAGGAGCGGGCCTCCTATACTTGTAATGCCCATGCACTAAGTGTATGGGCTGACAAACATTTACCCCTGGGGGGTATACATGAACATACAGTATAAAAATTTTTTTTTACGGGCATCGTAAACACCCTTTAAAAAAATTATGTGGGTGTTGCATCACAGACCACGGTCACCCTGGTGATATGGTGGAGGAGGATGAGGAGAAGGAGAAGGACAAGTGCAAATAGCCAAAATCAGGAAGCATATACCCATGTGTGGGTGTGAAAAGGTGCATGGGAATACACCTCCCAAGAAAAGACACTGGATTTGAGTTTATGTTACGCTGCTATCATTCGGTGGTGTTGAGAAGTCTGGCCCAATCCAGCCCTTGTTCATTTTTATAAGAGTCAGCCTGTCAGCATTTTCAGTTGACAGGCGGATGAGCTTATCAGTTATGATTCCACCAGCATCATTAAAAACCCGCTCTGATAAAACGCTGGCAGCAGGGCAGGCCAGGACCTCCAAGGCATAGAGAGCCAGTTCATTCCACGTATCCAGCTTGGATACCCAATAATTATAAGTCACAGCGGAATCACGGAGGATGTTGGTACGGTCGGCAAGGTACTCCCTCAGCATCTTCCCAAACCTTGCACTCCTTGTGAGAGTACCTCGCGCCTCAGGGCCTGTGCGATGGGAGGGTCTGAGAAAACTCTCCCAGAACTTTGACAGTGTTCCCCTGCCTCTGCTGGATTGAAGTTGTGTCTCTCTCGCCTGTACTCCTTGGTTGTCCAACAAAGTGTGCCCTCTGCCGCCAGCGTTTTCAGATTGGAATTTTTTAATAGTTCCGCAACAAGGGCCTTCTGGTACAGCCCCATTTTTGTAGACCTGTCCGCCTCAGGAATAAGAGATATAAAGTTCTCCTTGTAGCGTTGGTCTAGAAGTGTCAATAACCAGTAATGACTGTCACCCAAAATTTTGAGAACGCGAGGGTCATGGGAAAGGCTGCGTAACATAAACTCAGCCATGCGTGCCAGACTACTAACAGGCAAGACTTCAGTGTCCTCACCAAGAGGATGACTGACCATGCTCTCCTCCTCCTCCTCCTCTCTGTCCTCTGGCCATCCACGCTGAACAGACGGTATGACAGCTGTGCAGGTAGTACCGTCTATAGTGCATGAAACTAGCTCCTGTCCTTCCTCCTCCTCTTCCTCATTGTCACCCAATCCACGTTGGGATGAGATGAGGCTTGGCTGTGTGTAATCACCCTGTATGGTTCCTTGCTCCATCTCATCGTGCTCCGCCTGCAATGCATCCTCTTTGATTGTGAGCAGAGAGCGCTTCAGAAGACAGAGAAGCGGGATGGTGACGCTAATTATGGCGTCATCGCTGCTCACCATCTTGGTGGAGTCCTCAAAGTTTTGGAGGATGGTACATATGTCTGACTTCCGGCCATTGTCACACACGACCATGCCTGGCTGTAGGTTCAGCGGTGTGAGCCACAGATCTGCCTGCTCTTTCAGACCTGTCCACAACTCTTCAGCATTGTGTGGTTTGTCACCTAAGCATATTAGCTTCAGCACAGCCTGTTGCTGCTTGGCCGAGGCAGTGCTGCAGTGTTTCCAGCTTGTGACTGATGTGGTCATTTCGGAGATGAAGGCTGAAGAGGAGGAGGAAGCTGAGGAGGATGAGTTGCAGGAGCTGTAGACCGCGGGGGCAACCCTGATTGACCTAGGGCCCGCAATCCTTGGCGTCGGGAGGACGTGTTCCGTCCTAAGGTCCGACCGGGTCCCGGCTTCCACTATGTTAACCCAGTGTGCCATCAGCAAGATGTACCGTCCCTGCCCACGAGCACGTGTCCGTGGTTAGGAGGACTTTCCCGGTAACTGCGTTGTTGAGGGCACGGCTAATATTTTGGGACAAGTGCTTGTGTAATGCGGGGATGGCACACCCGGAGAAATAGTGGCGGCTCGGGACCGACTACCGAGGGACGGCCACCATCAGGTTGCGGAATGCTTCCGTCTCCACGAGCCTAAAAGGCAACATTTCGAATGCAAGCAGTAGTGAAATGTGAGAATTTAGGACTGTGGCCTGTGGGGCGTATGGACAACTGAACGCTGCGCTGGGACAAGGACATAGACGTGCTTTCTGATGCTGCTACTTGAGAGTGCGCAACGACAGGTGCAGGGCAGGAGGCATTTTCGGATGCACCATGGACAGGGGATTGGCTTGCATGCACAACAGCGGAAGAATCAATGGTGCCACCTGCAGACACTGTTCCTGGACCCTGGGGTTCGGCCCAGAAAGTCGGGTGCTTTTCTGCCATGTGCCTGATCATGCTGGTGGTGGTTAGGCTGGTCATTTTGCCACCCCTGCTGATGCTGGCCTGGCAGGTGGTGCAAATGGCCTTTTTGGAGTTATCGCCAGAGTCTTTAAAAAACAACCAGACTCGGGAAGACCTAACAGTTGTACTGGCAACTTCCTTCGTGTTGGTGTTACGGGGAATGGTTGCCTGCCTTCTATCTGTGGCCACCACACTGCTTCTTCCTGCCTGTTGGGGTGCTCTGCCTCCCTCCCCCTGTGTGCTGCTGTCCTTGCTCTGCATGTCCTCCTGCCAGGTTGAGTCAGTGACTATATCATTCACCACCTCGTCTTCCACTCCCGCACCCTGGTCCTCCTCCTGATTTTCTGGCAATTGTGTCTCATCATCTTCCACCTCTTGTGACACTTTGCCACCGTCGCCTTTGTGTTACCGTGGCTGCTGAAATATTTGGGCATCGCTACACGCGATCTCCTCTTGCCCCGCTTCAAGTGGACCGGGCGAGAGGCCCGAATCTATAAATGGAAAAGTGAACAGCTCTTCAGAGTGTCCAAGTGTTGGATCATTTGTCTCCAGGCACTCGGCATGGTGGGAGGAAGGAGGCTCAGGGTGAGGAATATGCGTTCCAGACTCACGGCTACTGAGACTTGACCGTGTGGAAGACAGGGTGGTGGTGGTCAGGGCCGGCGTCAGCACCCGGCGTACCCGGGCAATTGCCGGGGCCCTGGAAAATCAGAGGGGCCCAGCCGCCCACTCACTGTCGGGGCCCGGGCCCACACACCCACCCGCCCACTCACTGTCGGGGCCGGGCCCACACACTGTCGGGGCCGGGCCCACACACCCACCCGCCCACTCACTGTCGGGGCCCTGGCCGCTTCCTCGGCACCTGTTCAGGGACGCAGGCGCTGCTTGATTGCCGGCACTTCCCCCAGACATGGCCGCGCGCTGTCCGGCTGTGTCTGCTAGTAATGACACGGCAGGGTCGACGGCACTGCACCTTTAATTGTGCTTGTGTGTCGCTCCTGCCGCGTCATTACTAGCAGACACAGCCGCACAGCGCGCGGCCATGTCTGGGGGAGTGCCGGCAATCAAACACCGTCGGAGCGGAGGTCCTGCACAGATGGGCGGGAGGGGCCCGGACCCGACCGCAAGTGGGCCCCTCTGATGTTCCAGGGCCATGAAGTCTGTGACACGCCGGGGGCCCTGCACTGCCACATACCCGAGGAGCTGCTGGACAGGACACTGGACCGGGGACAGGTGAGTGAGGCTTCCCCAATCCCCATATTAAAAATATTAGTAATGGGTCTGTGTGAGTGCATGTATGTGAATGTCAGTGTATATGACTGTGTATATATATTTGTCTGTTTTATCTATGTGTATGTCTGTATGTGTACATATGTCTGCGTACCGTGTGTGCGCGCGCATATGTCTGCGTACCGTGTGTGCACGCGCATATGTCTGCGTACCGTGTGCGCGTGCATATGTCTGCGTACCGTGTGTGCGTGCATATGTCTGCGTACCGTGTGTACATGCATATGTCTGCGTACCGTGTGTGCGCGCGCATATGTCTGCGTACCGTGGGCGCGTGCATATGTCTGCGTACCGTGTGTGCGTGCATATGTCTGCGTACCGTGTGTGCGTGCATATGTCTGCGTACCATGTGTGCGCACGCATATGTCTGCGTACCGTGTGTGCGCACGCATATGTCTGCGTACCGTGTGTGCGCACGCATATGTCTGCGTACCGTGTGTGCGCACGCATATGTCTGCGTACCGTGTGTGCGCGCGCATATGTCTGCGTATGTGAAGGATGAGGGGGCAGGCTGGGCCATGTGTAATAAATAAATATATATATATATATATATATATTTATTTCTCCGCCGTATCTGTGCATCATGAATCGTGGTATGTGTTAAAGGGGCCCACTGAGACTCTTTCGCCCGGGGCCCAGAAAAACCTGGAGCCGGCCCTGGTGGTGGTGGCTAAGTGACTGGAAGCATTATCTGCTATCCAACCAACAACCTTTTGACACTGCTCTGGGTTCAATAGTGGTGTGCTGCGGTCCCCTAGGAATTGGGACAGGAAGCTCAGGCGAGAAGATGTGGGTGTTTGTTGTGGCACAATTTCAGCTTGCCCACGGCCTTGTCCTCGGCCTCTGCATGCACCATCACCATCACGTCCAGTTCCCCAATCCCTTGCCACGTGCCTTGCCCATTTTAAATGGAGGACAGTATCTTCCACGCTCACTATAAATGACTGAGTTTGGAGCGAACTTATATGTGATCCGTGTGATGGAGAAAACAGAGTTTTAAATACCTGCCCTGTAGGTAAGTAGATGAACAGCAAACTGGTGTGAATTGCTTCACTGACACACTAAAAGAAATATTTAATGGAGGCCAGAAATGGCAGTATTTTCTGACAACGTATATGTGATCCATTTGACGGAGAAAACACAGTTTTAAATAGCTGGATTTCTAGCGCTGTAATATGGAAAGGACCTGGCTGTATTCTGCAGTGCCAACAAGCAAATGGCGCAGAAAAACTGTGTTCTCTGGATTGTTTTTTAAGCAAATAATGAGGATTAAGATCCAAAAAAAGTATTCCTGGCCCCTGAGACCTGGGCCTTTGTTTAGAAATATCTAAAAGCAGCAGAAGGCAGAATTGGAATGGAGCCTCTTGTGCTATATGCACTGCAGTCTGCTATATACACTGACTGCCTGACTATATACACTGCCTGCCTGATATCTCTGCAGATGGATTAGTTAGTCCTCAAAAGGACTGTTTGTTATGATGGATATGTGTAATGTATGGTTTTTCTCCCTACACTACCTAATACACAAGCAAATCTCTCGATGACGCAGCAGCACCTCTCTTTACACTGTCTGATTCTGGAGTGACTGTGACGAGCACAGCGGCGCCAGGTCTGATATAGACCTGATGAAGCTGGACGGCCAGCCAATCACTGTAATGCCACAACCAACATGGCTATGGCATTACAGTGAGTGGCAGGCAATCCCTGCATGTTGATTGGCGCTCCAAAGAGTGCCAAACATGCATGGAGGGGACCCGAGCTCCCGCCAAGAAACCCCGGAAATACTCGGCGAGCGCCGAGCATCTCGAGCAGTGAGATGCTCGGGCGAGCACCGAGCAGTAGCGAGCATGCTCGCTCATCACTAAATACTTCATTATTTGTTTTGTTCTTTTTAGATTGTATCCCCATAAAAAATAGTGTCGCTATGCTGAAGATTCGGGCAGTGCACATGCCCCAGACTTCTGGCCGGTTCCTCTGATCTCCATGCGTGCGCCATTTGAACTGATCATCAATATGACACTGATAGAGTTGGTTACTGTGGTAGATCCAGGAGCCACCACTCTCCATTCTTTATGCCGCATGCTGCTGGGATCCTAAGGTCTACAAGATGGCAGCGTCCCAGCACAGTCATCTCAATGACATCACTGCACTGTGCCGCCTGTACTGGCTGCTCGGTGTGCAGGAAAAAAAAAAACTTTCTCATATTAGGTGAGTATAAACTATTATTAGACCGTGTACCAGAGCCGGCTCCCCAGGATACAGCGAATCTGTGAACAAAGAAAACAGCACACTCCAAACTGGCCAGATTTGAAATTAATTGAGATCTATCAATCTGGAAAAGGTTATAAAGCCATTTCTAAAGCTTTTGGTCTCCAGCGAACCACAGTGAAAGCCATTATCCACAAATGATGAAAACATGGTACAGTGGAGAACCTTCATAGGACTGGTCGACCAACCAAAATTACCCCAAAAGCGCAGCGACGACTCATCCAAGAGATCACAAAAGACCCCATAGGCTGCAGCTTCTCTCAGGCACACAATAGATTCAATTGCTGACCAGACACATCTGACGAGTCTTTTTCAACAGTTTAACAGTGGAATTTAATCTGAAGCACGGCCAGTGCAATTCAGGGATATTACAGCAACAATCTTCATTGCAGTACTGTCTGAGTTTCTTGAGCAACCGGCTCCAGTAACAATACAGTAGTTTCTTCACAAGGCAGAGTATTACAGTGTCTTCTGTAGCGTAATTCAACATAGATTAGTTCTCTTAGCAGCACACTTCTATGCATACACAACCACAGGCTTTTCCTTCACAAGGACACAATAGTGCATGAAATGCACACGTCCGGGCTGAGTGGCGTGTGCGTGTATATGTAGTGATTCCACTGGACCGTGCCAGAGAGTGAATGCCTGGAGGGGCGTAACTAAGTATCTACCCGATCCGACCAGGGTCGCACGACGGCATACGACGCCAGTGCACCAAGGAGGAACCGAGCAGAGGGACCAGGTGCTACTCCAGGACAGACCCCGGACACGGCTGTTGACCCACACAGGGGAATACAGGAACAGGCAGGTTAGGCTGGCACACAGACTGCTGGGTATAGGCAGACACGGCTGGTATGCAGACTGGCGGATGCTGGTAAGCACGACTGGTATGCAGGCAGGGAGGTACTGGCAGGTACGACAGGTTGGAGCACCGAGTGGATAGGACCCAGTACAGACTGGGACTCAGGAACAGAACCACAAATGCTGTGGACAAACACAGCAGAGTGAGGCCGCGAGCGAGAGAAGAGCAGGACAAGGCCACCTGGAGCGGTGAGCGAGAGGATCAGGACGAGACTGCCAAAGCAGCGAGCAAAGGGTCAGAGCAGAGCGAGACTGCCGGAGCAGCGAGCAAAGGGTCAGATCAGAGCGTTTATCTGACCTGTGTTTAGTTTCTCTCCTGATTTGAATCCTGTTTGGTTGCCTTTTGTCAGATCCAGATGACACACCACCATTTTCTTCGGCTTCAGCCAGACTACAATAACAAGTTTATCATAATCCCCCTGGGGCTTTGCTAAAACACTCAATGTTTCCTGTGACTGTGTTAATCCCTCTAGTTGCTGGATGCTTCTGAAGCACAACACTTCCTGTCTCCTGTGCTTGTGTTATTTGTAACAGTTGCTGGATGCTTTTGAAGCAACAGCACTACTTCTGCATGTCACACTTCCACATAGTATAATGCGCCCCCCATAATCCTCTTTATAGTATAATGCACTACCCATGGTCCTCCATCCTTCATATAATATAACGCACTCCTCGTGGGCCTCCAAAGAAAATAGTGCACTCCTCATCCTCCTCCATAGATTATAATGCACTCCCTATGATCCACCATAGAATATAATGTACTCCCCATGGTCCTCTATAAAAATAATGGACTCCCCATGGTCCTCCATATAACAAAATGCACTCGCAATAGTCCTTTATATAATATAATGCACCCAGCATGGTCCTCCATATAGTACAAGGCATCCCACAAAAACCGCCACACCATGGTCAGATCACATATTACCACCCCATAGTAACCGAATAATACCACATACAAGGGAGAAAAACTGCCATACCATGACCAAACCACATATTACCACCACATAATTATCGAATAAAACCACATACCAGGAACAAATACTGCCACACCATCATCAGACCACATATTACCACCATATAGTCATCGAATAATACCATATATAAGGGACAAATACTGCCACACCATGAGCAGATCACATATTACCACCACATAGCAACTAAATAATACCACATACAAGGAACAAACCCCTTATAATGCTCCATAGAGAATAAAGGACCCCATATAATGCTCCAAACAGAATAATGGGAACCATAAGTTGCTCCATACAGAACAATGGGCCTCATATAATGTTCCATTCAGAATAAAGGGCGTCATATAATGCTACATACAGAATAATGGACCCCATATAATGCTTCATACAGAATAATAGGCCTTATATAATGCATCATATAGAATAATGGGCCTCATATAATGCTACATACAGAATAATGGACCCCATATAATGCTCCATAGAGAATAATGGACCCCATATATTGCTCCATACAGAATAATGGGCCTCATATAATGCTACATACAGAATAATGGACCCCATAAAATGCTCCATGCAGAATAATGGGAACCATATGTTGCTCCATACAGAACAATGGGCCTCATATAATGTTCCATACAGAATAATGGGCCTCATATAATGCTCCATACAGAACAATGGGCCTCATATAATGCTTCATACAGAATAATGGACCCCATATATTGCTCCATACAGAACAATGGTCCTCATATAATGTTCCATACAGAATAATGGACCTCATATAATGCTCCATACAGAATAATGGGACTCATATGATGCTCCATACAGAATAATGGGCCTCATATAATGCTGCATACAGAATAATGGACCCCATAAAATGCTCCATGCAGAATAATGGGCCTCATATAATGCTCCATACAGAATAATGGACCCCATATAATGCTCCATACTGTATAATGGACCCCATATAATAATCCATACAGAATAATGGACCCCATATAATGCTTCATACAGAATAATGGGTCTCATATAATGCTACATACTGAATAATGGACCCCATAGACTGCTTCATACAGAAAAATGGAGCCCATATTGTTATGATCTCCAACATGTACTAAGGAAAGATAAGGCAAAACTGTCCCTACAGTAAAACTAAGCTGAATCCCTACGATGTAGCAGGCTGCCTGTTCCTAGCGCACAGACCCGCCTTAGTCCTCGGCTAGTCTGAAGGAAGACCTATAGCATAAGGGGAGGGGTCCCTAAAAGAACTAAGGACTGGGAAAAAAATGGGACACCTCCTAAACAGAGAAGTTGTTGCAGAACACAAAAAGACAAACAGACAAAAAAAGTACTAGAGGTCCCAGAAGACCAAATGAACTGACAGAGAAAGGCACAGAAGCACCTGGCTAGAGAAACAGTCAAATACTGAAGTCCAGCACAGCCAAAAGGGCGGATCTGGAATATAAAGGCAGATGGTCACGTGACTGCAAAACACAAGATGGAAAAAACAAACAGGAGGGTTCTAACAGTATCCCCACTTTTATGAGGATCCTCCGGATCCTCCAGATCCTCCAGGGCCAGGTATATCTGGAAACCTCTTGTGGAAAGCTTTAACAAGCCTAGGAGCAGAGACATCATCCGTCCTTACCCAGGATTTGTCTTCAGGACCGAAACCCTTCCAGGAGACAAGATACTGTAATCTCCCTCTATGCCATCTAGAATTCAAGATACAAGAAATTTCATATTCGCAGTCTTCCACCACAGGAGGAACTGAGACAGTGGCATCCCTATCTGATACATCATCATTTTTCAACAAGGAAACATGAAACACAGGATTAATATTCCAGGAAGTAGGGACATCCAACCTAACAGCAGACGGGTTAACAACCTGAAGCACTTTAAATGGACCCACAAACTTAGGACACAGTTTTTTAGAGGGAATCCTCAACCGCAGGTTCTTTGAGGACAACCAAACCATGTAACCCACAGTTTCCTGTCAAAATACTTCTTGGACTTCTTGATAGCCTCTTGAAGGCTGCAACGTACATTAGTCCAAACTCTCTACAAATCACCGGAAAAGTTCTCCTCCTCCGGCACCGCCGACCCCAATTTGGAGAACGAACCAAAAGACGGATGTGTCCCAGTACAACCAAAAAAAAGGTGAACACCAAGCAGAGGAGGATGTATGATTGTTAAGAGCAAATTCTGCGAGAGGCAGAAACTCAGACCACACCTCTTGATTGTCCGCCACAAAGCAACGCAAAAACTGTTCAACTTCCTGGTTCTTTCTTTCAGTCTGTCCATTAGACTCAGGATGATACCCAGACGAAAATGACAAATGGACTCCCAACCTGTCACAAAAAGCACGCCAAAAGCGAGCCACAAACTGAGATCCTCTATCAGAAACAATATCCGTGGGAACGCCATGGAGCATGACAATCTTCTTAACAAACGCCTTAGCGAGTGTCTTGGCGAAGGGCAACTTAATGAATGGAACCAAATGACACATCTTACTAAAACGGTCCACGACCACCCAGATGACAGTAAAACCCTTGGACACAGGTAGATCAGTAATAAAATCCATAGTGAGATGCGTCCAAGGCGCACTAGGAACCTCCAGAGGGCAAAGCAACCCCGCAGCAGGAGTATGTGAAGCCTTTGACCTAGCACACACAGTACATTGACACACCCACTAGATGACTTCCTTCTGCCATCCAGGCCACCAAAAACTGCGACTGATAAGTCTCTTAGTCTCCGAAATTCCTGGATGACCTGCCAACCGAGACTCATGACACTCCACAAACAGATCTCTCCTAAAGTCTCTAGGCATGAACAACCTCCCATGAGGAGTGTTAGAAGGAGCATCATATTGAGCTTTCAGAATCCCATTCTCCAAAATGGAGTCCAATGCCGCCACCACAGCTCCTTTCTGTAAAATGCTCTCCTCCTCCTCGGCACCGACTGTAAGAGAGCAGCTGCGAGATAAAGCATCGGCTTTAACATTCTTAGTACCAGGGATATAGGTAACAGAAAAATAAAGTTGAGAAAAATAAAGTGCCCACCTAACTTGACGGGCATTGAAACTCTTGGCAGCATCCAGATAGATCAAATTCTTATGATCTGTGAAAACCCGAACAGGAAATCTAGCGCCTTCCAAAAAATGACGCTAATGTTCAAACGCGAGTTTAATAGCCAGCAACCCCCGATTTCCAACATCATAATTCAGTTCGGTTTCCGAAATTTTTTTCGAAAAGAAGGCACAAGGATGTACTCCATCCTTGTTCTCCTGAGACAAAACTGCTCCGACCCCCACCGATGAAGCATCGACCTCGACTAAAAAAGGCTTGGTCTCAAGGATAGGGGCAGAACTGAACCTCTGTTTGAGATACTCAAACGCTTCAATGGCCTCAGTAGTCCACTGGACCGTATTCGCACCTTTCTTGGTGAGGTCGGTCAGAGGCATAACAATTACAGAAAAATTCTTAATGAATTTCCTGTAATAATTGACAAAACTCAAAAATCTCTGTATACATTTCAAACCAAAAGGCCTAGGCCATTCCTGCACAGCCTGAACCTTCACCGGGTCCATGTCAAAGCCCTTGCTGGAGACAATGTAGCCCAAAAAACTAATTTTCAGCACAGCGAACTCACATTTCTCCAGCTTAGAAAAGAGTGAATTATGACTCAATAACTGCAAAACTTCACGTACACTCTGCCAATGGGACTCTAGATCTGGTGAATAAATCAAAATGTCATCCAAATACACAACCACATTCTTACCAATCAAAGGTCTCAGGATGTCATTAATAAGGTTCTGAAAAAATGCAGGTGCATTGGTAAGACCAAAAGGCATCATCAGATTCTCAAAATGACCTACCGGAGTGTTAAAAGCAGTTTTCCCTTCATCACCCTCCTTCACTCGTAACAAATTGTATGCCCCCCGGAGAGCAATTTTAGAGAACCATTTGGCCCCCACCAACTGGTTAAACAAGTCAGGAATTAACGGCAATGGGTAGGAATTGCGTACGGTAATCTTATTAATTTCACGAAAGTCCAGAAATAGACGTAAACTCCTGTCCTTTTTTTTAACAAAGAAAAATCCAACTGCCACAGGCGACTTACAAGTCCAAAATTTCTTGGTGAACTCCATTGATAGTGAGGGGAAATGCAGCAACCTTGTGAGTAATACATTTCAAGGGAGTGTTATCAATTGCAAACACAGAAATAGGTGATGACAAAGGTTTGGATTTCAATTTAAGGTTTTCCAAAAACCCTTTATCAATCACATTAAGTGTTGAACCACAATTCACAATTACCTGAAATTCAATCAAATTTTCCTGCAAAGTAGTACTCCCAGAAAGAAATACTCCTGCAGAGCGTAAACAAGCTATACTGGCGTAACTGACCTTTTTTTTCTTTATTTAAACAATGCTCACATTACTTAATCAAATGGTCAGCTTTACCACAATAAAGACACAAACCCTCAGCGAACCTCCGGTCTCTTTCCTGAGAGGGGAGTGACTTCGCCCCAACCTCCATCTGTTTTCCAACGTCAGAGCAGAATTTCTGGGGACTAGGACCTGGCATTACAGGAGTCTTTACCTCATTCTGCCTGAACCTCAGCCTCCTGTCCACACAAACAGCTAATTGCATGGCATCCTGCAGAGTCTCAGGTGCAGGGAATGCAATTAGCAGATACTTAACCCTGTCACTCAGACCAGCAAGAAATAGACATTTCAGAGCTGGATCATTCCATTTAACTTCTGAGGCCCATCTTCTGAAGTGTGTGCAACAATTTTCAACATCACCTGACCCCTGATTCAAACGCCTGAGTTCTGTCTCAGCAGATGAGATTCGATCAGGATCATCATATAATAGCCCCATAGCAGAAAAAAAAATCTTCTACAGACCTTAAACATGGATCATTAGGTTGGAGAGAAAAGGCCCACCCCTGTGGTTCTTTGCGCATAAGTGACATAATAAAACCAATGCGCTGTGATTCATTCCCAGAGGACCTTGGTCTCAAATGAAAATATAACAAACAAGCATTTTTAAATGAAAAAAATCTTGCTGTTTACAATAAAAAACATCAGGCAGTCCTACTTTGGGTTCCACAAAATGCGCTTCAGAACAGCTACTCAAGTGTTGCTGGATTTCGGCCACCTCCAGAGACAATCCCTGCAGGCGTTGAGCCACAGCCTGGACGGAAACCATACTGATCCCCAAATTTCTTTCCATTTAGTTTTTTTTTTGGGCTGGACTTACTGTTATGATCTGCAACATGTACTAAGGAAAGATAAGGGAAAACTGTCCCTACAGTAAAATTAAGCTGAATCCCTACGATGTAGCGGGCTGCCTGTTCCTAGCAAACAGACCCGCCTTAGTCCTCGGCTAGTCTGAACGAAGACCTATAGCATAAGGGGAGGGGTCCCTAAAAGAAATAAGGACTGGGACAAAAATGGGACACCTCCTTAACAGAGAAGTTGTTGCAGAGCACAAAAAGACAAACAGACAAAAAAGTACTAGAGGTCCCAGAAGGACCAAATGAACTGACAGAGAAAGGCACAGAAGCAACTGGCTAGAGAAACAGTCAAACACTAAAGTCCAGCACAGCCAAAAGGGTGGATCTGGAATATAAAGGCAGATGGTCACGTGACCGCAAAACACAAGATGGAAAAACAAACAGTAGGGTTGTAACACATATATTGCTCCATGCAGTATAATGGATCCCATATAATGCTCCATACAGAATAATGGATGCCATATAATGCTGCATACAGAATAATTAGCCCCATATAATGCTCCATACAGAATAATGGACTCCATATAATGCTCCATACAGAATAACTGGCCCCATATAATGCTCCATAAGGAATAATGGGCCCCATAAAATGCTCCATACAGAACAATGGGCCTCATATAATGTTCCATATAAAATAATTGGCCTCATATAATGCTCCAGAAAGAACAATGGGCCTCACATAATGCTCCATACAGAATAATGGGCCTCATATAATGCTACATATAGAATAATGAACCCCATATAATGCTCGATACACTATAATGAGGCCCATATAATGCTCCATACAGAATAATGGACCCCTTGTAATGCTACATACAGAACAATGGACCCCATATAATGCTTCATACAGAATAATGGACAGTATATAATGCTCCCTACAGTATAATGGATCCCATATAATGCTCCATACAAAATAATGGACACCATATAATGCTTCATACAGAATAATGGACCCCATATAATGCTCCATGCAGAAAAATAGACCACATATAATGCTCCATACAGTATAATAAATCCCATATAATGCTGCAGACAGAATAAATAGCCTCATATAATGCTCCATAAAGAATAATGGATCCCATATAATGCTTGACACAGAATAATGGACCCCATATAATGCTTCATACAGAAAAATGGAACCCATATAATGCTCCATACAATAAAATGGACCCCATATAATGCCCCATACAAAATAATGGACCCCAAATAATGCTCCATACAGAATAATTGGCCCTATATAATGCTCCATTCAGAATAATAGACCCCATATAATGCTCCATACAGAATAATGGGCCTCATATAATTATAATACTCCATACGGAATAATGGACCCCATATAATGCTCCATACATAATAATGGGCCCAGGGCTCAGGGCCCCGACACTTGCCCGGGTGCCCTGGGTGCTGATGCCGGCCCTGCCCCCCATGGTCCTCCATACAATATAAAACACTTGCCATGGTCCTCTATACAGTATAATGCATCCCATGGTCCTTCAAACATTATAATGCACCCCTAAAGTCCTCCATAAATATAATGCTCCCTCATCATCCTCCATACAATGTAAAGCACCCCTAATGGTCCTCCATACAATATAATGCATCCCGCATGGTCCTCCATACATTATATTGCATCCCCCATGGTTCTCTATACAATATAATGCACTCCCTATGGTCCTCCGTACAATATATTGCACCCCCCATGGTCATCCATACAATATAATGCACCACTAATGGTCCTCCATACAATATAATGCACCCCTAATGGTCCTAATCGTCCTCCATACAATATAACGCACTCCCTATGGTCCTTCATGCAGTATAATGCAACCCCCATGGTCATCCATAAAGTATAATGCACCCCCCATTGTCCTCCAAAAAATATAATGTAAGCGCCATGGTCCTCCATACACTATAATTCACTCCCCATGGTCCTCCATACAAAATAATGCACCCCCCATGTTCCTCAAAACAATATAATGCACCCCCATGGTCCTCCATACTCTTTAATGCACTCCCCATGGTCCTCCATACAATATAATGCATCTCTAATGGTTCTCCATGCAATATAATGCACTCCCCATGGTCCTTCATACAGTATAATGCATCCCCCAAAGACATCAATAAAGTATAATGCACCCCCATGGTCCTCCATAAAATAAAATGCACCTCCCATGGTCCTTCATACATTATAATTCACTCCCCATGGTCCTCCTTACACTATAATTCACTCCCCATGGTCCTCCATACAATGTAATGCATCCCACATGGTTCTCTATACAATATAATGCACCCCTATTGGTCCTCCATGCAATATGATGCATCCCCCATGGTTCTCTGTACAATATAATGCACCCCTAATGGTCCTCCATACAATATAATGCACCCCTAATGGTCCTAATGGTCCTCCATACAATATAATGCACTCCCCATGGTCCTCCATACAGTATAATGCACACCCATGGTCAGCCATGAAGCATAATGTACCCCCCATGGTCCTCCATAAAAGATAAGGAACCCCCTATGGTCCTCCATACAATATAACACATCCCCATGGTCCTCCATACAGTATAATGCACCCCATGGTCCTCCATACAATATAATGCACTCCACATGGTCCTCCATACAATATAATGCACCCCTAATTGTCCTCCATACAATATAATGCACCCCTAATGGTCCTCCATACACTATAATGCACTCCCCATGGTCCTCCATAAAGTATAATGCACCCCACATGGTCATCCATAAAGTATAAAGCACCCCCACGGTCATC
Organism: Phyllobates terribilis; assembly: GCF_046119375.1. Lineage (NCBI taxonomy): Eukaryota > Metazoa > Chordata > Amphibia > Anura > Dendrobatidae > Phyllobates > Phyllobates terribilis. The sequence continues at coordinate 215,668,678 of NW_027362769.1, read as the reverse complement.
CATAAAATATATTGAACCCCACATGGTCCTCCATACACTAAAATTCACTTCTCATGGTCCTCCATACAGTATAATGCACCCCCATGGTCCGCCATACAATGTGATGCATCCCCATGGTCCTCCATAGAACATAATGCACCCCCATGGTCTTCTATACAATATAATGCACTCCTAATTGTCATCCATACAGTATAATTCACCCCCTATGGCCTTCCATAAAATATAATGCATCCGCATGGTGCTCCATACAGTATACTGCACTCCCATGGTCCTCCATAAAATATAATGCACTCCCATGGTCCTCCAAACAATATAATGCACCCCATGGTCCTTCATACAATATAATGCACTCCCATGGCCCTCCATACATTATAATGCACTCTCCGTGGTCCTTTATACAGTATAATGCACCCCCCATGGTCCTCCATACAATATAATGCACTTCCCATAGTCCTCCATACAATATAATGCACTCCCCATGGTCCTCCATACAGTATAATGTACTCCCCATGGTCCTCCATATAACATAATGCACTCCCCATGGTCCTCCATACAGTATAATGCACTCCCCCATAGTCCTCCATACAATGTAATGCACTCCCCATGGTCCTCCATACAATATAATACACTCCCTATGGTCCTCCATACAGTATAATGCATTCCCCATGGTCCTCTATACAGTATAATGCACTCCACATAATCCTCCATACAGTATAAGGCATCCCCCATGGTCCTTTAAACAATATAATGCACTCCCCATGGTCCTCTATACAGTATAATGCACTCCCCATTGTCCTCCATACAATATAATGTACTCCCCATGGTGCTCCATACAGTATAATGCACTCCCCATGGTCCTCCATACAATATAATGCACCCCTAATGGTCCTCCATACAATATAATGCACCCGCATGGTACTCCATACAATATAATGCACCACTAATCGTCATCCATACAGTATAATTTACCCCCTATGGCCTTCCACACAATATAATGCATCTAATGGTCCTCCATACAATATAGTGTATCTCCCATGGTCCTCCATACAATATAATGCATCCCCATGGTCTTCCATAATATAATGCACTCCACATGGTCCTCCATACAATATAATGCACCCCTAATGGTCCTACATACAATATAATGCACTCCCATGGCACTCCATAAAATTAAATGCACCCCTAATGGTTCTCCATGTAATATAATGCACTCCCCGTGCTACTTCATACAGTATATCCACCCCTCATGGTCATCCATAAAGTATAATGCACTCCCCATGGTCCTCCATAAAATTAAATGCACGCCCCATGGTCCTCCATACACTATAATTCACTCCCCATAGTCCTCCAGACACTATAATTCACTACCCAGAGTCCTCCATAAAATATAATGCACCCCATGGTCCTCCATACGATATAGTGCACCCCCAATGGTCCTCCATAAAATACAATGCATCCCCCATGATCTTCTATACAGTTTACTGCACCCTCATGGACCTCCATACGCTTTAATGCACTCCCCATGGTCCTACATACAATATAATGCACCCCAATGGCACCCCATACAATATAATGCACCCCATGGTCCTCTATACAATATAATGCACCTTCATAGACCTCCATACGATATAATGCACACTCCATGGTCCCTTATACAATATAATGGACCCCTACTGGTCCTCTATTCAATATAATGTATCTCTCATGGTCCTCCATACAGTATAATGCACTCCACATGGTCCTCCAAACAATATATTGCACCCCCATGGTCCTTCATACAGTATAATGAATCCCCATGGTCCTCCATACAATATAATGCTCCCTCCATGATCCTCCATATAATATCATGCACTCCACATGGTCCTCCATACAGTATAATGCGCCTTCCATGATCCTCCATACAATATCATGCTCTCCCCATGGTCCTCCATACAATATATTGCACCCACACATGGTCATCCATACAAAATTCTGCACCCCTAATGGTCCTCCATACATTATAATGCACCCTAATGGTTCTCCATACAATATAATGCATTCCCCAAGGTCTTCCATACAGTATAATGCACCCCCATGGTCATCCATCAAGTATAATGCACCCCCCATGGTCCTCCATAAAATATAATTAACCCCTCATGGTCCTCCATACACTATAATTCACTTCCCATGGTCCTCCATACAATACAATGCACCCCCATGGTCCAACATACAATATAATGCACCCTCATGGTCCTCCATACAATATAATGCAATCTCCATGGTCCTCCATACAGTAATGCACTCCCCATTATCCTCCATGCAATATCATGCACTCCCCATGGTCCTCCCCATGGTCTTCCATACAGTATAATGCACCCCCATGGTCATCCATAAAGTATAATGCACCCCCCATTGTCCTTCATAAAACATAATGAACCCCTCATGGTCCTCCATACACTATAATTCACTTCTCATGGTCCTCCATACAATATAATGCACCCCCATGGTCCTCCATACAATATAATGCACCCCTGTGGTCCTTCATACAATATAATGCACCCCTAATGGTCCTCCATACAGTATAATGCATCTCCCATGGTCCTCCATACAATATAATGCATCCTCATGGTCCTCTATACAATATAATGTAATCCCCATGGTCCTCCATACAATATAATGCACTCCCCATGGTGCTCCATACAGTATAATGCAGTCCTCATGGTCCTCCATACAATATAATGTAATCCCCATGGTCCTCCATACAGTATAATGCACTCCCCATGGTCCTCCATAAAATATAATGCATCCCTAATGGTCCTCCTTACAATATAATGCTTCTCGCATGGTCCTCCATACAATATAATGAATGCCACATGGTTCTCTATACAATATAATGCACTCCTCCATGGTCCTCCATACAATATAATGCAACCCTCATGGTCCTCCATGTAATATAGTGGACTCCCCATGTTCCTTCATACAGTATATGCACCCCTCATGGTCATCCATACAGTATAATGCACCCCTCATGGTCCTCCATAAAATTTAATGAACCCCCCATGGTCCTCCATACACTATAATTCACTCCCCATGGTCCTTCATTCACTATAATTCACTCCCCATGGTCCTCCATACAATATAATGCACCCCCATGGTCCTCCATACAATATAGTGCACCCCCCATGGTCCTCCATACAATGCAATGCATCCCCCATGATCATCTATACAGTATAATGCACCCTCATGGTCCTCCATACGCTTTAATGCACTCCCCATGGTCCTGCATACAATATAATGTAACCCAATATCCCCTAATACAAAATAATGCACCCCATGGTCCTCCATACAATATGATGCACCCCCATGTTCCTCCATGCAATATTATGCACCCTCCATGATCCTCCATACAATATAAAGCACTCCACATGGTCCTCTATACAGTATAATGCACCCCCATGGTCCTCCATACAATATAATGCACTCCCTATGGTCCTCCATATAATATAATGCACCCCCATGGTCCTCCATACATTATAATGCACCTCCATGGTCCTCCATACAATATAAGGCACCCCCATGATCTTCCATACTCTATTATGACCACCAGTTACTGATTTAAAAAAATCAATACAATAATCATCTCTCCTTGTTTCACCCGATGCTTCGGTCAGCTGAGCTTTTGGTGGAAAGAACTGCACATCTCAGAACAGTGGGCGCCCTGTAATGACATCATCGCGCCTGCGCTCTGATACGTCAGACGCCGAGGAAGAATGATGGGAGCAGAAGCTTCTGCTGACTCTCCCTCCTCCATCATCATTGCTCGCGCTGACAGCTGGAGCCCCCCTCCGGTTGTCAGCAAGAGCAATGATGATGGAGGAGGGAGCGTCAGCAGGCAGTGCGGGTGCTGACAGGCGGAGGGAGACCAAGTGTAGGCGCTGAAACCTGGCCCAAGCGGCTCACGGACAGCATAGCAGTTGCATGGCCTGCCGCCATTGGCGTTAAGCCACTGTCTGCAGTTTAGGAGTAGTGGCCGGTCTGTTAGGCATAAGTTAAGATTCAGTGCCTCAGGATCGGGCCAGCTTTTGTCCCCTCCACACTTTTCCACTGCTGCAGAGGTAAAGCTGCCTGATATAGTAGAATTGGAGAGCGCATAGTTCGGGTCAGTGGCTTCACCATGCCACCCACCCAAAATGTCTTCAGAATCGCACTGGCCACTGAAAATAATGAAGCTGCTAGGTAGAGGAGCCGTGTGCTCCTAAAGATTGATTTAGAGAAAAACCCTATAATTGGCAATAAACTCCTTTCCAAAAATGATCTAATAGTTTAATCTAATAATCACATTCCAAAGAACATAGAACAGGTGTTGGATCCCCTCTGCCGGATCCAACCTTGTAGATTGCTTGCCATATATGAGAGCAGAGCTCCACCTATGCACTTATATGTGAAGGTACTGGTTTATAATGAGCAAACAATGGTGTCAGTAATGTACACCATAAGTTAAAGTGAAAAGTAATGGTTGGCAGAGGACGGGGTACAGGTTTATCATAAGGGATATAAATCTTTGGACTCTGCTGGAAGTCTTGGGTTATGTTGAGTAGATGAAGAATAAAATGTGAACTGTGATTTGCCAGGTGCTGATCTTTTGTATTTTGTTACATTTTGGTGTAGCTTTGACACAATTTACAACAGAAGAAGTGCAACAATCTCACTGCAATACACATCAAAGCAGCCAAGCAAGACTTGCATGATGCCACCCCAGCATTGTACGGCTGCAGTTGTCACAATATTTCCGATGGTCCATGTGGTTCCATGTGATGTCATGCTGCTCTGTGATGTCACGTTGGTCCATGTCTCCAGATTTCACTCTTCTAAGTGTTCCATGAAGTTACTTTCTGATGTCATGCCGCCTTGTGACATCACATAACCAGTGACTTATGCACTCAGCCATCTTGATTCCTTCTGTGGACCTTTGCCGTCTGACGTGTGAAGGTGCACTTTTCTTGAGCTCATTGAACTTTTGATTGTGATAGTAGCACAACATGAGTGATAGAGTCGGAAAAAAACGGAAAAAGATCTCCAACAGAGAAGAGACCACTAATTCTACCAAGAAGGATGGTCTCTTATGTCAGGATAGAGATGTCCCTCATAACACCAGAGAGGACGTCAATGAGGAGAGGAATTCTCCCAACTCACATTCTCTCCAAAGACCAAGAGAGAAGTCTGGGTCTCGGGACTCGAGGACCAGAGATGAGGCTCCTTATAAAAAAAGAAGATGCCTTGATGCTGGAGAGCGTCAGGCCCTAAACAGCCCTCAAAAAACTCAGGTGGACACCGGAGTTTTAAAGAGAAAGAGAGAAGACCATGTGGAAGTGAAACAATCTATCACTGGAGGTGAAAGAACGAGCCGATCCTGTATTAATGAGGCTAAAAGGCCAAAACCAGACACCAACTTTTGCCCAATAGCAGGTAAGATGGAAAATTAATCATTAATGTCCTAAATGTACAAATTAGGTGCTATACACTTCTGTTACCAAGATACCTGTATTCAAACCCTAGCAGTATGTCTTCTGCTGCAGGATAAAAGAGATTCTAGTTGAGTTAAAACAATGATCTTTATTGATACATTTTAAAAAACAAATCAACAGGGTGGGACAAAAAAACTCCAATGGAGAGAGACAATGGAGTAGCTTGGTTACATCAGATCCATTCTAATAATCAAATTGAAAATACAACTAGATCAATATAGGAGTATGGCACGACAGATAATATATTTCCTAGGGTAACAATGACACAATGCCTATATACAATATCAATACACGTGAAGAAACCTGTCTCCTGAAGCAAGAGAACAAGGCAAGATAACATGCAATATAAGATGGAAAATTAGTGTAATCAGGGGCATAATCCCAACTAATAGATGGATATATATAAAACAAACTAACGACATCTTTATCGCCAAGCCTATTGGTGTGCAAAAAAATCAGATCCCATATGGACCAGCTGTATTGCCTCCAATTTTTCCAGATACTTTGCAATTATTAGCAGAGGAAACTGAGCTTGGTTAAGTGAATTTTCTTAACTGCCTGTGTATAAAAACGGATGATGCCATATGGATGACAAATCATCTATTTTTTTCTGGATAAAAATCAGACTTTTTCTTATTGTCTTATGTGTAATTTTGCCGAGTGATGATTTAATATTTTACCCTTTTTGTCTCACCAGGAGAAGGCTCCATCCAGACAGATGACATCTCACCCACTGTGCCAGACACCCTGTCTGTGGAAAGTTTCACCTACCACAAGGTTCTTGGTCAAGGACACTTTGGAAAGGTTTGTGATTTTTATCTTTCTCCAATTTTTACATTTATTTAATGTCTATAAAATGCTAAACACAAAGAAAGGTTAGATGGGTCACTTTCTGGTTAGACGTGATCACCAACATCATTGATCAGAAATATAGTAGTCAAGGCTGTCTCCTTTGAAAAACAGCACCACACCTGCCTACAGGTTGTGTCTGGTATTGCAGTCAGGCTACATTAAAGTCAAAGAGGCTGCATTGCAATTCCACATACAACCAGTAGACAACGATATGATGCGGTTTGGGAAGAAAGTAGCTACAGTATAGTTTTGTGATCCATGACAAACTTTTTAGCTGGTTAGAGGGTATTTTAATGCTTAGACTCTCAACAATTTCCTGAATTTGTAGGGAAACCGACATCAAATATTTAATATCACATGTGAAACGCAACATTACATGGTGTTCAGTGAAACTGATGGACTTTGTGTGTAATGCACTGATGTGCCGGATCCTCCAGAGCTAAAAACGCTCTTTATAGCCACTCTCTTCCCCTGGCTAATACAAATGGGCAGTGGTATACTGTGGGTTGCCCGGGGCAAGGCAAGGATTTTGTGCCCCCTAACCCTTGGACCATTAGCATTCCCTGCGTCCCTACCACCAGTCCAGATGTGAAGAGGCCATGGCGGGTACATGATGCTTGGCTTTCTGATACAAATCTTCTCTGCTCTTGCAGATTATTGCACCTCGTACCCCAGATATCTTATTTCTGCTCCTCTTTCAGGTGTTGTTGGCCTCGGAGAAAGTCAGCGGACATCAGCTGGCAATTAAGATTTTAAAGAAGAGGCGGCTATTAAAGGAAAGGAGCACGACAGCGGCAATGAAAGAAAAGCTGTTGCTGCAGATTGCAGAGCGGAGCCCCTTCCTTTGCGCCTCGTACGCCACGTTCCAGACATCGGTAAGAGCTCCCGCTTCTATCATTGACTCCTTTTACCCCTTAGCCCGTTGATATATAATCAGCAAAATTCTAGTATAGTATTATATGATGTAGTATAATGTGAAGGACATCACCTGCCTGATATCGGCAAAAGGGGCTTATAGACATGGGCCCCAAATGGGGTTTCTGGGATGTTTTGCAGGGTCTTAAAATGAGCAGCAAATTTTGGGGTGAAATAAAAAAAAATGAACCATGACGGGTCACAGCTTCATGTTCAAGGGTGACTACTGTACATATAATCACTGGAAACTGTCAGCAGGTTTGTCTTCAGAGACAACCCCCACAATTCATTCTTTTATGGATCACTATGAATTATATTTTTGATTTAACGTCGTCTTCTCCGTCTCCCCAGGATTATCTCTTCTATGTGATGGATTACATGTCTGGAGGAGACCTCCATCATCTGATTAAGACCAAAGCCCCATTTGAAATTGAGACCACCAGGTAAGATTGGCCGGGGGTCTATAGGGAGAATATAGGGGGGTGTACAAGGGTTATAGAACTACTGTTGTTTGGCCAGGATGATTGATGACATCCAATATGGCGGTCACTGTCATCCACCCGGCACAAGCTCCGGGAGAGAACAGATCTTCAGATGTGCAGCAATGCGTCCTCCATATCAGTGCGGATGAGGAACGGGGTCGATTGACATGTTTTTCTCTCTTTCCTATCAGGTTGTACATGGCTGAACTTACCTGCGGCCTCCAGTTCCTCCATTCCAGAGGCATTATACACCGGTAATGAATTGTATAATATTCTCTTATAATATCGGTCATTATATAGATTATTCCTGGGGTACTGCAGGTGGGAGATTTACCCCTTACATCTGGATACACATACAGATATACACACTATATATCCAGATACACACCTTTATATACTGCTGTATACATACATGTAGATAAATTCACAATACTTCTATCAGTTTATCCACATTCTGTCTTTCTAATAACTATTTTTTCTTCTCTTCCAGAGACCTGAAGCCATTAAACATCTTCATAGACAGTGACGGCCACGTCAGGATCGGGGACTTCGGCCTCGCGAAAATCAATTTACACGAAGATCAGAAAGTTTCTGGATATGCAGGAACCCGGAGATACATGGCTCCTGAAGTAAGGAACACGTCATTCTATTACATAGTGATTACTGGATTTCCTGTTATTAATACCAGATCATCAGGTTAAGAATTCAGACGTTCCCCCCGACCACACAATATACAGGGGCATCAGTGGCCCCCATACACTGGACACATACCACACAGATGACCCCATACACTGGACAATTACCACACAGATGCCCCCATACACTGGTAGATCTTAACGGGCCCCAACAGACCCCCCGCTCTCATCCAGAACACTGCACCCCTTCTGGTGTGAGTCTCGCCCCCTTCGGACCCCCATACTGTACAGTACATGGAGGTCTGTTGTCCTCACCTACGTCCTATGCTGCTTGCTGTTAAGCAACGTCTCATTACTGGTTTGTCGTTTGCCGAGCAACGACTCATCCTAAAGATTCCATGATGAATAAGTTACAGAGACCAGAGTCATGGACAGAGATCACCCCCAACTCACTGACTGTTTCCATCTCTTCCTCCTCTATATACTTACAGGTTTTCCGTAGAGAAAAGTTTGACGGAGCCGTAGATTGGTTTTCGCTTGGTGTAATTTTGTGCCAAATGTCATCTGGAAAATATCCATTTTACAACGGGAACGACAGGATGAGACTGAAAATGTCCATTTTGTGGGATGACCCGATCTATCCACAAGACCTCAACCCCGAAATAAAGGACATGATTAACAACGTAAGTATAATATTTATCAGGAGGCAGGAAGCAGTGGTGCAACGTGGGGAAGTCACAGAGGCGTTATCCCAGGGGCCAAATTCTATGGGGAGTAATATTTCTGGATCAGGACTAAGGTTAGGGTTAGGGTTTGTTAGTATTAGGGCTAGGATTAGATATGGGCCTAGGAATAGAGGTAGGGTTAGGTTGGAAGGGATTAGGCTAGGATTAGGGTTAGGGTTACAACTAGGGTATTAACACATAAAAAACAGACAAAAAATATAATAAGTAGGAGAAAAGTATTATAAAATATGTACAATGTTATAAAAACAGACAAAAAAAATAATAAAAAGTAGGAAAAAAGTATAAAATTTGCAAAAAGTTATTTGCCTATTTGATGTCAGATTTCCGCAAAAAACTGAAATAAAACTAGAGAGCCAAAGGGCAAACCTTAATGGCATCAGTATTTTCTTTCGTTGCAGTACATGTGCCCGGGGCATAGGGGGAGCAATTCTGGACAGGTGGAAGGGACTCAGGAAGTGTTACCGCTCCCCAGGTCAAGAGGTGCAATACTTACCTTCCCCCGAGCACCGGCAACCCATGCTACACCCCTGCCAGGGAGAAGAAATAATGAATGATTGTCAGTCACCCAGGATGATGGACTCTTTTTGTATTTATTCCTCAGCTTCTCTGTAAATCCGCTGACAATCGGCGATCATTTGTGAAAGAGAGATTGAGGACACATCCGTTGTTCGAGACAATTGATTGGTTGGCATTAGAATCTGGAAGAATCTCTCCACCAGTCCACGTGGAGCCGGTAAGTACCTAACACCATGGGGGCTTTTTTGGGAGATGTCTGAGAGTAGACAGTGGTCCATTACAGGGACAAGGATTAGATCCCTTTAAGGTGTTGTTTGACACCCCTACCTCTTTATACTCCTCCCCATGGCGCCCTATAGCAGTTGCCTGTGCTGCCTCTATGGTTGGGGTATATCCGCAGCATTGCACATTTGTATCATCAAATCTAGATATAACTTTATGGGACGGGCCTCCAGGGTTCTACCGGGAACTTGTAATTTTACTCCGGATATTAGTAAATTCTGACACCAAACTTTCTTCTTACAGACACCAGTGCAGGATGACGTCATTCCCATTGTGACCATGCTGAACACAAGAAAACCGCGAGGGCCTCCAATAACACCTGAGGAACAGCGGCATTTCATCAACTTCAGCCATGTCAGCTGCAGGTGGAAAAATCTCCAACCAGAGAACCTGAGGAGAACAACATCTAACTCCAGCAGTTCTTCTGGACAAGGAGCTCTGATAGATAATGTAAGTCTCTGGAGTAGGGAGAGGCTTTAGTTTCTTTATCTCTGTCTGAGAAGAAGCTTGCTACAGCAGAAACCTTCTTCCATTTTTTACATTCAAGGTCAATCAAGTTAAAGGGGTTGTCAAGGCTAAAATTAAAAATCTGCAGCTAATTATGTATGTGATCACAGACTGCCGACGCATAACTGTGCAATGCGCACACTGTCATGGTTGCCCTATATTCCCTGTGTGGGTGGTCACGTTGCCAGATGCATTTTGCAAACTTGCGGGGTCACATGCCGACTAGACTTATCTAACTTCTCTCAACTCTCTTCAATAGAAACATAGAGTGATTGCAGACTTTTCATTTCATCCTTTTATGATCACTCTTTTAGACAAAGCCACTTTGATTAGCTTTTATTCATAGATGTGAATTTAACTCTTTCTTTTTTCATTGTCTCACAGCATTTATTTTCATCCAGCACGTCATCATCATCATCCGGATCATCAATCATAGTTCTTCTGTGATCATCATCACTGTTCACCTCATGCAGAACATTTTTGTGGAGGTGCGGCACAAACAGCGGAAGACCTAAGTTTGCCAAAATGAAGAGTAGTCCTTCCATCACGCTTCGTAGAGTTTTTCCCCACTGGGGTTTTTTCACTCTACGACCTGCAGAAGAATGACTCTTCATAACTTGAAGCAAATTATCATCTAATGTAGATGATTGATCCTTGCATGAGACATTAAATGCAATACAATATCTGAGAATGTTACTTGCTCCTTTGTTTATGCTTTCTAATTCCTTATTGGAAGGAGTTAACTTTACAAATATCTCTTATTAACAGTTGACTACTTCATCATCATCTCCTATTGTGTGCACTTGGAAATTTCTTTGTACATCTGGCTATGTGCACACTCTGCGTTTTTGATGCGTTTTTGCAGCGTTTTTTCCACGTGGAAATGCACCAAACATGTTAGGTAACCCATCTGCCAGCTAATGCAATGACAATCTTGATGTGCTGTGGACACGATCCGGAATTTTCTGCTCAGGATTGTCATTGCGTTAAAATCCGCAGCATGTCCATTCTTTGAAGAGTTTCTGCAGTGTTTCCCGCCCATTGAGGTCAACTGATCCGCAGCAAACCAGCAGGTATAAATATATCGGCGGATTTGCTGCAGATGTTTCCTGCGTATTTGACTGACTCAATTCAAGTCAATGAGTCAAATACACTACAAAAACGCCGCAAAAACGCTAAAAAGAATCGTACCCGGGCCAGAGAAGAAGACTACTCCTTCCATCATCCGACTGCCGCTCCCACTGGTAACAGTGAGAGCGGCGCGACTGAGGGGAGAAGTTGTCTCCTCAGCTGAGCCGGTGTCTGTGTGCGGTGTTAAAAAATAAATAAATAAATTAAAATATGCATTAAAATAAAAACACCTTTCATTCTCATCTGTCCGGCGTCCTCCCGATGTCCCCGGCAACCCAATCACCTGTGTGGAAATATTCCCACGCAAAACTGATGCAGTAAATGAGGTCACCAGAGCTGATCAGCTAATCTTCAGCTGATGAACTCCGGTGAACTCAGCCTGCAGCACAGCGATGTACACTGACAAGAGTAATTACACTCCTATCAGTGTATAGTGCTGTCTTCTACAGCAGTCACATCAGTGATTAATGTGACTGCTGTAGAAGTGACCCAGATTACATCATGATGGTGGACAGGTGAGGGATATGGTTGTTTTTTATTTTTATTTTTTACAGGAGACTAGGGATTCAGATATTAGGAGAATAATAAATAAATTATTAAAACCATGTGTCATTTTATTTCAATAAAAGACTTTATTCTTGCCGTGTCTTTATTGAAAAAGTGTCGTAAACCTTAGTACTGGTTTAGTAATGTAGTCTTCTTATAGACACCTCTTAATTACTAACCTGGGCTTCATGTCAGCTGCCAATACAAGGGTGACATAAACCCCAACCTTATTACCCCACTCGCCAGTGGGAAGAGCGAGGTTAAGCACCAGATTTTTTTGACAAACAAGGAAAGGGAGAAGGGGAGGAAAAAAAAAAATCAGCTCACCCGATGGTTAATAGCTGGAGGCTCTGTGTGAGTTGATCCGATAACGGAATAGCCTTGGTTCCAGGCACTCTTTTAGAACAGGAAAAAGAAATGTAGTCTTCCAGCGGATCTTCGATAAAATTAAGCTTTTATTAGGAACATATAAAAGCAGCCATGTCACAAGGACAATACACGGGATACAAGGACACAAGACATGATAGTCCCAACGCGTTTCAGCTAAGTTTTAGCCTTAATCATGGGATAAAGTCACTGTGGGACATAATGATATATATAGCTATGCATACAAACATGGCTCCACCTAGACACAAATGGTAAATAGTTAGTTAATTACTAGGTAGGAGTTAAATTAAAAGTGACAGACCAGTAGAACAAAATACAAAATAAAAACACTATATTTTACTGACACTGCAAAAGAAAAACAGTTATACAGAGTATATATATATATATGAATCATGGAACAGTACAATCTGAAAAAAGTACGAGAGTTACCTTAAATGAATAGAATTGTTTAAGAAATCTGGTATTGATTTTCTACTACAACATTATCAATTCTGATTGAGAATTAGTATGGATAACCTCTCTTTGAAAATAAGATATTTCATAAATTTAGCTATGGGCATATAAATGTCTTTGTTATAATAGTGTCTCATCATCATATTAAATTCTCCCCCAGAGATATTTGGAATTGCGGGAGAAAACCCGCTAATAAGAAAAAAAATTAAATAAAAAAATTAAAAATATTAAAAAAAAACTTTTTTTTTCCTTCTTTTTTTTTTTTTTTCTTTTCCCTTCTCCAATTTATGTATATTGTAATATTAAGTCTTGTCTGATGTTCAGAACTTGTGGTATTCTAGTAGCTAATCTAAAGATCCAAAAGGATTCTCTATTGAGAATTTTTCTCTTATATTCTCCTCCTCTAAAAGGTTTATAAACTTTTTCTATGGCTCTAAATTTAAAACCAGACACATCTCCACCATGTGTATGCTGAAAATGTCTTGATAAAGACGAGCAATTAAAGATTTTTGGGTTGCTAGCATCAGATAGATGCCTCCTAATGCGTTTTTTCAATGGCCCAGTAGTGCAACCAACATACTGTAATTTGCAAAGAAAACATTGTGCAAGGTAGATAACATTATCAGTGTTACAATTCATAAAAGAATTAATATTATAGGTCTGATTAGTAATGTAAGATTGAAAAGATGTGCTTTTCTGGGCATAGCCACATAGATGGAGAAGGACTTGGGCATCTTGATTGATAGCAAACTAAATTGGAGTGCCAAAAGTCAGGCCGCTGCTGTAAGGGCAAACAGGGTAATGGGATGTATCAGAAGAGGTATAGCTGCAAACGATGAGAACATTGTTCTTCCTCTGTACAAAGCACTGGTCAGACCACACTTGGAATACTGTGCTCAGTTATGGGCCCCAATATATAGAAAGGATATAAATGAGCTTGAAAAGGTACAAAGGAGGGCAACAAAATTAATAAAGGGAATGGAGGGACTGCAATACCCAGAGAGGTTGGCAAAACTAGAACTATTCAGCCTGGAAAAGAGAAGGTTGAGGGGGGACATAATAAATGTGTACAAATATGTTAGGGGACAGTATAGAGATCTTGCCCGGGATTTGTTCAAAAGGAGGGATATTACGGTAACAAGAGGGCACTCACTAAGACTGGAAGAGAAAAGGTTTCAGCACCAGCATAGGAAGGGGTTCTTTACGGTAAGAGCAGTGAGAATATGGAATTCACTGAGTGAGGAGACGGTAATGTCGGATTCACTACACCAGTTCAAGCGGGGACTGGATGCATTTCTAGATACCAGGCAGATTTCAGCATATATTTAAAAATAAAATAAAATAGTAGGTTGATACAGGGATTTATTCTGACTGCTGGTTTCAGAGTCGGGAGGGAATTTTTCCTCAGGTGAAGATTGGCCAAATCATTTGGGGTTTTTGCCCTCCTCTGGATCAACTTTAGCAATTACAGAACTAACAGGTCGAACTTGATGGACGCAAGTCTTTATTCGGCTTTACAAACTATGTTACTAAGTTACTATGTTACTTTAATAATTGGCAAAACCCAAAAATCTCTGTATATATTTCAAACCAATAGGCCTAGGCCATTCCTGCACAGCCTGAACCTTCACCGGGTCCATCTCAAAGCCCTCGCTGGAGACAATGTAGCCCAAAAACTAATTTTCTGCACAGCGAACTCACTTTTCTCCAGCTTAGCAAAGAGTGAATTATCACTCAATAACTGCAAAACTTAACGTACACTCTGCCAATGGGACTTCAGATCTGGTGAATAAATCAAAATGTCATCCAAATACACAACCACATTCTTACCAATCAGAGGTCTCAGGATGTCATTAATAAGGTTCTGAAAAAATGCAGGTGCATTGTTAAGACCTAAAGGCATCACCAGATTCTCAAAATGACCTACCGGAGTGTTAAAAGCAGATTTCCATTCATCACCCTCCTTTCACTCGTAACAAATTGTATGCCCCCCGGAGATCAATTTTAGAGAACCACTTGGCCCCAACCAACTAGTTAAACAAGTCAGGAATTAACGGCAATGGGTAGGAATTGCGTACGGTAATCTTATTAGTTTCACGAAAATCCAGACATAGACGTAAACCCCCGTCCTTTTTTTTAACAAAGAAAAATCCAACTGCCACAGGCGACTTACAAGTCCAAAATTTCTTGGTGAACTCCATTGATAGTGAGGGGAAATGCAGCAACCTTGTGAGTAATACATTTCAAGGGAGTGTTATCAATTGCAATCACAGAAATAGGTGATGACAAAGGTTTGGATTTCAATTTAAGGTTTTCCAAAAACCTTTTATCAATCACATTAAGTGTTGAACCACAATCCACAAATACCTGAAATTCAATCAAATTTTCCTGCAAAGTAGTACTCCCAGAAAGAAATACTCCTGCAGAGCGTAAACAAGCTATACTGGCGTAACTGACCTTTTTTTCTTCTTTATTTAAACGAAGCTCACAATACTTAATCAAATGGTCAGCTTTACCACAATAAAGACACAATCCCTCAGCGAACCCCTGGTCTCTTTCCTGAGAGCGGAGCGACTTCGCCCCAACCTCCATCCGTTCTCCAACGTCAGAGCTGATTTTCTGTGGCCTAGGACCTGGCATTACAGGAGTCTTTACCTCATTCTGCCTGAACCTCAGCCTCCTGTCCACACAAACAGCTAATTGCATGGCATCCTGCAGAGTCTCAGGTGCAGGGAATGCAATTAGCAGATCCTTAACCCTGTCACTCAGACCAGCGAGAAATAGGCATTTCAGAGCTGGATCATTTAACTTCTGAAGCCCATCTTCTGAAGTGTGTGCAATAAATTTTCAACATCACCTGACCCCTGATTCAAATGCCTGAGTTGTGCCTCAGCAGATGAGATTCGATCAAGATCGTCATATAATATCCCCATAGCAGAAATAAATTCGTCTACAGACCTTAAACATGGCTCATTAGGTTGGAGAGAAAAGGCCCACCCCTGTGGTTCTTTGCGCAAAAGTGACATAATAAAACCAATGCACTGTGATTCATTCCCAAAGGATCTTTTTCTCAAACGAAAATATAACAAACAAGCATTTTTAAAGGAAAAAAAATCTTGCTGTTTACCATAAAAAACATCAGGCAGTACTACCTTGGGTTCGACAAAATGCGCTCCAGGACAGCTACTCACGTGTTGCTGAAGCTCGGCCACCTCCACAGACAATCCCTGCAGGCGTTGAGCCAACTCCTGGACGGAAACCATACTGATCCCCGAATTTCTTTTCTTTAGTCTCAAACGAAAATATAACAAACAAGCATTTTTAATAGTGTTGAGTGAGCATGCTCGACACTGCTCGATACTCACCCGAGCATCTCACTACTCGGGATGTTCGGCGAGCACCGAGCATTTTTGGGTTACTCGGGCGGGAGCTTAGGTCTCCGCCCTGCATGTTTGGCGCTCTTTACAGAGCCAATGAACATGCAGGGATTGCCAGCCAGTCATTGTAATGCCGCAGCCAAGTTGGTTGTGGGCATTACAGTGTTTGGCTGGCCGCACAGCGTCACCTCGAGTATTTAAAACTGGGCGCCGCCATCTTGGACACAGTCGCTCCGGATCAGACAGTGTAGGGAGAGTGCTGCTGAGCTAGGGAGAGATTTATACTGCGAAATAGGTAGTGTAGGGTCTCTAAAGCCTGCAAAATCAAACAAATAGTCCTTCTCAGGACTAATATCCATCCCAGATATCAGGCAGGCAGGCAGGCTGTATAGGAGACGCAGTGGTTATACCAACAAACACTGCATTACAGTCCTGTGTGTTGCTGCTGTTGTTAGGCTTAGCCCCAGGTCTCAGGGGCCAGGAAAAATCCTTTTTTTTTTTATCTGAATCCACTTTTTTTTTTCCTCAGTCAGACTGCAGAAATACCTTTTGGTATTTCCCCCCCACAAAAAAATTGAGTGTGTCTGTGAGTGTTCAGACACAAATATATCTGTTTAAAAGATTCTGGTGTAGGCCAGAGAAATAGAACTGTGGTTTTCCTCTTCCACGGTTCAAATCTGGGTGTAATCCACCTTTTTGCCTTTTTTACATAAAAAAAAACAGTTTGAGTGTCTCGCTGACTGTTCAGACACAAATATATCTGTTTAAAAGATTCTGGTGTAGGCCAGAGAAATAGAACTGTGGTTTTCCTCTTCCACGGATCAAATCTGGGTGTAATCCACCTTTTTGCCATTTTTACATGAAAAAAAAAAACAGTTTGAGTGTTTCGCTGACTGTTCAGACACAAATATATCTGTTTAAAAGATTCTGGTGTAGGCCAGAGAAATAGAACTGTGGTTTTCCTCTTCCACGGATCAAATCTGGGTGTAATCCACCTTTTTGCTTTTTTACATATAAAAAAACAGTTTCAGTGTCTCGCTGACTGTTCAGACACAAATATATCTGTTTAAAAGATTCTGGTGTAGGCCAGAAAACTAGAACTGTGGTTTTCCTCTTCCACGGTTCAAATCTGGGTGTAATCCACCTTTTTGCCTTTTTTACATAAAAAAAATCAGTTTGAGTGTCTCGCTGACTGTTCAGACACAAATATATCTATTTAAAAGATTCTGATGTAGGCCAGATAACTAGAACTGTGGTTTTCCTCTTCCACGGTACAAATCTGGGTGTAATCCACCTTTTTGCCTTTTTTTATATAAAAAAAACAGTTTCAGTGTCTTGCAGACTGTTCAGACACAAATATATCTGTTTAAAAGATTCTAGTGTAGGCCAGAGAACTAGAACTGTGGTTTTCCTCTTTCACAGTTCAAATCTGGGTGTAATCCACCTTTTTGCTTTTTTACATAAAAAAAAACTGTTTCAGTGTCGTGGAACTGGACGTTCTGGTGATGGTGCGTGCAGAGGACGGGGCCGTGGCCAAGGTGAAAATGTGCCCCAACCAACAGCCACATCTTCTCGCTCCCAGTTCTTGACCGAATTACTAGGGAAGCACACAACAACACCACTATTGCAAACTGATCAGTGTGAACAGGTTTTTAATTGTATAGCAGATAATACTTCTAGTCACCTGGGCACCCCCACCTCCGGTCTGTCTTCCACACGGTCAAGTCTTAGTAGCCGTGAGTCTCGACCGCATACTCCTCCTCACCCTGATGCTCCTTCCTCTCACCATGTCAAGTGTCGTCAGACAGCAACTGATCCCACAGTTGGACACTCTGAAGAGCTGTTCACTGGTCCATTTCCATATTTGGGCCCCTCGCCTGCTCCGCTTGAAGTGGTGTAAGAGGAGATCCCATGTAGCAATGGCAAAATATTTGAACAGCCACAGCCACTGGAAGGCGACGCTGGCAATTTGCCACAAGAGGTGGACGATGACGAGACACAATTGCCACGAAGTGAGGAGGAGGACCGTGGTGCAGAAGTGGAAGAGGAGGAGGTGGTGGATGATCTAGTAACTGACCCAACGTGGCAGGAGGACACGCAGAGCGAGGCCAGCAGCACACAGGGGGAGGGAGGCAGAGTACCCCAACAGGCAGGAAGAAGCAGTGTGGTGGCCGCAGACAGAAGGCGGGCAACCATTCCTCGTAACACCAACATGAGGGACGGTGCCAGTACAACCAGTAGGTCTTCCAGAGTCTGGAATTTTTTTAAAAACTCTGCTGATAACCCCAAAAAGGCCATTTGTACCACCTGACTGGTCAGCATCAGCAGGGTGACAAAACTACCAGCCTGACCACCACAAGCATGATCAGGCACATGGCAGCAAAGCACACGACTTTGTGGGGCGAACCCCAGGATCCATGACCAGTGTTAGCGGGTCTCACCACTGCTTCTTCCGCTGTTGTGTGTGTAAGAGAATCCCCTGTTGTGCGTGCAAGGCAATTCCCTGTCCATACTGCATGCAAAGATGCCCCTCCTCTCAGCCTTCACTTGTTATGGCAGTTTCTCAAGAAGCAGTATCAGTGTCCACGTCCACGTCCCACCGCAGCGTTCAATTGTCCATATCCCAGACCTTTGAACGAAAGCTCAAATTCGCAGCCAATGCCCCACAGGCCACATTCCTAAATTCGCACATTTCACGACTGCTTGTGTTGGAAATGCTGCCTTTTAGGCTGCTGGAGATGGAATCCTTCCGCAACCTTATGGCGGTGGCCGTCCCTCGGTACTCGGTCCCCAGCCGACACTATTTTGCCCGGTGTGCCATCCCTGCACTACACAAGCACGTGTCCCAAAACATCTGCCGTGCCCTCAACAACGCAGTTACTGGGAGAGTCCACCTGAGATTGACACGTGGACAAGTGCTTGTGGCCAGGGACGGTACATCTCCATGTCGGCACACTGGGTAAACATAGTGGAAGCCGGGATCCAGTCGGACCTTGGGACGGAACACATCCTCCCCACACCGAGGATTGCGGGCCCTATGTCAGTCAGAGTTGCCCCCACAGTGTACAGCTCCTGCGCACCTCCTCCTCATGTTCAGCCTCCATCTCAGATATCACCACATCAGTTACAAGCTGGAAGCACTGCAGTACTGCCTCAGCCAAGCGGAAACTCATAAACTTAGGTGATAAACCTCACACTGCTTGTGAGTTGTGGACAGCTGTGAAAGTGCAGGCAGATCTGCGGCTGAGACCGCTGAACCTACATCCAGGCATGGTTGTGTGTGACAATGGCCGTAACCTGGTGGCGGTTCTGAGGCGAGGCGAGGTCACACACGTACCATGCCTGGCTCATGTGCTTAACCTTGTGGTTCAGCGGTTTCTTAAATCGTACCCCGAGTTGCCAGATCTGCTCGTCAAAGTACGCCGCCTGTCAGCTCATTTTCGGAAGTCGGCTACAGCCTTTGCTGTGTTGCAGCAGCGTTTGCAGCTTCCGGCACACTGACTGGTACGTTGGAACTCTACCCTCCACATGTTGCAAAGGATTTGTGAGCAGAAGAGAGCAATTGTGGAGTACCAGCTGCAACAAGGCCGTCAATATTCAGGTCAGACTCCACACATAAGACCTCAGGAGTGGACCTGGATGTCTGACATATGTACCATCCTGACAAACTTTGATGAGTCCACCAAGATGGTGAGTGGCGATGACTCCTCGTCTCTTCCAAGGGGCATTAAAATCGTCTTGTTAAGCTACTGTGACCTCCACATCTCTTCCAAGGGTCATTAATATTGTCTTTTTATTCCACTGGGACCTCCACCACTCTTCCAAGGGGCATTGATATTGTCTTTTTATTCCACTGTAACCTCCACCACTCTTCCAAGGGGCATTGATATTGTCTTTTTATTTCTCTGGGACCTCTACCACTCTTCCAAGGGTCATTGATATTGTCTTTTTATTCCACTGGGACCTCCACCACTCTTCCAAGGGGCATTGATATTGTCTTTTTATTCCACTGCGACCTCCACCACTCTTCCATGGGGCATTGATATTGTCTTTTTATTCCACTGTAACCTCCACCACTCTTCCAAGGGGCATTGATATTGTCTTTTTATTCCACTGTAACCTCCAGCACTCTTCCAAGGGGCATTGATATTGTCTTTTTATTCCACTGGGAACTCCACCACTCTTCCAAGGGGCATTGATATTATATTTTTATTCCACTGGGACCTCCACGTCTCTTCCAAGGGGCATTAAAACCGTCTTGTTAAGCTACTGTGACCTCCACGTCTCTTCCAAGGGGCATTAAAACGGTCTTGTTAAACCACTCTGAACTGCACGTCTCTTCCAAAGGGCATAAAAATCGTCTTGTTAAGCTACTGTGACCTCCACGTCTCTTCCAAGGGTCATTGATATTGTCTTTTTATTCCACTGTAACCTCCACCACTCTTCCAAGGGGCATTGATATTGTCTTTTTATTCCACTGGGACCTCCATGTCTCTTCCAAGGGGCATTAAAACCGTCTTGTTAAACCACCCGAACTTCATGTCTCCTCCAAGGGGCATTAAAACCATCTTGTTAAACCACTCTGAACTCCACAGCTCTTCCAAGGGGCATTGAAATGCTGTTTTTAATTACCTCCATTGCATTTCCTCCTAATTTTAGTCAGCTTTTGCTTTTCAATGCATAGGCGAACACTAAGGGAGACCCACTCCCCAATAATGGGTAGAGGGTTTTTAGTATGCTGTAATCCACGTCTGTTTCAAGGGGCATTGCAGTTCCTCATAATTTTTAGAAAGCCTTCCATTCACTGCTTAGGCCAACAATGTACAGGAGACCCAGTTGCTATAAATGGAAAAAACGGTTTAGTTAGGGCCCTCAGACCTCCATGTCACTTCCAAGAGGCATTGGAGTGCCTCGAAATTTTTGGTAGGCATTGCACTCACTATATGCCCTATAACTGTGTAGCCAAACCGCTCCTTTTGGTACAGAAACATATCCTACAAGACATGTGTGGTTGACTGGCCTGATATTGATGTGAATGGTCCCTGTTCCTCCTGCTCTTTCTCCTTTTCCACCACCTCATCCATTATTCATCACCTGAAGCTTTGTTTTAACGGGAGTCATAGAACTGGGATAGTAGCAGAAAACATCCAGCAATCCTCGGAGAAGGTAGGATATGCGCCAAAACGCTGACCACCTCAGACCTAGCCGCTACTACATACATGCGCTTGCATTCCAAGGAACAGAGAGCTAAGGAGATGGATGGCCTCATGATCATGAATAATTTACTTGTTGTGTAGGAGGCCGACCACTGCTGCTGTCTACCTTCTGAACTTTGTGTTGAAGCCTGATTGACCCAGGACCCGCAATCCTCTATGTCTGGAGGACGTATTGCATCCCAGTGTCCAACTGTGTCCCAGCTTCCACAATATTAATCCAGTGTGAAGGCGTCAGTGAGATGGACCATCCCTGGCCACATTCACTTGTCCACGTGTTTGTGGTTAGGCTGTCCTTCCCACTAAATACACTGCTGAGGGCACAGGTAATGTTTTGGTATGCGTGCTTGTGTATAAGGCGCACTGGGACAAATAGGGGCGGCTGGGTACCGTTTATGGACACCCAGCCACCCCCAGGCTGCTGGGGACCATGTGTGGGCACCCGGCCGCGGGGCAGCTGGGGACCGAGTATGGATACCAGGCCGCCGATGCAGCCATGACGTGGTGGCCAGATTCCGCCTCCACATGCCTAAAAGGCCCAATTTCAAGTGCAAGCAAGCATTGCAGCCTGGGAGTGGGTGGGTGGCAGGCTGCATACTTCCGCTTGCATTGCAAGGAATGGGGAAGGTACAATTGAACACTGCCCTGGGACAAGGACTTGAACGGGGATAGTTGCAAGTCTGCAACGACAGGTGCAGGGCGGGAGGCATCTTCGCATGTGCCATGAACAGGGGGTTGGTGTGCACACACTACAGCGGAATAGGCTGTCCTTCCCACTAAATGCACTGGGGAGGGCACAGGTAATGTTTTGGTATGCACGCTTGAGTATAAGGCGCACCGGGACAAATAGGGGCGGCTGGGGACCGAGTATGGACACCGGGCCGCCCCCTGGAGGCTGGGGACTGAGTGTGGACACCCGGCCGCCGGGTGGCTGGGGAATGAGTATGGATACCAGGCCGCCGACGCAGCCATGACATGGTGGCCGGCGTCTGCCTCCACAAGCCTAAAAGGCCCCATTTCAAGTGCAAGCTAGCAGTATAGTATTGCAGCCTGCGGGTGGGTGGGTGGTTGGCTGCATATTTGCGCTTGCATTGCAAGGAATGGGGGAGGTACAATTGAACACTGCCCTGGGACAAGGACTTGCACGGGGATAGTTGCAAGTCTGCATCTTCTGATGCGGCAAGGATCACTTCTGATGGGCACACTTTTAGGCAGTGACCTGGGTGTCAGAGATGCTTCCAGGGGTCTTCCCCATGCTGTTCTCATATCTTTTCAGCACTGTATGCATGTGTCCCACAGCACATGGCCAGATAAGGTTGTAAAATGTTAAAATTACATTTCCCGGTGAATGCATTTGTCACGGTTGAAAGCAATACAAAAGTGCAAAAACGCATAAAAAATGCTACTTGTGAACATAGCCCAAGGTGTGGAGGAGTATTTTTGTTTTTGGATATTTATTTTACCTTATACACAAGTCTTTACCCTGGAAGGGATGTTCCTTAACATATTTCACAGGAAAACAGTTTCAGTTTCGTTTTTGAACAATTTATTGTGAGCCCGAAAAAATGGCTTAATACCTCTGACCACGTTGTTGGCCCCATATAATGCTCCATACAGAATAATGGACTCCATATAATGCTCCAGTCAGAATAACTGGCCCCATATAATGCTCGATACACTATAATGAGGCCCATATAATGGGCCCCATATAATGCTCCGTACAGTATAATGGATCCCATATAATGCTCCATACAGAATAATGGGTCCCATATAATGCTCCATACAGAATAATGGGCCTCATATAATACTGCATATAGAATAATGAACCCCATATAATGCTCGATACACTTTAATGAGGCCCATATAATGCTCCATACAGAATAATGGACCCCATATAATGCACCATACAGAAAAATGGACCCCATATAATGCTTCATACAGAATAATGGACCACATATAATGCTCCGTACAGTATAATGGATCCCATATAATGCTCCATACAGAATAATGGGTCCCATATAATGCTCCATACAGAATAATGGGCCTCATATAATACTACATATAGAATAATGAACCCCATATAATGCTCGATACACTTTAATGAGGCCCATATAATGCTCCATACAGAATAATGGACCCCATATAATGCACCATACAGAAAAATGGACCCCATATAATGCTTCATACAGAATAATGGACCACATATAATGCTCCGTACAGTATAATGGATCCCATATAATGCTCCATACAGAATAATGGACCCAATATAATGTTCCATACAGAAAAATGGACGCCATATAATGCTCCATACAGTATAATGGACCCCATATAATGCCCCATGCAAAATAATGGACCCCAAATAATGCTCCATACAGAATAATTGGCCCCATATAATGCTCCATACAGAATAATAGACCCTATATAATGCTTCATACAGAATAATGGGCCCCATATAATGCTCCATAACCAATAATGGACCACATGTAATGCTCCATACAAAATAATGCACCCCCCATAGTCATCAAAAAAGTATAATGCACCCCCATGGTCCTCCATAAAATAAAATGCACCCTCCATGGTCCTTCATACAGTATAATTCACTCCCCATGGTCCTCCATACAATATAATGCATCTCGCATGGTTCTCTACACAATACAATGCACCCCTAATGGTCCTCCATACAATATAATGCATCCCCCATGGTTCTCCATACAATATAATGCACCCCTAATGGTCCTCCATACAATATAATGCATCCCTAATGATGCTAATGGTCCTCCATACAATACAATGCACTCCCCATGGTCCTCCATACAGTATAATGCACCCCCCATGCTCATCCATAAAGTATAATGCACCCCTCATGGTCCTCCATAAAATATAAGGAACCCCCCATGGTCCTTCATACAATATAATGCATCCTCATGGTCCTCCATACAATATAATGCACCCCATGGTCCTGCATGCAATATAATGCACTCCACATGGTCCTACATACAATATAATGCACCCCTAATGGTCCTCCATACAATATAATGCACCCCTAATGGTTCTAATGGTCCTCCATACAATATATTGCACTCCCCATGGTCCTCCATACAGTATAATGCAACCCCCATGGTCATCCGTAAAGTATAATGCACCCCCATTGTCCTCCAAAAAATATAATGTACCCCCCATGGTCCTAAATACACTATAATTCACACCCATGGTCCTTCATACAATATAATGCACCCCATGGTCCTCAAATCAATATAATGCACCCACATGGTCCTCCATACACTTTAATGCACTCCCCAAGGTCCACCATACAATATAATGCATCTCTAATGGTTCTCCATGCAATATAATGCACTCCCCATGGTCCTTCATACAGTATAATGCACCCCCCCATAGTCATCAAAAAAGTATAATGCACCCCCTTGGTCCTCCATAAAATAAAATGCACCCTCCATGGTCCTTCATACAGTATAATTCACTCCCCATGGTCCTCCATATAATATAATGCATCTCGCATGGTTCTCTACACAATACAATGCACCCCTAATGGTCCTCCATACAATATAATGCATCCCCCATGGTTCTCCATACAATATAATGCACCCCTAATGGTCCTCCATACAATATAATGCATCCCTAATGATGCTAATGGTCCTCCATACAATATAATGCACTCCCCAAGGTCCTCCATACAGTATAATGCACCCCCATGCTCATCCATAAAGTATAATGCAACCCTCATGGTCCTCCATAAAATATAAGGAACCCCCCATGGTCCTTCATACAATAAAATGCATCCTCATGGTCCTCCATACAATATAATGCACCCCATGGTCCTCCATGCAATATAATGCACTCCACATGGTCCTCCATACAATATAATGCACCCCTAATGGTCCTCCATACAATATAATGCACCCCTAATGGTTCTAATGGTCCTCCATACAATATATTGCACTCCCCATGGTCCTCCATAAAGTATAATGCACCCCCATGGAGCGCAATACAATATAATGCACCCCCATAGTCCTCGATACAATATAATGTACCCCCATGGTCTTCTATACAATACAATGCTGCCCTAATGGTCATCCATACAGTATAATTCACCCCCTATGGCCTCATACAATATAATGCATCCAACGGTCCTCCATACAATATAATGTATCTCCCATGGTCCTTCATACAATATAATGCATCCCCATGGTTCTCCATACAGTATAATGCACCCCCATGGTCCTCCATACAATATAATGCACTCCTATGGTCCTCCATACAATGTAATGCACCCCATGGTCGTCCATACATTATAATGCACTCCCCATGGTCCTTTATACAGTATAATGCACCCCCCATGGTCCTCCATACAATATAATTCACTTTCCATGGTCCTCTTTACAATGTAATGTACTCCCCATGGTCCTCCATACAGTATAATGTACTCCCCATGGTCCTTCATACAATATATTGCACCCCCATGGTCCTCCAAACAACATAATGCACTTCCCATGGTCCTACATACAGTATAATGCACCCCCCATAGTCCTCCATACAGTATAATGCACTCCCCATGGTCCTCCATACAGTACAATGCACCCCCCATGGTCCTCCATACAATATAATGCACTCCCCATGGTTCTCCATACAGTATAATGCACTCTCCATGGTCCTATATACAATATAATGCACCCCTAATGGTCCTCCATACAATATAAAGCACCCCCATGATCAGCCATACAATATAATGCACCCCTAATGGTCCTCCATGTAATATAATGCACTCCCCATGGTCCTTCATACACTATATGCACCCCTCATAGTCATCCATAAAGTATAATGCACCCCCCATTTTCTTCCATTAAATTTAATGCACCCCCCAATCTCCTCCATACACTATAATTCACTCCCCATGGTCCTCCATACACTTAAATTCACTCCCCAAGTTCCTTGATAAAATATAATGCACCCCATGGTCCTCCATACAATATAGTGAAGCCCCCATGGTCCTCCATACAATACATGTGCATCCACCATGATCTTCTATACAGTGTTTTGCACCCTCATGGTCCTACATACAATATAATGCAGCCCAATGGCACCCCATACAATTAAAATGCACCCCATGGTCCTCCATACAATATAATGCACCCCCATGGTCCTCCATACAATATAATATACCCCCCTTGTTCCATTATACAAAATAATGCACCACTAATGGTCCTATATACAATATAATGTATTTCCCATGGTCCTTCATACAATATTATGCATCCCCATGGTCCTCTATACAGTAAAATGCATCCCCATGGTCCTCCGTACAGTATAATGCACTTCCCATGGTCCTCCATACAATACATTGCACCCCCATGGTCCTTCATACAATATAATGAGCCCTCATGGTCCTCCATACAATATAATGCTGCCCTCATGGTCCTTCATACAGTATAATGCACTCCCCATGGTGCTCCATACAGTTTAATGCTGCCCTCATTGTCCTTCATACAGTATAATGCTCCCCCCATGGTCCTCCATACAATATATTGCACCCACACATGGTCATCCATACAAAATTCTGAACCCCCAATGGTCCTCCATACACTATAATTCACTTCCAATGGTCCTTCATACAATATAAAGGACCCCCATGGCACTCCACACAATATAATCCACCCCCATGGTCCTTCATACAATGTAATGAACCCCAATGGTCCTCCACACAATATAATGCACTCCCCATTGTCCTCCATACAGTATAATGCACCCCCATGGTCCTCCATACAATATCATGCACTCCCCATGGTCCTCCATACAATATAATGCACCCCCATGGTCCTCCATACAATATCATGCACTCCCCATGGTCCTCCATACAGTATAATGCACCCTCCATGGCCCTCCATACAAAATCATGCACTCCCCATCGTCCTCCATACAATATATTGCACCCCTACATGGTCATCCATACAAAATTCTGCACCCCAAATGGTCCGCCATACAATATAATGCAGCCCAAATAGTCCTCCATACAATATAATTCACTTCTCATGGTCTTCCATACAATATAATGCACTCCCTGGTCCTCTATACAATATAATGCACCGCTAATGGTCCTCCATACAATATAATGCAACCCCATCGTCCTCCATACAATATAATGCACTCCTTATGGTCCTCCATACAGTTTAATGCATCTCCAATGCTCCTCCATACAATATAATGCATCCCCATGGTCATATATACATTAAAATGCACCCCAATGTTCTTCCATACAATATAATGCACACTCATGGTCCCCCATACAATATAATGCACTCTCCATGGTCATCCATATAGTATAATGCACCCTCATGGCCCTACATACAATATAATGCACCCCATGGTCCTTCATACAATATAATGTATCTCCCATGGCCCTCCTTACAATATAATGCATCTCCATGGTCCTAGATACATTATAATGTACCCCTATGGTCCTCCATAAAATCTAATGCATTCCCCATGATCCTCCATACAATATAATGCACCCCAATGGTCCTTCATACAATATAATGCACCCCCATGGTCCTCCAAACAATATAATGCACTCCCCATGGTCCTCCATACTGTATAATGTACCCTCATGGCTCTACATACAATATAATGCACTTTCCAAGGTCCTCAATACGATATAATGCACTCCCCATGGTCCTCCATGCAATATAATGCACTACCCATGGTACTCCATACAATATAATGCACACCCCATGGTCCTCCATACAGTATAATGCACCCTCATGGATCTACATACAATATAATGCACTTTCGAAGGATCTCAATACCATATAATGCACTCCCTATGGCCTTCATACAGAATAAAGTATCCTCCATGGTCCTTCATACAATATAATGCACTCCCCATAGTCCTCCATACAATATAATGCACTCCCCATGGTCCTCCATACAGTATAATGCACGCCACATGGTCCTTCATACAGTACAATGCACCACCCTTGGTCTCTAATACAATATAAAGCACCCCCATGGTCCTCCACACAGTATAATGCCCTCCCCAGGGTCCGCCATACAATATAATGTACTCCCCATGGTCATCCATACAGTATAATGCACCCCCATGGTCTTCCATACAATATAAAGCAATCCCCATGGTCCTCCATACAGTATAATGCACCCCCCATGGTCCTCCATGCAATATAATGCACTTCTCATGGTCCTCCATACAATAGAATGCACTCCCCATGGTCCTCCATACAGTATAATGCACTCCCCAGGTCCTCCATACAATATCATGCACTCCCCATGGTCCTCCATACAATATATTGCACCCCCACATGGTCATCCATTCAAAATTCTGCACCCCTAATGGTCCTCCTTACATTACAATGCACCCCTAATAGTCCTCCATACAATATAATGCACTCTCCATGGTCTTCCATACAGTATAATGCACCCCCCATGGTCCGCCATAAAATATATTGAGCCCCTCATGGTCCTCCATACACTATAATTCACTTCTCATGGTTCTCCATACAATATAACGCACCCCATGTTCCTCCATACAATATAATGCACCCCCATGTTCTTCCATACAATATAATGCACCCCCCATGGTCCTCCATAAAATATATTGAGCCCCTCAAGGTCCTCCATACACTATAATTCACTTCTCATGGTTCTCCATACAATATAACGCACCCCATGGTCCTCCATACAATATAATGCACCCCCATGTTCCTCTATACAATATAATGCACCCCAATGGTCCTCTATACAATATAATGCACCCCTAATGGTCCTCCATACTGTATAATGCATCTCCCATGGCCCTCCATACAATATAATGCATCCCCATGGTCCTCCATACAATATAATGCACCCCCATGGTCCTCCATACAATTTAATGCACCCCAGTGGTCCTCTATGCAATATAATGCACCCCTAATTGTTCTCCATACAGTATAATGCATCTCCCATTGTCCTCCATACAATATAATGCATTCCCATGGTCCTCTATACCATATAATGCACCCCATGGTCTTCCATACTTTAAAATGCACCCCTATGGTCCTCCATATACTATAATGCACCCCCATGGTCCTCCATACAATATACTGCACTCCACATGGTCAACCATACAGTTTAATACACCCCCCTAGGCCCTCCATACAATTTAATGCACCCCATGGTCCTCCATACAATATAATGTATCTCCCATGGTCTTCCATATAATATAATGCATCCCCATGGTCCTCCATACATTAAAATGCACCCCCATGGTCCTCCATAAAATATAATGCATTCCCCATTATCTTCCATACAATACAATGCACCCCCATGGTCCTTCATACAATATCATGCACTCCCTATGGTCCTCCATACAATATATTGTACCCCCACATGGTCATCGATACAAAATTATGCACCCCTAATGGTCCTCCTTACATGACAATGCACCCCTAATTGTCCGCCATACAATATAATGCATCCCCATGGTCCTCTATACAATATAATGCACCTCATGGTCCTCCAAACATTAAAATGCACCCCTATGGTCCTCCATACAATGCAATGCACCCCCATGGTATCCCATACAATAATATGCACTCCCCATGGTCATCCATACAGTATAATGCACCCCCCATGGCCATCCATACAATATAATGCACCACATGGTCCTCCATACAGTATAATGCTCCCCCCATGGTCCTCCATACAATATAATGAGCCCCCATGGTCCTCCATACAATATAATGCACTCCCCATGGTCTACCATACAGTATAATGCACTCCATGGTCATCCATAAAGTATAATGTACCCTCTATGGTCCTCCATAAAATATAATGAACCCCATACAATATAATTCACTCCCCATGGTCATCCATACAATATAATGCACCCCCATGGTCCTTCATATTTTGCAACCACACATTGTCATCCATACAAAATTATGAACCCCTAATGGTCCTCCATACATTATAATGCACCCCTAATGGTCCTCCATACAATATAATGCACTCCCCATGGTCTACCATACAGTATAATGCACCCCCATGGTCATCCATAAAGTATAATGCACCCTCTACGGTCCTCCATAAAATATAATGAACCGCTCACGGTCCTCCATACGCTATAATTCACTTCCCATGGTGCTCCATACAATATAATGCACCCCCATGGTCCTCCATACATTATCATGCACCCCCATGGTCCTCCATACAATATAATGCACTCCACATGGTCATCCATACAATATAATGCACCCCCATGGTCCTTCATACAATATAATGCACCCCCATGGTCCTCCATACAATATAATGCATCCCC
The DNA here is from genome assembly GCF_046119375.1 of Phyllobates terribilis. NCBI lineage: Eukaryota > Metazoa > Chordata > Amphibia > Anura > Dendrobatidae > Phyllobates > Phyllobates terribilis. The sequence goes on along the minus strand of NW_027362769.1, from coordinate 215,637,810 downwards.
ATGTTCCTCCATACAGTATAATGCACCCCCCTTAGTCCTCCATACAACATCATGCACTCCCCATGGTCCTCCATACAGTATAATGCACCCTCCATGGTCCTCCACACAATATCATGCACTCCCCATGGTCCTCCATACAATATATTGCACCCCCACATGGTCATCCATACAAAATTCTGCACCCTTAATGGTCCTTCATACATTGTAATGCACTCCCAATAGTCCTCCATACAATATAATGCACTCCCCATGGTCTTCCATACAGTATAATGCACCCCCATTGTCATCCTTAAAGTATAATGCACACCCCCATGGTCCTCCATACAATATAATGCAGCCCCATGGTCCCCCATGCAATAAAATGCACTCCCCATGGTCATCCATACATTATAATGCACCCCCATGGCCCTCCACACAATATAATGCACCCCATGGTCCTCTATACAATATAATGTATCTCCCATGGTCCTCCATACAGTATAATGCACCCCCATGGTCCTCCATAAAATATAATGCATTCCCCATGATCCTCCATACAATATAATGCACCCCCATGGTCCTTCATACAATATAATGCACTCCCCATGGTCCTCCATTCAGTATAATGTACCCACCATGGTCCTGCATACAATATAATGCACTTCCCATGGTCCTCCATACAATATAATGCACTCCACATGGTCATCCATACAATATAATGCACCCCCATGGTCCTTCATACAATATAATGCACCCCCATGGTCCTCCATATAATATAATGCATCCCCATGTTCCTCCATACAGTATAATGCACCCCCCTTAGTCCTCCATACAATATCATGCACTCCCCATGGTCCTCCATACAGTATAATGCACCCTCCATGGTCCTCCACACAATATCATGCACTCCCCATGGTCCTCCATACAATATATTGCACCCCCACATGGTCATCCATACAAAATTCTGCACCCTTAATGGTCCTCCATACATTGTAATGCACTCCTAATAGTCCTCCATACAATATAATGCACTCCCCATGGTCTTCCATACAGTATAATGCACCCCCATTGTCATCCTTAAAGTATAATGCACACCCCCATGGTCCTCCATAAAATATAATGAACCCCTCATGGTCCTCCATACGCTATAATTCACTTCTCGTGGTCTTCCATACAATATAATGCACCCCATAGTCCTCCATACAATATTATGCACCCCTAATGGTCCTCCATAAAGTATAATGCATCTCCTATGGTCCTCCATACAATATAATGCACCCCCATGGTCCCCCATACAATAAAATGCACTCCCCATGGTCATCCATACATTATAATGCACCCCCCATGGCCCTCCATACAATGTAATGCACCCCATGGTGCTCTATACAATATAATGTATCTCCCATGGTCCTCCATACAGTATAATGCACCCCCATGGTCCTCCATAAAATATAATGCATTCCCCATGATCCTCCATACAATATAATGCACCCCCATGGTCCTTCATACAATATAATGCACTCCCCATTGTCCTCCATTAAGTATAATGTACCCCCCATGGTCCTGCATACAATATAATGCACTTCCTATGGTCCTCAATACAATATAATGCACTCCCCATGGTACTTCATACAGTATAATATACCCCCATGATCCTTCATACAATATAATGTACTCCCCATGGTCTTCCATACAATATAATGCACTGCCCATGGTTCTCCATACAATATAATGCACTCCCCATGGTCCTCCATAAAGTATAATGCACTCCACATGGTCCTCCATACAGTATTATGCACCCCCCATGGTCCTTCATACAATATAAAGCACTCCACATGGACCTCCATACAGTATAATGCCCTCCCCATGGTCCTCCATACAATATAATGTACTCCCCATGGTCCTTCATACAGTATAATGCACCCCATGGTCCTCCATACAATATAATGCAATCCCCATGGTCCTCCATAAAGTATAATGCACCCCTCATGGTCCTCCATACCATATAATGCACTTCCCATGGTCCACCATACAATATAATGCACTCCCCATGGTCTTTCATACAATATCATGCTCCCCCATGGTCCACCATACAATATAATGCACTCCCCAGGTCCTCCATACAATATCATGCACTCCCTATGGTCCTCCATACAATAAATTGCACCCCCATATGGTCATCCATACATAATTATGCACCCCTAATGGTCCTCCTTACATTATAATCCACCCCTAATGGTCTGCCATACAATATAATGCACTCCCCAGGTCTTCTATACAATATCATGCACTCCCCATGGTCCTCCATACAATAAATTGCACCCCCACATGGTCATCCATACATAATTCTGCACCCCTAATGGTCCTCCTTACATTATAATGCACCCCTAATGGTCCTCCATACAATATAATGCACTCCCCATGGTCTTCCATACAGTATAATGCACCCCCCATGGTCCTCTATAAAATATAATGAACCCCTCATGGTCCTCCATACACTATAATTTACTTCTCATATTCCTCCATACAATATAATGCACCCCATGGTCCTCCATACAATATAATGCATCTCGCATGGTCCTCCATACAATATAATGAATCCCCCATGGTTCTCTATGAAATATAATGCACTCCCCCATGATCCTCCATACAATATAATGCACGCCAAATGGTCCTCCATGTATTACAATGCACTCACCATGGTCCTTCATACAGTATATGCACCCCTCATGGCTATCCATAAAGTATAATGCACCCCCCATGGTTCTCCATAAAATTTAATGCACCTGCCATGCTCCTCAATACACTATAATTCACTCTCCATGGTCCTCCATACAATATAATGCACCCCCATGGTCCTCCATACAATATAATGCACCCCCATGGTCCTCCATACAACATAGTGCACCCCCCATGGTCTTCCATAAAATGCAATGCATCCCCCACGATCTTCTATACATTATAATACACCCTCATGGTCCTCCATACGCTTTAATGCAGTCCTCATGGTCCTCCATACAATATAATTCACTCTCCATGGTCCTCCATACAATATAATTCACTCTCCATGGTCATCCATACAATATAATGCACCCCCATGGTCCTCCATACAATATAATGCACCCCCATGGTCCTCCATACAACATAGTGCACCCCCCATGGTCTTCCATAAAATGCAATGCATCCCCCACGATTTTCTATACATTATAATACACCCTCATGGTCCTCCATACAATATAATGCAACCCAATATCCCCTAATTCAATATAATGCACCCAATGGTCCTCCATACAATATGATTCACCCCCATGATCCTCCATACAATATTATGCACCCTCCATGGTCCTTTATACAATATAATGCATCCCCATGGTCCTCCATACAATATCATGCACTCTCCATGGTCTCCCATACAGTATAATGCACTCCCCATGGTCCTCCATACATTATAATGCACCCCCATAGTCCTCCATACAATATAACGCACCTGTGGCACCCCAGAGGGCCTGGTTGCCAAAGTGGTATTGCTTCCCTCAAAAGAGGTAATACCATGTCTGGAAGCAAGCGGGAGCCCTTTTGGTCAGGTACAGTATACATGCAACACTTTCCTGGCTCCAGGCCAGCAAGGGGAGTTCCTCCCCTTGGCAACTGGTATCTGGGGGCGGGGTTAGTTTAGTCAGTGTCAAGGAGTTGAGATTAGGACATCGAGGAGAGAGGAGCTAGGGACTGGAGCTGAGGAAGCTCGTCCTAGCTGGACTACAAAGAGAACCAGACACTGGAGTCTGAGGCTGTGGGGATTCCAGACCCAGCAGCAGATACCGCAGGGCAGGAGATTGCAGGTCTCCTGGCCCCATCAGATGCCCGGAGGCTCAGCAGCACAGAGGGACCAGTACCGCCAAGGAGGAGCGAGGAATCCACAAGGCCCGAGTTGCCAGCCATACGGATGAGCACAGCACATTACACTCAGGGACATGGGCTACAACACAGCTACAAGCAGAATAGCCAAAGAGTATAGCAAGAACGGCAGGCCTACAACTCCCCCTGACCAGGAGGACTCTATGCTTGCTCCCAGACTGACCAGGCTCTTACCACTAGTCAGTACTCCAGTCCAGGCCTGTTAAAACTGTCATCAGTAAAGACCCTGGGACTGCACTGCACGGACTCTGTGGTTATTTCTGCACCGCGACACCCTGCACAACCACCATCATCCACTCACACTGCCCTGAAGCTACACTCTTCCTGTGGGGAGTTATACCACCCTTGCTGCCAAACCATCAGCTTCAGCGGACTGTTCCGCAGCGGCGGCCTCGTTAGCCGTACTCCACAGGTGGCGTAGTCGGACATTATATATAGCCTATACACCTATACTACCCTTGGATTGACCGCCTGGGTCACGGACCGGGTCACTGCCACTGTGACCACAACCCCCAGCATCTACCGGCCCGGCTCCGGGTACCCCACGGCCCAGGGGGCGTGTCAACTTTGGCGTAGTCGGCAGGATTTCGTGCCCGTTGACACCAGGTACTGTGCGCCTTAAAGAACTGTGTCACATACCATGATGAAGTTTTCGCGCCAAATTACCGCTGTTTCCCTCTATTGTCCGCATTTTTGGGTCACCGCGCGGGAAGAAGAGGGGCGGAACCGCTGGAAGTTCGTGAAGCCCAAGCACCGCCTCACGCACTGACGCAGCGCCAGGTCCTGGAAGGAGCCCCAGCAAGCGCTGACGTCAGACGCATGCGACGCCAGGTCCTAAAAGGAGACCATCGCCTACGGAACTGCGGCCTACGGAGACAAAGTGAAAGAAGGTAGGCCATGGTTCACTAGGGGGGGAGGAAGACGTCCGATATGGAGGGAACTTCAGCCTCAGGCACGGCCGCTGCCGCGGTAATGCCATTCTCCATGCCATATATACCGCGGGCGGCGTGGTTGCTCCAGTACTCAGGAGAGTCACACACCCTGAGTGACTTTAAAGAAAGACTGAGCAGCTTGTTTAAAGTGTACCCCCTGTCCGAGGAGCAGAAAGTGAGCATCCTAATAGGCCAGTTAATTGGAGCAGCCCAGAGAGAAGTGAAGTCCTGGTCAGCCAGAGACAAAGGGACTGTGAAAGAGATACTGGCCCGAGAAACAGGTAGACCCCGACAGTGTGCGAGATGAGAACAGACTGTTAACTGAGCAGTTTATTGAGGATCTACTGTCCAGTGCTCACCGGACACAACTGCGCATAATGGCTCTACAAAACCCTGATCTGGACTTTGCACAATTTAAAGACAGAGCCATCCGGGTGCTGCGAGAACCAACACCATGTGGCGCTATATCTCACCGGCGCCCAGCTATCACCTACCACCAGGAGGTGGCCCCCTTTTTCCCAGAGCCTGTAGGAGCTGATGCACAGACTCTGGACGATGCCCCGTCTACAGACCTGCACCTTCAAGTCCAAGAGCTGACTAAAAGTGTAGCTGCACTAACCAAAACTGTGCAGTCCTTGCAGGTGTCCCCCAAAGGGAAGATCCAGCCGGCTTCCAGTCCGTAGGACATTCCGTGGCGACGACAGAGGATTCCATCAATCAGAGGGAGGAACAGCGACCACTACGACCAGGACAGACAACCCATCTGCCGCCGCTGTCACAAGACAGGACACTATGCAAGATACTGCAATAATTTAAACGAGCAAAACCTGGGGCAGAGGGCCAACCCCCAGGAGTAAGATCACCAGGCCCACAAAGCTGGCGAGATAAGTACGTGGGAGGACGACCGGTCCTACCTATCGTGGTTGACGGCTTTCCGATGAGCGCGTTGCTGGACACTGGATCCCAGGTGACCATTATGCCATATGTTCTTTATAAACGATACTGGACTGATTCGGACATTACGTGCCGTCCAGATGACCGTCTTAGCATCTATGCCAGCAATGGTCAACCCTTACCACAGGTGGGGTATAAAGAAGTGACCATAAAGATTGGCAAAGTAGAGTTGCCATCACAAGAAATGATAATTGTTGACATTGATCGCCGAGAAAGTCATCCCATGATAACCTTAGGCACTAATGGCATTGAAAATTGTCTTTCAGAAATTATTGTCTTGTTACAGCAGGTTGCGGAGACCTCCAGTTCCAGTCAGCAGTGGGTTCTGCAGAGAGAGATCAGAGCCCTGATGAGAAGACAACAGGTAGAACCGTCTGGTGGGAAAATTGGCAGTGTCAGGATGAGTGACCCATTCCCCATTGCCATGCCCCCAAGAAGTGAAATGTTGGTATGCTGTCGGGCAGCAATCGGTCTCAGGGGTAGAGATTACCAGGCCCTGGTAGAGCCCGTATACTCCGACAGTAGGCACCCCCTCTTGACAGCCAGGGGGGTAGTTGATGTCCGCCATGGGAGAGTGCCAGTCTGCATCCTGACTATTGGGGAAAAAGAGGTCTATTTGCCCCGGTATGCTACCCTTGCCAAATTATTCACCGTCAGTAACAACTCTATAAAGACAGTGGAACCCTTACCTCCATCCAAACCGGTGGAGGATAATGGCTCCAAGGGACAGATGGAGGACTGGTGTCAGAAGCTGCATGTGGGCACTGACTCCACCCCTCAACACCAAAAACATGGAGTATACCGGGTGGTCCAGGAGTACGAGCGGGTCTTCAGCAAACACCCACTAGACTTCGGGCAGGTAAAAGGGGTTCAACATCATATCCCCACGGGAGATTATCCACCCATTAAAGAGCGGTACCGGCCTGTACCCCCAGCTCACTACCAATGTGCCAAAGGGATGTTATGGGAGATGAAGTAGGCTGGGGTGATAAGAGATAGTTGTAGCCCCTGGGCAGCTCCATTAGTTCTCGTAAGGAAAAAGGATGGTACAATGACAATGTGTGTGGACTACAGGCAAATTAACTGCATTACACATAAGGATTCATACCCATTACCCAGGATTGAAGAGTCCCTAGCTGCACTAAAATCTGCTAATTATTTCTCTACTTTGGATCTCACCAGTGGGTATTGGCAGGTTCCTATAGCAGAGGCGGATAAAGAAAAAAACGCATTTACAACCCCGATGGGCCTCAGCGAGTTCAACTGCATGCCATTCAGGCTCTGCAACGCCCCAGGAACCTTCCAGCGGTTGATGGAGTGCTGTCTAGGATATAAGAACTTCTAGACAGTCCTGCTGTACCTGGATGACATCCAAGTCCTATGAAGATCACCTGAAGCACCTGGCAGAGGTGTTCGAAGCCCTAGCTGGTTTTGGCCTAATGGTGAAGCCGTCAAAATGCCACCTGTTGAAGCCCAAGGTACAGTACCTTGGACATGTAGTAAGCGCTGAAGGTGTAGCACCAGACCCTGACAAGGTCACAGTAATCAAGGACTGGCCAAGACTCTCCACTATCAAGGAAGTGCAGCAGTTCCTCGGGTTGGTGGGCTACTACCAAAGATTTATCCAAGACTTCACCAAGATGGCGGTACCCATGCAGGACCTCCTAGTAGGCCAATCCAGTAAGGCCAAAAACCCGAAGCCTCCATTTAAATGGGATAAGCTGGAAGACGAATCCTTCAGCAGGCTGAAGATGGCTCTCACGGGAGACGAGATCCTGGCCTACCCTGACTATGGCCAACCCTTCATACTCCATACAGACGCGAGCAATGTGGGGCTGGGAGCGGTGTTGTCCCAGATACAGCAGGGCAGAGAAAGAGTGATTGCCTATGCCAGCAGGAAGCTCCGGCCCACAGAAAGAAACCCTGATAACTACAGCTCCTTCAAGTTGGAGTTCCTCACCGTAGTCTGGGCCGTGACAGAGCGCTTCAAGCATTATCTCGCCTCCTCCAAATTCACCGTCTTCACAGACAACAACCCGCTGACGCACCTGGACACTGCAAAACTTGGTGCCCTGGAACAAAGATGGATGGCCCGACTGTCTAATTATGAGTTCACCATCAAGTACCGGGCTGGGCGCAAGAATGCAAACGCTGATGTGCTGTCCAGGATGCCTAACTTGCCAGATGGGGGAGAAGACTCGGAGGAACTGGAGGAGATAGAGATCCCCGCTTTCCACCGTCATGGGGTAACCCAGTGCTCCCACTGTGTAAATAACAGGTGCTCCACCAACAGAGAGGCCACGTTCAATCCATTGCCCCTCCATGGATGGGCAGAAAAGCAAGATGGTGACCCGGCTGTCCGCCTAGTTAAGGAGTTGCTGACACAAGCTGACTCACACCCTGATCCAGATGCTCCAGAGGAGACCAAACAGTTGTGGAAGGAGAAGGGCAAGTTATTCATCTATGAAGGGAAGCAGTGTCGAAGAGCCATCAACTCCCGGACACATGAACTGGTCTGGCAGGTGGTAGTCCCGAGGCGAGATGCGTCAATGGTCTTAGAAGCGTACCACGATGGATCAGGACACTTCGGATGGAAGAAGTTGGAAGTCCTGCTACGTGAGCGATTCTACTGGGCTGGCATGAGGAAAGCAATCGAGAGATGGTGTCGAGAATGTGGACCATGCAACCTGAGACGAAAAGACCGTGACAGCCACAGGGTTCCCCTGCAGCCCATCATCACCAAACAGCCACTCGAACTGGTAGCCTTCGACCACGTGAAGCTAGCCCCAAGCAGGTCAGGCTATGTCTACGCTCTCACCATTGTAGACCACTACTCCCGGTTCCTGGTAGTAGAGCCAGTAAAGGACCAGACGGCTCAGACAGCAGCCAATGCTTTTCAACAGCACTTCTGTCGCCCGCACGGTTACCCTGACCGTGTGCTTACTGACCAAGGTCCAGCCATCGAAGCGAAAGTGTTCCAGGAATTCTGCAACCTGTACGGCTGCAAGAAAATCAGGACAACGCTGTATCATCTCCAAACCAACGGGTTGTGTGAGAAGATGAATCAGGTGGTGATGGACCTGTTGAAGACGTTGCCCCTGGAAGAACGCAGCCTGTGGCCAGAGAAGTTGCCAGATCTGGTGGATCTATATAATCACATCCCGGTGAACTCCACCAACTGCACACTTACTTACCTGATGAGAGAAAGACCTGGTAAGCTGCCCATCGACCTGGACATGGGAGTCCTAACACCCGAGACCGCCTCACCGGATGCAGGCTGGGATACCGAGCGGCAGCACAAATACCGTAAAGTGCAAGAGAGTGTTGAAAGAAGTTTGTCCCAGGCCAGACAAAAGCAAGAGAAAACTTACAATCAACATGCACCTGCTGTTCCCCTGTCACCTGGAGAGCAAGTCCTTAAGAGGAAGAGGCGACTCCACAAATTGGATGACCAGTGGGAGGTAGAGCCGTACACCATCCTACCCTCGAGTCATGATATCACCAATGTGTGCCTCATTAGTAAGGATGGAGGAGAAACATCAGCAACAGTTTCAAGAGACCACTTGAAGAAATGTCCCGAGCAACTGCAGCACCCTAAAGAAGACAAAAATAGCCCTCAACCCACAGAGGAAGTGGAAGAAATGGTCAAGACGGTACTTGGAGAATTTCCCCGGTCGTGGGCACAAGTGAACAATGCAATTGTTGTGCCAGTCCTTACCTTTCTCCAACCAGCCCCTCAGGAAGTCCCGGAAGAGTTGGAAGAACAGTTGGCCCCGGAGGCAGAAGTTTCCCCATCAGCAGACCAGGAGAATCTACCCTCTGCTAGTAGCGAACCTGTCGTACCCACGGTAAGCCAAAGAATCCGTAGGAAGTTGCCCAACCTACCAGTATCACCTCAAAATACTAGTAGTGCAGTTCACACTGAACCCACCACACCAGGGGTAGACATAAGGGACCAGGGTAGAGCACTGACAGATAGTGCATTACGTAGATCTACCAGAGCTGCAAAAGGTGAGCCCCCTGCTCGTTGGAGAATTTAAAAATGTAAAGTTTAAAGTATAAGAGAACTAAATTGTATGCTGTATATAGTTACCTGTAAAGATATAACAGAGATATTGCTGATTTTGAAATGTTTTATATGAGTGCATTTAACCTGTTTATCCAGTTACCCGAAAAGGGTCCAGAGACTTTTAGGTTATGGACAGTGAATAACCAAGAACTTTCCCTTATAAATAGTTGCACTTGTTAAAGTGCCCCTTATTGAAAGACCCTGAACAAAAACTCGTTGGAGGTGGCCGAAGACGTGGTCCAACACTTGGATCATCTTTCCCTGCAGCCATCCCAGGGCCTCCGTTGAGGGTTTTGGAAGGGTCCCTCAAATTACACCTTGCTCAGTGGAATGGACACCTGGTTGCAGATTATACTGTAACCTATCAAGGACTGTAATGTTTGTAAATATTCTAATGTGCCTGTTATTGTTAATGCTATTGTTACGTTTGAAAAATATGTTCAGTCCCGGAGTACTGAAATTAACTAGAGGGGAATGTGGCACCCCAGAAGGCCTGGTTGCCACAGTGGTATTGCTTCCCTCAAAAGAGGTAATACCATGTCTGGAAGCAAGCAGGGGCCCTTTTGGTCAGGTACACTATACATGCAACACTTTCCTGGCTCCAGGCCAGCAAGGGGAGTTCCTCCCCTTGGCAACTGGTATCTGGGGGCGGGGTTAGTTTAGTCAGTGTCAAGTAGTTGATATTAGGACATCGAGGAGAGAGGAGCTAGGGACTGGAGCTGAGGAAGCTCGTCCTAGCTGGACTACACAGAGAACCAGACACCAGAGTTCGAGGCTGTGGGGATTCCAGACCCAGCAGCAGATACCGCAGGGCAGGAGATTGCAGGTCTCCTGGCCCCATCAGACGCCCGGAGGCTCAACAGCACAGAGGGACCAGTACCACCAAGGAGGAGCGAGGCATCCACAAGGCCCGAGTTGCCAGCCATACGGGTGAGCACAGCACATTAGACTCAGGGACGTGGGCTGCAACACAGCTACAAGCAGAATAGCCAAAGAGTATAGCAAGAACGGCAGGCCTACAACTCCACCTGTCCAGGAGGACTCTATGCTTGCTCCCAGACTGACCAGGCTCTTACTCCAGTCCAGGTCTGTTAAAAGTGTCATCAGTAAAGACCCTGGGACTGCACTGCACGGACTCTGTGGTTATTTCTGCACCGCGACACCCTGCACAACCACCATCATCCACTCACACTGCCCTGAAGCTACACTCTTCCTGTGGGGAGTTATACCACCCTTGCTGCCAAGCCATCAGCTTCAGCGGACTGTTCCACAGCGGCAGGCTCGTTAGCCGCACTCCACAGGTGGCGTATTCTGACATTATATATAGCCTATACACCTATACTACCCTTGGATTGACCGCCTGGGTCACGGACCGGGTCACTGCCACTGTGACTACAACCCCCAGCATCTACCAGCCCGGCTCCGAGTACCCCACGGCCCAGGGGGCGCGTCACACCCTCATGATCTTCTATACTCTATTATGGCCACCAGTTACTGATTAATTAAATACAATAATCATCTTTCCTTGTTCCACCCGATGCTCCGGTCTGCTGAGCCTTTGGAGGAAAGAATTGCACATCTCAGAACAGTGAGCGCCCTGTAATGACGTCATCGCGCCTGCCCTCTGACACGTCAGACGCCGAGAAAGAATGATGGGAGCGGAAGCTTCTGCTGATGCTCCCTCCTCCATCATCATTGCTCTCGCTGACAGCTGGAGCCCCCTTCCGGTTGTCAACAAGAGCAATGATGATGGAGGAGGGAGCGTCAGCAGGCAGTGCGGGTGCTGATAGCCGGAGGGAGACCAAGTGTAGGTGCTGAAACCAGGCCCCACCAGCTCACAGGCACCATAGCAGTGGCATGGCCTGCCGCCATTGGCGTTAAGCCACTGTCTGCAGTTTATGAGCAGTGGCCGGTCTGTTAGGTATAAGTAAAGCTTCAGAGCCTCAGGATCGGGCCAGCTTTTGTCCCCTCCGCACTTCTCCACTGCTGCACAGGTAAAGCTGCCTGATATAGCAGTATTGGAGAGCGCACAGTTCTAGTCAGTGGCTTCACCATGCCACCCACCCAAAATGTCTTCAGAATCGCACTGCCTGCTGAAAATAATGAAGCTGCTAGGTAGAGGAGTGGTGTGCTCCTAAAGATTGATCTAGAGAAAAACCCTATAATTGGCTCTAAACTCCTTTCCAAAAATGATCTAATAGTTTAATCTAATGATCACATTCCAAAGAACATAGAACATGTGATTGATCCCCTCTGCCGGATCCAACCTTGTAGATCGCTTGCCATATATGAGAGCAGAGCACCACCTATGCACTTATATGTGAAGGTACTGGTTTATAATGAACAAACAATGGTGTCAGTAATGAAAAGTAATGGTTAGCAGAGGACGGGGTACAGGTTTATCATAAGGAATAAAAATCTTTGGACTCTGCTGGAAGTCTTGGGTTATGTTGAGTAGATGAAGAATAAAATGTGAACTGTGATTTGCCAGGTGCTGATCTTTTGTATTTTGTTGCATTTTTGGTGTAACTTTGACACAGTTTACAACAGAAGAAGTGCAACAATCTCACTGCAATACACATCAAAGCAGCCAAGCAAGACTTGCATGATGGCACCCCAGCATTGTACGGCTGCAGTTGTCACAATACTTCCGATGGTCCATGCGGTTCCATGTGATGTCATGCTGCTCTGTGATGTCACATTGGTCCATAGCTCCAGATTTTACTCTTCTAGGTGTTCCATGAAGTTACTTTCTGATGTCATGCCGCCTTGTGACATCACATAACCAGTGACTTATGCACTCAGCCATCTTGATTCCTTCTGTGGACCTTTGCCGTCTGACGTGTGAAGGTGCACTTTTCTTCAGCTCAGTGATCTTTTGATTGTGATAGTAGCACAACATGAGTGATAGAGTCGGAAAAAAACGGAAAAAGATCTCCAACAGAGAAGAGACCACTAATTCTACCAAGAAGGATGGTCTCTTATGTCAGGATAGAGATGTCCCTCATAACACCAGAGAGGACATCAATGGGGAGAGGAATTCTCCCACCTCACATTCTCTCCAAAGACCAAGAGAGAAGTCTGGGTCTCGGGACTCGAGGACCAGAGATGAGGCTCCTTATAAAAAAAGGAGATGCCTTGATGCTGGAGAGCATCAGGCCCTAAACAGCCCTCAAAAAACTCAGGTGGACACCGGAGTTTTAAAGAGAAAGAGAGAAGAAGACCATGTGGAAGTGAAACAATCTATCACTGGAGGTGAAGGAACGAGCCGATCCTGTGTTAATGAGGCCAAAAGACCAAAACCAGACACCAACTTTTGCCCAATAGCAGGTAAGATGTAAAATTAATCATTAATATCCTAAATGTACAAATTAGGTGCTAAACACTTCTGTTACCAAGATACCTGTATTCAAACCCTAGCAGTATGTCTTCTGCTGCAGGATAAAAGAGATTCTAGTTGAGTTAAAACAATGATCTTTATTGATACATTTTAAAAAACAAAAAAACAAAGGAACAGGGTGGGACAAAAAACCTCCAATGGAGAGAGACAATGGAGTAGCTTGGTTACATCAGATCCATTCTAATAATCAAATTGAAAATACAACTAGATCCATATAGGAGTATGGCACGACAGATAATATATTTCCTAGGGTAACAATGACACAATGCCTATATACAATATTGATACATGTGAAGAGACCTGTCTCCTGAAGCAAGAGAACAAGGCAAGATAACATGCAATATAAGATGGAAAATTAGTGTAATCAGCGGCATAATCCCAACTAATAGATGGATGGATGTAAAACAAACTAACGACATCTTTATCGCCAAGCCTATTGGTGTGCAAAAAAATCAGATCCCATATGGACCATCTGTATTGCCTCCAATTTTCCCAGATAATTTGCAGTTATTAGCAGAGGAAACTGAGCTCGGTTTAGTGAATTTTCTTAACTGCCAGTGTATAAAAACGGATGATGCCATATGGATGACAAATTATCTGTTTTTTTCTGGATAAAAATCAGACTTTTTCTTATTGTCTTATGTGTAATTTTGCCGAGTGATGATTTAATATTTTACCCTTTTTGTCTCACCAGGAGAAGGCTCCATCCAGACAGATGACATCTCACCCACTGTGCCAGACACCCTGTCTGTGGAAAGTTTCACCTACCACAAGGTTCTTGGTCAAGGACACTTTGGAAAGGTTTGTGATTTTTATCTTTCTCCAATTTGTACATTTATTTAATGTCTATAAACTGCTAAACACATAGAAAGGTTAGATGGGTCACTTTCTGGTTAGAAGTGATCACCAACATCATTGATCAGAAATGTAGTCAAGGCTGTCTCCTTTGAAAAACAGCACCACACCTGCCTACAGGTTGTGTCTGGTATTGCAGTCAGGCTACATTAAAGTCAAAGACTCTGCATTACAATTCCACATACAACCTGTAGACAACGATATGATGCGGTTTGGGCAGAAAGTAGCTACAGTATACTTTTGTGAAACAGGACAAACTCTTTTTAGCTGGATAGAGGGTATTTTAATGCTTAGACTCTCAACAATTTCCTGAATTTGTAGGGAAACCGACATCAAATATTTAATATCACATGTGAAACGCAACATTACATGGTGTTCAGTGAAACTGATGGACTTTGTGTGTAATGCACGGATGTGCCGGATCCTCCAGAGCTAAAACCGCTCTTTATAGCCACTCTCTTCCCCTGGCTAATACAATTGGGCAGTGGTATACTGTGGGTTGCCTGGGGCAAGGCAAGGATTTTGTGCCCCCTAACCCTTGGACCATTAGCATTCCCTGCGTCCCTTCCACCAGTTCAGATGTGAAGAGGCCATGGCGGGTACATGATGGTTGGCTTTCTGATACAAATCTTCTCTGCTCTTGCAGATTATTGCACCTCGTACCCCAGATATCTTATTTCTGCTCCTCTTTCAGGTGTTGTTGGCCTCGGAGAAAGTCAGCGGACATCAGCTGGCAATTAAGATTTTAAAGAAGAGGCGGCTATTAAAGGAAAGGAGCACGACAGCGGCAATGAAAGAAAAGCTGTTGCTGCAGATTGCAGAGCGGAGCCCCTTCCTTTGCGCCTCGTACGCCACGTTCCAGACATCGGTAAGAGCTCCCGCTTCTATCATTGACTCCTTTTACCCCTTAGCCCGTTGATATATAATCAGCACAATTCTAGTATAGTATTATATGATGTAGTATAATGTGAAGGACATCACCTGCCTGATATCGGCAAAAGGGGCTTATAGACATGGTCCCCAAATGGGGGTTTCTGGGACGTTTTGAGGGTCTTAAAATGAGCAGCAAATTTTGGGGTGAAATAAAAAAAATGAACCAAGACAAGTCACATCTTCATGTTCAAGGGTGAATACTTTACATATAATCACTGGAAACTGTCAGCAGGTTTGTCTTCAGAGACAACCCCCACAATTCATTTTTTTATGGATCACTATGAATTATATTTTGATATAACGTCGTCTTCTCTGTCTCCCTAGGATTATCTCTTCTATGTGATGGATTACATGTCTGGAAGAGACCTCCATCATCTGATTAAGAAAAAAGGCCCATTTGACATTGAGACCACCAGGTAAGATTGGCCGGGGGTCTATAGGGAGAATATAGGGGGGTGTACAAGGGTTATAGAACTACTGTTGTTTGGCCAGGATGATTGATGACATCCAATATGGCGGTCACTGTCATCCACCCGGCACAAGCTCCAGGAGAGAACAGATCTTCAGATGTGCAGCAATGCGTCCTCCACAGGGGCGGAACTACCGCCCGTGCAGCCGGTTCATTGAACGGGGGCCCCGAGGGAGAGGGGGCCCCTTCAGCCTCCAGCAGGGCCGCCATCAGGGCATGACTGCCCTGACTCCAGTATGGGGCCCAGCCGGTAGGGGCCCCCCTCTTGTGCGTCTCTCTCCTCATGGGGCCCCCGGCCCCATGCTAAGCGCCGGGGCCGGAACATCTCAGCGCTGCGCTGCTGCGGCAGCGCTTTCATGATTCCCCTGACTTCCGGTCATGTGACGGCACCGTCACATGACCGGAAGTCAGGAGAACCTGGTGTCATCGATTTGGACGAGCGCCAGGATTCTGCAGGGATCGCATGGGGGTAAGTATAACAAGTTTTTTTTTTTTTTTAAATACAATTTACTAGGAGTGGGGGGAATGGGAGGTGCACATGTGGGGGAGGGGGATGAGAGAGGTGCACATGTGGGGGAGGGGGATGAGAGGTGTGCACATGTGGGGGAGGGGGATGAGAGAGGTGCACATGTGGGGGAGGGGGATGAGAGAGGTGCACATGTGGGGGAGGGGGATGAGAGATGTGCACATGGGGGGGATGAGAGAGGGGCACATGTGGGGGAGGGGAATGAGAGAGGTGCACATGTGGGGGAGGGGGATGAGAGAGGTGCACATGTGGGGGAGGGGGATGAGAGAGGTGCACATGGGGAGGGGAATGAGAGAGGTGCACATGTGGGGGAGGGGAATGAGAGAGGTGCACATGTGGGGGAGGGGGATGAGAGAGGTGCACATGTGGGGGAGGGGGATGAGAGAGGTGCACATGTGGGGGAGGGGGATGAGAGAGGTGCACATGTGGGGGAGGGGGATGAGAGAGGTGCACATGTGGGGGAGGGGGATGAGAGAGGTGCACATGTGGGGGAGGGGGAATGAGAGAGGTGCACATGTGGGGGAGGGGGATGAGAGGTGCACATGTGGGGGAGGGGGATGAGAGAGGTGCACATGTGGGGGAGGGGGATGAGAGAGGTGCACATGTGGGGGAGGGGGATGAGAGAGGTGCACATGTGGGGGAGGGGGATGAGAGAGGGGCACATGTGGGGGAGGGGGATGAGAGATGTGCACATGGGGGGGTGAGAGCTGCACATGGGGGAATTGGGAGAAAATGAGCTGCACATGGGGGAATTGGGAGTAGGGGGATAATGAGCTGCACATAATGAATGTGGGGTGGGGGACAGTAAATGATAAATGATGATGGGGTGGGGAGAGCAGGACATGATATAATGAATTGGGGCAGGGGGTGCATGTAAATAATGAATGCGGGGAGCAGGAAGTATAGAGTAGGGGGCGTTGCGGATGCAGGAGTGTAACTGGTAACAAATTGGCGGAAAGAGTAGAGGTTCTAATTAAATTATATATTAAGTGACTATTTACAGTTAATGGGGGCACCGTGGTGGATTACAATTTATATTTGGAATGGTAGGTTGTATAATAACTAACCATATATTGATGGTGGATACACGTCTGTATTCAGCTGCGTAATGTAGAAGTTGGGGAATGTGCTCTAGATAACTGTGTTATTTTATGCAGAGACGAGTCCTGACTGGAAGACGTAATGGCGGTCTGTGCTGGATGAAGGAGAAAAGCGTAGCTGAAGGACTTCACCTAGAGACGTCACCAGTGAGTCAGTGTATTACATGTACACTTACACTATATACTATGTACCGGGCTCCTGTGTATAATGTCACTGGTGATCACTGTATTACCTGTACACTGACACTATATACAGAGCTCCTGTGTATAATGTCACTGGTGATCACTAGATTACCTGGACACTTACATTATACATACCATGTATAGAGCTCCCGTGCATAATGACACTTATGGTAATATTAGTAATGTGGTGGTAATATTAGTAATGTGGTGGTAATATGTGGTCTGGTCATGGTGTGGCAGTTTTTCCCCCTTCTGTGTGGTATTATTCGGTCACTATGTTGTGGTAATATGTGGTCTGGTCATGGTGTGGCAGTATTCCCTGTATGTGGTATTATTGGTCATTTTTAAAAAAAAAATGTATATGACACATTCCCTTAAAGAAAACTAAATAAAAATATATCTAAAAAGAGTATTGGATATTTTAAGAAAATTTTAATAGGTTAGAGTAGGGCCCTGCCAGAAGAGTCTACCTTATCGTGGTGGCGGCTTTAAAAATCTTTTGGCCAAAACAAAAGCTGATGGCTATGCATGTGGCACCGTCTGGTGGCAGCGACGTGGACGAGCGCCAGGATTCTGCAGGGATCGCATGGGGGTAAGTATAACAAGTTTTATTTGTTTTAAATACAAGTAGTTAACTAGGAGTGGGGGGGATGAGAGATGCACATGGGGGGGGATGAGAGATGCACATGGGGGGGTTGAGAGATGCACATGGGGGGGATGAGAGATGCACATGGGGGGGATGGGAGATGCACGGGGGGGATGAGAGCTGCACATGGGGGGGGATGAGAGCTGCACATGGGGGGGATGAGAGCTGCACATGGGGGGGATGAGAGCTGCACATGGGGGGGATGAGAGCTGCACATGGGGGGGGGTTATGTTTAGATAACTTTGTTGCCTTATGAAGCGCAGGGGGGGGGGGCCCAAAAAATTTCTTGCACAGGGGCCCACTACAGTCTGTGTCCGCCCCTGGTCCTCCATATCAGTGCGGATGAGGAACGGGGTCGATTGACATGTTTTTCTCTCTTTCCTATCAGGTTGTACATGGCTGAACTTACCTGCGGCCTCCAGTTCCTCCATTCCAGAGGCATTATACACCGGTAATGAATTGTATAATATTCTCTTATAATATCGGTCATTATATAGATTATTCCTGGGGTACTGCAGGTGGGAGATTTACCCCTTACATCTGGATACACATACAGATATACACACTATATATCCAGATACACACCTTTATATACTGCTGTACACATACATGTAGATAAATTCACAATATTTCTATCAGTTTATCCACATTCTGTCTTTCTAATAACTATTTTTTCTTCTCTTCCAGAGACCTGAAGCCATTAAACATCTTCATAGACAGTGACGGCCACGTCAGGATCGGGGACTTCGGCCTCGCGAAAATCAATTTACACGAAGATCAGAAAGTTTCTGGATACGCAGGAACCCGGAGATACATGGCTCCTGAAGTAAGGAACACGTCATTCTATTACATAGTGATTACTGGATTTCCTGTTATTAACCAGATCATCAGGTTAAGAATTCAGTCGTTCCCCCCTGACCAAACATTATACAGGGGCATCAGTGGCCCCCATACACTGGACACATACCACACAGATGACCCCATACACTGGACAATTACCACACAGATGCCCCCATACACTGGACACATACCACACAGATGCCCCCATACACTGGTAGATCCCACCGGGCTGCAACAGACCCCCCGCTCTCATCCAGAACACTGCACCCCTTCTGGTGTGAGTCTCGCCCCCTTCGGACCCCCATACTGTACAGTACATGGAGGTCTGTTGTCCTCACCTGCGTCCTATGCTGCTTGCTGTTAAGCAACGTCTCATTACTGGTTTGTCGTTTGTCGAGCAACGACTCATCCTAAAGATTCCATGATGAATAAGTTACAGAGACCAGAGTCATGGACAGAGATCACCCCCAACTCACTGACTGTTTCCATCTCTTCCTCCTCTATATACTCACAGGTTTTCCGTAGAGAAACGTTTGACGGAGCCGTAGATTGGTTTTCGCTTGGTGTAATTTTGTGCCAAATGTCATCTGGAAAATATCCATTTTACAACGGGAACGACAGGATGAGACTGAAAATGTCCATTTTGTGGGATGACCCGATCTATCCACAAGACCTCAACCCCGAAATAAAGGACATGATTAACAACGAAAGTATAATATATATATCGGAAGTCAGGAAGCAGTGGTGTAACGTGGGGGAGTCACAGAGGCGTTACCCCAGGGGCCAAATTCAATGGGGAGTAATGTTTTGGGATTAGGACTAAGGTTAGAGTTAGGGTTTTTTAGTAATAGGGCTAGGATTAGATATGGGCCTAGGAATAGAGGTAGGGTTAGGTTGGAAGGGATTAGGGCTAGGATTAGGGTTAGGGTTACAACTAGGGTATTAACACATAAAAAACAGACAGAAAAAATAATAAGTAGGAGAAAAGTATTATAAAATATGTACAATGTTATAAAAACAGACAAAAAAATAATAAAAAGTAGAAAAAAAGGATTATAAAATTTGTAAAAAGTTATTTGTTTATTTGATGTCAGATTTCTGCAAAAGAACTGAAATAAAACTAGAGAGCCAAAGGGCAAACCATAATGGCATCAGTATTTTCTTTAGTTGCAGTACATGTGCCCGGGGGATAGGGGGAGCAATTCTGGACAGGTGGAAGGGACTCAGGAAGTGTTAACGCTCCCCAGGTCAAGAGGTGCAATACTTACCTTCCCCCGAGCGCTGGCAACCCATGCTACACCACTGCCAGGGAGAAGAAATAATGAATGATTGTCAGTCACCCAGGATGATGGACTCTTTTTGTATTTATTCCTCAGCTTCTCTGTAAATCCGCTGACAATCGGCGATCATTTGTGAAAGAGAGATTGAGGACACATCCGTTGTTCAAGACAATTGATTGGTTGGCATTAGAATCTGGAAGAATCTCTCCACCAGTCTACGTGGAGCCGGTAAGTACCTAGCACCATGGGGGCTTTTTTGAGAGATGTCTGAGAGTAGACAGTGGTCCATTACAGGGACAAGGATTAGATCCCTTTAAGGTGTTGTTTGACACCCCTACCTCTTTATACTCCTCCCCATGGCGCCCTATAGCAGTTGCCTGTGCTGCCTCTATGGTTGGGGTATATCCGCAGCATTGCACATTTGCATCATCAAATCTAGATATAACTTTCTGGGACGGGCCTCCAGGGTTCTAGACGGAAGTTGTAATTTTAATCCGGATATTAGTAAACTCTGACACCAAACTTTCTTCTTACAGACACCAGTGCAGGATGACGTCATTCCCATTGTGACCATGCTGAACACAAGAAAACCGCGAGGGCCTCCAATAACACCTGAGGAACAGCGGCATTTCATCAACTTCAGCCATGTCAGCTGCAGGTGGAAAAATCTCCAACCAGAGAACCTGAGGAGAACAACATCTAACTCCAGCAGTTCTTCTGGACAAGGAGCTCTGATAGATAATGTAAGTCTCTGGAGTAGGGAGAGGCTTTAGTTTCTTTATCTCTGTCTGAGAAGAAGCTTGCTACAGCAGAAACCTTCTTCCAATTTTTACAATCAAGGCCAATCAAGTTAAAGGGGTTGTCAAGGCTGAAATTGAAAGTCTGCAGCTATTTATGTATGTGATCACAGACTGCCGACGATTAACTGTGCAATGCGCACACTGTCATGGTTGCCCTGTATTCCCTGTGTGGGTGGTCACATTGCCAGATGCATTTTGCAAACTTGCGGTCACATGCCGACTAGACTTATCTAACTTCTCTCAACTCTCTTCAATAGAAACATAGAGTGATTGCAGACTTTTCATTTCATCCTTTTATGATCACTCTTTTAGGCAAAGCCACTTTGATTAGCTTTTATTCATAGATGTGAATTTAACTCTTTCTTTTTTCATTGTCTCACAGCATTTATTTTCATCCAGCACGTCATCATCATCATCCGGACCATCAATCATAGTTCTTCTGTGATCGTCATCACTGTTCACCTCATGCAGAACATTTTTGTGGAGGTGCGGCACAAACAGCGGAAGACCTAAGTTTGCCAAAATGAAGAGTAGTCCTTCCATCACGCTTCGTAGAGTTTTTCCCCACTGGGGTTTTTTCACTCTACGACCTGCAGAAGAATGACTCTTCATAACTTGAAGCAAATTATCATGTAATGTAGATGATTGATCCTTGCATGAGACATTAAATGCAATACAATATCTGAGAATGTTACTTGCTCCTTTGTTTATGCTTTATAATTTCTTATTGGAAGGAACAGGATCTATTGTAGAAACCATTGGGCTTTAGTAGCAATTGTCGCTCATGTTTTTAATTTCTTATTGGAAGAGTTCTATGAATATTCCTTTAATTTCCGAATTCCTTATTGGAAGGAGTTAACTTTACAAATATTTCTTATTAACAGTTGACTACTTCATCATCATCTACTATTGTGTGCACTTGGAAATTTCTTTGTACATCTGGCTATGTGCACACTCTGCGTTTTTGATGCGTTTTTGCAGCGTTTTTTCCACGAGGAAATGCACCAAAAAATGTTAGGTAACCCGTCTGCCAGCTAATGCAATGACAATCTTGATGTGCTGTGTACACGATCCGGAATTTTCTGCTCAGGATTGTCATTGCGTTAAAATCCGCAGCATGTCCATTCTTTGAAGAGTTTCTGCAGTGTTTCCCACCCATTGAGGTCAACTGAACCGCAGCAAACCAGCAGGTATACACTGTGTGCAGAATTATTAGGCAAATGAGTATTTTGAGCACATGACACTTTTTATACATGTTGTCCTACTCCAAGCTGCATAGGCTTGAGAGCCAACTACCTATTCAGTAAATCTGTTGATGTGCATCTCTGTAATGAGGAGGGGTGTTGGCTAATGACATCAACACCCTATATAAGGTGTGCTTAATTATTAGGCAACTCCCTTTCCTTTGGCAAAATGGGTCAGAAGAGAGATTTTACAGGCTCTGAAAAGTCCAAAATTGTGAGATGTCTTGCAGGGGGACGTAGCAGTCTTGAAATTTCCAAACTTTTGAAGCGTAATCACCGAACAATCAAGCGTTTCATGGCAAATAGCCAATAGGGTTGCAAGAAGCGTGTTGGCCAAAAAAGGCGCAAAATAACTGCCCATGAATTGAGGAAAATCAAGCGTGAAGCTGCCAAGATGCCATTTGCCACCAGTTTTGCCATATTTCAGAGCTGCAACGTTACTGGAGTATCTAAAAGCACAAGGTGTGCGATACTCAGGGACATGGCTAAGGTAAGGAAGGCTGAAAAACGACCACCTTTGAACAAGAAACATAAGATAAAATGTCAAGAATGGGCCAAGAAATATCTTAAGACTGATTTTTCAAAGGTTTTATGGACTGATGAAATGAGAGTGACTCTTGATGGGCCAGATGGATGGGCCAGAGGCTGGATCAGTGAAGGGCAGAGAGCTCCACTCCGACTCAAACGCCAGCAAGATGGAGGTGGGGTACTGGTATGGGCTGGTATCATCAAACATGAACTTGTGGGACCTTTTCGGGTTGAGGATGGAGTGAAGCTCAACTCCCAGACCTACTGCCAGTTTCTGGAAGACAACTTCTTCAAGCAGTGGTACAGGAAGAAGTTGGTATCGTTCAAGAAAAACATGATTTTCATGCAGGACAATGCTCCATCACATGCATCCAACTACTCCACAGCGTGGCTGGTCAGTAAAGGTCTAGAAGAAGAAAAAATAATGACATGGCCCCCTTGTTCACCTGATCTGAACCCCATAGAGAACCTGTGGTCCATCTTAAAATGTGAGATCTACAGGGAGGGAAAACAGTACACCTCTCGGAACAGTGTCTGGGAGGCTGTGGTGGCTGCTGCACACTATGTTGATCGAAAACAGATCAAGCAACTGACAGAATCTATGGATGGAAGGCTGGTGAGTGTCATCATAAAGAAAGGTGGCTATATTGATCACTAATTTTTTTGTTTTTTGTTTTTGCATGTCAGAAATGTTTATTTCTAAATTTTGTGCACTGATACTGGTTTACCTGGTGAAAATAAACAAGTGAGATGGGATTATATTTGGTTTTTATTAAGTTGCCTAATAATTCTGCACAGTAATAGTTACCTGCACAAACAGATATCCTCCTAAGATAGCCAAATCTAAGAAAACCCCATTCCAACTTCCAAAAATATTAAGCTTGGATATTTATGAGTCTTTTGGGTTGATTGAGAACATAGTTGTTGATCAATAATAAAAATAATCCTCTAAAATACAACTTGCCTAATAATTCTGCACACAGTGTAAATATATCTGCGGATTTGCTGCAGATGTTTCCTGCGTATTTGACTGACTCAATTCAAGTCAATGAGTCAAATACACTACAAAAACGCCGCAAAATTGCTAAAAAGAATGGCACCCGGGCCGGAGAAGAAGACTACTCCTCCCATCATCCGACTGCCACTCCCACTGATAACAGTGAGAGCGGCGCGACTGAGGGGAGAAGTTGTCTCCTCAGCCAAGCCGGCGTCTCTGTGCGGTGTTAAAAAATAAATAAATAAATTAAAATCTACATTAAAATAAAAACACCTTTCATTCTCACCTGTCCGGCGTCCTCCTGATGTCCCGGCAACCCAATCACCCGGCGGCCGGCGGTACACTGACGGGAGCGCGCACACTCCTGGCAGTGTTCATCTCTGCGCTGCCGAGACTGAGTTGACCTGAGTTCATCCGCTGAAGAACAGCTGACGAGCTCCAGGACCTCACTTTACGGCAAATGTGCTGTGTGGAAATATTCCCACGCAAAACTGATGCAGTAAATGAGGTCACCAGAGCTGATCAGCTGATCTTCAGCTGATGAACTCAGGTGAACTCAGCCTGCAACACAGAGATGTACACTGACAAGAGTAATCACACTCCTATCAGTGTATAGTGCTGTCTTCTACAGCAGTCACATCAGTGATTAATGTGGCTGCTGTAGAAGTGACCCAGATTACGTCATGATGGTGGACAGGTGAGGGATATGGTTGTTTTTATTTTTATTTTTTACAGGAGACTAGGGATTCAGATATTAGGAGAATAATAAATAAATTATTAAAGCCATGTGTAATTTTATTTCAATAAAAGACTTTATTCTGGCCGTGTCTTTATTGAAAAAGTGTCGTAAACTTAAGTACGGGTTTAGCAATGTAGCCTTCTTATAGACACCTCTTAATTACTAACCTGGGCTTTATGTCAGCCGCCAATGCAAGGGTGACTTAATCCCCAACCTTATTACCCCACTCACCAGTGCGAAGGGCGAGGCTAAGCACCAGGTTTGGCGCATCTTATGGATGCGCTGTTTCTGGGACTGCTGAGAGCTGATATTATTAGCCGTGGATGGGACCAAGTTCCATGGCCCCTTCCCTTGCTATTAATATTAGCCGGCAGCTGTTTGTTTTGCCTTTACTGGTTAGATTTTATAGGAGGACCCTACGTAAAAAATTTTCTGGGGTCCCCCTGTAATCTAGCCAGTAAAGGCTAAGCAAAAAGTTATGGGCTGTTATTAATAGCCAGGGAACATTTTTGTCTAATGACTCCTTCCCCGGCTACTAATATCAGCTCCCAGCGGTCAGCTTTCCCTCTGCTGGTTAAAAAAATGACACGGGAGCCCACAAATTTTTTTTAAATTTTAGGCTATGTGCCCACGATCTGGACGTAGCAGCGCTTTGGATGCAGCATATTTTTGATGCGTCCAAAACGCTGTGTTCTATTGAATTTCCATATTTAATACATTCTAGGGGTCAAATTTCTGTTGCAGAGACTAGCGACTCTGCAAGAGAATTTGAAATGCTGCGGTCCCTTTAGACGCATCGCATGTCAGTGTCCACGGGTGATCCACAGCCTCAGATGCACGCATAGTGGACATGGACTTTCTAGAAATCCCATCCACTATGTTGTAACATCTTAACGCTGCTGGTTTGATTCTGTATAAATGACTCACCCCCTGGGCCGTGGGGCATTCGGAACCGGGCTTCAGTGTGATGATGGGGGTAGTAGTGGCAACCCGGTCCGTGGCTCAGGGTGGTCAGACCAGTGGCAGACTTCTATATGTTTTGCAATGTCCGACTACGCCACCCGTGGATTGCGGTCAGGACTAACTGCCGCTGCAGTGCAGACCGCTGGGGCAGATGTAAATGTGCAGCACTGAATAGTACAACTCCCCACGGGAGGAGTATGGCCCCAGGGCAGTATATAATGGATGATGGAGGGGATGATTCCGACAGCAATAGCCAGGAAACGGAGGCCTCTTAAACAGTTCAGGGTCTTTATTAGAACAGGTGAAACGACCCAAAAACAGGCCTGGCTAGGAGGGGGCCTGGATGTCTTAGAACTAGCGGGAAGCTGGCCCTGATCAGGGTGAGGGTGTAGGCCTACCGTGCTCTCTGCGCTCTCTCTGGCTATTTCCCTCCTCGTGGTGTAATAGCCCACGTTCCTGAGATCACCGTGTCTTCTCGCCCGTATGGCTGGCGACTTGGGTCCCTTTTTACTCTTGGCCTGGTGTGGCTTCACCGGTCCCTTCTGCTGTGGCGGAACCTTCGGGCTTCTTAGGCCAAAGGACATACAGTCCCCTGCGGACTGGTTATTTGCTGTAGAACTTGGAATCCTAACAGCCTCGGACACCAAATTCCGGTGGATTAGCTTCTCTATCTGCCAGGACAGGCTCACTTCGCCTCTTTCCCCTGGCTCGTGGCTCTCCTACTGCCACACGGCCTCTTAGGCTGCAACACAACTGTCTGTCCCTGCTCTGGGACACCTCTCAATCCAGAGACAGGTTGTCCAGTTCTCTTCTAACCCTGCCCCCAGTTCCAGCTTTTATAGGGGCAGCCTGCTCCCCCTACTGGCCTGGGACAGGAGGTGCTGCATGCTAATGGTACCTGACCAGAGAACCTCCCCCTTGCTCTCAGACACAGCTTTATTATACATTTGTGGCATCCAGGCCAGGGTGACACATTCCCCCCTAGGAAAATTTAGTACTCCAGGACTAAACAAGAAACAAGAATAATATGCATGACCATAAAACATTAGTAGACAAACGACGCACAGGTTGAGTTCTTAAGGTCACAGTGTGGTCTGTGACCGGGTGTCCATATCACCAACACAACGGGGAGCCTTAGCCAGGTGGGGGTCTGTCCTAGCCCCAAGTCCTTTACAGTCTTAGTTCATTCCTTGGTTAGGCTCCGAACGCAGTCCATGCAAAGTCCCGGTTATTAAAAGTTCATAACCTTTGAGTCCGTGCAGCAACTGTAAGAAACTGAAATACACAATTACTAATCATGCATGTAACTTTGCAAACATTTCAACACTTGGCAACAGGATTATTTACAGTTTTAGTGCACCCTATATTTTCCAGTGAGCGGGTATCTGCCCCTTTGTGCTCCTGGTTGACCTGCGTAACCCACTGTCTGGTGGTGGTCTAACCTGGTTTTCTTCACTACCATTTAGGGTACAGTAACTGGCTAGACTTACAGGCAGGGCAGGCAGCTGTCTGCGGGTCCTTTGGCTTACCGCAGGCATGGCAGGCTCACTGTCAGCAGAGGGTTGATTCTCCTGGGCTGCTGGTACAGGCTCTTCTGCCTCTGGAACTGCTTGTTCGTCTTCACTTTCCCGCTCTGGTGTAGGTTGCTGCTGAGTTGGTTGCAGGAAATGCAGGACGGGTACCACTATGGCACCGTTTATTCGAGTCCAGGACTGAGGGAACTCTCCGAGAACAGTGCTGATCATTTCTTCCTTGTCCTCTGCGGGTTCAAGGTCTCTTTGATCCTCTTCTGCATTCCGGAGTTACTCGGGGCACCTTTTTAGGTGGTCTCTGGAGACGGAACTAGTGGTTTCTCCTCCATCCTTAGTGACCACGCATACCTTCGGGTTGTCGTGATCAGACTGCAGTACTGTGTAGGGTTCCCTTTCCCACTGGTCGTCCAGCTTGTGTAGCCTTCTCTTTCGCTTCAGGACCTGCTCACCAGGTTCTAGGGGACCAGCATGGGCGTGTTGGTTGAAGAGTCTCTCTTGCCTTTCTCTTACTTGGGCCAGGCTCTTCTCCACACTCTCCTGTACCTTCTTGTACTGCAGTCGCCTTTCCGTATCCCAGTCCGCATCTGGGGAGGTGTCCTCGGGTGTTAGGACTCCCATCTCCAGGTCTATGGGCAGCTTACCTGGTCTGGCTCGCATCAGGTAAGCTGGGGTGCAGTTTGTAGCATTCACCGGGATATGGTTGTATAAGTCTGTCAGGTTCGGTAGTTTTTCTGGCCACAGGCTGCGTTCCTCCAGGGGCAACGTCTTCAGGAGATCAATGACGATATTGTTCATTTTCTCACACATCCCGTTGGTTTGTGGGTGGTAAGGCGTTGTCCGAATCTTCTTACAGCCATAGAGGTTGCAGAACTCTTGGAAGATTTCGGCCTCAAACGCTGGACCCTGGTCTGTCAGGACTTTTTCCGGATACCCGTGTGGGCGGCAGAAGTATTGCTGGAAGGCTCTGGCCGCTGTTTGAGCTGTCAAGTCTTTACAGGGACCACCACTAGAAATCGGGAATAGTGGTCCACGATTGTCAGGGCATAAACGTATCCCGACCGGCTTGGAGCCAATTTGACGTGGTCCAGAGCTACCAGCTCAAGAGGCTGTGTGGTGACGATGGGTCTCAAGGGTGTCTTCTGGCTGGTGCGGTCCTTCCTCCTTAGGTTACAAGGGCCACAGTCTCTGCACCACTTCTCTATAGCCCCTCTCATGCCGACACAAAAGAACCGTCCTCTTAGCAGGAACTCCAGTTTCTTCCAGCCGAAGTGCCCCGCTCTGTCATGGTAAGCCCCCAGGACCATAGCTGCATCCCACCTTGGGACCACGACTTGCCGGGTCAGCTCATGTGTCCAGTGGTTGACAAGTCTTCTGCACAGCTTTCCTTCATAGAGGAACAGCTTGCTCTTCTCTTTCCATAGCTGCTTGGCTTCCTCTGGAGCATCCGGATCTAAGCGGGCGTCTTCCTGGGTCAGTAGGTCTTTCACCATGCGGATTGCAGGGTCACTATCTTGGGTCTCGGCCCAGCTGTGGTGAGGTAGGGGATTGATAATAACGGTTGTTAAATCTTCCTCCTTCACGCGGTGGGAGTATTGAGCGGCTCCATACCGGTGAAACGCGGGGAGTTCTACCTCCTCCAGCTCTTCTGGGTCTTCGTCACCTTCAGGTACGTGAGGCATTCTCGATAGGGTGTCAGCATCGGCATTGGTTTTGCCGGCCCGGTACTTGATCACGAAGTCATAATTCGAGAGTCGCGCCATCCACCGCTGTTCTAGGGCACCTAGTCTTGCATTGTCCAGGTGTGTCAACGGGTTGTTGTCCGTGTACACGGTGAACTTTGCGGAGGCCAGGTAATGCTTAAACCGTTCTGTGATGGCCCACACCACTGGCAAGAATTCTAGCTTGAAGGAGCTGTAATTCTCCGGGTTCCTTTCAGTGGGCCTCAGCTTCCGGCTGGCATACGAGATCACCCTTTCTTTGACCTGTTGGTTTTGCGACAGTACGGCTTCCAGCCCCACATTACTGGCGTCTGTGTGGAGAATAAAAGGCTGGCCATAATCGGAGTAGGCCAGGATCTCATCCCCTGTGAGGGCCATCTTCAACTGGCGGAAGGACTCCTCTTCCGGCTTGTCCCACTTGAAGGGTGGCTTTTGGCTTGTGGACTTAGACTGTCCTATCAGGAGGTCCTGCATAGGGGCTGCCATCTTAGTGAACCCGGGGATGAACCTTCGGTAGTAGCCTACCAACCCGAGAAACTGCCTCACTTCTTTGATGTTTGAGGGGCTTGGCCAGCTCTTGATTACTGTGACTTTGTCAGGGTCGGGGGCTACTCCTTCTGCACTTACCACGTGCCCTAGGTACTGGACCTTCGGTTTCAACAAGTGACACTTTGATGGTTTCACCTTCAGGCCATAGCCTGCCAGGGCTTCGAACACCTCTGCCAGGTGTTTTAGATGGTCCTCGTAGGTCTTCGAATAGACGATCACGTCGTCCAGGTAAAGTAGGACCGTCTCGAAGTTTCGGTGCCCTAGACAGCATTCCATCAGCCTCTGGAAGGTCCCTGGTGCGTTGCAGAGCCTGAAGGGCATACAGTTGAACTCGCTCAGTCCCATCGGGGTGGTGAAGGCGGTCTTCTCCTTGTCAGCCTCTGCCACAGGAACCTGCCAGTACCCATAGTAAGATCCAAAGTAGAAAAGAAGTTAGCTGATTTTAGTGTGGCTAAAGACTCCTCTATTCTAGGCAGCGGATATGCGTGTTTATGGGAGATACGGTTGATTTGTCTATAGTCCACGCACATTCTCATGGTGCCGTCTTTCTTTTTTACCAGAACCAAGGGGGCTGCCCAGGGGCTACAGCTATCTCTAATGACCCCAGCTTCTTTCATTTCTCTTAGCATGCCCTTTGCGTTCTGATAATGTGCAGGGGGTACAGGTCTGTGCCTCTCTTTTATTGGTGGGTGGCTCCCCGTGGGGATGTGGTGTTCTACTCCCTTTACTCGGTCAAAGTCTAGCGGGTGCTTACTAAAGATTCTTTCGTACTCCTGAACCACCCGGTAGACTCCATGTTTTTGGTGCAGGGGAGTGGAGTCAGCACCCACATGGAGTTTCTGGCACCAGTCCTCCTTTTGCTTCTGGGAGCCATTACCCTCCGCCTGTGGAGATGGAGGCAAAGGCTCCACGGTCCTGATAGCTTTGTGTTAGACAGCAAACAGTTTGGCAAGGGTAGCGTACCTAGGTAAGTGTACCTCCCTCTCCCCAATGTTGAGAATGCGGACGGGCACCCTCCCATGACGGATATCAACCACCCCCCGGCCTGTCAAAATGGTGGGCCTGCTGTCTGAGTACACGGGATCTACCATGGCTTGGTAGTCTCTACCTCTCAACCCGATTGCAGTCCGACACCAGATCATCATTTCACTTTTGGGGGCATGGAAATGGGGAATGGGTCACTCATTCTTACGCTACCGATCTCACCACCAGACAGTTCTACCTGCTGCCGTCTCATCAGGGCTATTATCTCTTTGTTGAGGACTCTCTGTTGGCTGGAACTAGCATTCACCACCACCTGTTGTAGAATTACAATTACCTCTGAAAGACAATTTTCAATCACGTTAGTACCCACAGTTATTTTAGGGTGACTTTCACGACGATCAATGTCCACAATAATCACTCCCTGTGCCGGCAGTTCAACTTTACCAATCTTAATGGTCATCTCCTTGAACCCCATCTGCGGCACGGGCAAGCCACTACTGGCGATGATGCTCAAGTTACTGTCTGGATACCGTGTGATATCAGCATCAGTCCAATACTGCTTAAAAAGTACATAAGGGATATTAGTTACTTGCGACCCGGTATCCAGCAAGGCGCTCATGGGGATACCGTCCAGCACCACGGGTAAAACCGGGCGCCCCCCAACGTACTTATTACGCCAATTGTAAGGGCCTGGTGATCTTATGCCTGGGGGTTGGCCCTCTGCCCCAGGTTGGACCCGTTTAAATTACAGTACCTGGAAATGTGTCTGGACTGGTTGCATCAACGGCAAATGGGCTGTCCATCTTCTACGTAGCGGTCTGTGGGCCTCCCTCGGAACGACGGGGTCCTCCTCTGTCGACGCCACGGGACATCCTCCGGACTTGAAGCCAACTCGATGGGTCTTGACGGGTCCACTTGTAACGCCTGGACGGTCCTGGTCAACGCCGCGACGCTCCTGGTCAGCTCCTGGACTTGGTGGTGTAGATCTTTCAACGGGGCTTAGTTCAGGGCCTGTGCATTGGCCCCCACAGAGTCCATAGAGGAGGGCGCTGCCTCCTGGTGATAGGTGAGAGCAGGGCGCTGGGGGTTTATAGTGCCACTTGTTGCGGGTTCACGGAGCACCCTTATGGCTCTGTCCTTGAATTGGGCAAAGGTCAGATCAGGGTTCTGAAAGAACATGAGGCGCAGCTGGGTCCTGTGGGCGCTAGACAGCAGACCTTCTATGAACTGTTCTGTTAGTAGCTTATCCGTATCCTGCACGCTGCCAGGGTCAGCTTGTTTGATGGCTCTCAAGGCTTCATGCAAATTTAGGGCATAGTCTCTGATGCTGTTCTGTGCCCGCTGCTTACATCCGTAGAACCGCATTTTAATTTCAGCGGAGGTACGTGTATCAAAGGTACCCCGCAGCCGGGCCAGAATGTCCTTTACAGTTCTTTTCTCCTCAGCGGGCCATGACTTTACCTCCCGCTGGGCTGCGCCAGTTAACTGCCCTGTCAGTATGCTGATCTTCTGTTCCTCTGTCAGGGGGTAAACTTGGAATAAACTGTACAGCCTTTCCTTAAAGTCAGTTAGTGCATGGGGCTCCCCTGAATACTTGGGCAGCCAGGCCGCTCCAGGGATGTAAGGCAGGGAGAAAGGCATCACCGCTGGTGGAAGTGGGCGCCTCCGTGTCCGACATCTTCCTCCCCCCTAGTTAAGCGTGGCCTACCTTCCAACGATCCTCTTCTGTAGGCCGCGGCTCTGCTGGTGCTGCTCCGAACCAGAAACTTGCGTCGCGTCCTGGTGACGTCAGCGTCGCTCTCTCTCCCTTCCAGGACCTTGCGCAGCGTCAGTGCGTAGGGCGGAGCTTCGGGTCTCGCGCAGTTTGGACGTCCACGCCCCTCTTCTTCCCACGCGGCGCCCTGCAGATGGCGTCCGATGGCGGGAAAACGGCTGAAGTTGGCGGGAAGCTGCTGAAGATGGCGGGAGACGGCTGAAAATGGCGGGAAACGGCTCCGGATGGAGGGAAACCTCTTTTAAAGGTACGTGTACAGTCTTTTTCAGGCGCGCAATACCCGTTTGTGGGGGGTTGGTCACAATCCTGCCGACTGCACCAAAGCTGACTCACCCCCTGGGCTGTGGGGCACTCGGAATCGGGTTTCAGTGTGATGATGGGGGTAGTAGTGGCAACCCGGTCTGTGGCTCAGGGTGGTCAGACCAGTGGCAGACTTCTATATGTTTTGCAATGTCAGACTACGCCACCCGTGGATTGCGGTCAGGACTAACCGCCGCTGCAGTGCAGACCGCTGGGGCAGAGGTAAATGTGCAGCACTGAATAGTACAACTCCCCACGGGAGGAGTATGGCCCCAGGGCAGTATATAATGGATGATGGAGGGGATGATTCCGACAGCAATAGCCAGGAAACGGAGACCTCTTAAACAGTTCAGGGTCTTTATTAGAACAGGTGAAACGACCCAAAAACAGGCCCGGCTAGGAGGGGGCCTGGATGTCTGAGAACAAGTGGGAAGCTGGCCCTGATCAGGGTGAGGGTGTAGGCCTACCGTGCTCTCTGCGCTCTCTCTGGCTATTTCCCTCCTCGTGGTGTAATAGTCCACATTCCTGAGCTCACCGTGTCTTCTCGCCCGTATGGCTGGCGACTTGGGTCCCTTTTTACTCTTGGCCTGGTGTGGCTTCACCGGTCCCTTCTACTGTGGCGGAACCTCCGGGCTTCTTAGGCCAAAGGACATACAGTCCCCTGTGGACTGGTTATTGGCTGTAGGAATTGGAATCCTAACAGCCTCGGACACCAAAGTCCGGTGGATTAGCTTCTCTATCTGCCAGGACAGGCTCGCTTCGCCTCTTGCCCCTGGCTCGTGGCTCTCCTACTGCCACATGGCCTCTTAGGCTGCAACACAACTGTCTGTCCCTGCTCTGGGACACCTCTCAATCCAGAGACAGGTTGTCCAGTACTCTTCTAACCCTGCCCCCAGTTCCAGCTTTTATAGGGGCAACCTGCTACCCCTACTGGCCTGGGACAGGAGGTGCTGCATGCTAATGGTCCCTGACCAGAGAACCTCCCCCTTGCTCTCAGACACAGCTTTATTATACATTTGTGGTATCCAGGCCAGGGTGACACATAAACATGCGGTTTCAAACCCACAGTGGCTCCTGATCGTGGGCACGTACCCAAACTCACCCGCAGCATGTCAATTTCTGTAGTGGAGACGCCAGTCTCCGATGCAGATTTTGACCGATGAAAGTGTTATTACATGCTGTGGGTCTGTATGTATTGACAACAAAAGTGCGGCATTAGAACACAGCGTTTTGGACGCAGCTAAAATACTCTGCATCCAAAGCACTGCTGAGTGCTGATCGTGGGGACGTAGCAGTTAAACAAACAGCTGTGAGCTGTTATTTAAAACCAGGAAACATGTTTGCCTAATGCCACATTCCTAGGCTTAAAATAGCAGCTCTCAGATGCCCCAGAAATTACATGAATGGGAATACTAATGAGATTGTTTTAGCTGTCACCTAGTCCTTTTTTTTAGTGATGCCAATGTGTCAATCAGACCCTTTCCTTACTAAACATAATTAAAGTAAAGAGTTAAATAAACACACACAGAGGAAAACACTTTATTTGAAATACAACAGACACATTCTTTAATCATTTAAATTAACCAATATACTCACCCAAAGTCTGACGGTAATCAAAGGGTTAAAGCGATGTCATAGGTTACTTTTTTCAAATATCTTTAATTAGCTTCAAAAGACATTCATTGATGTACAAATACGCATTAAAAATGCATGAAAAAAACACATCAAAAACACATCAAAATCATGGCAAAACACATTTTTTTTAGCGTTTTACCTGCCAAGAGATGGAGAAACATTGCAGAAAGATCTGCAATCAAATCCTGAAAGTGCGCACATAGCCTTACTGGAACGTGTGGATTTGATCCAAAATGTTCCATCAATTGTGTATCAAGTACACTAACTACATCTTTGTCTATATATTTCAATGCTGATTTATAGGTTATTTACTTCAGATATTATTCTGCTCTATAATTGATCCACCAGTTTGACCCCATAGATAGGACAATATAATGCACTAAGTGCACAGTTTTTTAAATAAATAAATATTTTGCTCAATAAATTTTTAATACATAATAGATAAATATCTGAACACTTATTAAAGATTAGCCCTATATCAAGTACAGACTGATAATACTATGATCGCTTCTTTATTACCATTCAGGATTTCCCAGCTTCCATATACTATAGGAACAGCTCTCCTTTTCTTCTTAATATAGTGAATGAATAAACATCTAAAATGTTCTTCTATATCTTTATGGGATTCCTCTTCCCAAATGGTAGAATAAAGGAGGGACATACCATAGATATGTAAAGCAGTGATATACCACTTATAATCTAGAAAACCAGCGTAAGTTGGGAGGGTCTGATGCCAAACGACATTGCCTCCTGCTCCTTTACCTGGTGTCTCAATTTCAACAGTATCTGCAGTCTCAAGATTCAGATACAGTTGAATACAATGGAGGAGCAGAGAGGATACAAATCCCTGCTCCACAATTCACCCTGTGAATGCTGTGAATGTTGTGTTCATATTGTGTTGGGGGGCACTGTGAGGACATCATACTGTGTGGGTGGACACTGCAGACTTCATTCTCTGTTAAGGGGCACTGTGTAGGGCATGATACTGAGTTGGGTGCACTGCTGAAAAATTAGACTATAGTAAAAGAGAACTGTGGAGGCAGCTTAATATGTTGGGGGGCACTATGGGCACATCATACCGTGTTGAGACCACTGTAGGGGAATCCAGGGGCGGAACTACCGCCCGTGCAGCCGGTTCATTGAACGGGGGCCCCGAGGGAGAGGGGGCCCCTCCAGCCTCCAGCAGGGCCGCCATCAGGGCATGACTGCCCTGACTCCAGTATGGGGCCCGGCCGGTAGGGGCCCCCTCGGGGGCCCCCCTCTTGTGCGTCTCTCTCCTCATGGGGCCCCCGGCCCCATGCTATGCGCCGGGTCCGGGACATTTCAGCGCTGAGCTGCGCTGTTGCAGCAGCGCCTTCATGATTCCCCTGACTTCCGGTCATGTGACGGTGCCGTCACATGGCCGGAAGTCAGGAGAACCTGCTGTCAGCGATTTGGACGAGCGCCAGGATTCTGCAGGGATCGCATGGGGGTAAGTATAACAAGTTTTATTTTTTTTAAAATACAATTAACTAGGAGTGGAGAGATGGGAGATGCACATGTGTGTGTGTGTGGGGGGGAGATGGGAGATGCACATGTGTGTGTGTGTGTGGGGGGGAGATGGGAGATGCACATGTGTGTGTGGGGGGGAGATGGGAGATGCACATGTGTGTGGGGGGGAGATGGGAGATGCACATGTGTGTGTGTGTGGGGGGGAGATGGGAGATGCACATGTGTGTGTGTGTGGGGGGGGGAGATGGGAGATGCACATGTGTGTGTGGGGGGGAGATGGGAGATGCACATGTGTGTGGGGGGGAGATGGGAGATGCACATGTGTGTGGGGGGGATGGGAGATGCACATGTGTGTGGGTGGGGGGAGATGGGAGATGCACATGTGTGGGGGGGGGAGATGGGAGATGCACATGTGTGGGGGGGGAGATGGGAGATGCACATGTGTGGGGGGGGAGATGGGAGATGCACATGTGTGGGGGGGGATGGGAGATGCACATGTGTGGGGGGGGAGATGGGAGATGCACATGTGTGGGGGGGGGAGATGGGAGATGCACATGTGTGGGGGGGGGAGATGGGAGATGCACATGTGTGGGGGGGGGTGGGAGATGCACATGTGGTGGGGGGGAGATGGGAGATGCACATGTGTGGGGGGGGAGATGGGAGATGCACATGTGGGGGGGTGAGAGAGGTGCACATGCGGTGGAGGGGGATGAGAGAGGGGCACATGTGGGGGAGGGGGATGAGAGAGGGGCACATGTGGGGGAGGGGGATGAGAGAGGGGCACATGTGGGGGAGGGGGACGAGAGGGGCACATGTGGGGGAGGGGGTGAGAGATGTGCACATGGGGGGGGGATGAGAGCTGCACATGGGGAGGTTTGAGAGCTGCACATGGGGGAATTGGGAGTAGGGGGATAATGAGCTGCACATAACGAATGTGGGGTGGGGGAGAGTAAATGATAAATGATGATGGGGTGGGGAGAGCACGGACATGATATAATGAATTGGGGCAGGGGGTGCATGTAAATATTGAATGCGGGGAGCAGGAAGTATAGAGTAGGGGGCGTTGCGGATGCAGGAGTGTGACTGGTAACAAATTGGCGGAAAGAGTAGAGGTTCTAATTAAATTATATATTAAGTGCCTATTTACAGTTAATGGGGGCACAGTGGTGGATTACAATTTATATTTGGAATGGTAGGTTGCATAATAACTAACCATATATTGATGGTGGATGCACGTCTGTATTCAGCTGCGTAATGTAGAAGTTGGGGAATGTGCTCTAGATAACTGTGTTATTTTATGCAGAGACGAGTCCTGGCTGGAAGACGTGATGGCGGTCTGTGCTGGATGAAGGAGAAAAGCGAAGATGAAGGACTTCACCTAGAGACGTCACCGGTGAGTCAGTCTATTACATGTACACTGTGTATAATGTCACTGGTGATCACTGTATTACCTGTACACTGACACTATATACAGAGCTCCTGTGTATAATGTCACTGATGATCACTGTATTACCTGTACACTGACACTATATACAGAGCTCCTGTGTATAATTTCACTGGTGATCACTTCATTACCTGTACACTGACACTATATACAGAGCTCCTGTGTATAATGTCACTGGTGATCCCTGTATTACCTGTACACTGACACTATATACAGAGCTCCTGTGTATAATGTCACTGATGATCACTGTATTACCTGTACACTATATACAGAGCTCCTGTGTATAATGTCACTGGTGATCACTGTATTACCTGTACACTGACACTATATACAGAG
This sequence comes from Phyllobates terribilis, assembly GCF_046119375.1. NCBI lineage: Eukaryota > Metazoa > Chordata > Amphibia > Anura > Dendrobatidae > Phyllobates > Phyllobates terribilis. The sequence goes on along the minus strand of NW_027362769.1, from coordinate 215,600,695 downwards.
CTCCTGTGTATAATGTCACTGGTGATCACTGTATTACCTGTACACTGACACTATATACAGAGCTCCTGTGTATAATGTCACTGATGATCACTGTATTACCTGTACACTATATACAGAGCTCCTGTGTATAATGTCACTGGTGATCACTGTATTACCTGTACACTGACACTATATACAGAGCTCCTGTGTATAATTTCACTGGTGATCACTAGATTACCTGGACACTTACGTTATACATACCATGTATAGAGCTCCCGTGTATAATGACACTTATGGTAATATTAGTAATGTGGTGGTAATATTAGTAATGTAGTGGTAATATGTGGTCTGGTCATGGTGTGGCAGTTTTTCTCCCTTCTGTGTGGTATTATTCGGTCACTATGTTGTGGTAATATGTGGTCTGGTCATGGTGTGGCGGTATTCCCTGTATGTGGTATTATTGGTCATTTAAAAAAAAAATGTATATGACACATTCCCTTAAAGAAAACTAAATAAAAATATATCTAAAAAGAGTATTGGATATTTTAAGAAAATTATAATAGGTTAGAGTAGGGCCCGCCCAGAAGAGTCTACCTTATCATGGTGGCGGCTTTAAAAATCTTTTGGCCAAAACAAAAGCTGATGGCTATGTATGTGGCGCCGTCACATGGCCGAACGTCAGGAGAACCTGGTGGCAGCGACGTGGACGAGCGCCAGGATTCTGCAGGGATTGCATGGGGGTAAGTATAACAAGTTTTATTTTTTTTAAATACAATTAATTAACTATGAGTGGGGGGAATCAGAGATGCACATGGGGGGGGTGAGAGATGCACATGGGGGGGGTGAGAGATGCACATGGGGGGGTGTGAGATGCACATGGGGGGTGAGAGATGCACATGGGGGGGTGAGAGATGCACATGGGGGGGTGAGAGATGCACATGGGGGGGGTGAGAGATGCACATGGGGGGGGTGAGAGATGCACATGGGGGGGTGAGAGATGCACATGGGGGGGTGAGAGATGCACATGGGGGGGTGAGAGATGCACATGGGGGGGTGAGAGATGCACATGGGGGGGATGAGAGATGCACATGGGGGGGATGAGAGATGCACATGGGGGGGATGAGAGATGCACATGGGGGGGGATGAGAGATGCACGGGGGGTGAGAGCTGCACATGGGGGGGTGAGAGATGCACATAGGGGGTTATGTTTACATAACTTTGTTGCCTTATGAAGGGCAGGGGGGGCCCCCCAAAATTTCTTGCACAGGGGCCCTCTACAGTCTGTGTCCGCCCCTGGGGGAATCATACTGTGTTGAGACCACTGTAGGGGAATCATACTGTGTTGAGGGTCCTAATAGTTAATCATACTGTGTTGGGGCACTGTGGGGGCTTCAGACTATGTTGGGGGCATTGTGAGTGCTTCATAACATTTTGGGGTACTGAGAGGGCATCATACTGGTTTGGGGCATAGTGGTGCCTCATACTGTGCTGGGGACACAGTGCACCGTAATGTGTGCATGGGTTGTTCGGTGGGGGCAAATTGTGTGGAGGAACTCACTGTGGACTCATCCTTCTGTGTATAGGAGGGATGACAGGGGTATCTTAATGGGTGAGAAAACTAAAGGGCTTCAGTACGTGCAAAAATAACTAAAATAATTTAAAAAAAACGTTACAAGTTTGATGTACCATGAACAAACGAAAAAAAAAATAATAAAAATAAAATACTTCTAATGATGAGCAAGCACTAAAATGCTCGGGTACTCGTTGCTCGGGTCGAGCAAATTGGAATACCCGGGTGCTCGACCCGAGCAACGAGCCCAATGTAAGTCTATGGGAAACTCGAGCATTTTTCAGGCGGCTCCCCTCGGCGGTCTGCAGAGGGCCTAAAAATTGCCCAAATCGATGGGAACAGTGCTCAAATGACATGGGAACAGCATGGGGAAGACCCCTGGAAGCATTTCTGACCCCCAGGTCACTGCTGTCAACAACGTTGTCAGAGTATTACGCCACTTTTACGGACTCACAATAAAACATACAAAAACAAATCCAAAAAGGATTTTCCTGGGAAATATATTAAGGAACATCCTTTCCAGGGTAATGACTTGTATATAAGGCAAAATAAATAACCAAAACCAAAAATACTCCTCCACACCTTGGTCTATGTTCACACGTAGCGTTTTTGATGCGTTTTTGCACTGCTTTCAACAATGACTAAAGCATTCACTGGTAAATGTCATTTTAACTATCTGGCCATGTGGTGTGTGACACATCATCAGACACATGCATACAGTGCTGAAAAGACATGAGAACAGCATGGGGAAGACCTCTGGAAGCATTTCTGACTCCCAGGTCACTGCCTAAAAGTGTACCCATCATAAGTGATCCTTGGCGCATGCGAAGATGCCTGCCACCATGCACCTGTCATTGCAAATTTGCAACAATCACCGTCCACGTCCTTGTCCTACTGCAGCGTTCAGTTGTCCCTACCCCCATTCCTTGGAGTGCTAACACAAGTATGCAGCCAGCCACCCACCCACCCACAAGCTGCAATACTATACTGCCAAATTTTTGACAGCTGCTTGCACTTGAAATGTGGCCTTTTAGGCTCGTGGAGGCGGAAGCTTTCATAACCTCATACCCGCGGCGGCCGGGTGTCCATACTCGGTCCTCAGCCGCCACTGTTTCTCCCGGTGTCGTCTCCGCCTTCCACAAGCACGGGTCCCACAACATTACCTTTGCCCTCTTCAGTGCACTTACTGGGAAGGACTGCCTAACCACAAACACGTGGACAGGTGAATGTGGCCAGGGACGGTATGGAACCAGTACACAGCTTTTTTTGCTGAGAGTTGTATTTAGCTCGGTGAAAGGACTGGCATAGAGGGAAACCGTATCTACCCTGGGTGTCATTTTTCCCAGGAAGTCCTCTAATGCAGCTTGTTGCAGAAGCAATGGCAGCCCGTCCAACATCAACTCGCACTTGTCGGTGGTGCTTTGACACACACACATCTTTCTTTGCGCATTTAATTTCATGAATGCAGAGTTGGACAATGGCCTGATCTGCATTGCGGTTTAAGAAATAACATGCATAAGCATGTCCAATCCACATTAAAAAAACATCCATAGAGTGTCCAGGAACCTTCCCCCACACTTTTCATACCCAGGGCTGCTTCTCGGCAGGGTTGACGGGACCACCAGAGAACCGGAGATTCCTCCGGTGGGCCCTGGCTTCTCCTTCAGGAGAGTTCATAGTGCCGAGATGGGGCCATGATGATGATAGAGGCCACCATCTGCTTAGTTTTCTGTTACTTGGAATGCAAGTGCAAGTATGCAGCCAGCCACCCACCCACAGGCCGCAACACTAAACTGCCAAATTTCTGGGCAGCTGCTTGCACTTGAAATGTGGCCTTTTAGGCTCATGGAGGAGGAAGCTTTTCCTAACCTCATGCCGGTGGCGGCCGGGTGTCCATACTCGGTCCCCAGCCGCCACTATTTCTCCCGGTATCGTCTCCGCCTTCCACAAGCATGGGTCCCACAACATAACCCGTGCCCGCCACAGTGCACTTACTGGGAAGGACTGCCTAACCACAAACACGTGGACAGGTGAATGTGGCCAGGGACAGTACAGAGCCAGTCCACAGCTTTTTTTGCTGAGAGCTGTATTTAAGTCGGTGAAAGGACTGGCGTAAAGGAAAAGCGTATCTACCCTGGTTGTCATTTCTCCTAGGAAGTCCTCTAATGCAGCTTTTTGTAGAAGCAATGGCAGCCCATCCAACATCAACTCGCACTTGTCGGTGGTGCTTTGACACACAAACATCTTTCTTTGAGCATTTAATTTCATGAATACAGAGTTGGACAATGGCCTGATCTGCAATGTGGTTTAAGAAATAACATGCATAAGCATGTCCGATCCACATTAAAAAAGCAGCCATAGAGTGTCTGGGAACCTTCCCCTACACTTTTCTTAGCCAGGGCTGCTTCTTGTCAGGGTTGGCGGGCCCAACAGACAACAGGAGACTCCTCCGGAGGGCCCTAGCTTCTCCGCCTACCCACAAATACGTGGACAGGTGAATGTGGCCAGGGACGGTACAGAGCCAGTCCTCAGCATTTTTTTGCTGAGAGTTGTATTTAGTTCTGTGAAAGGACTGGCATAGAGGGAAACCGTATCTACTCCCGCTGTCATTTCTCCGTCACCAGGTTCCGACCATTGTCACACACGACCATGCCTGGCTGTATGTTCAGGGTGAGAGCCACAGATCAGGCTGCTGTGTTACAGCTTTCAACAATTCTGCAGCGCTGGGCGATTTGTCAATTAAGCATTAAGCATGTTATCTTCAGCACAGCCTGTTGCCGCTTGGCCAAGGCAGTGCGGCAGTGCTGTCAGTTTGTGACTGATGTGATCATTTCGGAGATGGAGGAGGAGGTGCAGGAGCTGAACAATGTGATTACATTGAGATTAAATTGGTGACGCTGTTTTTATACTTAAAAAAGATCCTATTGTTTTGTTTTTTTACGTTATTGTTTAAGACAAATGCATTCACCAGGAAATGTCATTTTAACATTTTACAACCTTATCTGGCAATGTGGTGTGTGACACATCATCAGACACATCCTGTTTTATTTATGATGGAGGGACTCTGAAAGTCATAAAGCCTATTTTTATAGGGACATCAGACAGCTCTTACTATTCTTAAAAGGCCAGCAGTTAGAGAGACATCAGTCGGCTATGCTTTGTTGTTCCCATTATTAACAAGTGGGTCTCCTATACTGTTACTGCGTATCCAGTGACTGCAAGGGCTGCCAAAAATTTGGGCGCAGCCCAATACCCCTTTGAAGAAACATAAAGGAGGGTCACAGTAAAAAAAATGTGCCCATTATAAAGGAGTGGGTCTCCTCTAGTGGTAATGCCCATGCTGTGACTGCAAGAGCTGTCAAAATTTGGGAAAAACCCCACTAAGAATTTAAAGACACAGAACAGGGCACAGTAACGAGTACGACATGTTCCCATTAGAAAAGAGAGGGCCTGCTATACAGTTATAGGGTACGCAGTGAGTCCAACGTCTGACCAATTTTAGGAAAAACCCCAGCAAGAATTTAAAGACACATAGAGCAGGGCCACAGTAAAAGGTACGACATGTTCCCATTAGAAAGGAGAGGGTCTGCTATACAGTTATAGGGTATGCAGTGAGTCCAACGGCTAACCAATTTTAGGAAAACCCCCACTAAGAAATTAAAGACACATAGAGCAGGGCCACAGAACGACAAATTCCCATTAGAAAGGAAAGACTCTGCTATACAGTTATAGGGTATGCAGTGAGTCCAACGGCTGACCAATTTTAGGAAAAACACCAGTAAGAAATTAAAAACACATAGAGCAGGGCCACAGTAACAGCAAATTCCCATTAGAATGGAGAGAGTCTGCTATACAGTTATAGGGTATGCAGTGAGTCCAACGGTTGACCAAATTTAGGAATAACCCCACTAAGAATTTAAAGACACACAGAGCAGAGCCACAGTAACAAGTACGACATGTTTCCATTAGAAAGGAGAGGGTCAGCTATACAGTTATTGGGTATGCAGTCAGTCCAACGGCTGACCAATTTTTTTTTAAAAAATCCCACTAAGAATTTAAAGACACACAGAGCAGGGCCACAGTAATAAGTACGACATGTTTCCATTAGAAAGGAGAGGGTCTGCTATACAGTTATAGGCTATGCAGTGAGTCCAACGGCTGACCAATTTTAGGAAAAACCCCAGTAAAAAATTAAAGACGCTTAGAGCAGGGCCACAGTAACAGCAAATTCCAATTAGAATGGAGAGAGTCTGCTATACAGTTATAGGGTATGCAGTGAGTCCAACGGCTGACCAAATTTAGGAAAAACCCCACTAAGAAATTAAAGACACATAGAGCAGGGCCACAGTAACGACAAATTCCATTTAGAAAGGAGAGAGTCAGGTATACAGTTATAGGGTATGCAGTGAGTTCAACGGCTGACCAATTTTAGGAAAAACCCCACTAAGAATTTAATGACACATAGAGCAGGGCCACAGTAACAAGGTACGACATGTTGCCATTAGAAAGGTGAGAGTCTGCTATACAGTTGTAGGGTATGCAGTGAGTCCAACGGCTGACCAATTTTAGGAAAAACCCCACTATCAATTTAAAGAGACATAGAGCAGTGCCGCAGCAATGACAAATTCCCATTAGAAAGGAGAGAGTCTCCCATAGTGTTGGCCTATGCAGTGAATGCAAGGGCTGCCAAAAATTTGGAGGCACTTCAATGCCCCTTGGAAGAGACGTGGAGGAGGGCCTCATAGAAAAATGTTCCCATTAGAAAGGAGCGGGCCTCCTATACTTGTAATGCCCATGCACTAAGTGTATGTGATGCGCCCCCAGGGCCGTGGGGTACTCGGCAGCCGGGCCTCTGGTTGCTGGGGGATATCACGGTGACTGGCCCGGTCCGTGACCCAGGGCGGTCAGTGTAAAACGGGGGGTACTTTTATATGGGGTTTTTGGGATTGTTCGTGACGCCACCAGTGGAATGCGGCTAAGGGTATGCCGCCGCTGCGGAGCAGTCATCTGGAGCTGGAGCTACGGCAGCAGGGTTGGTGTGGCTCTCCACAGGTAGAGCTAGCTCCAGGGCAGTGTAGGAAGATGGTGGTTGCGCTGGGCGTTGTACTGCAGAGAGGGAAAGATGGCACAGATAAAGAATGGACAGAGGCAGTGCGGTGCAGTCATCCGAGTCTTTACTCACAGTTTTTTTTTATGATAGTTCCACTGGTGCACTGTACGGGTGCCAGTCTCCCACGTCGCGTTGCATTCACCAGATAGGGGTTCAGCACTTCCTCAGGTTGATTAGGAGTACCGGACAGAACCCCACTTTCTCGTGTTCCTAACTAGACCGTCTTCATGTTGGGTCTTTCTCCCTCCTGCCCTGCGCTGCCCACTCTCAATCCCGCTCGGGTGCTCTGAAGTCCCTCCTGTGTGTCGGAGTTCCCGGACCTGCTTGACCCTATAGGGGATTAGAATCCGGCTTCGTCAACTAATTATATGTAGCACCCCGAGGGTTCGGCCGCTACAGGGGTATTGCACCTTTGCCAGAGGTGTGATATTCCACTCCCGGGTAAGGATGGAGTATGGACCAGGGCTCAGTTAGCTGCATGCATCACACACACCCCATTTCCGGGGGATAGCTCAACGGTGCTCCCATTTATACAGTAATGCAGGCACGACAGACCATGTTCCTGGCTGGAGTGGGGAGGGGGGAGGAAAACCCAGTGATGTAGGAGCAGAAGGGGACGGTTTCTGAGCATAGGTAGGAGCTCATTGGGTGCTGGTCACCTGAGCTCACACTCAGAGGGGAGGCATAAAAGGTGGGCACCATCTTAGGTCAGAGAGAGAAGTCAGTTCAGAGTGAGAGGAGAAGACAGGGAGCTCAAAGGCAGGCCTAGGGTGAAGGCCGGAGCCTGGGAGGAGAAGGAGAAGTAGACCTGGAGAAGAGGCCGAGGGAAGGAGGAGAAGAAGGAACAGGAAAGGAGGAGGAGTGACAGAGAAACAGAAGGGCTCAGAAACAAGAAGGCAGAAGGGACCCTAAGGACCCAGGGAATTACGGATGACGGGTCAGGCAAGAAAAGGGTACCGGATCCCAAATTGGTGGAGGAAAATTATCCCTCAGCCAAGAACCGGAGGTCGTGATTAGAGATGAGCGTTGTTCTACTCGAACTGTTCGCCAATCTCAAATTCGAGCTGTTTTGGGCGGTGTTCGAGCCGGTCGGCGAACACGAACAATTTGAGAAAAATTCGGCTGTTCGAGGTTATGTTCGATAACTGTTCGTGCACCAAAATCATAACTGGATTTTTTCTCAGTAATGATGAAAATTAATGTTAATACGCAGTTTGAGTGTACAGCGGGGCGGGGGGAGGGGCAGGGGATGGATCTCTGCAGGAACAATGAAGATCTCCATTTTTTTTTCTCTTTCCCGCATTTGCAGTGGGGAGGTGCAATCTGTCAGCCTATCAGCAGCGCACACACGGAGCGAAGTGCTTTTTTTCACACAAGCAAGGGCATGTGTGATTGGCAGTGTATGTCACATGTCCTTGCCCTATAAGACCAAGCCATTTTCCCCGTCGCCACCATTTTCTCACTGCTGCAGCTGCGTGTTAGACGGCACCGCTGTTGCTGTGTGCGCTATACCTTGTTAATTTCAAGCCAATTTTCGCACAAATATACAGATAGCTTGGGAGTAGGGAATAGTTGTGATTGCAGTCCTTTTAAGGACTAGGTTACAGCATTTCCTACGACTTTTATCAGGCAGGTCTGTGCTCTTAAATAGATAGATTGTGGGAGTAAAGACTAATTGTAATTGGAGTCCTTTTCAGGACTAGGTTACATCAGTTCCTATCAGTTTTTGCCAGGCAGGTCTGTGCCAGTGCTGTGCAAGCTTTTTTCACAGCATTTGGCTGAATCTAGCAAAGCTAATCCTTTTTGGCCTATTGCAGAGTGTGTTAGTCAGTGGAGTAGCCTATCTGTGTTGCAAGATATACCACCTGTGTATAGAATACCAATTTTTTTACTGCACCTAGAGAAGTAAAATCTTTTGGGCATAGCATCATTCTATTAGTCCATCTATACTGACCTCCATCAGGTTGCAAACTGAATATAATTTTTTTCTGCATCTAGCTCTGAAAAAATATTTGGGCTTCTAGCGGTGTGTGGGACTTGGTCTATTAGTCCATCTATACTGACCTCCATCAGGTTGCAAATTAAAAATAATTTTTTTCTGCATCTAGCTCTGAAAAAATATTTGGGCTTCTAGCAGTGTGTGGGACTTGGTCTATTAGTCCATCTATACTGACCTCCATCAGGTTGCAAATTAAAAATAATTTTTTTCTTCATTTATCTCTGAAAAAAATATTTGGGCTTCTAGCAGCGTGTGGGACTTGTTCTATTAGTCCATCTATACTGACCTCCATCAGGTTGCAAATTAAAAATAATTTTTTTCTGCATCTAGCTCTGAAAAAATATTTGGGCTTCTAGCAGTGTGTGGGACTTGGTCTATTAGTCCATCTATACTGACCTCCATCAGGTTGCAAATTAAAAATAATTTTTTTCTGCATCTAGCTCTGAAAAAATATTTGGGCTTCTAGCAGTGTGTGGGACTTGGTCTATTAGTCCATCTATACTGACCTCCATCAGGTTGCAAATTAAAAATAATTTTTTTCTTCATTTATCTCTGAAAAAATATTTGGGCTTCTAGCAGCGTGTGGGACTTGTTCTATTAGTCCATCTATACTGACCTCCATCGGGTTGCAAATTAAAAATGATTTTTTTCTGCATCTAGCTCTGAAAAAATATTTGGGCTTCTAGCAGTGTGTGGGACTTGGTCTATTAGTCCATCTATACTGACCTCCATCAGGTTGCAAATTAAAAAATATTTTTTTTCTTCATTTAGCTCTGAAAAAATATTTGGGCTTCTAGCAGTGTGTGGGACTTGGTCTATTAGTCCATCTATACTGACCTCCATCAGGTTGCAAATTGAATAAAAAAATTTTCTGCATCTAGCTCTGAAAAAATATTTGGGCTTCTAGCGGTGTGTGGGACTTGGTCTATTAGTCCATCTATACTGACCTCCATCAGGTTGCAAATTAAAAATAATTTTTTTCTGCATCTAGCTCTGAAAAAATATTTGGGCTTCTAGCAGTGTGTGGGACTTGGTCTATTAGTCCATCTATACTGACCTCCATCAGGTTGCAAATTAAAAATAATTTTTTTCTGCATCTAGCTCTGAAAAAATATTTGGGCTTCTAGCAGTGTGTGGGACTTGGTCTATTAGTCCATCTATACTGACCTCCATCAGGTTGCAAATTAAAAATAATTTTTTTCTGCATCTAGCTCTGAAAAAATATTTGGGCTTCTAGCAGTGTGTGGGACTTGGTCTATTAGTCCATCTATACTGACCTCCATCAGGTTGCAAATTGAATAAAAAAATTTTCTGCATCTAGCTCTGAAAAAATATTTGGGCTTCTAGCGGTGTGTGGGACTTGGTCTATTAGTCCATCTATACTGACCTCCATCAGGTTGCAAATTAAAAATAATTTTTTTCTGCATCTAGCTCTGAAAATATATTTGGGCTTCTAGCAGTGTGTGGGACTTGGTCTATTAGTCCATCTATACTGACCTCCATCAGGTTGCAAATTAAAAATAATTTTTTTCTGCATCTAGCTCTGAAAAAATATTTGGGCTTCTAGCAGTGTGTGGGACTTGGTCTATTAGTCCATCTATACTGACCTCCATCAGGTTGCAAATTGAATAAAAAAAATTTCTGCATCTAGCTCTGAAAAAATATTTGGGCTTCTAGCGGTGTGTGGGACTTGGTCTATTAGTCCATCTATACTGACCTCCATCAGGTTGCAAATTAAAAATAATTTTTTTCTGCATCTAACCCAGCCAATAGTTTTGGCCTAATACCACAGTTTGGCCACTCAGCTCTGCTCGGTTACCATCCATTGTTTTTTTGTGCAAACAACTCCAGAGTTGTGAATTAGTTAACCACCAAAATGAGTGGAAAAAGGCCTGCTGCTGGTGGAAAGGGGAATAGGCATGTTGGGAAGGGGAAAAAAGGTTGTGTCCGTGGGGTAGGTGCAGAAGAAAGACCATCTTCCAGCCAAACTAAAATGTCTACTTCTTTTAGCGGACAATGTGATAAGATCCCTTTCTTACGGCCACGCCAATCGCTACAAATTCCAGATGAGGCACAAAAACAGCAGGTGCTTCAATGGATATCAAGTGCTCCTTTAAGTGGGCTCTCCTCCACATCAACTTCAACATCACAAATACTCCAGTCCTCAAAGGTGTCACCCAAATCGCACTTGCTTCCTCACAGCTCCCAAATCTCCAGCTGCCCGTCTGAGTATGAGGTAGAACAGATGGTTGAGTCTGCAGAGCTGTTTACTCATACTATAGCCTGGGAATCAGAGGTCGACTCCAGCGCTTCTGTGAATCCAGACGAGGAAATGATCTGCACTGATGCCCAGAATCTTTATGAGTCGGATCCAGGACCAGACGCAGAAGGTTCTGACCATAATGTAGACCCTCATTCCCAAACTGTAACTCCTGTTGGTGGAGACAATGAGGAAGACGATGATAAGACTCAAATACCTGATTGGAGCGACAACTTTAGTTTTTTGTCAGGGCAGGAACAGGTTGGCTCTGAGGACGACGGGTGTGATAACGCACAGGGTGATGATGATGAGGTCGGAGATCCCACTTACTGTCAACCCACAGTCAGCCAAGAGATGAGGTCAGCAGAGGAGGTGGAGGAAGATGCTAGTGACGACGAGGTCAGGTTGCGCCTTCCTGGACAGAGACGTAGTACTGGAAGCACGTCAACAACTGCATCCTCAAACACAACTCTGCCTCTCACCACAAGTCGTGGTGGCTCTTCAGGTCGCATGGGTGCTAAGCCTTGCATAGCCTGGGCATTTTTTCAGATCGATAAAGATGACCCAACTCGTGTTATCTGTAACATTTGTCAGCAAAAGCTAAGTAGAGGCCAAAAAATACATAGTTTGAGTACTTCATGCATGAACCGGCACATGGACATGAAGCATAAGTTGCAGTGGGAAGCTCAGTGTGCTACAATGCGGTCTAGCCGGCCGGGCCAACCACCGTCTGCCATATCTTGTGCATCCGCGGCCTCTTCATCCTCTGTGACTGGGGGGACAGCAGTCACACCTGTTTTGGGGCGCAGACCTGCCACCTCTTTACCCGCAACAGCCAGCGTGATTGGCAGGTCATCATTTTCTTTGGAGGTGGTAACACCAGCTGGTCTTGAGCGCTGTCCGACATCGATAGCACCACCTTTGGATCAAGGCAACCTAACATGTCCGTCTGCATCTTCCTCACAGACTGGCAGTTTGCCGGGGACACCCTTATCAACCCCGTCTAAGCACAATAGCCAGCCCTCGGTCCCTCAGATGTGGACAAGTAAAAGACCATTTCCTCCTAGCCATGAGAAAGCTAAGAGGTTGAATTTCACCATCTGCAAGCTCTTGGCTACAGAAATGCTGCTTTTCCGCCTGGTGGACACAGAGGATTTTCGAGACCTTATGTCCGTCGCAGTGCCCCAGTACCAGATGCCCAGTCGGCACTACTTCTCAAAGAAAGGTGTGCCTGCGCTCCACCAGCATGTCGCACACAACATCACCGCTTCTTTGAGAAACTCTGTGTGTGACAGGGTGCATTTCACCACAGACACTTGGACGAGTAGGCATGGACAGGGGCGTTACATGTCGCTGACTGGGCACTGGGTAACTATGGTGACAGCAGGACAAGGGGCTGCTGTCCAAGTCTTGCCGTCCCCACGAGTTGTGCGTCAATCCTCTTTATGTCATTTTTCCTCCACTGCTTCTGCCTCCTCAACCTCCTCTCGGTCTTCCACCTGCACCCAAAGCCTGTCTGGTCATGCCACAAGCTTTCTAACTGCGCAGAAGGGATCCTGCACACCTCCTTACTATGCTGGCAGTAGGGCTCAACGTCATCAGGTGGTTTTTACATTGAAATGTCTGGGAAATGTGAGTCACACAGCTGAGGAGTTGTGGTCAGCTCTGGAGAACCAATTTCATGAATGGTTGTCTCCACTGGACCTGAAACCAGGGAAGGCCGTGTGCGACAATGCTGCAAACCTGGGTGCGGCCCTTCGCCGGGGCAATGTCACACACGTGCCTTGTATGGCTCACGTGTTGAACCTGGTTGTCCAGCAATTTTTAGCCCACTATCCCAGACTAGATGGCCTTCTGCAGAGGGCACGGTCGCTGTGTGCTCACTTCCGCCGTTCGCATCCCGCAGCTCAGCGACTTACATCTCTACAGAAGTCGTTGGGCCTGCCACTTCACCGGCTAAAATGCGATGTGCCTACCTGGTGGAATTCAACTCTGCACATGTTGCAGCGACTGTGGCAGCACCGACAAGCCCTGGTGCAATACGTTCTGACGTATAGCCTGGGCCAACGAGATTCAGAGGTGGGGCAAATCACGCTGGAGGAGTGGTCTCAGATCAGGGACCTATGCACCCTTCTGCACAGTTTTGAAATGGCGACGAAGATGTTTAGTGCTGACGATGCCATTATCAGCATGACTATTCCGTTGATTTATATGCTGGAGCACATGTTAAACAGAATTCGGAGTCAGGTGGTGGCACAAGAGGAGGTGGAGGAAGTAGAGGAGGAGGAGTTGTATGCGGAAGGGCTAACATCTGCAAGGTCCAGACGGTCGGCAGCACCAAGGCGGCAGGCATGTGAGGGTGGGGGAGATGGTTTAACCAGGGCGCATGGTAGCAGCCAAACTAGTGAGGAAGGTGCAGGAGCCCAGGAAGAAGTGGAGGACGAACTGATGGAAGACTCATCAGATGAGGGAGACCTTGATCACATTTCTGTTGTGCGAGGTTGGGGGGAGAGGACAGAGGAAGGAAGCATGATTGTTACCTCGCCACCAACACAACAGGGACTTGGTGCTCCTGGATGCGCAACACACATGAGTGCCTTCTTGCTGCACTACCTGCAACATGACCCTCGAATTGTGAGAATTAGAAATAATCCTGACTACTGGGTTGCCACACTGTTAGATCCCCGGTACAAAAGTAAATTTGCAGAAATTATTCCTGCCATAGAAAGGGATGCACGCATGCAGGAGTATCAGCAGAGACTGTTGCAGAATCTTACATGTGCTTTTCCACAAAATACCAGTGGTGCACGTAGTGAATCTCACAGTTCCAACTTGCCAACCGTGGGACCGTCAAGTGTTCAGCACTCAAACCGTAACAGAACCACAGTATCTGCTGGTAACATCAATTTTGCGGAATCATTTCACCACTTTTTTAGCCCATCCTTTGCAAGGCCACAGGAGACAAGAAGTCTGACACATAGTCAACGCCTAGAGACGATGGTACAGGAGTATCTCCAAGTAAACATTGAAGCCACGACTGTGTCACTGGACCCTTGCTCTTTTTGGGCTTCCAATCTGGATAAATGGCCGGAGCTAGCCACTTACGCCTTGGAGATCTTGTCATGCCCCGCAGCCAGCGTTCTGTCTGAACGTGTGTTCAGCGCTGCTGGTGGTGTGCTGACAGATAAGCGCACGCGGCTCTCCACTGATAATGTAGACAGACTCACGTTCATAAAGATGAACAAATCATGGATCCGAAACGACTTTTCTACCCCTGTGTCATCCTGGGGAGAGTAAAAGCTTGATGATTGGTTAAAATCACCCTACCAACCGTTTTAAGCTTTCAAATTACTAATCATGTTTATCTGTATCTTGACTGGAAAATAATTTGGGCTTTGTAGCAGTGTGCAGCACTGATCCTATTAGGCCATCTATAATAAGCTTCACCAGATTTAAAATTAAAAATAATTTTTAGCTGCATCTAGCCCGGAAAATAATTTTGGGGCTCCGAGATGCGCAAGACACATAAGTGCCTTCTTGCTGCACTACCTGCAGCATGACCCTCATATTGTCAGAATTCGAAGTAATCATGACTACTGGGTTGCCACACTCTTAGATCCCCCAAACTTTTCGATCAACCTTTTCATTTTAATAAAGACCAAAAAAATGGTCATTTTTGAAATTATAAGCATTAGCAGGTTGTTAGAAACTGAAATCAAACAGTTTTCAACTCAAAACTTTATTCTAGGTGATGTTACATTTTCACATAGGACCCCTTGTTCGAAAGGAGCTTCTGAACTCTCTCGTCCATTGAATTTGTCAGGTTTTGGATGGTTTCTGCTTCAATTGTTTTGCATGAGGACAGAATACCCTCCCAGAGCTGTTGCTTAGATGTGAACTGCCTCCCGCCATCATAGACACTCCTTTTAATGATGCTCCAAAGGTTCTGAATGGGGTAGAGGTCAGGGGAGCATGGGGGTCACACCATAAGTTTGTCCCCTTTTATGCCCATATCAGCCAGAGATGCAGATGTTTTATGTGCAGCATGAGATGGTGCATTATCATGCAGAAAAATGATCTTGCTGTGAAATACACGGTTCTTCTTCTTGAACCATGGCAGGAAGTGCTGTTTGAGAAAATCCACATACATTATGGAGTTCATCTTTAGCGCCTTCAGGGATCCTAAAGGGGCCGACAATCTCTCTCCCCATGATTCCAGCCCAAAACATTACTCCACCTCCTCCTTGTTGGCGCTGTAGCCGTGTTTGCGTGGGGTGTCCATCAACCAGCCATCCTCCACTCCATTCATCTGGACCATCGAGCGCTGCACGGCACTCATCCGTGAACAAAACAGTTTTGAAATCAGTCTTCATGTAATGTTTGGCCCACTGGAGCCGTTTCTGCTTGTGTGAAGTGGATAGAGGAGGTCGACAGGATGGCGTATGCACAGCTGCAAACCTCTGAAGGACCCTGCATCTTGTTGTTCGGGGGACGTTGGAGGCACAAGCAGCTTCAAAAACTTGTCTGCTGCTATGACAAGGCTTTTTTGCCGCTGCTCTTTCAACCTGACGTAATTGCCTGTAGGAAAGAGTCCTCAATTTGCCATTATCAGCACGCACACGTGTGTACTGTGAATCAGCTACATACTTCTTGATTGCCAAGACACTTCATCCTGATCATCGCACAATGTTGATTGTAGTCATGCCTTGACCTAAACACTCCACAATTTGTTGCTTCTCAGCAGCCGACACATCCTTTTTCTTTCCCATTTTGGCAGAAAATGTAGGCTGCTTAATAATGTGAGAGAGCCTTCTTAAGTAGTCTTGCCTTTATTGGACACACCTGCCAAACTAATTAGCACAGGTGTCTGCAATTGCTTACAGTGATATAAAGAGCCCTGACACACATCACCATCAATGAGTTTAACTGACAAACAAACAAATTCTTCCCTTATCACTCCTAAACACTTTTTGCATAATAATTTGGAACGCGGTGTACATGTGCTTTTCCACAAAACACCAGTGGTTCACGTAGTGAATCTTATAGTTCTAACTTGCCAACCGTGGTCTGTATGGAATTGTTCAATAAAGGGCCCAAAATTAAGATAACATAGATGGGAGAGGTCTCTATGAATAGGAATTCCTAAGTATTTGATACCCTGTGAGGGCCAGGCAAAGGGAAAGTTGGACTGGATGGAATCCTATATGGATTTAGGGAGGGAGACATCGAGGGCCTCAGACTTCGCTGCATTGATTTTAAAATTTTACCATGTAACAAAGTGATCTATTTCAGCCATAACAGCAGGGATGGATATATGTGATTGAGTGATATATACTAGGACATCATCAGCAAATAGAGAGCACTTGTACTCGGTGCCTCCCACCTCAATCCACCTAATATTGGGGTTATGGCGAATTGATGAGAGCAGGTGCTCCGTCACTAGGATGTATAAGAGAGGGGACAGAGGACATCCCTGCCTTGTCCCATTGGTGATTGTGAAAGGTGATGAAAATGTTCTGACGCACCCCCTGGGCCTTGGGACACCCGGAGCCGGACCCTTTTTGGTGGATGCTGGTGGTTGTAGTCTTCGTGGCGGCGATCCGGTTCCGTGGCTCAGGGCGGTCAAACCAGTGGCGGAACTATTTATGTGGTTTTGATGTTTAAATGTCCGACTACGCCACCCGTGGATTGCGGTCAGAGTGAACCGCCGCTACAGGGCAGACCGCTAAGGCTGGTGTTGTGGGTGCAGCAGAGCGTAGCATAACTCCCCACGGGAGGAGTATAGCCTCAGGGCAGTGTATGCGGAGGATGGGGGTGATGGTGCAGGGCAGCAGCAGTAACGACACGGAGTCAGTGATGCAGTTCAGGGCCTTTACTCACAGTTCTTATTATCCAGACCACGTCTGCAGGTAACGGCTGCCCACGTCGTACTGTGCTCACCAGGTGAGGGGCTCAGACAACTCCCAGATAACTTTGGAGCGCTTCACAGGACCCCCTTTGTGTGTCCTTTGTCTGGCCTTTCTTACCATCACTTCTGTCCGGCTGCCTCTGGCCTCCTCTTGGTAAACTTGGTGCCAGTTTCCCTGACCCTATGTGGTGCCTTCCTAGCGGGTGGAGCAAGGGGCTGCGCCACATAAAATGTCAGAGCCTCCGGTTTCTAGCTGAGGGTCGTTTCCTGCCTCCACTAGTTCGGGGACTGGTCTCCCCCTTTGGCCTGACCCCTCCACGCAGGTGGATTCGGGCGTGCGGTGGCGACTCGCCCGTCCGCACCCCTGGGATCCCTTCATTCCTCGTTCCTGGAGCCTTCTCCGCTCCTCTTCCTTCCTTCTCCCTCTTGCAGGCCTGGGCCTCTGTTACTAGGCCCGCCTCCGGAGCAGAGCTCATGCAGAGCCCCTGCTCCCTGCCACTTCTGCTCAGACTTCTCTGCACTGAACTAAGATGGTGCCCACCTTTTATACTCCCTTCTTAATGCACCCAGGAACTGCTTCCTCCCTGCTCCTGCACTGCAGGGTTCCCCTTCCTCAGTGTTCCCTCCCCCCACTCCAGCCAGGGACAGGGACTGTCGTGCCCATCTCAGGGGCATATTGGTCGCCCTGCCCCACGGCAATGTGGTGTAATGCATGCAGGTGTCGGGTCCTGATCCACACTCCATCCTTATCTGAGAGTGAGATATCACACCTCTGGGTGAGGTGCAATACGTCTGTAGCAACCGAGCCCTCGGTGCTACAGTTCCATTTATCTTCAGCCTAGGTGACGTATTGTGATACAGGGCCGTGATTTTGGCTATAAAAGGGTCCCCTAGACCCCTACCCCAAGCTTTTTAAGAGAATCATATATGGCGTGCCAGGAGACTCTATGGAATGCTTTCTCAGCATCCAACGAGAGTATCTACTTACAAATTTTTAACTGCATCTAGCCCAGGAAATACTTTGTGCCTAGTAGCAGTGTCTGCTAGTCAGCGGATTATCCCGGCTGTTAAGCAAGCTACACCACCTGTAGTTTGGACACTTAATTTTTTCAAAGGAAATGCTTCGGGACCACGGGATACTTAGTGAAGAGCATCAGGAGGCACCCCAAGGCATAGGGGCTGGGACTGGCACTAGGATGCCTTGCGGTGGACAGCCGAGCTCGATCCTTATAAAAGCTTTTTAACTGCAGCAGCTTTAGTGGACGCTACTGGAGCTGGAATTACGCGGCTGCTGGCATGAGACTTGCCCTCCAATAGATCCTTGTAAATGGATTTAAAGTGTATTCATTCAAATTAGAGGGACAATTTAAATTAAAAAGCTTAGAGCTGCCTCCACCACAGGGGGGCTCTCTCGACCCACCAGCGGACAGGCACCAGTATTGGGAGAGGGGGGCTGGCCGTCAGGGTTCACCGCGGCTCTGGCACAAACCCGGCGACACGGAGGTGGCACGGGCAGGAGCGGACTGGCCGTCTCGGCTTCTCACTTTTTGGATTTTAGAAGGGCATGACATGCCTATATCTGTGTCTCCCCCTCCTTTTACTCCTCCACCTCTTTTCTTTTCGCATGACTATATGTACTTGTCACTTTTCCATGTGTTAGTTGTGTCTTCTGAACAGTTTGTCAGCTTTTGGACACCTTTGAAGGTGTTTTCTATGTGTTTCTATGTATTTTTGTTTGCCTGCCATTGGTTTTAACGGTGTTCGAAGGTGTTCGACGAACAGTTCGACGAACTGTTCGGCGAACACACGGGTGTTCGACGAACCGAACCGAACTCGAACACTACGGGGGTGGCTCAACACTAGTCGTGATCACAGAAAACACTGTTTTAAAAAGCTGGATTTCTAGCGCTGTAATATGGAAAGGACCTGGCTGTATTCTGCAGTGCCAACAAGCAAATGGCGCAGAAAAACTGTGTTCTCTGAATTGTTTTCTAAGCAAATAATGAGGATTAAGATCCCAAAAAAAGTATTCCTGGCCCCTGAGACCTGGGCCTTTGTATAGAAATATCTAACAGCAGCAGAAGGCAGAATTGGAATGGAGCCTCTTGTGCTATATGCACTGCAGTCTGCTATATACACTGCCTGCCTATATACACTGCCTGCCTGATATCTCTGCAGATGGATTAGTTAGTCCTCAAAAGGATTGTTTGTTAAGATGGATATGTGTAATGTACGGTTTTTCTCCCTACACTACATAATACACAAGCAAATCTCTCGATGACGCAGCAGCACCTCTCCCTACATTGTCTGATTCCGGAGTGACTGTGACGAGCACAGAGGCGCCAGGTCTGATATAGACCTGATGACGCTGGACGGCCAGCCAATCACTGTAATGCCACAACCAACATGGCTATGGCATTACAGTGAGTGGCTGGCAATCCCTGCATGTTGATTGGCACTCTAAAGAGCGCCAAACATACAGGGAGGGGACCCGAGCTCCCACCGAGCAACCCCGGAAATACTCGGTGAAGCCGAGCATCTCGAGCAGTGAGATGCTCGGGAGAGCACCAAGCAGTAGCG
This sequence comes from Phyllobates terribilis, assembly GCF_046119375.1. Taxonomy (NCBI): domain Eukaryota; kingdom Metazoa; phylum Chordata; class Amphibia; order Anura; family Dendrobatidae; genus Phyllobates; species Phyllobates terribilis. The sequence continues at coordinate 215,581,289 of NW_027362769.1, read as the reverse complement.
AGCATGCTCGCTCATCACTAAATACGTCATTATTTGTTTTGTTCTTTTTAGATTGTATCCCCTTAAGAAATAGTGTCGCTATGCTAAAGATTCGGGCAGTGCACATGCCCCAGACTTCTGGCCGGTTCCTCGGATCTCCATGTGGGCGCCATTTGAACTGATCATCAATATGACATTGATAGAGTTGGTTACTGTGGTAGATCCAGGAGCCACCACTCTCTATTCTTTATGCCGCATGCTGCTCTGATCCTAAGGTCTACAAGATGGCAGCGTCCCGGCACAGGCATCTCAATGACATCACTGCACTGTGCCGCCGGTACTGGCTGCTCTGTGTGCAGGAAAAAAAACTTTCTCATATTAGGTGAGTATAAACTATTATTAGACCGTTTACCAGAGTCGGCTCTCCAGGAAACAGTGAATCTGTGAACAAAGAAAACAGCACACTCCAAACTGGCCAGATTTGAAATTAATTGAGATCTATCAATCTGGAAAAGGTTATAAAGCCATTTCTAAAGCTTTTGGACTCCAGCGAACCACAGTGAGAGCCATTATCCACAAATGGTGAAAACATGGTACAGTGGTGAACCTTCTTAGGAGTGGTCGACCAACTAAAATGACCCCAAAAGCGCAGCGACGACTCATCCAAGAGGTCACAAAAGACCCGATAGGCTGCAGTTTCTCTCAGGCACACGATAGATTCAATTGCTGACCAGACACATCTGACAAGAGTCTTTTCAATAGTTTAACAGTGGAATTTAATCTGAAGCACGGCCAGTGCAATTCAGGGATATTACAGCAACAATCTTCATTGCAGTACAGTCTGAGTTTCTTGAGAAACCGGCTCCAGTAACAATACAGTAGTTTATTCACAAGGCACAGTATTACAGTGTCTTCTGTAGCATAATTCAGCATAGATTATATCTCTTAGCAGCACACTTCTATGCATACACAACCACAGGCTTTTCCTTCACAAGGACACAATAGTGCACAACATTCTTTATCCTGTATGGCGATGGAGGGGGGGAGGGTTTGATGAGGGAGATGATCCCTGTGACACAATTCCTTGCATTCCTTATCTTCCTGCCCAATAATACTCTGCACTGTTAGTACAGGGAGTTTATCTGACCTGCGTTTAGCTTCTCTCCTGATTTGAATCCTGTTCGGTTGCCTTCTGTCAGATCCAGATGACACACCACCTTTTTCTTCGGCTTCAGCCAGACTACAATAACAAGTTTCCCATAATCCCCCTGGGGCTTTACTAAAAGCCCCTCTAGTTGCTGGATGCTTCTGAAGCACAACACTTCCTGACTCCTGTGCTTGTGTTATTTGTAACAGTTGCTGGATGCTTTTCAAGCATTGACCCCATATAATGCTCCATACAGAATAATAGGCCTTACATAATGTTCCATATAGAATAATGGGCCTTATATAATGTAACATACAGAAAAATGGACCCCATATAATGCTCCATACAGAATAATGGACCCCATATATTGCTCCATACAGAACAATGAGCCTCATATAATGTTCCATACAGAATAATGGGCCCCATATAATGCTCCATACAGAAGAATGGGCTTCATATAATGCTTCATACAGAATAATAAACCCCATGTATTGCTCCATACAGAATAATGGGCCTCATATAATGTTCCATACAGAATAATGGGCCTCATATAATGCTCCATACAGAATAATGGACCCCATATAATGCTCCATACTGTGTAATGGACCCCATATAATACTCCATACAGAATAATGGGCCTCGTATAATGCTCTATACAGAATAATGGACCCCATATAATGATTCATACAGAATAATGAACCCCATATAATGCTCCAGACAGAATAATGGACCCCATATAATGCTTCATACAGAAAAATGGACCCCATATTGTTATGATCTGCAACATGTACTAAGGAAATATAAGGGAAAACTGTCCCTACAGTAAAGCTAAGCTGAATTCCTACGATGTTGCGGGCTGCCTGTTCCTAGTGAACAGACCCGCCTTAGTCCTCGGCTAGTCTGAACGAAGACCTATAGCATAAGGGGAGGGGTCCCTAAAAGAACTAAGGACTGGGACAAAAATGGGACACCTCCTAAACAGAGAAGTTGTTGCAGAACACAAAAAGACAAACAGACAAAAAAAGTACTAGAGGTCCCAGAAGGACCAAACAAACTGACAGAGAAAGGCACAGAAGAACCTGGCTAGAGAAACAGTCAAATACTGAAGTCCAGCACAGCCAAAAGGGTGGAGCTGGAATATAAAGGCAGATGGTCACGTGACCGCAAAACACAAGATGGAAAAAACAAACAGGAGGGTTCTAACAGTACCCCCTCATTTTATGAGGATCCTCCGGATCCTAAAGGCCCAGGCCTATCCGGAAAACTGTTGTGGAAAGCTTTAACAAGCCTAGGAGCAGAGACATCATCCGTCCTTACCCAGGAGTTGTCTTCGGGACCGAAACCCTTCCAGGAGACAAGATACTGTAATCTCCCTCTATACCATCTAGAATTCAAGATACGAGAAATTTCATATTCGCCGTCTTCCACCACAGGAGGAACTGAGACAGTGGCATCCCTATCTGATACATCAGCCTTTTTCAACAAGGAAACATGAAACACAGGATTAATCTTCCAGGAAGTAGGGACATCCAACCTAACAGCAGACGGGTTAACAACCTGAAGCACTTTAAATGGACCCACAAACTTAGGACCCAGTTTTTTAGAGGGAATCCTCAACCGCAGGTACTTTGAGGACAACCAAACCATGTCACCCACAGTTTCCTGTCAAAATACTTCTTGGACTTCTTGTTAGCCTCTTGAAGGCTGCAACGTACATTAGTCCAAATTCTCTCCACTTCAAATGACGAGAAAAAAATCTCCTCCTCCGGCACGGCCAACCCCAATTTGGAGACCGAACTAAAATACGGATGTCTCCCAGTACAACAAAAAAAAGGAGAACACCCAGCAGAGGAGGATGTATGATTGTTAAGAGCAAATTCTGCGAGAGGCAAAAACTCAGACCACACCTCTTGATTGTCCGCCACAAAACAACGCAAAAACTGTTCAACATCCTGGTTCTTTCTTTCAGTCTGCCCATTAGACTCAGGATGATACTCACACGAAAATGACGAATGGACTCCCAACCTGTCACAAAAAGCACACCAAAAGCAAGCCACAAACTGAGGTCCTCTATCAGAAACAATATCCGTGGGAACGCCATGGAGCTTGACAATCTCCTTAACCTTCGTCAGGCTGCATAATTTTACAATGTTAACAGGCTGCAGAGATACAATTGTACCTTCATATATACCTCTACTGTGGGAAGACTTTCTCCTTTACTTGGTTTCAGAAACTAAAGTTCATTCAGCTACAAATGTTATGCTGATATCTATTGGCCAGTGTTGTTACTGCTCACTTATGTTGCTGTCAAATAAGTTGATTCAAACTGGGAGTGGCTTCTACTTCTCTTCCTGCCTCCCTCCTCTCAGCACACACATTTCTAGGCTTGTGAAGTCTTCAATTTCTTGGATACGAAGGTAGGAAAGTCTCACAGCATCTAACAGCCAGTTATACCTTCATTCGCCTTATGTGGTGACAGAACAGTCAGAAATTGTCTTTGAGCCTGGACTTGGCTTACATATATTTTGTATGAAACTTATCACTATAGGTATGATTTTTATACGAAAAATGGATAATAATTAGTATCTACATATTGTTTTACGATGTTTTACTTATATTCAGCACAAAATAAAGATGGTGGCTCTGTTACAATTTTCCTATTGGTCGAAAAAACAGTCGAAGATGGAATGAAAATTCTGAAACCGTATACGGTTTACATAATATATAAATGACATTTATAAATAATTATCACTAGAAATAATTTACTTTTTTATCTGCACTTTAGAATCGAGTTTCATTCTACTTGCCACGTGTTACTGAACTAAATTATGAAGCCAAAATTCATCTACCAAGTCATCATGAGTGATAGTGATGCTGGATCTAGTTTCCGCCATAATCCAAGAAAACGTGTTTGCAGGTTAGTATAATTTTGTGAAAAGCCAATAATGTAGTATTGTGTAGTATTTCGGAAAATTATTTATTTTTCATTTTTTCATATTTACAGATTTACGTCTGGCGAAATAATGCGAATGCTAGAAGAATCTGATTCTGAGCATGAGGAAGAACCATATGTTGCATCTGATGATGAAAACTATGTACCACAAGTGGATGTTACTGAAGAAGATTCAGACATTGAACAAGAAATGGTTATAGAGCAGGAAAAAGAATATGACTCAGACGAAAGTGTTGAGGATGAGTCTGTACCTCAAAGTGCAGGCGAAATTTGGACTGCTAAGGATAAAACTCAATGGTGTAGTGATCCACTGCCAAATGCACAAACAAAATCTCGCAATGTCCTACGACAAAGAGGTGGCCCTGCAGCAATCAGCAACCTGTATACAGCAAAAGAGCTATTCAAGTCAATCATGACTCCCGAGATGTGCGACATCATATTACGAGAAACGAATCGAAAGGCCAAGAGAGTTTGTGATGCTTACAACAACGAACTGGTACAACGTTTTCCTGATTCTTCTGAACGGCCACCACAAAAAACATTCAAGCAATTTATTGAAACTGAACTCCATGCATTTTTGGGCATACTGATTGCTGCTGGTGTGCACAGAGACAGCAAAGAGAATCTGGAGGAAATGTGGAATGTTGCTGCTCTGCCTCTTATACGTGCAGCCATGTCTCGTGACCGTTTCAAGATGATACTCAGATTTATCAGATTTGACAAGGAAAATACATGTGCATTACGTGTGCAAACAGATAAAGCTGCACCAATACGGGACATCTGGACAATGCTGAACAGAAATCTGGAGAGAGCCTACAAGCCATATAATTGTATCACCGTCGACGAGCAATTATTTCCATTTAGAGGCCATACTAAATTTACCCAGTATATACCTTCAAAACCAGCTAAATATGGCATAAAGATTTTCTGGGCTTGTGACTCGTCAAACGCCTACCCATTACAAGGTCAGCTCTACACTGGGAAACCAACTGATGGTCCTCGGCAAGTAAACATTGGTGAACGAATAGTATTGGACCTAGTGAGCTCGTATAAAGGCTCTGGAAGAAATGTCACCACTGATAACTTCTTTACAACCATGGAACTAACTAAGGTATTGAACTCCTGGAACATGACACTAGTTGGTACAGTGAGAAAAAACAAAAGGTTCCTACCTAGCAACATGCAGCCTGCCAAAGAAAGTAAACTCGACAAATTTTGCCTGCAATCATGATGCAACAGTCTGTTCATATGTACCAAAGAAGAACAAATCAGTCGTGCTTCTATCATCTATGCACATGACGGGAGAAGTTGAAGAGACACTAGCAGCCAAGCCAGAGATAATAAAATACTACAACAAAACAAAAGACGGAGTTGATGTTATGGATAAAATGTTGGGAGAGTACACTGTGAAACGACGAACATTACGTTGGCCTCTGGCATTTTTCTACAATATAATTGACGTCACTGGGTTAGCATTCTACATCATCTACAGAGAACACAATTCAAGCTTCAGGACAAAGGATCAACGAAGAAAGTTCCTGAAAGATCTCGCAAATCAGATGTGTATGCCTGCAATTGAAGATCGTAGTACAAACCGAATGATGATGAGAAACCATTTTCTTCGAGGTGCAGTAGAAATGGTGCTTGGACGATGCATTCTGGTAGCATCGCAAGCAGCAGCTGGCCCTCAAATACCTCATGGTAGTCGTGGACCCTCCCCTGTTGTTGGTAGTTGCTATGTCTGCCGAGACCTAAGGCGATGACAACGTAAGACTAGAAAGTCTTGTGTGGTTTGTGTGAAACCCATTTGCGATGAACACTCGGTAGCAAAGACAACATGCATTACTTGCGAAGAAAATCAATAAAAAAAGTTTCTTACATTTTCTTTTATAATGTAAATGAACAGTTTTTTTACTTGTTTATAATAATAAAATAGCATTATTATTAAAAAAAATATTATTCTTTTTTCCTTGCATTATCTTCATTCAAAATATATGAGGGTACATTTGTACCTATGCAGCTTGTTATGGATGCAAAAATATCTCGACCCCTTATCTCGGATGGGGGTGGAGATATTTTATTGAAATTTGGCCAATATATTCTGGACCAAAACTGCAGAGATGTCACGAAATTTCAGCCCTCTACGGCTTTTCGAAAAAAAAGTTATTGCAATTTTAAAACGGAATAGTTACAATTGTACCTACTCAGCCAGACGAAGGTTAACAAACGCCTTAGCGAGTGTCTTGGCGAAGGGCAACTTAATGAATGGAACCAAATGCACAGCTTACTAAAACAGTCCACGACGACCCAGATGACAGTAAAACCCTCGGACACAGGAAGATCAGTAATAAAATCCATTGTGAGATGCATCCGAGGCGCACTAGGAACCTCCAGAGGTCAAAGCAACCCCGCAGCAGGAGTATGTGAAGCCTTTGATCTAGCACACACAGTACATTGACGCACCCACTTGATGACTTCCTTCTGCCATCCAGGCCACCAAAAACTGCTACTGATAAGTCTCTTAGTCTCCGAAATTCCTGGATGACCTGCCAACCGAGACTCATGACACGCCACAAACAAATCTCTCCTAAAGGCTCTAGGCATGAACAACCTCCCATGGGGAGTGTTAGAAGGAGCATCATATTGAGCTTTCAGAATCCCATTCTCCAAAACGGAGTCCAATGCCGCCACCACAACTCCTTTCTTGGTACCAGGGATATAGGTAACAGAAAAATTAAACCGAGAAAAAAAAAGAGCCCACCTAGCTTGACGGCCATTCAAGCGCTTGGCAGCATCCAGATAGATCAAATTCTTATGATCTGTGAAAACCTGAATAGGAAATCTAGCGCCTTGCAAAAAATGACGCCAATGTTCAAACACGAGTTTAATAGCCAGCAACTCCCGATTTCCAACATCATAATTCAGTTCGGTTTCCGAAATTTTTTTCGAAAAGAAGGCACTTGGATGTACTCCATCCTTGTTCTCCTGAGACAAAACTGCTCCGACCCCCACCGATGAAGCATCGACCTCGACCAAAAAAGGCTTGGTCTCATCAGGCTGCATAAGGATAGGGGCAGAACTGAACCTCTCTTTGAGATACTCAAACGCTTCAATGGCCTCAGTAGTCCACTGGACCGTATTCGCGCCTTTCATAGTGAGATCGGTCAGAGGCATAACAATTACAGAAAAATTCTTAATGAATTTCCTTTAATAATTGGCAAAACCCAAAAATCTTTGTATATATTTCAAACCAATAGGTCTAGGCCATTCCTGCACAGCCTGAATCTTCACGGGGTCCATCTCAAAGGCCACGCTGGAGACAATGTAGCCCAAAAAACGAATTTTCTGCACAGCGAACTCACATTTCTCCAGCTTAGCAAAGAGTGAATTATCACTCAATAACTGCAAAACTTCACGTACACTCTGCCAATGGGACACTAGATCTGGTGAATAAATCAAAATGTCATCCAAATACACAACCACATTCTTACCAATCAAAGGTCTCAGGATGTCATTAATAAGGTTCTGAAAAAATGCAGGTGCATTGGTAAGACCAAAAGGCATCACCAGATTCTCAAAATGACCTACTGGAGTATTAAAAGCAGTTTTCCATTCATCACCCTCCTTCACTCGTAACAAATTGTATGCCCCCCGGAGATCAATTTTAGAGAACCACTTGGCCCCCACCAACTGGTTAAACAAGTCAGGAATTAACGGCAATGGGTAGGAATTGCGTACGGTAATCTTATTAATTTCACGAAAATCCAGACATAGACGTAAACCCCCGTCCTTTCTTTTAACAAAGAAAAATCCAACTGCCACAGGCGACTTACAAGTCCAAAATTTCTTGGTGAACTCCATTGATAGTGAGGGGAAATGCAGCAACCTTGTGAGTAATACATTTCAAGGGAGTGTTATCAATTGCAATCACAGAAATAGGTGATGACAAAGGTTTGGATTTCAATTTAAGGTTTTCCAAAAACCTTTTATCAATCACATTAAGTGATGAACCACAATCCCCAAATACCTGAAATTCAATCAAATTTTCCTGCAAAGTAGTCCTCCCAGAAAGAAATACTCCTGCAGAGCGTAAACAAGCTATACGAGTGTAACTGACCTTTTTTTTCTTCTTTATTTAAACAAAGCTCACAATACTTAATCAATACTTAATCAAATGGTCAGCTTTACCACAATAAAGACACAATCCCTTAGCAAACCTCTGGTCTCTTTCCTGAGAAGGGAGCGACTTCGCCCCAACCTCCATCGGTTCTCCAACGTCAGAGCAGATTTTCTGTGGCCTAGGACCTGGCATTACAGGAGTCTTTACCTCATTCTGCCTGAACCTCAGTCTCCTGTCCACACAAACAGCTAATTGCATGGCATCCTGCAGAGTCTTAGGTGCAGGGAAAGCAATTAGCAGATCCTTAACCCTGTCACTCAGACCAGCGAGAAATAGACATTTCAGAGCAGGATCATTCCATTTAACTTCTGAGGCCCATCTTCTGAAGTGTGTGCAATAAATTTTCAACATCACCTGACCCCTGATTCAAACGCCTGAGTTCTGCCTCAGCAGATGAGATTCGATCAGGATCATCATATAATAGCCCCATTGCAGAAATAAGTTCTTCTACAGACCTTAAACATGGATAATTATGTTGGAGAGAAAAGGGCCACCCCTGTGGTTCTTTGCGCAAAAGTGACATAATAAAACCAATGCACTGTGATTCATTCCCAAAGGACCTTGGTCTCAAACGAAAATATAACAAACAAGCATTTTTAATAGTGTTGAGCGAGCATGCTCGACACTGCTCGGTACTCGCCCGAGCATCTCACTACTCGGGATGTTCGGCAAGCATCAAGCATTTTTGGGTTACTCGGGCAGGAGCTCTGGTCTCCGCCCTGCATGTTTGGCGCTCTTTACAGAGCCAATGAACATGCAGGGATTGCCTGCCAGTCATTGTAATGCCGCAGCCATGTTGGTTGTGGGCATTACAGTGATTGGCTGGCCGCACAGCGTCACCTCGAGTATTTAAAACCGGGAGCCGCCATCTTGGACACAGTCGCTCCGGATCAGACAGTGTAGGTAGAGTGCTGCTGAGCTAGGGAGAGATTTATACTGTGAAATAGGTAGTGTAGGGTCTCTAAAGCCTGCAAAATCAAACAAACAGTCCTTCTCAGGACTAAAATCCATCCCAGATATCAGGCAGGCAGGCTGTATAGGAGACACAGTGGTCATACCAACAAACACTGCATTACAGTCCTGTATGCTGCTGCTGCTCAAATTGCTAGACTTAGCCCCAGGTCTCAGGGACCAGGAAAAATCCTTTTTTTTCATCTAAATCCTCTTTTTTTTTCCTCAGTCAGACTGTACAAATACCCGTCTTATTGACCTTTTGGTATCCCCCCCCCCCAAAAAAAAAAAAATTGAGTGTGTCTGTGAGTGTTCAGACACAAATATATCTGTTTAAAAGATTCTGGTGTAGGCCAGAGAAATAGAACTGTGGTTTTCCTCTTCCACGGTTCAAATCTGTGTGTTATCCACCTTTTTGCCTTTTTTACATATAAAAAAACAGTTTGAGTGTCTCGCTGACTGTTCAGACACAAATATATCTGTTTAAAAGATTCTGGTGTAGGCCAGAGAAATAGAACTGTGGTTTTCCTCTTCCATGGTTCAAATCTGGGTGTAATCCACCTTTTTGCCTTTTTACATAAAAAAAAACAGTTTGAGTGTCTCGCTGACTGTTCAGACACAAATATATCTGTTTAAAAGATTCTGGTGTAGGCCAGGGAACTAGAACTGTGGTTTTCCTCTTCCACGGTTCAAATCTGGGTGTAATCCACCTTTTTGCCTTTTTTACATATAAAAAAACAGTTTGAGTGTCTCGCTGACTGTTCAGACACAAATATATCTGTTTAAAAGATTCTGGTGTAGGCCAAAGAAATAGAACTGTGGTTTTCCTCTTCCACGGTTCAAATCTGGGTGTAATCCACCTTTTTGCCTTTTTTACATAAAAAAACCAGTTTGAGTGTCTCGCTGACTGTTCAGACACAAATATATCTGTTTAAAAGATTCTGGTGTAAGCCAGAGAACTAGAACTGTGGTTTTCCTCTTCCATGGTTCAAATCTGGGTGTAATCCACCCTTTTGCCTTTTTTACATAAAAAAAAACAGTTTGAGTGTCTCGCGGACTGTTCAGACACAAATATATCTGTTTAAAAGATTCTGGTGTAGGCCAGAGAACTAGAACTGTGGTTTTCCTCTTCCACGGTTCTAATCTCCTTTTTATTACCCTTTTGCCATTGATAGTGCAAGTATAAGCTATTTTACTTCATTTACAATGGGCAAGGCGCGTGGCAAGGGACGTGGAACTGGATGTTGTGGTCATGGTGCGTGCAGAGGATGGGGCCGTGGCCAAGGTGAAAATGTGCCCCAACCAACAGCCACATCTTCTCGCTCCCAGTTCTTGACCTAATTACTAGGGAAGCACACAACAACACCACTATTGCGAACTGATCAGTGTGAACAGGTTATTAATTGTATAGCAGATAATACTTCCAGTCACCTGGACACCACCACCTCCGGTTTGTCTTCCACACGGTCAAGTTTTAGTAGCTGTGAGTCTCGATCGCATACTCCTCCTCACCCTGATGCTCCTTCCTCCCACCATGCCAAGTGTAGTCAGACAGCAACTGATCCCACGGTTGGACACTCTGAAGAGCTGTTCACTGGTCCATTTCCATATTTGGGCCGCTCGCCTGCTCCGCTTGAAGTGGTGGAAGAGGAGATCCCATGTAGCAATGGCCAAAGATTTGAACAGCCACGGCCACAGGAAGGCGACCCCGGCTATTTGCCACAAGAGGTGGATGATGATGAGACACATTTGCCACGAAGTGAGGAGGAGGACTGTGGTGCGGAAGTGGAAGAGGTGGTGGATGATCTAGTAACTGACCCAATGTGGCAGGAGGACACACAGTGCGAGGCCAGCAGCACACAAGGGGAGGGAGGCAGAGTACCCCAACAGGCAGGAGGAAGCAGTGTGGTGGCCGCAGACAGAAGGTGAGCAACCATTCCCCGTAACACCAACACGAGGGACGTTGCGAGTACAACCGGTAGGTCTTCCAGAGTCTGGAATTTTTTTAAAGACTCTGCTGATAACCCCAAAAAGGCCATTTTTGGGGTTATCAGCCATTTTTGCCTATTTAATCTGGCTCCGCCCTCCTGGCCTTGCTGGACTTCATTGTATTTACTACTCTTGAGCTAGCTTGGTGCTCTGTTGCCGTTCTCTGTTAGTGTTGCTAGGTCTTCTGACCTCTATGCTTTTTGTTGTGTGTTTGTCTTTGACTGCTACTATTTCTGTTAGGAGGTGTCCAACTTATCCCAGTCCCTAGTTCTTGTAGGGATCCCTCCCTCACATCTATAGGTCTTCGTACAGACTAGCCGAGGACTTTAGCGGGTCTGATCGCAGGATCAGGTTCCCCGTTACATCGTAGGGATCTAGTTTAGTTCTATTGTAGGGACAGATCTCCTTTCTTTCCTTAGTCCCTGTAGCAGATCATAACAGTAAGTCCAGCCCTAAAAGAAAAAAAAAAAAATTTTCTCTAAGGAAAGACCTCCAGTTTTCCATCATGGTCTCGGTTCAAGATTTGGCTCAACGCTTGCAGGGACTCTCTCTGGAGGTGGCCAAGCTCCAACAACACGTGAGTAGCTGTTCTGGAGCACATTTTGTGGAACCAAAGGTACGTCTGCCTCATTTATTTTTTGGCGAACAACAAGATTTTTTTTCTTTTAAAAATGCTTGTTTATTGTATTTTCGTTTGAGACCCGGATCCTCTGGTGATGAATCACAGCGCATAGGGTTCATAATGTCACTTTTGCGCAAAGATCCTCAGGGATGGGCCTTCTCTCTCCAACCTAGTGATCCGTGCTTTAGATCAGTGGATAGTTTTTTTTCTGCTTTGGGTTTGTTATTCGATGATCCTGATCGTGTCTCATTTGCTGAGTCTGAATTGAGACATCTGAGGCAGGGATCAGGTAATGTGGAAAAATATTGTTCTCACTTCCGTCGGTGGTCTGCCCAGGTGGGGTGGAACGATTCAGCTTTGAAAAGCTTGTTTCTTGCAGGGCTAGGTGAAAGGGTTAAGGATTTACTGATTGCCTATCCCACACCTGGAAACTTGCAGGAGGCAATGCAATTAGCTATACGGGTGGACAGGAGACTGCGTGCAAGGGTTAATGAGAGCAAATCCTCTGCTATGTCAGCTCCGAGTCCTGAGAGGGTCTGTGCTGACAATGGAGAGCCGATGGAGATTGGGGCGATGTCACCATGCTCTCAGGAAAAAGACCGCAGGCTTTCTGAAGGCTTGTCTTCTATTGCGGAAATTCTGGTCATTTTATTAAGAACTGTGTGCTTCGTATGAAGAAAGAAAAAAAAAATGGTCAGTCATGCACGTATAGCCTGTTTAAATTCTAAGGGAGTATTCCTATCTGCCACTACTGCTGCTCAGGATGAATTAATTGAATTTCGGGTATTTGTGGATTGTGGTTCTACTCTGAATGTGATTGATGGGGGATTCTTGGAAAAACTTAGATTAGAACCTAAAACTTTGTCATCCCCTATTGCTGTGGTTTCTGTTGATGGCTCTCCCTTGAAGAGTGTTACTTATAAGGTCTGTGAATTTCCCCTCACTATTAATGGTATTCATCAAGAGAATTTGGATTTGGTGGTATTGGATAATTTGCCTTCTCCAGTAATATTGGGGTTACCCTGGTTAAAATTGCACAATCCTGTACTGGATTGGTCTACCAATGAAATTAAGTCCTGGAGCCCTAAGTGTTATGACAAGTGTTGTAACGGACGTATTGCTGCTGTGGATAAAGGGGAATTGCTTGTACCTATTCAGGATTTTTGGAGAGTTTTTTCTGAGGAGGAGTCACAAATTTTGCCTCCCCATAGAGACTATGATTGTACCATTGAATTTGTCCCTGGAGCGACTCTTCCTAAAAGTCATTTATTTAATCTTACTATTCCTGAGAGAAAGGCTTTGGAGGAATACATACAGATAAGCTTGGCCGCCGGTCACATTAGGCCTTCCAAGTCTCCTGTGGCTGTTGGATTTTTTTTTGTAAAAAAAAAAGATGGCGGTTTACATCCTTGTCTGGACTTTCGTGAGATTAATAAAATTACTGTACGCGATCCTTACCCACTGCCATTGATTCCTGATTTATTTAACCAGTTAGTGGGGGTCAAGTGGTTCTCTAAAATTGATCTCCGAGGGGCATACAATTTGTTGCGCGTGAAGGAGGGTGATGAATGGAAGACTGCTTTTAACACTCCTGTGGGTCATTTTGAGAATCTGGTGATGCCTTTTGGTCTTACCAATGCTCCAGCATTTTTTCAGAATCTTATTAATGACATCCTTAGACCTTTAATCGGCAAAAATGTGGTTGTGTATTTGGATGACATTCTGATTTATTCGCCTGATCTGGAGTCTCATTGGCGGAGCGTACGTAAGGTATTACAGTTATTAATGGACAATTCGCTTTTTGCTAAGCTGGAGAAATGTGAGTTCGCTGTACAGAGAATTAGTTTTTTGGGCTACATTATCTCCAGTGAAGGTTTTGAGATTGAACCGGTTAAAGTTCAAGCTGTACAGGAATGGCCTAGGCCTATTGGTTTGAAATCGATACAGAGGTTTTTGGGTTTCGCCAATTATTACAGAAAATTCATAAAAAAAATTTCTATTATTGTCAAACCGCTGACCAATCTCACCAGGAAAGGTGCTAATGCGGTTCAGTGGACTTCTGAGGCCATTGAAGCTTTTGTGTTTCTGAAGGAGAGGTTCACCTCTGCTCCCATCCTTATGCAGCCTGATGTGACTAAGCCGTTTTTGGTTGAGGTTGATGCTTCTTCGGTGGGGGTCGGTGCGGTGTTGTCTCAGGAAAACAAGGATGGAGTACATCCCTGTGCCTTTTTTTCAAAAAAATTTTCTGAGACTGAACTTAATTACGATATTGGTAATCGGGAATTGCTGGCGATTAAACTCGCATTTGAACACTGGCGTCACCTCTTGGAAGGTGCTGAATTTCCCATTCAGGTTTTCACTGATCATAAAAATCTGATCTATCTCGATGCTGCCAAGCGCTTGAATGCCCGTCAGGCTAGGTGGGCACTTTTTTTCTCGCGGTTTAATTTTTCCGTTACTTACATCCCGGGTACCCAGAATGTTAAAGCGGATGCTTTGTCTCGCAGCTTTTCTCCCATGGTCGGTGTTGAGGAGGAAGAGGAGAGCATTTTACAAGAAGGTGTTGTGATTGCTGCTTTGGACTCCGTTTTGGAGGATGAGATTCTTAAAGCTCAGGAGAATGCCCCATCTAACACTCCCCATGGGAGGTTGTTTGTGCCTAGGACCTTTAGGAGAGATTTGTTTGTTGAGTGTCATGAGTCTCGGTTGGCAGGTCATCCAGGAATTTCTGAGACCAAGAGACTTGTGGGTCGCAGTTTTTGGTGGCCTGGATGGCAGAAGGAAGTTATTAAGTGGGTGTGCCAATGTACTGTGTGTGCTAGATCCAAGTCTTCGCATGCTCCTGCGGCGGGGTTGCTTTGCCCTCTGGAGGTTCCTAGTGCACCTTGGACACATCTGGCTATGGACTTTATTACTGACCTTCCCCCCTCTGAAGGTTTCACGGTCATCTGGGTGGTCGTGGACCGTTTTAGCAAGATGTGTCACTTGGTTCCCTTCATCAAACTGCCTTGCGCTAAGACACTCGCTAAGGCCTTTGTCAAGGAAATTGTCAGACTACATGGTGTTCCTACTGACATTGTTTCTGATAGGGGACCTCAGTTCGTGGCTCGTTTTTGGCGTGCCTTTTGTGACAGGTTGGGAGTTCATTTGTCGTTTTCATCCGGATATCATCCTGAGTCTAATGGCCAGACAGAAAGGAAGAACCAGGATGTTGAGCAGTTCTTGCGTTGTTTTGTGGCAGACAATCAAGAGGGGTGGTCTGAGTTTCTGCCACTTGCTGAATTTGCTCTTAACAACCATACATCCTCTTCTGCTGGGTGTTCGCCTTTTTTTTGTTGTTCTGGGAGACATCCGTCTTTTGGGTCATTCTCCGAATTGGTTTCGGCTGTGCCTGAGGAGGAGAGTTTTTCCGGTGATTTGGAGAGAGTTTGGACGGATGTGCATGGTAATCTTCAGGAGGCTAACAAAAAATCTAAGAGGTACTTTGATAGGAAACGGCAAGAGGTTTTGTTTGCTGTTGGTGACATGGTTTGGTTGTCCTCTAAGAATCTGCGATTGAGGATTCCTTCTAAAAAATTGGGTCCCAAGTTCGTAGGGCCCTTTAAGGTGCTTCAGATAGTTAACCAATCTGCTGTTAGGTTGGAGGTTCCTACGTCCTGGAAGATTAACCCGGTGTTTCATGTTTCTCTGTTGAAAAAAGCTGATGTGTCGGATGGTGACGCCTCTGCCACTGTTCCTCCGGTGGTGGAGGACGGGGAATATGAAATTTCCCGCATCCTAAATTCTAGACGGAATAGAGGGAGTTTGCAGTATCTCGTCGCTTGGAAGGGTTTCGGACCTGAGGATAACTCATGGGTGAGGGCGGATGATGTTTCTGCTTCCAGACTTGTCAGAGCGTTTCACAGGAGGTTTCCTGGTAAGCCTGGGCCTAGGGGATCCGGAGGATCCTCTTAGAAGAGGGGGTACTGTTAGAACTTTCCTGTTAGTTTTTTTTTTAGTTTGCTGGTCACATGACCATTTTTGCCTATTTAATCCGGCTCCGCCCTCCTGGCCTTGCTGGACTTCATTGTATTTACTACTCTTGAGCTAGCTTGGTGCTCTGTTGCCGTTCTCTGTTAGTGTTGCTAGGTCTTCTGACCTCTATGCTTTTTGTTGTGTGTTTGTCTTTGACTGCTACTATTTCTGTTAGGAGGTGTCCAACTTATCCCAGTCCCTAGTTCTTGTAGGGATCCCTCCCTCACATCTATAGGTCTTCGTACAGACTAGCCGAGGACTTTAGCGGGTCTGATCGCAGGATCAGGTTCCCCGTTACATCGTAGGGATCTAGTTTAGTTCTATTGTAGGGACAGATCTCCTTTCTTTCCTTAGTCCCTGTAGCAGATCATAACACACACGACTTTGTGGGGCGAACCCCAGGGTCCGTGACCAGTGTCAGCGGGTGTCACCACTGCTTCTTCCGCTGTTGTGTGACGCGCCCCTGGGCCTGTGTCGCGCTGCGTTGCGCACGTGGGAGCTTACCCGGAGCCGGATCTCTTTGGGGTTGTAGTCTCGTGGCGGTGATCCGGTCCGTGCCCAGGGAGTCAAACTAAGTGGCGAGTCTATTAGCAGTAGATGTTGGATGACTACGCCACCCGTTGAATGCAGCTTTGGAGCTGCCGCTGCAGGGCAGACCGCTGAGGCCGGTGGAAGGATGGTGCAGCGGGGATGGTATAACCCCCAACGGGAGGGGTATGGCCTCAGGGCAGCTGACGTGGATGATGGGGGTAGCAGGAACCACTCGGAGACGGTACGGTGTAGTTCAGGGTCTTTACTGGTGACAACGATAGACCCTCCCAGAGTACTGGCTAGCGATTGGGGCCTGGTCAGTCCTTGAGCAGATGGGATCTCCCCTGGCCAGGCGGAGTTGTAGGCCTCCCAAACTAACGATACTCTTCTGGCTACCTTGCTAGAAGCGGGTATAAGTAGCCCACGTCCCTGAGTGTACCGTGTGGTGCTCACCCGTATGGCCGGTGACTCGGGGCCTTCTAGTAGCTTCCGCTCCACGACGGCGGTGCTGGTCCCATGCGTGTGACCGTTCCTTCGGGTTTCTTGGCCAGAGGACCTGAAATCCCCTGCCTGACGGATTCTGCTGCTGGGTAGGAGTTAGTCCCCACAGCCTCGGACTCCGGGTCCGGTAAGAAATCTTCTCAGTCAGGGCGAGCTCTGCAGCTGCCAGCCCCTGACTCCTTGTAACACTGCTCCCACAGAGCTCCTGTTGTTTCTTCCCATAGCTGCTTCTCTTCTCTGTCTCTACTTCTGGCATGGCCCAGGAGCTGGGCCCAGCCGGAGCCACAGCTCCCTGTCAGCCCTCCTGGCTGAACTCTCCCTCTGAACTCCCTAACCCTGCCTCAGCCCCAGGTTTATATAGGGGAAGTTCTTCCCCTCCCAGGACTGGGCAGGAGGTGTGGCATGCATAGGATTCCTGACCAAGAGACCTCCCACCTGCTCTCAGACATAACATTGCCGTTACTGTGGAAACCAGACCCCTGGGGTGCCACATTTGCGTGTAAGAGAATCCCCTGTTGTGCGTGCAAGGCAATTCCCTGGCCATACTGCATGCAAAGATGCCCCCTCCTCTCAGTCTTCACTTGTTATGGCAGTTTCTAAAGAAACAGCATCAACGTCCACGTCCACGTCCCACCGTAGCGTTCAATTGTTCATATCTCAGACCTTTGAACGAAAGCGCAAATTCGGAGCCAACGCCCCACAGGCCACAGTCCTAAATTCGCACATTTCATGACTGCTTGCATTGGAAATGCTGCCTTTTAGGCTGGTGGAGACGGAATCCTTCCGCAACCTTATGGCAGTGGCCATCCATCGGTACTCGGTCCCCAGCCGACACTATTTTGCCTGGTGTGCCATCCCCGCACTACACAAACATGTGTCCCAAAACATCTGCCGTACCCTCAACAACGCAGTTACTGGGAGAGTCCACCTGAAAACGGACATGTGGACAAGTGCTTGTGGCCAGGGACGGTACATCTCCCTGACGGCACACTGGGTAAACATAGTGGAAGCCGGGACCCAGTCGGACCTTGGGAAGGAACACATCCTCCCCACACCGAGGATTGCGGGCCCTATGTAATTCAGAGTTTCCCCCACAGTGTACAGCTCCTGCGCATCATCCTCCTCCTCCTCATGTTCAGCCTCCATCTCAGATAACACCACATCAGTTACAAGCTGGAAGCACTGCAGTACTGCCTCAGCCAAGCGGCAACAGGCTGTGCTGAAACTCATAAGCTTAGGTGATAAACCTCACACTGCTTGTGAGTTGTGGACAGCTGTGAAAGAGCAGGCAGATCTGTGGCTGAGACCGCTGAACCTACATCCAGGCATGGTCATGTGTGACAATGGCCGTAACCTGGTGGCAGCTCTGAGGCGAGGCGAGGTCACACACGTACCATGCCTGGCTCATGCGCTTAACCTTGTGGTTAAGCGGTTTCTTAAATCATACCCCGAGTTGCCAGATCTGCTCGTCAAAGTACGCCGCCTGTCAGCTCATTTTCAGAAGTCGGCTACAGTCCTTGCTGTGTTGCAGCAGCATTTGCAGCTTCCTGCACACTGACTGGTGTGTGATGTCCCAACACGTTGGAACTCTACCCTCCACATGTTGCAAAGGATTTGTGAGCAGAAGAGAGCAGTTGTGGAGACTCCACACATAAGACCTCAGGAGTGGACCTGGATTTCTGACATATGTACTTTGAAGAGTCCACCAAGATGGTGAGTGGCGATGACTCCATGTCTCTTACAAGAGGCATTAAAATCATCTTGTTAAGCTACTGTGACCTCCACATCTCTTCCAAGGGTCATTGATATTGTCTTTTTATTCCACTGGGACCTCCACCACTCTTCCAAGGGGCATTGATATTGTCTTTTTATTCCACTGGGACCTCCACCACTCTTCCAAGGGGCATTGATGTTGTATTTTTATTCCACTGCGACCTCCACCACTCTTCCAAGGGGCATTGATAATGTCATTTTATTCCACTGTAACCTCCACCACTCTTCCAAGGGGCATTGATATTGTCTTTTTATTTGACTGCTGCACCAATAGAGATAAGGCAAACAAACAACCACACAGCCCAGGTTGAAAATTGCCAAAGCTTTAATAATAACACATAAAAGCAAATATACACAGCAATAATAAAATCAAAGACACACCTCAGATGGAAAAAGTGGAGTGCCTGGACTAAAGAGTAAAAAGGAAGACATTATAATCTAACATAGAGCTCCCACAGGTAATATGTACAGTCATGGCCAAAAGTATTGAGAATGAGACAAATAGTAATTTTTCCAAAGTTTACTGCTTCATTTTTTGTAATGGCAATTTGCATATACTCCTGAATGTCAAAGATTGATCAGCTTAACAGCAATTACTGTACTTGCAAAGTCAATATTTGCCCAGAAAATGAACTTTAACCCCCAAAACACATTTTAACATCATTGCAGTCCTGCCTTAAAAGGAGCAGCTAACATCATTTTAGTGATTGATCCATTAACTCAGGTGTGGGTGTTGATGAGGACAGGGCTGGCGATCAATCAGTCATGATTAAGTAAGAATGACATCACTGGACACTTTAAAAGGAGGCTGGTTCTTGGTATCATTGTTTCTCTTCAGTTAACCATGGTTATCTCTAAAGAAACATGTGCAGCCATCATTGCAATGCCCAAAAATGGCCTAACAGGGAAGAGTATCGCAGCTACAAAGATTGCACCTCAGTCAACAATCTATCGCATCATCAAGAACTTCAAGGAGAAGCATGTCAAAAAGGCTCCAGGGCACCCAAGAAAGACCAGCAAGCACCAGGACCGTATCTTAAAACTGTTTCAGCTGCGGGATCGGACTACCAGCAGTGCCGAGCTTGCTCAGGAATGGCAGCAGGCTGATGTGAGTGCTTCTGCACGCACTGTGAGGCGGAGACTCTTTGAGCAAGGGCTGGTTCCAAGGAGGGCAGCAAAGAAGCCACTTCTCTCCAGAAAAAACATCAGGGACCGACTGATATTCTGCAAAAGGTACAGGGAGTGGACTGCTGAGGACTGGGGCAAAGTCATTTTCTCTGATGAATCCCCTTTTCGATTGTTTGGGACATCTGGAAAACAGCTTATTCGGAGAAGAAGAGGTGAGCGCTACCACCAGTCTTGTCTCATGCCAACTGTAAAGCATCCTGAAACCATTCATGTGTGGGGTTGCTTCTCAGCCAAGGGAATCGGCTCACTCACAGTCTTGCCTAAAAACACAGCCATGAATAAAGAATGGTACCAGAATGTCCTCCAAGAGCAACTTCTCCCAACCGTCCAAGAGCAGTTTGGCGCCCAAAAATGCCTTTTCCAGCATGATGGAGCACCTTGCCATAAAGCAAAGGTGATAACAAAATGGCTTATGGAACAAAACATAGAGATTTTGGGTCCATGGCCTGGAAACTCCCCAGATCTTAATCCCATTGAGAACTTGTGGTCAATCATCAAGAGACGGGTGGACAAACAAAAACCAACAAATTCTGGCAAAATGCAAGCATTGATTATGCAAGAATGGACTGCTATCAGTCAGGATTTGGTCCAAAAGTTGATTGAGAGCATGCCAGGGAGAATTACAGAGGTCTTGAAGAAGAAGGGGCAACACTGCAAATATTGACTTGCTGCATTAACTCATTCTAACTGTCAATATAACCTATTTGTACTCATAATATGATTGCAATTATATTTCTGTATGTGATATAAACATCAGACAAACACTAATAAAAACCAGAGGCCAGCAGATCATGGGAAAATATAATTTTGGTGTCATTCTCAAAACTTTTGGCCATGACTGTAAGTATAATATAAAACCAAGGGCATAAAATACAAAAGGCAGCAAAAAATAATAATCACATGGAAAATAATAAAGGTACCCAACAGATATTTCATATATATATAGATATATTAATATCACAAATGACAGTACACTTATTGTTAATAAGATCAGAATATAAATATATGCAGTGACTCTGCCTCAAAGATACATACACAGATATATAAATATATATGAACCACTAGATAGCCTCAACAAATACCTTATCCTAATATAGCTGCATATATAAATGACTAGTGTCAATAAAAGTAGCCCAAAAATGGTTTACAAGATAGTCATAATTACCCAAATAGCATAGATCAACAGTCCAGGCACCCACCACGCACCCGACGCGCGTTTCGCGTAGGAAATGCTTCGTCCAGGGGTGATGATATGCTGGAGTGAATAAGTATATAAAGGATCCTGGCCAATATTATGCAAATTGATAATTATCCACAGATGTGCATGAGCACTTAGCCTGACCTCTGCTGGGTGTTACCATGGGTACCTGTGTGTTATCTTGCCCCTGCATGGAGACGCCACCGCCGCGCCATCTATCATGTTGTGGAGTTGCCGGAAGGACATAATGAAGAGAAAGTACTTCCCGTCACATGATCGCGAGCGGTCACATGATCGGAACCAAATCACGTGATTTAGTATAACTGCAGAGCGCATGCGCGATGGCTGCCATTCAAACTGAAGCCAAATCTCCGGAGCATACAGGGGAGAATATAAAAAAGACAGGCACCCAAAAGGATTACCACCAAGAAATAGAGAAAAAAGAAAATGGAAGAAAGAAAAAAGAAAAGTGTACCAATGAACCAACAATGTGCAAGTGAAAAATATAGAAAAAGATAAAGTGAAAAAAGACCAGAGACAAAAGCAAATATATTTAAATTTTTAATAGAAAACAAACACATTGCATACCATGTAAAAGAAAAGATACACCACGTGTGTGAATAGAATAGTGCAAAAATATATTGTTTAAACACAATAAGGTGATAAAATGTGTAAGATTATATGAGAAAATATATATCAACAAAATATATATATATACAATATATATTAATGATAAAGTGTGATGTGCATAGTATAAAAAATATCTCATAATAATGTATATCAAATACTGTATATGGTGACATGTGCATAAACTACATACGTGATATATGTATGCGAGTAACACTAAGTGTAAAAACTTCATCAAAGGATATGATGAAAAAGTATCATGTGCATAGAATAAAAAATAAAATAAAAAAGAAGAAAAATAAGTATCAGAAAATATGTATATACCAGATATATCTATGCCAAATATGTATATACGGGATATATATCTGCCATAATAAAGTGACGAGTGCACCGACAAAAAAAAAAAAAAAAAAGGAATCCTCGCAGAAGACCAAGACCAATCCAGGACCAACTCAAAAAAAATATAATCAGTAGCACATATAAACAAACCAACAAGACAGTTAAAAAACACAATATATTATATTAAAACCAGCACGATTAGGACTCAGATCAAAAGGCGGACAAGAAGTAGAATCCAAAAAATGTAACAAACACATATATATGTGTATGTATACCCACATATGTATAGATACTTGCAGATATGGAGGGCGACAGGATAATTTAGAGAAAGGGCACAAAGCTATTGTGGTCATTTAGTCCAAGGGGTGATATGGTCTTTAACTTATAAATCCACTTTGTTTCTTTTTGAGCCAATAATTTCTTCCAGTTACCCCCTCTCGAACTCAAGAAAACCCGGTCAATACCCCTAAAGACCAGCCCAGTAGAGTCACAATTATGGGTCACTTTGAAATGATGTGGGATTGGTTTCAACAAAGATAAATCATCCACTTGACCAGCCCCTTCAATATCCAAAACATGTTCACGAATTCGCCTCCTGAATTCACGTGTCGTCATGCCTATATATATAAGACCGCACGGACATGTGGCATGATAGAAAACTGCCTTAGTAGTGCAATTGATATTATAGGTGATTCTGTATCTAGCGCCCTTAGAATCAAGGAAATATTCCGCTGTGTCCACATTCTTGCAGGCAACACATTTGTTACATGGTGAACATCCCCATTTTGGACCTTTTGAGCCAAAGATAAATTCTGTTCCAGGTCCCTTATGATAGCTATGGACCAAATGGTCACGTAAATTCTTAGCTCTTCTGTATGTAATAGATGGCTTTGTGTTGATACATTGGGAGATGGTTTTGTCCAATGATAGGACACCCCAATGTTTCTGCATGATTGCATATACATCATCGCTGTGGGAGTTATAATCAAAGACACAGCGTACCCTTGAGTCCGAAGGAACAGAACGTGGTTTATTCTTTAAAAGATCAATTCTCTCACTGTGGCGAGCTCTTGTATAGGCTTTGAAAATGGACTTCTTTCCATATCCCCGGTCTTTAAACCGACTGTGTAGATCCTCTGCCTGTTTTTCAAAAAGAGGAATGCTAGAACATATCCTTCTGGCTCTAAGGAATTGTCCAACCGGTATGTTATTGATCAAATGTTTCGGATGCTGTGATGAAGCATGGAGGAGAGTGTTGGCAGAAGTACTCTTCCGGAACAGGTCAGTCTCGATATATTCATGACAGTCCACCTGTATGAGAATATCAAGAAATTCAATACACTCTCTACTGCTTTTATAAGTCAACTTGACATTCAAATTGTTGTTGTTAAGATCTCTAAAGAATGAACATAATTCATCTTGTGAACCCTGCCAGATAAAGAGTACATCGTCGATGTAACGCCACCATGAGATCACTCGATCCGCAAAAACCGAGGGACAAGACTGAAAAATGTTGCGCTCCCACAGCCCCAGGAACAGATTAGCATATGAGGGCGCACAAGACGCCCCCATTGCTATGCCCTGGAGCTGCAGGTAAAACACATCCCGGAACATAAAAAAATTGTGTGTTAACACAAACTTCAATGAAGCAAGAAGGAACATGCACATACAGTATCACTGTCAAGCCCACTGGAACTCAAGAAAAACCGCACGGCATCAATGCCAACACTGTGTCGAATCGATGTGTACAGTGACTCAACGTCACATGTAACCAACCACATGTTGGACTCAAGTTCTTGGCCTTCTGCGAGGATTCCTTTTTCTTTTTTTTTCTTTTTTTTTTGTCGGTGCACTCGTCACTTTATTATGGCAGATATATATCCCGTATATACATATTTGGTATAGATATATCTGGTATATACATATTTTCTGATACTTATTTTTCTTCTTTTTTATTTTATTTTTTATTCTATGCACATGATACTTTTTCATCATATCCTTTGATGAAGTTTTTACACTTAGTGTTACTCGCATACATATATCACGTATGTAGTTTATGCACATGTCACCATATATTTGATATACATTATTATGAGATATTTTTTATACTATGTACATCACACTTTATCATTAATATATATTGTATATATATATATATTTTGTTGATATATATTTTCTCATATAATCTTACACATTTTATCACCTTATTGTGTTTAAACAATATATTTTGCACTATTCTATTCACACACGTGGTGTATCTTTTCTTTTACATGGTATGCAATGTGTTTGTTTTCTAATAAAAATGTAAATATATTTGCTTTTTTCTCTGGTCTTTTTTCACTTTATCTTTTTCTATATTTTTCACTTGCACATTGTTGGTTCATTGGTACACTTTTCTTTTTTCTTTCTTCCATTTTCTTTTTTCTCTATTTCTTGGTGGTAATCCTTTTGGGTGCCTGTCTTTTTTATATTCTCCCCTGTATGCTCCGGAGATTTGGCTTCAGTTTGAATGGCAGCCATCGCGCATGCGCTCTGCAGTTATACTAAATCACGTGATTTGGTTCCGATCATGTGACCGCTCGCGATCACGTGACGTGAAGTACTTTCTCTTCATTATGTCCTTCCGGCAACTCCACAACATGATAGATGGCGCGGCGGTGGCGTCTCCATGCAGGGGCAAGATAACACACAGGTACCCATGGTAACACCCAGCAGAGGTCAGGCTAAGTGCTCATGCACATCTGTGGATAATTATCAATTTGCATAATATTGGCCAGGATCCTTTATATACTTATTCACTCCAGCATATCATCACCCCTGGACGAAGCATTTCCTACGCGAAACGCGCGTCGGGTGCGTGGTGGGTGCCTGGACTGTTGATCTATGCTATTTGGGTAATTATGACTATCTTGTAAATCATTTTTGGGCTACTTTTATTGACACTAGTCATTTATATATGCAGCTATATTAGGATAAGGTATTTGTTGAGGCTATCTAGTGGTTCATATATATTTATATATCTGTGTATGTATCTTTGAGGCAGAGTCACTGCATATATTTATATTCTGATCTTATTAACAATATGTGTACTGTCATTTGTGATATTAATATATCTATATATATATGAAATATCTGTTGGGTACCTTTATTATTTTCCATGTGATTATTATTTTTTGCTGCCTTTTGTATTTTATGCCCTTGGTTTTATATTATACTTACATATTACCTGTGGGAGCTCTACGTTAGATTATAATGTCTTCCTTTTTACTATTTAGTCCAGGCACTCCACTTTTTCCATCTGAGGTGTGTCTTTGATTTTATTATTGTTGTGTGTATTTGCTTGTATGGGTTATTATTAAAGCTTTGGCAATTTTCAACCTGGGCTGTGTGGTTGTTTGTTTGCCTTATCTCTATTGGTGCAGCTTACTGATTTTTAGTCTATATGACTTATTGGTGTTTATTTTTTTATTTGACTGGGAACTCCACCACTCTTCCAAGGGGCATTGGTATTGTCTTTTTATTCCACTGGAACCTCCACGTCTCTTCCAAGGGGCATTAAAACTGTCTTGTTAAGCTACTGTGACCTTCACGTCTTTTCCAAGGGGCATTAAAACGGTCTTGTTAAACCACTCTGAACTCCACGTCTCTTCCAAGGGGCATAAAAATCGTCTTGTTAAGCTGCTGTGACCTCCACGTCTCTTCCAAGGGTCATTGATATTGTCTTTTTATTCCACTGTAACCTCCACCACTCTTCCAAGGGGCATTGATATTGTCTTTTTATTCGACTGGGACCTCCACCACTCTTCCAAGGGGCATTGATATTGTCTTTTTATTCCACTGGGACCTCCATGTCTCTTCCAAGGGGCATTAAAACCATCTTGGTAAACCACTCTGAACTTCACGTCTCCTCCAAGGGGCATTAAAACCGTCTTTTTAAGCTACTGTGACCTCCACGTCTCCTCCAAGAGGCATCAAAGCCATCTTGTTAAGTTGCTGTGACCTCCACATCTCTTCCAAGGGGCATTAAAACCATCTTGTTAAACCACTCTGAACTCCACAGCTCTTCCAAGGGGCATTGAAATGTTGTTTTTAGTTACCTCTAACCTCCACGACCTTTCCAACGGGCATTGCATTTCCTCCTAATTTTAGTCAGCTTTTGCTTTTCAGTGCATAGGCGAACATTAAGGGAGTCCCACTCCCCAATAATGGGTAGAGGGTTTTTAGTACGCTGTAATCCACGTCTGTTTCAAGGGGCATTTCAAGGGGCATCCTACAGTAAAACTAAGCTGAATCCCCACGATGTAGCAGGCTGCCTGTTCCTAGCGCACAGACCCGCCTTAGTCCTCGTCTAGTCTGAACGAAGACCTATAGCATAAGGGGAGGGGTCCCTAAAAGAACTAAGGACTGGGAAAAAAATGGGACACCTCCTAAACAGAGAAGTTGTTGCAGAATACAAAAAGACAAACAGACAAAAAAAGTACTAGAGGTCCCAGAAGGACCAAACTAACTGACAGAGAAAGGCACAGAAGCACCTGGCTAGAGAAACAGTCAAACACTGAAGTCCAGCACAGCCAAAAGGGCAGAGCTGGAATATAAAGGCAGATGGTTGCGTGACCGCAAAACACAAGATGGAAAAAACAAACAGGAGAGTTCTGACACATATATTGCTCCATACAGTATAATGGATCCCATATAGTGCTCCATACAGAATAATGAACCCCATATAATGATCCATACAGAATAATAGACCCCATATAATGCTTCATGCAGAGCAATGGGCCTCATATAATGCTCCAGACAGATTAATGGACCGCATATAATGCTGCATACAGAATAATAAACCCAATATAATGCCCCATACAAAATAATAGATCCCATAAAATGCTGCATACAGAATAATTGGCCCCATATAATGCTCCATACAGAATAATGGACTCCATATAATGCTCCATACAGAATAACAGGCTCCACATAATGCTCAATACGGAATAATGGGCTCCATATAATGCTCCATACAGAACAATGGGCCTCATATAATGTTCCATACAGAATAATGGGCCCCATATAATGCTCCATACAGAATAATGGGCCTCACATAATGCTCCATACAGAATAATGGGCCTCATATAATGCTACATATAGAATAATGAACCCCATATAATGCTCGATACTCTATAATGAGGCCCATATAATGCTCCATACAGAATAATGAACCGCATATAATGCTCCATACAGAATAATGGACCCCATATAATGCTTCATACAGAATAATGGACCCCATATAATGCTCCATAAAGAAAAATGGACCCCATATAATGCTCCATACAGCATAATGGACCCCATATAATGCTGCAGACAGAATAATTTGCCTCATATAATGCTCCATACAGAATAATGGACCCCATATAATGCTTCACACAGAATAATGTACCCGATATAATGCTTCATACGGAAAAATGGACGCCATGTACTTCTCCATACAGTATAATGGACCCCATATAATGCCCCATACAAAATAATGGACCCCAAATAATGCTCCATACAGAATAATTAGCCCCATATAATGCTCCATACAGAATAATAGACCCTATATAATGCTTCATACAGAATAATGGGCCCCATATAATGCTCCATAAAGAATAATGGACCACATATAATGCTCCATACAAAATAATGGACCCCATATAATGCTCCATGCAGAATAATTGGCCCCATATAATGCTTCATAGAGAATAATGGAACCCATATAATGCTCCGTACAGAATAATGGGCCCCATATAATGCTCCAAACAGAATAATGGGCCCCAAATAATGCTCCATACAGAATAATGGGCCTCATATAATTATAATACTACATACAGAATAATGGACCCCATATAATGCTCCATACATAATAATGGGACCAGGGCTCAGGGCCCCGACACTTGCCTGGGTGTCCTGGGTGCTGATGACGGCCCTGCCCCCCATGGTCCTATATACAATATAATACACTTGCCATGGTCCTCCATATAGTATAATGCATCCCATGGTACTCCAAAAAGTATAATGCACCCCTAAAGTCCTCCATACAATATAATGCACCCCATCATCCTCCATACAATGTAAAGCACCCCTAATATTCCTCTATACAATATAATGCATCCTGCATGGTCCTCCATACATTATAATGCATCCCCCATGGTTCTATATACAATATAATGCACTTCCTATGGTCCTTCATACAATATATTGCAACCCCCATTGTCATCCATACAATATAATGCACCACTAATGGTCCTCCATAAAATATAATGCACCCTTAATGGTCCTAATCGTCCTCCATATAATATAATGCACTTCCTTTGGTCCTTCATATAGTATAATGCAACCCCCATGGTCTTCCATGAAGTATAATGCACCCCCATTGTCCTCCAAAAAATATAATGTACCCCCATGGTCCTAAATACACTATAATTCACTCCCCATGGTCTTCCATACAATAAAATGCACCCCATGGTCCTCAAAACAATATAATGCACTCTCATGGTCCTCCATACACTTTAATACACTCGTCATGGTCCTCCACACAATATAATGCATCGCTAATGGTTCTCCATGCAATATAATGCACTCCCCATGGACCTTCATAAAGTATAATGCACCCCCCATAGTAATCAATAAAGTATAATGCACCCCCATGGTCCTCCATAAAATATAATGCACCCTCCATGGTCCTTCATACACTATAATTCACTCTCAATGGTTATCTATACAATATAATGAACCCCTAATGGTCCTCCATACAATATAATGCATCCCCCACGGTTCTCCATACAATATCATGCACCCCTAATGGTCCTCCATACAATATAATGCACCCCTAATGGTGCTAATGGTCCTCCATACAATATAATGCACTCCCCATGGTACTCCACACAGTATAATGTACCCCCCATGGTCATCCATAAAGTATAATGCACCCCCCATGGTCCTCCATAAAATACAAGGAACCCCCCATGGTCCTCCATACAATATAATGCATTCTCATGGTCCTCCATACAATATAATGCGCCCCCATGGTCCTCCATACAGTATAATGCACCCCCATGGTCTTCCATACAATATAATGCACTCCCCATGGTCGTACATACAGTATAATGCACCCCCCCATAGTCCTCCATACAATATAATGCACTCCCCATGGTCCTCCATATAGTATAATGCCCTCCCCATGGTCCTCCATACAATATAAGGCATCCCCATGGTCCTCCATACAGTATAATGCACCCCCATGGTCCTCCATACAATATAATTCACTTCCCATGGTCCTCTATACAATATAATGCACTCCCAATGGTCCTCCATACAGTATAATGTACTCCCCACGGTCCTTCATACAATATAATGCACACCCATGGTCCTCCATACAATATAATGCACTCCCCATGGTCCTACATACAGTATAATACACCCCCCCATAGTCCTCCATACAATATAATGCACTCCCCATGGTCCTCCGTACAATATAATACACACCGCATGTTCCTCCATACAGTATAATGCACTCCCCATCATCCTCCATACCGTATAATGCACCCTCCGTGGTCCTCCATACAATATCATGCACTCCACATCGTCCTCCATACAATATATTGCACCCCCACATGGTCATCCATACAATATAATGCACTTCTAATAGTCCTCCATGGAATATAATGCACTCTCCATTGTCCTCCATACAGTATAATACACCCCCATGGCTCTCCATTCAATATAATGCGCTTTCCAAGGTCCTCAATACAATATAATGCACTCCCCATGGTCCTCCATAAAATATAATGCACTCCCCATGGTCCTCGATACAATATAATGCACACCCCATGGTCCTCCATACAGTATAATGCACTTCACATGGTCCTCCATGCAGTAAATTGCACCCACCATGGTCCTCAATACAATATAAAGCACTCACCATGGTCTTCCATGCAGTATAATGCCCTCCCCAGGGTCCTCCATACAATATAATGTACTCCCGATAGTCCTCCATACAGTATCATGCACCCCCATGGTCCTTCATACTATATAATGCAATCCCCATGGTCCTCCATACAGCTTAATGCACCCCCCATAGTCCTCCATACAATATAATGCACTTCCCATAGTCCCCCATACAGTATAATGCACTCCCCATGGTCTTTCATATAGTTTAATGCACCCCCCATGGTCCTCCATACAATATAATGCACCCCCATGGCCCCCCATACAATAAAATGCGCTCCCCAGGTCCTCCATACAATATCATGCACTCCCCATGGTCCTCCATACAATATATTGCACCCCCACATGGTCATCCATTCAAAATTCTGCACCCCTAATGGTCTTTCTTACATTACAATGCACTCCTAATAGTCCGCCATACAATATAATGCACCCCCATGGTCATCCATACAGTATAATGCACCCCCAATGGCCATCCATACAATATAATGCACCCCATGGTCCTCCATACAGTGTAATGCTCCCCCCATGGTCCTCCATACAATATTTTGCAACCACATATGGTCATCCATACAATATTCTGAACCCCTAATGGTCCTCTGTACATTATAATACACCCCCATGGTCCTCCATACAATATAATGCACCCCTAATGGTCCTCCATACAGTATAATGCATCTCCCATGGTCCTCCATAAAATATAATGCATCGCCCATGGTCCTCTATACAATATAATGCACCCCATGGTCCTCCATAAAT
This sequence comes from Phyllobates terribilis, assembly GCF_046119375.1. Classification (NCBI taxonomy): domain Eukaryota; kingdom Metazoa; phylum Chordata; class Amphibia; order Anura; family Dendrobatidae; genus Phyllobates; species Phyllobates terribilis. The sequence continues at coordinate 215,550,561 of NW_027362769.1, read as the reverse complement.
TAAAATGCACCCCTATGGTCCTCCATATAATATAATGCACCCCCATGGTCCCCCATACGATAAAATTCACTTCCCATGGTCATACATACAGTACAATGCACCCCCCATGACCCTCCATACAATATAATGCAACCCATGGTCCTTCATACAATATAATGTATCTCCCATGGTCCTCCTTACAATATAATGCTTCCCGATAGTCATTCATACAGTATAATTCACCCCCATGGTCCTCCATAAAATATAATGCATTCTCCATGATCCTCCATACAATATAATGAACTCCCCTTGGTCCTCCTTACAGTATAATGTAACCCCCATGGTCCTCCATACAATATAATGCACTTCCCATGGTCCCCAAAACAATATAGTGCACTACCCATGGTCCTTCATACATTATAATGTACCCCCATGGTCCATCATGCAATATAATGCACCCCCATGGTCCCCCATACAATATAATGCACTTCCCTTGGTCCTCCATACAGTATAATGCACCCCACCATGGTCCTCCTTACAATATAATGCGCTCCCCATGGTCCTCCATACAATATAATGCACTCCCCAAGGTCCTCCATACAATATAATGCACTCCCCATGGTACTCCATACAGTATAATGCACCCCCATGGTCCTCCAAACAATATAATGCACTCCCCATGGTCCTCCATACAGTATAATGCCCTCCCCTTGATCCTCCATACAATGTAATGTACTCCCAATGGTCCTCCTTACAGTATAATGCACTCATCATGGTCCTCCATACAATATAATGCACCCATAATGGTCATCCATACAATATAATGCACCCCCATGGTCCTACATACAGTATAATGCATCCCTAATGGTCCTCCATACAATATAATGCATCCCGCATGGTAATCCATACATTATAATGAATCCCTCATGATTCTCTATACAATATAATGCACCCCTAATTGTCATTCATACAATATAATGCATTCCCCATGGTCTTCCATGCAATATAATGCACTCCTCATGGTCCTCCATACCGTATAGTGCACTCCCCATGGTCCTCCATACAGTATAGTGCACTCCACATGGTCCTCCATTGAGTATAATGCACCCCCCATGTTCCTCCATACAATATAATGCACTCCCCATGGTCCTCCATACAGTATAATGCACTCCCCATGGTCGTCCATACAGTATAATGCACTCCCCATTGTCCTCCATACAATTTAATGCACCCCTAATGGTCCTCAATACAATATAATGCATCTCGCATGGTCCTCCATGCAATATAATGAATCCCCTATGGTTCTCTTTTCAATATAATGCACTCCCCCATGGGACTCCATACAATATAATGCATGCCAAATGGTCCTCCGTGTAATATAATGCATTCACCATGGTCCTTCATACAGTATATGCACCCCTCATGGTCATCCATAAAGTACAATGCACCCCCCATGGTTCTCCATAAAATGTAATGCACCCCCCATGGTCCTCCATACACTATAATTCACTCCCCATGGCCTTCCATACACTATAATTCTCTACCCATGGTCCTCCATACAATATAATGCACCCCATGGTCCTCCATACAACATAGTGCACCCCCCATGGTCTTCCATAAAATGCAATGCATCCACCATGATCTTCTATACATTGTAATACACCCTCATGGTCCTCCATACGTTTTAATGCACTCCCCATGGTCCTCCATACAATATAATGCAACCCAATATCCCCTAATACAATATAATGCACCCCATGGTCCTCCATACAATATGATACACCCCATGATCCTCCATACAATATTATGCACCCTCCATGGTCCTTTATACAATATAATGCACCCCCATGGTCCTCCATACAATATCATGCACTCTCTATGGTCCCCCATACAGTATAATGCACTCCCCATGGTCCTCCATACATTATAATGCACCCCCATGGTCCTCCATACAATATAACGCACCCCCATGATCTTCTATACTCTATTATGGCCACCAGTTACTGATTTAAAAAATTAAATACAATAATCATCTCTCCTTGTTCCACCCGATGCTCCGGTCTGCTGAGCCTTTGGTGGAAAGAACTGCACATCTCAGAACAGGGGCGCCTTGTAATGACGTCATCGCGCCTGCGCTCTGACACGTCCGACGCCGAGGAAGAATGATGGGAGCGGAAGCTTCTGCTGACGCTACCTCCTCCATCATCATTGCTCGCGCTGACAGCTGGAGCCCCCCTCCGGTTGTCAGCAAGAGCAATGATGATGGAGGAGGGAGCGTCAGCAGGTAGTGCGGGTGCTGACAGGCGGAGGGAGGCCCAGTGTAGGTGCTGAAACCAGGCCCCACCAGCTCACGGGCACCATAGCAGTGGCATGGCCTGCCGCCATTTGCGTTAAGCCACTGTCTGCAGTTTATGAGCAGTGGCCGGTCTGTTAGGATCGGGCCAGCTTTTGTCCCCTCCGCACTTCTCCACTGCTGCAGTGGTAAAGCTGCCTGATATAGCAGTATTGGAGAGCGCACAGTTCTGGTCAGTGGCTTGACCATGCCACCCACTCAAAATGTCTTCAGAATCGCACTGCCCACTGAAAATAATGAAGCTGCTAGGTAGAGGAGCAGTGTGCTTGTGTGACGCTCCAAAGCCCTACCCTGGGAGATGGGGGACTCGGAGCCGGGTCCTATGTTATCGATGGGGTGCAGCCGTGGCCCGGACCCGTTCCATGCCCAGGGCCGTCACATTAAAAAGGGATGGTACGGGCTTATCCGGGTTGAGTGGCTGATCTCAACTACGCCACCTGTGGCACCTGGTGAAGGCCACCAGCGCTGCTGCAGTCCGCTGAGGCAGGATGTTATGGCAGCCGTCGTTGTTACTACTCCCCACAGGCGGAGCAGGGCCTCAGGGCAGAGAGGCAGGATGGAAGGGGTTGTAGTATAGGAGTTCTGGTGCTGCGTAGTGCGGTGCAATGCAAAATAAAGAGTCCGGAGGCCATAGGGGTTAACTTCCAGGGTTTTTACTCACGGTGGAGATTGCAGTTGAAAGGCTTCTCCCTGCTCCTCGCGGATTTCTGCGGTTACCAGAGACGGGGGGGGGGGGGGGTCCGACAAACTCCGATTAAGTCCAGTGTTCAATCAGGAGCCCCGCACCAGAGTGTTCCTAGACTTCAGATCGGGTACTTTCCTGTCTGTGTGTGTGTAGATAGGCCGGGTCTCCCTCTGAACTTCACTCAGAAAAAGGGTACGGGTGGCAGCTACACTCCTGGGCTCCGGGCCTTCTTGGTCATGGTCCTTGACTGGGCTGAGACATACATCATCTGCAACCTGCCCCTCGACCCACGGCCAGGGTACGAGGGCCGTGTCTCCCTCCGCTGCAGGTCCACACAGGATCCACGTTCAGCGTGGGAGATCACAATACAAGAGACCCAGAACCAAAATGGCTTTGTATTAAATATGAAATTTAAAGTGTCACTAAAATGTGAGTCCTCCACCCTCACCCACTAGTTGGTTCCCCTATCTCTTGGCTCCCCAGTCTCCCAATTTCCAGTAGGGGCAGCACCTAGTGCCTATTAGCCCCCTCTGGTGGGAGAAGTGTGGTGTTGGATGTGAAGGAAGGGTCCTGACCATCGCACTGTTCTTACCTCAGAGGATGAACACAACACCCCATTAAAGAGGTGCAGCATCCCTGTGGCGGTCAAACCCTCAGGGACGCCACATTCCCCCCTGGTGAAACACAGCACGTCCGCGGGCTGCAAAAGAGCAATACCTGGTACAGTTTTTTTTTTTTTTCAAACAACAGTAAACAATCTTCACTTTATGGGAGGCACTTCTTCTTTAACGTTACAAACAGCATATAATATAAAAGTACAAAAATATAAAAATATAAAAGTACAATAATCATCCAGAGACATTCATGCACAGACAGACGGGTTAAAGTGCAAGGACTAAAAGGCAGTTCAGAAGCACGAGGGACCTGTCCCACACCCCCAACGTAGGCCCTGGGGTGGCTGCAGGGCATGAAGATCCCGAGTTGGACCTCCAGGAGAGCCACTCCAGACATGTTTTTCTTCTGAGGTCTGAGGTATAAGTAGCCGCAGTTTTACATAAAACTAATAAGGAGCACCTAAAGAGATGCAAACTATTTACAGGGTTGGAGTCTGTCTGCTGTAAGTCCGCAGGGACAAATGTCTCTAGAAACCGGGGAGAGCAAATTAAACATAAACATAAACATTTTAACTTTAAACAAGTTTCAACCGCCGGGGCTGCTTAATTCTCGGGCCTCCTCCGGGGAAAAGGCTCATTCCTCCCGACGGAGGCTGACCGATCCTCCAAGGGTGAGCGCGAGGGGGCATCGCTCTCGGACACCTTGAGGACGTCCAGGGCGTACCACCCCCGCAACCCGTGGTGGTGGGTGTATGTGACTATGTCACCCAGGAAGTGGTTCCGGCCAGTGTGTCCCTTTTTCAGCCACGGCTCGACGTCCCGCCGACTGACGAAGACGTCGTGCTCATGCTGGGAACTCCGAATGAATCCCCACCCCGCCTCATGGTGGAAGTGGACAACTTGCCCTTCCACACGGGGGCTTGGACAGGTCGCCTCGTCCTGGCGGGCTCGGGACTTTGCAGCCTTGGCGCGCACCTCGAGGCGCTCGCAGCGGACCTCCCTCTGGCGTTGCTCCCGGCCGAGTTGGAGGATCTGCTGGCGGCACAGCTCGCTCCTCCTGTGCGCTTCAGCCCGGGTCTCCCGGGGGAAGCCCATCAGGTTCCCCCCCTGGTTGTCCCAGACCCACTCCTCAGCCGCCGGCCAGGTGACTGTCGGTGCGGGTAGCGGTGTCATCAGGGGCCGCTGCGGGTCCTCTGCAAGTGCGGACCAGTCCGGGTTGGGGTCGGTGGATTCTGTTTGTTGCGCTCCAGCAGCGTCCATGTCCGCTCCTGAAGGTCGCCAAACTCCAACTGCTCTGGCCGCTCCTTGTTGTTTTTCTTTTTCCTCCTCTTTCGGGGCGGCTCCAGGGCGGTATGCTGACAGGCACGCCTTCGTTCAGCCCATCCATTTTGACCGGCATTACCCCGCGGACAGTCTCTGATGGAAGGGGCGGTCCACACTTTTGGCGCCATGTGGGAGCCTGGCCCATGATAGGAGGTGTTAGAAGACCGTCTTTCTGATACACTATGGCGTCTGTTCTTCTTGGGCGGGCGCCATTTTAAGTGTAAACGACAGTCCAAGGTGTAAGGCACACAGTACCCAGCAGCAATGGGTAATTCCTTCCTTTGCTGTGGGCACGGGATCCTGCCGACTACGCCAGTTGTGTGACGCTCTAAAGCCCTACCCTGGGAGATGGGGGACTCTGAGCCAGGTCCTATGTTGTCGATGGGGTGCAGCCATGGCCCAGACCCTCTCCGTGCCCAGGGCCGAAGGGGTTGTAGTATAGGAGTTCTGGTGCTGCGTAGTGCAGTGCAATGCAGAATAAAGAGTCCGGAGGCCATAGGGGTTAACTTCCAGGGTTTTTACTCACGATGGAGATTGCAGTTGAAAGGCTTCTCCCTGCTCCTCGTGGAGTTCTGCGGTCACCAGAGACGGGGGGGTCCGACAACCTCCGAGTAAGTCCAGTGTTCAATCAGGACCCCGCACCAGAGTGTTCCTAGACTTCAGACCGGGTACTTTCCTGTCTGTGTGTGTGTAGATAGGCCGGGTCTCCCTCTGAACTTCACTCAGAAAAAGGGTACGGGTGGCAGCTCTGCTCCTTCCGTTACCCAGTGGGATCCTCAGGGCCTACCGGGCTTCCCGGACCAGGACGTAGAGTAGCAAGGTCAGGTGTCGGGGGCCGGTACCCCTCTTGCAGCCGGAATCCCTCTGAATAGATCAGCATAGCGAGGACAGGTGGCGTATACCGCTCCGTCTGCATCACCCTAGGATCCATTTGCGGTGGAGCTACACTCCTGAGCTCCGGGCCTTCTTGGTCATGGTCCTTGACCGGGCTGAGACATACATCATCTGCAACCTGCCCCTCGACCCAAGGCCAGGGTACGAGGACCGTGTCTCCCTCCGCTGCAGGTCTACACAGGATCCACGTTCAGCGTGGGAGATCACAATGCAAGAGACCCAGAACCAAAATGGCTTTGTATTAAATATGAAATTTAAAGTGTCACTAAAATGTGAGTCCTCCACCCTCACCCACTAATTGGTTCCCCTATCTCTTGGTTCCCCAGTCTCCCAATTTCCAGTAGGGGCAGCACCTAGTGCCTATTAGCCCCCTCTGGTGGGTGAAGTGTGGTGTTGAATGTGAAGGAAGGGTCCTGACCATCGCACTGTTCTTACCTCAGAGAAGGAATACCCCCCCCCTATTAAAGAAGTGCAGCATCACTGTGGCGTTCGAACCCTCAGGGGCGCCACATGCTCCTAAAGATTGATCTAGAGAAAAACCCTATAATTGGATCTAAATTCCTTTCCAAAAATGATCTAATAGTTTAATCTAATAATCACATTCCAAATAACATAGAACAGGTGATGGATCCCCTCTGCCAGATCCAACCTTGTAGATCGCTTGCCATCTATGAGAGCAGAGCACCACCTATGCACTTATATGTGAAGGTACTGGTTTATAATGAACAAACAATGGTGTCAGTAATGAAAAGTAATGGTTGGCAGAGGACAGGGTACAGGTTTATCATAAGGGATATAAATCTTTGGACTCTGCTGGAAGTCTTGGGTTATGTTGAGTAGATGAAGAATAAAATGTGAACTGTGATTTGCCAGGTGCTGATCTGTTGTATTTTGTTGCATTTTTGGTGTAGCTTTGACACAGTTTACAACAGAAGAAGTGCAACAATCTCACTGCAATACACATCAAAGCAGCCAAGCAAGACTTGCATGATGCCACCCCAGCATTGTACGGCTGCAGTTGTCACAATACTTCCGATGGTCCATGTGGTTTCATGTGATGTCAGGCTGCTCTGTGATGTCACGTTGGTCCATGGCTCCAGATTTCACTCTTCTAAGTGTTCCATGAAGTTACTTTCTGATGTCATGCCGCCTTGTGACATCACATAACCAGTGACTTATGCACTAAGCCATCTTGATTCCTTCTGTGGACCTTTGCCGTCTGACGTGTGAAGGTGCACTTTTCTTGAGCTCAGTGAACTTTTGATTGTGATAGTAGCACAACATGAGTGATAGAGTCAGAAAAAAATGGAAAAATATCTCCAACAAAGAGACCACTAATTCTACCAAGAAGGATGGTCTCTTATGTCAGGATAGAGATGTCCCTCATAACACCAGAGAGGACGTCAATGGGGAGAGGAATTCTCCCAACTCACATTCTCTCCGAAGACCAAGAGAGAAGTCTGGGTCTCGGGACTCGAGGACCAAAGATGAGGCTCTTTATAAAAAAAGGAGATGCCTTGATGCTGGAGAGCATCAGGCCCTAAACAGCCCTCAAAAAACTCAGGTGGACACCGGAGTTTTAAAGAGAAAGAGAGAAGACCATGTGGAAGTGAAACAATCTATCACTGGAGGTGAAGGAACGAGCCAATCCTGTATTAATGAGGCCAAAAGACCAAAACCAGACACAAACTTTTGCCCAATAGCAGGTGAGATGGAAAATTAATCATTAATGTCCCAAATGTACAAATTAGGTGCTAAACATTTCAGTTACCAAGATACCTGTATTCAAACCCTAGCAGTATGTCTTCTGCTGCAGGATAAAAGAGATTCTAGTTGAGTTAAAACAATGATCTTTATTGATACATTTTAAAAACAAATCAACAGGGTGGGACAAAAAAACTCCAATGGAGAGAGACAATGGAGTAGCTTGGTTACATCAGATCCATTCTAATAATCAAATTGAAAATACAACTAGATCCATATAGGAGTATGGCACGACAGATAATATATTTCCTAGGGTAACAATGACACAATGCCTATATACAATATCGATACACGTGAAGAAACCTGTCTCCTGAAGAAAGAGAACAAGGCAAGATAACATGCAATATAAGATGGAAAATTAATGTAATCAGGGGCATAATCCCAACTATTAGATGGATATATGTAAAACAAACTAACGACATCTTTATCGCCAAGCCTATTGGTGTGCAAAAAAATCAGATCCCATATGGACCATCTGCATTGCCTCCAATTTTCCCAGATAATTTGCAATTATTAGCAGAGGAAACTGAGCTCGGTTTAGTGAATTTTCTTAACTGCCAGTGTATAAAAACGGATGATGCCATATGGATGACAAATCATCTATTTTTTTCTGGATAAAAATCAGACTTTTTCTTATTGTCTTATGTGTAATTTTGCCGAGTGATGATTTAATATTTTACCCTTTTTGTCTCACCAGGAGAAGGCTCCATCCAGACAGATGACATCTCACCCACTGTGCCAGACACCCTGTCTGTGGAAAGTTTCACCTACCACAAGGTTCTTGGTCAAGGACACTTTGGAAAGGTTTGTGATTTTTATCTTTCTCCAATTTTTACATTTATTTAATGTCTATAAACTGCTAAACACATAGAAAGGTTAGATGGGTCACTTTCTGGTTAGAAGTGATCACCAACATCATTGATCAGAAATATAGTCAAGGCTGTCTCCTTTGAAAAACAGCACCACACCTGCCTACAGGTTGTGTCTGGTATTGCAGTCAGGCTACATTAAAGTCAAAGACTCTGCATTACAATTCCACATACAACCTGTAGACAACGATATGATGCGGTTTGGGAAGAAAGTAGCTACAGTATACTTTTGTGAAACAGGACAAACTCTTTCTAGCTAGTTAGAGGGTATTTTAATGCTTAGACTCTCAACAATTTCCTGAATTTGTAGGGAAACCGACATCAAATATTTAATATCACATGTGAAACGCAACATTACATGGTGTTCAGTGAAACTGATGGACTTTGTGTGTAATGCACGGATGTGCCGGGTCCTCCAGAGCTAGAAACGCTCTTTATAGCCACTCTCTTCCCCTGGCTAATACAAATGGGCAGTGGTATACTGTGGGTTGCCAGGGGCAAGGCAAGCATTTTGTGCCCCCTAACCCTTGGACCATTAGCATTCCCTGCGCCCCTTCCACCAGTTCAGATGTGAAGAGGCCATGGCGGGTACATGATGGTTGGCTTTCTGATACAAATATTCTCTGCTCTTGCAGATTATTGCACCTCGTAACCCAGATATCTTATTTCTGCTCCTCTTTCAGGTGTTGTTGGCCTCGGAGAAAGTCAGCGGACATCAGCTGGCAATTAAGATTTTAAAGAAGAGGCGGCTATTAAAGGAAAGGAGCACGACAGCGGCAATGAAAGAAAAGCTGTTGCTGCAGATTGCAGAGCGGAGCCCCTTCCTTTGCGCCTCGTACGCCACGTTCCAGACATCGGTAAGAGCTCCCGCTTCTATCATTGACTCCTTTTACCCCTTAGCCCGTTGATATATAATCAGCAAAATTCTAGCATAGTATTATATGATGTAGTATAAAGTGAAGGAAATCACCTGCCCGATATCGGCAAAAGGGGCTTATAGACATGGGTCCCAAATGGGGGTTTATGGGACTTTTTGAGGGTCTTAAAATGAGCAGCAAATTTTTGGGTGAAATAAAAAAAAATTAACCATGACAGGTCACATCTTCATGTTCAAGGGTGACTACTTTACATATAATCACTGGAAACTGTCAGCAGGTTTGTCTTCAGAGACAACCCCCACAATTCATTCTTTTATGGATCACTATGAATTATATTTTTGATTTAACGTCGTCTTCTCCGTCTCCCCAGGATTATCTCTTCTATGTGATGGATTACATGTCTGGAGGAGACCTCCATCATCTGATTAAGAAAAAAGCCCCATTTGACATTGAGACCACCAGGTAAGATTGGCCGGGGGTCTATAGGGAGAATATAGGGGGGTGTACAAGGGTTATAGAACTACTGTTTTTTGGCCAGGATGATTGATGACATCCAATATGGCGGTCACTGTCATCCACCCGGCACAAGCTCCGGGAGAGAACAGATCTTCAGATGTGCAGCAATGCGTCCTCCATATCAGTGCGGATGAGGAACGGGGTCGATTGACATGTTTTTCTCTCTTTCCTATCAGGTTGTACATGGCTGAACTTACCTGCGGCCTCCAGTTCCTCCATTCCAGAGGCATTATACACCGGTAATGAATTGTATAATATTCTCTTATAATATCGGTCATTATATAGATTATTCCCGGGGTACTGCAGGTGGGAGATTTACCCCTTACATCTGGATACACATACAGATATACACACTATATATCCAGATACACACCTTTATATACTGCTGTACACATACATGTAGATAAATTCACAATATTTCTATCAGTTTATCCATATTCTGTCTTTCTAATAACTATTTTTTCTTCTCTTCCAGAGACCTGAAGCCATTAAACATCTTCATAGACAGTGACGGCCACGTCAGGATCGGGGACTTCGGCCTCGCGAAAATCAATTTACACGAAGATCAGAAAGTTTCTGGATACGCAGGAACCCGGAGATACATGGCTCCTGAAGTAAGGAACACGTCATTCTATTACATAGTGATTACTGGATTTCCTGTTATTAATACCAGATCATCAGGTTAAGAATTCAGTCGTTCCCCCCTGACCACACATTATACAGGGGCATCAGTGGCCCCCATACACTGGACACATACCAAACAGATGACCCCATACACTGGACAATTACCACACAGATGCCACCATACACTGGACACATACCACACAGATGCCCCCATACACTGGACAATTACCACACAGATGCCCCCATACACTGGACACATACCACACAGATGCCCCCATACACTGGTAGCTCCCACCGGGCTGCAACAGACACCCCTCTCTCATCCAGAACACTGCACCCCTTCTGGTGTGAGTCTCTCCCCCTTCGGACCCCCATACTGTACAGTACATGGAGGTCTGTTGTCCTCACCTGCGTCCTGTGCTGCCTCTTGCTAAGCAACGTCCCATTACTGGTTTGTCGTTTGCCGAGCAACGACTCATCCTAAAGATTCCATGATGAATAAGTTACAGAGACCAGAGTCATGGACAGAGATCACCCCCAACTCACTGACTGTTTCCATCTCTTCCTCCTCTATATACTCACAGGTTTTCCGTAGAGAAAAGTTTGACGGAGCCGCAGATTGGTTTTCGCTTGGTGTAATTTTGTGCCAAATGTCATCTGGAAAATATCCATTTTACAACGGGAACGACAGGATGAGACTGAAAATGTCCATTTTGTGGGATGACCCGATCTATCCACAAGACCTCAACCCCGAAATAAAGGACATGATTAACAACGTAAGTATAATATATATATGAAGGCAGGAAGCAGTGGTGTAACGTGGGGGTCACAGAGGCGTTACCCCAGGGGCCAAATTCTATGGGGAGTAATATTTTGGGATTAGGACTAAGGTTAGGGTTAGGGTTTTTTAGTATTAGGGCTAGGATTAGATATGGGCCTAGGAATAAAGGTAGGGTTAGGTTGGAAGGGATTAGGGCTAGGATTAGGGTTAGGGTTACAACTAGGGTATTAACACATAAAAAACAGACAAAAAAAAATAATAAGTAGGAGAAAAGTATTATAAAATATGTACAATGTTATAAAAACAGACAAAAAAATAATAAAAAGTAGGAAAAAAGTATTATAAAATTTATAAAAAGTTATGTGCTTATTTGATGTCAGATTTCCGCAAAAAACTGAAGTAAAACTAGAGAGCCAAAGGGCAAACCATCAGTATTTTCTTTCGTTGCAGTACATGTGCCCGGGGGATAGGGGGAGCAATTCTGGACAGGTGGAAGGGACTCAGGAAGTGTTAACGCTCCCCAGGTCAAGAGGTGCAATACTTACCTTCCCCCGAGCGCTGGCAACCCATGCTACACCACTGCCAGGGAGAAGAAATAATGAATGATTGTCAGTCACCCAGGATGATGGACTCTTTTTGTATTTATTCCTCAGCTTCTCTGTAAATCCGCTGACAATCGGCGATCATTTGTGAAAGAGAGATTGAGGACACATCCGTTGTTCGAGACAATTGATTGGTTGGCATTAGAATCTGGAAGAATCTCTCCACCAGTCCACGTGGAGCCGGTAAGTACCTAACACCATGGGGGCTTTTTTGGGAGATGTCTGAGAGTAGACAGTGGTCCATTACAGGGACAAGGATTAGATCCCTTTAAGGTGTTGTTTGACACCCCTACCTCTTTATACTCCTCCCCAGGGTGCCCTATAGCAGTTGCCTGTGCTGCCTCTATGGTTGGGGTATATCCGCAGCATTGCACATTTGCATCATCAAATCTAGATATAACTTTATGGCACGGGCCTCCAGGGTTCTAGACGGAAGTTGTGATTTTACTCCGGATATTAGTAAACTCTGACACCAAACTTTCTTCTTACAGACACCAGTGCAGGATGACGTCATTCCCATTGTGACCATGCTGAACACAAGAAAACCGCGAGGGCCTCCAATAACACCTGAGGAACAGCGGCATTTCATCAACTTCAGCCATGTCAGCTGCAGGTGGAAAAATCTCCAACCAGAGAACCTGAGGAGAACAACATCTAACTCCAGCAGTTCTTCTGGACAAGGAGCTCTGATAGATAATGTAAGTCTCTGGAGTAGGGAGAGGCTTTAGTTTCTTTATCTCTGTCTGAGAAGAAGCTTGCTACAGCAGAAACCTTCTTCCAATTTTTACAATCAAGGCAAATCAAGTTAAAGGGGTTGTCAAGGCTGAAATTAAAAGTCTGCAGCTAATTATGTATGTGATCACAGACTGCCGACGCATAACTGTGCAATGCGCACACTGTCATGGTTGCCCTGTATTCCCTGTGTGGGTGGTCACGTTGCCAGATGCATTTTGCAAACTTGCGGGGTCACATGCCGACTAGACTTATCTAACTTCTCTCAACTCTCTTCAATAGAAACATAGAGTGATTGCAGACTTTTCATTTCATCCTTTTATGATCACTCTTTTAGACAAAGCCACTTTGATTAGCTTTTATTCATAGATGTGAATTTAACTCTTTCTTTTTTCATTGTCTCACAGCATTTATTTTCATCCAGCACGTCATCATCATCATCCGGACCATCAATCATAGTTCTTCTGTGATCATCATCACTGTTCACCTCATGCAGATCATTTTTGTGGAGGTGCGGAACAAACAGCGGAAGACCTAAGTTTGCCAAAATGAAGAGTAGTCCTTCCATCACGCTTCGTAGAGTTTTTCCCCACTGGGGTTTTTTCACTCTACGACCTGCAGAAGAATGACTCTTCATAACTTGAAGCAAATTATCATCTAATGTAGATGATTGATCCTTGCATGAGACATTAAATGCAATACAATGTCTGAGAATGTTACTTGCTCCTTTGTTTATGCTTTCTAATTTCTTATTGGAGGGAACAGGATCTATTGTAGCCACCATTGGGCTTTAGTAGCAATTGTTGGAAGGGTTGCATGAATATTCCTTTAATTTCCGAATTCCTTATTGGAAGGAGTTAACTTTACAAATATCTCTTATTAACAGTTGACTACTTCATCATTATCTCCTATTGTGTGCACTTGGAAATTTCTTTGTACCTCTGGCTATGTGCACACTCTGCGTTTTTGATGCATTTTTGCAGCGATTTTTCCACGTGGAAATGCACCAAAAATGTTAGGTAACCCATCTGCCAGCTAATGCAATGACAATCTTGATGTGCTGTGGACACGATCCGGAATTTTCTGCTCAGGATTGTCATTGCATTAAAATCCGCAGCATGTCCATTCTTTGAAGAGTTTCTGCAGTGTTTCCCGCCCATTGAGGTCAACTGAACCGCAGCAAACCAGCAGGTATAAATATATCTGCGGATTTGCTGCAGATGTTTCCTGCGTATTTGACTGACTCAATTCAAGTAAATGAGTCAAATACACTACAAAAACGCCGCAAAAACACTAAAAAGAATGGTACCCAGGGCCGGAGAAGAAGACTACTCCTTCCATCATCCGACTGCAGCTCCCACTGGTAACAGTGAGAGCGGCGCGACTGAGGGAAGCAATTGTCTCCTCAGCTGAGCCTTCAAGTAAATGAGTCAAATACACTACAAAACGCCGGAAAAACGCTAAAAAGAATGGTACCCGGGACCGGAGAAGAAGACTACTCCTCCCATCATCCAACTGCAGCTCCCACTGGTAACAGTGAGAGCGGCGCGACTGAGGGAAGAAATTGTCTCCTCAGCTGAGCTGGAGTCTGTGTGCGGTGTTAAAAAATAAATAAATAAAAATCTACATTAAAATAAAAACACCTTTCATTCTCACCTGTCCGGCGTACTCCCGATATCCCCGGCAACCCAATCACCCGGCGGCCGGCGGTACACTGACGAGAGCGCGCTCACTCCTAGCAGTGTTCATCTCTGCGCTGCCGGGACTGAGTTCACCTAAGTTCATCCACTGAAGATCAGCTGACGAGCTCCAGGACCTCACTTTACGGCAAATGTGCTGTGTGGAAATATTCCCACGCAAAACTGATGCAGTAAATGAGGTCACCAGAGCTGATCAGCTGATCTTCAGCTGATGAACTCAGGTGAACTCAGCCTGCAACACAGAGATGTACACTGACAAGAGTAATTACACTCCTGTCAGTGTATAGTGCTGTCTTCTACAGCAGTCACATCAGTGATTAATGTGGCTGCTGTAGAAGTGACCCAGATTACGTCATGATGGTGGACAGGTGAGGGATATGGTTGTTTTTTATTTTTATTTTTTACAGGAAACTAGGGACTCAGATATTAGGAGAATAATAAATAAATTATTAAAACCATGTGTAATTTTATTTCAATAAAAGACTTTATTCTGGCCGTGTGTTTATTGAAAAATTGTCGTAAACCTTAGTACGGGTTTAGCAGCGGTGCTGGTCTGAGAGATACAAAAGTATCGTTTTTTTTTAACCATATGCAGAACTTTGGGGCTGTTGATAAGTAGTGGACAACCCCTTTAAGAGATGAAAAGTGTTATCCCAGAATGAAGGACAGAGTTGCGTTTAACTCCAATCCTGATCATTTAACCCTTTATGCGCTGCATGACATCTACGGTACAAGCAAAGGAGGGGGAGCACTTTGTTATGCAATCTGACACGATCACAAGTAGCTGATGCCATCATCACATCACGGATTGCTATGTAGCTATCAAATGCTCTGTATAGAGTCCTGCCTGATAGGTGCACACTGTCATAGTGTGGAGGAAGGAACGGTGGCCCCTGGGTCAAAATTGTGAAAAAAACAACATTTCAAAGGAAAAAAAAAATAATAAAAAGAAAATACTTCTAGTGATGAGCGAGCACTAAAATGCTTGGGTACTCATTGCTCGGGTCGAGCAAATTGGAATACTCGGGTGCTCGACCCGAGCAACGAGCCCAATGTAAGTCTATGGGAAACTCGAGCATTTTTCAGGCGGCTCCCCCCGGCGGTCAGCAGAGGGCCTAAAAATTGCCCAAATCGATGGGAACAGTGCTCAAATGACATGGGAACAGCATCAGAAAGACCCCTGGAAGCATTTCTGACCCCCAGGTCACTGCTGTCAACAACATTGTCAGAGTATTACGCCACTTTTACGGACTCACAATAAAACATACAAAAACAAATCCAAAAAGGATTTTCCTGGGTAATATATTAAGGAACATCCTTTCCAGGGTAATGACTTGTATATAAGGCAAAATAAATAACCAAAACCAAAAATACTACTCCACACCTTGGGCTATGTTCACATGTAACGTTTTTGATTTGTTTATACACTTTTACATTGCTTTCTAGAAAGACAAATGCATTCACTGGGAAATCTCATTTTAACATTTTACAACCTTATCTGGTCATGTGGTGTGTGATACACCATCAGACACATGTATACAGTGCTGAAAAGACATGGGAACAGCATGGGGAAGACCTCTGGAAGCATTTCTGACTCCCAGGTCACTGCCTAAGAGTGTGCCCATCATAAGTGATCCTTGGCGCATGCGAAAATGCCTCCCGCCATGCACCTGTCGCTGCAGACTTGCAACAATCACCATCCACGTCCTTGTCCCAGTGCAGCGTTCAGTTGTCCCTACCCCATTCCTTGGAATGCAAGCGCAAGTATGCAGCCAGACACCCACCCATCCACAGGCTGCAATACTATACTGCCAAATTTTTGACAGCTGCTTGCTCTTGAAATATGGCCTTTTAGGCTCGTGGAGGCGGAAGCTTTTCATAACCTCATGCCACCGGCGGCCGGGTGTCCATACTCGGTCCCCAGCCGCCACTGTTTCTCCCTGTGTCGTCTCCATCTTCTACAAGCACGGGTCCCACAACATTACCCGTGCCCTCCCCAGTGCACTTACTGGGAAGGACCGCCTAACCACAAACACGTGGACAGGTGAATGTGGCCAGGGACGGTACGGAGCCAGTCCACAGCTTTTTTTGCTGAGAGTTGTATTTAGCTCGGTGAAATGACTGGCATAGAGGGAAACCGTATCTACCCTGGGTGTCATTTCTCCCAGGAAGTCCTCTAATGCAGCTTGTTGCAGAAGCAATGGCAGCCTATCCAACATCAAATCACACTTGTCGGTGACGCTTTGTCACACAAACATCTTTCTTTGCGCATTTAATTTCATGAATACAGAGTTGGACAATGGCCTGATCTGCAATGCGGTTTAAGAAATAACATGCATAAGCATGTCTGATCCACATTAAAAAAGCAGCCATAGAGTGTCCGGGAACCTTCCCGCACGCTTTTCTTAGCCAGGGCTGCTTCTCGGCAGGGTTGGCGGGCCCACCAGAAAACAGGAGACTCGTCCGGTGGGCCCTGGCTTCTCCTTCAGGAGAGTTCATAGTGCCAAGGTGAGGCCATGATGATGATAGAGGCCACCATTTGCTTAGTTTTCTGTTACTTGGAATGCAAGCGCAAGTATGCAGCCAGCCAGCCACCCACCCATCCACAGGCCGCAACATTAAACTGTCAGATTTCTGGGCAGCTGCTTGCACTTGAAATTTGGCCTTTTAGGCTTGTGGAGGCGGAAGCTTTCCACAATCTTATGGCTAAGTAGATAAACTGGCGTGCACTCTGTCATTAGGCGAGGTGCAGATGCAATGGACTGGTGAGCCCAAGACAATGTACTAGCGTTAATTCATCGCACTCTCTTAGTTGTGATAAAGTGTAATTTATTGATACAGGATAAATCAGATTAATCAGACCAGTGATGTGTGGCGACAATATATTGTCAGTATATGGCATCCAAGCCATGCTTTGGTACCTCCACTCAGCATACCCCTGTGCTGACACACCATCCCACCCTTTACTTCATGGTCCGGCCTTCCCTGCTAGCATCCTGCCTATTACACGCACGGCGCAGGCGCTGCAGCACACATTTTTTTTCCTTCCCCCTAAGCTGAAGTCCTGGCCCCGCCCCTTCCGGCCAGCGGCAGTGGCCCCGCCCCTTCCGGTTCAATCACTCTGCGGGCTTTAAGAAGGGCGCCTGTCACAGTCCCTGAGCACGGTCTCCCATAAGCAAGGCGCAGCCTGCGCTGCTACTCACCACTACCAGCTCAGCCCTGCCGTCGGCCAGTCACTGACTTCTACTAGTAAGTACACCTTTTTGAAGGATTTACTATACTTCATCTGCACAGTGCAATTTGAGTGACACCTAATGCCACCATCCCCTTCCTCTCTAGAACTACTGAAACAAGCATTACCTGGATCACTAAGAGGTACCCTCTGTCCATTACCTAACCTACAGCAGCAGATCCAGCTCCTACTATACCATAACACCTATATTCTTTCAGTCTGTCCCTACAGAGATCTCACTCCTGGTCTTAAGAATAGCCTAAATCCTCGACCCCTACATCAGCCAGCAGCAAGTAAGGTTTTCTGGTGTATCTCTATGTACTCTGTACCATGACTACTTTATATTTTCTTACCTTCAACTTGTATGAGTTTGTTTCTTCCCATTCTCCTCCCCTTTTCCAGTTCCTGGTGCTCTATACGTCCACCTAACAAACTTGGATTTTTTTTCTATGATTTTGTATGATTTACTTAATTCTTGTTTAATGTGTTATTTTCCTATGTAATTTCGCGATTAATTGTTTATCATTTTCACGTTGTACTCATACAATTATCCTCTCTTTGCAGTAGCGACTGGATTGAATAAGGCCAATTTAGGCCGAAACGTCCCAATATATTGTCGCCACCCATCACTGGTCTGATTAATCTGATTTATGCTGTAACAATAAATTGCACTTTATCACAACTAAGAGAGTGCGATGAATTAACGCTAGTACACAATCTTATGGCAGCGACGACTGGGTATCCATACTCGGTCCCCAGCCGCCATTATTTTTCCCGGTATCGTCTCCGCCTTCCACAAGCACGGGTCCCACAACATTACCCGTGCCCTCCCCAGTGCACTTGTGACACCTCATGCTCGAAAAAGCCCTTTTAGTTTACCCTGGGTGATGGGGGACTCGGAGTCGGGTCCTGTGATGAAGAGATGGGGTGCAGCTGTGGCCCGGACCCGACCCGTGCTCAGGGCCGTCACATTAAAAGAGATGGTGTGGGCTCATCCGGGTTGAGTGGCTGATTAACGACTACGCCACCTGTGGCACCTGGTGAAGGCCACCTGCGCCGCTGCAGTCCGCTGAGGCATGGTGTTATGGCGGGCAGAGTTCTTACTACTCCCCACAGGTGGAGCAAGGCCTCAGGGCAGAGGGACAGGATGGATGGGGGTAGTAGTAGAGGAGAACGGGCGCCGCGGTGTAGCGTAGAATAAACAGTCCGGAGGCCATAGGGGTGAACTTCCAAGGCTTTACTCACTTTAGAGATGGCAGAAGGAAGGCGACTCCCTGCTCCTCGCGGAGTCCTGCGGTCACCAGGGACGGGGGTCCGACAACCTCCGAGTAAGTCCAGCATTCAGTCGGGACCCTACACCAGAGTGTTCCTGAACTACAGACCGAATCCTTTCCTGTCCGTGTGTGTGCGAATAGGCCGGGTCTCCCTCTGAGCTCCTCTCAGAGCAAAGGCACGGGTGGCAACTCCGCTCCATCCGATACTCGGTGGGATCCTCTGGGCCTACCGGGCTTCCCCAACCAGGACATAGAGTAGCAAGGTCGTGTGTCGGGGGCCGGTACCCCTTTTGCAGCCGGACTCCCTCTGAATATATAAGCATGGCGAGGACAGATGGCGTACACCGCTCCGTCTGCATCCTGCCTGGGATCCATTTGCTGTGGAGCCACACTCTTAAGCTCCGGGCCTTCTTGATCCTGGTCCTTGGCAGGGTTGAAACATTCCCCGTCTACATCCTGCCTCTCGTCCCAAGGCCGGGGTACGAGGGCTGTGTCTCACGACCCTGCAGGCCCACACAGGATCTGCACTCTGGGAGGGAGGTCACAGTAGCACACAGTATTTAACAGCACAAAAGACCAAGATCAAAGATGGCTTTTTATTAAATATGAAATTTAAAGTGTAACTAACTTGTAAGTCCTCCACCCTCACCCACCAACTGGTTCCCCTAACTCTTGGTTCCCCAGTCTCCCTGTAACCAGGGGAGCAGCACCTAGTGCATACTAGCCCTCGACTATCACACTGGTCTTACCTCAGAGGAGGAACACTACACTCCATTAGAGAAGTGCAGCATCCCTGTGGCGGTCGAACCCTCAGGGGTGCCACATTCTTACTGGAAAGGACCGCCTATCCACAAACACGTGGACAGGTGAATGTGGCCAGGGACGGTACGAAGCCAGTCCACAGCTTTTTTTTGCTGAGAGTTGTATTTAGCTCGGTGAAAGGACTGGCATAGAGGGAAACCGTATCTACTCCCGCTGTCATTTCTCCGTCACCAGGTTAAGCCCATTGTCACACACAACCATGCCTGGCTGTATGTTCAGCGGTGAAAGCCACAGATCAGGCTGCTGTGTTACAACTTTCAACAACTCTGCAGCGCTGGGCGATTTGTCAATTAAGCATTAAGCATGTTATCTTCAGCACAAACTGTTGCCGCTTGGCCAAGGCAGTGCTGCAGTGCTGTCAACTTGTGACTGATGTGGTCATTTCGGAGATGGAGGAGGAGGTGCAGGAGCTGAACAATGTGATTACACTGAGGTTAAATTGGTTACGCTGTTTTTATACTAAAGAAAGATCCTATTGTTTTGTTTTTTTGCATTATTTTTTAAGACAAATGCATTCACCGGGAAATGTCATTTTAACATTTTACAACCTTATCTGGCAATGTTGTGTGTGACACATCATCAGACACATCCTGTTTTATTTATGATGGAGGGACTCTGAAAGTCATAAAGCCTATTTTTATAGGGACATCAGACGACTCTTACTATTCTTAAAAGGCCAGCAGTCGGCCCTTGCTATTGTTAGAGAGCCATCAGCCGGATATGATTTCCTGTTCCCATTATTAACAAGTGGGTCTCCTATACTTTTATTGCGTATCCAGTGACTGCAAGGGCTGCCAAAAATTTGGACGCAACCCAATACCCCTTTGAAGAAACAAAGAGGAGGGTCACAGTAAAAAAAATGTTCCCATTATAAAGAAGTGGGTCTCCTGTAGTGGTAATGCCCATGCTGTGACTGCAAGAGCTGCCAAAATTTTGAAAAAAAACCCACTAAGACTTTAAAGACACATAGAGCAGGGCCACAGTAACCAGGTACGACATGTTCCCATTAGAAAGGAGAGAGTCTGCTATACAGTTATAGGGTATGCAGTGAGTCCAACGGCTGACCAATTTTAGGAAAAACCCCGCTATCAATTTAAAGAGACATAGAGCAGGGCCACAGTAACGACAAATTCCCATTAGAAAGGAGAGGGTCTCCCATAGTGTTGGCCTATGCAGTGAATGCAAGGGCTGCCAAAAATTTGGAGGCACTTGAATGCCCCTTGGAAGAGACGTGGAGGAGGGCCTCATAAAAAAATGTTCCCATTAGAAAGGAGCGGGCCTCCTATACTTGTAATGCCCATGCACTAAGTGTATGGGCTGACAAACATTTACCCCTGGGGGGTATACATGAACATACAGTATAAAAATTTTTTTTTACGGGCATCGTAAACACCCTTTAAAAAAATTATGTGGGTGTTGCATCACAGACCACGGTCACCCTGGTGATATGGTGGTGGAGGATGAGGAGAAGGAGAAGGACAAGTGCAAATAGCCAAAATCAGGAAGCATATACCCATGTGTGGGTGTGAAAAGGTGCATGGGAATACACCTCCCAAGAAAAGACACTGGATTTGAGTTTATGTTACGCTGCTATCATTCGGTGGTGTTGAGAAGTCTGGCCCAATCCAGCCCTTGTTCATTTTTATAAGAGTCAGCCTGTCAGCATTTTCAGTTGACAGGCGGATGAGCTTATCAGTTATGATTCCACCAGCATCATTAAAAACCCGCTCTGATAAAACGCTGGCAGCAGGGCAGGCCAGGACCTCCAAGGCATAGAGAGCCAGTTCATTCCACGTATCCAGCTTGGATACCCAATAATTATAAGTCACAGCGGAATCACGGAGGACGTTGGTACGGTCGGCAAGGTACTCCCTCAGCATCTTCCCAAACCTTGCACTCCTTGTGAGAGTACCTCGCGCCTCAGGGCCTGTGCGATGGGAGGGTCTGAGAAAACTCTCGCAGAACTTTGACAGTGTTCCCCTGCCTCTGCTGGATTGAAGTTGTGTCTCTCTCGCCTGTACTCCTTGGTTGTCCAACAAAGTGTGCCCTCTGCCGCCAGCGTTTTCAGATTTTAATTTTTTAATAGTTCCGCAACAAGGGCCTTCTGGTACAGCCCCATTTTTGTAGACCTGTCCGCCTCAGGAATAAGAGATATAAAGTTCTCCTTGTAGCGTTGGTCTAGAAGTGTCAACAACCAGTAATGACTGTCACCCAAAATTTTGAGAACGCGAGGGTCATGGGAAAGGCTGCGTAACATAAACTCAGCCATGCGTGCCAGACTACTAACAGGCAAGACTTCAGTGTCCTCACCAAGAGGATGACTGACCATGCTCTCCTCCTCCTCCTCCTCTCTGTCCTCTGGCCATCCACGCTGAACAGACGGTATGACAGCTGTGCAGGTAGTACCGTCTATAGTGCATGAAACTAGCTCCTGTCCTTCCTCCTCCTCTTTCTCATTGTCACCCAATCCACGTTGGGATGAGATGAGGCTTGGCTGTGTGTAATCACCCTGTATGGTTCCTTGCTCCATCTCATCGTGCTCCGCCTGCAATGCATCCTCTTTGATTGTGAGCAGAGAGCGTTTCAGAAGACAGAGAAGCGGGATGGTGACGCTAATTATGGCGTCATCGCTGCTCACCATCTTGGTGGAGTCCTCAAAGTTTTGGAGGATGGTACATATGTCTGACTTCCGGCCATTGTCACACACGACCATGCCTGGCTGTAGGTTCAGCGGTGTGAGCCACAGATCTGCCTGCTCTTTCAGACCTGTCCACAGCTCTTCAGCATTGTGTGGTTTGTCACCTAAGCATATTAGCTTCAGCACAGCCTGTTGCTGCTTGGCCGAGGCAGTGCTGCAGTGCTTCCAGCTTGTGACTGATGTGGTCATTTCGGAGATGAAGGCTGAAGAGGAGGAGGAAGCTGAGGAGGATGAGTTGCAGGAGCTGTAGACCGCGGGGGCAACCCTGATTGACCTAGGGCCCGCAATCCTTGGCGTCAGGAGGACGTGTTCCGTCCTAAGGTCCGACCGGGTCCCGGCTTCCACTATGTTAACCCAGTGTGCCATCAGCAAGATGTACCGTCCCTGTCCACGAGCACTTGTCCACGTGTCCGTGGTTAGGAGGACTTTCCCGGTAACTGCGTTGTTGAGGGCACGGCTAATATTTTGGGACAAATGCTTGTGTAATGCGGGGATGGCACACCCGGAGAAATAGTGGCGGCTCGGGACCGACTACCGAGGGACGGCCGCCATCAGGTTGCGGAATGCTTCCATCTCCACGAGCCTAAAAGGCAACATTTCGAATGCAAGCAGTAGTGAAATGTGAGAATTTAGGACTGTGGCCTGTGGGGCGTATGGACAACTGAACGCTGCGCTGGGACAAGGACATAGACGTGCTTTCTGATGCTGCTACTTGAGAGTGCGCAACGACAGGTGCAGGGCAGGAGGCATTTTCGGATGCACCATGGACAGGGGATTGGCTTGCATGCACAACAGCGGAAGAAGCAATGGTGCCACCTGCAGACACTGTTCCTGGACCCTGGGGTTCGGCCCAGAAAGTCGGGTGCTTTTCTGCCATGTGCCTGATCATGCTGGTGGTGGTTAGGCTGGTCATTTTGCCACCCCTGCTGATGCTGGCCTGGCAGGTGGTGCAAATGGCCTTTTTGGAGTTATCGCCAGAGTCTTTAAAAAACAACCAGACTCGGGAAGACCTAACAGTTGTACTGGCAACTTCCTTCGTGTTGGTGTTACGAGGAATGGTTGCCTGCCTTCTATCTGTGGCCACCACACTGCTTCTTCCTGCCTGTTGGGGTGCTCTGCCTCCCTCCCCCTGTGTGCTGCTGTCCTTGCTCTGCATGTCCTCCTGCCAGGTTGAGTCAGTGACTATATCATTCACCACCTCGTCTTCCACTCCCGCACCCTGGTCCTCCTCCTGATTTTCTGGCAATTGTGTCTCATCATCTTCCACCTCTTGTGACACTTTGCCACCGTCGCCTTTGTGTTACCGTGGCTGCTGAAATATTTGGACATCGCTACACGCGATCTCCTCTTGCCCCGCTTCAAGTGGACCGGGCGAGAGGCCCGAATCTATAAATGGAAAAGTGAACAGCTCTTCAGAGTGTCCAAGTGTTGGATCATTTGTCTCCAGGCACTCGGCATGGTGGGAGGAAGGAGGTTCAGGGTGAGGAATATGCGTTCCAGACTCACGGCTACTGAGACTTGACCGTGTGGAAGACAGGGTGGTGGTGGTCAGGGCCGGCGTCAGCACACGGCGTACCCGGGCAAGTGCCGGGGCCCTGGAAAATCAGAGGGGCCCAGCCGCCCACTCACTGTCGGGGCCCGGGCCCACACACCCACCCGCCCACTCACTGTCGGGGCCGGGCCCACACACTGTCGGGGCCGGGCCCACACACCCACCCGCCCACTCACTGTCGGGGCCCTGGCCGCTTCCTCGGCACCTGTTCAGGGACGCAGGCGCTGCTTGATTGCCGGCACTTCCCCCAGACATGGCCGTGCGCTGTCCGGCTGTGTCTGCTAGTAATGACACGGCAGGGTCGACGGCACTGCACCTTTAATTGTGCTTGTGTGTCGCTCCTGCCGCGTCATTACTAGCAGACACAGCCGCACAGCGAGCGGCCATGTCTGGGGGAGTGCCGGCAATCAAACACCGTCGGAGCGGAGGTCCTGCACAGATGAGCGGGAGGGGCCCGGACCCGACCGCAAGTGGGCACCTCTGATGTTCCAGGGCCATGAAGTCTGTGACACGCCGGGGGCCCTGCACTGCCCCATACCCGAGGAGCTGCTGGACAGGACACTGGACCGGGGACAGGTGAGTGAGGCTTCCCCAATCCCCATATTAAAAATATTAGTAATGGGTCTGTGTGAGTGCATGTATGTGAATGTCAGTGTATATGACTGTGTATATATATTTGTCAGTTTTATCTATGTGTATGTCTGTATGTGTACATATGTCTGCGTACCGTGTGTGCGCGCGCATATGTCTGCGTACCGTGTGTGCGCGCGCATATGTCTGCGTACCGTGTGCGCATGCATATGTCTGCGTACCGTGTGTGCGTGCATATGTCTGCGTACCGTGTGTGCGTGCATATGTCTGCGTACCGTGTGCGCGTGCATATGTCTGCGTACCGTGTGTGCGTGCATATGTCTGCGTACCGTGTGTGCGTGCATATGTCTGCGTACCGTGTGTGCGCACGCATATGTCTGCGTACCGTGTGTGCGCACGCATATGTCTGCGTACCGTGTGTGCGCACGCATATGTCTGCGTACCGTGTGTGCGCACGCATATGTCTGCGTACCGTGTGTGCGCGCGCATATGTCTGCGTATGTGAAGGATGAGGGGGCAGGCTGGGCCATGTGTAATAAATAAATATATATATATATATATATATATATTTATTTCTCCGCCGTATCTGTGCATCATGAATCGTGGTATGTGTTAAAGGGGCCCACTGAGACTCTTTCGCCCGGGGCCCAGAAAAACCTGGAGCCGGCCCTGGTGGTGGTGGCTAAGTGACTGGAAGCATTATCTGCTATCCAACCAACAACCTTTTGACACTGCTCTGGGTTCAATAGTGGTGTGCTGCGGTCCCCTAGGAATTGGGACAGGAAGCTCAGGCGAGAAGATGCGGGTGTTTGTTGTGGCACAATTTCAGCTTGCCCACGGCCTTGTCCTCGGCCTCTGCATGCACCATCACCATCACGTCCAGTTCCCCAATCCCTTGCCACGTGCCTTGCCCATTTTAAATGGAGGACAGTATCTTCCACGCTCACTATAAATGACTGAGTTTGGAGCGAACTTATATGTGATCCGTGTGATGGAGAAAACAGAGTTTTAAATACCTGCCCTGTAGGTAAGTAGATGAACAGCAATCTGGTGAGAATTGCTTCACTGACACACAGAAAGAAATTTATAATGGAGGCCAGAAATGGCAGTATTTTCTGACAACGTATAAGTGATCCGTGTGACGGAGAAAACAGAGTTTTAAATACCTGGCCTGAAGGTAAGTAGTTTGAACAGCAAACTGGTGTGAATTGCTTCACTGACACACTAAAAGAAATATTTAATGGAGGCCAGAAATGGCAGTATTTTCTGACAACGTATATGTGATCCATTTGACGGAGAAAACACAGTTTTAAATAGCTGGATTTCTAGCGCTGTAATATGGAAAGGACCTGGCTGTATTCTGCAGTGCCAACAAGCAAATGGCGCAGAAAAACTGTGTTCTCTGGATTGTTTTTAAGCAAATAATGAGGATTAAGATCCAAAAAAAGTATTCCTGGCCCCTGAGACCTGGGCCTTTGTTTAGAAATATCTAAAAGCAGCAGAAGGCAGAATTGGAATGGAGCCTCTTGTGCTATATGCACTGCAGTCTGCTATATACACTGCCTGCCTGACTATATACACTGCCTGCCTGATATCTCTGCAGATGGATTAGTTAGTCCTCAAAAGGACTGTTTGTTATGATGGATATGTGTAATGTATGGTTTTTCTCCCTACACTACCTAATACACAAGCAAATCTCTCGATGACGCAGCAGCACCTCTCTTTACACTGTCTGATTCTGGAGTGACTGTGACGAGCACAGCGGCGCCAGGTCTGATATAGACCTGATGACGCTGTGCAGCCAGCCAATCACTGTAATGCCACAACCAACATGGCTATGGCATTACAGTGAGTGGCAGGCAATCCCTGCATGTTGATTGGCGCTCCAAAGAGTGCCAAACATGCATGGAGGGGACCCGAGCTCCCGCCAAGAAACCCCGGAAATACTCGGCGAGCGCTGAGCATCTCGAGCAGTGAGATGCTCGGGCGAGCACCGAGCAGTAGCGAGCATGCTCGCTCATCACTAAATACTTCATTATTTGTTTTGTTCTTTTTAGATTGTATCCCCATAAAAAATAGTGTCGCTATGCTGAAGATTCGGGCAGTGCACATGCCCCAGACTTCTGGCCGGTTCCTCTGATCTCCATGCCTGCGCCATTTGAACTGATCATCAATATGACACTGATAGAGTTGGTTACTGTGGTAGATCCAGGAGCCACCACTCTCCATTCTTTATGCCGCATGCTGCTGTGATCCTAAGGTCTACAAGATGGCAGCGTCCCAGCACAGTCATCTCAATGACATCACTGCACTGTGCCGCCTGTACTGGCTGCTCGGTGTGCAGGAAAAAAAAAAACTTTCTCATATTAGGTGAGTATAAACTATTATTAGACCGTGTACCAGAGCCGGCTCCCCAGGATACAGCGAATCTGTGAACAAAGAAAACAGCACACTCCAAACTGGCCAGATTTGAAATTAATTGAGATCTATCAATCTGGAAAAGGTTATAAAGCCATTTCTAAAGCTTTTGGTCTCCAGCGAACCACAGTGAACGCCATTATCCGCAAATGATGAAAACATGGTACAGTGGAGAACCTTCATAGGACTGGTCGACCAACCAAAATTACCCCAAAAGCGCAGCGACGACTCATCCAAGAGATCACAAAAGACCCCATAGGCTGCAGCTTCTCTCAGGCACACAATAGATTCAATTGCTGACCAGACACATCTGACGAGTCTTTTTCAACAGTTTAACAGTGGAATTTAATCTGAAGCACGGCCAGTGCAATTCAGGGATATTACAGCAACAATCTTCATTGCAGTACTGTCTGAGTTTCTTGAGCAACCGGCTCCAGTAACAATACAGTAGTTTCTTCACAAGGCACAGTATTACAGTGTCTTCTGTAGCGTAATTCAACATAGATTAGTTCTCTTAGCAGCACACTTCTATGCATACACAACCACAGGCTTTTCCTTCACAAGGACACAATAGTGCATGTAATGCACACGTCCGGGCTGAGTGGCGTGTGCGTGTATATGTAGTGATTCCACTGGACCGTGCCAGAGAGTGAATGCCTGGAGGGGCGTAACTAAGTATCTACCCGATCCGACCAGGGTCGCACGACGGCATACGACGCCCGTGCACCAAGGAGGAACCGAGCAGAGGGACCAGGTGCTACTCCAGGACAGACCCCGGACACGGCTCTTGACCCACACAGGGGAATACAGGAACAGGCAGGTTAGGCTGGCACACAGACTGCTGGGTATAGGCAGACACGGCTGGTATGCAGACTGGCGGATGCTGGTAAGCACGACTGGTATGCAGGCAGGGAGGTACTGGCAGGTACGACAGGTTGGAGCACCGAGTGGATAGGACCCAGTACAGACTGGGACTCAGGAACAGAACCGCAGATGCGGTGGACAAACACAGCAGAGTGAGGCCGCCCAGAGCGGCGAGCGAGAGAAGAGCAGGACAAGGCCGCCTGGAGCGGTGAGCGAGAGGAACAGGACGAGACTGCCAAAGCAGCGAGCAAAGGGTCAGAGCAGAGCGAGACTGCCGGAGCAGCGAGCAAAGGGTCAGATCAGAGCGTTTATCTGACCTGTGTTTAGTTTCTCTCCTGATTTGAATCCTGTTTGGTTGCCTTTTGTCAGATCCAGATGACACACCACCATTTTCTTCGGCTTCAGCCAGACTACAATAACAAGTTTATCATAATCCCCCTGGGGCTTTGCTAAAACACTCAATGTTTCCTGTGACTGTGTTAATCCCTCTAGTTGCTGGATGCTTCTGAAGCACAACACTTCCTGTCTCCTGTGCTTGTGTTATTTGTAACAGTTGCTGGATGCTTTTGAAGCAACAGCACTACTTCTGCATGTCACACTTCCACATAGTATAATGCGCCCCCCATAATCCTCTTTATAGTATAATGCACTACCCATGGTCCTCCATCCTTCATATAATATAACGCACTCCTCGTGGGCCTCCAAAGAAAATAGTGCACTCCTCATCCTCCTCCATAGATTATAATGCACTCCCTATGATCCACCATAGAATATAATGCACTCCCCATGGTCCTCTATAAAAATAATGGACTCCCCATGGTCCTCCATATAACAAAATGCACTCGCAATAGTCCTTTATATAATATAATGCACCCAGCATGGTCCTCCATATAGTACAAGGCATCCCACAAAAACCGCCACACCATGGTCAGATCACATATTACCACCCCATAGTAACCAAATAATACCACATACAAGGGAGAAATACTGCCATACCATGACCAAACCACATATTACCACCACATAATTATCGAATAAAATCACATACCAGGAACAAATACTGCCACACCATCATCAGACCACATATTACCACCATATAGTCATCGAATAATACCATATATAAGGGACAAATACTGCCACACCATGAGCAGATCACATATTACCACCACATAGCAACTAAATAATACCACATACAAGGAACAAACCCCTTATAATGCTCCATAGAGAATAAAGGACCCCATATAATGCTCCAAACAGAATAATGGGAACCATATGTTGCTCCATACAGAACAATGGGCCTCATATAATGTTCCATTCAGAATAAAGGGCCTCATATAATGCTACATACAGAATAATGGACCCCATATAATGCTTCATACAGAATAATAGGCCTTATATAATGCATCATATAGAATAATGGGCCTCATATAATGCTACTTACAGAATAATGGACCCCATATAATGCTCCATAGAGAATAATGGACCCCATATATTGCTCCATACAGAACAATGGGCCTCATATAATGTTCCATACAGAATAATGGGCCCCATATAATGCTCCATACAGAACAATGGGCCTCATATAATGCTTCATACAGAATAATGGACCCCATATATTGCTCCATACAGAACAATGGTCCTTATATAATGTTCCATACAGAATAATGGACCTCATATAATGCTCCATACAGAATAAAGGGACTCATATGATGCTCCATACAGAATAATGGGCCTCATATAATGCTACATACAGAATAATGGACCCCATAAAATGCTCCATGCAGAATAATGGGCCTCATATAATGCTCCATACAGAATAATGGACCCCATATAATGCTCCATACTGTATAATGGACCCCATATAATAATCCATACAGAATAATGGACCCCATATAATGCTTCATACAGAATAATGGGTCTCATACAATGCTACATACTGAATAATGGACCCCATATACTGCTTCATACAGAAAAATGGAGCCCATATTGTTATGATCTCCAACATGTACTAAGGAAAGATAAGGCAAAACTGTCCCTACAGTAAAACTAAGCTGAATCCCTACGATGTAGCGGGCTGCCTGTTCCTAGCGCACAGACCCGCCTTAGTCCTCAGCTAGTCTGAAGGAAGACCTATAGCATAAGGGGAGGGGTCCCTAAAAGAACTAAGGACTGGGAAAAAAATGGGACACCTCCTAAACAGAGAAGTTGTTGCAGAACACAAAAAGACAAACAGACAAAAAAAGTACTAGAGGTCCCAGAAGACCAAATGAACTGACAGAGAAAGGCACAGAAGCACCTGGCTAGAGAAACAGTCAAATACTGAAGTCCAGCACAGCCAAAAGGGCGGATCTGGAATATAAAGGCAGATGGTCACGTGACTGCAAAACACAAGATGGAAAAAACAAACAGGAGGGTTCTAACAGTATCCCCACTTTTATGAGGATCCTCCGGATCCTCCAGATCCTCCAGGGCCAGGTATATCTGGAAACCTCTTGTGGAAAGCTTTAACAAGCCTAGGAGCAGAGATATCATCCGTCCTTACCCAAGATTTGTCTTCGGGACCGAAACCCTTCCAGGAGACAAGATACTGTAATCTCCCTCTATGCCATCTAGAATTCAAGATACAAGAAATTTCATATTCGCAGTCTTCCACCACAGGAGGAACTGAGACAGTGGCATCCCTATCTAATACATCATCATTTTTCAACAAGGAAACATGAAACACAGGATTAATATTCCAGGAAGTAGGGACATCCAACCTAACAGCAGACGGGTTAACAACCTGAAGCACTTTAAATGGACCCACAAACTTAGGACACAGTTTTTTAGAGGGAATCCTCAACCGCAGGTTCTTTGAGGACAACCAAACCATGTAACCCACAGTTTCCTGTCAAAATACTTCTTGGACTTCTTGATAGCCTCTTGAAGGCTGCAACGTACATTAGTCCAAACTCTCTACAAATCACCGGAAAAATTCTCCTCCTCCAGCACCGCCGGCCCCAATTTGGAGAACGAACCAAAAGACGGATGTGTCCCAGTACAACCAAAAAAAAGGTGAACACCAAGCAGAGGAGGATGTATGATTGTTAAGAGCAAATTCTGCGAGAGGCAGAAACTCAGACCACACCTCTTGATTGTCCGCCACAAAGCAATGCAAAAACTGTTCAACTTCCTGGTTCTTTCTTTCAGTCTGTCCATTAGACTCAGGATGATACCCAGACGAAAATGACAAATGGACTCCCAACCTGTCACAAAAAGCACGCCAAAAGCGAGCCACAAACTGAGGTCCTCTATCAGAAACAATATCCGTGGGAACGCCATGGAGCATGACAATCTTCTTAACAAACGCCTTAGCGAGTGTCTTGGCGAAGGGCAACTTAATGAATGGAACCAAATGACACATCTTACTAAAACGGTCCACGACCACCCAGATGACAGTAAAACCCTTGGACACAGGTAGATCAGTAATAAAATCCATAGTGAGATGCGTCCAAGGCGCACTAGGAACCTCCAGAGGGCAAAGCAACCCCGCAGCAGGAGTATGTGAAGCCTTTGACCTAGCACACACAGTACATTGACACACCCACTAGATGACTTCCTTCTGCCATCCAGGCCACCAAAAACTGCGACTGATAAGTCTCTTAGTCTCCGAAATTCCTGGATGACCTGCCAACCGAGACTCATGACACTCCACAAACAAATCTCTCCTAAAGTCTCTAGGCATGAACAACCTCCCATGAGGAGTGTTAGAAGGAGCATCATATTGAGCTTTCAGAATCCCATTCTCCAAAATGGAGTCCAATGCCGCCACCACAGCTCCTTTCTGTAAAATGCTCTCCTCCTCCTCGGCACCGACTGTAAGAGAGCAGCTGCGAGATAAAGCATCGGCTTTAACATTCTTAGTACCAGGGATATAGGTAACAGAAAAATAAAGTTGAGAAAAATAAAGTGCCCACCTAACTTGACGGGCATTGAAACTCTTGGCAGCATCCAGATAGATCAAATTCTTATGATCTGTGAAAACCCGAACAGGAAATCTAGCGCCTTCCAAAAAATGACGCTAATGTTCAAACGCGAGTTTAATAGCCAGCAACCCCCGATTTCCAACATCATAATTCAGTTCGGTTTCCGAAATTTTTTTCGAAAAGAAGGCACAAGGATGTACTCCATCCTTGTTCTCCTGAGACAAAACTGCTCCGACCCCCACCGATGAAGCATCGACCTCGACTAAAAAAGGCTTGGTCTCAAGGATAGGGGCAGAACTGAACCTCTGTTTGAGATACTCAAACGCTTCAATGGCCTCAGTAGTCCACTGGACCGTATTCGCACCTTTCTTGGTGAGGTCGGCCAGAGGCATAACAATTACAGAAAAATTCTTAATGAATTTCCTGTAATAATTGACAAAACTCAAAAATCTCTGTATACATTTCAAACCAAAAGGCCTAGGCCATTCCTGCACAGCCTGAACCTTCACCGGGTCCATGTCAAAGCCCTTGCTGGAGACAATGTAGCCCAAAAAACTAATTTTCAGCACAGCGAACTCACATTTCTCCAGCTTAGAAAAGAGTGAATTATCACTCAATAACTGCAAAACTTCACGTACACTCTGCCAATGGGACTCTAGATCTGGTGAATAAATCAAAATGTCATCCAAATACACAACCTCATTCTTACCAATCAAAGGTCTCAGGATGTCATTAATAAGGTTCTGAAAAAATGCAGGTGCATTGGTAAGACCAAAAGGCATCATCAGATTCTCAAAATGACCTACCGGAGTGTTAAAAGCAGTTTTCCCTTCATCACGCTCCTTCACTCGTAACAAATTGTATGCCCCCCGGAGAGCAATTTTAGAGAACCATTTGGCCCCCACCAACTGGTTAAACAAGTCAGGAATTAACGGCAATGGGTAGGAATTGCGTACGGTAATCTTATTAATTTCACGAAAGTCCAGAAATAGACGTAAACCCCTGTCCTTTTTTTTAACAAAGAAAAATCCAACTGCCACAGGCGACTTACAAGTCCAAAATTTCTTGGTGAACTCCATTGATAGTGAGGGGAAATGCAGCAACCTTGTGAGTAATACATTTCAAGGGAGTGTTATCAATTGCAAACACAGAAATAGGTGATGACAAAGGTTTGGATTTCAATTTAAGGTTTTCCAAAAACCCTTTATCAATCACATTAAGTGTTGAACCACAATTCACAATTACCTGAAATTCAATCAAATTTTCCTGCAAAGTAGTACTCCCAGAAAGAAATACTCCTGCAGAGCGTAAACAAGCTATACTGGCGTAACTGACCTTTTTTTTCTTTATTTAAACAATGCTCACATTACTTAATCAAATGGTCAGCTTTACCACAATAAAGACACAATCCCTCAGCGAACCTCTGGTCTCTTTCCTGAGAGGGGAGTGACTTCGCCCCAACCTCCATCTGTTTTCCAACGTCAGAGCAGAATTTCTGGGGACTAGGACCTGGCATTACAGGAGTCTTTACCTCATTCTGCCTGAACCTCAGCCTCCTGTCCACACAAACAGCTAATTGCATGGCATCCTGCAGAGTCTGCAATTAGCAGATACTTAACCCTGTCACTCAGACCAGCAAGAAATAGACATTTCAGAGCTGGATCATTCCATTTAACTTCTGAGGCCCATCTTCTGAAGTGTGTGCAACAATTTTCAACATCACCTGACCCCTGATTCAAACGCCTGAGTTCTGTCTCAGCAGATGAGATTCGATCAGGATCATCATATAATAGCACCATAGCAGAAAAAAAAATCTTCTACAGACCTTAAACATGGATCATTAGGTTGGAGAGAAAAGGCCCACCCCTGTGGTTCTTTGCGCATAAGTGACATAATAAAACCAATGCGCTGTGATTCATTCCCAGAGGACCTTGGTCTCAAATGAAAATATAACAAACAAGCATTTTTAAATGAAAAAAAATCTTGCTGTTTACAATAAAAAACAGCAGTCCTACTTTGGGTTCCACAAAATGCGCTTCAGAACAGCTACTCAAGTGTTGCTGGATTTCGGCCACCTCCAGAGACAATCCCTGCAGGCGTTGAGCCACAGCCTGGACGGAAACCATACTGATCCCCAAATTTCTTTCCATTTAGTTTTTTTTTTGGGCTGGACTTACTGTTATGATCTGCAACATGTACTAAGGAAAGATAAGGGAAAACTGTCCCTACAGTAAAATTAAGCTGAATCCCTACGATGTAGCGGGCTGCCTGTTCCTAGCAAACAGACCCGCCTTAGTCCTCGGCTAGTCTGAACGAAGACCTATAGCATAAGGGGAGGGGTCCCTAAAAGAAATAAGGACTGGGACAAAAATGGGACACCTCCTTAACAGAGAAGTTGTTGCAGAGCACAAAAAGACAAACAGACAAAAAAAGTACTAGAGGTCCCAGAAGGACCAAATGAACTGACAGAGAAAGGCACAGAAGCAACTGGCTAGAGAAACAGTCAAACACTAAAGTCCAGCACAGCTAAAAGGGTGGATCTGGAATATAAAGGCAGATGGTCACGTGACCGCAAAACACAAGATGGAAAAACAAACAGTAGGGTTGTAACACATATATTGCTCCATGCAGTATAATGGATCCCATATAATGCTCCATACAGAATAATGGATGCCATATAATGCTGCATACAGAATAATTAGCCCCATATAATGCTCCATACAGAATAATGGACTCCATATAATGCTCCATACAGAATAACTTGCCCCATATAATGCTCCATAAGGAATAATGGGCCCCATAAAATGCTCCATACAGAACAATGGGCCTCATATAATGTTCCATATAAAATAATTGGCCTCATATAATGCTCCAGAAAGAACAATGGGCCTCACATAATGCTCCATACAGAATAATGGGCCTCATATAATGCTACATATAGAATAATGAACCCCATATAATGCTCGATACACTATAATGAGGCCCATATAATGCTCCATACAGAATAATGGACCCCTTGTAATGCTACATACAGAATAATGGACCCCATATAATGCTTCATACAGAATAATGGACAGCATATAATGCTCCCTACAGTATAATGGATCCCATATAATGCTCCATACAAAATAATGGACACCATATAATGCTTCATACAGAATAATGGACCCCATATAATGCTCCATGCAGAAAAATAGACCACATATAATGCTCCATACAGTATAATAAATCCCATATAATGCTGCAGACAGAATAAATAGCCTCATATAATGCTCCATAAAGAATAATGGACCCCATATAATGCTTGACACAGAATAATGGACCCCATATAATGCTTCATACAGAAAAATGGAACCCATATAATGCTCCATACAATAAAATGGACCCCATATAATGCCCCATACAAAATAATGGACCCCAAATAATGCTCCATACAGAATAATTGGCCCTATATAATGCTCCATTCAGAATAATAGACCCTATATAATGCTTCATACAGAATAATGGACCCCATATAATGCTCCATAAAGAATAATGGACCACATATAATGCTCCATACAAAATAATGGACCCCATATAATGCTCCATGCAGAATAATTGGCCCCATATAATGCTTAATAGAGAATCATGGGCCCCATATAATGCTCCATACAGAATAATGGGCCCCATATAATGCTCCATACAGAATAATGGACCCCATATAATGCTCCATACAGAATAATGGGCCTCATATAATTATAATACTCCATGCGGAATAATGGACCCCATATAATGCTCCATACATAATAATGGGCCCAGGGCTCAGGGCCCGGACACTTGCCCGGGTGCCCTGGGTGCTGATGCCGGCCCTGCCCCCCATGGTCCTCCAAACAATATAATACACTTGCCATGGTCCTCTATACAGTGTAATGCATCCCATGGTCCTTAAAACATTATAATGCACCCCTAAAGTCCTCCATAAATATAATGCTCCCTCATCATCCTCCATACAATGTAAAGCACCCCTAATGGTCCTCCATACAATATAATGCATCCCGCATGGTCCTCCATACATTATATTGCATCCCCCATGGTTCTCTATACAATATAATGCACTCCCTATGGTCCTCCGTACAATATATTGCACCCCCCATGGTCATCCATACAATATAATGCACCACTAATGGTCCTCCATACAATATAATGCACCCCTAATGGTCCTAATCGTCCTCCATACAATATAACGCACTCCCTATGGTCCTTCATGCAGTATAATGCAACCCCTATGGTCATCCATAAAGTATAATGCACCCCCCATTGTCCTCCAAAAAATATAATGTAAGCGCCATGGTCCTCCATACACTATAATTCACTCCCCATGGTCCTCCATACAAAATAATGCACCCCCCATGTTCCTCAAAACAATATAATGCACCCCCATGGTCCTCCATACTCTTTAATGCACTCCCCATGGTCCTCCATACAATATAATACATCTCTAATGGTTCTCCATGCAATATAATGCACTCCCCATGGTCCTTCATACAGTATAATGCATCCCCCAAAGACATCAATAAAGTATAATGCACCCCCATGGTCCTCCATAAAATAAAATGCACCTCCCATGGTCCTTCATACATTATAATTCACTCCCCATGGTCCTCCATACACTATAATTCACTCCCCATGGTCCTCCATACAATGTAATGCATCCCGCATGGTTCTCTATACAATATAATGCACCCCTATTGGTCCTCCATGCAATATGATGCATCCCCCATGGTTCTCTATACAATATAATGCACCCCTAATGGTCCTCCATACAATATAATGCACCCCTAATGGTCCTAATGGTCCTCCATACAATATAATGCACTCCCCATGGTCCTCCATACAGTATAATGCACCCCCATGGTCAGCCATGAAGCATAATGTACCCCCCATGGTCCTCCATAAAAGATAAGGAACCCCCTATGGTCCTCCATACAATATAACACATCCCCATGGTCCTCCATACAGTATAATGCACCCCATGGTCCTCCATACAATATAATGCACTCCACATGGTCCTCCATACAATATAATGCACCCCTAATTGTCCTCCATACAATATAATGCACCCCTAATGGTCCTCCATACACTATAATGCACTCCCCATGGTCCTCCATACAGTATAATGCACCCCACATGGTCATCCATAAAGTATAAAGCACCCCCACGGTCATCCATAAAATATATTGAACCCCACATGGTCCTCCATACACTAAAATTCACTTCTCATGGTCCTCCATACAGTATAATGCACCCCCATGGTCCGCCATACAATGTGATGCATCCCCATGGTCCTCCATAGAACATAATGCACCCCCATGGTCTTCTATACAATATAGTGCACTCCTAATTGTCATCCATACAGTATAATTCACCCTCTATGGCCTTCCATAAAATATAATGCATCCGCATGGTCCTCCATACAGTATACTGCACTCCCATGGTCCTCCATAAAATATAATGCACTCCCATGGTCCTCCAAACAATATAATGCACCCCATGGTCCTTCATACAATATAATGCACTCCCATGGCCCTCCATACATTATAATGCACTCTCCGTGGTCCTTTATACAGTATAATGCACCCCCCATGGTCCTCCATACAATATAATGCACTTCCCATAGTCCTCCATACAATATAATGCACTCCCCATGGTCCTCCATACAGTATAATGTACTCCCCATGGTCCTCCATACAACATAATGCACTCCCCATGGTCCTCCATACAGTATAATGCACTCCCCCATAGTCCTCCATACAATATAATGCACTCCCCATGGTCCTCCATACAATATAATACACTCCCTATGGTCCTCCATACAGTATAATGCATTCCCCATGGTCCTCTATACAGTATAATGCACTCCACATAATCCTCCATACAGTATAAGGCATCCCCCATGGTCCTTTATACAATATAATGCACTCCCCATGGTCCTCTATACAGTATAATGCACTCCCCATTGTCTTCCATACAATATAATGTACTCCCCATGGTGCTCCATACAGTATAATGCACTCCCCATGGTCCTCCATACAATATAATGCACCCCTAATGGTCCTCCATACAATATAATGCACCCGCATGGTACTCCATACAATATAATGCACCACTAATCGTCATCCATACAGTATAATTTACCCCCTATGGCCTTCCACACAATATAATGCATCTAATGGTCCTCCATACAATATAGTGTATCTCCCATGGTCCTCCATACAATATAATGCATCCCCATGGTCTTCCATAATATAATGCACTCCACATGGTCCTCCATACAATATAATGCACCCCTAATGGTCCTACATACAATATAATGCACTCCCATGGCACTCCATAAAATTGAATGCACCCCTAATGGTTCTCCATGTAATATAATGCACTCCCCGTGCTCCTTCATACAGTATATCCACCCCTCATGGTCATCCATAAAGTATAATGCACTCCCCATGGTCCTCCATAAAATTAAATGCACGCCCCATGGTCCTCCATACACTATAATTCACTCCCTATAGTCCTCCAGACACTATAATTCACTACCCAGAGTCCTCCATAAAATATAATGCACCCCATGGTCCTCCATACGATATAGTGCACCCCCCATGGTCCTCCATAAAATACAATACATCCCCCATGATCTTCTATACAGTTTACTGCACCCTCATGGACCTCCATATGCTTTAATGCACTCCCCATGGTCCTACATACAATATAATGCACCCCAATGGCACCCCATACAATATAATGCACCCCATGGTCCTCTATACAATATAACGCACCTTCATGGACCTCCATACGATATAATGCACACTCCATGGTCCCTTATACAATATAATGCACCCCTACTGGTCCTCTATTCAATATAATGTATCTCTCATGGTCCTCCATACAGTATAATGCACTCCACATGGTCCTCCAAACAATATATTGCACCCCCATGGTCCTTCATACAGTATAATGAATCCACATGGTCCTCCATACAATATAATGCTCCCTCCATGATCCTCCATATAATATCATGCACTCCACATGGTCCTCCATACAGTATAATGCACCTTCCATGATCCTCCATACAATATCATGCTCTCCCCATGGTCCTCCATACAATATATTGCACCCACACATGGTCATCCATACAAAATTCTGGACCCCTAATGGTCCTCCATACATTATAATGCACCCCTAATGGTCCTCCATACAATATAATGCATTCCCCAAGGTCTTCCATACAGTATAATGCACCCCCATGGTCATCCATCAAGTATAATGCACCCCCCATGGTCCTCCATAAAATATAATTAACCCCTCATGGTCCTCCATACACTATAATTCACTTCCCATGGTCCTCCATACAATACAATGCACCCCCACGGTCCAACATACAATATAATGCACCCTCATGGTCCTCCATACAATATAATGCAATCTCCATGGTCCTCCATACAGTAATGCACTCCCCATTATCCTCCATGCAATATCATGCACTCCCCATGGTCCTCCATATAGTATAATGAACCCTCCATGGTCCCCCATACAATATCATGCACTTCACATGGTCCTCCATACAATATATTGTACCCCCACATGGTCATCCACACAAAATTCTGCCCCCCTAATGGTCCTCCATACAATATAATGCACTCCCCATGGTCTTCCATACAGTATAATGCACCCCCATGGTCATCCATAAAGTATAATGCACCCCCCATTGTCCTTTATAAAACATAATGAACCCCTCATGGTCCTCCATACACTATAATTCACTTCTCATGGTCCTCCATACAATATAATGCACCCCCATGGTCCTCCATACAATATAATGCACCCCTGTGGTCCTTCATACAATATAATGCACCCCTAATGGTCCTCCATACAGTATAATGCATCTCCCATGGTCCTCCATACAATATAATGCATCCTCATGGTCCTCTATACAATATAATGTAATCCCCATGGTCCTCCATACAATATAATGCACTCCCCATGGTGCTCCATACAGTATAATGCAGTCCTCATGGTCCTCCATACAATATAATGTAATCCCCATGGTCCTACATACAGTATAATGCACTCCCCATGGTCCTCCATAAAATATAATGCATCCCTAATGGTCCTCCTTA
The DNA here is from genome assembly GCF_046119375.1 of Phyllobates terribilis. Taxonomy (NCBI): domain Eukaryota; kingdom Metazoa; phylum Chordata; class Amphibia; order Anura; family Dendrobatidae; genus Phyllobates; species Phyllobates terribilis. The sequence goes on along the minus strand of NW_027362769.1, from coordinate 215,510,678 downwards.
CAATATAATGCTTCTCTCATGGTCCTCCATACAATATAATGAATGCCACATGGTTCTCTATACAATATAATGCACTCCTCCATGGTCCTCCATACAATATAATGCAACCCTCATGGTCCTCCATGTAATATAGTGGACTCCCCATGTTCCTTCATACAGTATATGCACCCCTCATGGTCATCCATACAGTATAATGAACCCCCCATGGTCCTCCATAAAATTTAATGAACCCCCCATGGTCCTCCATACACTATAATTCACTCCCCATGGTCCTTCATTCACTATAATTCACTCCCCATGGTCCTCCATACAATATAATGCACCCCCATGGTCCTCCATACAATATAGTGCACCCCCCATGGTCCTCCATACAATGCAATGCATCCCCCATGATCATCTATACAGTATAATGCACCCTCATGGTCCTCCATACGCTTTAATGCACTCCCCATGGTCCTGCATACAATATAATGTAACCCAATATCCCCTAATACAAAATAATGCACCCCATGGTCCTCCATACAATATGATGCACCCCCATGTTCCTCCATGCAATATTATGCACCCTCCATGATCCTCCATACAATATAAAGCACTCCACATGGTCCTCTATACAGTATAATGCACCCCCATGGTCCTCCATACAATATAATGCACTCCCTATGGTCCTCCATATAATATAATGCACCCCCATGGTCCTCCATACATTATAATGCACCCCCATGGTCCTCCATACAATATAAGGCACCCCCATGATCTTCCATACTCTATTATGACCACCAGTTACTGATTTAAAAAAATCAATACAATAATCATCTCTCCTTGTTTCACCCGATGCTTCGGTCAGCTGAGCTTTTGGTGGAAAGAACTGCACATCTCAGAACAGTGGGCGCCCTGTAATGACATCATCGTGCCTGCGCTCTGATACGTCAGACGCCGAGGAAGAATGATGGGAGCAGAAGCTTCTGCTGACGCTCCCTCCTCCATCATCATTGCTCGCGCTGACAGCTGGAGCCCCCCTCTGGTTGTCAGCAAGAGCAATGATGATGGAGGAGGGAGCGTCAGCAGGCAGTGCGGGTGCTGACAGGCGGAGGGAGACCAAGTGTAGGCGCTGAAACCTGGCCCAAGCGGCTCACGGACAGCATAGCAGTTGCATGGCCTGCCGCCATTGGCGTTAAGCCACTGTCTGCAGTTTATGAGTAGTGGCCGGTCTGTTAGGCATAAGTTAAGATTCAGTGCCTCAGGATCGGGCCAGCTTTTGTCCCCTCCGCACTTTTCCACTGCTGCAGAGGTAAAGCTGCCTGATATAGTAGAATTGGAGAGCGCATAGTTCGGGTCAGTGGCTTTACCATGCCACCCACCCAAAATGTCTTCAGAATCGCACTGGCCACTGAAAATAATGAAGCTGCAAGGTAGAGGAGCCGTGTGCTCCTAAAGATTGATTTAGAGAAAAACCCTATAATTGGCAATAAACTCCTTTCCAAAAATGATCTAATAGTTTAATCTAATAATCACATTCCAAAGAACATAGAACAGGTGTTGGATCCCCTCTGCCGGATCCAACCTTGTAGATTGCTTGCCATATATGAGAGCAGAGCTCCACCTATGCACTTATATGTGAAGGTACTGGTTTATAATGAGCAAACAATGGTGTCAGTAATGTACACCATAAGTTTAAGTGAAAAGTAATGGTTGGCAGAGGACGGGGTACAGGTTTATCATAAGGGATAGAAATCTTTGGACTCTGCTGGAAGTCTTGGGTTATGTTGAGTAGATGAAGAATAAAATGTGAACTGTGATTTGCCAGGTGCTGATCTTTTGTATTTTGTTACATTTTGGTGTAGCTTTGACACAATTTACAACAGAAGAAGTGCAACAAACTCACTGCAATACACATCAAAGCAGCCAAGCAAGACTTGCATGATGCCACCCCAGCATTGTACGGCTGCAGTTGTCACAATATTTCCGATGGTCCATGTGGTTCCATGTGATGTCAGGCTGCTCTGTGATGTCACGTTGGTCCATGGCTCCAGATTTCACTCTTCTAAGTGTTCCATGAAGTTACTTTCTGATGTCATGCCGCCTTGTGACATCACATAACCAGTGACTTATGCACTCAGCCATCTTGATTCCTTCTGTGGACCTTTGCCGTCTGACGTGTGAAGGTGCACTTTTCTTGAGCTCATTGAACTTTTGATTGTGATAGTAGCACAACATGAGTGATAGAGTCGGAAAAAAACGGAAAAAGATCTCCAACAGAGAAGAGACCACTAATTCTACCATGAAGGATGGTCTCTTATGTCAGGATAGAGATGTCCCTCATAACACCAGAGAGGACGTCAATGAGGAGAGGAATTCTCCCAACTCACATTCTCTCCGAAGACCAAGAGAGAAGTCTGGGTCTCGGGACTCGAGGACCAGAGATGAGGCTCCTTATAAAAAAAGAAGATGCCTTGATGCTGGAGAGCGTCAGGCCCTAAACAGCCCTCAAAAAACTCAGGTGGACACCGGAGTTTTAAAGAGAAAGAGAGAAGAAGACCATGTGGAAGTGAAACAATCTATCACTGGAGGTGAAAGAACGAGCCGATCCTGTATTAATGAGGCTAAAAGGCCAAAACCAGACACCAACTTTTGCCCAATAGCAGGTAAGATGGAAAATTAATCATTAATGTCCTAAATGTACAAATTAGGTGCTAAACACTTCTGTTACCAAGATACCTGTATTCAAACCCTAGCAGTATGTCTTCTGCTGCAGGATAAAAGAGATTCTAGTTGAGTTAAAACAATGATCTTTATTGATACATTTTAAAAACAAATCAACAGGGTGGGACAAAAAAACTCCAATGGAGAGAGACAATGGAGTAGCTTGGTTACATCAGATCCATTCTAATAATCAAATTGAAAATACAACTAGATCAATATAGGAGTATGGCATGACAGATAATATATTTCCTAGGGTAACAATGACACAATGCCTATATACAATATCGATACATGTGAAGATACCTGTCTCCTGAAGCAAGAGAACAAGGCAAGATAACATGCAATATAAGATGGAAAATTAGTGTAATCAGGGGCATAATCCCAACTAATAGATGGATGTATGTAAAACAAACTAACGGCATCTTTATCGCCAAGCCTATTGGTGTGCAAAAAAAATCAGATCCCATATGGACCATCTGTATTGCCTCCAATTTTTCCAGATACTTTGCAATTATTAGCAGAGGAAACTGAGCTCGGTTTAGTGAATTTTCTTAACTGCCTGTGTATAAAAACGGATGATGCCATATGGATGACAAATCATCTATTTTTTTCTGGATAAAAATCTGACTTTTTCTTATTGTCTTATGTGTAATTTTGCCGAGTGATGATTTAATATTTTACCCTTTTTGTCTCACCAGGAGAAGGCTCCATCCAGACAGATGACATCTCACCCACTGTGCCAGACACCCTGTCTGTGGAAAGTTTCACCTACCACAAGGTTCTTGGTCAAGGACACTTTGGAAAGGTTTGTGATTTTTATCTTTCTCCAATTTTTACATTTATTTAATGTCTATAAACTGCTAAACACAAAGAAAGGTTAGATGGGTCACTTTCTGGTTAGACGTGATCACCAACATCATTGATCAGAAATATAGTAGTCAAGGCTGTCTCCTTTGAAAAACAGCACCACACCTGCCTACAGGTTGTGTCTGGTATTGCAGTCAGGCTACATTAAAGTCAAAGAGACTGCACTGCAATTCCACATACAACCAGTACACAACGATATGATGCGGTTTGGGAAGAAAGTAGCTACAGTATAGTTTTGTGATCCATGACAAACTCTTTTTAGCTGGTTAGAGGGTATTTTAATGCTTAGACTCTCAACAATTTCCTGAATTTGTAGGGAAACCGACATCAAATATTTAATATCACATGTGAAACGCAACATTACATGTTGTTCAGTGAAACTGATGGACTTTGTGTGTAATGCACGGATGTGCCGGGTCCTCCAGAGCTAGAAACGCTCTTTATAGCCACTCTCTTCCCCTGGCTAATACAAATGGGCAGTGGTATACTGTGGGTTGCCCGGGGCAAGGCAAGGATTTTGTGCCCCCTAACCCTTGGACCATTAGCATTCCCTGCGTCCCTACCACCAGTCCAGATGTGAAGAGGCCATGGCGGGTACATGATGGTTGGCTTTCTGATACAAATCTTCTCTGCTCTTGCAGATTATTGCACCTCGTATCCCAGATATCTTATTTCTGCTCCTCTTTCAGGTGTTGTTGGCCTCGGAGAAAGTCAGCGGACATCAGCTGGCAATTAAGATTTTAAAGAAGAGGCGGCTATTAAAGGAAAGGAGCACGACAGCGGCAATGAAAGAAAAGCTGTTGCTGCAGATTGCCGAGCGGAGCCCCTTTCTTTGCGCCTCGTACGCCACGTTCCAGACATCGGTAAGAGCTCCTGCTTCTATCATTGACTCCTTTTACCCCTTAGCTTGTTGATATATAATCAGCACAATTCTAGTATAGTATTATATGATGTAGTATAATGTGAAGGACATCACCTGCCTGATATCAGCAAAAGGGGCTTATGGACATGGGCCCCAAATGGGGTTTCTGGGATGTTTTGCAGGGTCTTAAAATGAGCAGCAAATTTTGGGGTGAAATAAAAAAAAATGAACCATGACGGGTCACAGCTTCATGTTCAAGGGTGACTACTTTACATATAATCACTGGAAACTGTCAGCAGGTTTGTCTTCAGAGACAACCCCCACAATTCATTCTTTTATGGATCACTATGAATTATATTTTTGATTTAACGTCGTCTTCTCCGTCTCCCCAGGATTATCTCTTCTATGTGATGGATTACATGTCTGGAGGAGACCTCCATCATCTGATTAAGACCAAAGCCCCATTTGAAATTGAGACCACCAGGTAAGATTGGCCGGGGGTCTATAGGGAGAATATAGGGGGGTGTACAAGGGTTATAGAACTACTGTTGTTTGGCCAGGATGATTGATGACATCCAATATGGCGGTCACTGTCCTCCACCCGACACAAGCTCCGGGAGAGAACAGATCTTCAGATGTGCAGCAATGCGTCCTCCATATCACTGCGGATGAGGAACGGGGTCGATTGACATGTTTTTCTCTCTTTCCTATCAGGTTGTACATGGCTGAACTTACCTGCGGCCTCCAGTTCCTCCATTCCAGAGGCATTATACACCGGTAATGAATTGTATAATATTCTCTTATAATATCGGTCATTATATAGATTATTCCTGGGGTACTGCAGGTGGGAGATTTACCCCTTACATCTGGATACACATACAGATATACACACTATATATCCAGATACACACCTTTATATACTGCTGTACACATACATGTAGATAAATTCACAATATTTCTATCAGTTTATCCACATTCTGTCTTTCTAATAACTATTTTTTCTTCTCTTCCAGAGACCTGAAGCCATTAAACATCTTCATAGACAGTGACGGCCACATCAGGATCGCGGACTTCGGCCTCGCGAAAATCAATTTACACGAAGATCAGAAAGTTTCTGGATACGCAGGAACCCGGAGATACATGGCTCCTGAAGTAAGGAACACGTCATTCTATTACATAGTGATTACTGGATTTCCTGTTATTAATACCAGATCATCAGGTTAAGAATTCAGACGTTCCCCCCGACCACACATTATACAGGGGCATCAGTGGCTCCCATACACTGGACACATACCACACAGATGACCCCATACACTGGACAATTACCACACAGATGCCCCCATACACTGGACACATACCACACAGATGCCCCCATACACTGGACAATTACCACACAGATGCCCCCATACACTGGACACATACCACACAGATGCCCCCATACACTGGACAATTACCACACAGATGACCCCATACACTGGACAATTACCACACAGATGCCCCCATACACTGGACACATACCACACAGATGCCCCCATACACTGGACAATTACCACACAGATGCCCCCATACACTGGACAATTACCACACAGATGACCCCATACACTGGACAATTACCACACAGATGCCCCCATACACTGGTAGATCTTAACGGGCCGCAACAGACCCCACGCTCTCATCCAGAACACTGCACCCCTTCTGGTGTGAGTCTCGCCCCCTTCGGACCCCCATACTGTACAGTACATGGAGGTCTGTTGTCCTCACCTGCGTCCTATGCTGCTTGCTGCTAAACTACGTCCCATTACTGCTATGTCGTTTGCCGAGCAACGACTCATCCTAAAGATTCCATGATGAATAAGTTACAGAGACCAGAGTCATGGACAGAGATCACCCCCAACTCACTGACTGTTTCCATCTCTTCCTCCTCTATATACTCACAGGTTTTCCGTAGAGAAAAGTTTGACGGAGCCGTAGATTGGTTTTCGCTTGGTGTAATTTTGTGCCAAATGTTATCTGGAAAATATCCATTTTACAACGGGAACGACAGGATGAGACTGAAAATGTCCATTTTGTGGGATGACCCGATCTATCCACAAGACCTCAACCCCGAAATAAAGGACATGATTAACAACGTAAGTATAATATATATATGAAGGCAGGAAGCAGTGGTGCAACGTGGGGGAGTCACAGAGGCGTTACCCCAGGGGCCAAATTCTATGGGGAGTAATATTTCTGGATTAGGACTAAGGTTAGGGTTAGGGTTTGTTAGTATTAGGGCTAGGATTAGATATGGGCCTAGGAATAGAGGTAGGGTTAGGTTGGAAGGGATTAGGGCTAGGATTAGGGTTAGGGTTACAACTAGGGTATTAACACATAAAAAACAGACAAAAAAAATAATAAGTAGGAGAAAAGTATTATAAAATATGTACAATGTTATAAAAACAGACAAAAAAAATAATAAAAAGTAGGAAAAAAGTATAAAATTTGCAAAAAGTTATTTGCCTATTTGATGTCAGATTTCCGCAAAAAACTGAAATAAAACTAGAGAGCCAAAGGGCAAACCTTAATGGCATCAGTATTTTCTTTCGTTGCAGTACATGTGCCCGGGGCATAGGGGGAGCAATTCTGGACAGGTGGAAGGGACTCAGGAAGTGTTAACGCTCCCCAGGTCAAGAGGTGCAATACTTACCTTCCCCCGAGCGCTGGCAACCCATGCTACACCACTGCCAGGAGAAGAAATAATGAATGATTGTCAGTCACCCAGGATGATGGACTCTTTTTGTATTTATTCCTCAGCTTCTCTGTAAATCCGCTGACAATCGGCGATCATTTGTGAAAGAGAGATTGAGGACACATCCGTTGTTCGAGACAATTGATTGGTTGGCATTAGAATCTGGAAGAATCTCTCCACCAGTCCACGTGGAGCCGGTAAGTACCTAACACCATGGGGGCTTTTTTGGGAGATGTCTGAGAGTAGACAGTGGTCCATTACAGGGACAAGGATTAGATCCCTTTAAGGTGTTGTTTGACACCCCTACCTCTTTATACTCCTCCCCATGGCGCCCTATAGCAGTTGCCTGTGCTGCCTCTATGGTTGGGGTATATCCGCAGCATTGCACATTTGTATCATCAAATCTAGATATAACTTTATGGGACGGGCCTCCAGGGTTCTAGACGGAAGTTGTAATTTTACTCTGGATATTAGTAAATTCTGACACCAAACTTTCTTCATACAGACACCAGTGCAGGATGACGTCATTCCCATTGTGACCATGCTGAACACAAGAAAACCGCGAGGGCCTCCAATAACGCCTGAGGAACAGCGGCATTTCATCAACTTCAGCCATGTCAGCTGCAGGTGGAAAAATCTCCAACCAGAGAACCTGAGGAGAACAACATCTAACTCCAGCAGTTCTTCTGGACAAGGAGCTCTGATAGATAATGTAAGTCTCTGGAGTAGGGAGAGGCTTTAGTTTCTTTATCTCTGTCTGAGAAGAAGCTTGCTACAGCAGAAACCTTCTTCCATTTTTTACATTCAAGGTCAATCAAGTTAAAGGGGTTGTCAAGGCTGAAATTAAAAATCTGCAGCTAATTATGTATGTGATCACAGACTGCCGACGATTAACTGTGCAATGCGCACACTGTCATGGTTGCCCTATATTCCCTGTGTGGGTGGTCACGTTGACAGATGCATTTTGCAAACTTGTGGGGTCACATGCCGACTAGACTTATCTAACTTCTCTCAACTCTCTTCAATAGAAACATAGAGTGATTGCAGACTTTTCATTTCATCCTTTTATGATCACTCTTTTAGACAAAGCCTCTTTGATTAGCTTTTATTCATAGATGTGAATTTAACTCTTTCTTTTTTCATTGTCTCACAGCATTTATTTTCATCCAGCACGTCATCATCATCATCCGGATCATCAATCATAGTTCTTCTGTGATCATCATCACTGTTCACCTCATGCAGAACATTTTTGTGGAGGTGCGGCACAAACAGCGGAAGACCTAAGTTTGCCAAAATGAAGAGTAGTCCTTCCATCACGCTTCGTAGAGTTTTTCCCCACTGGGGTTTTTTCACTCTACTACCTGCAGAAGAATGACTCTTCATAACTTGAAGCAAATTATCATCTAATGTAGATGATTGATCCTTGCATGAGACATTAAATTCAATACAATATCTGAGAATGTTACTTGCTCCTTTGTTTATGCTCTATAATTTCTTATTGGAAGGAACAGGATCTATTGTAGCCACCATTGGGCTTTAGTAGCAATTGTCGCTCATGTTTTTAATTCCTTATTGGAAGGGTTCTATGAATATTCCTTTAATTTCCGAATTCCTTATTGGAAGGAGTTAACTTTACAAATATCTCTTATTAACAGTTGACTACTTCATCATTATCTCCTATTGTGTGCACTTGGAAATTTCTTTGTACATCTGGCAATGTGCACACTCTGCGTTTTTGATGCGTTTTAGCAGTGTTTTTTCCACGTGGAAATGCACCAAACATGTTAGGTAACCCATCTGCCAGCTAATGCAATGACAATCTTGATGTGCTGTGTACACGATTCAGAATTTTCTGCTCAGGATTGTTATTGCGTTAAAATCCGCAGCATGTCCATTCTTTGAAGAGTTTCTGCAGTGTTTCCCGCCCATTGAGGTCAACTGAACTGCAGCAAACCAGCAGGTATAAATATATCTGCGGATTTGCTGCAGATGTTTCCTGCGTATTTGACTGACTCAATTCAAGTCAATGAGTCAAATACACTACAAAAACGCCGCAAAAACACTAAAAAGAATGGTACCCGGGCCAGAGAAGAAGACTACTCCTTCCATCATCCGACTGCCGCTCCCACTGGTAACAGTGAGAGCGGCGCGACTGAGGGGAGAAGTTGTCTCCTCAGCTGAGCCGGTGTCTGTGTGCGGTGTTAAAAAATAAATAAATAAATTAAAATATGCATTAAAATAAAAACACTTTTCATTCTCACCTGTCCGGCGTCCTCCCGATGTCCCCGGCAACCCAATCACCTGTGTGGAAATATTCCCACGCAAAACTGATGCAGTAAATGAGGTCACCAGAGCTGATCAGCTAATCTTCAGCTGATGAACTCCGGTGAACTCAGCCTGCAGCACAGCGATGTACACTGACAAGAGTAATTACACTCCTGTCAGTGTATAGTGCTGTCTTCTACAGCAGTCACATCAGTGATTAATGTGACAGCTGTAGAAGTGACCCAGATTACATCATGATGGTGGACAGGTGAGGGATATGGTTGTTTTTTATTTTAATTTTTTACAGGAGACTAGGGATTCAGATATTAGGAGAATAATAAATAAATTATTAAAACCATGTGTCATTTTATTTCAATAAAAGACTTTATTCTTGCCGTGTCTTTATTGAAAAAGTGTCGTAAACCTTAGTACTGGTTTAGTAATGTAGTCTTCTTATAGACACCTCTTAATTACTAACCTGGGCTTCATGTCAGCTGCCAATACAAGGGTGACATAAAACCCAACCTTATTACCCCACTCGCCAGTGGGAAGAGCGAGGTTAAGCACCAGATTTTTTTGACAAACAAGGAAAGGGAGAAGGGGAGGAAAAAAAAAAAATCAGCTCACCCGATCGTTAACAGCTGGAGGCTCTGTGTGAGTTGATCCGATAACGGAATAGCCTTGGTTCCAGGCAGTCTTTTAGAACAGGAAAAAGAAATGTAGTCTTCCAGCGGATCTTCGATAAAATTAAGCTTTTATTAGGAACATATAAAAGCAGCCATGTCACAAGGACAATACATGGGATACAAGGACTCAAGACATGATAGTCCCAACGCGTTTCAGCTAAGTATTAGCCTTAATCATGGGATAAAGTCACTGTGGGACATAATGATATATATAGCTATGCATACAAACATGGCTCCACCTAGACACAGATGGTAAATAGTTAGTTAATTACTAGGTAGGAGTTAAATTAAAAGTGACAGACCAGTAGAACAAAATACAAAATAAAAACACTATATTTCACTGACACTGCAAAAGAAAAACAGTTCTACAGAGTATATATATATATATATGAATCATGGAACAGTACAATCTGAAAAAAGTACGAGAGTTACCTTAAATGAATAGAATTGTTTAAGAAATCTGGTATTGATTTTCTACTACAACATTGTCGATTCTGATTGAGAATTAGTATGGATAACTGTAGCACCCTGAGGATTCGGCTGCTACAGGGGTATTGCACCTCAAACCAGAGTTGTGATATTCCACTCCCGGGTAAGGATGGAGTGTGGACCTGAGCTCGGTAGGCTGCATGCACTACATACATCCCATTTCCGAGGAGCAGACCGACGGTACTCCCACTTAGAAATGTGCAGGTACGACCGAGTCTGTTCCTGGCTGGAGTGGGAGGGGGGGTGGTACATCCCAAGTAGTGTAGGGGCAGATAGGGGGAGCAGCCTGGGTAAAGATAGGAGCTCATTGGGTGCTGGTCACCTGAGCTCACACATAGAGGGTGTATATAAGGTGGGCACCAACTAAGAACAGGGTCAGTCTGTCAGAGCAGAGCAGAGGAAGAGGAGCAGAGAAGCCCCAGAGAGAGAGAGAGGAGAAAGCAAGAGAGACCCAGAGGGGGAAGCAGAAGAGAGGACTCTAAGACCCCAAATCCAATCCACGGGTGAAGAGTCGGCATCAGGGTACCGGAACCCAAGCTGGTGGGGGCAAAAACACACCCCAGCCAGAGATCGGAGGCCGTGGGCAGCGTCTGCCACGGCCACCCACCACATCCACCCCGAAAGCATACCACGTGGAGGGTCAGGGAACCCAAGGCCAAGGGTCTCCCAACAGAAGGCCCGAGGGAGCTGGACCTGGGTGGATCACTAGTGGGGACGGCCAGAGAAAGGACAGAAGGAGAGCTCAGGGTCACGCTCCGGACTCGCTTGGGGGTTGGCTGGATCCAGGACCTGGTGGATGCAGCACGGCTCGGGAGGTCACTTGAAGCTGGAGTGACCGGAACATCAGCAGTGAGTAAATACCCTTAACTGCATAACCCGACTCTGTCTTCCTTTAACATCTATGCTGCACCACCACAACCCCCATCCTCTGCACCTGACCCCCTGAGGCTATACCCCACCCGTTGGGGGTTATACCATCAAAAGCTGCACCAACACCATCAGCCTCAGCGGACCCTGCTGCAGCGGCGGCCCTAGTGACCGCAATACAACGGGTGGCGTAGTCGACATTAAGAACTTCATAACATCTGTAGGACTGCCACATACAACTGAGTTTGACACCCTGGGCACGGACCGGGTCACAGCCACTCGGAAGACTACAACCCCCATCTGATCCGGCTCCGGATATTCCCCCTAAAAGAATATGGCCCAGGGGGCGCGTCATAACCTCTCTTTGAAAATAAGATATTTCATAAATTTAGCTATGGGCATATAAATTTCTTTGTTATAATAGTGTCTCATCATCATATTAAATTCTCCCCCAGAGATATTTGGAATTGCGGGAGAAAACCCGCTAATAAGAAAAAAAGAAAAAAAAAAATATTTTTTTTTCCCTTCTTTTTTTTTTTTTTTTCTTTTTCCTTCTCCAATTTATGTATATTGTAATATTAAGTCTTGTCTGATGTATGTTCAGACCTTGCTTTATTCTAGTAGCTAATCTAAAGATCCAAAAGGATTCTCTATTGAGAATTTTTCTCTTATATTCTCCTCCTCTAAAAGGTTTATAAACTTTTTCTATGGCTCTAAATTTAAAACCAGACACATCTCCACCATGTGTATGCTGAAAATGTCTTGATAAAGACGAGCAATTAAAGATTTTTGGGTTGCTAGCATCAGATAGATGCCTCCTAATGCGTTTTTTCAATGGCCCAGTAGTGCAACCAACATACTGTAATTTGCAAAGAAAACATTGTGCAAGGTAGATAACATTATCAGTGTTACAATTCATAAAAGAATTAATATTATAGGTCTGATTAGTAATGTAAGATTGAAAAGATGTGCTTTTCTGGGCATAGCCACAAGAAATGCAATGTGTGTGACCACAGCCATAGAAACCTTTTAGTGTTAGCCAAGTATCGGAGAGAGGATTTTTTTCTGACCAAAAAAAGACTGGGAGACAAAATAATGCCTAAAGTGGCTGCTTTTCGAGATACAAATTGAATATTCGAAGTCTCCAAGATTTTACTGAGTGTCTGATCTTGATTTAAGACTGGTAGATACTTTCTCACAATATTAATAATATCCTGATATTGCGGGCTATATTGGGTGCAGAAAACGATTTTATTATCTGAAGTCTGATTTTTTGCCCTGGTTTTTCTAGTGGGATTTTTTAAAAGATCTGATCTATTAATATCTGCTACAATATTGTCCGCTCTGGATAAGAATTTATTGGGGTAACCTCTCCTTAAAAGTCGTTTTTTGGTAGATTGAACTGCAGTTGTATAAATCTCTTGATTTGAGGAATGTCTCTTCATCCTGATAAATTCTCCCACTGGGATGCTTTTTATTATATGTTTAGGGTGGCAAGATGAAGCTTGCAAAATAGTATTTCCAGCTGTTGCTTTTCTAAAAGGAAGTATTGTGATTTTTTTGGTATTGTCATTGTAGCACCCCGAGGATTCGGCTGCTACAGGGGTATTGCACCTCGAACCAGAGGTGTGATATTCCACTCCCGGGTAAGGATGGAGTGTGGACCGGGGCTCAGTAGGCTGCATGTGACGCACCCCTGGGCCTTCGTCGCGCGGCATCGCGCGCACGGGAGCTTACCCGGAGCCGGATCTGTTGAGGGTTGTAGTCTCGTGGCGGTGACCCGGTCCGTGCCCAGGGAGTCAAACTGATCGGCGATGTATTAGCGGTAGATGTTGGACGACTACGCCACCCGTTGAATGCAGCGAAGGAGCTGCCGCTGCAGGGCAGACTGCTGAGGCCGGTGGTAGGATTGTGCAGCGTGATAGTATCACCCCTAACTGGAGGGGTATGGCTTCAGGGCAGCCGACGTGGATGATGGGGGTAGCAGGAATCACTCAGAGACGATGCGGTGTAATTCAGGGTCTTTACTGGTGATAAAGATAGACCCTCCCGGAGTACTGGCTAGCGATCGGGGCCTGGTCAGTCCTTGAGCAGATGGGATCTCCCCTGGCCAGGCGGAGTTGTAGGCCTCCCAAACTGACTGTACTCTTCTGGCTACCTTGCTAGAGGCGGGTATAAGTAGCCCACGTCCCTGAGTGTACCGTGTGGTGCTCACCCGTATGGCCGGTGACTCGGGGCCTTCTAGTGGCGTCCGCTCCACGACGGCGGTGCTGGTCCCACGCGTGTGACCGTGCCTTCGGGTTTCTTGGCCAGAGGACCTGAAATCCCCTGCCGGGCGGTTTCTGCTGCTGGGTAAAGATTAGTCCCCACAGCCTCGGACTCCGGGTCCGGTGATAGCTTCTCAGTCAGGGCGAGCTCTGCAGCTGCCAGCCCCTGACTCCTTATAGCACTGCTCCCACAGAGCTCCTGATGTTCTTTTCCTAGATCTGCTTCTCTTCTCTGTCTCTACTTCTTCTCTACTCTCTAACCCTGCCTCAGCCCTAGGTTTATATAGGGGAAGTTCTTCCCCTCCCAGGACTGGGCAGGAGGTGTGGCATGCACAGGATCCCTGACCAAGAGACCTCCCACCTGCTCTCAGACATAACATTGCTGTTACTGTGGAAACCAGACCCCTGGGGTGCCACATTCCCCCCTAGTGAAATTTAGTACTCCGGGACTAAACATATTTTTAGAAAAACATAACAAGGTATAAACAATAATAATACAATAAGAAAAACACATAAAGATGGTTACGGCGTGTCCGCAACCGGGTGCAGTCTTTGAAGAAAACAAAGGTGTCCATTTCACCAAAACAGGGAGACGTAACCAGGTAGGGGTCTGTCCTGCCCCGAGTCCTTAACAGTCTTTTAGTCCATTCCTGGGTTACGCTCCAACCAATTGTACAAGGATTCCCGGTAAATCCACCAAGAACTCCTAAAAATAACTAGAAACACATAATTATTTACAAGTAACAGACAGGTGACCACAAATAAAACAATTTAAACACTTCAAATCCTCCAACGTGCGGGTAACTGGCCTCTAGTGGCCCTAGTGGACCTACGGAGTTGACTGTCTGGCCCTGAACTACAGGGTGTAGGAGCTGTCAAGGGTAAACTGGGCAGCTGTCTACGGGCTCTTTGGCTCACTAGGGGTACGGCAGGCTCACTATGAGCAGAGGGTTGATCCTCCTGTTCTGCTTGTGTGGAGTCTGCTGCCTCCTGGACCGGCTGCTCTTCCAGCTCTACCTGTTGCTCCGTAGGCACTTGGGATTCTGGTTGGAGGAACGTGAGGACGGGTACCACAACTGCACCATTGACTTGAGTCCAGGATCGAGGGAAGTCTCCGAGCACAGTACTAACCATATCTTCCCTTTCCTCTACGGGTCGAGGGTCTTCTTGCTCTCCTTCTGGGTTCCGTAGCTGTTCGGGACACTTCTTCAGGTGATCCCGGGATACAATGGCTGTGGTTTCCCCTCCGTCTTTACTGATGGTACAAACCTTTGGGTTGTCGTGGCTTGAGGGCAGTACGGTGTACGGGTCCTTCTCCCACTGGTCGTCCAACTTGTGGAGCCGTCTCTTCCTCTTCAAGACCTGCTCTCCGGGTACCAGGGGAACAGCGGGAGCATACTGGTTGTAATTTTTCTCTTGTCTTTCCCTAGCGAGACAGAGACTTCGCTCCACGCTCTCCTGTACTTTCCGGTACTGCTGCTGCCTCTCTGTGTCCCAGTCTGCTTCCGGTGAAGTGTCCTCGGGTGTCAGGACTCCCATCTCCAGGTCAACAGGTAGCTTACCAGGCCTTGCCCTCATTAGGTAAGCCGGGGTACAGTTGGTGGAACCTACAGGGATGTAGTTATATAGGTCCACCAGGTCGGGCAGCTTCTCAGGCCACAGACTGCGTTCTTCCAGGGGCAACGTTTTCAGAAGATCCATTACCACCTGGTTCATTTTCTCACAAAGTCCATTAGTTTGCGGATGATAGGGTGTCGTCCTTATCTTCCGGCAGCCATACAGATTGCAGAATTCCTGGAAGACCTCCGCTTCAAAGGCAGGTCCCTGGTCCGTCAGCACTTGGTCCGGGTACCCGTGTGGACGGCAGAAGTGCTGCTGGAAGGCTGTAGCTGCTGTTTGAGCTGTTAAGTCCTTAACGGGGACGACAACCAAGAACCGGGAGTAATGATCCACAATGGTTAACGCGTAGACGTAGCCACTTCTGCTTGGGGTCAGTTTTACATGATCCAAGGCTACCAGTTCCAACGGCTGCTTGGTGACAATGGACTGAAGGGGGGTCCTCTGGCTGGCACGGTCCTTCCTTCTTAGGTTGCACGGGCCACAGTCTCTGCACCACCTCTCGATGGTTCCCCTCATGCCTACCCAGTGGAACCGCCCGCGCAGCAGGAGCTCCAGCTTCTTCCATCCGAAGTGTCCAGCCCCGTCGTGGTATGCCTCCATCACCATGGCTGCGTCTCTTCGTGGCACCACTACTTGCCAGATTAGTTCATGCGTCCGGGAGTTAACCATTCTGCGGCACAACTTCCCCTTGTAAAGGAACAGTCGACTCTTCTCAGCCCACAGTTGTTTGGCTTCCTCCGGAGCGTCTGGGTCAAGGCGGGCATCTGGCTGAGTGAGCATCTCCTTCACCAGTCGGACGGCAGGGTCACTGTCTTGCGTTTCCTCCCAGTTGTAGTGAGGCAAGGGGTTAAACGTAGCGGCTTGCTTACTCCTTACCCGATGGGAATACTGGATAGTCCCATGACGGTGGAACGCGGGGAGTTCGACTTCTTCCAATCCCTCTGGATCTTCTCCTAGGTCCGGTAGGTTTGGCATCCTGGACAGGGCGTCCGCGTTGGTATTGGAGGGTCCTGCCCGGTATTTGATTGTGAACTCGTAGTTGGACAGACGGGCCATCCATCTCTGCTCTAGGGCACCGAGTCTTGCCGTGTCCAGGTGTGTCAACGGGTTGTTATCCGTGTACACGGTGAACCGGGAAGAAGCGAGGTAGTGCTTAAAGCGTTCGGTGACTGCCCACACCACTGCCAGGAACTCTAGCTTAAATGAGCTGTAATTCTCAGGGTTTCTTTCGGTGGGTCGCAGTTTTCGACTGGAGTAAGCGATTACTCGTTCTTTCCCCTGCTGGATCTGGGACAGTACGGCTCCTAGCCCGATGTTACTTGCGTCGGTGTAGAGGATAAAGGGCTGGCTGTAATCAGGGTACGCCAGGATTTCATCCCCCGTGAGGGCCATCTTCAGCTGGCGGAAGGACTCTTCTTCTAACTTCTCCCATTTGAAGGGCGTCTTCTGGTTCTTGGCCTTCCGGGACTGGCCTATCAGGAGGTCCTGCATAGGAGCTGCCTTTTTGGTGAAACCGGGGATGAATCTGCGGTAATAGCCTACCAACCCGAGGAACTGCCGCACTTCCTTTACACTGGAGGGACTTGGCCATTCCTTAATTGCGGTGATCTTATCAGGGTCGGGAGCCACTCCGTCAGCGCTCACCACGTGTCCCAGGTACTGCACCTTTGGTTTTAGGAGGTGACACTTGGAGGGTTTTACCTTTAGGCCGTAGTTTGCCAGAGCTTCGAACACTTCCGCCAGGTGTTTCAGGTGGTCCTCATAAGTCTTGGAATATACGATGACATCGTCCAGGTACAACAGGACCGTCTCGAAGTTTCTGTGGCCCAGACAGCACTCCATTAATCGTTGAAAGGTTCCTGGTGCGTTACAGAGTCCGAACGGCATGCAGGTAAACTCGCTAAGTCCCATCGGGGTGGTGAATGCGGTCTTCTCCCGGTCCGCCTCTGCTACAGGAACCTGCCAGTACCCGCTAGTGAGATCCAAGGTAGAGAAGAAGTTAGCAGATCTTAAAGCAGCCAAAGACTCCTCTATCCTTGGTAAGGGGTACGCATCCTTGTGTGTGATACGGTTGATTTTCCGGTAATCTACACACATCCTCATGGTGTTGTCTTTCTTTTTGACTAAGACTAGTGGAGCTGCCCAGGGGCTACAGCTATCCCTGATCACCCCAGCCTCCTTCATGTCCCTAAGCATCCCCTTGGCGTGTTGGTAGTGTGCAGGGGGTACGGGTCGATACCTCTCTTTTAAGGGAAGATGGTCTCCCGTGGGGATGTGGTGTTCTACCCCCTTGACTCGCCCGAAGTCTAACGGGTGTTTACTAAACACTCTCTCGTACTCTTGAACCACCCGATAGACTCCCTGTCTCTGGTGTGAGGGAGTGGAGTCAGTACCCAAATGTAGTTGCTGACACCAGTCCTCCATTGTTTCCTTAGAGCCGTTACTTTCCTCCGGGGAAGATGGAGGCAAGGGTTCTACGGACTGTATGGAATTTTGATTGATGGTATACAATTTGGCTAGCGTGGCATACCGGGGCAGGTACACTTCCCTCTTCCCGATATTTATTATGCGAACGGGCACCCTCCCATGGCGTACATTGACCACCCCCCGTGCTGTCAAAATGGTGGGCCTACTGTCTGAGTAAACTGGTTCTACCATTGCCTGGTAATCTCTACCTCTCAGACCAATAGCTGCCCGGCACCAAATCATCATTTCACTTTTTGGGGGCATGGCAATAGGAAAAGGGTCACACATTCTTACGCTACCAATCTCACCACCGGAGAGTTCTATCTGTTGCCGTCGCATCAGTGCCCGGATCTCTTTCTGGAGCACTCGCTGCTGGCCGGAGCTGGCGTTCTTGGCAACCTGCTGTAAAAGGAAAATCACCTCTGCAAGACAATTTTCAATTACATTAGTTCCTAGAGTTATCTTTGGGTGACTCTCGCGCTTGTCAATGTCTACAATGATCAGTCCCTGTGCCGCCAATTCGACTCTACCGATTTTAATGGTCACCTCTTTAAATCCAATCTGTGGCACAGGCTGACCATTGCTGGCGATGATACTCAAGTCGTCGTCAGGGTAGCGGGTGATATCCGAGTCATTCCAGTACTGCTTGAAGAGCACGTACGGGATAGTGGTAACCTGTGACCCGGTGTCCAGTAGGGCACTCATGGGAATGCCATCCAGTACCACGGGCAAGACTGGACGTCCTCCCACATATTTGTCGCGCCAGTTCGATGGGCCTGATGATCTTTTTCCTGGGGTTTGGCCCTCTACCCCAGGTTGTGCCAGTTTAAAGGACAGTACCTTGCCATATGTCCGGGTTGATTGCAGCGGCGGCAGATGGGTTGTCCGTCCTCATTGTATCGGTCGCTGGGTTTTCCTCTGGCCGGTGGGGTCCTCCTTGGTCGACGCCACGGGATGTCCTCCGGTCCGGATGCCAGCTGGATCTTCCCTGGAGTGGAAACCTGTAAAGACTGCACAGTTCGGGTTAGCGCGGCAACGCTTTTAGCTAGCTCTTGGACCTGATGGTGCAGGTCTGGAGCCGGGTCATTGTTCAAAGCCTGCGCATCAGCTCCCACAGGCCCTGCCGACAAGGGTGCCGCCTCCTGGTGGTAAGTGGTAGTGGGGCGTCTGTGGGTCACAACGCCACCTGGTGCCGGTTCTCGGAGCACCCGGATGGCTCTGTCCTTGAACTGTGCAAATCCCAGATGAGGGTCCTGTAAGGCCATTGCCCGCAACTGGGTTCGGTGGGCATTGCAATATAAACCCTCTATAAATTGTTCAGTCAACAGCCTGTCCTCGTCTCCCACGCCGTCAGGGTCGGTCTGCTTAATGGCTCTCAGGGCCTCTTGTAGGTTCAGGGCATAGTCCCTTATACTCTCGTATGCTCGCTGCTTGCACCCGTAGAATCCAAGCTTGATCTCGGCTGAGGTGCGGGTATCAAAGGTGTCCCTCAGCCGGGTTAGTATCCCTGCAACAGTCCTTCCCCCAGGTGGCCAGGACTTTACCTCCCTTTGGGCTGCCCCGGTTAATTGGGCCACCAGGATGCTCACTTTTTGCTCTTCTGTGAGGGGATACACCTGGAAGAGGCTATCCAGCTTTTCTCTAAAGTCATGCAGGGTATGTGACTCCCCTGAGTACTGGGGTAGCCAGGCCGCTCCCGGGATATAGGGCATGGTGAAAGGCATGACTGCAGCAGCGGTGGCGCTGGCGGGGGTTGAGGCAGTGAAGCTCTCCTCCGTATCCGACATCTTCCTCCCCCCTAGTGGACCGTGGCCTACCTTGCGATGATCCTCTTCCGTAGGCCGCGGCTCCGCAGTGGATCGTCAGGGTTGAGGACCTTCCGTCGCGCTCCTGTGACGTCGGCGTCTGCTGGGCTCCTTCCAGGACCTTACGCAACGTCCGGACGTGAGGCGGGGCTTCAGTTCTCGCGCGCTTTCGGAGTCCACGCCCCTCTTCTTCCCGCGCGGCGTCTTCAAGATGGCGTCCAACGGCGGGAAAACTCCACGGATGGCGGGAAGAAGGCAGAAGATGGCGCCGGATGGCGGGAAAACTTCGCGGATGGCGGGAAGAAGACAGAAGATGGCGCCGGATGGCGGGAATCTTCACCACTGGTAAGTTTTGAACAGTCTTTTTCAGGCACGCAGTACCCGGTGGTTGCGGGCACGAGATCCTGCCGACTACGCCAAAAGTTGATGCACCCCTGGGCCTTCGTCGCGCGGCATCGCGCGCACGGGAGCTTACCCGGAGCCGGATCTGTTGAGGGTTGTAGTCTCGTGGCGGTGACCCGGTCCGTGCCCAGGGAGTCAAACTGAGCGGCGATGTATTAGCGGTAGATGTTGGACGACTACGCCACCCGTTGAATGCAGCGAAGGAGCTGCCGCTGCAGGGCAGACCGCTGAGGCCGGTGGTAGGATTGTGCAGCGTGATAGTATCACCCCCAACGGGAGGGGTATGGCCTCAGGGCAGCCGACGTGGATGATGGGGGCAGCAGGAATCACTCAGAGACGATGCGGTGTAATTCAGGGTCTTTACTGGTGATAAAGATAGACCCTCCCGGAGTACTGGCTAGCGATCGGGGCCTGGTCAGTCCTTGAGCAGATGGGATCTCCCCTGGCCAGGCGGAGTTGTAGGCCTCCCAAACTGACTGTACTCTTCTGGCTACCTTGCTAGAGGCGGGTATAAGTAGCCCACGTCCCTGAGTGTACCGTGTGGTGCTCACCCGTATGGCCGGTGACTCGGGGCCTTCTAGTGGCGTCCGCTCCACGACGGCGGTGCTGGTCCCACGCGTGTGACCGTGCCTTCGGGTTTCTTGGCCAGAGGACCTGAAATCCCCTGCCGGGCAGTTTCTGCTGCTGGGTAAAGATTAGTCCCCACAGCCTCGGACTCCGGGTCCGGTGATAGCTTCTCAGTCAGGGCGAGCTCTGCAGCTGCCAGCCCCTGACTCCTTATAGCACTGCTCCCACAGAGCTCCTGATGTTCTTTTCCTAGATCTGCTTCTCTTCTCTGTCTCTACTTCTTCTCTACTCTCTAACCCTGCCTCAGCCCTAGGTTTATATAGGGGAAGTTCTTCCCCTCCCAGGACTGGGCAGGAGGTGTGGCATGCACAGGATCCCTGACCAAGAGACCTCCCACCTGCTCTCAGACATAACATTGCTGTTACTGTGGAAACCAGACCCCTGGGGTGCCACACATGCACCACACACACCCCATTTCCGAGGAACAGACCAACGGTGCTCCCACTAGACAGAGTGCAGGCACGACAGCTTCTGTTCCTGGCTGGAGTGGGGAGGGGGAGGAAAACCCAGTGGTGTAGGAGCAGATAGGGGTGGGTTTCTGGGCATAGGTAGGAGCCCATTGGTTGCTAGTCACCTGGGCTCGGGTGTCAGAAGGAGGTATATAAGGTGGGCACCATCTTAGGTCAGTGTTCAGTTCAGAGAGGAGGAGAAGAAGAGAGGAGCTCAGCCAGAGAGGGCTGACAGGGAGCTGTGGCTCAGTCTGGGCCCAGCTCCAGAGGCAAGCCTGGAGTGGAGGCCTGAGACAGCAGAAAGAGAAAGGAGAAGGAACAGGAAGGAAAGTAAGAAAGGAACTGAAACGGAGGAGAAAGGAGGCAAGGAACACAAAGAAAGGCCCAGAGACACGAAGGCAGAAGGAACCCCATATTCCCAGAGGAGATACTGGGTGAAGGGTTGGCAGAGCAGGGTACCGGAACCCGAATTGGTGGAGGCGACTAATCCTCAGCCAAAACCGGAGGTTGTGACCACATCTTGGTGCGACCCCTCACTACATCCACCAGAAAGGCATACCGCATAGGGTCAGGGAGACCGGAGAGAGGTTTCACCAACAGAAGGCCCGAGGAAGCTGGACAAAGGTGGGTCACTGGTGGGGACGGCCAGTAGAAAGGAAGAGAGGGGAGCTTTCAGCCACACTCTGGAATTGCTTGAGAGTTGGCCGAGTCCCTCACCTGGTGGACGCAGCACGGCTCGGGCGGTCACTGCTGGCCGAAGTGACCGGAGCAACAACTGTGAGTAAAGCTTTGGAAACTGCAATTACAAGTCTATGTGTTTCATCGCCGCACCAGCACCATCAGTACTGGGACACTCACACCATCACTACCATCATCTTCTACATTAGCTGCCCTGAGGCAATACTCCTCCCGTGGGGAGTCATCCCATACTCAGCTGCGCAAACAACATCAGCCTCAGCGGTCTGCAGCGCAGCGGCGGTCCCCACTGACCGCAATCCACGGGTGGCGTAGTCGGACACTTATTCCAATACAAATAGACTGCCACTGGTTTGGCCACCCTGGGCACGGACCGGGTCACCGCCACGGAGAACTACAACCCCCAGCGATCCGGCTCCGGGTATTCCCCCCTGCACAGCAGCAGCAGCAGCACAGGCCCAGGGGGCGCGTCATCATCACCAGATAAAACAATGTCTAAATAATTAATAGTATGTTTTTGAAGGCAAAAAGTAAATTTCAAATTGTCGTCATTCCCATTGAGATAATCCACAAACGATGGAACTTTGGTCTCAGATCTTCTTACGATCTGAGACCCAGAACCTTCACAAGGTCGGCTTCAAAAAACGACGACGCAGAGGGGTAGGAAGCGCAAAAAATCCAAAGAAACCTCCCTACAAACAACGATAAAGGACGGGACATTAAAATGTGAAATCTGGAACTTGTCCAGTTATATTTTGACTCAGAACCAAATGTCTATTTTATCTAAAGGTTTGAGCTTCTCACCTTCTCGGAAATTAGATTTTTTTAAAACAATATTGGATGTCAATAAGTTTGCTCGTAACCTTACTGTTAAAAGTCATTTTTTCTCCATATCTAATAAAGAGGAACATGAACCTGACACCCCCACCTGCTTGGAGGATTGTCAGGACTCATCTTCATCTTTATTTAACAATACAGGTACTAACAATGAATGTGATTTATTTACTGGGTGTTATAATGTCTTACCTCTCAAAGAATTGCAACATTCTATCATTCTCAGGGATCTGGAGAGTGAATCTGTTTTTCCTGATATTTCTCTGAACTCTACTTTTCATCTAAAAAATCCTTTCTTCTATCCTATACAATCTAGACCACAGGTATTAGATTTATTCCAAGATCTAATTGAAAAAGACCTGGCTAAACTAGATCGAGCACCTAATATACAAACCTCTAATATAACTTTTGAGGAAAGAGAGGCTCTTCAGGAATTAGATAAAAATAAAGATCTTTTAGTACGCCAAGCCGATAAAGGCGGCAATATAGTTATTATGAATGCTGGTCTTTATAAAAAACTAAATATTGAGATGTTAAACAATCAGGATATATACAGAAAAGTAGCATATAATCCCACATCTCAGGTACAAAAAGATTTGTTGTCCCTTTTGAATGAAGGTTTACATACGGGTGCTATTACTAAAAAAATATTTGAACATTTATATATAGAGCACCCAGTAGTACCTATTTTCCACTCATTACCGAAAGTGCATAAAAATGTTTTTCCACCTCCTCTTCGACCGATTATTGCGGGCATAGGCTCCTTAGGTGAAAAACTTGGAGCATGGGTGGATCATTACCTTCAGCCACTCATTCCTAATATCCAAGGTTATATAAGGGATACTAGCACTGTGGTCAATACCTTTGATACGTACACTTGGCTTCCCTCATATAACTGGCTATCATGTGGTGTTGTCGGTCTGTATCCCGCCATACCTCATGAAATAGCGCTGAACTGTCTTAAATATTTTTTGCATAAATATAGTGGATATACTACTTGTATTCAAGACTTTATACTACTCTCTACAGAATTCTTATTAAAAAACAATTTTTTTTCTTTTGATAGTGATTTTTATTTTCAGAAACAAGGAGTTAGTATGGGGGGAAAATTCTCCCCTTCTCTGGCAAATATTGTCATATCGGTATGGGAAGAAAGTTATATTTTCTCTAAGTATAATCCCTTTATAGACGATATAGAATGGTATGCTAGGTACATAGATGATTTACTACTTATCTGGAAGGGGCCCATTTCCAAAGTTCCATCGTTTGTGGATTATCTCAATGGGAATGACGACAATTTGAAATTTACTTTTTGCCTTCAAAAACATACTATTAATTATTTAGACATTGTTTTATCTGGTGATGACAATACCAAGAAAATCACAATACTTCCTTTTAGAAAAGCAACAGCTGGAAATACTATTTTACAAGCTTCATCTTGCCACCCTAAACATATAATAAAAAGCATCCCAGTGGGAGAATTTATCAGGATGAAGAGACATTCCTCAAATCAAGAGATTTATACAACTGCAGTTCAATCTACCAAAAAACGACTTTTAAGGAGAGGTTACCCCAATAAATTCTTATCCAGAGCGGACAATATTGTAGCAGATATTAATAGATCAGATCTTTTAAAAAATCCCACTAGAAAAACCAGGGCAAAAAATCAGACTTCAGATAATAAAATCGTTTTCTGCACCCAATATAGCCCGCAATATCAGGATATTATAATATTGTGAGAAAATATCTACCAGTCTTAAATCAAGATCAGACACTCAGTAAAATCTTGGAGACTTCGAATATTCAATTTGTATCTCGAAAAGCAGCCACTTTAGGCACTATTTTGTCTCCCAGTTTTTTTTGTCAGAAAAAAATCCTCTCTCCGATACTTGGCTAACACTAAAAGGTTTCTATGGCTGTGGTCACACACATTGCATTTCTTGTGGCTATGACCAGAAAAGCACATCTTTTCAATCTTACATTACTAATCAGACCTATAATATTAATTCTTTTATGAATTGTAACACTGATAATGTTATCTACCTTGCACAATGTTTTCTTTGCAAATTACAGTATGTTGGTTGCACTACTGGGCCATTGAAAAAATGCATTAGGAGGCATCTATCTGATGCTAGCAACCCAAAAATCTTTAATTGCTCGTCTTTATCAAGACATTTTCAGCATACACATGGTGGAGATGTGTCTGGTTTTAAATTTAGAGCCATAGAAAAAGTTTATAAACCTTTTAGAGGAGGAGAATACAAGAGAAAAATTCTCAATAGAGAATCCTTTTGGATCTTTAGATTAGCTACTAGAATACCACAAGTTCTGAACATCAGACAAGACTTAATATTACAATATACATAAATTGGAGAAGGGAAAAGAAAAAAAAAGAAGGAAAAAAAAAGTTTTTTTTTTATATTTTTAATTCTTTTATTTTATTTTTTTTCTTATTAGCGGGTTTATATGCCCATAGCTAAATTTATGAAATATCTTATTTTCAAAGAGAGGTTATCCATACTAATTCTCAATCAGAATTGATAATGTTGTAGTAGAAAATCAATACCAGATTTCTTAAACAATTCTATTCATTTAAGGTAACTCTCGTACATTTTTCAGATTGTACTGTTCCATGATTCATATATATATATATATACTCTGTAGAACTGTTTTTCTTTTGTAGTGTCAGTGAAATATAGTGGTTTTATTTTGCATCTTGTTCTACTGGTCTGTCACTTTTAATTTAACTCCTATCTAGTAATTAACTAATTATTTACCATCTGTGTCTAGGTGGAGCCATGTTTGTATGCATAGCTATATATATCATTATGTCCCACAGTGACTTTATCCCATGATTAAGGCTAATACTTAGCTGAAACGCGTTGGGACTATCATGTCTTGTGTCCTTGTATCCCGTGTATTGTCCTTGTGACATGGCTGCTTTTATATGTTCCTAATAAAAGCTTAATTTTATCGAAGATCCGCTGGAAGACTACATTTCTTTTTCCTAAGCACCAGATTTGGCGCATCTTATGGATGCGCTGTTTCTGGGACTGCTGAGAGCTGATATTATTAGCCGTGGATGGGACCAGGTTCCATGGCCCCTTCCCTTGCTATTAATATCAGCCCGCAGCTGTTTGTTTTGCCTTTACTGGTTAGATTTTATAGAAGGACCCTACATAAAAAAAATTTCTGGGGTCCCCCTGTAATCTAGCCAGTAAAGGCTAAGCAAACAGTTATGGGCTGATATTAATAGCCAGGGAACATTTTTGTCTAATGGCTCCTTCCCCGGCTACTAATATCAGCTCCCAGCGGTCGGCTTTCCCTCTGCTGGTTATAAAAATGACACGGGAGCCCACAATTTTTTTTTAAATTTTAGGCTATGTGCCCACGATCTGGACGTAGCAGCGCTTTGGATGCAGCATATTTTTGCTGCGTCCAAAACACTGTGTTCTATTGAAGTTCCACATTTAATACATTCTAGTGGTCAAATTTCTGTTGCAGAGACTAGCGACTCTGCAAGAGAATTTCAAATGCTGCGGTCCCTTTAGACGCATCGCATGTCAGTGTCCACGGGTGATCCACAGCCTCAGATGCACGTATAGTGGACATGGACTTTCTAGAAATCCCATCCACTATGTTGCAACATCTTAACGCTGCTGGTTTGATTCTGTATAAACATGCAGTTCAAACCCACAGCGGCTCCTGATCGTGGGCACGTACCCAAACTCACCCGCAGCATGTCAATTTCTGTAGTGGAGACGCCAGTCTCCACTGCAGATTTTGACTGATGAAAGTGTTATTACATGCTGTGGGTCTGTATGTATTGACAACAAAACTGCAGCATTAGAACACAGCGTTTTGGACGCAGCTAAAATACTCTGTATCCAAAGCGCTGCTGAGTGCTGATCGTGGGGACGAAGCAGTTAAACAAACAGCTGTGAGCTTTTATTTAAAACCAGGAAACATGTTTGCCTAATGGCACATTCCTAGGCTAAAAATAGCAGCTCTCAGCTGCCCCAGAAATTACATGAATGGGAATACTAATGAGATTGTTTTAGCTGACACCTAGCCCTTTTTTTTAGTGATGCCAATGTGTCAATCAGACCCTTTCATTACTAAACATAATTAAAGTAAAGAGTTAAATAAACACACACAGAGGAAAACACTTTATTTGAAATAGAACAGACACATTCTTTAATCATTTAAATTAACCAATATACTCACCCAAAGTCTGAAGGTAATCAAAGGGTTAAAGCGATGTCATATGTTTCTTTTTTAAAATATCTTTATTTAGCTTCAAAAGGCTTTCATTGATGTACAAAAAGGCATTAAAAATGCATTAAAAAAACATCAAAAACACATCAAAATCACGGCAAAACACATTTTTTTTGTAGCGTTTTACCTGCCAAGAGATGCAGAAACACTGCAGAAATATCTGCAATCAAATCCTGAAAGTGCGCACATAGCCTTACTGGAATGTGTGGATTTGATCCAAAATGTTCCATCAATTGTGTATCAAGTACACTAACTACATCTTTGTCTATATATTTCAATGCTGATTTATAGTTACTTCAGATATTATTCTGCTCTATAATTGATCCACCAGTTTGACCCCATAGATCGGCCAATATAATACACTAAGTGCACAGTTTTTTTAAATAAATAAATACTTTGCTCAATAAATTTTTAATACATAATCAATAAATATATGAACACTTATTAAAGATTAGCCCTATATCAAGTACAGACTGATAATACTATGATCGCTTCTTTATTACCATTCAGGATTTCCCAGCTTCCATATACTGTAGGAACAGCTCTCCTTTTCTTCTTAATATAGTGAATGAATAAACATCTAAAATGTTCTTCTATATCTTTATGGGATTCCTCTTCCCAAATGGTAGAATAAAGGAGGGACATACCATAGATATGTAAAGCAGTGATATACCACTTATAATCTAGAAAGCCAGCGTAAGTTGGGAGGGTCTGATGCCAAACGACATTGCCTCCTGCCCCTTTACCTGGTGTCTCAATTTCAACAGTATCTGCAGTCTCAAGATTCAGATACAGTTGAATACAATGGAGGAGCAGAGAGGATACAAATCCCTGCTCCACAATTCACCCTGTGAATGCTGTGAATGTTGTGTTCATATTGTGTTGGGGGGCACTGTGAGGACATCATACTGTGTTGGAGGACACTGCAGACTTCATTCTCTGATAAGGGGCACGGTGTAGGGCATCATATTGAGTTGGGTGCACTGCTGAAAAATTAGACTATAGTAGAAGAGAACTGTGGAGGCAGCTTAATATGTTGAGGGGCACTATGGGCACATCATACTGTGTTGGGACCACTGTAGGGGAATCATACTGTGTTGAGGGTACTAATAGTTAATTATACTGTGTTGGGGCACTGTGGGGGCTTCAGACTATGTTGGGGGCATTGTGAGTAGAGATGAGCGTTGTTCTACTCGAACTGTTCGCCAATCTCAAATTCGAGCTGTTTTGGGCGGTGTTCGAGCCGTTCGGCGAACACGAACAATTTGAGAAAAATTCGGCTGTTCGAGGTTATGTTCGATAACTGTTCGTGCACCAAAATCATAACTGGATTTTTTCTCAGTAATGATGAAAATTAATGTTAATACGCAGTTTGAGTGTACAGCGGGGCGGGGGGAGGGGCAGGGGATGGATCTCTGCAGGAACAATGAAGATCTCCATTTTTTTTTCTCTTTCCCGCATTTGCAGTGGGGAGGTGCAATCTGTCAGCCTATCAGCAGCGCACACACGGAGCGAAGTGCTTTTTTTCACACAAGCAAGGGCATGTGTGATTGGCAGTGTATGTCACATGTCCTTGCCCTATAAGACCAAGCCATTTTCCCCGTCGCCACCATTTTCTCACTGCTGCAGCTGCGTGTTAGACGGCACCGCTGTTGCTGTGTGCGCTATACCTTGTTAATTTCAAGCCAATTTTCGCACAAATATACAGATAGCTTGGGAGTAGGGAATAGTTGTGATTGCAGTCCTTTTAAGGACTAGGTTACAGCATTTCCTACGACTTTTATCAAGCAGGTCTGTGCTCTTAAATAGATAGATTGTGGGAGTAAAGACTAATTGTAATTGGAGTCCTTTTCAGGACTAGGTTACATCAGTTCCTATCAGTTTTTGCCAGGCAGGTCTGTGCCAGTGGTGTGCAAGTTTTTTTCACAGCATTTGGCTGAATCTAGCAAAGCTAATCCTTTTTGGCCTATTGCAGAGTGTGTTAGTCAGTGGAGTAGCCTATCTGTGTTGCAAGATATACCACCTGTGTATAGAATACCAATTTTTTTACTGCACCTAGTGAAGTAAAATCTTTTGGGCATAGCATCATTCTATTAGTCCATCTATACTGACCTCCATCAGGTTGCAAATTAAAAATAATTTTTTTCTGCATCTAGCTCTGAAAAAATATTTGGGCTTCTAGCAGTGTGTGGGACTTGGTCTATTAGTCCATCTATACTGACCTCCATCAGGTTGCAAATTAAAAATAATTTTTTTCTTCATTTATCTCTGAAAAAATATTTGGGCTTCTAGCAGCGTGTGGGACTTGTTCTATTAGTCCATCTATACTGACCTCCATCAGGTTGCAAATTAAAAATAATTTTTTTCTGCATCTAGCTCTGAAAAAATATTTGGGCTTCTAGCAGTGTGTGGGACTTGGTCTATTAGTCCATCTATACTGACCTCCATCAGGTTGCAAATTAAAAATAATTTTTTTCTGCATCTAGCTCTGAAAAAATATTTGGGCTTCTAGCAGTGTGTGGGACTTGGTCTATTAGTCCATCTATACTGACCTCCATCAGGTTGCAAATTGAATAAAAAAAAATTCTGCATCTAGCTCTGAAAAAATATTTGGGCTTCTAGCGGTGTGTGGGACTTGGTCTATTAGTCCATCTATACTGACCTCCATCAGGTTGCAAATTAAAAATAATTTTTTTCTGCATCTAGCTCTGAAAAAATATTTGGGCTTCTAGCAGTGTGTGGGACTTGGTCTATTAGTCCATCTATACTGACCTCCATCAGGTTGCAAATTAAAAATAATTTTTTTCTTCATTTAGCTCTGAAAAAATATTTGGGCTTCTAGCAGTGTGTGGGACTTGTTCTATTAGTCCTTCTATACTGACCTCCAGCAGGTTGCAAATTGAATATAATTTTTTTCTGCATCTAGCTCTGAAAAAATATTTGGGCTTCTAGCAGTGTGTGGGACTTGGTCTATTAGTCCATCTACACTGACCTCCATCAGGTTGCAAATTAAAAATAATTTTTTTCTTCTTTTATCTCTGAAAAAATATTTGGGCTTCTAGCAGCGTGTGGGACTTGTTCTATTAGTCCATCTATACTGACCTCCATCAGGTTGCAAATTAAAAATAATTTTTTTCTGCATCTAGCTCTGAAAAAATATTTGGGCTTCTAGCAGTGTGTGGGACTTGGTCTATTAGTCCATCTATACTGACCTCCATCAGGTTGCAAATTAAAAATAATTTTTTTCTTCATTTATCTCTGAAAAAATATTTGGGCTTCTAGCAGCGTGTGGGACTTGTTCTATTAGTCCATCTATACTGACCTCCATCAGGTTGCAAATTAAAAATAATTTTTTTCTGCATCTAGCTCTGAAAAAATATTTGGGCTTCTAGCAGTGTGTGGGACTTGGTCTATTAGTCCATCTATACTGACCTCCATCAGGTTGCAAATTAAAAATAATTTTTTTCTTCATTTAGCTCTGAAAAAATATTTGGGCTTCTAGCAGTGTGTGCGACTTGTTCTATTAGTCCTTCTATACTGACCTCCAGCAGGTTGCAAATTGAATATAATTTTTTTCTGCATCTAGCTCTGAAAAAATATTTGGGCTTCTAGCGGTGTGTGGGACTTGGTCTATTAGTCCATCTATACTGACCTCCATCAGGTTGTAAATTAAAAATATTTTTTTTCTGCATCTAGCTCTGAAAAAATATTTGGGCTTCTAGCAGTGTGTGGGACTTGGTCTATTAGTCCATCTATACTGACCTCCATCAGGTTGCAAATTGAATAAAAAAATTTTCTGCATCTAGCTCTGAAAAAATATTTGGGCTTCTAGCGGTGTGTGGGACTTGGTCTATTAGTCCATCTATACTGACCTCCATCAGGTTGCAAATTAAAAATAATTTTTTTCTGCATCTAACCCAGCCAATAGTTTTGGCCTAATACCACAGTTTGGCCACTAAGCTCTGCTCGGTTACCATCCATTGTTTTTTTGTGCAAACAACTCCAGAGTTGTGAATTAGTTAACCACCAAAATGAGTGGAAAAAGGCCTGCTGCTGGTGGAAAGGGGAATAGGCGTGTTGGGAAGGGGAAAAAAGGTTGTGTCCGTGGGGTAGGTGCAGAAGAAAGACCATCTTCCAGCCAAACTAAAATGTCTACTTCTTTTAGCGGACAATGTGATAAGATCCCTTTCTTACGGCCACGCCAATCGCTACAAATTCCAGATGAGGCACAAAAACAGCAGGTGCTTCAACGGATATCAAGTGCTCCTTTAAGTGGGCTCTCCTCCACATCAACTTCAACATCACAAATACTCCAGTCCTCAAAGGTGTCACCCAAATCGCACTTGCTTCCTCACAGCTCCCAAATCTCCAGCTGCCCGTCTGAGTATGAGGTAGAACAGATGGTTGAGTCTGCAGAGCTGTTTACTCATACTATAGCCTGGGAATCAGAGGTCGACTCCAGCGCTTCTGTGAATCCAGACGAGGAAATGATCTGCACTGATGCCCAGAATCTTTATGAGTCGGATCCAGGACCAGACGCAGAAGGTTCTGACCATAATGTAGACCCTCATTCCCAAACTGTAACTTCTGTTGGTGGAGACAATGAGGAAGACGATGATAAGACTCAAATACCTGATTGGAGCGACAACTTTAGTTTTTTGTCAGGGCAGGAACAGGTTGGCTCTGAGGACGACGGGTGTGATAACGCACAGGGTGATGATGATGAGGTCGGAGATCCCACTTACTGTCAACCCACAGTCAGCCAAGAGATGAGGTCAGCAGAGGAGGTGGAGGAAGATGCTAGTGACGACGAGGTCAGGTTGCGCCTTCCTGGACAGAGACGTAGTACTGGAAGCACGTCAACAACTGCATCCTCAAACACAACTCTGCCTCTCACCACAAGTCGTGGTGGCTCTTCAGGTCGCATGGGTGCTAAGCCTTGCATAGCCTGGGCATTTTTTCAGATCGATAAAGATGACCCAACTCGTGTTATCTGTAACATTTGTCAGCAAAAGCTAAGTAGAGGCCAAAAAATACATAGTTTGAGTACTTCATGCATGAACCGGCACATGGACATGATGCATAAGTTGCAGTGGGAAGCTCAGTGTGCTACAATGCGGCCTAGCCGGCCGGGCCAACCACCGTCTGCCATATCTTGTGCATCCGCGGCCTCTTCATCCTCTGTGACTGGGGGGACAGCAGTCACACCTGTTTTGGGGCGCAGACCTGCCACCTCTTTACCCGCAACAGCCAGCGTGATTGGCAGGTCATCATTTTCTTTGGAGGTGGTAACACCAGCTGGTCTTGAGCGCTGTCCGACATCGATAGCACCACCTTTGGATCAAGGCAACCTAACATGTCCGCCTGCATCTTCCTCACAGACCGTCAGTTTGCCGGGGACACCCTTATCAACCCCGTCTAAGCACAATAGCCAGCCCTCGGTCCCTCAGATGTGGACAAGTAAAAGACCATTTCCTCCTAGCCATGAGAAAGCTAAGAGGTTGAATTTCACCATCTGCAAGCTCTTGGCTACAGAAATGCTGCCTTTCCGCCTGGTGGACACAGAGGATTTTCGAGACCTTATGTCCGTCGCAGTGCCCCAGTACCAGATGCCCAGTCGGCACTACTTCTCAAAGAAAGATGTGCCTGCGCTCCACCAGCATGTCGCACACAACATCACCGCTTCTTTGAGAAACTCTGTGTGTGACAGGGTGCATTTCACCACAGACACTTGGACGAGTAGGCATGGACAGGGGCGTTACATGTCGCTGACTGGGCACTGGGTAACTATGGTGACAGCAGGACAAGGGGCTGCTGTCCAAGTCTTGCCGTCCCCACGAGTTGTGCGTCAATCCTCTTTATGTCAAAGTTCCTCCACTGCTTCTGCCTCCTCAACCTCCTCTCGGTCTTCCACCTGCACCCAAAGCCTGTCTGGTCATGCCACAAGCTTTCTAACTGCGCAGAAGGGATCCTGCACACCTCCTTACTATGCTGGCAGTAGGGCTCAACGTCATCAGGCGGTTTTTACATTGAAATGTCTGGGAAATGTGAGTCACACAGCTGAGGAGTTGTGGTCAGCTCTGGAGAACCAATTTCATGAATGGTTGTCTCCACTGGACCTGAAACCAGGGAAGGCCGTGTGCGACAATGCTGCAAACCTGGGTGCGGCCCTTCGCCGCGGCAATGTCACACACGTGCCTTGTATGGCTCACGTGTTGAACCTGGTTGTCCAGCAATTTTTAGCCCACTATCCCAGACTAGATGGCCTTCTGCAGAGGGCACGGTCGCTGTGTGCTCACTTCCGCCGTTCGCATCCCGCAGCTCAGCGACTTACATCTCTACAGAAGTCGTTGGGCCTGCCACTTCACCGGCTAAAATGCGATGTGCCTACCCGGTGGAATTCAACTCTGCACATGTTGCAGCGACTGTGGCAGCACCGACAAGCCCTGGTGCAATACGTTCTGACGTATAGCCTGGGCCAACGAGATTCAGAGGTGGGGCAAATCACGCTGTAGGAGTGGTCTCAGATCAGGGACCTATGCACCCTTCTGCACAGTTTTGAAATGGCGACGAAGATGTTTAGTGCTGACGATGCCATTATCAGCATGACTATTCCGGTGATTTACATGCTGGAGCACATGTTAAACAGAATTCGGAGTCAGGTGGTGGCACAAGAGGAGGTGGAGGAAGTAGAGGAGGAGGAGTTGTATGCGGAAGGGCTAACATCTGCAAGGTCCAGACGGTCGGCAGCACCAAGGCGGCAGGCATGTGAGGGTGGGGGAGATGATTTTATCAGGGCGCATGGTAGCAGCCAAACTAGTGAGGAAGGTGCAGGAGCCCAGGAAGAAGTGGAGGACGAACTGATGGAAGACTCATCAGATGAGGGAGACCTTGATCACATTTCTGTTGTGCGAGGTTGGGGGGAGAGGACAGAGGAAGGAAGCATGATTGTTACCTCGCCAACAACACAACAGGGACTTGGTGCTCCTGGATGCGCAACACACATGAGTGCCTTCTTGCTGCACTACCTGCAACATGACCCTCGAATTGTGAGAATTAGAAATAATCCTGACTACTGGGTTGCCACACTGTTAGATCCCCGGTACAAAAGTAAATTTGCAGAAATTATTCCTGCCATAGAAAGGGATGCACGCATGCAGGAGTATCAGCAGAGACTGTTGCAGAATCTTACATGTGCTTTTCCACAAAATACCAGTGGTGCACGTAGTGAATCTCACAGTTCCAACTTGCCAACCGTGGGACCGTCAAGTGTTCAGCACTCAAACCGTAACAGAACCACAGTATCTGCTGGTAACATCAATTTTGCGGAATCATTTCACCACTTTTTTAGCCCATCCTTTGCAAGGCCACAGGAGACAAGAAGTCTGACACATAGTCAACGCCTAGAGACGATGGTACAGGAGTATCTCCAAGTAAACATTGAAGCCACGACTGTGTCACTGGACCCTTGCTCTTTTTGGGCTTCCAATCTGGATAAATGGCCGGAGCTAGCCACTTACGCCTTGGAGATCTTGTCATGCCCCGCAGCCAGCGTTCTGTCTGAACGTGTGTTCAGCGCTGCTGGTGGTGTGCTGACAGATAAGCGCACGCGGCTCTCAACTGATAATGTAGACAGACTCACGTTCATAAAGATGAACAAATCATGGATCCGAAATGACTTTTCTACCCCTGTGTCATCCTGGGGAGAGTAAAAGCTTGATGATTGGTTAAAATCACCCTACCAACCGTTTTAAGCTTTCAAATTACTAATCATGTTTATCTGTATCTTGACTGGAAAATAATTTGGGCTTTGTAGCAGTGTGCAGCACTGATCCTATTAGGCCATCTATAATAAGCTTCACCAGATTTAAAATTAAAAATAATTTTTAGCTGCATCTAGCCCGGAAAATAATTTTGGGGCTCCGAGATGCGCAAGACACATAAGTGCCTTCTTGCTGCACTACCTGCAGCATGACCCTCATATTGTCAGAATTCGAAGTAATCATGACTACTGGGTTGCCACACTCTTAGATCCCCCAAACTTTTCGATCAACCTTTTCATTTTAACAAAGACCAAAAAAATGGTCATTTTTGAAATTATAAGCATTAGCAGGTTGTTAGAAACTGAAATCAAACAGTTTTCAACTCAAAACTTTATTCTAGGTGATGTTACATTTTCTCATAGGACCCCTTGTTCGAAAGGAGCTTCTGAACTCTCTCGTCCATTGAATTTGTCAGGTTTTGGATGGTTTCTGCTTCAATTGTTTTGCATGAGGACAGAATACCCTCCCAGAGCTGTTGCTTAGATGTGAACTGCCTCCCGCCATCATAGACACTCCTTTTAATTATGCTCCAAAGGTTCTGAATGGGGTAGAGGTCAGGGGAGCATGGGGGTCACACCATAAGTTTGTCCCCTTTTATGCCCATATCAGCCAGAGATGCAGATGTTTTATGTGCAGCATGAGATGGTGCATTATCATGCAGAAAAATGATCTTGCTGTGAAATACACGGTTCTTCTTCTTGAACCATGGCAGGAAGTGCTGTTTGAGAAAATCCACATACATTATGGAGTTCATCTTTAGCGCCTTCAGGGATCCTAAAAGGGCCGACAATCTCTCTCCCCATGATTCCAGCCCAAAACATTACTCCACCTCCTCCTTGTTGGCGCTGTAGCCGTGTTTGCGTGGGGTGTCCATCAACCAGCCATCCTCCACTCCATTCATCTGGACCATCGAGCGCTGCACGGCACTCATCCGTGAACAAAACAGTTTTGAAATCAGTCTTCATGTAATGTTTGGCCCACTGGAGCCGTTTCTGCTTGTGTGAAGTGGATAGAGGAGGTCGACAGGATGGCGTATGCACAGCTGCAAACCTCTGAAGGACCCTGCATCTTGTTGTTCGGGGGACGTTGGAGGCACAAGCAGCTTCAAAAACTTGTCTGCTGCTATGACAAGGCTTTTTTGCCGCTGCTCTTTCAACCTGACGTAATTGCCTGTAGGAAAGAGTCCTCAATTTGCCCTTATCAGCACGCACACGTGTGTACTGTGAATCAGCTACATACTTCTTGATTGCCAATACACTTCATCCTGATCATCGCACAATGTTGATTGTAGTCATGCCTTGACCTAAACACTCCACAATTTGTTGCTTCTCAGCAGCCGACACATCCTTTTTCTTTCCCATTTTGGCAGAAAATGTAGGCTGCTTAATAATGTGAGAGAGCCTTCTTAAGTAGTCTTGCCTTTCATTGGACACACCTGCCAAACTAATTAGCACAGGTGTCTGCAATTGCTTACAGTGATATAAAGAGCCCTGACACACATCACCATCAATGAGTTTAACTGACAAACAAACAAATTCTTCCCTTATCACTCCTAAACACTTTTTGCATAATAATTTGGAACGTGGTGTACATGTGCTTTTCCACAAAACACCAGTGGTTCACGTAGTGAATCTTACAGTTCTAACTTGCCAACCGTGGTCTGTATGGAATTGTTCAATAAAGGGCCCAAAATTAAGATAACATAGATGGAAGAGGTCTCTATGAATAGGAATTCCTAAGTATTTGATACCCTGTGAGGGCCAGGCAAAGGGAAAGTTGGACTGGATGGAATCCTATATGGATTTGGGGAGGGAGACATCGAGGGCCTCAGACTTCGCTGCATTGATTTTAAAATTTTACCATGTAACAAAGTGATCTATTTCAGCCATAACAGCAGGGATGGATATATGTGATTGAGTGATATATACTAGGACATCATCAGCAAATAGAGAGCACTTGTACTCGGTGCCTCCCACCTCAATCCACCTAATATTGGGGTTATGGCGAATTGATGAGAGCAGGTGCTCCGTCACTAGGATGTATAAGAGAGGGGACAGAGGACATCCCTGCCTTGTCCCATTGGTGATTGTGAAAGGTGATGAAAATGTTCTGACGCACCCCCTGGGCCTTGGGACACCCGGAGCCGGACCCTTTTTGGTGGATGCTGGTGGTTGTAGTCTTCGTGGCGGCGATCCGGTTCCGTGGCTCAGGGCGGTCAAACCAGTGGCGGAACTATTTATGTGGTTTTGATGTTTAAATGTCCGACTACGCCACCCGTGGATTGCGGTCAGAGTGAACCGCCGCTACAGGGCAGACCGCTAAGGCTGGTGTTGTGGGTGCAGCAGAGTGTAGCATAACTCCCCACGGGAGGAGTATAGCCTCAGGGCAGTGTATGCGGAGGATGGGGGTGATGGTGCAGGGCAGCAGCAGTAACGACACGGAGTCAGTGATGCAGTTCAGGGCCTTTACTCACAGTTCTTATTATCCAGACCACGTCTGCAGGTAACGG
The DNA here is from genome assembly GCF_046119375.1 of Phyllobates terribilis. Lineage (NCBI taxonomy): Eukaryota > Metazoa > Chordata > Amphibia > Anura > Dendrobatidae > Phyllobates > Phyllobates terribilis. The sequence goes on along the minus strand of NW_027362769.1, from coordinate 215,473,435 downwards.
CTGCCCACGTCGTACTGTGCTCACCAGGTGAGGGGCTCAGACAACTCCCAGATAACTTTGGAGCGCTTCACAGGACCCCCTTTGTGTGTACTTTGTCTGGCCTTTCTTACCAACACTTCTGTCCGGCTGCCTCGGGCCTCCTCTTGGTAAACTTGGCGCCAGTTTCCCTGACCCTATGTGGTGCCTTCCTAGCGGGTGGAGCAAGGGGCTGCGCCACATAAAATGTCAGAGCCTCCGGTTTCTAGCTGAGGGTCGTTTCCTGCCTCCACTAGTTCGGGGACCGGTCTCCCCCTTTGGCCTGACCCCTCCACGCAGGTGGATTCGGGCGTGCGGTGGCGACTCGCCCGTCCGCACCCCTGGGATCCCTTCATTCCTCGTTCCTGGAGCCTTCTCCGCTCCTCTTCCTTCCTTCTCCCTCTTGCAGGCCTGGGCCTCTGTTACTAGGCCCGCCTCCGGAGCAGAGCTCATGCAGAGCCCCTGCTCCCTGCCACTTCTGCTCAGACTTCTCTGCACTGAACTAAGATGGTGCCCACCTTTTATACTCCCTTCTCAATGCACCCAGGAACTGCTTCCTCCCTGCTCCTGCACTGCAGGGTTCCCCTTCCTCAGTGTTCCCTCCCCCCACTCCAGCCAGGGACAGGGACTGTCGTGCCCATCTCAGGGGCATATTGGTCGCCCTGCCCCACGGCAATGTGGTGTAATGCATGCAGGTGTCGGGTCCTGATCCACACTCCATCCTTATCTGAGAGTGAGATATCACACCTCTGGGTGAGGTGCAATACGTCTGTAGCAATCGAGCCCTCGGTGCTACAGTTCCATTTATCTTCAGCCTAGGTGACGTATTGTGATACAGGGCCGTGATTTTGGCTATAAAAGGGTCCCCTAGACCCCTACCCCAAGCTTTTTAAGAGAATCATATATGGCGTGCCAGGAGACTCTATGGAATGCTTTCTCAGCATCCAACGAGAGTATCTACTTACAAATTTTTAACTGCATCTAGCCCAGGAAATACTTTGTGCCTAGTAGCAGTGTCTGCTAGTCAGCGGATTATCCCGGCTGTTAAGCAAGCTACACCGCCTGCAGTTTGGACACTTAATTTTTTCAAAGGAAATGCTTCGGGACCACGGGATACTCAGTGAAGAGCATCAGGAGGCACCCCAAGGCATAGGGGCTGGGACTGGCACTAGGATGCCTTGCGGTGGACAGCCGAGCTCGATCCTTATAAAAGCTTTTTAACTGCAGCAGCTTTAGTGGACGCTACTGGAGCTGGAATTACGCGGCTGCTGGCATGAGACTTGCCCTCCAATAGATCCTTGTAAATGGATTTAAAGTGTATTCATTCAAATTAGAGGGACAATTTAAATTAAAAAGCTTAGAGCTGCCTCCACCACAGGGGGGCTCTCTCGACCCACCAGCGGACAGGCACCAGTATTGGGAGAGGGGGGCTGGCCGTCAGGGTTCACCGCGGCTCTGGCACAAACCCGGCGACACGGAGGTGGCACGGGCAGGAGCGGACTGGCCGTCTCGGCTTCTCACTTTTTGGATTTTAGAAGGGCATGACATGCCTATATCTGTGTCTCCCCCTCCTTTTACTCCTCCACCTCTTTTCTTTTCGCATGACTATATGTACTTGTCACTTTTCCATGTGTTAGTTGTGTCTTCTGAGCAGTTTGTCAGCTTTTGGACACCTTTGAAGGTGTTTTCTATGTGTTTCTATGTGTTTTTGTTTGCCTGCCATTGGTTTTAACGGTGTTCGAAGGTGTTCGACGAACAGTTCGACGAACAGTTCGGCGAACACACGGATGTTCGACGAACCGAACCGAACTCGAACACTACGGGGGTGGCTCAACACTAATTGTGAGTGCTTCATAACATTTTGGGGTACTGATAGGGCATCATACTGGTTTGGGGCATAGTGGTGCCTCATACTGTGTTGGGGACACTGTTAGTGCGCCATAATGTGTGCATGGGTTGTTCGGTGGGGGCAAATTGTGTGGAGGAACTCACTGTGGACTCATCCTTCTGTGTATAGGAGGGATGACAGGGGTATCTTAATGGGTGAGAAAACTAAAGGGCTTCAGTAGTGCAAAAATAACTAAAATAATTAAAAAAAAACGTTACAAGTTTGGTGTACCATGAACACCGTGAAATCAAAACTCAAAAATCAATGGCGGAATTGTATTTTTTTCTTTATTTCATCTCACATAGATTTTTTTTCCTGTTTTTTTCAGTACATTTTATAATAAAATGAATGGTTTATTTCAAAGCAGCAAAATAAATTACCTGTTCTTCCGCTAGAACAAATGCGTTAATGCTGTTGCCAACCATCGATCATGGGACATTTTATATTTAAGGAGACGTTGGGGACACAGATCTGAGAGCGGCGCAGCGGTGCTGGTCTGAGTGATACAAAAGTAGAGTTTTTTTTAACCATATGCAGAACTTTGGGGCTGTTGATAAGTAGTGGACAACCCCTTTAAGAGATGAAAAATGTTATCCCAGAATGAAGGACAGAGTTGCGTTTAACTCCGATCCTGGTCATTTAACCCTTTAGGCGCTGCATGACATCTACAGTACAAACAAAGGAGGGGGAGCCCTTTGTTATGCAATCTGACACGATCACAAATAGCTGATGCCATCATCACAGCACGGATTGCTATGTAGCTATCAAATGCTCTGTATAGAGTCCTGCCTGATAGGTGCACACTGTCATAGTGTGGAGGAAGGAACGGTGGCCCCTGGGTCAAAATTGTGAAAAAAAGAACATTTCAAATGAAAAAAAAAATAATAAAAAGAAAATACTTCTAGTGATGAGCGAGCACTAAAATGCTCGGGTACTCGTTGCTCGGGTCAAGCAAATTGGAATACTCAGGTGCTCGACCTGAGCAATGAGCCCAATGTAAGTCTATGGGAAACTTGAGCATTTTTCAGGCTGCTCCCCCCGGCGGTCTGCAGAGGGCCTAAAAATTGCCTAAATCGATGGGAATGTGGCACCCCAGGGGTCTGGTTACCACAGTAATAGAAATATTACGTCTGAGAGCAAGTGGGAGGTTTCCTGGTCAGAAGCCCTTAAGCAAGCAACACCTCCTGCCCAGTCCTGGGAGGGGAGGAATCTGCCCTTATAAACTGGGTCTGGGGCGTGGTTAGACAATCAGAGCCTGGAGTTAGTTCCAGACACAGGGAAAGTAACAGCAAAGAGCTCTGTAGGAGCAGGAGCTGAAGACCAGGGGCTGGAGCTAAGCAGAGTTCGCCCTGGCAGAAGAATCTAAGAACAGGACACCGGAGTCCGAGGCTGCAAGGATCTTTAAGTCCAGCAGCAGAAACCAGCCGGCAGGGGATTCCAGGTCCTCTGGCCATAGAAGCCCGGAGGCTCAGTCACGAGCAAGGGACCAGCACCGCCATCGAGGAGCGGAGGCTATCAGAAGGCCCCAAGTCACCAGCCATACGGGTGAGCACTACACGGTACACTCAGGGACGTGGGCTACTTCCACTCGCTTACAGCAAGGTAGCCAGGAAGAGTGCAGACAGACGGGGAGGCCTACAACTCCACCTGGCCAGGGGAACTCCTGTTTGCTCACAGACTGACAAGGCCTCTTATGCTAGCCAGTACTCCCGGGAGGGTCTGCCTCATTATCATCAGTAAAGACCCTGAACTGCACTGCAAAGACTCTGAGTCGTTCCTGCTGCGCTCGTGCACCATCACTCCAATCCTCCACACTCACTGCCTGAGGCTATACTCCTCCCGTGGGGAGTCATCCCATTCTCTGCTGCGCATACAACACCAGCCTCAGCGGTCTGCCTCGCAGCGGCGGTACACCCTGACCGCCATCCACGGGTGGCGTAGTGGGACAATTAACCTAAAACCTATAAAAGACTGCCACTGGTTTGAGCACCCTGAGCCACGGGACCGGGTCGCCGCCACGGAGACTACAACCCCCAGAGACCCGGTTCCGGGTATCCCACACACGTGCACACAGGGCCCAGGGGGCGCGTCAGGAACAGTGCTCAAATGACATAGGAACAGCATGCGGAAGACCCCTGGAAGCATCTCTGACCCCCAGGTCACTGCTGTCAACAACATTGTCAGAGTATTACGCCACCTTTACGGACTCACAATAAAACGTACAAAAACAAAACTAAAATGGATTTTCCTGGGAAATATATTAAGGAACATCCTTTCCAGGGTAATGACTTGTATATAAGGCAAAATAAATAACCAAAACCAAAAATACTCCTCCACACGTTGGGCTATGTTCACACCTAGCGTTTTTGATGCGTTTTTGCACTTTTGCATTGCTTTCAACAAAGACAAATGCATTCACTGGGAAAGGTCATTTTAACATTTTACAACCTTATCTGGCCATGTGGTGTGTGACGCATCATCAGACACATGCATACAGTGCTGAAAAGACATGAGAACAGCATGGGGAAGACCTCTGGAAGCATTTCTGACTCCCAGGTCATTGCCTAAAAGTGTGCCCATCATAAGTGATCCTTGGCGCATGCGAAGATGCCAGCCGCCATGCACCTGTCGTTGCAAACTTGCAACCATCACCGTCCACGTCCTTGTCCCACTGCAGTGTTCAGTTGTCCCTACACCATTCCTTGGAGTGCAAACGCAAGTATGCAGCCAGCCACCCACCCACCCACCCACCCACATGTTGCAATACTATACTGCCTAATTTTTGACAGCTGCTTCCACTTGAAATGTGGCCTTTTAGGCTCGTGGAGGCAGAAGCTTTTCATAACCTCATACCGGCGGCGGCCGGGTGTCCATACTCGGTCCCCAGCCGCCACTGTTTCTCTCGGTCTCGTCTCCGCCTTCTACAAGCACGGGTCCCACAACATTACCTTTGCCCTCCTCAGTGCACTTACTGGGAAGGACTGCCTAACCACAAACACGTGGACAGGTGAATTTGGCCAGGGACGGTACGGAACCAGTCCACAGCTTTTTTTGCAGAGAGTTGTATTTAGCTCGGTGAAAGGACTGGCATAGAGGGAAACCGTATCTACCCTGGGTGTCATTTCTCCCAGGAAGTCCTCTAATGCAGCTTGTTGCAGAAGCAATGGCAGCCCGTCCAACATCAACTCGCACTTGTCGGTGGTGCTTTGACACACACACATCTTTCTTTGTGCATTTAATTTCATGAATACAGAGTTGGACAATGGCCTGATCTGCAATGCGGTTTAAGAAATAACATGCATAAGCATGTCCAATCCATATTAAAAAAGCGGCCATAGAGTGTCCGGGAACCTTCCCCCACACTTTTCATAGCCAGGGCTACTTCTCGGCAGGGTTGGACGGGCCCACCAGAGAACCGGAAACTCCTCCGGTGGGCCCTGGCTTACCCTTCAGGAGAGTTCATAGTGCCGAGGAGAGACCATGATGATGATAGAGGCCACCATCTGCTTAGTTTTCTGTTACTTGGAATGCAAGTGCAAGTATGCAGCCAGCCACCCACCCACCCACAGGCCACAACACTAAACAGCCAAATTTCTGAGCAGCTGCTTGCACTTGAAATATGGCCTTTTAGGCTCATGAAGGAGGAAGCTTTTCACAACCTCATGCCGGCGGCGGCCGGGTGTCCATACTCTGTCCCCAGCCGCCACTATTTCTCCCGGTATCGTCTCCGCCTTCCACAAGCATGGGTCCCACAACATAACCCGTGTCTTCCACAGTGCACTTACTGGGAAGGACCGCCTAACCACAAACACGTGAACAGGTGAATGTGGCCAGGGACGGTACAAAGCCAGTCCACAGCTTTTTTGCTGAGAATTGTATTTAGCTCGGTGAAAGGACTGGCATAGAGGAAAACCGTATCTACCCTGGGTGTCATTTCTCCTAGGAAGTCCTCTAATGCAGCTTGTTGTAGAAGCAATGGCAGCCCATCCAACATCAACTCGCACTTTGTCGGTGGCGCTTTGACACACACACATCTTTCTTTGCGCATTTAATTTCATTAATACAGAGTTGGACAATGGCCTGATCTGCAATGCGGTTTAAGAAATATCATGCATAAGCATGTCCAATCCACATTAAAAAAGCAGCCATAGAGTGTTTGGGAACTTTCCCCCACACTGCTGCTTCTCGGCAAGGTTGGTGGGCCCAACAGACAACAGGAGACTGCTCCGGTGGGCCCTAGCTTCTCCGTCTACCCACAAATACATGGACAGGTGAATGTGGCCAGGGATGTTACGGAGCCAGTCCACAGCTTTTTTTTGCTGAGAGTTGTATTTCGCTCGGTGAAAGGACTGGCATAGAGGGAAACCGTATCTACTCCCGCTGTCATTTCTCCGTCACCAGGTTCCGCCCATTGTCACACACGACCATGCCTGGCTGTATGTTCAGCGGGGAGAGCCACAGATCAGGCTGCGGTGTTACTGCTTTCAACAACTCTGCAGCGCTGGGCGATTTGTCAATTAAGCATTAAGCATGTTATCTTCAGTACAGCCTGCTGCCGCTTGGCCAAGGCAGTGCTGCAGTGCTGTCAGCTTGTGACTGATGTGGTCATTTCGGAGATGGAGGAGGAAGTGCAGGAGCTGAACAATGTGATTACATTGAGATTAAATTGGTGACGCTGTTTTTTATACTAAAGAAAGATCCTATTGTTTTGTTTTTTTACGTTATTTTTTAAGACAAAGGCATTCACCGGGAAATGTAATTTTAACATTTTACAACCTTATCTGGCAATGTGGTGTGTGACACATCATCAGACACATCCTGTTTTATTTATGATGGAGGGACTCTGAAAGTCATAAAGCCTATTTTTATAGGGACATCAGACAGCTCTTACTATTTATTCTTAAAAGGCCAGCAGTCGGCCCTCGCTATTGTTAGAGGGACATCAGTCGGCTATGCTTTGTTGTTCCAATTCCTATATTGTTATTGCGTATTCAGTGACTGCAAGGGCTGCCAAAAATGTGGACGCAACCCAATACCCCTTTGAAGAAACATAGAGGAGGGTCACAGTAAAAAAAATGTTCCCATTATAAAGTAGTGGGTCTCCTCTATTGGTAATGCCCATGCTGTGACTGCAAGAGCTGTCAAAATTTGGGAAAAACCCCACTAAGAATTTAAAGACACACAGAGCAGGGCCACAGTAACGAGTACGACATGTTCCCATAAGAAAGGAGAGGGTCTGCTATACAGTTATAGGGTATGCAGTGAGTCCAACGTCTGACCAATTTTAGGAAAAGCCCCAGTAAGAATTTAAAGACAAATAGAGCAGGGCCACAGTAACAAGGTACGACACATTCCCATTAGAAAGGAGAGGGTCTGCTATACAGTTATAGGGTATATAGTGAGTCCAACGGCTGACCAAATTTAGGAAAAACCCCACTAAGAAATTAAAGACACATAGAGCAGGGCCAGAGTAACGACAAATTCCATTTAGAAAGGAGAGAGTCTGCTATACATTTATGGGGTATGCAGTGAGTCCAACGGCTGACTAATTTTAGGAAAAATCCCACTAAGAATTTAATGACACATAGAGCAGGGCCACAGTAACAAGGTACGACATGTTGCCATTAGAAAGGAGAGAGTCTGCTATACAGTTGTAGGGTATGCAGTGAGTCCAACGGCTGAACAATTTTAGGAAAAACCCCACTATCAATTTAAAGAGACACAGAGCAGGGTCACAGTAACAACATATTCCCATTAGAAAGAAGAGAGTCTCCCATAGTGTTGGCCTATGCAGTGAATGCAAGGGTGCCAAAAATTTGGAGGCACTTCAATACCCCTTGGAAGAGACGTGGAGGAGGGCCTCATAACAAAATGTTCCCATTAGAAAGGAGCGGGCCTCCTATACTTGTAATTCCCATGCACTAAGTGTATGGGCTGACAAACATTTACCCCTGGGGGGTATACATGAACATACTGTAAAAAAAAAAATTTTTTTTACGGGCATCATAAAAACCCATTAAAAAAATTATGTGGGTGTTGCATCACGGACCACAGTTACCCTGGTGATATGGTGGTGGAGGATGAGGAGAAGGAGGAGGACAAGTGCAAATAGCCCAAATCAGGAAGCGTATACCCATGTGTGGGTGTGAAAAGGTGCATGGGAATACACCTCCCAAGAAAAGACACTGGATTTGAGTTTATGTTACGCTGCTATCATTCGGTGGTGTTGAGAAGTCTGGCTCAATCCAGCCCATGTTCATTTTTATAAGAGTCAGCCTGTCAGCATTTTCAGTCGACGGGCGGATGCGCTTATCAGTTATAATTCCACCAGCGGCATTAAAAACGCGCTCTGATAAAACGCTGGCAGCAGGGCAGGCCAGGACCTCCAAGGCATAGCGAGCCAGTTCATTCCACGTATCCAGCCTGGATACCCAATAATTATAAGGCACAGCGGAATCACGGAGGACGTTGGTACGGTGGGCAATGTACTCCCTCAGCATCTTCCTAAACTTTGCACTCCTTGTGAGAGTACCCCGCGCCTCAGGGCCTGTGCGATGGGAGGGTCGGAGAAAACTCTCCCAGAACTTTGACAGCGTTCCCCTGCCTCTGCTGGATTGAAGTTGTGTCTCTCTCGCCTGTACTCCTTGGTTGTCCAACAAAGTGTGCCCTCTGCCGCCAGCGTTTTCAGATTGTAATTTTTTTAATAGTTCCGCAACAAGGGCCTTCTGGTACAGCACCATTTTTATAGACCTGTCCGCCTCAGGAATAAGAGATATAAAGTTCTCCTTGTAGCGTGGGTCTAGAAGTGTCACCAACAAGTAATGACTGTCACCCAAAATTTTGAGAACGCGAGGATCATGGGAAAGGCAGCGTAACATAAACGCAGCCATGCTTGCCAGACTACTAACAGGCAAGACTTCCGTGTCCTCACCAAGAGGATGACTGACCATGCTCTCCTTCTCCTCCTCCTCTCTGTCCTCTGCCCATCCACGCTGAACAGACGGTATGACAGCTGTGCAGGTAGTACCGTCTATAGTGCATGAAACTAGCTCCTGTCCTTCCTCCTCCTCTTCCTCATTGTCACCCAATCCACGTTGGGATGAGATGAGGCTTGGCTGTGTGTAATCACCCTGTATGGTTCCTTGCTCCATCTCATCATGCTCCGCCTGCAATGCATCCTCTTTGATTGTGAACAGAGAGCGTTTCAGAAGACAGAGAAGTGGGATGGTGATGCTAATTATGGCGTCATCGCTGTTCACCATCTTGGTGGAGTCCTCAAAGTTTTGGAAGATGGTACATATGTCTGACTTCCATGTCCACTCCTGAGGTTTTATGTGTGGAGTCTGAACTGAATTTCGACGGCCTTGTTGATGCTGGTACTCAACACCTGCCCTCTTCTGCTCACAAATCCTTCCCAACATCTGCAGTGTAGAGATCCAACGCGTGGTGACATCACACACCAGTCTGTGAGCCGGAAGCTGCAAATGCTGCTGAAACATGGCAAGGGCGGCGGAAGCTGTAGCTGACTTTCTAAAATGGGCACACAAGTGGCGTATTTTAACAAGCAGATCCGGCAGCACCGGGTAGGATTTGAGAAACCGCTGAACCACGAGGTTAAGCACATGGGCCAGGCATGGTACGTACGTGAGCTCACCTCGCCTCAGAGCCGCCACAAGGTTCCGGCCATTGTCACACACGACCATGTCTGGCTGTAGGTTCAGCGGTGTGAACCACAGATCTGCCTGCTCTTTCAGACCTGTCCACAACTCTTCAGCATTGTGTGGTTTGTCACCTAAGCATATTAGCTTCAGCACAGCGTGTTGGCACTTGGCCGAGGCAGTGCTGCAGTGCTTCCAGCTTGTCACTGATGTGGTCATTTCGGAGATGAAGACTGAAGAGGAGGAGGAAGCTGAGGAGGAGGAGGCTGAGAAGGATGAGGTGCAGGAACTGTAGACCGCGGGGTCAACCCTGATTGACCTAGGGCCCCCAATACTTGGCGTCGGGAGGACGTGTTCCGTCCTAAGGTCCGACTGGGTCCTGGCTTCCACTATGTTAACCCAGTGTGCCGTCAGCGAGATGTACCGTCCCTGCCCACAAGCACTTGTCCACGTGTCCGTGGTTAGGAGGACTTTACCCGTAACTGCGTTGTTGAGGGCACGGTTAATGTTTTGGGACACGTGCTTGTGTAATGCAGGGACGGCACACCGGGATAAATAGTGGCGGCTCGGGACCGAGTACAGAGGGATGGCCGCCGCCATCGGGTTGCGGAATGCTTCCGTCTCCACGAGCGTAAAAGGCAGAATTTCAAGCGCAAGCAGTCGTGAAATGTGAAAATTTAGTAGTGTGGCCTGTGAGGCGTTGGCTGCATATTTGCGCTTGCGTTCCAAGGACTGGGGTATGGACAACTGAACGCTGCGCTGGGACAAGGATGTGGACGTGCTTCCTGATGCTGCTACTTGAGAGTGCGCAACGACAGGTGCAGGGCAGGAGGCATCTTCGCATGCACCATTGACAGGGGATTGGCTTGCATGCACAACAGCTGAAGAAGCAATGGTGCCACCTGCAGACACTGTTCCTGAACCCTGGGTTCGGCCCACAAAGTCGGGTACTTTTCTGCCATGTGCCTGATCATGCTGGTGGTGGTCAGGCTGGTCGTTTTGCCACCCCTGCTGATGCTGGCCTGGCAGGTGGACCAAATGGCCATTTTGGGGTTATCGGCAGAGTCTTTAAAAAGCAACCAGACTCGGGAAGACCTAACAGTTGTACTGGCAACTTCCTTCGTGTTGGTGTTACGGGGAACGGTTGCCTGCCTTCTGTCTTCGGCCACCACACTGCTTCTTCCTGCCTGTTGGGGTGCTCTGCCTCCCTCCCCCTATGTGCTGCTGTCCTCGCTCTGCATGTCCTCCTGCCAGGTTGAGTGAGTGACTATATCATCCACCACCTTGTCTTCCACTTCCGCACCCTGGTCCTCCTCCTGACTATCTGGCAATTGTGTCTCATCATCGTCAAGCTCTTGTGATACTTTGCCACCGTCGCCTTCGTGTGACCGTGGCTGCTCAAATATTTTGGCATTACTACACGCGATCTCCTCATGCCCCGCTTTAAGTGGACTGGGCGAGAGGCCCGAATCTATAAATGGAAAAGTGAACAGCTCTCCAGAGTGTCCAAGTATGGGATCATTTGTCTCCGGGCACTCGGCATGGTGGGAGGAAGAAGGATCAGGGTGAGGAATATGCGGTCCAGACTCACGGCTACTTAGACGTGACCGTGTGGAAGACAGGGTGGTGGTGGTGGTGGCTAAGTGACTGGAAGCATTATCCGCTATCCAACCAACAACCTTTTGACACTGCTCTGGGTTCCATAGTGGTGTGCTGCGGTCCCCTAGGAATTGGGACAGGAAGGTCAGGAGAGAAGATGTGGGTGTTTGTTGTGGCACAATTTCAGCTTGCCCATGGCCTTGTCCTCGGCCTCTGCATGCACCATCACCATCACGTCCAGTTCCCCAATCCCTTGCCACGTGCCTTGCCCATTCCACGCTCATTACAAATGACTGAGTTTGGAGCGAACTTATAAGTGATCCATGTGATGGAGAAAACAGAGTTTTAAATACCTGCCCTGTAGGTAAGTAGTTTGAACAGCAAACTGCTGTGAATTGCTTCACTGACACACTGAAAGAAATCTTTAATGGAGGCCAGAAATGGCAGTATTTTCTGACAACGTATATGTGATCTGTGTGACGGAGAAAACAGAGTTTTAAATACCTGGCCTGAAGGTAAGTAGTTTGAACAGCAAACTGCTGTGAATTTCTTCACTGAAACACTGAAAGAAATCCATAATGGAGGCCAGAAATGGCAGTATTTTCTGACAACGTATATGTGATCTGTGTGACGGAGAAAACAGAGTTTTAAATACCTGGCCTGAAGGTAAGTAGTTTGAAGAGCAAACTGGTGTGAATTGCTTCATTGACACACTAAAGGAAATTTTTAATGGAGACCAGAAATGGCAGTATTTTCTGACAACGTATATGTGATCCGTTTGACGGAGAAAACACAGTTTTAAAAAGTTAGATTTCTAGCGCTGTAATATGGAAAGGACCTGGCTGTATTCTGCAGTGCCAACAAGCAAATGGTGCAGAAAAACTGTGTTCTCTGGATTGTTTTCAAAGCAAATAATGAGGATTAAGATCCAAAAAAAGTATTCCTGGCCCCTGTGACCTGGGCCTTTGCTTAGAAATATCTAAAAGCAGCAGAAGGCAGAATTGGAATGGAGCCTCTTGTGCTATATGCACTGCAGTCTGCTATATACACTGCCTGCCTGACTATATACACTGTGTGCCTGATATCTCTGCAGATGGATTAGTTAGTCCTCAAAAGGACTGTTTGTTAAGATGGATATGTGTAATGTACGGTTTTTCTCCCTACACTACCTAATACACAAGCAAATCTCTCGATGAAGCAGCAGCACCTCTCCCTACACTGTCTGATTCCGGAGCGACTGTGACGAGCACTGAGGCGCCAGGTCTGATATAGACCTGATGAAGCTGGACGGCCAGCCAATCACTGTAATGCCACAACCAACATGGCTATGGCATTACAGTGAGTGGCAGGCAATCCCTGCATGTTGATTGGCGCTCTAAAGAGCGTCAAACATGCAGGGAGGGGACCCGAGCTCCCACCGAGCAACCCCGGAAATACTCAGCGAAAGCCGAGCATCTCGAGCAGTGAGATTCTCGGGCGAGCACCGAGCAGTAGCAATCATGCTCGCTCATCACTAAAATACTTCATTATTTGTTTTGTTCTTTTTAGATTGTATCCCCTTAAGAAATAGTGTCGCTATGCTGAAGATTCGGGCAGTGCACATGCCCCAGACTTATGGCCGGTTCCTCGGATCTCCATGTGGGCGCCATTTGAACTGATCATCAATATGACACTGATAGAGTTGGTTACTGTGGTAGATCCAGGAGCCACCACTCTCTATTCTTTATGCCGCATGCTTCTGTGATCCTATGGTCTACAAGATGGCAGCGTCCCGGCACAGGCATCTCAATGACATCACTGCACTGTGCCGCCTGTACTGGCTGCTCGGTGTGCAGGAAAAAAAAAATTTCTCATATTAGGTGAGTATAAACTATTATTAGACCGTGTACCAGAGCCGGCTCCCCAGGATACAGTGAATCTGTGAACAAAGAAAACAGCACACTCCAAACTGGCCAGATTTGAAATTAATTGAGACCTATCAATCTGGAAAAGGTTATAAAGCCATTTCTAAAGCTTTTGGACTCCAGCGAACCACAGTGAGAGCCATTACCACAAATGGTGAAAACATGGCACAGTGGTGAACCTTCTTAGGAGTGGTCGACCAACCAAAATTACCCCAAAAGCGCAGCAACGACTCATCAAAGAGGTCACAAAAGACCCCATAGGCTGCAGCTTCTCTCAGGCACACGATAGATTCAATTGCTGAACAGGCACATCTGACAAGTGTCTTTTTCAACAGTTTTACAGTGGAATATAATCTGAAGCACGGCCAGTGCAATTCAGGGATATTACAGCAACAATCTTCATTACAGTACAGTCTGAGTTTCTTGAGAAACCGGCTCCAGTAACAATACAGTAGTTTCTTCACAAGGCACAGTATTACAGTCTCTTCTGTAGCATAATTCAACATAGATTAGTTCTCTTAGCAGCACACTTCTATGCATACACAACCACAGACTTTTCCTTCACAAGGACACAATAGTGCACAACATTCTTTATCGTGTACGGCGATGGGGGGGGGAGGGTTTGATGAGGGAGATGATCCCTGTGACACAATTCCTTCCATTCCTTATCTTTCTGCCCAATAATTCTCTACACTGTTAGTTCAGGGAGTTTATCTGACCTGTGTTTAGCTTCTCTCCTTATTTGAATCCTGTTCGGTTGCCTTCTGTCAGATCCAGATGACACACCACCTTTTTCTTCGGCTTCAGCCAGACTACAATACCATGTTTCCCATAATCCCCCTGGGGCTCTGTTAAAACACTGCCTGTCTCCTGTGACTGTGTTAACCCCTCTAGTTGCTGGATGCTTCTGAAGCACAACACTTCCTGTCTCCTGTGCTTGTGTTATTTGTAACAGTTGCTGGATGCTTTTGAAGTGTGTACCCCATATAATGCTCCATAAAGAATAATAGGCCTCACATAATGCTCCATATAGAATAATGGGCCTCATATAATGTAACATTCAGAATAATAGACCCCATATAATGCTCCATACAGAATAATGGACCCCATATATTGCTCCATACAGAACAATGGGCCTCATATAATGTTCCATACAGAATAATGGGTCCCATATAATGCTCCATACAGAACAATGGGCCTCATATAATGCTTCGTACAGAATAATGGACCCCATATATTGCTCCATACAGAATAATGGGCCTCATATAATGTTCCATACAGAATAATGGGCCTCATATAATGCTCCTTACAGAATAATGGACCCCATATAATGATTTATACAGAATAATGAACCCCACATAATGCTCCATACAGAATAATGGACCCCATATAATGCTTCATACAGAAAAATGGACCCCATATTGTTATGATCTGCAACATGTACTAAGGAAAGATAAGGGAAAACTGTTCCTTCAGTAAAACTAAGCTGAATCCCTACGATGCCTGTTCCTAGTGAACAGATCTGCCTTAGTCTTCGGCTAGTCTGATTGAAGACCTATAACATAAGGGGAGGGGTCCCTTAAAGAACTAAGGACTGGGACAAAAATGGGACACCTCCTAAACAGAGAAGTTGTTGCAGAACACAAAAAGACAAACAGACAAAAAAAGTACTAGATTTCCCAGAAGGACCAAATGAACTGACAGAGAAAGGCACAGAAGCACCTGGCTAGAGAAACTGTCAAACACTGAAGTCCAGCACAGCCAAAAGGGCGGAGCTGGAATATAAAGAAAGATGGTCACGTGACCGCAAAACACAAGATGGAAAAAACAAACAGGAGGGTTCTTACTGTACCCCCTCTTTTATGAGGATCCTCCAGATCCTGAAGGCCCAGGCCTATCCAGAAACCTGTTGCGGAAAGCTTTAACAAGGCTAGGAGCAGAGACATCATCCGTCCTTACCCAGGAGTTGTCTTTGGGACCGAAACCCTTCCAAGAGACAATATACTGTAATCTCCATCTATACCATCTAGATTTCAAGATACGAGAAATTTCATATTCGCCGTCTTCCACCACAGGAGAAACTGAGACAGTGGCATCCCTTTCTGATACATCAGCCTTTTTCAACAAGGAAACATGAAACACAGGATTAATCTTCCAGGAAGTAGGGACATCCAACCTAACAGCAGATGGGTTAACAACCTGAAGCACTTTAAATGGACCCACAAACTTAGGACCCAGTTTTTTAGAGGGAATCCTCAACCGCAGGTTCTTTGAGGACAACCAAACCATGTCACCCACAGTTTCCTGTCAAAAAACTTCTTGGACTTCTTGTTAGCCTCTTGAAGGTTGCAATGTACATTAGTCCAAACTCTCTCCAAATCACCGGAAGAATTCTCCTCCGGCACCGCCGACCCCAATTTGGAGAGCGAACCAAAAGACGGACGTCTCCCAGTACAACAAAAAAAAGGAGAATACCCAGCAGAGGAGGATGTATGATTGTTAAGAGCAAATTCTGCGAGAGGCAGAAACTCAGACCACACCTCTTGATTGTCCGCCACAAAACAACGCAAAAACTGTTCAACATCCTGGTTTTTTCTTTCAGTCTGTCCATTAGACTCAGAAAGATACCCAGACGAAAATGACAAATGGACTCCCAACCTGTCACAAAAAGCACGCCAAAAGCGAGCCACAAACTGAGGTCCTCTATCAGAAACAATATCCGTGGGAACGCCATGGAGCTTGACAATCTCCTTAACAAACGCCTTAGCGATTGTCTTGGCGAAGGGCAACTTAATGAATGGAACCAAATGCACAGCTTACTAAAACGGTCCACGACGACCCAGATGACAGTAAAACCCTCGGACACAGGAAGATCAGTAATAAAATCCATTGTGAGATGTGTCCAAGGCGCACTAGGAACCTCCAGAGGGCAAAGCAACCCCGCAGCAGGAGTATGTGAAGCCTTTGACCTAGCACACACAGTATATTGACACACACACTTGATGACTTCCTTCTGCCATCCAGGCCACCAGAAACTGCGACTGATAAGTTTTTTAGTCTCCGAAATTCCTGGATGACCTGCCAACTGAGACTCATGACACGCCACAAACAAATCTCTTCTAAAGGCTCTAGGCATGAACAACCTCCCATGGGGAGTGTTAGATGGAGCATCATCTTGAGCTTTCAGAATCCCATTCTCCAAAACGGAGTCCAATGCCGCCACCACAACTCCTTTCTGTAAAATGCTCTCCTCCTCCTCGGCACCGACCATAGGAGAGCAACTGCGAGATAAAGCATCGGCTTTAACATTCTTGGTACCAGAAAAATGAAACCGAGAAAAAAAAAATACCCACCTAGCTTGATGGCCATTCAACCGCTTGCCAGCATCCAGATAGATCAAATTCTTATGATCTGTGAAAACCTGAATAGGAAATCTAGCACCTTCCAAAAAATGACGCCAATGTTCAAGCGCGTGTTTAATAGCCAGCAACTTCCGATTTCCAACATCATAATTCAGTTTGGTTTCTGAAAATTTTTTCGAAAAGAAGGCACATGGATGTACTCCATTCTTGTTCTCCTGAGACAAAACTGCTCCGACCCCCACCAATGAAGCATTGACCTCGACCAAAAAAGGCTCGGTCTCATCAGGCTGCATAAGGATAGGGACAGAACTGAACTTCTCTTTGAGATACTCAAACGCTTCAATGGCTTCAGTAGTCCACTGGAACGAATTCGCACCTTTCATGGTGAGATCGGTCAGAGGCTTATTAATTACAGAAAAATTCTTAATGAATTTTGTGACTTGTTTTTCAGTGACTTTGGATTCAGGGAGTTTGGAAGGGAGGACTTAGGACTGAATTGCTGACTGTATTTCATTCTTTCTTTACTTTACTTTTTACTTAATTAATCCACCTGACCTACTTATCTGATTCCCCCGTCCATACTTGATACTTAACTGATCCCCCGCCGATATCTAATTTATACACTTGTACATCCCTAATTGATCCCCGTCCATACACCTATATATAAATAATTGTGTTTTGTACTTGTATATATATACTGACTGTATCCCCATATTTAGAATGATGTCCATTTTGGCCGGAGCCGTGCAGTGTACATCTTGCGCAATGTATGCATTCCGTGAGCAACCGCTCGAGGATCCATACTGCTGCGAGAGATGTGAGCATATCGTGCACTTGGAAGCCCAAATTCTGGATCTAAGTGCTCAGATAGCGGTACTGAGGAGCATCGACAACATGGAATGGAGTTTGCTGCTCACCGAGCAGACACTCAATGGGTCAATACTGGGGGTGGAGCATAGAGGGGAAGTGCAGGCTGAACAGGCAGGGAGCTGGATAACAGTTAGGAGGCACAGAGGGAAGAAGTATAGGAAGGCTTGTTCAGAACCAGCATTATTGGAGCACGACAGATCCTCTGACCGCCGGGGGAGTGTATGCTCCAGTAATGAGGGGGAGGGGGGAAGTGTAGGGCAGGCAAGACAGGTTCTGGTAGTGGGTGACTCTATTATTAGGGGGACAGACAGGGCAATCTGTCACAAAGACCGGGATCGCCGAACGGTGTGCTGCCTCCCTGGCGCTCGAGTCCGGCACATCGCGGATCGGGTTGACAGGTTACTGGGTGGGGCTGGCGAAGACCCAGCGGTCATGGTCCACATCGGCACCAATGACAAAGTGAGTGGTAGATGGAGGGTCCTTAAAAATGATTTCAGGGACCTAGGTAGGAAGCTTAGGGCAAGGACCTCCAAGGTAGTTTTCTCAGAAATACTACCAATCCCGCGAGCCACACAGGAGCGCCAACGGGAAGTTAGGGAGGTGAATAAGTGGCTAAAGAGTTGGTGCAAGGCAGAAGGGTTTGGGTTCATGGAGAACTGGGCCGACTTCGCGGTCGGCTACAGGCTCTACCGTAGGGACGGGCTGCACCTCAATGGGGAGGGTGCAGCGGTGCTGGGGAAGAAGATGGCTAATAGGTTGGAGGAGTTTTTAAACTAGAGACGGGGGGGGAACCAAGGAAATAGGTGGGATGTGAGGCAAGCAAGGGGGAAGGGGAGAAGTGAATATAATGAGGGTGGAGAGGGGGGTGGGGATAGTACAGTTAGATCGTTAGAGAAGAATAGGATGCTAAATAACCCCAAAGTTTTATCTTGCATGCTGACCAACGCAAGAAGCCTGACCAATAAGGCGGATGAGCTGCAGGCGCTTATATCGGAGGAGAGGTATGACATCGTAGGTATAACAGAGACTTGGCTAGACGATAGCTACGACTGGGCGGTAAATTTATTAGATTATAGTTTATTTAGAAGGGACCGGAAACAGGGGAAAGGCGGAGGAGTCTGCTTATATGTAAAGTCATGTCTAAAACCCAGACTAAGGGAAGATATAGGAGAGGGAGAAGAGGGGGTCGAGTCCATGTGGGTAGAGATAGAGGGGGCGAAAAATAATAATAAAATATTACTGGGGGTCTGCTATAAGCCACCAAATATAACAGAGGAGAATGAGAATCTGCTATTAGGACAAATAGACAAAGTAGCAAAACATAATTAAGTGATTGTAATGGGGGATTTCAACTACCCGGATATTGACTGGGAAACAGAAACCTGTAGATCTCAGAAAGGAAAAAGGTTCTTGACAAATATTAAGGATAATTATCTCTCCCAACTAGTGCAGAAACCAACGAGAGGGAAGGCCGTGTTGGACTTAATATTGACTAATAGGCCTGATAAAATAACTGAGGTACAGATAGGGGGGCACCTAGGTAATAGCGACCATAATATTATAGACTTCAAAATGCCCTTCAGTAGGGTTATCAATAAGGGAACAACAAAAACATTAAACTTTAGGAGGGCGAAGTTTGATCAGCTGAAAGAAAGCCTTCAATTTATTGACTGGGACAAAGTTCTTAATCAAAGGAATACGAATAGTAAATGGGAAACCTTCAAAAGAATTCTGAATACTCAGTGCGAGAGGTATATACCGTATGGGAATAAAAGGGCCAGAAATAAGAGGAAACCAATATGGTTGAACAAGAACGTAAAAGGGGCGTTAAATAGCAAAAAAGAGGCATTCAAGAGATTAAAACAGGAAAACAGTAAGGAGGCACTAATGTGTTACAAGAAAAAACGAGAACCTGTAAAAAACAAATAAAAATAGCGAAGGAGGAAACAGAGAGACGTATTGCTAGGGAAAGTAGATCAAACCCCAAACTGTTCTTTACGTATATAAATAGTAAAAGGATTAAATCGGATAATATTGGACCGATAAAAAGTGAGGAAGGCAAAATCATAAAGAAAGATGAGGATAAAGCTAATCTATTAAATAATTTTTTTTCGACAACTTTCACAAAGGAAATCAAACTAACAGGAGAAATGAGAAGTGACAAACTTAATCCTCCACTAAGTATGACAAATCTAACCCAAGCTAGGGTACAGAAACGCCTCAGTAACATTAAAATAAACAAATCACCAGGACCTGATGGCATACACCCACGGGTACTAAGGGAACTAAGTAATGTGATAGACAGACCGTTATATCTTATATTTAAGGACTCTGTTGAGACTGGGTCTGTGCCACTTGATTGGCGACAGGCGAATGTAGTGCCAATATTCAAAAAGGGAGCGAAAAGTGACGCCGGAAACTATCGGCCGGTGAGTCTGACGTCCGTTGTGGGCAAAATTTTTGAAAGCTTCATTAAAGAGGCAATTACGGAGCATCTTGATGCTAATAATCTTTTAATCCCGAACCAACATGGATTCATGAGGAATCGCTCCTGCCAAACAAACCTGATTGACTTCTACGAGGAGGTTAGCTCTCGAGAAGATCAGGGGGAACCAGTGGATGTCGTGTATCTCGACTTCTCAAAAGCGTTCGATAGCGTGCCACATAATAGGTTGGTATACAAAATGAGAATGATGGGGCTGGGGGAAAATGTCTGCAAGTGGGTAGCTAACTGGCTAAAGGATAGAAGGCAGAGGGTGGTTATAAATGGAATATACTCAGATTGGGTAAGCGTCCCTAGTGGGGTACCACAGGGGTCTGTACTAGGCCCAATGTTATTTAATATCTTTATTAACGACATAGTCAACGGGATAAATAGTAAAATATCAATATTTGCAGATGACACAAAGTTATGCAAAACAATTAATACAGAAGAGGACAGTGCAGACCTACACAGGGATTTGGATAAGCTGGGTAGGTGGAGCATTAAATGGCAAATGAGGTTTAACGAGGAGAAATGTAAGGTCATACATATGGGAAGGAAAAATGGAAGTCACCAGTACTCACTGAATGGGAAATCATTGGGGAATTCAGAGATGGAGAAGGACTTGGGCATCTTGATTGATAGCAAACTAAATTGGAGTGCCAAAAGTCAGGCCGCTGCTGTAAGGGCAAACAGGGTAATGGGATGTATCAGAAGAGGTATAGCTGCAAAGGATGAGAACATTGTTCTTCCACTGTACAAAGCACTGGTCAGACCACACTTGGAATACTGTGCTCAGTTATGGGCCCCAATATATAGAAAGGATATAAATGAGCTTGAAAAGGTACAAAGGAGGGCAACAAAATTAATAAAGGGAATGGAGGGACTGCAATACCCAGAGAGGTTGGCAAAACTAGAACTATTCAGCCTGGAAAAGAGAAGGTTGAGGGGGGACATAATAAATGTGTACAAATATGTTAGGGGACAGTATAGAGATCTTGCCCGGGATTTGTTCAAAAGGAGGGATATTACGGTAACAAGAGGGCACTCACTAAGACTGGAAGAGAAAAGGTTTCAGCACCAGCATAGGAAGGGGTTCTTTACGGTAAGAGCAGTGAGAATATGGAATTCACTGAGTGAGGAGACGGTAATGTCGGATTCACTACACCAGTTCAAGCGGGGACTGGATGCATTTCTAGATACCAGGCAGATTTCAGCATATACTTAAAAATAAAATAAAATAGTAGGTTGATACAGGGATTTATTCTGACTGCTGGTTTCAGAGTCGAGAGGGAATTTTTCCTCAGGTGAAGATTGGCCAAATCATTTGGGGTTTTTGCCCTCCTCTGGATCAACTTTAGCAATTACAGAACTAACAGGTCGAACTTGATGGACGCAAGTCTTTATTCGGCTTTACAAACTATGTTACTATGTTACTATGTTACTTTAATAATTGGCAAAACCCAAAAATCTCTGTATATATTTCAAACCAATAGGCCTAGGCCATTCCTGCACAGCCTGAACCTTCACCGGGTCCATCTCAAAGCCCTCGCTGGAGACAATGTAGCCCAAAAACTAATTTTCTGCACAGCGAACTCACTTTTCTCCAGCTTAGCAAAGAGTGAATTATCACTCAATAACTGCAAAACTTAACGTACACTCTGCCAATGGGACTCTAGATCTGGTGAATAAATCAAAATGTCATCCAAATACACAACCACATTCTTACCAATCAAAGGTCTCAGGATGTCATTAATAAGGTTCTGAAAAAATGCAGGTGCATTGTTAAGACCTAAAGGCATCACCAGATTCTCAAAATGACCTACTGGAGTGTTAAAAGCAGATTTCCATTCATCACCCTCCTTTCACTCGTAACAAATTGTATGCCCCCCGGAGATCAATTTTAGAGAACCACTTGGCCCCAACCAACTAGTTAAACAAGTCAGGAATTAACGGCAATGGGTAGGAATTGCGTACGGTAATCTTATTAATTTCACGAAAATCCAGACATAGACGTAAACCCCCGTCCTTTTTTTTAACAAAGAAAAATCCAACTGCCACAGGCGACTTACAAGTCCAAAATTTCTTGGTGAACTCCATTGATAGTGAGGGGAAATGCAGCAACCTTGTGAGTAATACATTTCAAGGGAGTGTTATCAATTGCAATCACAGAAATAGGTGATGACAAAGGTTTGGATTTCAATTTAAGGTTTTCCAAAAACCTTTTATCAATCACATTAAGTGTTGAACCACAATCCACAAATACCTGAAATTCAATCAAATTTTCCTGCAAAGTAGTACTCCCAGAAAGAAATACTCCTGCAGAGCGTAAACAAGCTATACTGGCGTAACTGACCTTTTTTTATTCTTTATTTAAACGAAGCTCACAATACTTAATCAAATGGTCAGCTTTACCACAATAAAGACACAATCCCTCAGCGAACCCCTGGTCTCTTTCCTGAGAGGGGAGCGACTTCGCCCCAACCTCCATCCGTTCTCCAACGTCAGAGCTGATTTTCTGTGGCCTAGGACCTGGCATTACAGGAGTCTTTACCTCATTCTGCCTGAACCTCAGCCTCCTGTCCACACAAACAGCTAATTGCATGGCATCCTGCAGAGTCTCAGGTGCAGGGAATGCAATTAGCAGATCCTTAACCCTGTCACTCAGACCAGCGAGAAATAGGCATTTCAGAGCTGGATCATTTAACTTCTGAAGCCCATCTTCTGAAGTGTGTGCAATAAATTTTCAACATCACCTGACCCCTGATTCAAACGCCTGAGTTGTGCCTCAGCAGATGAGATTCGATCAAGATCGTCATATAATATCCCCATAGCAGAAATAAATTCGTCTACAGACCTTAAACATGGATCATTAGGTTGGAGAGAAAAGGCCCACCCCTGTGGTTCTTTGCGCAAAAGTGACATAATAAAACCAATGCACTGTGATTCATTCCCAAAGGATCTTTTTCTCAAACGAAAATATAACAAACAAGCATTTTTAAAGGAAAAAAATCTTGCTGTTTACCATAAAAAATATCAGGCAGTACTACCTTGGGTTCGACAAAATGCGCTCCAGAACAGCTACTCACATGTTGCTAAAGCTCGGCCACCTCCACAGACAATCCCTGCAGGCGTTGAGCCAACTCCTGGACGGAAACCATACTGATCCCCGAATTTCTTTTCTTTAGTCTCAAACGAAAATATAACAAACAAGCATTTTTAATAGTGTTGAGTGAGCATGCTCGACACTGCTCGATACTCACCCGAGCATCTCACTACTCGGGATGTTCGGCGAGCACCGAGCATTTTTGGGCTACTCGGGCGGGAGCTTAGGTCTCCGCCCTGCATATTTGGCGCTCTTTACAGAGCCAATGAACATGCAGGGATTGCCAGCCAGTCATTGTAATGCCGCAGCCAAGTTGGTTGTGGGCATTACAGTGTTTGGCTGGCCGCACAGCGTCACCTCGAGTATTTAAAACTGGGCGCCGCCATCTTGGACACAGTCGCTCCGGATCAGACAGTGTAGGGAGAGTGCTGCTGAGCTAGGGAGAGATTTATACTGCGAAATAGGTAGTGTAGGGTCTCTAAAGCCTGCAAAATCAAACAAATAGTCCTTCTCAGGACTAATATCCATCCCAGATATCAGGCAGGCAGGCAGGCTGTATAGGAGACGCAGTGGTTATACCAACAAACACTGCATTACAGTCCTGTGTGTTGCTGCTGTTGTTAGGCTTAGCCCCAGGTCTCAGGGGCCAGGAAAAATCCTTTTTTTTTATCTGAATCCACTTTTTTTTTTCCTCAGTCAGACTGCAGAAATACCTTTTGGTATTTCCCCCCCACAAAAAAATTGAGTGTGTCTGTGAGTGTTCAGACACAAATATATCTGTTTAAAAGATTCTGGTGTAGGCCAGAGAAATAGAACTGTGGTTTTCCTCTTCCACGGTTCAAATCTGGGTGTAATCCACCTTTTTGCCTTTTTTACATAAAAAAAAAACAGTTTGAGTGTCTCGCTGACTGTTCAGACACAAATATATCTGATTAAAAGATTCTGGTGTAGGCCAGAGAAATAGAATTGTGGTTTTCCTCTTCCACGGATCAAATCTGGGTGTAATCCACCTTTTTGCCATTTTTACATGAAAAAAAAAAGCAGTTTGAGTGTCTCGCTGACTGTTCAAACACAAATATATCTGTTTAAAAGATTCTGGTGTAGGCCAGAGAAATAGAACTGTGGTTTTCCTCTTCCACGGATCAAATCTGGGTGTAATCCACCTTTTTGCCTTTTTTACATATAAAAAAACAGTTTCAGTGTCTCGCTGACTGTTCAGACACAAATATATCTGTTTAAAAGATTCTGGTGTAGGCCAGAAAACTAGAACTGTGGTTTTCCTCTTCCACGGTTCAAATCTGGGTGTAATTCACCTTTTTGCCTTTTTTACATAAAAAAAATCAGTTTGAGTGTCTCGCTGACTGTTCAGACACAAATATATCTATTTAAAAGATTCTGATGTAGGCCAGATAACTAGAACTGTGGTTTTCCTCTTCCACGGTACAAATCTGGGTGTAATCCACCTTTTTGCCTTTTTTTTTATATAAAAAAAACAGTTTCAGTGTCTTGCAGACTGTTCAGACACAAATATATCTGTTTAAAAGATTCTGGTGTAGGCCAGAGAACTAGAACTGTGGTTTTCCTCTTTCACAGTTCAAATCTGGGTGTAATCCACCTTTTTGCCTTTTTACATAAAAAAAAACTGTTTCAGTGTCGTGGAACTGGACGTTCTGGTGATGGTGCGTGCAGAGGACGGGGCCGTGGCCAAGGTGAAAATGTGCCCCAACCAACAGCCACATCTTCTCGCTCCCAGTTCTTGACCGAATTACTAGGGAAGCACACAACAACACCACTATTGCAAACTGATCAGTGTGAACAGGTTATTAATTGTATAGCAGATAATACTTCTAGTCACCTGGGCACCCCCACCTCCGGTCTGTCTTCCACAAGGTCAAGTCTTAGTAGCCGTGAGTCTCGACCGCATACTCCTCCTCACCCTGATGCTCCTTCCTCTCACCATGTCAAGTGTCGTCAGACAGCAACTGATCCCACAGTTGGACACTCTGAAGAGCTGTTCACTGGTCCATTTCCATATTTGGGCCCCTCGCCTGCTCCGCTTGAAGTGGTGGAAGAGGAGATCCCATGTAGCAATGGCAAAATATTTGAACAGCCACAGCCACTGGAAGGCGACGCTGGCAATTTGCCACAAGAGGTGGACGATGACGAGACACAATTGCCACGAAGTGAGGAGGAGGACTGTGGTGCAGAAGTGGAAGAGGAGGAGGTGGTGGATGATCTAGTAACTGACCCAACGTGGCAGGAGGACACGCAGAGCGAGGCCAGCAGCACACAGGGGGAGGGAGGCAGAGTACCCCAACAGGCAGGAAGAAGCAGTGTGGTGGCCGCAGACAGAAGGCGGGCAACCATTCCTCGTAACACCAACATGAGGGACGGTGCCAGTACAACCAGTAGGTCTTCCAGAGTCTGGAATTTTTTTAAAAACTCTGCTGATAACCCCAAAAAGGCCATTTGTACCACCTGACTGGTCAGCATCAGCAGGGTGACAAAACTACCAGCCTGACCACCACAAGCATGATCAGGCACATGGCAGCAAAGCACACGACTTTGTGGGGCGAACCCCAGGATCCATGACCAGTGTTAGCGGGTCTCACCACTGCTTCTTCCGCTGTTGTGCGTGTAAGAGAATCCCCTGTTGTGCGTGCAAGGCAATTCCCTGTCCATACTGCATGCAAAGATGCCCCTCCTCTCAGCCTTCACTTGTTATGGCAGTTTCTCAAGAAGCAGTATCAGTGTCCACGTCCACGTCCCACCGCAGCGTTCAATTGTCCATATCCCAGACCTCTGAACGAAAGCTCAAATTCGCAGCCAATGCCCCACAGGCCACAGTCCTAAATTCGCACATTTCACGACTGCTTGTGTTGGAAATGCTGCCTTTTAGGCTGCTGGAGATGGAATCCTTCCGCAACCTTATGGCGGTGGCCGTCCCTCGGTACTCGGTCCCCAGCCGACACTATTTTGCCCGGTGTGCCATCCCCGCACTACACAAGCACGTGTCCCAAAACATCTGCCGTGCCCTCAACAACGCAGTTACTGGGAGAGTCCACCTGAGATTGACACGTGGACAAGTGCTTGTGGCCAGGGACGGTACATCTCCATGTCAGCACACTGGGTAAACATAGTGGAAGCCGGGATCCAGTCGGACCTTGGGACGGAACACATCCTCCCCACACCGAGGATTGCGGGCCCTATGTTAGTCAGAGTTGCCCCCACAGTGTACAGCTCCTGCGCACCTCCTCCTCATGTTCAGCCTCCATCTCAGATATCACCACATCAGTTACAAGCTGGAAGCACTGCAGTACTGCCTCAGCCAAGCGGAAACTCATAAACTTAGGTGATAAACCTCACACTGCTTGTGAGTTGTGGACAGCTGTGAAAGTGCAGGCAGATCTGCGGCTGAGACCGCTGAACCTACATCCAGGCATGGTCGTGTGTGACAATGGCCGTAACCTGGTGGCGGTTCTGAGGCGAGGCGAGGTCACACACGTACCATGCCTGGCTCATGTGCTTAACCTTGTGGTTCAGCGGTTTCTTAAATCGTACCCCGAGTTGCCAGATCTGCTCGTCAAAGTACGCCGCCTGTCAGCTCATTTTCGGAAGTCGGCTACAGCCTTTGCTGTGTTGCAGCAGCGTTTGCAGCTTCCGGCACACTGACTGGTACGTTGGAACTCTACCCTCCACATGTTGCAAAGGATTTGTGAGCAGAAGAGAGCAATTGTGGAGTACCAGCTGCAACAAGGCCGTCAATATTCAGGTCAGACTCCACACATAAGACCTCAGGAGTAGACCTGGATGTCTGACATATGTACCATCCTGACAAACTTTGACGAGTCCACCAAGATGGTGAGTGGCGATGACTCCTCGTCTCTTCCAAGGGGGATTAAAATCGTCTTGTTAAGCTACTGTGACCTCCACATCTCTTCCAAGGGTCATTAATATTGTCTTTTTATTCCACTGGGACCTCCACCACTCTTCCAAGGGGCATTGATATTGTCTTTTTATTCCACTGTAACCTCCACCACTCTTCCAAGGGGCATTGATATTGTCTTTTTATTCCTCTGGGACCTCTACCACTCTTCCAAGGGTCATTGATATTGTCTTTTTATTCCACTGGGACCTCCACCACTCTTCCAAGGGGCATTGATATTGTCTTTTTATTCCACTGCGACCTCCACCACTCTTCCATGGGGCATTGATATTGTCTTTTTATTCCACTGTAACCTCCACCACTCTTCCAAGGGGCATTGATATTGTCTTTTTATTCCACTGTAACCTCCAGCACTCTTCCAAGGGGCATTGATATTGTCTTTTTATTCCACTGGGAACTCCACCACTCTTCCAAGGGGCATTGATATTATATTTTTATTCCACTGGGACCTCCACGTCTCTTCCAAGGGGCATTAAAACCGTCTTGTTAAGCTACTGTGACCTCCACGTCTCTTCCAAGGGGCATTAAAACGGTCTTGTTAAACCACTCTGAACTGCACGTCTCTTCCAAAGGGCATAAAAATCGTCTTGTTAAGCTACTGTGACCTCCACGTCTCTTCCAAGGGTCATTGATATTGTCTTTTTATTCCACTGTAACCTCCACCACTCTTCCAAGGGGCATTGATATTGTCTTTTTATTCCACTGGGACCTCCATGTCTCTTCCAAGGGGCATTAAAACCGTCTTGTTAAACCACCCGAACTTCATGTCTCCTCCAAGGGGCATTAAAACCTTCTTATTAAGCTACTGTGACCTCCACGTCTCTTCCAAGGGGCATTAAAACCATCTTGTTAAACCACTCTGAACTCCACAGCTCTTCCAAGGGGCATTGAAATGCTGTTTTTAATTACCTCCATTGCATTTCCTCCTAATTTTAGTCAGCTTTTGCTTTTCAATGCATAGGCGAACACTAAGGGAGACCCACTCCCCAATAATGGGTAGAGGGTTTTTAGTATGCTGTAATCCACGTCTGTTTCAAGGGGCATTGCAGTTCCTCATAATTTTTAGAAAGCCTTCCATTCACTGCTTAGGCCAACAATGTACAGGAGACCCAGTTGCTATAAATGGAAAAACGGTTTAGTTAGGGCCCTCAGACCTCCATGTCACTTCCAAGAGGCATTGGAGTGCCTCGAAATTTTTGGTAGGCATTGCACTCACTATATGCCCTATAACTGTGTAGCCAAACCGCTCCTTTTGGTACAGAAACATATCCTACAAGACATGTGTGGTTGACTGGCCTGATATTGATGTGAATGGTCCCTGTTCCTCCTGCTCTTTCTCCTTTTCCACCACCTCATCCATTATTCATCACCTGAAGCTTTGTTTTAACGGGAGTCATAGAACTGGGATAGTAGCAGAAAACATCCAGCAATCCTCGGAGAAGGTAGGATATGCGCCAAAACGCTGACCACCTCAGACCTAGCCGCTACTACATACATGCGCTTGCATTCCAAGGAACAGAGAGCTAAGGAGATGGATGGCCTCATGATCATGAATAATTAACTTGTTGTGTAGGAGGCCGACCACTGCTGCTGTCTACCTTCTGAACTTTGTGTTGAAGCCTGATTGACCCAGGACCCGCAATCCTCTATGTCTGGAGGACGTATTGCTTCCCAGTGTCCAACTGTGTCCCAGCTTCCACAATATTAATCCAGTGTGAAGGCGTCAGTGAGATGGACCATCCCTGGCCACATTCACTTGTCCACGTGTTTGTGGTTAGGCTGTCCTTCCCACTAAATACACTGCTGAGGGCACAGGTAATGTTTTGGTATGCGTGCTTGTGTATAAGGCGCACTGGGACAAATAGGGGCGGCTGGGTACCGTTTATGGACACCCAGCCACCCCCAGGCTGCTGGGGACCATGTGTGGGCACCCGGCCGCGGGGCAGCTGGGGACCGAGTATGGATACCAGGCCGCCGATGCAGCCATGACGTGGTGGCCAGATTCCGCCTCCACATGCCTAAAAGGCCCAATTTCAAGTGCAAGCAAGCATTGCAGCCTGGGAGTGGGTGGGTGGCAGGCTGCATACTTCCGCTTGCATTGCAAGGAATAGGGAAGGTACAATTGAACACTGCCCTGGGACAAGGACTTGAACGGGGATAGTTGCAAGTCTGCAATGACAGGTGCAGGGCGGGAGGCATCTTCACATGTGCCATGAACAGGGGGTTGGTGTGCACACACTACAGCGGAATAGGCTGTCCTTCCCACTAAATGCACTGGGGAGGGCACAGGTAATGTTTTGGTATGCACGCTTGAGTATAAGGCACACCGGGACAAATAGGGGCGGCTGGGGACCGAGTATGGACACCGGGCCGCCCCCTGGAGGCTGGGGACTGAGTGTGGACACCCGGCCGCCGGGTGGCTGGGGAATGAGTATGGATACCAGGCCGCCGACGCAGCCATGACATGGTGGCCGGCGTCTGCCTCCACAAGCCTAAAAGGTCCCATTTCAAGTGCAAGCTAGCAGTATAGTATTGCAGCCTGCGGGTGGGTGGGTGGTTGGCTGCATATTTGCGCTTGCATTGCAAGGAATGGGGGAGGTACATTTGAACACTGCCCTGGGACAAGGACTTGCACGGGGATAGTTGCAAGTCTGCATCTTCTGATGCAGCAAGGATCACTTCTGATGGGCACACTTTTAGGCAGTGACCTGGGTGTCAGAGATGCTTCCAGGGGTCTTCCCCATGCTGTTCTCATATCTTTTCAGCACTGTATGCATGTGTCCCACAGCACATGGCCAGATAAGGTTGTAAAATGTTAAAATGACATTTCCCGGTGAATGCATTTGTCACGGTTGAAAGCAATACAAAAGTGCAAAAACGCATAAAAAATGCTACTTGTGAACATAGCCCAAGGTGTGGAGGAGTATTTTTGTTTTTGGATATTTATTTTACCTTATACACAAGTCTTTACCCTGGAAGGGATGTTCCTTAACATATTTCACAGGAAAACAGTTTCAGTTTCGTTTTTGAACAATTTATTGTGAGCCCGTAAAAATGGCTTAATACCTCTGACCACGTTGTTGGCCCCATATAATGCTCCATACAGAATAATGGACTCCATATAATGCTCCAGTCAGAATAACTGGCCCCATATAATGCTCGATACACTATAATGAGGCCCATATAATGCTCCATACAGAATAATGGGCCCCATATAATGCTCCGTACAGTATAATGGATCCCATATAATGCTCCATACAGAATAATGGGTCCCATATAATGCTCCATACAGAATAATGGGCCTCATATAATACTACATATAGAATAATGAAACCCATATAATGCTCGATACACTTTAATGAGGCCCATATAATGCTCCATACAGAATAATGGACCCCATATAATGCACCATACAGAAAAATGGACCCCATATAATGCTTCATACAGAATAATGGACCACATATAATGCTCCGTACAGTATAATGGATCCCATATAATGCTCCATACAGAATAATGGACCCTATATAATGTTCCATAGAGAAAAATGGACGCCATATAATGCTCCATACAGTATAATGGACCCCATATAATGCCCCATGCAAAATAATGGACCCCAAATAATGCTCCATACAGAATAATTGGCCCCATATAATGCTCCATACAGAATAATAGACCCTATATAATGCTTCATACAGAATAATGGGCTCCATATAATGCTCCATAACGAATAATGGACCACATGTAATGCTCCATACAAAATAATGGACCCCATATAATGCTCCATGCAGAATAATTGGCCCCATATAATGCTTCATAGAGAATAATGGTCCCCATGTAATACTCCATATAGAATAATGGGCCCCATATAATGCTCCATATAGAATAATGGGCCTCATATAATTATAAGACTACATACAGAATAATGGACCCCATAAAATGCTCCATACATAATAATGGGCCCAGGGGTCAGGGTTCCGACACTTGCCCGGGTGCCCTGGGTGCTGATGATGGTCCTGCCCCCCATGGTCCTCCATACAATATAATACACTTGCCATGGTCCTCCATCCAGTATAATGCTTCCCATGGTCCTCCAAACAGTATAATGCACCCCTAAAGTCCTCCATACAATATAATGCACCCCCATCATCCTCCATACAATATAAAGCACCCCTAATGGTCCTCCATACAATATAATGCATCCCGTATGGTCCGCTATACATTATAATGTATCCCCATGGTTCTATATACAATATAATGCACTCCCTATGGTCCTCCATACAATATATTGCACCCCCCATGGTAATCCATACAGTATAATGCACCAATAATGGTCCTCCATACAATATAATTCACCCCTAATGGTCCTAATCATCCTCCATACAATATAATGCACTCCCTATGGTCCTTCATATAGTATAATGCAACCCTCATGGTCATCCATAAAGTATAATGCACCCACATTGTTCTCCAAAAAATATAATGTACCCCCATGGTCCTAAATACACTATAATTCACACCCATGGTCCTTCATACAATATAATGCACCCCATGGTCCTCAAATCAATATAATGCACCCACATGGTCCTCCATACACTTTAATGCACTCTCCAAGGTCCACCATACAATATAATGCATCTCTAATGGTTCTCCATGCAATATAATGCACTCCCCATGGTCCTTCATACAGTATAATGCACCCCCCATAGTCATCAAAAAAGTATAATGCACCCCCATGGTCCTCCATAAAATAAAATGCACCCTCCATGGTCCTTCATACTGTATAATTCACTCCCCATGGTCCTCCATACAATATAATGCATCTCGCATGGTTCTCTACACAATACAATGCACCCCTAATGGTCCTCCATACAATATAATGCATCCCCCATGGTTCTCCATACAATATAATGCACCCCTAATGGTCCTCCATACAATATAATGCATCCCTAATGATGCTAATGGTCCTCCATACAATACAATGCACTCCCCATGGTCCTCCATACAGTATAATGCACCCCCCATGCTCATCCATAAAGTATAATGCACCCCTCATGGTCCTCCATAAAATATAAGGAACCCCCCATGGTCCTTCATACAATATAATGCATCCTCATGGTCCTCCATACAATATAATGCACCCCATGGTCCTCCATACAATACAATGCACTCCCCATGGTCCTTCATACAGTATAATGCACCCCCCATAGTCATCAAAAAAGTATAATGCACCCCCATGGTCCTCCATAAAATAAAATGCACCCTCCATGGTCCTTCATACAGTATAATTCACTCCCCATGGTCCTCCATACAATATAATGCATCTCGCATGGTTCTCTACACAATACAATGCACCCCTAATTGTCCTCCATACAATATAATGCATCCCCCATGGTTCTCCATACAATATAATGCACCCCTAATGGTCCTCCATACAATATAATGCATCCCTAATGATGCTAATGGTCCTCCATACAATACAATGCACTCCCCATGGTCCTCCATACAGTATAATGCACCCCCCATGCTCATCCATAAAGTATAATGCACCCCTAATGGTCCTCCATAAAATATAAGGAACCCCCCATGGTCCTTCATACAATATAATGCATCCTCATGGTCCTCCATACAATATAATGCACCCCATGGTCCTGCATGCAATATAATGCACGCCACATGGTCCTCCATACAATATAATGCACCCATAATGGTCCTCCATACAATATAATGCACCCCTAATGGTTCTAATGGTCCTCCATACAATATATTGCACTCCCCATGGTCCTCCATACAGTATAATGCAACCCCCATGGTCATCCATAAAGTATAATGCACCCCCATTGTCCTCCAAAAAATATAATGTACCCCCATGGTCCTAAATACACTATAATTCACACCCATGGTCCTTCATACAATATAATGCACCCCATGGTCCTCAAATCAATATAATGCACCCACATGGTCCTCCATACACTTTAATGCACTCCCCAAGGTCCACCATACAATATAATGCATCTCTAATGGTTCTCCATGCAATATAATGCACTCCCCATGGTCCTTCATACAGTATAATGCACCCCCCATAGTCATCAAAAAAGTATAATGCACCCCCTTGGTCCTCCATAAAATAAAATGCACCCTCCATGGTCCTTCATACAGTATAATTCACTCCCCATGGTCCTCCATACAATATAATGCATCTCGCATGATTCTCTACACAATACAATGCACCCCTAATGGTCCTCCATACAATATAATGCATCCCCCATGGTTCTCCATACAATATAATGCACCCCTAATGGTCCTCCATACAATATAATGCATCCCTAATGATGCTAATGGTCCTCCATACAATATAATGCACTCCCCAAGGTCCTTCATACAGTATAATGCACCCCCATGCTCATCCATAAAGTATAATGCAACCCTCATGGTCCTCCATAAAATATAAGGAACCCCCCATGGTCCTTCATACAATATAATGCATCCTCATGGTCCTCCATACAATATAATGCACCCCATGGTCCTCCATGCAATGTAATGCACTCCACATGGTCCTCCATACAATATAATGCACCCCTAATGGTCCTCCATACAATATAATGCACCCCTAATGGTTCTAATGGTCCTCCATACAATATATTGCACTCCCCATGGTCCTCCATACAGTATAATGCACACCCCATGGTCATCCATAAAGTATAATGCACCCCCATGGAGCGCAATACAATATAATGCACCCCCATAGTCCTCGATACAATATAATGTACCCCCATGGTCTTCTATACAATACAATGCTGCCCTAATGGTCATCCATGCAGTATAATTCACCCCCTATGGCCTCATACAATATAATGCATCCAACGGTCCTCCATACAATATAATGTATCTCCCATGGTCCTTCATACAATATAATGCATCCCCATGGTTCTCCATACAGTATAATGCACCCCCATGGTCCTCCATACAATATAATGCACTCCTATGGTCCTCCATACAATGTAATGCACCCCATGGTCGTCCATACATTATAATGCACTCCCCATGGTCCTTTATACAGTATAATGCACCCCCCATGGTCCTCCATACAATATAATTCACTTTCCATGGTCCTCTTTACAATGTAATGTACTCCCCATGGTCCTCCATACAGTATAATGTACTCCCCATGGTCCTTCATACAATATATTGCACCCCCATGGTCCTCCAAACAACATAATGCACTTCCCATGGTCCTACATACAGTATAATGCACCCCCCATAGTCCTCCATACAGTATAATGCACTCCCCATGGTCCTCCATACAGCACAATGCACCCCCCATGGTCCTCCATACAATATAATGCACTCCCCATGGTTCTCCATACAGTATAATGCACTCTCCATGGTCCTATATACAATATAATGCACCCCTAATGGTCCTCCATACAATATAAAGCACCCCCATGATCAGCCATACAATATAATGCACCCCTAATGGTCCTCCATGTAATATAATGCACTCCCCATGGTCCTTCATACACTATATGCACCCCTCATAGTCATCCATAAAGTATAATGCACCCCCCATTTTCTTCCATTAAATTTAATGCACCCCCCAATCTCCTCCATACACTATAATTCACTCCCCATGGTCCTCCATACACTTAAATTCACTCCCCAAGTTCCTTGATAAAATATAATGCACCCCATGGTCCTCCATACAATATAGTGAAGCCCCCATGGTCCTCCATACAATACATGTGCATCCACCATGATCTTCTATACAGTGTTTTGCACCCTCATGGTCCTACATACAATATAATGCAACCCAATGGCACCCCATACAATTAAAATGCACCCCATGGTCCTCCATACAATATGATGCACCCCCATGGTCCTCCATACAATATAATATACCCCCCTTGTTCCATTATACAAAATAATGCACCACTAATGGTCCTATATACAATATAGTGTATTTCCCATGGTCCTTCATACAATATTATGCATTACCATGGTCCTCTATACAGTAAAATGCATCCCCATGGTCCTCCGTACAGTATAATGCACTTCCCATGGTCCTCCATACAATACATTGCACCCCCATGGTCCTTCATACAATATAATGAGCCCTCATGGTCCTCCATACAATATAATGCTGCCCTCATGGTCCTTCATACAGTATAATGCACTCCCCATGGTGCTCCATACAGTTTAATGCTGCCCTCATTGTCCTTCATACAGTATAATGCTCCCCCCATGGTCCTCCATACAATATATTGCACCCACACATGGTCATCCATACAAAATTCTGAACCCCCAATGGTCCTCCATACACTATAATTCACTTCCAATGGTCCTTCATACAATATAAAGGACCCCTATGGTACTCCATACAATATATTACACCACCATGGTCAACCATACAATATAATGCACTCCCCATGGTCCTCCACACAATATAATCCACCCCCATGGTCCTTCATACAATGTAATGAACCCCAATGGTCCTCCACACAATATAATGCACTCCCCATTGTCCTCCATACAGTATAATGCACCCCCATGGTCCTCCATACAATATCATGCACTCCCCATGGTCCTCCATACAATATAATGCACCCCCATGGTCCTCCATACAATATCATGCACTCCCCATGGTCCTCCATACAGTATAATGCACCCTCCATGGCCCTCCATACAAAATCATGCACTCCCCATCGTCCTCCATACAATATATTGCACCCCTACATGGTCATCCATACAAAATTCTGCACCCCAAATGGTCCGCCATACAATATAATGCAGCCCAAATAGTCCTCCATACAATATAATTCACTTCTCATGGTCTTCCATACAATATAATGCACTCCATGGTCCTCTATACAATATAATGCACCGCTAATGGTCCTCCATACAATATAATGCAACCCCATCGTCCTCCATACAATATAATGCACTCCTTATGGTCCTCCATACAGTTTAATGCATCTCCAATGGTCCTCCATACAATATAATGCATCCCCATGGTCATATATACATTAAAATGCACCCCTATGTTCTTCCATACAATATAATGCACACTCATGGTCCCCCATACAATATAATGCACCCTCATGGCCCTACATACAATATAATGCACCCCATGGTCCTTCATACAATATAATGTATCTCCCATGGCCCTCCTTACAATATAATGCATCCCCATGGTCCTAGATACATTATAATGTACCCCTATGGTCCTCCATAAAATCTAATGCATTCCCCATGATCCTCCATACAATATAATGCACCCAAATGGTCCTTCATACAATATAATGCACCCCCATGGTCCTCCAAACAATATAATGCACTCCCCATGGTCCTCCATACTGTATAATGTACCCTCATGGCTCTACATACAATATAATGCACTTTCCAAGGTCCTCAATACGATATAATGCACTCCCCATGGCCTTCATACAGAATAAAGTATCCCCATGGACCTTTATACAATATAATGCACTCCCCATGGTCCTCCATGCAATATAATGCACTACCCATGGTACTCCATACAATATAATGCACACCCCATGGTCCTCCATACAGTATAATGCACCCTCATGGATCTACATACAATATAATGCACTTTCGAAGGATCTCAATACCATATAATGCACTCCCTATGGTCTTCATACAGAATAAATTATCCTCCATGGTCCTTCATACAATATAATGCACTCCCCATAGTCCTCCATACAATATAATGCACTCCCCATGGTCCTCCATACAGTATAATGCACGCCACATGGTCCTTCATACAGTACAATGCACCACCCATGGTCTCTAATACAGTATAATGCCCTCCCCAGGGTCCTCCATACAATATAATGTACTCCCCATGGTCATCCATACAGTATAATGCACCCCCATGGTCTCCCATACAATATAAAGCAATCCCCATGGTCCTCCATACAGTATAATGCACCCGCCATGGTCCTCCATACAATATAATGCACTTCTCATGGCCCTCCATACAATAGAATACACTCCCCATGGTCCTCCATACAGTATAATGCACCCCCATGGTACTTCATACAATATAATGCACCCCCATGGCCCCCCATACAATAAAATTCACTCCCCAGGTCCTCCATACAATATCATGCACTCCCCATGGTCCTCCATACAATATATTGCACCCCCACATGGTCATCCATTCAAAATTCTGCACCCCTAATGGTCCTCCTTACATTACAATGCACCCCTAATGGTCCTCCATACAATATAATGCACTCTCCATGGTCTTCCATACAGTATAATGCACCCCCCATGGTACTCCATAAAATATATTGAGCCCCTCATGGTCCTCCATACACTATAATTCACTTCTCATGGTTCTCCATACAATATAACGCACCCCATGGTCCTCCATACAATATAATGCACCCCCATGTTCTTCCATACAATATAATGCATCCCCCATGGTCCTCCATAAAATATATTGAGCCCCTCATGGTCCTCCATACACTATAATTCACTTCTCATGGTTCTCCATACAATATAACGCACCCCATGGTCCTCCATAAAATATAATGCACCCCCATGTTCCTCTATACAATATAATGCACCCCAATGGTCCTCTATACAACATAATGCACCCCTAATGGTCCTCCATACTGTATAATGCATCTCCCATGGCCCTCCATACAATATAATGCATCCCCATGGTCCTCCATACAATATAATGCACCCCCATGGTCCTCCATACAATTTAATGCACCCCAGTGGTCCTCTATGCAATATAATGCACCCCTAATTGTTCTCCATACAGTATAATGCATCTCCCATTGTCCTCCATACAATATAATGCATTCCCATGGTCCTCTATACCATATAATGCACCCCATGGTCTTCCATACTTTAAAATGCACCCCTATGGTCAACCATATACTATAATGCACCCCCATGGTCCTCCATACAATATACTGCACTCCACATGGTCAACCATACAGTATAATACACCCCCCAAGGCCCTCCATACAATTTAATGCACCCCATGGTCCTCCATACAATATAATGTATCTCCCATGGTCTTCCATATAATATAATGCATCCCCATGGTCCTCCATACATTATAATGCACCCCCATGGTCCTCCATAAAATATAATGCATTCCCCATTATCTTCCATACAATACAATGCACCCCCATGGTCCTTCATACAATATCATGCACTCCCTATGGTCCTCCATACAATATATTGTACCCCCACATGGTCATCGATACAAAATTATGCACCCCTAATGGTCCTCCTTACATGACAATGCACCCCTAATTGTCCGCCATACAATATAATGCATCCCCATGGTCCTCTATACAATATAATGCACCCCATGGTCCTCCAAACATTAAAATGCACCCCTATGGTCCTCCATACAATACAATGCACCCCCATGGTATCCCATACAATAATATGCACTCCCCATGGTCATCCATACAGTATAATGCACCCCCCATGGCCATCCATACAATATAATGCACCACATGGTCCTCCATACAGTATAATGCTCCCCCCATGGTCCTCCATACAATATAATGAGGAGCCCTCATGGTCCCCCATACAATATAATGCACTCCCCATGGTCTACCATACAGTATAATGCACTCCATGGTCATCCATAAAGTATAATGTACCCTCTATGGTCCTTCATAAAATATAATGAACCCCTCATGGTCCTCCATACACTATAATTCACTCCCCATGGTCATCCATACAATATAATGCACCCCCATGGTCCTTCATATTTTGCAACCACACATTGTCATCCATACAAAATTATGAACCCCTAATGGTCCTCCATACATTATAATGCACCCCTAATGGTCCTCCATACAATATAATGCACTCCCCATGGTCTACCATACAGTATAATGCACCCCCATGGTCATCCATAAAGTATAATGCACCCCCTACGGTCCTCCATAAAATATAATGAACCACTCATGGTCCTCCATACGCTATAATTCACTTCCCATGGTGTTCCATACAATATAATGCACCCCCATGGTCCTCCATACATTATCATGCACCCCCATGGTCCTCCATACAATATAATGCACTCCACATGGTCATCCATACAATATAATGCACCCCCATGGTCCTTCATACAATATAATGCACCCCCATGGTCCTCCATACAATATAATGCATCCCCATGTTCCTCCATACAGTATAATGCACCCCCCTTAGTCCTCCATACAACATCATGCACTCCCCATGGTCCTCCATACAGTATAATGCACCCTCCATGGTCCTCCACACAATATCATGCACTCCCCATGGTCCTCCATACAATATATTGCACCCCCACATGGTCATCCATACAAAATTCTGCACCCTTAATGGTCCTTCATACATTGTAATGCACTCCCAATAGTCCTCCATACAATATAATGCACTCCCCATGGTCTTCCATACAGTATAATGCACCCCCATTGTCATCCTTAAAGTATAATGCACACCCCCATGGTCCTCCATACAATATAATGCAGCCCCATGGTCCCCCATACAATAAAATGAACTCCCCATGGTCATCCATACATTATAATGCACCCCCATGGCCCTCCACACAATATAATGCATCCCATGGTCCTCTATACAATATAATGTATCTCCCATGGTCCTCCATACAGTATAATGCACCCCCATGGTCCTCCATAAAATATAATGCATTCCCCATGATCCTCCATACAATATAATGCACCCCCATGGTCCTTCATACAATATAATGCACTCCCCATGGTCCTCCATTCAGTATAATGTACCCCCATGGTCCTGCATACAATATAATGCACTTCCCATGGTCCTCCATACAATATAATGCACTCCACATGGTCATCCATACAATATAATGCACCCCCATGGTCCTTCATACAATATAATGCACCCCCATGGTCCTCCATACAATATAATGCATCCCCATGTTCCTCCATACAGTATAATGCACCCCCCTTAGTCCTCCATACAATATCATGCACTCCCCATGGTCCTCCATACAGTATAATGCACCCTCCATGGTCCTCCACACAATATCATGCACTCCCCATGGTCCTCCATACAATATATTGCACCCCCACATGGTCATCCATACAAAATTCTGCACCCTTAATGGTCCTCCATACATTGTAATGCACTCCTAATAGTCCTCCATACAATATAATGCACTCCCCATGGTCTTCCATACAGTATAATGCACC
The DNA here is from genome assembly GCF_046119375.1 of Phyllobates terribilis. NCBI lineage: Eukaryota > Metazoa > Chordata > Amphibia > Anura > Dendrobatidae > Phyllobates > Phyllobates terribilis. The sequence continues at coordinate 215,433,388 of NW_027362769.1, read as the reverse complement.
CCCATTGTCATCCTTAAAGTATAATGCACACCCCCATGGTCCTCCATAAAATATAATGAACCCCTCATGGTCCTCCATACGCTATAATTCACTTCTCGTGGTCTTCCATACAATATAATGCACTCCATGGTCCTCCATACAATATTATGCACCCCTAATGGTCCTCCATAAAGTATAATGCATCTCCTATGGTCCTCCATACAATATAATGCACCCCCATGGTCCCCCATACAATAAAATGCACTCCCCATGGTCATCCATACATTATAATGCACCCCCCATGGCCCTCCATACAATGTAATGCACCCCATGGTCCTCTATACAATATAATGTATCTCCCATGGTCCTCCATACAGTATAATGCACCCCCATGGTCCTCCATAAAATATAATGCATTCCCCATGATCCTCCATACAATATAATGCACCCCCATGGTCCTTCATACAATATAATGCACTCCCCATTGTCCTCCATTCAGTATAATGTACCCCCCATGGTCCTGCATACAATATAATGCACTTCCCATGGTCCTCAATACAATATAATGCACTCCCCATGGTACTTCATAGAGTATAATATACCCCCATGATCCTTCATACAATATAATGTGCTCCCCATGGTCTTCCATACAATATAATGCACTGCCCATGGCTCTCCATACAATATAATGCACTCCCCATGGTCCTCCATAAAGTATAATGCACTCCACATGGTCCTCCATACAGTATTATGCACCCCCCATGGTCCTTCATACAATATAAAGCACTCCACATGGACCTCCATACAGTATAATGCCCTCCCCATGGTCCTCCATACAATATAATGTACTCCCCATGGTCCTTCATACAGTATAATGCACCCCATGGTCCTCCATACAATATAATGCACTCCCCATGGTCCTCCATAAAGTATAATGCACCCCTCATGGTCCTTCATACCATATAATGCACTTCCCATGGTCCACCATACAATATAATGCACTCCCCATGGTCTTTCATACAATATCATGCTGCCCCATGGTCCGCCATACAATATAATGCACTCCCCAGGTCCTCCATACAATATCATGCACTCCCCATGGTCCTCCATACAATAAATTGCACCCCCATATGGTCATCCATACATAATTATGCACCCCTAATGGTCCTCCATACATTATAATCCACCCCTAATGGTCTGCCATACAATATAATGCACTCCCCAGGTCTTCCATACAATATCATGCACTCCCCATGGTCCTCCATACAATAAATTGCACCCCCACATGGTCATCCATACATAATTCTGCACCCCTAATGGTCCTCCTTACATTATAATGCACCCCTAATGGTCCTCCATACAATATAATGCACTCCCCATGGTCTTCCATACAGTATAATGCACCCCCCATGGTCCTCTATAAAATATAATGAACCCCTCATGGTCCTCCATACACTATAATTTACTTCTCATATTCCTCCATACAATATAATGCACCCCCATGGTCCTCCATACAATATAATGCACCCCCATGGTCCTCCATACAATATAATGCATCTCGCATGGTCCTCCATACAATATAATGAATCCCCCATGGTTCTCTATGCAATATAATGCACTCCCCCATGATCCTCCATACAATGTAATGCACGCCAAATGGTCCTCCATGTAATACAATGCACTCACCATGGTCCTTCATACAGTATATGCACCCCTCATGGTTATCCATAAAGTATAATGCACCCCCCATGGTTCTCCATAAAATTTAATGCACCTGCCATGCTCCTCAATACACTATAATTCACTCTCCATGGTCCTCCATACAATATAATGCACCCCCATGGTCCTCCATACAATATAATGCACCCAAATGGTCCTCCATACAACATAGTGCACCCCCCATGGTCTTCCATAAAATGCAATGCATCCCCCACGATCTTCTATACATTATAATACACCCTCATGGTCCTCCATACGCTTTAATGCAGTCCTCATGGTCCTCCATACAATATAATTCACTCTCCATGGTCCTCCATACAATATAATTCACTCTCCATGGTCCTCCATACAATATAATGCACCCCCATGGTCCTCCATACAATATAATGCACCCCCATGGTCCTCCATACAACATAGTGCACCCCCCATGGTCTTCCATAAAATGCAATGCATTCCCCACGATTTTCTATACATTATAATACACCCTCATGGTCCTCCATACAATATAATGCAACCCAATATCCCCTAATTCAATATAATGCACCCAATGGTCCTCCATACAATATGATTCACCCCCATGATCCTCCATACAATATTATGCACCCTCCATGGTCCTTTATTCAATATAATGCATCCTCATGGTCCTCCATACAATATCATGCACTCTCCATGGTCTCCCATACAGTATAATGCACTCCCCATGGTCCTCCATACATTATAATGCACCCCCATAGTCCTCCATACAATATAACGCACCTGTGGCACCCCAGAGGGCCTGGTTGCCAAAGTGGTATTGCTTCCCTCAAAAGAGGTAATACCATGTCTGGAAGCAAGCGGGAGCCCTTTTGGTCAGGTACAGTATACATGCAACACTTTCCTGGCTCCAGGCCAGCAAGGGGAGTTCCTCCCCTTGGCAACTGGTATCTGGGGGCGGGGTTAGTTTAGTCAGTGTCAAGGAGTTGAGATTAGGACATCGAGGAGAGAGGAGCTAGGGACTGGAGCTGAGGAAGCTCGTCCTAGCTGGACTACAAAGAGAACCAGACACCGGAGTCTGAGGCTGTGGGGATTCCAGACCCAGCAGCAGATACCGCAGGGCAGGAGATTGCAGGTCTCCTGGCCCCATCAGACGCCCGGAGGCTCAGCAGCACAGAGGGACCAGTACCGCCAAGGAGGAGCGAGGAATCCACAAGGCCCGAGTTGCCAGCCATACGGATGAGCACAGCACATTACACTCAGGGACATGGGCTACAACACAGCTACAAGCAGAATAGCCAAAGAGTATAGCAAGAACGGCAGGCCTACAACTCCACCTGACCAGGAGGACTCTATGCTTGCTCCCAGACTGACCAGGCTCTTACCACTAGTCAGTACTCCAGTCCAGGCCTGTTAAAACTGTCATCAGTAAAGACCCTGGGACTGCACTGCACGGACTCTGTGGTTATTTCTGCACCGCGACACCCTGCACAACCACCATCATCCACTCACACTGCCCTGAAGCTACACTCTTCCTGTGGGGAGTTATACCACCCTTGCTGCCAAACCATCAGCTTCAGCGGACTGTTCCGCAGCGGCGGCCTCGTTAGCCGTACTCCACAGGTGGCGTAGTCGGACATTATATATAGCCTATACACCTATACTACCCTTGGATTGACCGCCTGGGTCACGGACCGGGTCACTGCCACTGTGACCACAACCCCCAGCATCTACCGGCCCGGCTCCGGGTACCCCACGGCCCAGGGGGCGCGTCAACTTTGGCGTAGTCGGCAGGATTTCGTGCCCGTTGACACCAGGTACTGTGCGCCTTAAAGAACTGTGTCACATACCATGGTGAAGTTTTCGCGCCAAATTACCGCTGTTTCCCTCTATTGTCCGCATTTTTGGGTCACCGCGCGGGAAGAAGAGGGGCGGAACCGCTGGAAGCTCGTGAAGCCCAAGCACCGCCTCACGCACTGACGCAGCGCCAGGTCCTGGAAGGAGCCCCAGCGAGCGCTGACATCAGACGCATGCGACGCCAGGTCCTAAAAGGAGACCATCGCCTGCGGAACTGCGGCCTACGGAGACAAAGTGAAAGAAGGTAGGCCATGGTTCACTAGGGGGGGAGGAAGACGTCCGATATGGAGGGAACTTCAGCCTCAGGCACGGCCGCTGCCGCGGTAATGCCATTCTCCATGCCATATATACCGCGGGCGGCGTGGTTGCTCCAGTACTCAGGAGAGTCACACACCCTGAGTGACTTTAAAGAAAGACTGAGCAGCTTGTTTAAAGTGTACCCCCTGTCCGAGGAGCAGAAAGTGAGCATCCTAATAGGCCAGTTAATTGGAACAGCCCAGAGAGAAGTGAAGTCCTGGTCAGCCAGAGACAAAGGGACTGTGAAAGAGATACTGGCCCGAGAAACAGGTAGACCCCGACAGTGTGCGAGATGAGAACAGACTGTTAACTGAGCAGTTAATTGAGGGTCTACTGTCCAGTGCTCACCGGACACAACTGCGCATAATGGCTCTACAAAACCCTGATCTGGATTTTGCACAATTTAAAGACAGAGCCATCCGGGTGCTGCGAGAACCAACACCATGTGGCGCTATATCTCACCGGCGCCCAGCTATCACCTACCACCAGGAGGTGGCCCCCTTTTCCCCAGAGCCTATAGGAGCTGATGCACGTCTACAGACCTGCACCTTCAAGTCCAAGAGCTGACTAAAAGTGTAGCTGCACTAACCAAAACTGTGCAGTCCTTGCAGGTGTCCCCCAAAGGGAAGATCCAGCTGGCTTCCAGTCCGTAGGACATTCCGTGGCGACGACAGAGGATTCCATCAATCAGAGGGAGGAACAGCGACCACTACGACCAGGACAGACAACCCATCTGCCACCGCTGTCACAAGACAGGACACTATGCAAGATACTGTAATAATTTAAACGAGCAAAACCTGGGGCAGAGGGCCAACCCCCAGGAGTAAGATCACCAGGCCCACAAAGCTGGCGAGATAAGTACGTGGGAGGACGACCGATCCTACCTATCGTGGTTGACGGCTTTCCGATGAGCGCGTTGCTGGACACTGGATCCCAGGTGACCATTATGCCATATGTTCTTTATAAACGATACTGGACTGATTCGGACATTACGTGCCGTCCAGATGACCGTCTTAGCATCTATGCCAGCAATGGTCAACCCTTACCTCAGGTGGGGTATAAAGAAGTGACCATAAAGATTGGCAAAGTAGAGATGCCATCACAAGAAATGATAATTGTTGACATTGATCGCCGAGAAAGTCATCCCATGATAACCTTAGGCACTAATGGCATTGAAAATTGTCTTTCAGAAATTATTGTCTTGTTACAGCTGGTTGCGGAGACCGCCAGTTCCAGTCAGCAGTGGGTTCTGCAGAGAGAGATCAGAGCCCTGATGAGAAGACAACAGGTAGAACCGTCTGGTGGGAAAATTGGCAGTGTCAGGATGAGTGACCCATTCCCCATTGCCATGCCCCCAAGAAGTGAAATGTTGGTATGCTGTCGGGCAGCAATCGGTCTCAGGGGTAGAGATTACCAGGCCCTGGTAGAGCCCGTATACTCCGACAGTAGGCACCCCCTCTTGACAGCCAGGGGGGTAGTTGATGTCCGCCATGGGAGAGTGCCAGTCTGCATCCTGACTATTGTGGAAAAAGAGGTCTATTTGCCCCGGTATGCTACCCTTGCCAAATTATTCACCGTCAGTAACAACTCTATAAAGACAGTGGAACCCTTACCTCCATCCAAACCGGTGGAGGATAATGGCTCCAAGGGACAGATGGAGGACTGGTGTCAGAAGCTGCATGTGGGCACTGACTCCACCCCTCAACACCAAAAACATGGAGTATACCGGGTGGTCCAGGAGTACGAGCGGGTCTTCAGCAAACACCCACTAGACTTCGGGCAGGTAAAAGGGGTTCAACATCATATCCCCACGGGAGATTATCCACCCATTAAAGAGCGGTACCGGCCTGTACCCCCAGCTCACTACCAATGTGCCAAAGGGATGTTATGGGAGATGAAGGAGGCTGGGGTGATAAGAGATAGTTGTAGCCCCTGGGCAGCTCCATTAGTTCTCGTAAGGAAAAAGGATGGTACAATGACAATGTGTGTGGACTACAGGCAAATTAACTGCATTACACATAAGGATTCATACCCATTACCCAGGATTGAAGAGTCCCTAGCTGCACTAAAATCTGCTAATTATTTCTCTACTTTGGATCTCACCAGTGGGTATTGGCAGGTTCCTGTAGCAGAGACGGATAAAGAAAAAAACGCATTTACAACCCCGATGGGCCTCAGCGAGTTCAACTGCATGCCATTCAGGCTCTGCAACGCCCCAGGAACCTTCCAGCGGTTGATGGAGTGCTGTCTAGGATATAAGAACTTCTAGACAGTCCTGCTGTACCTGGATGACATCCAAGTCCTATGAAGATCACCTGAAGCACCTGGCAGAGGTGTTTGAAGCCCTAGCTGGTTTTGGCCTAATGGTGAAGCAGTCAAAATGCCACCTGTTGAAGCCCAAGGTACAGTACCTTGGACATGTAGTAAGCGCTGAAGGTGTAGCACCAGACCCTGACAAGGTCACAGTAATCAAGGACTGGCCAAGACCCTCCACTATCAAGGAAGTGCAGCAGTTCCTCGGGTTGGTGGGCTACTACCGAAGATTTATCCAAGGCTTCACCAAGATGGCGGTACCCATGCAGGACCTCCTAGTAGGCCAATCCAGTAAGGCCAAAAACCCGAAGCCTCCATTTAAATGGGATAAGCTGGAAGACGAATCCTTCAGCAGGCTGAAGATGGCTCTCACGGGAGATGAGATCCTGGCCTACCCTGACTATGGCCAACCCTTCATACTCCATACAGACGCGAGCAATGTGGGGCTGGGAGCGGTGTTGTCCCAGATACAGCAGGGCAGAGAAAGAGTGATTGCCTATGCCAGCAGGAAGCTCCGGCCCACAGAAAGAAACCCTGATAACTACAGCTCCTTCAAGTTGGAGTTCCTCACCGTAGTCTGGGCCGTGACAGAGCGCTTCAAGCATTATCTCGCCTCCTCCAAATTCACCGTCTTCACAGACAACAACCCGCTGACGCACCTGGACACTGCAAAACTTGGTGCCCTGGAACAAAGATGGATGGCCCGACTGTCTAATTATGAGTTCACCATCAAGTACCGGGCTGGGCGCAAGAATGCAAACGCTGATGTGCTGTCCAGGATGCCTAACTTGCCAGATGGGGGAGAAGACTCGGAGGAACTGGAGGAGATAGAGATCCCCGCTTTCCACCATCATGGGGTAACCCAGTGCTCCCACTGTGTAAAGAACAGGTGCTCCACCAACAGAGAGGCCAGGTTCAATCCATTGCCCCACCATGGATGGGCAGAAAAGCAAGATGGTGACCCGGCTGTCCGCCTAGTTAAGGAGTTGCTGACACAAGCTGACTCACACCCTGATCCAGATGCTCCAGAGGAGACCAAACAGTTGTGGAAGGAGAAGGGCAAGTTATTCATCTATGAAGGGAAGCAGTGTCGAAGAGCCATCAACTCCCGGACACATGAACTGGTCTGGCAGGTGGTAGTCCCGAGGCGAGATGCGTCAATGGTCTTAGAAGCGTACCACGATGGATCAGGACACTTCGGATGGAAGAAGTTGGAAGTCCTGCTATGTGAGCGATTCTACTGGGCTGGCATGAGGAAAGCAATCGAGAGATGGTGTCGAGAATGTGGACCATGCAACTTGAGACGTAAAGACCGTGACAGCCAGAGGGTTCCCCTGCAGCCCATCATCACCAAACAGCCACTCGAACTGGTAGCCTTCGACCACGTGAAGCTAGCCCCAAGCAGGTCAGGCTATGTCTACGCTCTCACCATTGTAGACCACTACTCCCGGTTCCTGGTAGTAGAGCCAGTAAAGGACCAGACGGCTCAGACAGCAGCCAATGCTTTTCAACAGCACTTCTGTCGCCCGCACGGTTACCCTCACCGTGTGCTTACTGACCAAGGTCCAGCCATCGAAGCGAAAGTGTTCCAGGAATTCTGCAACATGTACGGCTGCAAGAAAATCAGGACAACGCTGTATCACCTCCAAACCAACGGGTTGTGTGAGAAGATGAATCAGGTGGTGATGGACCTGTTGAAGACGTTGCCCCTGGAAGAACGCAGCCTGTGGCCAGAGAAGTTGCCAGATCTGGTGGATCTATATAACCACATCCCGGTGAACTCCACCAACTGCACACTTACTTACCTGATGAGAGAAAGACCTGGACATGGGAGTCCTAACACCCGAGACCGCCTCACCGGATGCAGGCTGGGATACCGAGCGGCAGCACAAATACCGTAAAGTGCAAGAGAGTGTTGAAAGAAGTTTGTCCCAGGCCAGACAAAAGCAAGAGAAAACTTACAATCAACATGCACCTGCTGTTCCCCTGTCACCTGGAGAGCAAGTCCTTAAGAGGAAGAGGCGACTCCACAAATTGGATGACCAGTGGGAGGTAGAGCCGTACACCATCCTACCCTCGAGTCATGATATCACCAATGTGTGCCTCATTAGTAAGGATGGAGGAGAAACATCAGCAACAGTTTCAAGAGACCACTTGAAGAAATGTCCCGAGCAACTGCAGCACCCTAAAGAAGACAAAAATAGCCCTCAAACCACAGAGGAAGTGGAAGAAATGGTCAAGACGGTACTTGGAGAATTTCCCCGGTCGTGGGCACAAGTGAACAATGCAATTGTTGTGCCAGTCCTTACCTTTCTCCAACCAGCCCCTCAGGAAGTCCCGGAAGAGTTGGAAGAACAGTTGGCCCCGGAGGCAGAAGTTTCCCCATCAGCAGACCAGGAGAATCTACCCTCTGCTAGTAGCGAACCTGTCGTACCCACGGTAAGCCAAAGAATCCGTAGGAAGTTGCCCAACCTACCAGTATCACCTCAAAATACTAGTAGTGCAGTTCACACTGAACCCACCACACCAGGGGTAGACATAAGGGACCAGGGTAGAGCACTGACAGATAGTGCATTACGTAGATCTACCAGAGCTGCAAAAGGTGAGCCCCCTGCTCGTTGGAGAATTTAAAAATGTAAAGTTTAAAGTATAAGAGAACTAAATTGTATGCTGTATATAGTTACCTGTAAAGAGATATTGCTGATTTTGAAATGTTTTATATGAGTGCATTTAACCTGTTTATCCAGTTACCCGAAAAGGGTCCAGAGACTTTTAGGTTATGGACAATGAATAACCAAGAACTTTCCCTTATAAATAGTTGCACTTGTTAAAGTGCCCCTTATTGAAAGACCCTGAACAAAAACTCGTTGGAGGTGGCCGAAGACGTGGTCCAACACTTGGATCATCTTTCCTTGCAGCCATCCCAGGGCCTCCGTGGAGGGTTTTGGAAGGGTCCCTCAAATTACACCTTGCTCAGTGGAATGGACACCTGGTTGCAGATTATACTGTAACCTATCAAGGACTGTAATGTTTGTAAATATTTTAATGTGCCTGTTATTGTTAATGCTATTGTTACGTTTGAAAAATATGTTCAGTCCCGGAGTACTGAAATTAACTAGAGGGGAATGTGGCACCCCAGAGGGCCTGGTTGCCACAGTGGTATTGCTTCCCTCAAAAGAGGTAATACCATGTCTGGAAGCAAGCAGGGGCCCTTTTGGTCAGGTACACTATACATGCAACACTTTCCTGGCTCCAGGCCAGCAAGGGGAGTTTCTCCCCTTGGCAACTGGTATCTGGGGGCGGGATTAGTTTAGTCAGTGTCAAGTAGTTGATATTAGGACATCGAGGAGAGAGGAGCTAGGGACTGGAGCTGAGGAAGCTCGTCCTAGCTGGACTACACAGAGAACCAACACCAGAGTTCGAGGCTGTGGGGATTCCAGACCCAGCAGCAGATACCGCAGGGCAGGAGATTGCAGGTCTCCTGGCCCCATCAGACGCCCGGAGGCTCAGTAGCACAGAGGGACCAGTACCACCAAGGAGGAGCGAGGCATCCACAAGGCCCGAGTTGCCAGCCATACGGGTGAGCACAGCACATTAGACTCAGGGACGTGGGCTGCAACACAGCTACAAGCAGAATAGCCAAAGAGTATAGCAAGAACGGCAGGCCTACAACTCCACCTGTCCAGGAGGACTCTATGCTTGCTCCCAGACTGACCAGGCTCTTACTCCAGTCCAGGTCTGTTAAAAGTGTCATCAGTAAAGACCCTGGGACTGCACTGCACGGACTCTGTGGTTATTTCTGCACCGCGACACCCTGCACAACCACGATCATCCACTCACACTGCCCTGAAGCTACACTCTTCCTGTGGGGAGTTATACCACCCTTGCTGCCAAGCCATCAGCTTCAGCGGACTGTTCCACAGCGGCAGGCTCGTTAGCCGCACTCCACAGGTGGCGTATTCTGACATTATATATAGCCTATACACCTATACTACCCTTGGATTGACCGCCTGGGTCACGGACCGGGTCACTGCCACTGTGACTACAACCCCCAGCATCTACCAGCCCGGCTCCGAGTACCCCATGGCCCAGGGGGCGCGTCACACCCTCATGATCTTCCATACTCTATTATGGCCACCAGTTACTGATTAATTAAATACAATAATCATCTTTCCTTGTTCCACCTGATGCTCCGGTCTGCTGAGCCTTTGGAGGAAAGAATTGCACATCTCAGAACAGTGAGCGCCCTGTAATGACGTCATCGCGCCTGCCCTCTGACACGTCAGACGCCGAGGAAGAATGATGGGAGCGGAAGCTTCTGCTGATGCTCCCTCCTCCATCATCATTGCTCTCGCTGACAGCTGGAGCCCCCTTCCGGTTGTCAACAAGAGCAATGATGATGGAGGAGGGAGCGTCAGCAGGCAGTGCGGGTGCTGATAGGCGGAGGGAGACCAAGTGTAGGTGCTGAAACCAGGCCCCACCAGCTCACAGGCACCATAGCAGTGGCGTGGCCTGCCGCCATTGGAGTTAAGCCACTGTCTGCAGTTTATGAGCAGTGGCCGGTCTGTTAGGTATAAGTAAAGCTTCAGAGCCTCAGGATCGGGCCAGCTTTTGTCCCCTCCGCACTTCTCCACTGCTGCACAGGTAAAGCTGCCTGATATAGCAGTATTGGTGAGCGCACAGTTCTAGTCAGTGGCTTCACCATGCCACCCACCCAAAATGTCTTCAGAATCGCACTGCCTACTGAAAATAATGAAGCTGCTAGGTAGAGGAGCGGTGTGCTCCTAAAGATTGATCTAGAGAAAAACCCTATAATTGGCTCTAAACTCCTTTCCAAAAATGATCTAATAGTTTAATCTAATAATCACATTCCAAAGAACATAGGACATGTGATGGATCCCCTCTGCCGGATCCAACCTTGTAGATCGCTTGCCATATATGAGAGCAGAGCACCACCTATGCACTTATATGTGAAGGTACTTGTATATAATGAACAAACAATGGTGTCAGTAATGAAAAGTAATGGTTAGCAGAGGACGGGGTACAGGTTTATCATAAGGGATATAAATCTTTGGACTCTGCTGGAAGTCTTGGGTTATGTTGAGTAGATGAAGAATAAAATGTGAACTGTGATTTGCCAGGTGCTGATCTGTTGTATTTTGTTGCATTTTTGGTGTAACTTTGACACAGTTTACAACAGAAGAAGTGCAACAATCTCACTGCAATACACATCAAAGCAGCCAAGCAAGACTTGCATGATGGCACCCCAGCATTGTACGGCTGCAGTTGTCACAATACTTCCGATGGTCCATGCGGTTCCATGTGATGTCATGCTGCTCTGTGATGTCACATTGGTCCATAGCTCCAGATTTCACTCTTCTTGGTGTTCCATGAAGTTACTTTCTGATGTCATGCCGCCTTGTGACGTCACATAACCAGTGACTTATGCACTCAGCCATCTTGATTCCTTCTGTGGACCTTTGCCGTCTGACGTGTGAAGGTGCACTTTTCTTCAGCTCAGTGATTTTTTGATTGTGATAGTAGCACAACATGAGTGATAGAGTTGGAAAAAAATGGAAAAAGATCTCCAACAGAGAAGAGACCACTAATTCTACCAAGAAGGATGGTCTCTTATGTCAGGATAGAGATGTCCCTCATAACACCAGAGAGGACGTCAATGGGGAGAGGAATTCTCCCACCTCACATTCTCTCCGAAGACCAAGAGAGAAGTCTGGGTCTCGGGACTCGAGGACCAGAGATGAGGCTCCTTATAAAAAAAGGAGATGCCTTGATGCTGGAGAGCATCAGGCCCTAAACAGCCCTCAAAGAACACAGGTGGACACCGGAGTTTTAAAGAGAAAGAGAGAAGAAGACCATGTGGAAGTGAAACAATCTATCACTGGAGGTGAAGGAACGAGCCGATCCTGTGTTAATGAGGCCAAAAGACCAAAACCAGACACCAACTTTTGCCCAATAGCAGGTAAGATGAAAAATTAATCATTAATGTTCTAAATGTACAATTTAGGTGCTAAACACTTCTGTTACCAAGATACATGTATTCAAACCCTAGCAGTATGTCTTCTGCTGCAGGATAAAAGAGATTCTAGTTGAGTTAAAACAATGATCTTTATTGATACATTTTAAAAAACAAAGGAACAGGGTGGGACAAAAAAACTCCAATGGAGAGAGACAATGGAGTAGCTTGGTTACATCAGATCCATTCTAATAATCAAATTGAAAATACAACTAGATCAATATAGGAGTATGGCACGACAGATAATATATTTCCTAGGGTAACAATGACACAATGCCTATATACAATATCGATACACGTGAAGAAACCTGTCTCCTGAAGCAAGAGAACAAGGCAGGATAACATGCAATATAAGATGGAAAATTAGTGTAATCAGGGGCATAATCCCAACTAATAGATGGATGGATGTAAAACAAACTAACGACATCTTTATCGCCAAGCCTATTGGTGTGCAAAAAAATCAGATCCCATATGGACCAGCTGTATTGCCTCCATTTTTCCCAGATAATTTGCAATTATTAGCAGAGGAAACTGAGCTCGGTTTAGTGAATTTTCTTAACTGCCTGTGTATAAAAACGGATGATGCCATATGGATGACAAATTATCTGTTTTTTTCTGGATAAAAATCAGACTTTTTCTTATTTTCTTATGTGTAATATTTTACCCTTTTTGTCTCACCAGGAGAAGGCTCCATCCAGACAGATGACATCTCACCCACTGTGCCAGACACCCTGTCTGTGGAAAGTTTCACCTACCACAAGGTTCTTGGTCAAGGACACTTTGGAAAGGTTTGTGATTTTTATCTTTCTCCAATTTGTACATTTATTTAATGTCTATAAACTGCTAAACACATAGAAAGGTTAGATGGGTCACTTTCTGGTTAGAAGTGATCACCAACATCATTGATCAGAAATGTAGTCAAGGCTGTCTCCTTTGAAAAACAGCACCACACCTGCCTACAGGTTGTGTCTGGTATTGCAGTCAGGCTACATTAAAGTCAAAGACTCTGCATTACAATTCCACATACAACCTGTAGACAACGATATGATGCGGTTTGGGCAGAAAGTAGCTACAGTATACTTTTGTGATCCAGGACAAACTCTTTTTAGCTGGTTAGAGGGTATAACAATTTCCTGAATTTGTAGGGAAACTGACATCAAATATTTAATATCACATGTGAAACGCATCATTACATGGTGTTCAGTGAAACTGATGGACTTTGTGTGTAATGCACGGATGTGCCGGATCCTCCAGAGCTAGAAACGCTCTTTATAGCCACTCTCTTCCCCTGGCTAATACAAATGGGCGGTGGTATACTGTGGGTTGCCCGGGGCAAGGCAAGGATTTTGTGCCCCCTAACCCATGGACCATTAGCATTCCCTGAGTCTCTACCACCAGTCCAGATGTGAAGAGGCCATGGCGGGTACATGATGCTTGGCTTTCTGATACAAATCTTCTCTGCTCTTGCTGATTATTGCACCTCGTACCCCAGATATCTTATTTCTGCTCCTCTTTCAGGTGTTGTTGGCCTCGGAGAAAGTCAGCGGACATCAGCTGGCAATTAAGATTTTAACCACTTCGCACCAGAGCCTGTTTTTGCCTTCGTGACCGGGCCAATTTTTTCAATTCTGACCACTGCCAGTTTATGAAGTAATTACCCTGGAACGCTTCAACGTATTCCCCTGATTCAGACATTGTTTTTTCGTGACATATTGTACTTCATGATACTGGTAAAATTTCTTCGATATCACTTGCGTTTATTTTTGAAAAAATCGGAAATTTGGCGAAAATTTTGAAAATTTTGCAATTTTCAAACTTTGAATTTTCATGCCCTTAAATCAGAGAGATATGTCACACAAAATAGTTAATAAATAACATTTCCCACATGTCTACTTTACATCAGCACAATTTTGGAACCCAAATTTTTTTTTGTTAGGGAGCTATAAGGGTTAAAAGTTGACCAGCGATTTCTCATTTTTCCAACAAAATTTACAAAGCCATTTTTTTAGGGACCACATCACATTTGAAGTCACTTTGAGGGGTCTTTATGACAGAAAATACCCAAAAGTGACACCATTCTAAAAACTGCACCCCTCAAGGTGCTCAAAACCACATTCAAGAACTTTATTAACCCTTCAGGTGATTCACAGGAATTTTTGGAATGTGGAAGAAAAAAATTAACATTTAACTTTTTTCACAAAAATGTTACTTTAGACCCAATTTTTTTATTTTCACAGGGGTAACATGAAAAAATGGACCCCAAATTTTTTTGTGCAATTTCTCTTGAGCGTGCTGATACCCCATATGTGAGGGAAAACCACTGTTTGGGCGCACGGCAGGGTTCGGAAGGGAAGGAGCGCCATTAGACTTTTTGAATGTAAAATTTGTCTGAATAATTAGCGGACGCCATGTTGCGTTTGGAGAGCTCCTGATGTGCCTAAACAGTGGAAACCCCCCACAAGTGCCACCATTTTGGAAACTAGACCCCTTAGGGAACTTATCTAGATGTGTGGTGAGCACCTTGCACCCCCAGCTGCTTCACAGAAGTTTATAATATTGAGCCGTAAAAATAAAATTTTCACATTTTTCCCTCAAAAAATGTTTTTCATTCCCTAATTTTGTATTATCATAAGGGTAACAGGAAAAATTGCACCATGAAATTTGTTGTGCAATTTCTCCTGAACACGCCGATACCCCATATGTGGAGGCAAATTACTGTTTGGGCGCATGGCAGGGTTTGAAAGGGAAGGAGTGCCATTTGACTTTTTGAATGTAAAATTTGTTTGAATAATTAGCGGACGCCGTGTCACATTTGGGGAGCCCCTAATGTGCCTAAACAGTGGAAACCCCGCACAAGTGCCACCATTTTGGAAACTAGACCCCTTAGGGAACTTATCTAGATGTGTGGTGAGCACCTTGCACCCCCAGCTACTTCACAGAAGTTTATAATATTGAGCCGTAAAAATAAAATTTTCACATTTTTCCCTCAAAAAATGTTTTTCATTCCCTAATTTTGTATTATCATAAGGGTAACAGGAAAAATTGCACCATGAAATTTGTTGTGCAATTTCTCCTGAACACGCCGATACCCCATATGTGGGTGAAAATCACTGCTTTGGTGTACGGCAGGGTTCGGAAGAGAAAGAAGCGCTATGTTGGCTGGGATAGGCACAGACGCCATGTCACATTTGAAGAGTCGCTGACATGCCAAAACAGCAGAAACCCCCACAAGTGACCCCATTTTGTAAACTACACCTCTCAAGGAATTCATCTAGGGAAGTAGTGAGCATTTTTTAATTTTTAAATTTATACCATTGGGCAGTGAAAAAAACATAATTATATTTTTACCACAAAAAAATGTTTTACCCTCAGATTTTACATTTTCACACAGGGCAATGGGTAAAAATGGTGCCGAAATGTGTCACACAATTTCTTCTAAAAGTGTCAATACCCCATATGTGGCTGTATCGTACCACTTAGCCATACGGTGAGATTTGAGGGGGAAGGAGCGCTATTTGACAATTGGAGAACAAATTATTGTAGAATAGGCATTTGGATTTGGGAGCACAAAATTTTCTGAATTTCTTTTGGGGGGCAAGGACCATTTTGCTTTTCCAGAGCCTTTCTGCTACCAGTAACTTGGAAGTCCCTTATATTTTTAACAGATGATGGACCTGAGTGGGGACTAGCTTTTTTTGAGGACTGAGTTGAAGCTTTTATTGGG
This sequence comes from Phyllobates terribilis, assembly GCF_046119375.1. Classification (NCBI taxonomy): domain Eukaryota; kingdom Metazoa; phylum Chordata; class Amphibia; order Anura; family Dendrobatidae; genus Phyllobates; species Phyllobates terribilis. The sequence continues at coordinate 215,417,492 of NW_027362769.1, read as the reverse complement.
AACATTTTACGTAACATTTATCCGGCGCTCTAGGCTGAGCACTTACATCGGGGTTTCCATCTAATTTTCCAAGTGATGTAATTCAGATGAAACCCCTGCAGGATCCATTCACTGTAATGAGGCAGCAGAGTTACTCTGGACTCCGTCTGGCCTCTGTTTAGTGGTGTCCTTTTTTTCAGAAGTGCACAAAACTGTGGCCAACCGCACTTTTATGCACGCCTAAAACAAATGACACCGTGGGATCCCAGGCTAGACGGCGTCCACAGTGGCCTATATCTGCCTCATTACAGGGAATCTACCGTCATGGGTTCTGGCTGAATCACGTATTTCAGAGATTTACACGGAAACTCTGGTGTAAGTGCTCAGCGCAGAACACAGGATAAATGTGAGCAGAGCCTTACTGGGATCTTTGGGAGACATAATAAACAAATCAGTAGCAGGTGAAGAATATTTGTTTTATTTATTTTTTATGCCGTTCCTAGTGTGATATAACTGATTAGATTACTTTATTCTTCGGGTCGGTGCGATTACAGAGATACCAGATTTATATCGGGTTTTTATGACTGACAGCTGTCACACACTAAAATACGCTTTTTTTTGCAAAATCTAGTTTTTGCATCACCATATTTTGAGAGCTATAATTTTTCCATATTTCGGCCGATAGAGTCATGTGATGGCTTGTTTTTTGCGGGACGAGTTGAAATTTTTATTGGAACCATTTTTGGGCACGTGACATTTTTTGATCGCTTTCTATTCCGTTTTTTGGGAGGTAAAGTTAACAAAAACAAACACTTCAGGAATTGTTTTTTGAGTTTTTTTTTATGCCGTTGTGCGTGTGGTAAAAGTGATCAGACAGCGTTATTCTTCGGGTCAGTACGTTTACAGCGATACTACACTTACTGTATTTTTTTCATGTTTTGGCGCTTTTACACAATAAAACAATTTTATAGAAAAAAAATATTTTTTTTGCATTGCTTTATTCTGAGCGCTATAACTTTTTTATTTTTTGGCTGATGGAGCTGTATGGCGGCTTTTTTTTGCAGAACAAGATGACGTTTTCAGTGGTACCATTTTTATTTCTATTCTGCTTTTTGATTGCATTTTTTTCCACTTTTTGTTTGGCGATATGATGAAAAAGCATATTTTTTTTCTTCGTTGTTTATTTATTTTTATTACGGTGTGCACAGAAGGAGTTAATTAGTGTGACAGTTTTATAGCTCGGGTTGTTTCGGACGCGGCGATACCAAATATGTGTACTTTTTTTGGTTTTGTAATAATTTACGGATTTATTGGTTTAATATTTTATTTATTTATTTTTATTTATTTTGTGATATTTTTTTTTTAATAGTTTAAAAACTTTTTTTTTACTTTTTTTTACATTTTTACTTAGTCCCTGTATGGGACATTAATTTTTATTTTTCTGATCACTGATCTCATGTAATGTAATACACATATATTACATTATATGAGATCTTCACTGACTGTTTCAGTCAGTTTCCTGTCTGGCATCAGCTACATACAGGCTGAAGTCAGACAGGAAGGACACCATATATGGCAGAGCTGGAGGCGGTCATGTGACCTCCAGCTGCCATAGCAACCCCAGGTCCTGGAAGGAAACGGAGGTCTTCGGAGGTAAGTATGACGACCCCCTCTGTTCCTGCTGTCTCCTATATGCCGTGATAACTATAGATCACAGCATATAGAAGACAGCAAAGGGTTAACATCACTGGGACCTGATCTAATCAGGTCCCGATGATGTACCCTGTCAGAGCTAACGCTCTGCACCGGAATCGCAGTGCTTGCAGGACCCTGGGGGTCCTGAGCACTGCGAGACCACCCACCGTTTTTAAACGTCGGCACTGCACAGAGCCCGGCAAGCGCCGACGTTTATCTACAGTGGGCGGTCGGGAACCGGTTAAAGAAGAGGCGGCTATTAAAGGAAAGGAGCACGACAGCGGCAATGAAAGAAAAGCTGTTGCTGCAGATTGCAGAGCGGAGCCCCTTCCTTTGCGCCTCGTACGCCACGTTCCAGACATCGGTAAGAGCTCCCGCTTCTACCATTGACTCCTTTTACCACTTAGCCCGTTGATATATAATCAGCAAAATTCTAGTATAGTATTATATGATGTAGTATAATGTGAAGGACATCACCTGCCTGATATCGGCAAAAGGGACTTATAGACATGGGCCCCAAATGGGGGTTTCTGGGACGTTTTGAGGGTCTTAAAATGAGCAGCAAATTTTGGGGTGAAATAAAAAAAATGAACCAAGACAGGTCACATCTTCATGTTCAAGGGTGAATACTTTACATATAATCACTGGAAACTGTCAGCAGGTTTGTCTTCAGAGACAACCCCCACAATTCATTTTTTTATGGATCACTATGAATTATATTTTGATTTAACGTCGTCTTCTCCGTCTCCCCAGGATTATCTCTTCTATGTGATGGATTACATGTCTGGAGGAGACCTCCATCATCTGATTAAGAAAAAAGGCCCATTTGACATTGAGACCACCAGGTAAGATTGGCCGGGGGTCTATATGGAGAATATAGGGGGGTGTACAAGGGTTATAGAACTACTGTTGTTTGGCCAGGATGATTGATGACATCCAATATGGCGGTCACTGTCATCCACCCGGCACAAGCTCCGGGAGAGAACAGATCTTCAGATGTGCAGCAATGCGTCCTCCATATCAGTGCGGATGAGGAACGGGGTCGATTGACATGTTTTTCTCTCTTTCCTATCAGGTTGTACATGGCTGAACTTACCTGCGGCCTCCAGTTCCTCCATTCCAGAGGCATTATACACCGGTAATGAATTGTATATTATTCTCTTATAATATCGGTCATTATATACATTATTCCTGGGGTACTGCAGGTGGGAGATTTACCCCTTACATCTGGATACACATACAGATATACACACTATATATCCAGATACACACCTTTATATACTGCTGTACACATACATGTAGATAAATTCACAATATTTCTATCAGTTTATCCACATTCTGTCTTTCTAATAACTATTTTTTCTTCTCTTCCAGAGACCTGAAGCCATTAAACATCTTCATAGACAGTGACGGCCACGTCAGGATCGGGGACTTCGGCCTCGCGAAAATCAATTTACACGAAGATCAGAAAGTTTCTGGATATGCAGGAACCCGGAGATACATGGCTCCTGAAGTAAGGAACACGTCATTCTATTACATAGTGATTACTGGATTTCCTGTTATTAATACCAGATCATCAGGTTAAGAATTCAGTCGTTCCCCCCTGACCACACATTATACAGGGGCATCAGTGGCCCCCATACACTGGACACATACCACACAGATGACCCCATACACTGGACAATTACCACACAGATGCCCCCATACACTGGACACATACCACACAGATGCCCCCATACACTGGACAATTACCACACAGATGCCCCCATACACTGGACAATTACCACACAGATGCCACCATACACTGGTAGATCCCACCGGGCTGCAACAGACACCCCGCTCTCATCCAGAACACTGCACCCCTTCTGGTGTGAGTCTCGCCCCCTTCGGACCCCCATACTGTACAGTACATGGAGGTCTGTTGTCCTCACCTGCGTCCTATGCTGCTTGCTGTTAAGCTACGTCTCATTACTGGTTTGTCGTTTGTCGAGCAACGACTCATCCTAAAGATTCCATGATGAATAAGTTACAGAGACCAGAGTCATGGACAGAGATCACCCCCAACTCACTGACGGTTTCCATCTCTTCCTCCTCTATATACTCACAGGTTTTCCGTAGAGAAACGTTTGACGGAGCCGTAGATTGGTTTTCGCTTGGTGTAATTTTGTGCCAAATGTCATCTGGAAAATATCCATTTTACAACGGGAACGACAGGATGAGACTGAAAATGTCCATTTTGTGGGATGACCCGATCTATCCACAAGACCTCAACCCCGAAATAAAGGACATGATTAACAACGTAAGTATAATATATATACGAAGGCAGGAAGCAGTGGTGTAACGTGAGGGAGTCACAGAGGCGTTACCCCAGGGGCCAAATTCAATGGGGAGTAATATTTTGGGATTAGGACTAAGGTTAGAGTTAGGGTTTTTTAGTATTAGGGCTAGGATTAGATATGGGCCTAGGAATAGAGGTAGGGTTAGGTTGGAAGGGATTAGGGCTAGGATTAGGGTTAGGGTTACAACTAGGGTATTAACACATAAAAAAACAGAAAAAAAAAATAATAAGTAGGAGAAAAGTATTATAAAATATGTACAATGTTATAAAAACAGACAAAAAAATAATAAAAAGTAGAAAAAAAGGATTATAAAATTTGTAAAAAGTTATTTGTTTATTTGATGTCAGATTTCTGCAAAAAAACTGAAATAAAACTAGAGAGCCAAAGGGCAAACCATAATGGCATCAGTATTTTCTTTAGTTGCAGTGCATGTGCCCGGGGGTTAGGGGGAGCAATTCTGGACAGGTGGAAGGGACTCAGGAAGTGTTAACGCTCCCCAGGTCAAGAGGTGCAATACTTACCTTCCCCCGAGCGCTGGCAACCCATGCTACACCCCTGCCAGGGAGAAGAAATAATGAATGGTTGTCAGTCACCCAGGATGATGGACTCTTTTTGTATTTATTCCTCAGCTTCTCTGTAAATCCGCTGACAATCGGCGATCATTTGTGAAAGAGAGATTGAGGACACATCCGTTGTTCGAGACAATTGATTGGTTGGCATTAGAATCTGGAAGAATCTCTCCACCAGTCCACGTGGAGCCGGTAAGTACCTAACACCATGGGGGCTTTTTTGGGAGATGTCTGAGAGTAGACAGTGGTCCATTACAGGGACAAGGATTAGATCCCTTTAAGGTGTTGTTTGACACCCCTACCTCTTTATACTCCTCCCCATGGTGCCCTATAGCAGTTGCCTGTGCTGCCTCTATGGTTGGGGTATATCCGTAGCATTGCACATTTGCATCATCAAATCTAGATATAACTTTATGGGACGGGCCTCCAGGGTTCTAACGGGAAGTTGTAATGTTACTCCGGATATTAGTGAGCTCTGACACCAAACTTTCTTCTTACAGACACCAGTGCAGGATGACGTCATTCCCGTTGTAACCATGCTGAACACAAGAAAACCGCGAGGGCCTCCAATAACGCCTGAGGAACAGCGGCATTTCATCAACTTCAGCCATGTCAGCTGCAGGTGGAAAAATCTCCAACCAGAGAACCTGAGGAGAACAACATCTAACTCCAGCAGTTCTTCTGGACAAGGAGCTCTGATAGATAATGTAAGTCTCTGGAGTAGGGAGAGGCTTTAGTTTCTTTATCTCTGTCTGAGAAGAAGCTTGCTACAGCAGAAACCTTCTTCCAATTTTTACAATCAAGGCCAATCAAGTTAAAGGGGTTGTCAAGGCTGAAATTAAAAGTCTGCAGCTAATTATGTATGTGATCACAGACTGCCGATGCATAACTGTGCAATGCGCACACTGTCATGGTTGCCCTGTATTCCCTGTGTGGGTGGTCACATTGCCAGATGCATTTTGCAAACTTGCGGTCACATGCCGACTAGACTTATCTAACTTCTCTCAACTCTCTTCAATAGAAACATAGAGTGATTTCATACTTTTCATTTCATCCTTTTATGATCACTCTTTTAGACAAAGCCACTTTGATTAGCTTTTATTCATAGATGTGAATTTAACTCTTTCTTTTTTCATTGTCTCACAGCATTTATTTTCATCCAGCACGTCATCATCATCATCCGGATCATCAATCATAGTTCTTCTGTGATCATCATCACTGTTCACCTCATGCAGAACATTTTTGTGGAGGTGCGGCACAAACAGCGGAAGACCTAAGTTTGCCAAAATGAAAAGTAGTCCTTCCATCACGCTTCGTAGAGTTTTTCCCCACAGGGGTTTTTTCACTCTACGACCTGCAGAAGAATGACTCTTCATAACTTGAAGCAAATTATCATCTAATGTAGATGATTGATCCTTGCATGAGATATTAAATGCAATACAATATCTGAGAATGTTACTTGCTCCTTTGTTTATGCTTTATAATTTCTTATTGGAAGGAACAGGATCTATTGTAGAAACCATTGGGCTTTAGTAGCAATTGTCGCTCATGTTTTTAATTTCTTATTGGAAGAGTTCTATGAATATTCCTTTAATTTCCGAATTCCTTATTGGAAGGAGTTAACTTTACAAATATCTCTTATTAACAGTTGACTACTTCATCATCATCTACTATTGTGTGCACTTGGAAATTTCTTTGTACATCTGGCTATGTGCACACTCTGCATTTTTGATGCGTTTTTGCAGCGTTTTTTCCACGAGGAAATGCACCAAAAAATGTTAGGTAACCCGTCTGCCAGCTAATGCAATGACAATCTTGATGTGCTGTGTACACGATCCAGAATTTTCTGCTCAGGATTGTCATTGCGTTAAAATCCACAGCATGTCCATTCTTTGAAGAGTTTCTGCAGTGTTTCCCACCCATTGAGGTCAACTGAACCGCAGCAAACCAGCAGGTATACACTGTGTGCAGAATCATTAGGCAAATGAGTATTTTGAGCACATGACACTTTTTATACATGTTGTCCTACTCCAAGCTGCATAGGCTTGAGAGCCAACTACCTATTCAGTAAATCTGGTGATGTGCATCTCTGTAATGAGGAGGGGTGTTGGCTAATGACATCAACACCCTATATAAGGTACGCTTAATTATTAGGCAACTCCCTTTCCTTTGGCAAAATGGGTCAGAAGAGAGATTTTACAGGCTCTGAAAAGTCCAAAATTGTGAGATGTCTTGCAGAGGGACGTAGCAGTCTTGAAATTTCCAAACTTTTGAAGCGTAATCACCGAACAATCAAGCGTTTCATGGCAAATAGCCAATAGGGTTGCAAGAAGCGTGTTGGCCAAAAAAGGCGCAAAATAACTGCCCATGAATTGAGGAAAATCAAGCGTGAAGCTGCCAAGATGCCATTCGCCACCAGTTTTGCCATATTTCAGAGCTGCAACGTTACTGGAGTATCTAAAAGCACAAGGTGTGCGATACTCAGGGACATGGCTAAGGTAAGGAAGGCTGAAAAACGACCACCTTTGAACAAGAAACATAAGATAAAATGTCAAGAATGGGCCAAGAAATATCTTAAGACTGATTTTTCAAAGGTTTTATGGACTGATGAAATGAGAGTGACTCTTGATGGGCCAGATGGATGGGCCAGAGGCTGGATCAGTGAAGGGCAGAGAGCTCCACTCCGACTCAAACGCCAGCAAGATGGAGGTGGGGTACTGGTATGGGCTGGTATCATCAAAGATGAACTTGTGGGACCTTTTCGGGTTGAGGATGTAGTGAAGCTCAACTCCCAGACCTACTGCCAGTTTCTGGAAGACAACTTCTTCAAGCAGTGGTACAGGAAGAAGTCGGTATCGTTCAAGAAAAACATGATTTTCATGCAGGACAATGCTCCATCACATGCATCCAACTACTCCACAGCGTGGCTGGTCAGTAAAGGTCTAGAAGAAGAAAAAATAATGACATGGCCCCCTTGTTCACCTGATCTGAACCCCATAGAGAACCTGTGGTCCATCTTAAAATGTGAGATCTACAGGGAGGGAAAACAGTACACCTCTCGGAACAGTGTCTGGGAGGCTGTGGTGGCTGCTGCACGCTATGTTGATCGAAAACAGATCAAGCAACTGACAGAATCTATGGATGGAAGGCTGGTGAGTGTCATCATAAAGAAAGGTGGCTATATTGATCACTAATTTTTTTGTTTTTTGTTTTTGCATGTCAGAAATGTTTATTTCTAAATTTTGTGCACTGATACTGGTTTACCTGGTGAAAATAAACAAGTGAGATGGGATTATATTTGGTTTTTATTAAGTTGCCTAATAATTCTGCACAGTAATAGTTACCTGCACAAACAGATATCCTCCTAAGATAGCCAAATCTAAGAAAACCCCACTCCAACTTCCAAAAATATTAAGCTTGGATATTTATGAGTCTTTTGGGTTGATTGAGAACATAGTTGTTGATCAATAATAAAAATAATCCTCTAAAATACAACTTGCCTAATAATTATGCACACAGTGTAAATATATCTGCGGATTTGCTGCAGATGTTTCCTGCGTATTTGACTGACTCAATTCAAGTCAATGAGTCAAATACACTACAAAAGCGCCGCAAAATTGCTAAAAAGAATGGCACCCGGGCCGGAGAAGAAGACTACTCCTCCCATCATCCGACTGCCACTCCCACTGATAACAGTGAGAGCGGCGCGACTGAGGGGAGAAGTTGTCTCCTCAGCCAAGCCGGTGTCTCTGTGCGGTGTTAAAAAATAAATAAATAAATTAAATCTACATTAAAATAAAAACACCTTTCATTCTCACCTGTCCGGCGTCCTCCTGATGTCCCGGCAACCCAATCACCCGGCGGCCGGCGGTACACTGACGGGAGCGCGCACACTCCTGGCAGTGTTCATCTCTGCGCTGCCGGGACTGAGTTGACCTGAGTTCATCCGCTGAAGAACAGCTGACGAGCTCCAGGACCTCACTTTACGGTAAATGTGCTGTGTGGAAATATTCCCACGCAAAACTGATGCAGTAAATGAGGTCACCAGAGCTGATCAGCTGATCTTCAGCTGATGAACTCAGGTGAACTCAGCCTGCAACACAGAGATGTACACTGACAAGAGTAATCACACTCCTATCAGTGTATAGTGCTGTCTTCTACAGCAGTCACATCAGTGATTAATGTGGCTGCTGTAGAAGTGACCCAGATTACGTCATGATGGTGGACAGGTGAGGGATATGGTTGTTTTTATTTTTATTTTTTACAGGAGACTAGGGATTCAGATATTAGGAGAATAATAAATAAATTATTAAAGCCATGTGTAATTTTATTTCAATAAAAGACTTTATTCTGGCCGTGTCTTTATTGAAAAAGTGTCGTAAACTTAAGTACGGGTTTAACAATGTAGCCTTCTTATAGACACCTCTTAATTACTAACCTGGGCTTTATGTCAGCCGCCAATGCAAGGGTGACTTAATCCCCAACCTTATTACCCCACTCACCAGTGCGAAGGGCGAGGCTAAGCACCAGGTTTGGCGCATCTTATGGATGCGCTGTTTCTGGGACTGCTGAGAGCTGATATTATTAGCCGTGGATGGGACGAAGTTCCATGGCCCCTTCCCTTGCTATTAATATTAGCCGGCAGCTGTTTGTTTTGCCTTTACTGGTTAGATTTTATAGGAGGACCCTACGTAAAAAATTTTCTGCGGTCCCCCTGTAATCTAGCCAGTAAAGGCTAAGCAAACAGTTATGAGCTGTTATTAATAGCCAGGGAATATTTTTGTCTAATGGCTCCTTCCCCGGCTACTAATATCAGCTCCCAGCGGTCAGCTTTCCCTCTGCTGGTTAAAAAAATGACACGGGAGCCCACAAATTTTTTTTAAATTTTATTCTATGTGCCCACGATCTGGACGTAGCAGCGCTTTGGATGCAGCATATTTTTGATGCGTCCAAAACGCTGTGTTCTATTGAATTTCCACATTTAATACATTCTAGTGGTCAAATTTCTGTTGCAGAGACTAGCGACTCTGCAAGAGAATTTGAAATGCTGTGGTCCCTTTAGACGCATCGCATGTCAGTGTCCACGGGTGATCCACAGCCTCAGATGCACGCATAGTGGACATGGACTTTCTAGAAATCCCATCCACTATGTTGTAACATCTTAACGCTGCTGGTTTGATTCTGTATAAATGACTCACCCTCTGGGCCGTGGGGCATTCGGAACCGGGCTTCAGTGTGATGATGGGGATAGTAGTGGCAACCCGGTCCGTGGCTCAGGGTGGTCAGACCAGTGGCAGACTTCTATATGTTTTGCAATGTCCGACTACGCCACCCGTGGATTGCGGTCAGGACTAACTGCCGCTGCAGTGCAGACCGCTGGGGCAGATGTAAATGTGCAGCACTGAATAGTACAACTCCCCACGGGAGGAGTATGGCCCCAGGGCAGTATATAATGGATGATGGAGGGGATGATTCCGACAGCAATAGCCAGGAAACGGAGGCCTCTTAAACAGTTCAGGGTCTTTATTAGAACAGGTGAAACGACCCAAAAACAGGCCCGGCTAGGAGGGGGCCTGGATGTCTGAGAACTAGCGGGAAGCTGGCCCTGATCAGGGTGAGGGTGTAGGCCTACCGTGCTCTCTGCGCTCTCTCTGGCTATTTCCCTCCTCGTGGTGTAATAGCCCACGTTCCTGAGATCACCGTGTCTTCTCGCCCGTATGGCTGGCGACTTGGGTCCCTTTTTACTCTTGGCCTGGTGTGGCTTCACCGGTCCCTTCTGCTGTGGCGGAACCTTCGGGCTTCTTAGGCCAAAGGACATACAGTCCCCTGCGGACTGGTTATTTGCTGTAGAACTTGGAATCCTAACAGCCTCGGACACCAAATTCCGGTGGATTAGCTTCTCTATCTGCCAGGACAGGCTCACTTCGCCTCTTTCCCCTGGCTCGTGGCTCTCCTACTGCCACACGGCCTCTTAGGCTGCAACACAACTGTCTGTCCCTGCTCTGGGACACCTCTCAATCCAGAGACAGGTTGTCCAGTTCTCTTCTAACCCTGCCCCCAGTTCCAGCTTTTATAGGGGCAGCCTGCTCCCCCTACTGGCCTGGGACAGGAGGTGCTGCATGCTAATGGTACCTGACCAGAGAACCTCCCCCTTGCTCTCAGACACAGCTTTATTATACATTTGTGGCATCCAGGCCAGGGTGACACATTCCCCCCTAGGAAAATTTAGTACTCCAGGACTAAACAAGAAACAAGAATAATATGCATGACCATAAAACATTAGTAGACAAACGACGCACAGGTTGAGTTCTTAAGGTCACAGTGTGGTCTGTGACCGGGTGTCCATATCACCAACACAACGGGGAGCCTTAGCCAGGTGGGGGTCTGTCCTAGCCCCAAGTCCTTTACAGTCTTAGTTCATTCCTTGGTTAGGCTCCGAACGCAGTCCATACAAAGTCCCGGTTATTAAAAGTTCATAACCTTTGAGTCCGTGCAGCAACTGTAAGAAACTGAAATACACAATTACTAATCATGCATGTAACTTTGCAAACATTTCAACACTTGGCAACAGGATTATTTACAGTTTTAGTGCACCCTATATTTTCCAGTGAGCGGGTATCTGCCCCTTTGTGCTCCTGGTTGACCTGCGTAACCCACTGTCTGGTGGTGGTCTAACCTGGTTTTCTTCACTACCATTTAGGGTACAGTAACTGGCTAGACTTACAGGCAGGGCAGGCAGCTGTCTGCGGGTCCTTTGGCTTACCGCAGGCATGGCAGGCTCACTGTCAGCAGAGGGTTGATTCTCCTGGGCTGCTGGTACAGGCTCTTCTGCCTCTGGAACTGCTTGTTCGTCTTCACTTTCCCGCTCTGGTGTAGGTTGCTGCTGAGTTGGTTGCAGGAAATGCAGGACGGGTACCACTATGGCACCGTTTATTCAAGTCCAGGACTGAGGGAACTCTCCAAGAACGGTGCTGATCATTTCTTCCTTGTCCTCTGCGGGTTCAAGGTCTCTTTGATCCTCTTCTGCATTCCGGAGTTGCTCGGGGCACCTTTTTAGGTGGTCTCTGGAGACGGAACTAGTGGTTTCTCCTCCATCCTTAGTGACCACGCATACCTTCGGGTTGTCGTGATCAGACTGCAGTACTGTGTAGGGTTCCCTTTCCCACTGGTCGTCCAGCTTGTGTAGCCTTCTCTTTCGCTTCAGGACCTGCTCACCAGGTTCTAGGGGACCAGCAGGGGCGTGTTGGTTGAAGAGTCTCTCTTGCCTTTCTCTTACTTGGGCCAGGCTCTTCTCCACACTCTCCTGTACCTTCTTGTACTGCAGTCGCCTTTCCGTATCCCAGTCCGCATCTGGGGAGGTGTCCTCGGGTGTTAGGACTCCCATCTCCAGGTCTATGGGCAGCTTACCTGGTCTGGCTCGCATCAGGTAAGCCGGGGTGCAGTTTGTAGCATTCACCGGGATATGGTTGTATAAGTCTGTCAGGTTCGGTAGTTTTTCTGGCCACAGGCTGCGATCCTCCAGGGGCAACGTCTTCAGGAGATCAATGACGATATTGTTCATTTTCTCACACATCCCGTTGGTTTGTGGGTGGTAAGGCGTTGTCCGAATCTTCTTACAGCCATAGAGGTTGCAGAACTCTTGGAAGATTTCGGCCTCAAACGCTGGACCCTGGTCTGTCAGGACTTTTTCCGGACACCCGTGTGGGCGGCAGAAGTATTGCTGGAAGGCTCTGGCCGCCGTTTGAGCTGTCAAGTCTTTACAGGGACCACCACTAGAAATCGGGAATAGTGGTCCACGATTGTCAGGGCATAAACGTATCCCGACCGGCTTGGAGCCAATTTGACGTGGTCCAGAGCTACCAGCTCAAGAGGCTGCGTGGTGACGATGGGTCTCAAGGGTGTCTTCTGGCTGGTGCGGTCCTTCCTCCTTAGGTTACAAGGGCCACAGTCTCTGCATCACTTCTCTATAGCCCCTCTCATGCCGACACAAAAGAACCGTCCTCTTAGCAGGAACTCCAGTTTCTTCCAGCCGAAGTGCCCCGCTCTGTCATGGTAAGCCCCCAGGACCATAGCTGCATCCCACCTTGGGACCACGACTTGCCGGGTCAGCTCATGTGTCCAGTGGTTGCCAAGTCTTCTGCACAGCTTTCCTTCATAGAGGAACAGCTTGCTCTTCTCTTTCCATAGCTGCTTGGCTTCCTCTGGAGCATCCGGAGCTAAGCGGGCGTCTTCCTGGGTCAGTAGGTCTTTCACCATGCGGATTGCAGGGTCACTATCTTGGGTCTCGGCCCAGCTGTGGTGAGGTAGGGGATTGATAATAACGGTTGTTAAATCTTCCTCCTTCACGCGGTGGGAGTATTGAGCGGCTCCATACCGGTGAAACGCGGGGAGTTCTGCCTCCTCCAGCTCTTCTGGGTCTTCGTCACCTTCAGGTACATGAGGCATTCTCGATAGGGTGTCAGCATTGGCATTGGTTTTGCCGGCCCGGTACTTGATCACGAAGTCATAATTCGAGAGTCGCGCCATCCACCGCTGTTCTAGGGCACCTAGTCTTGCATTGTCCAGGTGTGTCAACGGGTTGTTGTCCGTGTACACGGTGAACTTTGCGGAGGCCAGGTAATGCTTAAACCGTTCTGTGATGGCCCACACCACTGGCAAGAATTCTAGCTTGAAGGAGCTGTAATTCTCCGGGTTCCTTTCAGTGGGCCTCAGCTTCCGGCTGGCATACGAGATCACCCTTTCTTTGACCTGTTGGTTTTGCGACAGTACGGCTTCCAGCCCCACATTACTGGCGTCTGTGTGGAGAATAAAAGGCTGGCCATAATCGGAGTAGGCCAGGATCTCATCCCCTGTGAGGGCCATCTTCAACTGGCAGAAGGACTCCTCTTCCGGCTTATCCCACTTGAAGGGTGGCTTTTGGCTTCTGGACTTAGACTGTCCTATCAGGAGGTCCTGCATAGGGGCTGCCATCTTAGTGAACCCGGGGATGAACCTTCGGTAGTAGCCTACCAACCCGAGAAACTGCCTCACTTCTTTGATGTTTGAGGGGCTTGGCCAGCTCTTGATTACTGTGACTTTGTCAGGGTCGGGGGCTACTCCTTCTGCACTTACCACGTGCCCTAGGTACTGGACCTTCGGTTTCAACAAGTGACACTTTGATGGTTTCACCTTCAGGCCATAGCCTGCCAGGGCTTCGAACACCTCTGCCAGGTGTTTTAGATGGTCCTCGTAGGTCTTCGAATAGACGATCACGTTGTCCAGGTAAAGTAGGACCGTCTCGAAGTTTCGGTGCCCTAGACAGCATTCCATCAGCCTCTGGAAGGTCCCTGGTGCGTTGCAGAGCCTGAAGGGCATACAGTTGAACTCGCTCAGTCCCATCGGGGTGGTGAAGGCGGTCTTCTCCTTGTCAGCCTCTGCCACAGGAACCTGCCAGTACCCATAGTAAGGTCCAAAGTAGAAAAGAAGTTAGCTGATTTTAGTGCGGCTAAAGACTCCTCTATTCTAGGCAGCGGATATGCGTGTTTATGGGTGATACGGTTGATTTGTCTATAGTCCACGCACATTCTCATGGTGCCGTCTTTCTTTTTTACCAGAACCAAGGGGGCTGCCCAGGGGCTACAGCTATCTCTAATGACCCCAGCTTCTTTCATTTCTCTTAGCATGCCCTTTGCGTTCTGATAATGTGCAGGGGGTACAGGTCTGTGCCTCTCTTTTATTGGTGGGTGGCTCCCCGTGGGGATGTGGTGTTCTACTCCCTTTACTCGGTCGAAGTCTAGCGGGTGCTTACTAAAGATTCTTTCGTACTCCTGAACCACCCGGTAGACTCCATGTTTTTGGTGCAGGGGAGTGGAGTCAGCACCCACATGGAGTTTCTGGCACCAGTCCTCCTTTTGCTTCTGGGAGCCATTACCCTCCGCCTGTGGAGATGGAGGCAAAGGCTCCAAGGTCCTGATAGCTTTGTGTTCGACAGCAAACAGTTTGGCAAGGGTAGCGTACCTAGGTAAGTGTACCTCCCTCTCCCCAATGTTGAGAATGCGGACGGGCACCCTCCCATGACGGATATCAACCACCCCCCGGCCTGTCAAAATGGTGGGCCTGCTGTCTGAGTACACGGGATCTACCATGGCTTGGTAGTCTCTACCTCTCAACCCGATTGCAGTCCGACACCAGATCATCATTTCACTTTTGGGGGCATGGAAATGGGGAATGGGTCACTCATTCTTACGCTACCGATCTCACCACCAGACAGTTCTACCTGCTGCCGTCTCATCAGGGCTTTTATCTCTTTGTTGAGGACTCTCTGTTGGCTGGAACTAGCATTCACCACCACCTGTTGTAGAATTACAATTACCTCTGAAAGACAATTTTCAATCACGTTAGTACCCACAGTTATTTTAGGGTGACTTTCACGACGATCAATGTCCACAATAATCACTCCCTGTGCCGGCAGTTCAACTTTACCAATCTTAATGGTCATCTCCTTGAACCCCATCTGCGGCACGGGCAAGCCACTACTGGCGATGATGCTCAAGTTACTGTCTGGATGCCGTGTGATATCAGCATCAGTCCAATACTGCTTAAAAAGTACATAAGGGATATTAGTTACTTGCGACCCGGTATCCAGCAAGGCGCTCATGGGGATACCGTCCAGCACCACGGGTAAAACCGGGCGCCCCCCAACGTACTTATTACGCCAATTGTAAGGGCCTGGTGATCTTATGCCTGGGGGTTGGCCCTCTGCCCCAGGTTGGACCCGTTTAAATTACAGTACCTGGAAATGTGTCTGGACTGGTTGCATCGACGGCAAATGGGCTGTCCATCTTCTACGTAGCGGTCTGTGGGCCTCCCTCGGAACGACGGGGTCCTCCTCTGTCGACGCCACGGGACATCCTCCGGACTTGAAGCCAACTCGATGGGTCTTGACGGGTCCACTTGTAACGCCTGGACGGTCCTGGTCAACGCCGCGACGCTCCTGGTCAGCTCCTGGACTTGGTGGTGTAGATCTTTCAACGGGGCTTGGTTCAGGGCCTGTGCATTGGCCCCCACAGAGTCCATAGAGGAGGGCGCTGCCTCCTGGTGATAGGTGAGAGCAGGGCGCTGGGGGTTTATAGTGCCACTTGTTGCGGGTTCACGGAGCACCCTTATGGCTCTGTCCTTGAATTGGGCAAAGGTCAGATCAGGGTTCTGAAAGAACATGAGGCGCAGCTGGGTCCTGTGGGCGCTAGACAGCAGACCTTCTATGAACTGTTCTGTTAGTAGCTTATCCGTATCCCGCACGCTGCCAGGGTCAGCTTGTTTGATGGCTCTCAAGGCTTCATGCAAATTTAGGGCATAGTCTCTGATGCTGTTCTGTGCCCGCTGCTTACATCCGTAGAACCGCATTTTAATTTCAGCGGAGGTACGTGTATCAAAGGTACCCCGCAGCCGGGCCAGAATGTCCTTTACAGTTCTTTTCTCCTCAGCGGGCCATGACTTTACCTCCCGCTGGGCTGCGCCAGTTAACTGCCCTGTCAGTATGCTGATCTTCTGTTCCTCTGTCAGGGGGTAAACTTGGAATAAACTGTACAGCCTTTCCTTAAAGTCAGTTAGTGCATGGGGCTCCCCTGAATACTTGGGCAGCCAGGCCGCTCCAGGGATGTAAGGCAGGGAGAATGGCATCACCGCTGCAGCAGCTGCGCTGGTGGAAGTGGGCGCCTCCGTGTCCGACATCTTCCTCCTCCCTAGTTAAGCGTGGCCTACCTTCCAACGATCCTCTTCTGTAGGCCGCGGCTCTGCTGGTGCTGCTCCGGACCAGAACCTTGCGTCGCGTCCTGGTGACGTCAGCGTCGCTCTCTCTCCCTTCCAGGACCTTGCGCAGCGTCAGTGCGTAGGGCGGAGCTTCGGGTCTCGCGCGGTTTGGACGTCCACGCCCCTCTTCTTCCCACGCGGCGCCCTGCAGATGGCGTCCGATGGCGGGAAAATGGCTGAAGTTGGCGGGAAGCTGCTGAAGATGGCGGGAGACGGCTGAAAATGGCAGGAAACGGCTCCGGATGGCGGGAAACCACTTTTAAAGGTACGTGTACAGTCTTTTTCAGGCGCGCAATACCCGTTTGTGGGGGGTTGGTCACAATCCTGCCGACTGCACCAAAGCTGACTCACCCCCTGGGCTGTGGGGCACTCGGAATCGGGTTTCAGTGTGATGATGGGGGTAGTAGTGGCAACCCGGTCTGTGGCTCAGGGTGGTCAGACCAGTGGCAGACTTCTATATGTTTTGCAATGTCAGACTACGCCACCCGTGGATTGCGGTCAGGACTAACCGCCGCTGCAGTGCAGACCGCTGGGGCAGATGTAAATGTGCAGCACTGAATAGTACAACTCCCCACGGGAGGAGTATGGCCCCAGGGCAGTATATAATGGATGATGGAGGGGATGATTCCGACAGCAATAGCCAGGAAACGGAGACCTCTTAAACAGTTCAGGGTCTTTATTAGAACAGGTGAAACGACCCAAAAACAGGCCCGGCTAGGAGGGGGCCTGGATGTCTGAGAACAAGTGGGAAGCTGGCCCTGATCAGGGTGAGGGTGTAGGCCTACCGTGCTCTCTGCGCTCTCTCTGGCTATTTCCCTCCTCGTGGTGTAATAGTCCACGTTCCTGAGCTCACCGTGTCTTCTCGCCCGTATGGCTGGCGACTTGGGTCCCTTTTTACTCTTGGCCTGGTGTGGCTTCACCGGTCCCTTCTACTGTGGCGAAACCTCCGGGCTTCTTAGGCCAAAGGACATACAGTCCCCTGCGGACTGGTTATTGGCTGTAGGAATTGGAATCCTAACAGCCTCGGACACCAAAGTCCGGTGGATTAGCTTCTCTATCTGCCAGGACAGGCTCGCTTCGCCTCTTGCCCCTGGCTCGTGGCTCTCCTACTGCCACATGGCCTCTTAGGCTGCAACACAACTGTCTGTCCCTGCTCTGGGACACCTCTCAATCCAGAGACAGGTTGTCCAGTTCTCTTCTAACCCTGCCCCCAGTTCCAGCTTTTATAGGGGCAACCTGCTCCCCCTACTGGCCTGGGACAGGAGGTGCTGCATGCTAATGGTCCCTGACCAGAGAACCTCCCCCTTGCTCTCAGACACAGCTTTATTATACATTTGTGGTATCCAGGCCAGGGTGACACATAAACATGCGGTTTCAAACCCACAGTGGCTCCTGATCGTGGGCACGTACCCAAACTCACCCGCAGCATGTCAATTTCGGTAGTGGAGACGCCAGTCTCCGCTGCAGATTTTGACCGATGAAAGTGTTATTACATGCTGTGGGTCTGTATGTATTGACAACAAAAGTGCGGCATTAGAACACAGCGTTTTGGACGCAGCTAAAATACTCTGCATCCAAAGCGCTGCTGAGTGCTGATCGTGGGGACGTAGCAGTTAAACAAACAGCTGTGAGCTGTTATTTAAAACCAGGAAACATGTTTGCCTAATGGCACATTCCTAGGCTAAAAATAGCAGCTCTCAGATGCCCCAGAAATTACATGAATGGGAATACTAATGAGATTGTTTTAGCTGACACCTAGTCCTTTTTTTTAGTGATGCCAATGTGTTAATCAGACCCTTTCCTTACTAAACATAATTAAAGTAAAGAGTTAAATAAACACACACAGAGGAAAACACTTTATTTGAAATACAACAGACACATTCTTTAATCATTTAAATTAACCAATATACTCACCCAAAGTCTGACGGTAATCAAAGGGTTAAAGCGATGTCATAGGTTACTTTTTTCAAATATCTTTATTTAGCTTCAAAAGGCATTCATTGATGTACAAATACGCATTAAAAATGCATGAAAAAAACACATCAAAAACACATCAAAATCATGGCAAAACACATTTTTTTTTAGCGTTTTACCTGCCAAGAGATGGAGAAACATTGCAGAAAGATCTGCAATCAAATCCTGAAAGTGTGCACATAGCCTTACTGGAACGTGTGGATTTGATCCAAAATGTTCCATCAATTGTGTATCAAGTACACTAACTACATCTTTGTCTATATATTTCAATGCTGATTTATAGGTTATTTACTTCAGATATTATTCTGCTCTATAATTGATCCACCAGTTTGACCCCATAGATCGGACAATATAATGCACTAAGTGCACAGTTTTTTAAATAAATAAATATTTTGCTCAATAAATTTTTAATACATAATAGATAAATATCTGAACACTTATTAAAGATTAGCCCTATATCAAGTACAGACTGATAATACTATGATCGCTTCTTTATTACCATTCAGGATTTCCCAGCTTCCATATACTATAGGAACAGCTCTCCTTTTCTTCTTAATATAGTGAATGAATAAACATCTAAAATGTTCTTCTATATCTTTATGGGATTCCTCTTCCCAAATGGTAGAATAAAGGAGGGACATACCATAGATATGTAAAGCAGTGATGTACCACTTATAATCTAGAAAGCCAGCGTAAGTTGGGAGGGTCTGATGCCAAACGACATTGCCTCCTGCCCCTTTACCTGGTGTCTCAATTTCAACAGTATCTGCAGTCTCAAGATTCAGATACAGTTGAATACAATGGAGGAGCAGAGAGGATACAAATCCCTGCTCCACAATTCACCCTGTGAATGCTGTGAATGTTGTGTTCATATTGTGTTGGGGGGCACTGTGAGGACATCATACTGTGTGGGTGGACACTGCAGACTTCATTCTCTGTTAAGGGGCACTGTGTAGGGCATGATACTGAGTTGGGTGCACTGCTGAAAAATTAGACTATAGTAGAAGAGAACTGTGGAGGCAGCTTAATATGTTGAGGGGCACTATGGGCACATCATACCGTGTTGAGACCACTGTAGGGGAATCATACTGTGTTGAGACCACTGTAGGGGAATCATACTGTGTTGAGGGTACTAATAGTTAATCATACTGTGTTGGGGCACTGTGGGGGCTTCAGACTATGTTGGGGGCATTGTGAGTGCTTCATAACATTTTGGGGTACTGAGAGGGCATCATACTGGTTTGGGGCATAGTGGTGCCTCATACTGTGCTGGGGACACAGTGCACCATAATGTGTGCATGGGTTGTTCGGTGGGGGCAAATTGTGTGGAGGAACTCACTGTGGACTCATCCTTCTGTGTATAGGAGGGATGACAGGGGTATCTTAATGGGTGAGAAAACTAAAGGGCTTCAGTACGTGCAAAAATAACTAAAATAATTTAAAAAAAACGTTACAAGTTTGATGAACCATGAACAAACGAAAAAAAAAATAATAAAAATAAAATACTTCTAATGATGAGCAAGCACTAAAATGCTCGGGTACTCGTTGCTCGGGTCGAGCAAATTGGAATACCCGGGTGCTCGACCCGAGCAACGAGCCCAATGTAAGTCTATGGGAAACTCGAGCATTTTTCAGGCGGCTCCCCTCGGCGGTCTGCAGAGGGCCTAAAAATTGCCCAAATCGATGGGAACAGTGCTCAAATGACATGGGAACAGCATGGGGAAGACCCCTGGAAGCATTTCTGACCCCCAGGTCACTGCTGTCAACAACGTTGTCAGAGTATTACGCCACTTTTACGGACTCACAATAAAACATACAAAAACAAATCCAAAAAGGATTTTCCTGGGAAATATATTAAGGAACATCCTTTCCAGGGTAATGACTTGTATATAAGGCAAAATAAATAACCAAAACCAAAAATACTCCTCCACACCTTGGGCTATGTTCACACGTAGCGTTTTTGATGCGTTTTTGCACTTTTGCATTGCTTTCAACAATGACTAAAGCATTCACTGGTAAATGTCATTTTAACTATCTGGCCATGTGGTGTGTGACACATCATCAGACACATGCATACAGTGCTGAAAAGACATGAGAACAGCATGGGGAAGACCTCTGGAAGCATTTCTGACTCCCAGGTCACTGCCTAAAAGTGTACCCATCATAAGTGATCCTTGGCGCATGCGAAGATGCCTGCCACCATGCACCTGTCATTGCAAATTTGCAACAATCACCGTCCACGTCCTTGTCCTACTGCAGCGTTCAGTTGTCCCTACCCCCATTCCTTGGAGTGCTAACGCAAGTATGCAGCCAGCCACCCACCCACCCACAAGCTGCAATACTATACTGCCAAATTTTTGACAGCTGCTTGCACTTGAAATGTGGCCTTTTAGGCTCGTGGAGGCGGAAGCTTTCATAACCTCATACCCGCGGCGGCCGGGTGTCCATACTCGGTCCTCAGCCGCCACTGTTTCTCCCGGTGTCGTCTCCGCCTTCCACAAGCACGGGTCCCACAACATTACCTTTGCCCTCCTCAGTGCACTTACTGGGAAGGACTGCCTAACCACAAACACGTGGACAGGTGAATGTGGCCGGGGACGGTATGGAACCAGTACACAGCTTTTTTTGCTGAGAGTTGTATTTAGCTCGGTGAAAGGACTGGCAAAGAGGGAAACCGTATCTACCCTGGGTGTCATTTTTCCCAGGAAGTCCTCTAATGCAGCTTGTTGCAGAAGCAATGGCAGCCCGTCCAACATCAACTCGCACTTGTCGGTGGTGCTTTGACACACACACATCTTTCTTTGCGCATTTAATTTCATGAATGCAGAGTTGGACAATGGCCTGATCTGCATTGCAGTTTAAGAAATAACATGCATAAGCATGTCCAATCCACATTAAAAAAACATCCATAGAGTGTCCAGGAACCTTCCCCCACACTTTTCATACCCAGGGCTGCTTCTCGGCAGGATTGGACGGGCCCACCAGAGAACCGGAGATTCCTCCGGCGGGCCCTGGCTTCTCCTTCAGGAGAGTTCATAGTGCCGAGATGGGGCCATGATGATGATAGAGGCCACCATCTGCTTAGTTTTCTGTTACTTGGAATGCAAGCGCAAGTATGCAGCCAGCCACCCACCCACAGGCCGCAACACTAAACTGCCAAATTTCTGGGCAGCTGCTTGCACTTGAAATGTGGCCTTTTAGGCTCATGGAGGAGGAAGCTTTTCCTAACCTCATGCCGGTGGCGGCCGGGTGTCCATACTCGGTCCCCAGCCGCCACTATTTCTCCCGGTATCGTCTCCGCCTTCCACAAGCATGGGTCCCACAACATAACCCGTGCCCGCCACAGTGCACTTACTGGGAAGGACTGCCTAACCACAAACACGTGGACAGGTGAATGTGGCCAGGGACAGTACAGAGCCAGTCCACAGCTTTTTTTGCTGAGAGCTGTATTTAAGTCGGTGAAAGGACTGGCGTAAAGGAAAAGCGTATCTACCCTGGTTTTCATTTCTCCTAGGAAGTCCTCTAATGCAGCTTTTTGTAGAAGCAATGGCAGCCCATCCAACATCAACTCGCACTTGTCGGTGGTGCTTTGACACACAAACATCTTTCTTTGAGCATTTAATTTCATGAATACAGAGTTGGACAATGGCCTGATCTGCAATGTGGTTTAAGAAATAACATGCATAAGCATGTCCGATCCACATTAAAAAAGCAGCCATAGAGTGTCTGGGAACCTTCCCCCACACTTTTCTTAGCCAGGGCTGCTTCTTGTCAGGGTTAGCGGGCCCAACAGACAACAGGAGACTCCTCCGGAGGGCCCTAGCTTCTCCGCCTACCCACAAATACGTGGACAGGTGAATGTGGCCAGGGACGGTACAGAGCCAGTCCTCAGCATTTTTTTGCTGAGAGTTGTATTTAGTTCTGTGAAAGGACTGGCATAGAGGGAAACCGTATCTACTCCCGCTGTCATTTCTCCGTCACCAGGTTCCGACCATTGTCACACACGACCATGCCTGGCTGTATGTTCAGGGTGAGAGCCACAGATCAGGCTGCTGTGTTACAGCTTTCAACAACTCTGCAGCGCTGGGCGATTTGTCAATTAAGCATTAAGCATGTTATCTTCAGCACAGCCTGTTGCCGCTTGGCCAAGGCAGTGCGGCAGTGCTGTCAGTTTGTGACTGATGTGATCATTTCGGAGATGGAGGAGGAGGTGCAGGAGCTGAACAATGTGATTACATTGAGATTAAATTGGTGACGCTGTTTTTATACTTAAAAAAGATCCTATTGTTTTGTATTTTTACGTTATTGTTTAAGACAAATGCATTCACCAGGAAATGTCATTTTAACATTTTACAACCTTATCTGGCAATGTGGTGTGTGACACATCATCAGACACATCCTGTTTTATTTATGATGGAGGGACTCTGAAAGTCATAAAGCCTATTTTTATAGGGACATCAGACAGCTCTTACTATTCTTAAAAGGCCAGCAGTTAGAGAGACATCAGTCGGCTATGCTTTGTTGTTCCCATTATTAACAAGTGGGTCTCCTATACTGTTACTGCGTATCCAGTGACTGCAAGGGCTGCCAAAAATTTGGGCGCAGCCCAATACCCCTTTGAAGAAACATAAAGGAGGGTCACAGTAAAAAAAATGTGCCCATTATAAAGGAGTGGGTCTCCTCTAGTGGTAATGCCCATGCTGTGACTGCAAGAGCTGTCAAAATTTGGGAAAAACCCCACTAAGAATTTAAAGACACAGAACAGGGCACAGTAACGAGTACGACATGTTCCCATTAGAAAAGAGAGGGCCTGCTATACAGTTATAGGGTACGCAGTGAGTCCAACGTCTGACCAATTTTAGGAAAAACCCCAGCAAGAATTTAAAGACACATAGAGCAGGGCCACAGTAAAAGGTACGACATGTTCCCATTAGAAAGGAGAGGGTCTGCTATACAGTTATAGGGTATGCATTGAGTCCAATGGCTAACCAATTTTAGGAAAACCCCCACTAAGAAATTAAAGACACATAGAGCAGGGCCACAGAACGACAAATTCCCATTAGAAAGGAAAGACTCTGCTATACAGTTATAGGGTATGCAGTGAGTCCAACGGCTGACCAATTTTAGGAAAAACACCAGTAAGAAATTAAAAACACATAGAGCAGGGCCACAGTAACAGCAAATTCCCATTAGAATGGAGAGAGTCTGCTATACAGTTACAGGGTATGCAGTGAGTCCAACGGTTGACCAAATTTAGGAATAACCCCATTAAGAATTTAAAGACACACAGAGCAGAGCCACAGTAACAAGTACGACATGTTTCCATTAGAAAGGAGAGGGTCAGCTATACAGTTATAGGGTATGCAGTGAGTCCAACGGTTGACCAAACTTAGGAATAACCCCACTAAGAATTTAAAGACACACAGAGCAGAGCCACAGTAACAAGTACGACATGTTTCCATTAGAAAGGAGAGGGTCAGCTATACAGTTATTGGGTATGCAGTCAGTCCAACGGCTGACCAATTTTTTTTTAAAAAATCCCACTAAGAATTTAAAGACACACAGAGCAGGGCCACAGTAATAAGTACGACATCTTTCCATTAGAAAGGAGAGGGTCTGCTATACAGTTATAGGGTATGCAGTGAGTCCAACGGCTGACCAATTTTAGGAAAAACCCCAGTAAGAATTTAAAGACACATAGAGCAGGGCCACAGTAACAAGGTACGACATGTTCCCATTAGAAAGGAGAGGGTCTGCTATACAGTTATAGGGTATGCAGTGAGTCCAACGGCTGACCAATTTTAGGGAAAACCCCACTAAAAATTTAAAGACACACAGAGCAGGGCCACAGTAACAAGGTACGACATGTTCCCATTAGAACGGAGATGGTCTGCTATACAGTTATAGGGTATGCAGTGAGTCCAACGGCTGACCAATTTTAGGAAAAACCCCAGTAAAAAATTAAAGACGCTTAGAGCAGGGCCACAGTAACAGCAAATTCCAATTAGAATGGAGAGAGTCTGCTATACAGTTATAGGGTATGCAGTGAGTCCAACGGCTGACCAAATTTAGGAAAAACCCCACTAAGAAATTAAAGACACATAGAGCAGGGCCACAGTAACGACAAATTCCATTTAGAAAGGAGAGAGTCAGGTATACAGTTATAGGGTATGCAGTGAGTTCAACGGCTGACCAATTTTAGGAAAAACCCCACTAAGAATTTAATGACACATAGAGCAGGGCCACAGTAACAAGGTACGACATGTTGCCATTAGAAAGGAGAGAGTCTGCTATACAGTTGTAGGGTATGCAGTGAATCCAACGGCTGACCAATTTTAGGAAAAACCCCACTATCAATTTAAAGAGACATAGAGCAGGGCCGCAGTAATGACAAATTCCCATTAGAAAGGAGAGAGTCTCCAATAGTGTTGGCCTATGCAGTGAATGCAAGGGCTGCCAAAAATTTGGAGGCACTTCAATGCCCCTTGGAAGAGACGTGGAGGAGGGCCTCATAAAAAAATGTTCCCATTAGAAAGGAGCGGGCCTCCTATACTTGTAATGCCCATGCACTAAGTGTATGTGATGCGCCCCCAGGGCCGTGGGGTACTCGGCAGCCGGGCCTCTGGTTGCTGGGGGATATCACGGTGACTGGCCCGGTCGTGACCCAGGGCGGTCAGTGCAAAACGGGGGGTACTTTTATATGGGGTTTTTGGGATTGTTCGTGACGCCACCAGTGGAATGCGGCTAAGGGTATGCCGCCGCTGCGGAGCAGTCATCTGGAGCTGGAGCTACGGCAGCAGGGATGGTGTGGCTCTCCACAGGTAGAGCTAGCTCCAGGGCAGTGTAGGAAGATGGTGGTTGCGCTGGGCGTTGTACTGCAGAGAGGGAATGATGGCACAGATAAAGAATGGACAGAGGCAGTGCGGTGCAGTCATCCGAGTCTTTACTCACAGTTTTTTTTATGATAGTTCCACTGGTGCACTGTATGGGTGCCAGCCTCCCACGTCGCGCTGCATTCACCAGATAGGGGTTCAGCACTTCCTCAGGTTGATTAGGAGTACCGGACAGAACCCCACTTTCTCGTGTTCCTAACTAGACCGTCTTCATGTTGGGTCTTTCTCCCTCCTGCCCTGCGCTGCCCACTCTCAATCTCGCTCGGGTGCTCTGAAGTCCCTCCTGTGTGTCGGAGTTCCCGGACCTGCTTGACCCTATAGGGGATTAGAATGCGGCTTCGGCAACTAATTATATGTAGCACCCCGAGGGTTCGGCCGCTACAGGGGTATTGCACCTTTGCCAGAGGTGTGATATTCCACTCCCGGGTAAGGATGGAGTATGGACCAGGGCTCAGTTAGCTGCATGCATCACACACACCCCATTTCCGGGGAATAGCTCAACGGTGCTCCCATTTATACAGTAATGCAGGCACGACAGACCATGTTCCTGGCTGGAGTGGGGAGGGGGGAGGAAAACCCAGTGATGTAGGAGCAGAAGGGTACGGTTTCTGAGCATAGGTAGGAGCTCATTGGGTGCTGGTCACCTGAGCTCACACTCAGAGGGGAGGCATAAAAGGTGGGCACCATCTTAGGTCAGAGAGAGAAGTCAGTTCAGAGTGAGAGGAGAAGACAGGGAGCTCAAAGGCAGGCCTAGGGTGAAGGCCGGAGCCTGGGAGGAGAAGGAGAAGTAGACCTGGAGAAGAGGCCGAGGGAAGGAGGAGAAGAAGGAACAAGAAAGGAGGAGGAGTGACAGAGAAACAGAAGGGCTCAGAAACAAGAAGGCAGAAGGGACCCTAAGGACCCAGGGAATTACGGATGACGGGTCAGGCAAGAAAAGGGTACCGGATCCCAAATTGGTGGAGGAAAATTATCCCTCAGCCAAGAACCGGAGGTCGTGATCACAGAAAACACTGTTTTAAAAAGCTGGATTTCTAGCGCTGTAATATGGAAAGGACCTGGCTGTATTCTGCAGTGCCAACAAGCAAATGGCGCAGAAAAACTGTGTTCTCTGGATTGTTTTCTAAGCAAATAATGAGGATTAAGATCCAAAAAAAAGTATTCCTGGCCCCTGAGACCTGGGCCTTTGTATAGAAATATCTAACAGCAGCAGAAGGCAGAATTGGAATGGAGCCTCTTGTGCTATATGCACTGCAGTCTGCTATATACACTGCCTGCCTATATACACTGCCTGCCTGATATCTCTGCAGATGGATTAGTTAGTCCTCAAAAGGACTGTTTGTTAAGATGGATATGTGTAATGTACGGTTTTTCTCCCTACACTACATAATACACAAGCAAATCTCTCGATGACGCAGCAGCACCTCTCCCTACATTGTCTGATTCCGGAGTGACTGTGACGAGCACAGAGGCGCCAGGTCTGATATAGACCTGATGACGCTGGACGGCCAGCCAATCACTGTAATGCCACAACCAACATGGCTATGGCATTACAGTGAGTGGCTGGCAATCCCTGCATGTTGATTGGCACTCTAAAGAGCGCCAAACATACAGGGAGGGGACCCGAGCTCCCACCGAGCAACCCCGGAAATACTCGGTGAAGCCGAGCATCTCGAGCAGTGAGATGCTCGGGAGAGCACCAAGCAGTAGCGAGCATGCTCGCTCATCACTAAATACGTCATTATTTGTTTTGTTCTTTTTAGATTGTATCCCCTTAAGAAATAGTGTCGCTATGCTAAAGATTCGGGCAGTGCACATGCCCCAGACTTCTGGCCGGTTCCTCGGATCTCCATGTGGGCGCCATTTGAACTGATCATCAATATGACACTGATAGAGTTGGTTACTGTGGTAGATCCAGGAGCCACCACTCTCTATTCTTTATGCCGCATGCTGCTCTGATCCTAAGGTCTACAAGATGGCAGCGTCCCGGCACAGGCATCTCAATGACATCACTGCACTGTGCCGCCGGTACTGGCTGCTCTGTGTGCAGGAAAAAAAACTTTCTCATATTAGGTGAGTATAAACTATTATTAGACCGTTTACCAGAGTCGGCTCTCCAGGAAACAGTGAATCTGTGAACAAAGAAAACAGCACACTCCAAACTGGCCAGATTTGAAATTAATTGAGATCTATCAATCTGGAAAAGGTTATAAAGCCATTTCTAAAGCTTTTGGACTCCAGCGAACCACAGTGAGAGCCATTATCCACAAATGGTGAAAACATGGTACAGTGGTGAACCTTCTTAGGAGTGGTCGACCAACTAAAATGACCCCAAAAGCGCAGCGACGACTCATCCAAGAGGTCACAAAAGACCCGATAGGCTGCAGTTTCTCTCAGGCACACGATAGATTCAATTGCTGACCAGACACATCTGACAAGAGTCTTTTCAATAGTTTAACAGTGGAATTTAATCTGAAGCACGGCCAGTGCAATTCAGGGATATTACAGCAACAATCTTCATTGCAGTACAGTCTGAGTTTCTTGAGCAACCGGCTCCAGTAACAATACAGTAGTTTATTCACAAGGCACAGTATTACAGTGTCTTCTGTAGCATAATTCAGCATAGATTATATCTCTTAGCAGCACACTTCTATGCATACACAACCACAGGCTTTTCCTTCACAAGGACACAATAGTGCACAACATTCTTTATCCTGTATGGCGATGGAGGGGGGGAGGGTTTGATGAGGGAGATGATCCCTGTGACACAATTCCTTGCATTCCTTATCTTCCTGCCCAATAATACTCTGCACTGTTAGTTCAGGGAGTTTATCTGACCTGCGTTTAGCTTCTCTCCTGATTTGAATCCTGTTCGGTTGCCTTCTGTCAGATCCAGATGACACACCACCTTTTTCTTCGGCTTCAGCCAGACTACAATAACAAGTTTCCCATAATCCCCCTGGGGCTCTACTAAAAGCCCCTCTAGTTGCTGGATGCTTCTGAAGCACAACACTTCCTGACTCCTGTGCTTGTGTTATTTGTAACAGTTGCTGGATGCTTTTCAAGCATTGACCCCATATAATGCTCCATACGGAATAATAGGCCTTACATAATGTTCCATATAGAATAATGGGCCTTATATAATATAACATACAGAAAAATGGACCCCATATAATGCTCCATACAGAATAATGGACCCCATATATTGCTCCATACAGAACAATGAGCCTCATATAATGTTCCATACAGAATAATGGGCCCCATATAATGCTCCATACAGAAGAATGGGCTTCATATAATGCTTCATACAGAATAATAAACCCCATGTATTGCTCCATACAGAATAATGGGCCTCATATAATGTTCCATACAGAATAATGGGCCTCATATAATGCTCCATACAGAATAATGGACCCCATATAATGCTCCATACTGTGTAATGGACCCCATATAATACTCCATACAGAATAATGGACCCCATATAATGCTTCATACAGAATAATGGGCCTCATATAATGCTCTATACAGAATAATGGACCCCATATAATGATTCATACAGAATAATGAACCCCATATAATGCTCCAGACAGAATAATGGACCCCATATAATGCTTCATACAGAAAAATGGACCCCATATTGTTATGATCTGCAACATGTACTAAGGAAATATAAGGGAAAACTGTCCCTACAGTAAAGCTAAGCTGAATCCCTACGATGTTGCGGGCTGCCTGTTCCTAGTGAACAGACCCGCCTTAGTCCTCGGCTAGTCTGAACGAAGACCTATAGCATAAGGGGAGGGGTCCCTAAAAGAACTAAGGACTGGGACAAAAATGGGACACCTCCTAAACAGAGAAGTTGTTGCAGAACACAAAAAGACAAACAGACAAAAAAAGTACTAGAGGTCCCAGAAGGACCAAACAAACTGACAGAGAAAGGCACAGAAGAACCTGGCTAGAGAAACAGTCAAATACTGAAGTCCAGCACAGCCAAAAGGGCGGAGCTGGAATATAAAGGCAGATGGTCACGTGACCGCAAAACACAAGATGGAAAAAACAAACAGGAGGGTTCTAACAGTACCCCCTCATTTTATGAGGATCCTCCGGATCCTAAAGGCCCAGGCCTATCCGGAAAACTCTTGTGGAAAGCTTTAACAAGCCTAGGAGCAGAGACATCATCCGTCCTTACCCAGGAGTTGTCTTCGGGACCGAAACCCTTCCAGGAGACAAGATACTGTAATCTCCCTCTTTACCATCTAGAATTCAAGATACGAGAAATTTCATATTCGCCGTCTTCCACCACAGGAGGAACTGAGACAGTGGCATCCCTATCTGATACATCAGCCTTTTTCAACAAGGAAACATGAAACACAGGATTAATCTTCCAGGAAGTAGGGACATCCAACCTAACAGCAGACGGGTTAACAACCTGAAGCACTTTAAATGGACCCACAAACGTAGGACCCAGTTTTTTAGAGGGAATCCTCAACCGCAGGTACTTTGAGGACAACCAAACCATGTCACCCACAGTTTCCTGTCATAATACTTCTTGGACTTCTTGTTAGCCTCTTGAAGGCTGCAACGTACATTAGTCCAAATTCTCTCCACTTCAAATCACGAGAAAAAAATCTCCTCCTCCGGCACGGCCAACCCCAATTTGGAGACCGAACTAAAATACGGATGTCTCCCAGTACAGCAAAAAAAAGGAGAACACCCAGCAGAGGAGGATGTATGACTGTTAAGAGCAAATTCTGTGAGAGGCAAAAACTCAGACCACACCTCTTGATTGTCCACCACAAAACAACGCAAAAACTGTTCAACATCCTGGTTCTTTCTTTCAGTCTGCCCATTAGACTCAGGATGATACTCACACGAAAATGACGAATGGACTCCCAACCTGTCACAAAAAGCACACCAAAAGCAAGCCACAAACTGAGGTCCTCTATCAGAAACAATATCCGTGGGAACGCCATGGAGCTTGACAATCTCCTTAACCTTCGTCAGGCTGCATAATTTTACAATGTTAACAGGCTGCAGAGATACAATTGTACCTTCATATATACCTCTACTGTGGGAAGACTTTCTCCTTTACTTGGTTTCAGAAACTAAAGTTCATTCAGCTACAAATGTTATGCTGATATCTATTGGCCAGTGTTGTTACTGCTCACTTATGTTGCTGTCAAATAAGTTGATTCAAACTGGGAGTGGCTTCTACTTCTCTTCCTGCCTCCCTCCTCTCAGCACACACATTTCTAGGCTTTTGAAGTCTTCAATTTCTTGGATACGAAGGTAGGAAAGTCTCACAGCATCTAACAGCCAGTTATACCTTCATTCGCCTTATGTGGTGACAGAACAGTCAGAAATTGTCTTTGAGCCTGGACTTGGCTTACATATATTTTGTATGAAACTTATCACTATAGGTATGATTTTTATACGAAAAATGGATAATAATTAGTATCTACATATTGTTTTACGATGTTTTACTTATATTCAGCACAAAATAAAGATGGTGGCTCTGTTACAATTTTCCTATTGGTCGAAAAAACAGTCGAAGATGGAATGAAAATTCTGAAACCGTATACGGTTTACATAATATATAAATGACATTTATAAATAATTATCACTAGAAATAATTTACTTTTTTATCTGCACTTTAGAATCGAGTTTCATTCTACTTGCCACGTGTTACTGAACTAAATTATGAAGCCAAAATTCATCTACCAAGTCATCATGACTGATAGTGATGCTCGGTCTAGTTTCCGCCATAATCCAAGAAAACGTGTTTGCAGGTTAGTATAATTTTGTGAAAAGCCAATAATGTAGTATTGTGTAGTATTTCGGAAAATTATTTATTTTTCATTTTTTCATATTTACAGATTTACGTCTGGCGAAATAATGCGAATGCTAGAAGAATCTGATTCTGAGCATGAGGAAGAACCATATGTTGCATCTGATGATGAAAACTATGTACCACAAGTGGATGTTACTGAAGAAGATTCAGACATTGAACAAGAAATGGTTATAGAGCAGGAAAAAGAATACGACTCAGACGAAAGTGTTGAGGATGAGTCTGTGCCTCAAAGTGCAGGCGAAATTTGGACTGCTAAGGATAAAACTCAATGGTGTAGTGATCCACTGCCAAATGCACAAACAAAATCTCGTAATGTCCTACGACAAAGAGGTGGCCCTGCAGCAATCAGCAACCTGTATACAGCAAAAGAGCTATTCAAGTCAATCATGACTCCTGAGATGTGTGACATCATATTACGAGAAACGAATCGAAAGGCCAAGAGAGTTTGTGATGCTTACAACAACGAACTGGTACAACGTTTTCCTGATTCTTCTGAACGGCCACCACAAAAAACATTCAAGCAATTTATTGAAACTGAACTCCATGCATTTTTGGGCATACTGATTGCTGCTGGTGTGCACAGAGACAACAAAGAGAATCTGGAGGAAATGTGGAATGTTGCTGCTCTGCCTCTTACACGTGCAGCCATGTCTCGTGACCGTTTCAAGATGATACTCAGATTTATCAGATTTGACAACGAAAATACATGTGCAGAACGTGTGCAAACAGATAAAGCTGCACCAATACGGGACATCTGGACAATGTTGAACAGAAATCTGGAGAGAGCCTACAAGCCATATAATTGTATCACCGTCGACGAGCAATTATTTCCATTTAGAGGCCATACTAAATTTACCCAGTATATACCTTCAAAACCAGCTAAATATGGCATAAAGATTTTCTGGGCTTGTGACTCGTCAAACGCCTACCCATTACAAGGTCAGCTCTACACTGGGAAACCAACTGATGGTCCTCGGCAAGTAAACATTGGTGAACGAACAGTATTGGACCTAGTGAGCTCGTATAAAGGCTCTGGAAGAAATGTCACCACTGATAACTTCTTTACAACCATGGAACTAACTAAGGTATTGAACTCCTGGAACATGACACTAGTTGGTACAGTGAGAAAAAACAAAAGGTTCCTACCTAGCAACATGCAGCCTGCCAAAGAAAGGCCTGTAAACTCGACAAATTTTGCCTGCAATCATGATGCAACAGTCTGTTCATATGTACCAAAGAAGAACAAATCAGTCGTGCTTCTATCATCTATGCACATGACGGGAGAAGTTGAAGAGACACTAGCAGCCAAGCCAGAGATAATAAAATACTACAACAAAACAAAAGACGGAGTTGATGTTATGGATAAAATGTTGGGAGAGTACACTGTGAAACGGCGAACATTACGTTGGCCTCTGGCATTTTTCTACAATATAATTGACGTCACTGGGTTAGCATCCTACATCATCTACAGAGAACACAATTCAAGCTTCAGGACAAAGGATCAACGAAGAAAGTTCCTGAAAGATCTTGCAAATCAGATGTGTATGCCTGCAATTGAAGATCGTAGTACAAACCGAATGATGATGAGAAACCATTTTCTTCGAGGTGCAGTAGAAATGGTGCTTGGACGATGCATTCTGGTAGCATCGCAAGCAGCAGCTGGCCCTCAAATACCTCATGGTAGTCGTGGACCCTCCCCTGTTGTTGGTAGTTGCTATGTCTGCCGAGACCTAAGGCGAAGACAACGTAAGACTAGAAAGTCTTGTGTGGTTTGTGTGAAACCCATTTGCGATGAACACTCGGTAGCAAAGACAACATGCATTACTTGCGAAGAAAATCAATAAAAAAAGTTTCTTACATTTTCTTTTATAATGTAAATGAACAGTTTTTTACTTGTTTATAATAATAAAATAGCATTATTATTAAAAAAAATATTATTCTTTTTTCCTTGCATTATCTTCATTCAAAATATATGAGGGTACATTTGTACCTATGCAGCTTGTTATGGATGCAAAAATATCTCGACCCCTTATCTCGGATGGGGGTGGAGATATTTTATTGAAATTTGGCCAATATATTCTGGACCAAAACTGCAGAGATGTCACGAAATTTCAGCCCTCTACGGCTTTTCGAAAAAAAAGTTATTGCAATTTTAAAACGGAATAGTTACAATTGTACCTACTCAGCCAGACGAAGGTTAACAAACGCCTTAGCGAGTGTCTTGGCGAAGGGCAACTTAATGAATGGAACCAAATGCACAGCTTACTAAAACAGTCCACGACGACCCAGATGACAGTAAAACCCTCGGACACAGGAAGATCAGTAATAAAATCCATTGTGAGATGCATCCGAGGCGCACTAGGAACCTCCAGAGGTCAAAGCAACCCCGCAGCAGGAGTATGTGAAGCCTTTGATCTAGCACACACAGTACATTGACGCACCCACTTGATGACTTCCTTCTGCCATCCAGGCCACCAAAAACTGCTACTGATAAGTCTCTTAGTCTCCGAAATTCCTGGATGACCTGCCAACCGAGACTCATGACACACCACAAACAAATCTCTCCTAAAGGCTCTAGGCATGAACAACCTCCCATGGGGAGTGTTAGATGGAGCATCATCTTGAGCTTCCAGAATCCCATTCTCCAAAACGGAGTCCAATGCCGCCACCACAACTCCTTTCTTGGTACCAGGGATATAGGTAACAGAAAAATTAAACCGAGAAAAAAAAAGAGCCCACCTAGCTTGACGGCCATTCAAGCGCTTGGCAGCATCCAGATAGATCAAATTCTTATGATCTGTGAAAACCTGAATAGGAAATCTAGCGCCTTGCAAAAAATGACGCCAATGTTCAAACGCGTGTTTAATAGCCAGCAACTCCCAATTTCCAACATCATAATTCAGTTCGGTTTCCGAAATTTTTTTCGAAAAGAAGGCACTTGGATGTACTCCATCCTTGTTCTCCTGAGACAAAACTGCTCCGACCCCCACCGATGAAGCATCGACCTCGACCAAAAAAGGCTTGGTCTCATCAGGCTGCATAAGGATAGGGGCAGAACTGAACCTCTCTTTGAGATACTCAAACGCTTCAATGGCCTCAGTAGTCCACTGGACCGTATTCGCGCCTTTCATAGTGAGATCGGTCAGAGGCTTAACAATTACAGAAAAATTCTTAATGAATTTCCTTTAATAATTGGCAAAACCTAAAAATCTTTGTATATATTTCAAACCAATAGGTCTAGGCCATTCCTGCACAGCCTGAATCTTCACGGGGTCCATCTCAAAGGCCACGCTGGAGACAATGTAGCCCAAAAAACGAATTTTCTGCACAGCGAACTCACATTTCTCCAGCTTAGCAAAGAGTGAATTATCACTCAATAACTGCAAAACTTCACGTACACTCTGCCAATGGGACTCTAGATCTGGTGAATAAATCAAAATATCATCCAAATACACAACCACATTCTTACCAATCAAAGGTCTCAGGATGTCATTAATAAGGTTCTGAAAAAATGCAGGTGCATTGGTAAGACCAAAAGGCATCACCAAAATGACCTACTGGAGTATTAAAAGCAGTTTTCCATTCATCACCCTCTTTCACTCGTAACAAATTGTATGCCCCCCGGAGATCAATTTTAGAGAACCACTTGGCCCCCACCAACTGGTTAAACAAGTCAGGAATTAATGGCAATTTGTAGGAATTGCGTACGGTAATCTTATTAATTTCACGAAAATCCAGACATAGACGTAAACCCCCGTCCTTTCTTTTAACAAAGAAAAATCCAACTGCCACAGGCGACTTACAAGTCCAAAATTTCTTGGTGAACTCCATTGATAGTGAGGGAAAATGCAGCAACCTTGTGAGTAATACATTTCAAGGGAGTGTTATCAATTGCAATCACAGAAATAGGTGATGACAAAGGTTTGGATTTCAATTTAAGGTTTTCCAAAAACCTTTTATCAATCACATTAAATGATGAACCACAATCCCCAAATACCTGAAATTCAATCAAATTTTCCTGCAAAGTAGTCCTCCCAAAAAGAAATACTCCTGCAGAGCGTAAACAAGCTATACGAGTGTAACTGACCTTTTTTTTCTTCTTTATTTAAACAAAGCTCACAATACTTAATCAATACTTAATCAAATGGTCAGCTTTACCACAATAAAGACACAATCCCTTAGCAAACCTCTGGTCTCTTTCCTGAGAGGGGAACGACTTCGCCCCAACCTCCATCGGTTCTCCAACGTCAGAGCAGATTTTCTGTGGCCTAGGACCTGGCATTACAGGAGTCTTTACCTCATTCTGCCTGAACCTCAGTCTCCTGTCCACACAAACAGCTAATTGCATGGCATCCTGCAGAGTCTTAGGTGCAGGGAAAGCAATTAGCAGATCCTTAACCCTGTCACTCAGACCAGCGAGAAATAGACATTTCAGAGCAGGATCATTCCATTTAACTTCTGAGGCCCATCTTCTGAAGTGTGTGCAATAAATTTTCAACATCACCTGACCCCTGATTCAAACGCCTGAGTTCTGCCTCAGCAGATGAGATTCGATCAGGATCATCATATAATAGCCCCATTGCAGAAATAAGTTCTTCTACAGACCTTAAACATGGATAATTATGTTGGAGAGAAAAGGCCCACCCCTGTGGTTCTTTGCGCAAAAGTGACATAATAAAACCAATGCACTGTGATTCATTTCCAAAGGACCTTGGTCTCAAACGAAAATATAACAAACAAGCATTTTTAATAGTGTTGAGCGAGCATGCTCGACATTGCTCGGTACTCGCCCGAGCATCTCACTACTCGGGATGTTCGGCAAGCATCAAGCATTTTTGGGTTACTCGGGCAGGAGCTCTGGTCTCCGCCCTGCATGTTTGGCGCTCTTTACAGAGCCAATGAACATGCAGGGATTGCCTGCCAGTCATTGTAATGCCGCAGCCATGTTGGTTGTGGGCATTACAGTGATTGGCTGGCCGCACAGCGTCACCTCGAGTATTTAAAACCGGGAGCCGCCATCTTGGACACAGTCGCTCCGGATCAGACAGTGTAGGGAGAGTGCTGCTGAGCTAAGGAGAGATTTATACTGTGAAATAGGTAGTGTAGGGTCTCTAAAGCCTGCAAAATCAAACAAACAGTCCTTCTCAGGACTAAAATCCATCCCAGATATCAGGCAGGCAGGCTGTATAGGAGACACAGTGGTCATACCAACAAACACTGCATTACAGTCCTGTATGCTGCTGCTGCTCAAATTGCTAGACTTAGCCCCAGGTCTCAAGGACCAGGAAAAATCCTTTTTTTTCATCTAAATCCTCTTTTTTTTTTTTTTTCCTCAGTCAGACTGTACAAATACCCGTCTTATTGACCTTTTGGTATCCCCCCCTCCAAAAAAAAAAAAAATTGAGTGTGTCTGTGAGTGTTCAGACACAAATATATCTGTTTAAAAGATTCTGGTGTAGGCCAGAGAAATAGAACTGTGGTTTTACTCTTCCATGGTTCAAATCTGTGTGTTATCCACCTTTTTGCCTTTTTTACATATAAAAAAACAGTTTGAGTGTCTCGCTGACTGTTCAGACACAAATATATCTGTTTAAAAGATTCTGGTGTAGGCCAGAGAAATAGAACTGTGGTTTTCCTCTTCCATGGTTCAAATCTGGGTGTAATCCACCTTTTTGCCTTTTTACATAAAAAAAAACAGTTTGAGTGTCTCGCTGACTGTTCA
Organism: Phyllobates terribilis; assembly: GCF_046119375.1. Taxonomy (NCBI): domain Eukaryota; kingdom Metazoa; phylum Chordata; class Amphibia; order Anura; family Dendrobatidae; genus Phyllobates; species Phyllobates terribilis. The sequence goes on along the minus strand of NW_027362769.1, from coordinate 215,380,689 downwards.
GACACAAATATATCTGTTTAAAAGATTCTGGTGTAGGCCAGGGAACTAGAACTGTGGTTTTCCTCTTCCACGCTTCAAATCTGGGTGTAATCCACCTTTTTGCCTTTTTTACATATAAAAAAACAGTTTGAGTGTCTCGCTGACTGTTCAGACACAAATATATCTGTTTAAAAGATTCTGGTGTAGGCCAGAGAAATAGAACTGTGGTTTTCCTCTTCCACAGTTCAAATCTGGGTGTAATCCACCTTTTTGCCTTTTTTACATAAAAAAACAGTTTGAGTGTCTCGCTGACTGTTCAGACACAAATATATCTGTTTAAAAGATTCTGGTGTAGGCCAGAGAACTAGAACTGTGGTTTTCCTCTTCCATGGTTCAAATCTGGGTGTAATACACCTTTTTGCCTTTTTTACATAAGAAAAAACAGTTTGAGTGTCTCGCTGACTGTTCAGACACAAATATATCTGTTTAAAAGATTCTGGTGTAGGCCAGAGAACTAGAACTGTGGTTTTCCTCTTCCACGGTTCTAATCTCCTTTTTATTACCCTTTTGCCATTGATAGTGCAAGTATAAGCTATTTTACTTCATTTACAATGGGCAAGGCGCGTGGCAAGGGACGTGGAACTGGATGTTGTGGTGATGGTGCGTGCAGAGGATGGGGCCGTGGCCAAGGTGAAAATGTGCCCCAACCAACAGCCACATCTTCTCGCTCCCAGTTCTTGACCTAATTACTAGGGAAGCACACAACAACACCACTATTGCGAACTGATCAGTGTGAACAGGTTATTAATTGTATAGCAGATAATACTTCCAGTCACCTGGACACCACCACCTCCGGTTTGTCTTCCACACGGTCAAGTTTTAGTAGCCGTGAGTCTCGATCGCATACTCCTCCTCACCCTGATGCTCCTTCCTCCCACCATGCCAAGTGTAGTCAGACAGCAACTGATCCCACGGTTGGACACTCTGAAGAGCTGTTCACTGGTCCATTTCCATATTTGGGCCGCTCGCCTGCTCCGCTTGAAGTGGTGGAAGAGGAGATCCCATGTAGCAATGGCCAAAGATTTGAACAGCCACGGCCACAGGAAGGCGACCCCGGCTATTTGCCACAAGAGGTGGATGATGATGAGACACATTTGCCACGAAGTGAGGAGGAGGACTGTGGTGCGGAAGTGGAAGAGGTGGTGGATGATCTAGTAACTGACCCAATGTGGCAGGAGGACACACAGTGCGAGGCCAGCAGCACACAAGGGGAGGGAGGCAGAGTACCCCAACAGGCAGGAGGAAGCAGTGTGGTGGCCGCAGACAGAAGGTGGGCAACCATTCCCCGTAACACCAACACGAGGGACGTTGCGAGTACAACCGGTAGGTCTTCCAGAGTCTGGAATTTTTTTAAAGACTCTGCTGATAACCCCAAAAAGGCCATTTGTACCACCTGCCAGGCCAGCAACAGCAGGGGTGACAAAACTACAAGCCTGACCACCACCAGCATGATCAGGCACATGTCAGCAAAGCACACTGTTAGAACTCTCCTGTTAGGTTTTCTTTAGTTTGCTGGTCACATGACCATTTTTGCCTATTTAATCCGGCTCCGCCCTCCTGGCCTTGCTGGACTTCATTGTATTTACTACTCTTGAGCTAGCTTGGTGCTCTGTTGCCATTCTCTGTTAGTGTTGCTAGGTCTTCTGACCTCTATGCTTTTTGTTGTGTGTTTGTCTTTGACTGCTACTATTTCTGTTAGGAGGTGTCCAACTTATCCCAGTCCCTAGTTCTTGTAGGGATCCCTCCCTCACATCTATAGGTCTTCGTACAGACTAGCCGAGGACTTTAGCGGGTCTGATCGCAGGATCAGGTTCCCCGTTACATCGTAGGGATCTAGTTTAGTTCTATTGTAGGGACAGATCTCCTTTCTTTCCTTAGTCCCTGTAGCAGATCATAACAGTAAGTCCAGCCCTAAAAGAAAAAAAAAAAAATTTTCTCTAAGGAAAAACCTCCAGTTTTCCATCATGGTCTCGGTTCAAGATTTGGCTCAATGCTTGCAGGGACTCTCTCTGGAGGTGGCCAAGCTCCAACAACACGTGAGTAGCTGTTCTGGAGCACATTTTGTGGAACCAAAGGTACGTCTGCCTGATTTATTTTTTGGCGAACAACAAGATTTTTTTTCTTTTAAAAATGCTTGCTTATTGTATTTTCGTTTGAGACCCGGATCCTCTGGTGATGAATCACAGCGCATAGGGTTCATAATGTCACTTTTGCGCAAAGATCCTCAGGGATGGGCCTTCTCTCTCCAACCTAGTGATCCGTGCTTTAGATCAGTGGATAGTTTTTTTTCTGCTTTGGGTTTGTTATTCGATGATCCTGATCGTGTCTCATCTGCTGAGTCTGAATTGAGACATCTGAGGCAGGGATCAGGTAATGTGGAAAAATATTGTTCTCACTTCCGTCGGTGGTCTGCCCAGGTGGGGTGGAACGATTCAGCTTTGAAAAGCTTGTTTCTTGCAGGGCTAGGTGAAAGGGTTAAGGATTTACTGATTGCCTATCCCACACCTGGAAACTTGCAGGAGGCAATGCAATTAGCTATACGGGTGGACAGGAGACTGCGTGCAAGGGTTAATGAGAGCAAATCCTCTGCTATGTCAGCTCCGAGTCCTGAGAGGGTCTGTGCTGACAATGGAGAGCCGATGGAGATTGGGGCGATGGCACCCCGCTCTCAGGAAAAAGACCGCAGGCTTTCTGAAGGCTTGTGCTTCTATTGCGGAAATTCTGGTCATTTTATTAAGAACTGTGTGCTTCGTATGAAGAAAGAAAAAAAAAATGGTCAGTAATGCACGTATAGCCTGTTTAAATTCTAAGGGAGTATTCCTATCTGCCACTACTGCTGCTCAGGATGAATTAATTGAATTTCGGGTATTTGTGGATTGTGGTTCTACTCTGAATGTGATTGATGGGGGATTCTTGGAAAAACTTAGATTAGAACCTAAAACTTTGTCATCCCCTATTGCTGTGGTTTCTGTTGATGGCTCTCCCTTGAAGAGTGTTACTCATAAGGTCTGTGAATTTCCCTTCACTATTAATGGTATTCATCAAGAGAATTTGGATTTGGTGGTATTGGATAATTTGCCTTCTCCAGTAATATTGGGGTTACCCTGGTTAAAATTGCACAATCCTGTACTGGATTGGTCTACCAATGAAATTAAGTCCTGGAGCCCTAAGTGTTATGACAAGTGTTGTAACGGGCGCATTGCTGCTGTGGATAAAGGGGAATTACCTGTACCTCTTCAGGATTTTTGGAGAGATTTTTCTGAGGAGGAGTCACAAATTTTGCCTCCCCATAGAGACTATGATTGTACCATTGAATTTGTCCCTGGAGCGACTCTTCCTAAAAGTCGTTTATTTAATCTTACTATTCCTGAGAGAAAGGCTTTGGAGGAATACATACAGATAAGCTTGGCCGCCGGTCACATTAGGCCTTCCAAGTCTCCTGTGGCTGTTGGATTTTTTTTTGTAAAAAAAAAAGATGGCGGTTTACATCCTTGTCTGGACTTTCGTGAGATTAATAAAATTACTGTACGCAATCCTTACCCACTGCCATTGATTCCTGATTTATTTAACCAGTTAGTGGGGGTCAAGTGGTTCTCTAAAATTGATCTCCGGGGGGCATACAATTTGTTGCGCATGAAGGAGGGTGATGAATGGAAGACTGCTTTTAACACTCCTGTGGGTCATTTTGAGAATCTGGTGATGCCTTTTGGTCTTACCAATGCTCCAGCATTTTTTCAGAATCTTATTAATGACATTCTTAGACCTTTAATCGGCAAAAATGTGGTTGTGTATTTGGATGACATTCTGATTTATTCGCCTGATCTGGAGTCTCATTGGCGGAGCGTACGTGAGGTATTACAGTTATTAATGGACAATTCGCTTTTTGCTAAGCTGGAGAAATGTGAGTTCGCTGTACAGAGAATTAGTTTTTTGGGCTACATTATCTCCAGTGAAGGTTTTGAGATGGACCCGGTTAAAGTTCAAGCTGTGCAGGAATGGCCTAGGCCTATTGGTTTGAAATCGATACAGAGGTTTTTGGGTTTCGCCAATTATTACAGAAAATTCATAAAAAAAATTTCTATTATTGTCAAACCGCTGACCAATCTCACCAGGAAAGGTGCTAATGCGGTTCAGTGGACTTCTGAGGCCATTGAAGCTTTTGTGTTTCTGAAGGAGAGGTTCACCTCTGCTCCCATCCTTATGCAGCCTGATGTGACTAAGCCATTTTTGGTTGAGGTTGATGCTTCTTCGGTGGGGGTCGGTGCGGTGTTGTCTCAGGAAAACAAGGATGGAGTACATCCCTGTGCCTTTTTTTCAAGAAAATTTTCTGAGACTGAACTTAATTACGATATTGGTAATCGGGAATTGCTGGCGATTAAACTCGCATTTGAACACTGGCGTCACCTCTTGGAAGGTGCTGAATTTCCCATTCAGGTTTTCACTGATCATAAAAATCTGATCTATCTCGATGCTGCCAAGCGCTTGAATGCCCGTCAGGCTAGATGGGCACTTTTTTTCTCGCGGTTTAATTTTTCCGTTACTTACATCCCGGGTACCCAGATTGTTAAAGCGGATGCTTTGTCTCGCAGCTTTTCTCCCATGGTCGGTGTTGAGGAGGAAGAGGAGAGCATTTTACAAGAAGGTGTTGTGATTGCTGCTTTGGACTCTGTTTTGGAGGATGAGATTCTTAAAGCTCAGGAGAATGCCCCATCTAACACTCCCCATGGGAGGTTGTTTGTGCCTAGGACCTTTAGGAGAGATTTGTTTGTTGAGTGTCATGAGTCTCGGTTGGCAGGTCATCCAGGAATTTCTGAGACCAAGAGACTTGTGGGTCGCAGTTTTTGGTGGCCTGGATGGCAGAAGGAAGTTATTAAGTGGGTGCGCCAATGTACTGTGTGTGCTAGATCCAAGTCTTCGCATGCTCCTGCGGCGGGGTTGCTTTGCCCTATGGAGGTTCCTAGTGCACCTTGGACACATCTGGCTATGGACTTTATTACTGACCTTCCCCCCTCTGAAGGTTTCACGGTCATCTGGGTGGTCGTGGACCGTTTTAGCAAGATGTGTCACTTGGTTCCCTTCATCAAACTGCCTTGCGCTAAGACACTCGCTAAGGCCTTTGTCAAGGAAATTGTCAGACTACATGGTGTTCCTACTGACATTGTTTCTGATAGGGGACCTCAGTTCGTGGCTCGTTTTTGGCGTGCCTTTTGTGACAGGTTGGGAGTTCATTTGTCGTTTTCATCCGGATATCATCCTGAGTCTAATGGCCAGACAGAAAGGAAGAACCAGGATGTTGAGCAGTTCTTGCGTTGTTTTGTGGCAGACAATCAAGAGGGGTGGTCTGAGTTTCTGCCACTTGCTGAATTTGCTCTTAACAACCACACATCCTCTTCTGCTGGGTGTTCGCCTTTTTTTTGTTGTTCTGGGAGACATCCGTCTTTTGGGTCATTCTCCAAATTGGTTTCGGCTGTGCCTGAGGAGGAGAGTTTTTCCGGTGATTTGGAGAGAGTTTGGACGGATGTGCGTGGTAATCTTCAGGAGGCTAACAAAAAATCTAAGAGGTACTTTGATAGGAAACGGCAAGAGGTTTTGTTTGCTGTTGGTGACATGGTTTGGTTGTCCTCTAAGAATCTGCGATTGAGGATTCCTTCTAAAAAATTGGGTCCCAAGTTCATAGGGCCCTTTAAGGTGCTTCAGATAGTTAACCAATCTGCTGTTAGGTTGGAGGTTCCTACGTCCTGGAAGATTAACCCGGTGTTTCATGTTTCTCTGTTGAAAAAAGCTGATGTGTCGGATGGTGACTCCTCTGCCACTGTTCCTCCGGTAGTGGAGGACGGGGAATATAAAATTTCCCGCATCCTAAATTCTAGACGGTATAGAGGGAGTTTGCAGTATCTCGTCGCTTGGAAGGGTTTCGGACCTGAGGATAACTCATGGGTGAGGGCGGATGATGTTTCTGCTTCCAGACTTGTCAGAGCGTTTCACAGGAGGTTTCCTGGTAAGCCTGGGCCTAGGGGATCCGGAGGATCCTCTTAGAAGAGGGGGCACTGTTAGAACTTTCCTGTTAGTTTTTTTTTTAGTTTGCTGGTCACATGACCATTTTTGCCTATTTAATCCGGCTCCGCCCTCCTGGCCTTGCTGGACTTCATTGTATTTACTACTCTTGAGCTAGCTTGGTGCTCTGTTGCCGTTCTCTGTTAGTGTTGCTAGGTCTTCTGACCTCTATGCTTTTTGTTGTGTGTTTGTCTTTGACTGCTACTATTTCTGTTAGGAGGTGTCCAACTTATCCCAGTCCCTAGTTCTTGTAGGGATCCCTCCCTCACATCTATAGGTCTTCGTACAGACTAGCCGAGGACTTTAGCGGGTCTGATCGCAGGATCAGGTTCCCCGTTACATCGTAGGGATCTAGTTTAGTTCTATTGTAGGGACAGATCTCCTTTCTTTCCTTAGTCCCTGTAGCAGATCATAACACACACGACTTTGTGGGGCGAACCCCAGGGTCCGTGACCAGTGTCAGCGGGTGTCACCACTGCTTCTTCCGCTGTTGTGCGTGTAAGAGAATCCCCTGTTGTGCGTGCAAGGCAATTCCCTGGCCATACTGCATGCAAAGATGCCCCCTCCTCTCAGTCTTCACTTGTTATGGCAGTTTCTAAAGAAACAGCATCAACGTCCACGTCCACGTCCCACCGTAGCGTTCAATTGTTCATATCTCAGACCTTTGAACGAAAGCGCAAATTCGCAGCCAACGACCCACAGGCCACAGTCCTAAATTCGCACATTTCATGACTGCTTGCGTTGGAAATGCTGCCTTTTAGGCTGGTGGAGACGGAATCCTTCCGCAACCTTATGGCAGTGGCCATCCATCGGTACTCGGTCCCCAGCCGACACTATTTTGCCTGGTGTGCCATCCCCACACTACACAAACATGTGTCCCAAAACATCTGCCGTCCTCACAACAACGCAATTACTGGGAGAGTCCACCTGAAAACGGACATGTGGACAAGTGCTTGTGGCCAGGGACGGTACATCTCCCTGACGGCACACTGGGTAAACATAGTGGAAGCCGGGACCCAGTCGGACCTTGGGATGGAACACATCCTCCCCACACCGAGGATTGCGGGCCCTATGTAATTCAGAGTTTCCCCCACAGTGTACAGCTCCTGCGCATCATCCTCCTCCTCCTCATGTTCAGCATCCATCTCAGATAACACCACATCAGTTACAAGCTGGAAGCACTGCAGTACTGCCTCAGCCAAGCGGCAACAGGCTGTGCTGAAACTCATAAGCTTAGGTGATAAACCTCACACTGCTTGTGAGTTGTGGACAGCTGTGAAAGAGCAGGCAGATCTGTGGCTGAGACCGCTGAACCTACATCCAGGCATGGTCATGTGTGACAATGGCCGTAACCTGGTGGCAGCTCTGAGGCGAGGCGAGGTCACACACGTACCATGCCTGGCTCATGCGCTTAACCTTGTGGTTAAGCGGTGTCTTAAATCATACCCCGAGTTGCCAGATCTGCTCGTCAAAGTATGCCGCCTGTCAGCTCATTTTCAGAAGTCGGCTACAGTCCTTGCTGTGTTGCAGCAGCATTTGCAGCTTCCTGCACACTGACTGGTGTGTGATGTCCCAACACGTTGGAACTCTACCCTCCACATGTTGCAAAGGATTTGTGAGCAGAAGAGAGCAGTTGTGGAGACTCCACACATAAGACCTCAGGAGTGGACCTGGATTTCTGACATATGTACTTTGAAGAGTCCACCAAGATGGTGAGTGGCGATGACTCCATGTCTCTTCCAAGGGGCATTAAAATCATCTTGCTAAGCTACTGTGACCTCCACATCTCTTCCAAGGGTCATTGATATTGTCTTTTTATTTAACTGGGACCTCCACCACTCTTCCAAGGGGCATTGATATTGTCTTTTTATTCCACTGGGACCTCCACTACTCTTCCAAGGGGCATTGATGTTGTATTTTTATTCCACTGCGACCTCCACCACTCTTCCAAGGGGCATTGATATTGTCATTTTATTCCACTGTAACCTCCACCACTCTTCCAAGGGGCATTGATATTGTCTTTTTATTTGACTGCTGCACCAATAGAGATAAGGCAAACAAACAACCACACAGCCCAGGTTGAAAATTGCCAAAGCTTTAATAATAACACATAAAAGCAAATATACACAGCAATAATAAAATCAAAGACACACCTCAGATGGAAAAAGTGGAGTGCCTGGACTAAAGAGTAAAAAGGAAGACATTATAATCTAACATAGAGCTCCCACAGGTAATATGTAAGTATAATATAAAACCAAGGGCATAAAATACAAAAGGCAGCAAAAAATAATAATCACATGGAAAATAATAAAGGTACCCAACAGATATTTCATATATATATAGCTATATTAATATCACAAATGACAGTACACTTATTGTTAATAAGATCAGAATATAAATATATGCAGTGACTCTGCCTCAAAGATACATACACAGATATATAAATATATATGAACCACTAGATAGCCTCAACAAATACCTTATCCTAATATAGCTGCATATATAAATGACTAGTGTCAATAAAAGTAGCCCAAAAATGGTTTACAAGATAGTCATAATTACCCAAATAGCATAGATCAACAGTCCAGGCACCCACCACGCACCCGACGCGTGTTTCGCGTAGGAAATGCTTCGTCCAGGGGTGATGATATGCTGGAGTGAATAAGTATATAAAGGATCCAGGCCAATATTATGCAAATTAATAATTATCCACAGCTGTGCATGAGCACTTAGCCTGACCTCTACAGGGGAGAATATAAAAAGACAGGCACCCAAAAGGATTACCACCAAGAAATAGAGAAAAAAGAAAATGGAAGAAAGAAAAAAGAAAAGTGTACCAATGAACCAACAATGTGCAAGTGAAAAATATAGAAAAAGATAAAGTGAAAAAAGACCAGAGACAAAAGCAAATATATTTAAATTTTTAATAGAAAACAAACACATTGCATACCATGTAAAAGAAAAGATACACCACGTGTGTGAATAGAATAGTGCAAAAATATATTGTTTAAACACAATAAGGTGATAAAATGTGTAAGATTATATGAGAAAATATATATCAACAAAATATATATTTATACAATATATATTAATGATAAAGTGTGATGTGCATAGTATAAAAAATATCTCATAATAATGTATATCAAATACTGTATATGGTGACATGTGCATAAACTACATACGTGATATATGTATGCGAGTAACACTGTGTAAAAACTTCATCAAAGGATATGATGAAAAAGTATCATGTGCATAGAATAAAAAATAAAATAAAAAAGAAGAAAAATAAGTATCAGAAAATATGTATATACCAGATATATCTATACCAAATATGTATATACGGGATATATATCTGCCATAATAAAGTGACGAGTGCACCGACAAAAAAAAAAAGGAATCCTCGCAGAAGACCAAGACCAATCCAGGACCAACTCAACAAAAATATAATCAGTAGCACATATAAACAAACCAACAAGACAGTTAAAAAACACAATATATTATATTAAAACCAGCACGATTAGGACTCAGATCAAAAGGCGGACAAGAAGTAGAATCCAAAAAATGTAACAAACACATATATATGTGTATGTATACCCACATATGTATAGATACTTGCAGATATGGAGGGCGACAGGATAATTTAGAGAAAGGGCACAAAGCTATTGTGGTCATTTAGTCCAAGGGGTGATATGGTCTTTAACTTATAAATCCACTTTGTTTCTTTTTGAGCCAATAATTTCTTCCAGTTACCCCCTCTCGAACTCAAGAAAACCCGGTCAATACCCCTAAAGACCAGCCCAGTAGAGTCACAATTATGGGTCACTTTGAAATGATGTGGGATTGGTTTCAACAAAGATAAATCATCCACTTGACCAGCCCCTTCAATATCCAAAACATGTTCACGAATTCGCCTCCTGAATTCACGTGTCGTCATGCCTATATATATAAGACCGCACGGACATGTGGCATGATAGATAACTGCCTTAGTACTGCAATTGATATTATAGGTGATTCTGTATCTAGCGCCCTTAGAATCAAGGAAATATTCCGCTGTGTCCACATTCTTGCAGGCAACACATTTGTTACATGGTGAACATCCCCATTTTGGACCTTTTGAGCCAAAGATAAATTCTGTTCCAGGTCCCTTATGATAGCTATGGACCAAATGGTCACGTAAATTCTTAGCTCTTCTGTATGTAATAGATGGCTTTGTGTTGATACATTGGGAGATGGTTTTGTCCAGTGATAGGACACCCCAATGTTTCTGCATGATTGCATATACATCATCGCTGTGGGAGTTATAATCAAAGACACAGCGTACCCTTGAGTCCGAAGGAACAGAACGTGGTTTATTCTTTAAAAGATCAATTCTCTCACTGTGGCGAGCTCTTGTATAGGCTTTGAAAATGGACTTCTTTCCATATCCCCGGTCTTTAAACCAACTGTGTAGATCCTCTGCCTGTTTTTCAAAAAGAGGAATGCTAGAACATATCCTTCTGGCTCTAAGGAATTGTCCAACCGGTATGTTATTGATCAAATGTTTCGGATGCTGTGATGAAGCATGGAGGAGAGTGTTGGCAGAAGTACTCTTCCGGAACAGGTCAGTCTCGATATATCCATGACAGTCCACCTGTATGAGAATATCAAGAAATTCAATACACTCTCTACTGCTTTTATAAGTCAACTTGACATTCAAATTGTTGTTGTTAAGATCTCTAAAGAATGAACATAATTCATCTTGTGAACCCTGCCAGATAAAGAGTACATCGTCGATGTAACGCCACCATGAGATCACTCGATCCGCAAAAACCGAGGGACAAGACTGAAAAATGTTGCGCTCCCACAGCCCCAGGAACAGATTAGCATATGAGGGCGCACAAGACGCCCCCATTGCTATGCCCTGGAGCTGCAGGTAAAACACATCCCGGAACATAAAAAAATTGTGTGTTAACACAAACTTCAATGAAGCAAGAAGGAACATGCACATACAGTATCACTGTCAAGCCCACTGGAACTCAAGAAAAACCGCACGGCATCAATGCCAACACTGTGTCGAATCGATGTGTACAGTGACTCAACGTCACATGTAACCAACCACATGTTGGACTCAAGTTCTTGGCCTTCTGCGAGGATTCCTTTTTTCTTTTTTCTTTTTTTTTTTTTGTCGGTGCACTCGTCACTTTATTATGGCAGATATATATCCCGTATATACATATTTGGTATAGATATATCTGGTATATACATATTTTCTGATACTTATTTTTCTTCTTTTTTATTTTATTTTTTATTCTATGCACATGATACTTTTTCATCATATCCTTTGATGAAGTTTTTACACTTAGTGTTACTCGCATACATATATCACGTATGTAGTTTATGCACATGTCACCATATATTTGATATACATTATTATGAGATATTTTTTATACTATGCACATCACACTTTATCATTAATATATATTGTATATATATATATTTTGTTGATATATATTTTCTCATATAATCTTACACATTTTATCACCTTATTGTGTTTTAACAATGTATTTTGCACTATTCTATTCACACACGTGGTGTATCTTTTCTTTTACATGGTATGCAATGTGTTTGTTTTCTAATAAAAATGTAAATATATTTGCTTTTGTCTCTGGTCTTTTTTCACTTTATCTTTTTCTATATTTTTCACTTGCACATTGTTGGTTCATTGGTACACTTTTCTTTTTTCTTTCTTCCATTTTCTTTTTTCTCTATTTCTTGGTGGTAATCCTTTTGGGTGCCTGTCTTTTTTATATTCTCCCCTGTATGCTCCGGAGATTTGGCTTCAGTTTGAATGGCAGCCATCGCGCATGCGCTCTGCAGTTATACTAAATCACGTGATTTGGTTCCGATCATGTGACCGCTCGCGATCACGTGACGGGAAGTACTTTCTCTTCATTATGTCCTTCCGGCAACTCCACAACATGATAGATGGCGCGGCGGTGGCGTCTCCATGCAGGGGCAAGATAACACACAGGTACCCATGGTAACACCCAGCAGAGGTCAGGCTAAGTGCTCATGCACATCTGTGGATAATTATCAATTTGCATAATATTGGCCAGGATCCTTTATATACTTATTCACTCCAGCATATCATCACCCCTGGACGAAGCATTTCCTACGCGAAACGCGCGTCGGGTGCGTGGTGGGTGCCTGGACTGTTGATCTATGCTATTTGGGTAATTATGACTATCTTGTAAACCATTTTTGGGCTACTTTTATTGACACTAGTCATTTATATATGCAGCTATATTAGGATAAGGTATTTGTTGAGGCTATCTAGTGGTTCATATATATTTATATATCTGTGTATGTATCTTTGAGGCAGAGTCACTGCATATATTTATATTCTGATCTTATTAACAATATGTGTACTGTCATTTGTGATATTAATATATCTATATATATATATGAAATATCTGTTGGGTACCTTTATTATTTTCCATGTGATTATTATTTTTTGCTGCCTTTTGTATTTTATGCCCTTGGTTTTATATTATACTTACATATTACCTGTGGGAGCTCTACGTTAGATTATAATGTCTTCCTTTTTACTATTTAGTCCAGGCACTCCACTTTTTCCATCTGAGGTGTGTCTTTGATTTTATTATTGTTGTGTGTATTTGCTTGTATGGGTTATTATTAAAGCTTTGGCAATTTTCAACCTGGGCTGTGTGGTTGTTTGTTTGCCTTATCTCTATTGGTGCAGCTTACTGATTATTAGTCTATATGACTTATTGGTGTTTATTTTTTTATTTGACTGGGAACTCCACCACTCTTCCAAGGGGCATTGGTATTGTCTTTTTATTCCACTGGAACCTCCACGTCTCTTCCAAGGGGCATTAAAACCGTCTTGTTAAGCTACTGTGACCTTCACGTCTTTTCCAAGGGGCATTAAAACGGTCTTGTTAAACCACTCTGAACTCCACGTCTCTTCCAAGGGGCATAAAAATCGTCTTGTTAAGCTGCTGTGACCTCCACGTCTCTTCCAAGGGTCATTGATATTGTCTTTTTATTCCACTGTAACCTCCACCACTCTTCCAAGGGGCATTGATATTGTCTTTTTATTCGACTGGGACCTCCACCACTCTTCCAAGGGGCATTGATATTGTCTTTTTATTCCACTGGGACCTCCATGTCTCTTCCAAGGGGCATTAAAACCATCTTGTTAAACCACTCTGAACTTCACGTCTCCTCCAAGGGGCATTAAAACCGTCTTTTTAAGCTACTGTGACCTCCACGTCTCCTCCAAGAGGCATCAAAGCCATCTTGTTAAGCTGCTGTGACCTCCACGTCTCTTCCAAGGGGCATTAAAACCATCTTGTTAAACCACTCTGAACTCCACAGCTCTTCCAAGGGGCATTGAAATGTTGTTTTTAGTTACCTCTAACCTCCACGACCTTTCCAACGGGCATTGCATTTCCTCCTAATTTTAGTCAGCTTTTGCTTTTCAATGCATAGGCGAACATTAAGGGAGTCCCACTCCCCAATAATGGGTAGAGGGTTTTTAGTACGCTGTAATCCACGTCTGTTTCAAGGGGCATTTCAAGGGGCATCCTACAGTAAAACTAAGCTGAATCCCCACGATGTAGCAGGCTGCCTGTTCCTAGCGCACAGACCCGCCTTAGTCCTCGTCTAGTCTGAACGAAGACCTATAGCATAAGAGGAGGGGTCCCTAAAAGAACTAAGGACTGGGACAAAAATGGGACACCTCCTAAACAGAGAAGTTGTTGCAGAATACAAAAAGACAAACAGACAAAAAAAGTACTAGAGGTCCCAGAAGGACCAAACTAACTGACAGAGAAAGGCACAGAAGCACCTGGCTAGAGAAACAGTCAAACACTGAAGTCCAGCACAGCCAAAAGGGCAGAGCTGGAATATAAAGGCAGATGGTTGCGTGACCGCAAAACACAAGATGGAAAAAACAAACAGGAGAGTTCTGACACATATATTGCTCCATACAGTATAATGGATCCCATATAGTGCTCCATACAGAATAATGGACCCCATATAGTAATCCATACAGAATAATAGACCCCATATAATGCTTCATGCAGAGCAATGGGCCTCATATAATGCTCCAGACAGATTAATGGACCCCATATAATGCTGCATACAGAATAATAAACCCAATATAATGCCCCATACATAATAATGGATCCCATAAAATGCTGCATACAGAATAATTGGCCCCATATAATGCTCCATACAGAATAATGGACTCCATATAATGCTCCATACAGAATAACAGGCTCCACATAATGCTCAATACGGAATAATGGGCTCCATATAATGCTCCATACAGAACAATGGGCCTCATATAATGTTCCATACAGAATAATGGGCCCCGTATAATGCTCCATACAGAATAATGGGACTCACATAATGCTCCATACAGAATAATGGGCCTCATATAATGCTACATATAGAATAATGAACCCCATATAATGCTCGATACTCTATAATGAGGCCCATATAATGCTCCATACGGAATAATGAACCGCATATAACGCTCCATACAGAATAATGGACCCCATATAATGCTTCATACAGAATAATGGACCCCATATAATGCTCCATAAAGAAAAATGGACCCCATATAATGCTCCATACAGTATAATGGACCCCATATAATGCTGCAGACAGAATAATTTGCCTCATATAATGCTCCATACAGAATAATGGACCCCATATAATGCTTCACACAGAATAATGTACCCGATATAATGCTTCATACGGAAAAATGGACGCCTTGTAATGCTCCATACAGTATAATGGACCCCATATAATGCCCCATACAAAATAATGGACCCCAAATAATGCTCCATACAGAATAATTGGCCCCATATAATGCTCCATTCAGAATAATAGACCCTATATAATGCTTCATACAGAATAATGGGCCCCATATAATGCTCCATAAAGAATAATGGACCACATATAATGCTCCATACAAAATAATGGACCCCATATAATGCTCCATGCAGAATAATTGGCCCCATATAATGCTTCATAGAGAATAATGGAACCCATATAATGCTCCGTACAGAATAATGGGCCCCATATAATGCTCCAAACAGAATAATGGGCCCCAAATAATGCTCCATACAGAATAATGGGCCTCATATAATTATAATACTACATACAGAATAATGGACCCCATATAATGCTCCATACATAATAATGGGACCAGGGCTCAGGGCTCCGACACTTGCCTGGGTGTCCTGGGTGCTGATGACGGCCCTGCCCCCCATGGTCCTATATACAATATAATACACTTCCCATGGTCCTCTATACAATATAATGCACTCCCAATGGTCCTCCATACAGTATAATGTACTCCCCACGGTCCTTCATACAATATAATGCACACCCATGGTCCTCCATACAATATAATGCACTCCCCATGGTCCTACATACAGTATAATACACCCCCCCATAGTCCTCCAAACAATATAATGCACTCCCCATGGTCCTCCGTACAATATAATACACACCGCATGTTCCTCCATACAGAATAATGCACTCCCCATCATCCTCCATACAGTATAATGCACCCTCCGTGGTCCTCCATACAATATCATGCACTCCACATCGTCCTCCATACAATATATTGCACCACCACATGGTCATCCATACAATATAATGCACCTCTAATAGTCCTCCATGGAATATAATGCACTCTCCATTGTCCTCCATACAGTATAATGCACCCCCATGGCTCTCCATTCAATATAATGCACTTTCCAAGGTCCTCAATGCAATATAATGCACTCCCCATGGCCTTCATACAGAATAAAGTGGTCCTTCATACAATATAATGCACTCCCCATGGTCCTCCATAAAATATAATGCACTCCCCATGGTCCTCGATACAATATAATGCACACCCCATGGTCCTCCATACAGTATAATGCACTTCACATGGTCCTCCATGCAGTAAATTGCACCCACCATGGTCCTCAATACAATATAAAGCACTCACCATGGTCTTCCATACAGTATAATGCCCTCCCCAGGGTCCTCCATACAATATAATGTACTCCCGATAGTCCTCCATACAGTATAATGCACCCCCATGGTCCTTCATACTATATAATGCAATCCCCGTGGTCCTCCATACAGCTTAATGCACCCCCCATAGTCCTCCATACAATATAATGCACTTCCCATAGTCCCCCATACAGTATAATGCACTCCCCATGGTCCTTCATATAGTATAATGCACCCCCCATGGTCCTCCATACAATATAATGCACCCCCATGGCCCCCCATATAATAAAATGCGCTCCCCAGGTCCTCCATACAATATCATGCACTCCCCAAGGTCCTCCATACAATATATTGCACCCCCACATGGTCATCCATTCAAAATTCTGCACCCCTAATGGTCTTCCTTACATTACAATGCACTCCTAATAGTCCGCCATACAATATAATGCACCCCCATGGTCATCCATACAGTATAATGCACCCCCAATGGCCATCCATACAATATAATGCACCCCATGGTCCTCCATACAGTGTAATGCTCCCCCCATGGTCCTCCATACAATATTTTGCAACCACATATGGTCATCCATACAATATTCTGAACCCCTAATGGTCCTCTGTACATTATAATACACCCCCATGGTCCTCCATACAATATAATGCACCCCTAATGGTCCTCCATACAGTATAATGCATCTCCCATGGTCCTCCATAAAATATAATGCATCGCCCATGGTCCTCTATACAATATAATGCACCCCATGGTCCTCCATAAATTAAAATGCACCCCTATGGTCCTCCATATAATATAATGCACCCCCATGGTCCCCCATACGATAAAATTCACTTCCCATGGTCATACATACAGTACAATGCACCCCCCATGACCCTCCATACAATATAATGCAACCCATGGTCCTTCATACAATATAATGTATCTCCCATGGTCCTCCTTACAATATAATGCTTCCCGATAGTCATTCATACAGTATAATTCACCCCCATGGTCCTCCATAAAATATAATGCATTCTCCATGATCCTCCATACAATATAATGCACTTCCCATGGTCCCCAAAACAATATAGTGCACTCCCCATGGTCCTTCATACATTATAATGTACCCCCATGGTCCATCATGCAATATAATGCACCCCCATGGTCCCCCATACAATATAATGCACTCCCCTTGGTCCTCCATACAGTATAATGCACCCCACCATGGTCCTCCTTACAATATAATGCGCTCCCCATGGTCCTCCATACAATATAATGCACTCCCCAAGGTCCTCCATACAATATAATGCACTCCCCATGGTACTCCATACAGTATAATGCACCACCATGGTCCTCCAAACAATATAATGCACTCCCCATGGTCCTCCATACAGTATAATGCCCTCCCCTTGATCCTCCATACAATGTAATGTACTCCCAATGGTCCTCCTTACAGTATAATGCACTCATCATGGTCCTCCATACAATATCATGCACCCATAATGGTCATCCATACAATATAATGCACCCCCATGGTCCTACATACAGTATAATGCATCCCTAATGGTCCTCCATACAATATAATGCATCCCGCATGGTAATCCATACATTATAATGAATCCCTCATGATTCTCTATACAATATAATGCAACCCTAATTGTCATTCATACAATATACTAGAGGTCCCAGAAGGACCAAATGAACTGACAGAGAAAGGCACAGAAGCAACTGGCTAGAGAAACAGTCAAACACTAAAGTCCAGCACAGCCAAAAGGGTGGATCTGGAATATAAAGGCAGATGGTCACGTGACCGCAAAACACAAGATGGAAAAACAAACAGTAGGGTTGTAACACATATATTGCTCCATGCAGTATAATGGATCCCATATAATGCTCCATACAGAATAATGGATGCCATATAATGCTGCATACAGAATAATTAGCCCCATATAATGCTCCATACAGAATAATGGACTCCATATAATGCTCCATACAGAATAACTGGCCCCATATAATGCTCCATAAGGAATAATGGGCCCCATAAAATGCTCCATACAGAACAATGGGCCTCATATAATGTTCCATATAAAATAATTGGCCTCATATAATGCTCCAGAAAGAACAATGGGCCTCACATAATGCTCCATACAGAATTATGGGCCTCATATAATGCTACATATAGAATAATGAACCCCATATAATGCTCGATACACTATAATGAGGCCCATATAATGCTCCATACAGAATAATGGACCCCTTGTAATGCTACATACAGAACAATGGACCCCATATAATGCTTCATACAGAATAATGGACAGCATATAATGCTCCCTACAGTATAATGGATCCCATATAATGCTCCATACAAAATAATGGACACCATATAATGCTTCATACAGAATAATGGACCCCATATAATGCTCCATGCAGAAAAATAGACCACATATAACGCTCCATACAGTATAATAAATCCCATATAATGCTGCAGACAGAATAAATAGCCTCATATAATGCTCCATAAAGAATAATGGACCCCATATAATGCTTGACACAGAATAATGGACCCCATATAATGCTTCATACAGAAAAATGGAACCCATATAATGCTCCATACAATAAAATGGACCCCATATAATGCCCCATACAAAATAATGGACCCCAAATAATGCTCCATACAGAATAATTGGCCCTATATAATGCTCCATTCAGAATAATAGACCCTATATAATGCTTCATACAGAATAATGGACCCCATATAATGCTCCATAAAGAATAATGGACCACATATAATGCTCCATACAAAATAATGGACCCCATATAATGCTCCATGCAGAATAATTGGCCCCATATAATGCTTAATAGAGAATCATGGGCCCCATATAATGCTCCATACAGAATAATGGGCCCCATATAATGCTCCATACAGAATAATGGGCCCCATATAATGCTCCATACAGAATAATGGGCCTCATATAATTATAATACTCCATACGGAATAATGGACCCCATATAATGCTCCATACATAATAATGGGCCCAGGGCTCAGGGCCCCGACACTTGCCCGAGTGCCCTGGGTGCTGATGCCGGCCCTGCCCCCCATGGTCCTCCATACAATATAAAACACTTGCCATGGTCCTCTATACAGTATAATGCATCCCATGGTCCTTCAAACAATATAATGCACCCCTAAAGTCCTCCATAAATATAATGCTCCCTCATCATCCTCCATACAATGTAAAGCACCCCTAATGGTCCTCCATACAATATAATGCATCCCGCATGGTCCTCCATACATTATATTGCATCCCCCATGGTTCTCTATACAATATAATGCACTCCCTATGGTCCTCCGTACAATATATTGCACCCCCCATGGTCATCCATACAATATAATGCACCACTAATGGTCCTCCATACAATATAATGCACCCCTAATGGTCCTAATCGTCCTCCATACAATATAACGCACTCCCTATGGTCCTTCATGCAGTATAATGCAACCCCCATGGTCATCCATAAAGTATAATGCACCCCCCATTGTCCTCCAAAAAATATAATGTAAGCGCCATGGTCCTCCATACACTATAATTCACTCCCCATGGTCCTCCATACAAAATAATGCACCCCCCATGTTCCTCAAAACAATATAATGCACCCCCATGGTCCTCCATACTCTTTAATGCACTCCCCATGGTCCTCCATACAATATAATGCATCTCTAATGGTTCTCCATGCAATATAATGCACTCCCCATGGTCCTTCATACAGTATAATGCATCCCCCAAAGACATCAATAAAGTATAATGCACCCCCATGGTCCTCCATAAAATAAAATGCACCTCCCATGGTCCTTCATACATTATAATTCACTCCCCATGGTCCTCCTTACACTATAATTCACTCCCCATGGTCCTCCATACAATGTAATGCATCCCGCATGGTTCTCTATACAATATAATGCACCCCTATTGGTCCTCCATGCAATATGATGCATCCCCCATGGTTCTCTGTACAATATAATGCACCCCTAATGGTCCTCCATACAATATAATGCACCCCTAATGGTCCTAATGGTCCTCCATACAATATAATGCACTCCCCATGGTCCTCCATACAGTATAATGCACCCCCATGGTCAGCCATGAAGCATAATGTACCCCCCATGGTCCTCCATAAAAGATAAGGAACCCCCTATGGTCCTCCATACAATATAACACATCCCCATGGTCCTCCATACAGTATAATGCACCCCATGGTCCTCCATACAATATAATGCACTCCACATGGTCCTCCATACAATATAATGCACCCCTAATTGTCCTCCATACAATATAATGCACCCCTAATGGTCCTCCATACACTATAATGCACTCCCCATGGTCCTCCATAAAGTATAATGCACCCCACATGGTCATCCATAAAGTATAAAGCACCCCCACGGTCATCCATAAAATATATTGAACCCCACATGGTCCTCCATACACTAAAATTCACTTCTCATGGTCCTCCATACAGTATAATGCACCCCCATGGTCCGCCATACAATGTGATGCATCCCCATGGTCCTCCATAGAACATAATGCACCCCCATGGTCTTCTATACAATATAATGCACTCCTAATTGTCATCCATACAGTATAATTCACCCCCTATGGCCTTCCATAAAATATAATGCATCCGCATGGTGCTCGATACAGTATACTGCACTCCCATGGTCCTCCATAAAATATAATGCACTCCCATGGTCCTCCAAACAATATAATGCACCCCATGGTCCTTCATACAATATAATGCACTCCCATGGCCCTCCATACATTATAATGCACTCTCCGTGGTCCTTTATACAGTATAATGCACCCCCCATGGTCCTCCATACAATATAATGCACTTCCCATAGTCCTCCATACAATATAATGCACTCCCCATGGTCCTCCATACAGTATAATGTACTCCCCATGGTCCTCCATACAACATAATGCACTCCCCATGGTCCTCCATACAGTATAATGCACTCCCCCATAGTCCTCCATACAATGTAATGCACTCCCCATGGTCCTCCATACAATATAATACACTCCCTATGGTCCTCCATACAGTATAATGCATTCCCCATGGTCCTCTATACAGTATAATGCACTCCACATAATCCTCCATACAGTATAAGGCATCCCCCATGGTCCTTTAAACAATATAATGCACTCCCCATGGTCCTCTATACAGTATAATGCACTCCCCATTGTCCTCCATACAATATAATGTACTCCCCATGGTGCTCCATAGAGTATAATGCACTCCCCATGGTCCTCCATACAATATAATGCACCCCTAATGGTCCTCCATACAATATAATGCACCCGCATGGTACTCCATACAATATAATGCACCACTAATCGTCATCCATACAGTATAATTTACCCCCTATGGCCTTCCACACAATATAATGCATCTAATGGTCCTCCATACAATATAGTGTATCTCCCATGGTCCTCCATACAATATAATGCATCCCCATGGTCTTCCATAATATAATGCACTCCACATGGTCCTCCATACAATATAATGCACCCCTAATGGTCCTACATACAATATAATGCACTCCCATGGCACTCCATAAAATTAAATGCACCCCTAATGGTTCTCCATGTAATATAATGCACTCCCCGTGCTCCTTCATACAGTATATCCACCCCTCATGGTCATCCATAAAGTATAATGCACTCCCCATGGTCCTCCATAAAATTAAATGCACGCCCCATGGTCCTCCATACACTATAATTCACTCCCCATAGTCCTCCAGACACTATAATTCACTACCCAGAGTCCTCCATAAAATATAATGCACCCCATGGTCCTCCATACGATATAGTGCACCCCCAATGGTCCTCCATAAAATACAATGCATCCCCCATGATCTTCTATACAGTTTACTGCACCCTCATGGACCTCCATACGCTTTAATGCACTCCCCATGGTCCTACATACAATATAATGCACCCCAATGGCACCCCATACAATATAATGCACCCCATGGTCCTCTATTCAATATAATGCACCTTCATGGACCTCCATACGATATAATGCACACTCCATGGTCCCTTATACAATATAATGCACCCCTACTGGTCCTCTATTCAATATAATGTATCTCTCATGGTCCTCCATACAGTATAATGCACTCCAAATGGTCCTCCAAACAATATATTGCACCCCCATGGTCCTTCATACAGTATAATGAATCCCCATGGTCCTCCATACAATATAATGCTCCCTCCATGATCCTCCATATAATATCATGCACTCCACATGGTCCTCCATACAGTATAATGCGCCTTCCATGATCCTCCATACAATATCATGCTCTCCCCAAGGTCCTCCATACAATATATTGCACCCACACATGGTCATCCATACAAAATTCTGCACCCCTAATGGTCCTCCATACATTATAATGCACCCCTAATGGTTCTCCATACAATATAATGCATTCCCCAAGGTCTTCCATACAGTATAATGCACCCCCATGGTCATCCATCAAGTATAATGCACCCCCCATGGTCCTCCATAAAATATAATTAACCCCTCATGGTCCTCCATACACTATAATTCACTTCCCATGGTCCTCCATACAATACAATGCACCCCCATGGTCCAACATACAATATAATGCACCCACATGGTCCTCCATACAATATAATGCAATCTCCATGGTCCTCCATACAGTAATGCACTCACCATTATCCTCCATGCAATATCATGCACTCCCCATGGTCCTCCATATAGTATAATGCACCCTCCATGGTCCCCCATACAGTATCATGTACTTCACATGGTCCTCCATACAATATATTGCACCCCCACATGGTCATCCACACAAAATTCTGCACCCCTAATGGTCCTCCATACAATATAATGCACTCCCCATGGTCTTCCATACAGTATAATGCACCCCCATGGTCATCCATAAAGTATAATGCACCCCCATTGTCCTTCATAAAACATAATGAACCCCTCATGGTCCTCCATACACTATAATTCACTTCTCATGGTCCTCCATACAATATAATGCACCCCCATGGTCCTCCATACAATATAATGCACCCCTGTGGTCCTTCATACAATATAATGCACCCCTAATGGTCCTCCATACAGTTTAATGCATCTCCCATGGTCCTCCATACAATATAATGCATCCTCATGGTCCTCTATACAATATAATGTAATCCCCATGGTCCTCCATACAATATAATGCACTCCCCATGGTGCTCCATACAGTATAATGCAGTCCTCATGGTCCTCCATACAATATAATGTAATCCCCATGGTCCTCCATACAGTATAATGCACTCCCCATGGTCCTCCATAAAATATAATGCATCCCTAATGGTCCTCCTTACAATATAATGCTTCTCGCATGGTCCTCCATACAATATAATGAATGCCACATGGTTCTCTATACAATATAATGCACTCCTCCATGGTCCTCCATACAATATAATGCAACCCTCATGGTCCTCCATGTAATATAGTGGACTTTCCATGTTCCTTCATACAGTATATGCACCCCTCATGGTCATCCATACAGTATAATGCACCCCTCATGGTCCTCCATAAAATTTAATGAACCCCCCATGGTCCTCCATACACTATAATTCACTCCCCATGGTCCTTCATTCACTATAATTCACTCCCCATGGTCCTCCATACAATATAATGCACCCCCATGGTCCTCCATACAATATAGTGCACCCCCCATGGTCCTCCATACAATGCAATGCATCCCCCATGATCATCTATACAGTATAATGCACCCTCATGGTCCTCCATACGCTTTAATGCACTCCCCATGGTCCTGCATACAATATAATGTAACCCAATATCCCCTAATACAAAACAATGCACCCCATGGTCCTCCATACAATATGATGCACCCCCATGTTCCTCCATGCAATATTATGCACCCTCCATGATCCTCCATACAATATAAAGCACTCCACATGGTCCTCTATACAGTATAATGCACCCCCATGGTCCTCCATACAATATAATGCTCTCCCTATGGTCCTCCATATAATATAATGCACCCCCATGGTCCTCCATACATTATAATGCACCTCCATGGTCCTCCATACAATATAAGGCACCCCCATGATCTTCCATACTCTATTATGACCACCAGTTACTGATTTAAAAAAATCAATACAATAATCATCTCTCCTTGTTTCACCCGATGCTTCGGTCAGCTGAGCTTTTGGTGTAAAGAACTGCACATCTCAGAACAGTGGGCGCCCTGTAATGACATCATCGCGCCTGCGCTCTGATACATCAGACGCCGAGGAAGAATGATGGGAGCAGAAGCTTCTGCTGACTCTCCCTCCTCCATCATCATTGCTCGCGCTGACAGCTGGAGCCCCCCTCCGGTTGTCAGCAAGAGCAATGATGATGGAGGAGGGAGCGTCAGCAGGCAGTGCGGGTGCTGACAGGCGGAGGGAGACCAAGTGTAGGCGCTGAAACCTGGCCCAAGCGGCTCACGGACAGCATAGCAGTTGCATGGCCTGCCGCCATTGGCGTTAAGCCACTGTCTGCAGTTTAGGAGTAGTGGCCGGTCTGTTAGGCATAAGTTAAGATTCAGTGCCTCAGGATCGGGCCAGCTTTTGTCCCCTCCGCACTTTTCCACTGCTGCAGAGCTAAAGCTGCCTGATATAGTAGAATTGGAGAGCGCATAGTTCGGGTCAGTGGCTTTACCATGCCACCCACCCAAAATGTCGTCAGAATCGCACTGGCCACTGAAAATAATGAAGCTGCTAGGTAGAGGAGCCGTGTGCTCCTAAAGATTGATTTAGAGAAAAACCCTATAATTGGCAATAAACTCCTTTCCAAAAATGATCTAATAGTTTAATCTAATAATCACATTCCAAAGAACATAGAACAGGTGTTGGATCCCCTCTGCCGGATCCAACCTTGTAGATTGCTTGCCATATATGAGAGCAGAGCTCCACCTATGCACTTATATGTGAAGGTACTGGTTTATAATGAGCAAACAATGGTGTCAGTAATGTACACCATAAGTTAAAGTGAAAAGTAATGGTTGGCAGAGGACGGGGTACAGGTTTATCATAAGGGATATAAATCTTTGGACTCTGCTGGAAGTCTTGGGTTATGTTGAGTAGATGAAGAATAAAATGTGAACTGTGATTTGCCAGGTGCTGATCTTTTGTATTTTGTTACATTTTGGTGTAGCTTTGACACAATTTACAACAGAAGAAGTGCAACAATCTCACTGCAATACACATCAAAGCAGCCAAGCAAGACTTGCATGATGCCACCCCAGCATTGTACGGCTGCAGTTGTCACAATACTTCCAATGGTCCATGTGGTTCCATGTGATGTCATGCTGCTCTGTGATGTCACGTTGGTCCATGTCTCCAGATTTCACTCTTCTAAGGGTTCCATGAAGTTACTTTCTGATGTCATGCCGCCTTGTGACATCACATAACCAGTGACTTATGCACTCAGCCATCTTGATTCCTTCTGTGGACCTTTGCCGTCTGACGTGTGAAGGTGCACTTTTCTTGAGCTCATTGAACTTTTGATTGTGATAGTAGCACAACATGAGTGATAGAGTCGGAAAAAAACGGAAAAAGATCTCCAACAGAGAAGAGACCACTAATTCTACCAAGAAGGATGGTCTCTTATGTCAGGATAGAGATGTCCCTCATAACACCAGAGAGGACGTCAATGAGGAGAGGAATTCTCCCAACTCACATTCTCTCCAAAGACCAAGAGAGAAGTCTGGGTCTCGGGACTCGAGGACCAGAGATGAGGCTCCTTATAAAAAAAGAAGATGCCTTGATGCTGGAGAGCGTCAGGCCCTAAACAGCCCTCAAAAAACTCAGGTGGACACCGGAGTTTTAAAGAGAAAGAGAGAAGACCATGTGGAAGTGAAACAATCTATCACTGGAGGTGAAAGAACGAGCCGATCCTGTATTAATGAGGCTAAAAGGCCAAAACCAGACACCAACTTTTGCCCAATAGCAGGTAAGATGGAAAATTAATCATTAATGTCCTAAATGTACAAATTAGGTGCTATACACTTCTGTTACCAAGATACCTGTATTCAAACCCTAGCAGTATGTCTTCTGCTGCAGGATAAAAGAGATTCTAGTTGAGTTAAAACAATGATCTTTATTGATACATTTTAAAAAACAAATCAACAGGGTGAGACAAAAAAACTCCAATGGAGAGAGACAATGGAGTAGCTTGGTTACATCAGATCCATTCTAATAATCAAATTGAAAATACAACTAGATCAATATAGGAGTATGGCACGACAGATAATATATTTCCTAGGGTAACAATGACACAATGCCTATATACAATATCGATACACGTGAAGAAACCTGTCTCCTGAAGCAAGAGAACAAGGCAAGATAACATGCAATATAAGATGGAAGATTAGTGTAATCAGGGGCATAATCCCAACTAATAGATGGATATATATAAAACAAACTAACGACATCTTTATCGCCAAGCCTATTGTTGTGCAAAAAAATCAGATCCCATATGAACCAGCTGTATTGCCTCCAATTTTTCCAGATACTTTGCAATTATTAGCAGAGGAAACTGAGCTCGGTTAAGTGAATTTTCTTAACTGCCTGTGTATAAAAACGGATGATGCCATATGGATGACAAATCATCTATTTTTTTCTGGATAAAAATCAGACTTTTTCTTATTGTCTTATGTGTAATTTTGCCGAGTGATGATTTAATATTTTACCCTTTTTGTCTCACCAGGAGAAGGCTCCATCCAGACAGATGACATCTCGCCCACTGTGCCAGACACCCTGTCTGTGGAAAGTTTCACCTACCACAAGGTTCTTGGTCAAGGACACTTTGGAAAGGTTTGTGATTTTTATCTTTCTTCAATTTTTACATTTATTTAATGTCTATAAACTGCTAAACACAAAGAAAGGTTAGATGGGTCACTTTCTGGTTAGACGTGATCACCAACATCATTGATCAGAAATATAGTAGCCAAGGCTGTCTCCTTTGAAAAACAGCACCACACCTGCCTACAGGTTGTGTCTGGTATTGCAGTCAGGCTACATTAAAGTCAAAGAGGCTGCATTGCAATTCCACATACAACCAGTAGACAACGATATGATGCGGTTTGGGAAGAAAGTAGCTACAGTATAGTTTTGTGATCCATGACAAACTCTTTTTAGCTGGTTAGAGGGTATTTTAATGCTTAGACTCTCAACAATTTCCTGAATTTGTAGGGAAACCGACATCAAATATTTAATATCACATGTGAAACGCAACATTACATGGTGTTCAGTGAAACTGATGGACTTTGTGTGTAATGCACGGAGGTGCCGGATCCTCCAGAGCTAGAAACGCTCTTTATAGCCACTCTCTTCCCCTGGCTAATACAAATGGGCGGTGGTATACTGTGGGTTGCCCGGGGCAAGGCAAGGATTTTGTGCCCCCTAACCCTTGGACCATTAGCATTCCCTGCGTCCCTTCCACCAGTTCAGATGTGAAGAGGCCATGGCGGGTACATGATGCTTGGCTTTCTGATACAAATCTTCTCTGCTCTTGCAGATTATTGCACCTCGTACCCCAGATATCTTATTTCTGCTCCTCTTTCAGGTGTTGTTGGCCTCGGAGAAAGTCAGCGGACATCAGCTGGCAATTAAGATTTTAAAGAAGAGGCGGCTATTAAAGGAAAGGAGCACGACAGCGGCAATGAAAGAAAAGCTGTTGCTGCAGATTGCAGAGCGGAGCCCCTTCCTTTGCGCCTCGTACGCCACGTTCCAGACATCGGTAAGAGCTCCCGCTTCTATCATTGACTCCTTTTACCCCTTAGCCCGTTGATATATAATCAGCAAAATTCTAGTATAGTATTATATGATGTAGTATAATGTGAAGGACATCACCTGCCTGATATCGGCAAAAGGGGCTTATAGACATGGGCCCCAATTGGGGTTTCTGGGATGTTTTGCAGGGTCTTAAAATGAGCAGCAAATTTTTGGGTGAAATAAAAAAAAATTAACCATGACAGGTCACATCTTCATGTTCAAGGGTGACTACTTTACATATAATCACTGGAAACTGTCAGCAGGTTTGTCTTCAGAGACAACCCCCACAATTCATTCTTTTATGGATCACTATGAATTATATTTTTGATTTAACGTCGTCTTCTCCGTCTCCCCAGGATTATCTCTTCTATGTGATGGATTACATGTCTGGAGGAGACCTCCATCATCTGATTAAGACCAAAGCCCCATTTGAAATTGAGACCACCAGGTAAGATTGGCCGGGGGTCTATAGGGAGAATATAGGGGGGTGTACAAAGGTTATAGAACTACTGTTGTTTGGCCAGGATGATTGATGACATCCAATATGGCGGTAACTGTCATCCACCCGGCACAAGCTCCGGGAGAGAACAGATCTTCAGATGTGCAGCAATGCGTCCTCCATATCAGTGTGGATGAGGAACGGGGTCGATTGACATGTTTTTCTCTCTTTCCTATCAGGTTGTACATGGCTGAACTTACCTGCGGCCTCCAGTTCCTCCATTCCAGAGGCATTATACACCGGTAATGAATTGTATAATATTCTCTTATAATATCGGTCATTATATAGATTATTCCTGGGGTACTGCAGGTGGGAGATTTACCCCTTACATCTGGATACACATACAGATATACACACTATATATCCAGATACACACCTTTATATACTGCTGTACACATACATGTAGATAAATTCACAATACTTCTATCAGTTTATCCACATTCTGTCTTTCTAATAACTATTTTTTCTTCTCTTCCAGAGACCTGAAGCCATTAAACATCTTCATAGACAGTGACGGCCACGTCAGGATCGGGGACTTCGGCCTCGCGAAAATCAATTTACACGAAGATCAGAAAGTTTCTGGATACGCAGGAACCCGGAGATACATGGCTCCTGAAGTAAGGAACACGTCATTCTATTACATAGTGATTACTGGATTTCCTGTTATTAATACCAGATCATCAGATTAAGAATTCAGACGTTCCCCCCGACCACACATTATACAGGGGCATCAGTGGCCCCCATACACTGGACACATACCACACAGATGACCCCATACACTGGACAATTACCACACAGATGCCCCCATACACTGGTAGATCTTAACGGGCCCCAACAGACCCCCCGCTCTCATCCAGAACACTGCACCCCTTCTGGTGTGAGTCTCGCCCCCTTCGGACCCCCATACTGTACAGTACATGGAGGTCTGTTGTCCTCACCTACGTCCTATGCTGCTTGCTGCTAAGCTACGTCTCATTACTGGTTTGTCGTTTGCCGAGCAACGACTCATCCTAAAGATTCCATGATGAATAAGTTACAGAGACCAGAGTCATGGACAGAGATCACCCCCAACTCACTGACTGTTTCCATCTCTTCCTCCTCTATATACTCACAGGTTTTCCGTAGAGAAAAGTTTGACGGAGCCGCAGATTGGTTTTCGCTTGGTGTAATTTTGTGCCAAATGTCATCTGGAAAATATCCATTTTACAACGGGAACGACAGGATGAGGCTGAAAATGTCCATTTTGTGGAATGACCCGATCTATCCACAAGACCTCAACCCCGAAATAAAGGACATGATTAACAACGTAAGTATAATATTTATCAGGAGGCAGGAAGCAGTGGTGAAACGTGGGGAAGTCACAGAGGCGTTATCCCAGGGGCCAAATTCTATGGGGAGTAATATTTCTGGATCAGGACTAAGGTTAGGGTTAGGGTTTGTTAGTATTAGGGCTAGGATTAGATATGGGCCTAGGAATAGAGGTAGGGTTAGGTTGGAAGGGATTAGGGCTAGGATTAGGGTTAGGGTTACAACTAGGGTATTAACACATAAAAAACAGACAAAAAATATAATAAGTAGGAGAAAAGTATTATAAAATATGTACAATGTTATAAAAACAGACAAAAAAAATAATAAAAAGTAGGAAAAAAGTATAAAATTTGCAAAAAGTTATTTGCCTATTTGATGTCAGATTTCCGCAAAAAATTGAAATAAAACTAGAGAGCCAAAGGGCAAACCTTAATGGCATCAGTATTTTCTTTCGTTGCAGTACATGTGCCCGGGGCATAGGGGGAGCAATTCTGGACAGGTGGAAGGGACTCAGGAAGTGTTACCGCTCCCCAGGTCAAGAGGTGCAATACTTACCTTCCCCCGAGCGCCGGCAACCCATGCTACACCCCTGCCAGGGAGAAGAAATAATGAATGATTGTCAGTCACCCAGGATGATGGACTCTTTTTGTATTTATTCCTCAGCTTCTCTGTAAATCCGCTGACAATCGGCGATCATTTGTGAAAGAGAGATTGAGGACACATCCGTTGTTCGAGACAATTGATTGGTTGGCATTAGAATCTGTAAGAATCTCTCCACCAGTCCACGTGGAGCCGGTAAGTACCTAACACCATGGGGGCTTTTTTGGGAGATGTCTGAGAGTAGACAGTGGTCCATTACAGGAACAAGGATTAGATCCCTTTAAGGTGTTGTTTGACACCCCTACCTCTTTATACTCCTCCCCATGGCGCCCTATAGCAGTTGCCTGTGCTGCCTCTATGGTTGGGGTATATCCGCAGCATTGCACATTTGTATCATCAAATCTAGATATAACTTTATGGGACGGGCCTCCAGGGTTCTACCGGGAACTTGTAATTTTACTCCGGATATTAGTAAACTCTGACACCAAACTTTCTTCTTACAGACACCAGTGCAGGATGACGTCATTCCCATTGTGACCATGCTGAACACAAGAAAACCGCGAGGGCCTCCAATAACACCTGAGGAACAGCGGCATTTCATCAACTTCAGCCATGTCAGCTGCAGGTGGAAAAATCTCCAACCAGAGAACCTGAGGAGAACAACATCTAACTCCAGCAGTTCTTCTGGACAAGGAGCTCTGATAGATAATGTAAGTCTCTGGAGTAGGGAGAGGCTTTAGTTTCTTTATCTCTGTCTGAGAAGAAGCTTGCTACAGCAGAAACCTTCTTCCATTTTTTACATTCAAGGTCAATCAAGTTAAAGGGGTTGTCAAGGCTAAAATTAAAAATCTGCAGCTAATTATGTATGTGATCACAGACTGCCGACGCATAACTGTGCAATGCGCACACTGTCATGGTTGCCCTATATTCCCTGTGTGGGTGGTCACGTTGCCAGATGCATTTTGCAAACTTGCGGGGTCACATGCCGACTAGACTTATCTAACTTCTCTCAACTCTCTTCAATAGAAACATAGAGTGATTGCAGACTTTTCATTTCATCCTTTTATGATCACTCTTTTAGGCAAAGCCACTTTGATTAGCTTTTATTCATAGATGTGAATTTAACTCTTTCTTTTTTCATTGTCTCACAGCATTTATTTTCATCCAGCACGTCATCATCATCATCCGGATCATCAATCATAGTTCTTCTGTGATCATCATCACTGTTCACCTCATGCAGAACATTTTTGTGGAGGTGCGGCACAAACAGCGGAAGACCTAAGTTTGCCAAAATGAAGAGTAGTCCTTCCATCACGCTTCGTAGAGTTTTTCCCCACTGGGGTTTTTTCACTCTACGACCTGCAGAAGAATGACTCTTCATAACTTGAAGCAAATTATCATCTAATGTAGATGATTGATCCTTGCATGAGACATTAAATGCAATACAATATCTGAGAATGTTACTTGCTCCTTTGTTTATGCTTTCTAATTCCTTATTGGAAGGAGTTAACTTTACAAATATCTCTTATTAACAGTTGACTACTTCATCATCATCTCCTATTGTGTGCACTTGGAAATTTCTTTGTACATCTGGCTATGTGCACACTCTGCGTTTTTGATGCGTTTTTGCAGCGTTTTTTCCACGTGGAAATGCACCAAACATGTTAGGTAACCCATCTGCCAGCTAATGCAATGACAATCTTGATGTGCTGTGTACACGATCCGGAATTTTCTGCTCAGGATTGTCATTGCGTTAAAATCTGCAGCATGTCCATTCTTTGAAGAGTTTCTGCAGTGTTTCCCGCCCATTGAGGTCAACTGATCCGCAGCAAACCAGCAGGTATAAATATATCGGCGGATTTGTGCAGATGTTTCCTGCGTATTTGACTGACTCAATTCAAGTCAATGAGTCAAATACACTACAAAAACGCCGCAAAAACGCTAAAAAGAATGGTACCCGGGACAGAGAAGAAGACTACTCCTTCCATCATCCAACTGCCGCTCCCACTGGTAACAGTGAGAGCGGCGCGACTGAGGGGAGAAGTTGTCTCCTCAGCTGAGCCGGTGTCTGTGTGCGGTGTTAAAAAATAAATAAATAAATTAAAATATGCATTAAAATAAAAACACCTTTCATTCTCATCTGTCCGGCGTCCTCCCGATGTCCCCGGCAACCCAATCACCTGTGTGGAAATATTCCCACGCAAAACTGATGCAGTAAATGAGGTCACCAGAGCTGATCAGCTAATCTTCAGCTGATGAACTCCGGTGAACTCAGCCTGCAGCACAGCGATGTACACTGACAAGAGTAATTACACTCCTATCAGTGTATAGTGCTGTCTTCTACAGCAGTCACATCAGTGATTAATGTGACTGCTGTAGAAGTGACCCAGATTACATCATGATGGTGGACAGGTGAGGGATATGGTTGTTTTTTATTTTTATTTTTTACAGGAGACTAGGGATTCAGATATTAGGAGAATAATAAATAAATTATTAAAACCATGTGTCATTTTATTTCAATAAAAGACTTTATTCTTGCCGTGTCTTTATTGAAAAAGTGTCGTAAACCTTAGTACTGGTTTAGTAATGTAGTCTTCTTATAGACACCTCTTAATTACTAACCTGGACTTCATGTCAGCTGCCAATACAAGGGTGACATAAACCCCAACCTTATTACCCCACTCGCCAGTGGGAAGAGCGAGGTTAAGCACCAGATTTTTTTGACAAACAAGGAAAGGGAGAAGGGGAGGAAAAAAAAAAATCAGCTCACCCGATGGTTAATAGCTGGAGGCTCTGTGTGAGTTGATCCGATAACGGAATAGCCTTGGTTCCAGGCACTCTTTTAGAACAGGAAAAAGAAATGTAGTCTTCCAGCGGATCTTCGATAAAATTAAGCTTTTATTAGGAACATATAAAAGCAGCCATGTCACAAGGACAATACACGGGATACAAGGACACAAGACATGATAGTCCCAACGCGTTTCAGCTAAGTTTTAGCCTTAATCATGGGATAAAGTCACTGTGGGACATAATGATATATATAGCTATGCATACAAACATGGCTCCACCTAGACACAGATGGTAAATAGTTAGTTAATTACTAGGTAGGAGTTAAATTAAAAGTGACAGACCAGTAGAACAAAATACAAAATAAAAACACTATATTTTACTGACACTGCAAAAGAAAAACAGTTATACAGAGTATATATATATATGAATCATGGAACAGTACAATCTGAAAAAAGTACGAGAGTTACCTTAAATGAATAGAATTGTTTAAGAAATCTGGTATTGATTTTCTACTACAACATTATCGATTCTGATTGAGAATTAGTATGGATAACCTCTCTTTGAAAATAAGATATTTCATAAATTTAGCTATGGGCATATAAATGTCTTTGTTATAATAGTGTCTCATCATCATATTAAATTCTCCCCCAGAGATATTTGGAATTGCGGGAGAAAACCCGCTAATAACAAAAAAGAGAAAAAAAAAATATTTTTTTTTTCCTTCTTTTTTTTTTTTTCTTTTTCCTTCTCCAATTTATGTATATTGTAATATTAAGTCTTGTCTGATGTATGTTCAGACCTTGCTTTATTCTAGTAGCTAATCTAAAGATCCAAAAGGATTCTCTATTGAGAATTTTTCTCTTGTATTCTCCTCCTCTGAAAGGTTTATAAACTTTTTCTATGGCTCTAAATTTAAAACCAGACACATCTCCACCATGTGTATGCTGAAAATGTCTTGATAAAGACGAGAAATTAAAGATTTTTGGGTTGCTAGCATCAGATAGATGCCTCCTAATGCGTTTTTTCAATGGCCCAGTAGTGCAACCAACATACTGTAATTTGCAAAGAAAACATTGTGCAAGGTAGATAACATTATCAGTGTTACAATTCATAAAAGAATTAATATTATAGGTCTGATTAGTAATGTAAGATTGAAAAGATGTGCTTTTCTGGGCATAGCCACAAGAAATGCAATGTGTGTGACCACAGCCATAGAAATCTTTTAGTGTTAGCCAAGTATCGGAGAGAGGATTTTTTTCTGACCAAAAAAAGACTGGGAGACAAAATAGTGCCTAAAGTGGCTGCTTTTCGAGATACAAATTGAATATTCGAAGTCTCCAAGATTTTACTGAGTGTCTGATCTTGATTTAAGACTGGTAGATACTTTCTCACAATATTATAATATCCTGATATTGCGGGCTATATTGGGTGCAGAAAACGATTTTATTATCTGAAGTCTGATTTTTTGCCCTGGTTTTTCTAGTGGGATTTTTTAAAAGATCTGATCTATTAATATCTGCTACAATATTGTCCGCTCTGGATAAGAATTTATTGGGGTAACCTCTCCTTAAAAGTCGTTTTTTGGTAGATTGAACTGCAGTTGTATAAATCTCTTGATTTGAGGAATGTCTCTTCATCCTGATAAATTCTCCCACTGGGATGCTTTTTATTATATGTTTAGGGTGGCAAGATGAAGCTTGTAAAATAGTATTTCCAGCTGTTGCTTTTCTAAAAGGAAGTATTGTGATTTTTTTGGTATTGTCATCACCAGATAAAACAATGTCTAAATAATTAATAGTATGTTTTTGAAGGCAAAAAGTAAATTTCAAATTGTCGTCATTCCCATTGAGATAATCCACAAACGATGGAACTTTGGTCTCAGATCTTCTTACGATCTGAGACCCAGAACCTTCACAAGGTCGGCTTCAAAAAACGACGACGCAGAGGGGTAGGAAGCGCAAAAAATCCAAAGAAACCTCCCTACAAACAACGATAAAGGACGGGACATTAAAATGTGAAATCTGGAACTTGTCCAGTTATATTTTGACTCAGAACCAAATGTCTATTTTATCTAAAGGTTTGAGCTTCTCACCTTCTCGGAAATTAGATTTTTTTAAAACAATATTGGATGTCAATAAGTTTGCTCGTAACCTTACTGTTAAAAGTCATTTTTTCTCCATATCTAATAAAGAGGAACATGAACCTGACACCCCCCCTGCTTGGAGGATTGTCAGGACTCATCTTCATCTTTATTTAACAATACAGGTACTAACAATGAATGTGATTTATTTACTGAGTGTTATAATGTCTTACCTCTCAAAGAATTGCAACATTCTATCATTCTCAGGGATCTGGAGAGTGAATCTGTTTTTCCTGATATTTCTCTGAACTCTACTTTTCATCTAAAAAATCCTTTCTTCTATCCTATACAATCTAGACCACAGGTATTAGATTTATTCCAAGATCTAATTGAAAAAGACCTGGCTAAACTAGATCGAGCACCTAATATACAAACCTCTAATATAACTTTTGAGGAAAGAGAGGCTCTTCAGGAATTAGATAAAAATAAAGATCTTTTAGTACGCCAAGCCGATAAAGGCGGCAATATAGTTATTATGAATGCTGGTCTTTATAAAAAACTAAATATTGAGATGTTAAACAATCAGGATATATACAGAAAAGTAGCATATAATCCCACATCTCAGGTACAAAAAGACTTGTTGTCCCTTTTGAATGAAGGTTTACATACGGGTGCTATTACTAAAAAAATATTTGAACATTTATATATAGAGCACCCAGTAGTACCTATTTTCCACTCATTACCGAAAGTGCATAAAAATGTTTTTCCACCTCCTCTTCGACCGATTATTGCGGGCATAGGCTCCTTAGGTGAAAAACTTGGAGCATGGGTGGATCATTACCTTCAGCTGCTCATTCCTAATATCCAAGGTTATATAAGGGATACTAGCACTGTGGTCAATACCTTTGATACGTACACTTGGCTTCCCTCATATAACTGGCTATCATGTGGTGTTGTCGGTCTGTATCCCGCCATACCTCATGAAATAGCGCTGAACTGTCTTAAATATTTTTTGCATAAATATAGTGGATATACTACTTGTATTCAAGACTTTATACTACTCTCTACAGAATTCTTATTAAAAAACAATTTTTTTTCTTTTGATAGGGATTTTTATTTTCAGAAACAAGGAGTTAGTATGGGGGGAAAATTCTCCCCTTCTCTGGCAAATATTGTCATATCGGTATGGGAAGAAAGTTATATTTTCTCTAAGTATAATCCCTTTATAAACGATATAGAATGGTATGCTAGGTACATAGATGATTTACTACTTATCTGGAAGGGGCCCATTTCCAAAGTTCCATCGTTTGTGGATTATCTCAATGGGAATGACTACAATTTGAAATTTACTTTTTGCCTTCAAAAACATACTATTAATTATTTAGACATTGTTTTATCTGGTGATGACAATACCAAGAAAATCACAATACTTCCTTTTAGAAAAGCAACAGCTGGAAATACTATTTTACAAGCTTCATCTTGCCACCCTAAACATATAATAAAAAACATCCCAGTGGGAGAATTTATCAGGATGAAGAGACATTCCTCAAATCAAGAGATTTATACAACTGCAGTTCAATCTACCAAAAAACGACTTTTAAGGAGAGGTTACCCCAATAAATTCTTATCCAGAGCGGACAATATTGTAGCAGATATTAATAGATCAGATCTTTTAAAAAATCCCACTAGAAAAACCAGGGCAAAAAATCAGACTTCAGATAATAAAATCGTTTTCTGCACCCAATATAGCCCGCAATATCAGGATATTATAATATTGTGAGAAAATATCTACCAGTCTTAAATCAAGATCAGACACTCTGTAAAATCTTGGAGACTTCGAATATTCAATTTGTATCTCGAAAAGCAGCCACTTTAGGCACTATTTTGTCTCCCAGTTTTTTTTGTCAGAAAAAAATCCTCTCTCCGATACTTGGCTAACACTAAAAGGTTTCTATGGCTGTGGTCACACACATTGCATTTCTTGTGGCTATGCCCAGAAAAGCACATCTTTTCAATCTTACATTACTAATCAGACCTATAATATTAATTCTTTTATGAATTGTAACACTGATAATGTTATCTACCTTGCAGAATGTTTTCTTTGCAAATTACAGTATGTTGGTTGCACTACTGGGCCATTGAAAAAACGCATTAGGAGGCATCTATCTGATCCTAGCAACCCAAAAATCTTTAATTGCTCGTCTTTATCAAGACATTTTCAGCATACACATGGTGGAGAAGTGTCTGGTTTTAAATTTAGAGCCATAGAAAAAGTTTATAAACCTTTTAGAGGAGGAGAATACAAGAGAAAAATTCTCAATAGAGAATCCTTTTGGATCTTTAGATTAGCTACTAGAATAAAGCAAGTTCTGAACATCAGACAAGACTTAATATTACAATATACATAAATTGGAGAAGGGAAAAGAAAAAAAAAAAAAAGAAGAAAAAAAAAGTTTTTTTTTTATATTTTTAATTTTTTTATTTTATTTTTTTTCTTATTAGCGGGTTTTCTCCCGCAATTCCAAATATCTTTGGGGGAGAATTTAATATGATGATGAGACACTATTATAACAAAGAAATGTATATGCCCATAGCTAAATTTATGAAATATCTTATTTTCAAAGAGAGGTTATCCATACTAATTCTCAATCAGAATTGATAATGTTGTAGTAGAAAATCAATACCAGATTTCTTAAACAATTCTATTCATTTAAGGTAACTCTCGTACATTTTTCAGATTGTACTGTTCCATGATTCATATATATATATATATACTCTGTATAACTGTTTTTCTTTTGTAGTGTCAGTGAAATATAGTGGTTTTATTTTGCATCTTGTTCTACTGGTCTGTCACTTTTAATTTAACTCCTATCTAGTAATTAACTAATTATTTACCATCTGTGTCTAGGTGGAGCCATGTTTGTATGCATAGCTATATATATCATTATGTCCCACAGTGACTTTATCCCATGATTAAGGCTAATACTTAGCTGAAACGCGTTGGGACTATCATGTCTTGTGTCCTTGTATCCCGTGTATTGTCCTTGTGACATGGCTGCTTTTAGATGTTCCTAATAAAAGCTTAATTTTATCGAAGATCCGCTGGAAGACTACATTTCTTTTTCCTAAGCACCAGATTTGGCGCATCTTATGGATGCGCTGTTTCTGGGACTGCTGAGAGCTGATATTATTAGCCGTGGATGGGACCAGGTTCCATGGCCCCTTCCCTTGCTATTAATATCAGCCCCCAGCTGTTTGTTTTGCCTTTACTGGTTAGATTTTATAGAAGGACCCTACGTAAAAAAAAATTCTGGGGTCCCCCTGTAATCTAGCCAGTAAAGGCTAAGCAAACAGTTATGGGCTGATATTAATAGCCAGGGAACATTTTTGTCTAATGGCTCCTTCCCCGTCTACTAATATCAGCTCCCAGCGGTCGGCTTTCCCTCTGCTGGTTATAAAAATGACACGGGAGCCCACAATTTTTTTTTAAATTTTAGGCTATGTGCCCACGATCTGGACGTAGCAGCGCTTTGGATGCAGCATA
This sequence comes from Phyllobates terribilis, assembly GCF_046119375.1. Classification (NCBI taxonomy): domain Eukaryota; kingdom Metazoa; phylum Chordata; class Amphibia; order Anura; family Dendrobatidae; genus Phyllobates; species Phyllobates terribilis. Next base: position 215,341,896 of record NW_027362769.1, on the reverse strand, counting down.
TTTTTGCTGCGTCTAAAACACTGTGTTCTATTGAAGTTCCACATTTAATACATTCTAGTGGTCAAATTTCTGTTGCAGAGACTAGCGACTCTGCAAGAGGATTTGAAATGCTGCGGTCCCTTTAGACGCATCGCATGTCAGTGTCCACGGGTGATCCACAGCCTCAGATGCACGTATAGTGGACATGGACTTTCTAGAAATCCCATCCACTATGTTGCAACATCTTAACGCTGCTGGTTTGATTCTGTATAAACATGCAGTTTCAAACCCACAGCGGCTCCTGATCGTGGGCACGTACCCAAACTCACCCGCAGCATGTCAATTTCTGTAGTGGAGACGCCAGTCTCCACTGCAGATTTTGACTGATGAAAGTGTTATTACATGCTGTGGGTCTGTATGTATTGACAACAAAACTGCAGCATTAGAACACAGCGTTTTGGACGCAGCTAAAATACTCTGTATCCAAAGCGCTGCTGAGTGCTGATCGTGGGGACGAAGCAGTTAAACAAACAGCTGTGAGCTTTTATTTAAAACCAGGAAACATGTTTGCCTAATGGCACATTCCTAGGCTAAAAATAGCAGCTCTCAGCTGCCCCAGAAATTACATGAATGGGAATACTAATGAGATTGTTTTAGCTGACACCTAGCCCTTTTGTTTAGTGATGCCAATGTGTCAATCAGACCCTTTCATTACTAAACATAATTAAAGTAAAGAGTTAAATAAACACACACAGAGGAAAACACTTTATTTGAAATAGAACAGACACATTCTTTAATCATTTAAATTAACCAATATACTCACCCAAAGTCTGAAGGTAATCAAAGGGTTAAAGCGATGTCATATGTTTCTTTTTTAAAATATCTTTATTTAGCTTCAAAAGGCATTCATTGATGTACAAAAAGGCATTAAAAATGCATTAAAAAAACATCAAAAACACATCAAAATCACGGCAAAACACATTTTTTTTGTAGCGTTTTACCTGCCAAGAGATGCAGAAACACTGCAGAAATATCTGCAATCAAATCCTGAAAGTGCGCACATAGCCTTACTGGAATGTGTGGATTTGATCCAAAATGTTCCATCAATTGTGTATCAAGTACACTAACTACATCTTTGTCTATATATTTCAATGCTGATTTATAGTTTATTTACTTCAGATATTATTCTGCTCTATAATTGATCCACCAGTTTGACCCCATAGATCGGCCAATATAATACACTAAGTGCACAGTTTTTTTAAATAAATAAATACTTTGCTCAATAAATTTTTAATACATAATCAATAAATATATGAACACTTATTAAAGATTAGCCCTATATCAAGTACAGACCGATAATACTATGATCGCTTCCTTATTACCATTCAGGATTTCCCAGCTTCCATATACTGTAGGAACAGCTCTCCTTTTCTTCTTAATATAGTGAATGAATAAACATCTAAAATGTTCTTCTATATCTTTATGGGATTCCTCTTCCCAAATGGTAGAATAAAGGAGGGACATACCATAGATATGTAAAGCAGTGATATACCACTTATAATCTAGAAAGCCAGTGTAAGTTGGGAGGGTCTGATGCCAAACGACATTGCCTCCTGCCCCTTTACCTGGTGTCTCAATTTCAACAGTATCTGCAGTCTCAAGATTCAGATACAGTTGAATACAATGGAGGAGCAGAGAGGATACAAATCCCTGCTCCACAATTCACCCTGTGAATGCTGTGAATGTTGTGTTCATATTGTGTTGGGGGGCACTGTGAGGACATCATACTGTGTTGGAGGACACTGCAGACTTCATTCTCTGATAAGGGGCACGGTGTAGGGCATGATACAGAGTTGGGTGCACTGCTGAAAAATTAGACTATAGTAGAGGAGAACTGTGGAGGCAGCTTAATATGTTGAGGGGCACTATGGGCACATCATACCGTGTTGGGACCACTGTAGGGGAATCATACTGTGTTGGGACCACTGTAGGGGAATCATACTGTGTTGAGGGTACTAATAGTTAATTATACTGTGTTGGGGCACTGTGGGGGCTTCAGACTATGTTGGGGGCATTGTGAGTGCTTCATAACATTTTGGGGTACTGATAGGGCATCATACTGGTTTGGGGCATAGTGGTGCCTCATACTGTGTTGGGGACACTGTTAGAGCGCCATAATGTGTGCATGGGTTGTTCGGTGGGGGCAAATTGTGTGGAGGAACTCACTGTGGACTCATCCTTCTGTGTATAGGAGGGATGACAGGGGTATCTTAATGGGTGAGAAAACTAAAGGGCTTCAGTAGTGCAAAAATAACTAAAATAATTTAAAAAAAACGTTACAAGTTTGGTGTACCATGAACACCGTGAAATCAAAACTCAAAAATCAATGGCGGAATTGTATTTTTTTCTTTATTTCATCTCACATAGATTTTTTTTCCTGTTTTTTTCAGTACATTTTATAATAAAATGAATGGTTTATTTCAAAGCAGCAAAATAAATTACCTGTTCTTCCGCTAGAACAAATGCGTTAATGCTGTTGCCAACCATCGATCATGGGACATTTTATATTTAAGGAGACGTTGGGGACACAGATCTGAGAGCGGCGCAGCGGTGCTGGTCTGAGTGATACAAAAGTACAGTTTTTTTTAACCATATGTAGAACTTTGGGGCTGTTGATAAGTAGTGGACAACCCCTTTAAGAGATGAAAAATGTTATCCCAGAATGAAGGACAGAGTTGCGTTTAACTCCGATCCTGGTCATTTAACCCTTTAGGCGCTGCATGACATCTACAGTACAAACAAAGGAGGGGGAGCACTTTGTTATGCAATCTGACACGATCACAAGTAGCTGATGCCATCATCACAGCACGGATTGCTATGTAGCTATCAAATGCTCTGTATAGAGTCCTGCCTGATAGGTGCACACTGTCATAGTGTGGAGGAAGGAACGGTGGCCCCTGGGTCTAAATTGTGAAAAAAAGAACATTTCAAATGAAAAAAAAATAATAAAAAGAAAATACTTCTAGTGATGAGCGAGCACTAAAATGCTCGGGTACTCGTTGCTCGGGTCAAGCAAATTGGAATACTCGGGTGCTCGACCTGAGCAATGAGCCCAATGTAAGTCTATGGGAAACTTGAGCATTTTTCAGGCTGCTCCCCCCGGCGGTCTGCAGAGGGCCTAAAAATTGCCTAAATCGATGGGAATGTGGCACCCCAGGGGTCTGGTTACCACAGTAATAGAAATATTACATCTGAGAGCAAGTGGGAGGCTTCCTGGTCAGAAGCCCTTGAGCAAGCAACACCTCCTGCCCAGTCCTGGGAGGGGAGGAATCTGCCCTTATAAACTGGGTCTGGGGCGTGGTTAGACAATCAGAGCCTGGAGTTAGTTCCAGACACAGGGAAAGTAACAGCAAAGAGCTCTGTAGGAGCAGGAGCTGAAGACCAGGGGCTGGAGCTAAGCAGAGCTCGCCCTGGCAGAAGAATCTAAGAACAGGACACCGGAGTCTGAGGCTGCAAGGATCTTTAAGTCCAGCAGCAGAAACCAGCCGGCAGGGGATTCCAGGTTCTCTGGCCATAGAAGCCCGGAGGCTCAGTCACGAGCAAGGGACCAGCACCGCCATCGAGGAGCGGAGGCTATCAGAAGGCCCCAAGTCACCAGCCATACGGGTGAGCACTACACGGTACACTCAGGGACGTGGGCTACTTCCACTCGCTTACAGCAAGGTAGCCAGGAAGAGTGCAGACAGACGGGGAGGCCTACAACTCCACCTGGCCAGGGGAACTCCTGTTTGCTCACAGACTGACAAGGCCTCTTATGCTAGCCAGTACTCCCGGGAGGGTCTGCCTCATTATCATCAGTAAAGACCCTGAACTGCACTGCAAAGACTCTGAGTCGTTCCTGCTGCGCTCGTGCACCATCACTCCAATCCTCCACACTCACTGCCCTGAGGCTATACTCCTCCCGTGGGGAGTCATCCCATTCTCTGCTGCGCATACAACACCAGCCTCAGCGGTCTGCCTCGCAGCGGCGGTACACCCTGACCGCCATCCACGGGTGGCGTAGTCGGACAATTAACCTAAAACCTATAAAAGACTGCCACTGGTTTGAGCACCCTGAGCCACGGGACCGGGTCACCGCCACGGAGACTACAACCCCCAGAGACCCGGTTCTGGGTATCCCACACACGTGCACACAGGGCCCAGGGGGCGCGTCAGGAACAGTGCTCAAATGACATAGGAACAGCATGCGGAAGACCCCTGGAAGCATCTCTGACCCCCAGGTCACTGCTGTCAACAACATTGTCAGAGTATTACGCCACCTTTACGGACTCACAATAAAACGTACAAAAACAAAACTAAAATGGATTTTCCTGGGAAATATATTAAGGAACATCCTTTCCAGGGTAATGACTTGTATATAAGGCAAAATAAATAACCAAAACCAAAAATACTCCTCCACACGTTGGGCTATGTTCACACCTAGCGTTTTTGATGCGTTTTTGCACTTTTGCATTGCTTTCAACAAAGACAAATGCATTCACTGGGAAAGGTAATTTTAACATTTTACAACCTTATCTGGCCATGTGGTGTGTGACGCATCATCAGACACATGCATACAGTGCTGAAAAGACATGAGAACAGCATGGGGAAGACCTCTGGAAGCATTTCTGACTCCCAGGTCATTACCTAAAAGTGTGCCCATCATAAGTGTGCCCATAATGCGAAGATGCCAGCCGCCATGCACCTGTCGTTGCAAACTTGCAACCATCACCGTCCACGTCCTTGTCCCACTGCAGTGTTCAGTTGTCCCTACCCCATTCCTTGGAGTGCAAACGCAAGTATGCAGCCAGCCACCCACCCACCCACCCACATGTTGCAATACTATACTGCCTAATTTTTGACAGCTGCTTCCACTTGAAATGTGGCCTTTTAGGCTCGTGGAGGCAGAAGCTTTTCATAACCTCATACCGGCGGCGGCCGGGTGTCCATACTCGGTCCCCAGCCGCCACTGTTTCTCTCGGTCTCGTCTCCGCCTTCTACAAGCACGGGTCCCACAACATTACCTTTGCCCTCCTCAGTGCACTTACTGGGAAGGACTGCCTAACCACAAACACGTGGACAGGTGAATTTGGCCAGGGACGGTACGGAACCAGTCCACAGCTTTTTTTGCAGAGAGTTGTATTTAGCTCGGTGAAAGGACTGGCATAGAGGGAAACCGTATCTACCCTGGGTGTCATTTCTCCCAGGAAGTCCTCTAATGCAGCTTGTTGCAGAAGCAATGGCAGCCCGTCCAACATCAACTCGCACTTGTCGGTGGTGCTTTGACACACACACATCTTTCTTTGTGCATTTAATTTCATGAATACAGAGTTGGACAATGGCCTGATCTGCAATGCGGTTTAAGAAATAACATGCATAAGCATGTCCAATCCATATTAAAAAAGCAGCCATAGAGTGTCCGGGAACCTTCCCCCACACTTTTCATAGCCAGGGCTACTTCTCGGCAGGGTTTGACGGGCCCACCAGAGAACCGGAAACTCCTCCGGTGGGCCCTGGCTTCCCCTTCAGGAGAGTTCATAGTGCCGAGGAGAGACCATGATGATGATAGAGGCCACCATCTGCTTAGTTTTCTGTTACTTGGAATGCAAGCGCAAGTATGCAGCCAGCCACCCACCCACCCACAGGCCACAACACTAAACAGCCAAATTTCTGAGCAGCTGCTTGCACTTGAAATATGGCCTTTTAGGCTCATGAAGGAGGAAGCTTTTCACAACCTCATGCCGGCGGCGGCCGGGTGTCCATACTCTGTCCCCAGCCGCCACTATTTCTCCCGGTATCGTCTCCGCCTTCCACAAGCATGGGTCCCACAACATAACCCGTGTCTTCCACAGTGCACTTACTGGGAAGGACCGCCTAACCACAAACACGTGAACAGGTGAATGTGGCCAGGGACGGTACAGAGCCAGTCCACAGCTTTTTTGCTGAGAATTGTATTTAGCTCGGTGAAAGGACTGGCATAGAGGAAAACCGTATCTACCCTGGGTGTCACTTCTCCTAGGAAGTCCTCTAATGCAGCTTGTTGTAGAAGCAATGGCAGCCCATCCAACATCAACTCGCACTTGTCGGTGGCGCTTTGACACACACACATCTTTCTTTGCGCATTTAATTTCATTAATACAGAGTTGGACAATGGCCTGATCTGCAATGCGGTTTAAGAAATAACATGCATAAGCATGTCCAATCCACATTAAAAAAGCAGCCATAGAGTGTTTGGGAACTTTCCCCCACACTGCTGCTTCTCGGCAAGGTTGGTGGGCCCAACAGACAACAGGAGACTGCTCCGGTGGGCCCTAGCTTCTCCGTCTACCCACAAATACATGGACAGGTGAATGTGGCCAGGGATGGTACGGAGCCAGTCCACAGCTTTTTTTTGCTGAGAGTTGTATTTCGCTCGGTGAAAGGACTGGCATAGAGGGAAACCGTATCTACTCCCGCTGTCATTTCTCCGTCACCAGGTTCCGCCCATTGTCACACACGACCATGCCTGGCTGTATGTTCAGCGGGGAGAGCCACAGATCAGGCTGCGGTGTTACTGCTTTCAACAACTCTGCAGCGCTGGGCGATTTGTCAATTAAGCATTAAGCATGTTATCTTCAGTACAGCCTGCTGCCGCTTGGCCAAGGCAGTGCTGCAGTGCTGTCAGCTTGTGACTGATGTGGTCATTTCGGAGATGGAGGAGGAAGTGCAGGAGCTGAGCAATGTGATTACATTGAGATTAAATTGGTGACGCTGTTTTTTATACTAAAGAAAGATCCTATTGTTTTGTTTTTTTACGTTATTTTTTAAGACAAAGGCATTCACCGGGAAATGTAATTTTAACATTTTACAACCTTATCTGGCAATGTGGTGTGTGACACATCATCAGACACATCCTGTTTTATTTATGATGGAGGGACTCTGAAAGTCATAAAGCCTATTTTTATAGGGACATCAGACAGCTCTTACTATTTATTCTTAAAAGGCCAGCAGTCGGCCCTCGCTATTGTTAGAGGGACATCAGTCGGCTATGCTTTGTTGTTCCAATTCCTATATTGTTATTGCGTATTCAGTGACTGCAAGGGCTGCCAAAAATTTGGACGCAACCCAATACCCCTTTGAAGAAACATAGAGGAGGGTCACAGTAAAAAAAATGTTCCCATTATAAAGTAGTGGGTCTCCTCTATTGGTAATGCCCATGCTGTGACTGCAAGAGCTGTCAAAATTTGGGAAAAACCCCACTAAGAATTTAAAGACACACAGAGCAGGGCCACAGTAACGAGTACGACATGTTCCCATAAGAAAGGAGAGGGTCTGCTATACAGTTATAGGGTATGCAGTGAGTCCAACGTCTGACCAATTTTAGGAAAAGCCCCAGTAAGAATTTAAAGACACATAGAGCAGGGCCACAGTAACAAGGTACGACACATTCCCATTAGAAAGGAGAGGGTCTGCTATACAGTTATAAGGTATATAGTGAGTCCAACGGCTGACCAAATTTAGGAAAAACCCCACTAAGCAATTAAAGACACATAGAGCAGGGCCACAGTAAGGACAAATTCCATTTAGAAAGGAGAGAGTCTGCTATACATTTATGGGGTATGCAGTGAGTCCAACGGCTGACTAATTTTAGGAAAAACCCCACTAAGAATTTAATGACACATAGAGCAGGGCCACAGTAACAAGGTACGACATGTTGCCATTAGAAAGGAGAGAGTCTGCTATACAGTTGTAGGGTATGCAGTGAGTCCAACGGCTGAACAATTTTAGGAAAAACCCCACTATCAACTTAAAGAGACACAGAGCAGGGTCACAGTAACAACATATTCCCATTAGAAAGAAGAGAGTCTCCCACAGTGTTGGCCTACGCAGTGAATGCAAGGGTGCCAAAAATTTGGAGGCACTTCAATGCCCCTTGGAAGAGACGTGGAGGAGGGCCTCATAACAAAATGTTCCCATTAGAAAGGAGCGGGCCTCCTATACTTGTAATTCCCATGCACTAAGTGTATGGGCTGACAAACATTTACCCCTGGGGGGTATACATGAACATACTGTATAAAAAAAAAAATTTTTTACGGGCATCATAAAAACCCATTAAAAAGATTATGTGGGTGTTGCTGACGCGCCCCTGGGCCTGTGTCGCGCTGCGTTGCGCACGCGGGAGCTTACCCGGAGCCGGATCTGTTGAGGGTTGTAGTCTCGTGGCGGTGACCCGGTCCGTGCCCAGGGAGTCAAACTGAGCGGCGATGTATCAGCGGTAGATGTTGGACGACTACGCCACCCGTTGAGTACAGCTAAGGAGCTGCTGCTGCAGGGCAGACCGCTGAGGCCGGTGGTAGAATTGTGCAGCGTGATAGTATAACCCCCAACGGGAGGGGTATGGCCTCAGGGCAGCCGACGTGGATGATGGGGGTAGCAGGAACCACTCGGAGACGGTACGGTGTAGTTCAGGGTCTTTACTGGTGACAAAGATAGACCCTCCCGGAGTACTGGCTAGCGATTGGGGCCTGGTCAGTCCTTGAGCAGATGGGATCTCCCCTGGCCAGGCGGAGTTGTAGGCCTCCCAAACTAACTGTACTCTTCTGGCTACCTTGCTAGAGGCGGGTATAAGTAGCCCACGTCCCTCAGTGTACCGTGTGGTGCTCACCCGTATGGCCGGTGACTCGGGGCCTTCTAGTAGCTTCCGCTCCACGACGGCGGTGCTGGTCCCATGCGTGTGACCGTGCCTTCAGGTTTCTTGGCCAGAGGACCTGGAATCCCCTGCCTGACGGATTCTGCTGCTGGGTAGGAGTTAGTTCCCACAGCCTCGGACTCCGGGTCCGGTAAGAAATCTTCTCAGTCAGGGCGAGCTCTGCAGCTGCCAGCCCCTGACTCCTTGTAACACTGCTCCCACAGAGCTCCTGATGTTCTGTTCCTATATTTGCTTCTTTTCTCTGTCTCTACTTCTTCTCTACTCACTAACCCTGCCTCAGCCCTAGGTTTATATAGGGGAAGTTCTTCCCCTCCCAGGACTGGGCAGGAGGTGTGGCATGCATAGGATTCCTGACCAAGAGACCTCCCACCTGCTCTCAGACGTAATATCTCTATCACTGTGGCAACCAGACCCCTGGGGTGTCACATTGCATCACGGACCACAGTTACCCTGGTGATATGGTGGTGGAGGATGAGGAGAAGGAGGAGGACAAGTGCAAATAGCCCAAATCAGGAAGCGTATACCCATGTGTGGGTGTGAAAAGGTGCATGGGAATACACCTCCCAATAAAAGACACTGGATTTGAGTTTATGTTACGCTGCTATCATTCGGTGGTTTTGAGAAGTCTGGCTCAATCCAGCCCATGTTCATTTTTATAAGAGTCAGCCTGTCAGCATTTTCAGTCGACGGGCGGATGCGCTTATCAGTTATAATTCCACCAGCGGCATTAAAAACGCGCTCTGATAAAACGCTGGCAGCAGGGCAGGCCAGGACCTCCAAGGCATAGCGAGCCAGTTCATTCCACGTATCCAGCCTGGATACCCAATAATTATAAGGCACAGCGGAATCACGGAGGACGTTGGTACGGTGGGCAATGTACTCCCTCAGCATCTTCCTAAACTTTGCACTCCTTGTGAGAGTACCCCGCGCCTCAGGGCCTGTGCGATGGGAGGGTCGGAGAAAACTCTCCCAGAACTTTGACAGCGTTCCCCTGCCTCTGCTGGATTGAAGTTGTGTCTCTCTCGCCTGTACTCCTTGGTTGTCCAACAAAGTGTGCCCTCTGCCGCCAGCGTTTTCAGATTGTAATTTTTTTAATAGTTCCGCAACAAGGGCCTTCTGGTACAGCACCATTTTTATAGACCTGTCCGCCTCAGGAATAAGAGATATAAAGTTCTCCTTGTAGCGTGGGTCTAGAAGTGTCACCAACAAGTAATGACTGTCACCCAAAATTTTGAGAACGCGAGGATCATGGGAAAGGCAGCGTAACATAAACTCAGCCATGCTTGCCAGACTACTAACAGGCAAGACTTCCGTGTCCTCACCAAGAGGATGACTGACCATGCTCTCCTTCTCCTCCTCCTCTCTGTCCTCTGCCCATCCACGCTGAACAGACGGTATGACAGCTGTGCAGGTAGTACCGTCTATAGTGCATGAAACTAGCTCCTGTCCTTCCTCCTCCTCTTCCTCATTGTCACCCAATCCACGTTGGGATGAGATGAGGCTTGGCTGTGTGTAATCACCCTGTATGGTTCCTTGCTCCATCTCATCATGCTCCGCCTGCAATGCATCCTCTTTGATTGTGAACAGAGAGCGTTTCAGAAGACAGAGAAGTGGGATGGTGATGCTAATTATGGCGTCATCGCTGTTCACCATCTTGGTGGAGTCCTCAAAGTTTTGGAAGATGGTACATATGTCTGACTTCCATGTCCACTCCTGAGGTTTTATGTGTGGAGTCTGAACTGAATTTCGACGGCCTTGTTGATGCTGGTACTCAACACCTGCCCTCTTCTGCTCACAAATCCTTCCCAACATCTGCAGTGTAGAGATCCAACGCGTGGTGACTTCACACACCAGTCTGTGAGCCGGAAGCTGCAAATGCTGCTGAAACACGGCAAGGGCGGCGGAAGCTGTAGCTGACTTTCTAAAATGGGCACACAAGTGGCGTATTTTAACAAGCAGGTCCGGCAGCACCGGGTAGGATTTGAGAAACCGCTGAACCACGAGGTTAAGCACATGGGCCAGGCATGGTACGTACGTGAGCTCACCTCGCCTCAGAGCCGCCACAAGGTTCCGGCCATTGTCACACACGACCATGTCTGGCTGTAGGTTCAGCGGTGTGAACCACAGATCTGCCTGCTCTTTCAGACCTGTCCACAACTCTTCAGCATTGTGTGGTTTGTCACCTAAGCATATTAGCTTCAGCACAGCGTGTTGGCACTTGGCCGAGGCAGTGCTGCAGTGCTTCCAGCTTGTCACTGATGTGGTCATTTCGGAGATGAAGACTGAAGAGGAGGAGGAAGCTGAGGAGGAGGAGGCTGAGAAGGATGAGGTGCAGGAACTGTAGACCGCGGGGTCAACCCTGATTGACCTAGGGCCCGCAATCCTTGGCGTCGGGAGGATGTGTTCCGTCCTAAGGTCCGACTGGGTCCTGGCTTCCACTATGTTAACCCAGTGTGCCGTCAGCGAGATGTACCGTCCCTGCCCACAAGCACTTGTCCACGTGTCCGTGGTTAGGAGGACTTTACCCGTAACTGCGTTGTTGAGGGACACGTGCTTGTGTAATGCAGGGACGGCACACCGGGAGAAATAGTGGCGGCTCGGGACCGAGTACAGAGGGATGGCCGCCGCCATCGGGTTGCGGAATGCTTCCGTCTCCACGAGCGTAAAAGGCAGAATTTCAAGCGCAAGCAGTCGTGAAATGTGAAAATTTAGTAGTGTGGCCTGTGAGGCGTTGGCTGCATATTTGCGCTTGCGTTCCAAGGACTGGGGTATGGACAACTGAACGCTGCGCTGGGACAAGGATGTGGATGTGCTTCCTGATGCTGCTACTTGAGAGTGCGCAATGACAGGTGCAGGGCAGGAGGCATCTTCGCATGCACCATTGACAGGGGATTGGCTTGCATGCACAACAGCTGAAGAAGCAATGGTGCCACCTGCAGACACTGTTCCTGAACCCTGGGTTCGGCCCACAAAGTCGGGTACTTTTCTGTCATGTGCCTGATCATGCTGGTGGTGGTCAGGCTGGTCGTTTTGCCACCCCTGCTGATGCTGGCCTGGCAGGTGGACCAAATGGCCATTTTGGGGTTATCGGCAGAGTCTTTAAAAAGCAACCAGACTCGGGACGACCTAACAGTTGTACTGGCAACTTCCTTCGTGTTGGTGTTACGGGGAACGGTTGCCTGCCTTCTGTCTTCGGCCACCACACTGCTTCTTCCTGCCTGTTGGGGTGCTCTGCCTCCCTCCCCCTATGTGCTGCTGTCCTCGCTCTGCATGTCCTCCTGCCAGGTTGAGTGAGTGACTATATCATCCACCACCTCGTCTTCCACTTCCGCACCCTGGTCCTCCTCCTGGCTTTCTGGCAATTGTGTCTCATCATCGTCCAGCTCTTGTGATACTTTGCCACCGTCGCCTTCGTGTGACCGTGGCTGCTCAAATATTTTGGCATTACTACACGCGATCTCCTCATGCCCCGCTTTAAGTGGACTGGGCGAGAGGCCCGAATCTATAAATGGAAAAGTGAACAGCTCTCCAGAGTGTCCAAGTATGGGATCATTTGTCTCCGGGCACTCGGCATGGTGGGAGGAAGAAGGATCAGGGTGAGGAATATGCGGTCCAGACTCACGGCTACTTAGACGTGACCGTGTGGAAGACAGGGTGGTGGTGGTGGTGGCTAAGTGACTGGAAGCATTATCCGCTATCCAACCAACAACCTTTTGACACTGCTCTGGGTTCCATAGTGGTGTGCTGCGGTCCCCTAGGAATTGGGACAGGAAGGTCAGGAGAGAAGATGTGGGTGTTTGTTGTGGCACAATTTCAGCTTGCCCATGGCCTTGTCCTCGGCCTCTGCATGCACCATCACCATCACGTCCAGTTCCCCAATCCCTTGCCACGTGCCTTGCCCATTTTAAATGGAGGACAGTATCTTCCACGCTCATTACAAATGACTGAGTTTGGAGCGAACTTATAAGTGATCCATGTGATGGAGAAAACAGAGTTTTAAATACCTGCCCTGTAGGTAAGTAGTTTGAACAGCAAACTGCTGTGAATTGCTTCACTGACACACTGAAAGAAATCTTTAATGGAGGCCAGAAATGGCAGTATTTTCTGACAACGTATATGTGATCTGTGTGACGGAGAAAACAGAGTTTTAAATACCTGGCCTGAAGGTAAGTAGTTTGAACAGCAAACTGCTGTGAATTGCTTCACTGAAACACTGAAAGAAATCCATAATGGAGGCCAGAAATGGCAGTATTTTCTGACAACGTATATGTGATCTGTGTGACGGAGAAAACAGAGTTTTAAATACCTGGCCTGAAGGTAAGTAGTTTGAACAGCAAACTGGTGTGAATTGCTTCATTGACACACTAAAGGAAATTTTTAATGGAGACCAGAAATGGCAGTATTTTCTGACAACGTATATGTGATCCGTTTGACGGAGAAAACACAGTTTTAAAAAGTTAGATTTCTAGCGCTGTAATATGGAAAGGACCTGGCTGTATTCTGCAGTGCCAACAAGCAAATGGTGCAGAAAAACTGTGTTCTCTGGATTGTTTTCAAAGCAAATAATGAGGATTAAGATCCAAAAAAAGTATTCCTGGCCCCTGAGACCTGGGCCTTTGTATAGAAATATCTAACAGCAGCAGAAGGCAGAATTGGAATGGAGTCTCTTGTGCTATATGCACTGCAGTCTGCTATATACACTGCCTGCCTATATACACTGTGTGCCTGATATCTCTGCAGATGGATTAGTTAGTCCTCAAAAGGACTGTTTGTTAAGATGGATATGTGTAATGTACGGTTTTTCTCCCTACACTACCTAATACACAAGCAAATCTCTCGATGAAGCAGCAGCACCTCTCCCAACACTGTCTGATTCCGGAGCGACTGTGACGAGCACTGAGGCGCCAGGTCTGATATAGACCTGATGAAGCTGGACGGCCAGCCAATCACTGTAATGCCACAACCAACATGGCTATGGCATTACAGTGAGTGGCAGGCAATCCCTGCATGTTGATTGGCGCTCTAAAGAGCGTCAAAAATGCAGGGAGGGGACCCGAGCTCCCACCGAGCAACCCCGGAAATACTCAGCGAAAGCCGAGCATCTCGAGCAGTGAGATGCTCGGGCGAGCACCGAGCAGTAGCAATCATGCTCGCTCATCACTAAAATACTTCATTATTTGTTTTGTTCTTTTTAGATTGTATCCCCTTAAGAAATAGTGTCGCTATGCTGAAGATTCGGGCAGTGCACATGCCCCAGACTTATGGCCGGTTCCTCGGATCTCCATGCGGGCGCCATTTGAACTGATCATCAATATGACACTGATAGAGTTGGTTACTGTGGTAGATCCAGGAGCCACCACTCTCTATTCTTTATGCCGCATGCTGCTGTGATCCTTTGGTCTACAAGAAGGCAGCGTCCCGGCACAGGCATCTCAATGACATCACTGCACTGTGCCGCCTGTACTGGCTGCTCTGTGTGCAGGAAAAAAAAAAATTCTCATATTAGGTGAGTATAAACTATTATTAGACCGTTTACCAGAGCCGGCTACCCAGGATACAGTGAATCTGTGAACAAAGAAAACAGCACACTCCAAACTGGCCAGATTTGAAATTAATTGAGACCTATCAATCTGGAAAAGGTTATAAAGCCATTTCTAAAGCTTTTGTACTCCAGCGAACCACAGTGAGAGCCATTATCCACAAATGGTGAAAACATGGCACAGTGGTGAACCTTCTTAGGAGTGGTCGACCAACCAAAATTACCCCAAAAGCGCAGCAACGACTCATCAAAGAGGTCACAAAAGACCCCATAGGCTGCAGCTTCTCTCAGGCACACGATAGATTCAATTGCTGAACAGGCACATCTGACAAGAGTCTTTTTCAACAGTTTAACAGTGGAATATAATCTGAAGCACGGCCAGTGCAATTCAGGGATATTACAGCAACAATCTTCATTACAGTACAGTCTGAGTTTCTTGAGAAACCGGCTCCAGTAACAATACAGTAGTTTCTTCACAAGGCAGAGTATTACAGTGTCTTCTGTAGCATAATTCAACATAGATTAGTTCTCTTAGCAGCACACTTCTATGCATACACAACCACAGACTTTTCCTTCACAAGGACACAATAGTGCACAACATTCTTTATCGTGTATGGCGATGGGGGGGGGGGGGTTTGATGAGGGAGATGATCCCTGTGACACAATTCCTTCCATTCCTTATCTTTCTGCCCGATAATTCTGTACACTGTTAGTTCAGGGAGTTTATCTGACCTGTGTTTAGCTTCTCTCCTTATTTGAATCCTGTTCGGTTGCCTTCTGTCAGATCCAGATGACACACCACCTTTTTCTTCGGCTTCAGCCAGACTACAATACCATGTTTCCCAAAATCCCCCTGGGGCTCTGTTAAAACACTGCCTGTCTCCTGTGACTGTGTTAACCCCTCTAGTTGCTGGATGCTTCTGAAGCACAACACTTCCTGTCTCCTGTGCTTGTGTTATTTGTAACAGTTGCTGGATGCTTTTGAAGCGTGGACCCCATATAATGCTCCATAAAGAATAATAGGCCTCACATAATACTCCATATAGAATAATGGGCCTCATATAATGTAACATTCAGAATAATAGACCCCATATAATGCTCCATACAGAAGAATGGACCCCATATATTGCTCCATACAGAACAATGGGCCTCATATAATGTTCCATACAGAATAATGGGTCCCATATAATGCTCCATACAGAACAATGGGCCTCATATAATGCTTCATACAGAATAATGGACCCCATATATTGCTCCATACAGAATAATGGGCCTCATATAATGTTCCATACAGAATAATGGGCCTCATATAATGCTCCTTACAGAATAATGGACCCCATATAAAGATTTATACAGAATAATGAACCCCACATAATGCTCCATACAGAATAATGGACCCCATATAATGCTTCATACAGAAAAATGGACCCCATATTGTTATGATCTGCAACATGTACTAAGGAAAGATAAGGGAAAACTGTCCCTTCAGTAAAACTAAGCTGAATCCCTACGATGCCTGTTCCTAGTGAACAGATCTGCCTTAGTCCTCGGCTAGTCTGATTGAAGACCTATAGCATAAGGGGAGGGGTCCCTTAAAGAACTAAGGACTGGGACAAAAATGGGACACCTCCTAAACAGAGAAGTTGTTGCAGAACACAAAAAGACAAACAGACAAAAAAAGTACTAGAGGTCCCAGAAGGACCAAATGAACTGACAGAGAAAGGCACAGAAGCACCTGGCTAGAGAAACAGTCAAACACTGAAGTCCAGCACAGCCAAAAGGGCGGAGCTGGAATATAAAGAAAGATGGTCACGTGACCGCAAAACACAAGATGGAAAAAACAAACAGGAGGGTTCTTACTGTACCCCCTCTTTTATGAGGATCCTCCAGATCCTGAAGGCCCAGGCCTATCCAGAAACCTGTTGCGGAAAGCTTTAACAAGGCTAGGAGCAGAGACATCATCCGTCCTTACCCAGGAGTTGTCTTTGGGACCGAAACCCTTCCAAGAGACAATATACTGTAATCTCCATCTATACCATCTAGATTTCAAGATACGAGAAATTTCATATTCGCCGTCTTCCACCAGAGGAGAAACTGAGACAGTGGCATCCCTTTCTGATACATCAGCCTTTTTCAACAAGGAAACATGAAACACAGGATTAATCTTCCAGGAAATAGGGACATCCAACCTAACAGCAGATGGGTTAACAACCTGAAGCACTTTAAATGGACCCACAAACTTAGGACCCAGTTTTTTAGAGGGAATCCTCAACCGCAGGTTCTTTGAGGACAACCAAACCATGTCACCCACAGTTTCCTGTCAAAAAACTTCGTGGACTTCTTGTTAGCCTCTTGAAGGTTGCAATGTACATTAGTCCAAACTCTCTCCAAATCACCGGAAGAATTCTCCTCCGGCACCACCGACCCCAATTTGGAGAGCGAACCAAAAGACGGACGTCTCCCAGTACAACAAAAAAAAGGAGAATACCCAGCAGAGGAGGATGTATGATTGTTAAGAGCAAATTCTGCGAGAGGCAGAAACTCAGACCACACCTCTTGATTCTCCGCCACAAAACAACGCAAAAACTGTTCAACATCCTGTTTTTTTCTTTCAGTCTGTCCATTAGACTCAGAAAGATACCCAGACGAAAATGACAAATGGACTACCAACCTGTCACAAAAAGCACGCCAAAAGCGAGCCACAAACTGAGGTCCTCTATCAGAAACAATATCCGTGGGAACGCCATGGAGCTTGACAATCTCCTTAACAAACGCCTTAGCGATTGTCTTGGCGAAGGGCAACTTAATGAATGGAACCAAATGCACAGCTTACTAAAACGGTCCACGACGACCCAGATGACAGTAAAACCCTCGGACACAGGAAGATCAGTAATAAAATCCATTGTGAAATGTGTCCAAGGCGCACTAGGAACCTCCAGAGGGCAAAGCAACCCCGCAGCAGGAGTATGTGAAGCCTTTGACCTAGCACACACAGTATATTGACACACACACTTGATGACTTCCTTCTGCCATCCAGGCCACCAGAAACTGCGACTGATAAGTCTCTTAGTCTCCGAAATTCCTGGATGACCTGCCAACTGAGACTCATGACACGCCACAAACAAATCTCTCCTAAAGGCTCTAGGCATGAACAACCTCCCATGGGGAGTGTTAGATGGAGCATCATCTTGAGCTTTCAGAATCCCATTCTCCAAAACGGAGTCCAATGCCGCCACCACAACTCCTTTCTGTAAAATGCTCTCCTCCTCCTCGGCACCGAACATAGGAGAGCAACTGCGAGATAAAGCATCGGCTTTAACATTCTTGGTACCAGAAAAATGAAACCGAGAAAAAAAAAGTACCCACCTAGCTTGATGGCCATTCAACCGCTTGCCAGCATCCAGATAGATCAAATTCTTATGATCTGTGAAAACCTGAATAGGAAATCTAGCACCTTCCAAAAAATGACGCCAATGTTCAAGCGCGTGTTTAATAGCCAGCAACTTCCGATTTCCAACATCATAATTCAGTTTGGTTTCCGAAATTTTTTTCGAAAAGAAGGCACATGGATGTACTGCTCCGACCCCCACCGATGAAGCATTGACCTCGACCAAAAAAGGCTCGGTCTCATCAGGCTGCATAAGGATAGGGACAGAACTGAACTTCTCTTTGAGATACTCAAACGCTTCAATGGCTTCAGTAGTCCACTGGAACGAATTCGCACCTTTCATGGTGAGATCGGTCAGAGGCTTATTAATTACAGAAAAATTCTTAATGAATTTTGTGACTTGTTTTTCAGTGACTTTGGATTCAGGGAGTTTGGAAGGAAGGACTTAGGACTAAATTGCTGACTGTATTTCATTCTTTCTTTACTTTACTTTTTACTTAATTAATCCACCTGACCTACTTATCTGATTCCCCCGTCCATACTTGATACTTAACTGATCCCCCGCCGATATCTAATTTATACACTTGTACATCCCTAATTGATCCCCGTCCATACACCTATATATAAATAATTGTGTTTTGTACTTGTATATATATACTGACTGTATCCCCATATTTAGAATGACGTCCATTTTGGCCAGAGCCGTGCAGTGTACATCTTGCGCAATGTATGCATTCCGTGAGCAACCGCTCGAGGATCCATACTGCTGCGAGAGATGTGAGCATATCGTGCACTTGGAAGCCCAAATTCTGGATCTAAGTGCTCAGATAGCGGTACTGAGGAGCATCGACAACATGGAATGGAGTTTGCTGCTCACCGAGCAGACACTCAATGGGTCAATACTGGGGGTGGAGCATAGAGGGGAAGTGCAGGCTGAACAGGCAGGGAGCTGGATAACAGTTAGGAGGCACAGAGGGAAGAAGTATAGGAAGGCTGGTTCAGAACCAGCATTATTGGAGCACGACAGATCCTCTGACCGCCGGGGGAGTGTATGCTCCAGTAATGAGGGGGAGGGGGGAAGTGTAGGGCAGGCAAGACAGGTTCTGGTAGTGGGTGACTCTATTATTAGGGGGACAGACAGGGCAATCTGTCACAAAGACCGGGATCGCCGAACGGTGTGCTGCCTCCCTGGCGCTCGAGTCCGGCACATCGCGGATCGGGTTGACAGGTTACTGGGTGGGGCTGGCGAAGACCCAGCGGTCATGGTCCACATCGGCACCAATGACAAAGTGAGTGGTAGATGGAGGGTCCTTAAAAATGATTTCAGGGACCTAGGTAGGAAGCTTAGGGCAAGGACCTCCAAGGTAGTTTTCTCAGAAATACTACCAATCCCGCGAGCCACACAGGAGCGCCAACGGGAAGTTAGGGAGGTGAATAAGTGGCTAAAGAGTTGGTGCAAGGCAGAAGGGTTTGGGTTCATGGAGAACTGGGCCGACTTCGCGGTCGGCTACAGGCTCTACCGTAGGGACGGGCTGCACCTCAATGGGGAGGGTGCAGCGGTGCTGGGGAAGAAGATGGCTAATAGGTTGGAGGAGTTTTTAAACTAGAGACGGGGGGGGGACCAAGGAAATAGGTGGGATGTGAGGCAAGCAAGGGGGAAGGGGAGAAGTGAATATAATGAGGGTGGAGAGGGGGGTGAGGATAGTACAGTTAGATCGTTAGAGAAGAATAGGATGCTAAATAACCCCAAAGTTTTATCTTGCATGCTGACCAACGCAAGAAGCCTGACCAATAAGGCGGATGAGCTGCAGGCGCTTATATCGGAGGAGAGGTATGACATCGTAGGTATAACAGAGACTTGGCTAGACGATAGCTACGACTGGGCGGTAAATTTATTAGATTATAGTTTATTTAGAAGGGACCGGAAACAGGGGAAAGGCGGAGGAGTCTGCTTATATGTAAAGTCATGTCTAAAACCCAGACTAAGGGAAGATATAGGAGAGGGAGAAGAGGGGGTCGAGTCCATGTGGGTAGAGATAGAGGGGGTGAAAAATAATAATAAAATATTACTGGGGGTCTGCTATAAGCCACCAAATATAACAGAGGAGAATGAGAATCTGCTATTAGGACAAATAGACAAAGTAGCAAAACATAATGAAGTGATTGTAATGGGGGATTTCAACTACCTGGATATTGACTGGGAAACAGAAACCTGTAGATCTCAGAAAGGAAAAAGGTTCTTGACAAATATTAAGGATAATTATCTCTCCCAACTAGTGCAGGAACCAACGAGAGGGAAGGCCGTGTTGGACTTAATATTGACTAATAGGCCTGATAGAATAACTGAGGTACAGATAGGGGGGCACCTAGGTAATAGCGACCATAATATTATCGACTTCAAAATGCCCTTCAGTAGGGTTATCAATAAGGGAACAACAAAAACATTAAACTTTAGGAGGGCGAAGTTTGATCAGCTGAAAGAAAGCCTTCAATTTATTGACTGGGACAAAGTTCTTAATCAAAGGAATACGAATAGTAAATGGGAAACCTTCAAAAGAATTCTGAATACTCAGTGCGAGAGGTATATACCGTATGGGAATAAAAGGGCCAGAAATAAGAGGAAACCAATATGGTTGAACAAGAACGTAAAAGGGGCGTTAAATAGCAAAAAAGAGGCATTCAAGAGATTAAAACAGGAAAACAGTAAGGAGGCACTAATGTGTTACAAGGAAAAAACGAGAACCTGTAAAAAACAAATAAAAATAGCGAAGGAGGAAACAGAGAGACGTATTGCTAGGGAAAGTAGATCAAATCCCAAACTGTTCTTTACGTATATAAATAGTAAAAGGATTAAATCGGATAATATTGGACCGATAAAAAGTGAGGAAGGCAAAATCATAGAGAAAGATGAGGATAAAGCTAATCTATTAAATAATTTTTTTTCGACAACTTTCACAAAGGAAATCGAACTAACAGGAGAAATGAGAAGTGACAAACTTAATCCTCCACTAAGTATGACAAATCTAACCCAAGCTGGGGTACAGAAACGCCTCAGTAACATTAAAATAAACAAATCACCAGGACCTGATGGCACACACCCACGGGTACTAAGGGAACTAAGTAATGTGATAGACAGACCGTTATATCTTATATTTAAGGACTCTGTTGAGACTGGGTCTGTGCCACTTGATTGGCGACAGGCGAATGTAGTGCCAATATTCAAAAAGGGAGCGAAAAGTGACGCCGGAAACTATCGGCCGGTGAGTCTGACGTCCGTTGTGGGCAAAATTTTTGAAAGCTTCATTAAAGAGGCAATTACGGAGCATCTTGATGCTAATAATCTTTTAATCCCGAACCAACATGGATTCATGAGGAATCGCTCCTGCCAAACAAACCTGATTGACTTCTACGAGGAGGTTAGCTCTCGAGTAGATCAGGGGGAACCAGTGGATGTCGTGTATCTCGACTTCTCAAAAGCGTTCGATAGCGTGCCACATAATAGGTTGGTATACAAAATGAGAATGATGGGGCTGGGGGAAAATGTCTGCAAGTGGGTAGCTAACTGGCTAAAGGATAGAAGGCAGAGGGTGGTTATAAATGGAATATACTCAGATTGGGTAAGCGTCCCTAGTGGGGTACCATAGGGGTCTGTACTAGGCCCAATGTTATTTAATATCTTTATTAACGACATAGTCAACGGGATAAATAGTAAAATATCAATATTTGCAGATGACACAAAGTTATGCAAAACAATTAATACAAAAGAGGACAGTGCAGACCTACACAGGGATTTGGATAAGCTAGATAGGTGGAGCATTAAATGGCAAATGAGGTTTAACGAGGAGAAATGTAAGGTCATACATATGGGAAGGAAAAATGGAAGTCACCAGTACTCACTGAATGGGAAATCATTGGGGAATTCAGAGATGGAGAAGGACTTGGGCATCTTGATTGATAGCAAACTAAATTGGAGTGCCAAAAGTCAGGCCGCTGCTGTAAGGGCAAACAGGGTAATGGGATGTATCAGAAGAGGTATAGCTGCAAAGGATGAGAACATTGTTCTTCCACTGTACAAAGCACTGGTCAGACCACACTTGGAATACTGTGCTCAGTTATGGGCCCCAATATATAGAAAGGATATAAATGAGCTTGAAAAGGTACAAAGGAGGGCAACAAAATTAATAAAGGGAATGGAGGGACTGCAATACCCAGAGAGGTTGGCAAAACTAGAACTATTCAGCCTGGAAAAGAGAAGGTTGAAGGGGGACATAATAAATGTGTACAAATATGTTAGGGGACAGTATAGAGATCTTGCCCGGGATTTGTTCAAAAGGAGGGATATTACGGTAACAAGAGGGCACTCACTAAGACTGGAAGAGAAAAGGTTTCAGCACCAGCATAGGAAGGGGTTCTTTACGGTAAGAGCAGTGAGAATATGGAATTCACTGAGTGAGGAGACGGTAATGTCGGATTCACTACACCAGTTCAAGCGGGGACTGGATGCTTTTCTAGATACCAGGCAGATTTCAGCATATACTTAAAAATAAAATAAAATAGTAGGTTGATACAGGGATTTATTCTGACTGCTGGTTTCAGAGTCGGGAGGGAATTTTTCCTCAGGTGAAGATTGGCCAAATCATTTGGGGTTTTTGCCCTCCTCTGGATCAACTTTAGCAATTACAGAACTAACAGGTCGAACTTGATGGACGCAAGTCTTTATTCGGCTTTACAAACTATGTTACTATGTTACTATGTTACTTTAATAATTGGCAAAACCCAAAAATCTCTGTATATATTTCAAACCAATAGGCCTAGGCCATTCCTGCACAGCCTGAACCTTCACCGGGTCCATCTCAAAGCCCTCGCTGGAGACAATGTAGCCCAAAAACTAATTTTCTGCACAGCGAACTCACTTTTCTCCAGCTTAGCAAAGAGTGAATTATCACTCAATAACTGCAAAACTTAACGTACACTCTGCCAATGGGACTCTAGATCTGGTGAATAAATCAAAATGTCATCCAAATACACAACCACATTCTTACCAATCAAAGGTCTCAGGATGTCATTAATAAGGTTCTGAAAAAATGCAGGTGCATTGTTAAGACCTAAAGGCATCACCAGATTCTCAAAATGACCTACCGGAGTGTTAAAAGCAGATTTCCATTCATCACCCTCCTTTCACTCGTAACAAATTGTATGCCCCCCGGAGATCAATTTTAGAGAACCACTTGGCCCCAACCAACTAGTTAAACAAGTCAGGAATTAACGGCAATGGGTAGGAATTGCGTACGGTAATCTTATTAATTTCACGAAAATCCAGACATAGACGTAAACCCCCATCCTTTTTTTTAACAAAGAAAAATCCAACTGCCACAGGCGACTTACAAGTCCAAAATTTCTTGGTGAACTCCATTGATAGTGAGGGGAAATGCAGCAACCTTGTGAGTAATACATTTCAAGGGAGTGTTATCAATTGCAATCACAGAAATAGGTGATCACAAAGGTTTGGATTTCAATTTAAGGTTTTCCAAAAACCTTTTATCAATCACATTAAGTGTTGAACCACAATCCACAAATACCTGAAATTCAATCAAATTTTCCTGCAAAGTAGTACTCCCAGAAAGAAATACTCCTGCAGAGCGTAAACAAGCTATACTGGCGTAACTGACCTTTTTTTCTTCTTTATTTAAACGAAGCTCACAATACTTAATCAAATGGTCAGCTTTACCACAATAAAGACACAATCCCTCAGCGAACCCCTGGTCTCTTTCCTGAGAGGGGAGCGACTTCGCCCCAACCTCCATCCGTTCTCCAACGTCAGAGCTGATTTTCTGTGGCCTAGGACCTGGCATTACAGGAGTCTTTACCTCATTCTGCCTGAACCTCAGCCTCCTGTCCACACAAACAGCTAATTGCATGGCATCCTGCAGAGTCTCAGGTGCAGGGAATGCAATTAGCAGATCCTTAACCCTGTCACTCAGACCAACGAGAAATAGGCATTTCAGAGCTGGATCATTTAACTTCTGAAGCCCATCTTCTGAAGTGTGTGCAATAAATTTTCAACATCACCTGACCCCTGATTCAAACGCCTGAGTTGTGCCTCAGCAGATGAGATTCGATCAAGATCGTCATATAATATCCCCATAGCAGAAATAAATTCGTCTACAGACCTTAAACATGGATCATTAGGTTGGAGAGAAAAGGCCCACCCCTGTGGTTCTTTGCGCAAAAGTGACATAATAAAACCAATGCACTGTGATTCATTCCCAAAGGATCTTTTTCTCAAACGAAAATATAACAAACAAGCATTTTTAAAGGAAAAAAAATCTTGCTGTTTACCATAAAAAACATCAGGCAGTACTACCTTGGGTTCGACAAAATGCGCTCCAGGACAGCTACTCACGTGTTGCTGAAGCTCGGCCACCTCCACAGACAATCCCTGCAGGCGTTGAGCCAACTCCTGGACGGAAACCATACTGATCCCCGAATTTCTTTTCTTCAGTCTCAAACGAAAATATAACAAACAAGCATTTTTAATAGTGTTGAGTGAGCATGCTCGACACTGCTCGATACTCACCCGAGCATCTCACTACTCGGGAAGTTCGGCGAGCACCGAGCATTTTTGGGTTACTCGGGCGGGAGCTTAGGTCTCCGCCCTGCATGTTTGGCGCTCTTTACAGAGCCAATGAACATGCAGGGATTGCCAGCCAGTCATTGTAATGCCGCAGCCAAGTTGGTTGTGGGCATTACAGTGTTTGGCTGGCCGCACAGCGTCACCTCGAGTATTTAAAACTGGGCGCCGCCATCTTGGACACAGTCGCTCCGGATCAGACAGTGTAGGGAGAGTGCTGCTGAGCTAGGGAGAGATTTATACTGCGAAATAGGTAGTGTAGGGTCTCTAAAGCCTGCAAAATCAAACAAATAGTCCTTCTCAGGACTAATATCCATCCCAGATATCAGGCAGGCAGGCAGGCTGTATAGGAGACGCAGTGGTTATACCAACAAACACTGCATTACAGTCCTGTGTGTTGCTGCTGTTGTTAGGCTTAGCCCCAGGTCTCAGGGGCCAGGAAAAATCCTTTTTTTTTATCTGAATCCACTTTTTTTTTCCTCAGTCAGACTGCAGAAATACCTTTTGGTATTTCCCCCCCACAAAAAAATTGAGTGTGTCTGTGAGTGTTCAGACACAAATATATCTGTTTAAAAGATTCTGGTGTAGGCCAGAGAAATAGAACTGTGGTTTTCCTCTTCCACGGTTCAAATCTGGGTGTAATCCACCTTTTTGCCTTTTTTACATAAAAAAAAACAGCTTGAGTGTCTCGCTGACTGTTCAGACACAAATATATCTGTTTAAAAGATTCTGGTGTAGGCCAGAGAAATAGAACTGTGGTTTTCCTCTTCCACGGATCAAATCTGGGTGTAATCCACCTTTTTGCCATTTTTACATGAAAAAAAAAACAGTTTGAGTGTCTCGCTGACTGTTCAGACACAAATATATCTGTTTAAAAGATTCTGGTGTAGGCCAGAGAAATAGAACTGTGGTTTTCCTCTTCCACGGATCAAATCTGGGTGTAATCCACCTTTTTGCCTTTTTTACATATAAAAAAACAGTTTCAGTGTCTCGCTGACTGTTCAGACACAAATATATCTGTTTAAAAGATTCTGGTGTAGGCCAGAAAACTAGAACTGTGGTTTTCCTCTTCCACAGTTCAAATCTGGGTGTAATCCACCTTTTTGCCTTTTTTACATGAAAAAAATCAGTTTGAGTGTCTCGCTGACTGTTCAGACACAAATATATCTATTTAAAAGATTCTGATGTAGGCCAGATAACTAGAACTGTGGTTTTCCTCTTCCACGGTACAAATCTGGGTGTAATCCACTTTTTTGCCTTTTTTTTATATAAAAAAAACAGTTTCAGTGTCTTGCAGACTGTTCAGACACAAATATATCTGTTTAAAAGATTCTGGTGTAGGCCAGAGAACTAGAACTGTGGTTTTCCTCTTTCACAGTTCAAATCTGGGTGTAATCCACCTTTTTGCCTTTTTACATAAAAAAAAACTGTTTCAGTGTCGTGGAACTGGACGTTCTGGTGATGGTGCGTGCAGAGGACGGGGCCGTGGCCAAGGTGAAAATGTGCCCCAACCAACAGCCACATCTTCTCGCTCCCAGTTCTTGACCGAATTACTAGGGAAGCACACAACAACACCACTATTGCAAACTGATCAGTGTGAACAGGTTATTAATTGTATAGCAGATAATACTTCTAGTCACCTGGGCACCCCCACCTCCGGTCTGTCTTCCACACGGTCAAGTCTTAGTAGCCGTGAGTCTCGACCGCATACTCCTCCTCACCCTGATGCTCCTTCCTCTCACCATGTCAAGTGTCGTCAGACAGCAACTGATCCCACAGTTGGACACTCTGAAGAGCTGTTCACTGGTCCATTTCCATATTTGGGCCCCTCGCCTGCTCCGCTTGAAGTGGTGTAAGAGGAGATCCCATGTAGCAATGGCAAAATATTTGAACAGCCACAGCCACTGGAAGGCGACGCTGGCAATTTGCCACAAGAGGTGGACGATGACGAGACACAATTGCCACGAAGTGAGGAGGAGGACCGTGGTGCAGAAGTGGAAGAGGAGGAGGTGGTGGATGATCTAGTAACTGACCCAACATGGCAGGAGGACACGCAGAGCGAGGCCAGCAGCACACAGGGGGAGGGAGGCAGAGTACCCCAACAGGCAGGAAGAAGCAGTGTGGTGGCCGCAGACAGAAGGCGGGCAACCATTCCTCGTAACACCAACATGAGGGACGGTGCCAGTACAACCAGTAGGTCTTCCAGAGTCTGGAATTTTTTTAAAAACTCTGCTGATAACCCCAAAAAGGCCATTTGTACCACCTGACTGGTCAGCATAAGCAGGGTGACAAAACTACCAGCCTGACCACCACAAGCATGATCAGGCACATGGCAGCAAAGCACACGACTTTGTGGGGCGAACCCCAGGATCCATGACCAGTGTTAGCGGGTCTCACCACTGCTTCTTCCGCTGTTGTGCGTGTAAGAGAATCCCCTGTTGTGCGTGCAAGGCAATTCCCTGTCCATACTGCATGCAAAGATGCCCCTCCTCTCAGCCTTCACTTGTTATGGCAGTTTCTCAAGAAGCAGTATCAGTGTCCACGTCCACGTCCCACCGCAGCGTTCAATTGTCCATATCCCAGACCTTTGAACGAAAGCTCAAATTCGCAGTCAATGCCCCACAGGCCACAGTCCTAAATTCGCACATTTCACGACTGCTTGTGTTGGAAATGCTGCCTTTTAGGCTGCTGGAGATGGAATCCTTCCGCAACCTTATGGCGGTGGCCGTCCCTCGGTACTCGGTCCCCAGCCGACACTATTTTGCCCGGTGTGCCATCCCCGCACTACACAAGCACGTGTCCCAAAACATCTGCCGTGCCCTCAACAACGCAGTTACTGGGAGAGTCCACCTGAGATTGACACGTGGACAAGTGCTTGTGGCCAGGGACGGTACATCTCCATGTCGGCACACTGGGTAAACATAGTGGAAGCCGGGATCCAGTCGGACCTTGGGACGGAACACATCCTCCCCACACCGAGGATTGCGGGCCCTATGTCAGTCAGAGTTGCCCCCACAGTGTACAGCTCCTGCGCACCTCCTCCTCATGTTCAGCCTCCATCTCAGATATCACCACATCAGTTACAAGCTGGAAGCACTGCAGTACTGCCTCAGCCAAGCGGAAACTCATAAACTTAGGTGATAAACCTCACACTGCTTGTGAGTTGTGGACAGCTGTGAAAGTGCAGGCAGATCTGCGGCTGAGACCGCTGAACCTACATCCAGGCATGGTCGTGTGTGACAATGGCCGCAACCTGGTGGCGGTTCTGAGGCGAGGCGAGGTCACACACGTACCATGCCTGGCTCATGTGCTTAACCTTGTGGTTCAGCGGTTTCTTAAATCGTACCCCGAGTTGCCAGATCTGCTCGTCAAAGTACGCCGCCTGTCAGCTCATTTTCGGAAGTCGGCTACAGCCTTTGCTGTGTTGCAGCAGCGTTTGCAGCTTCCGGTACACTGACTGGTATGTTGGAACTCTACCCTCCACATGTTGCAAAGGATTTGTGAGCAGAAGAGAGCAATTGTGGAGTACCAGCTGCAACAAGGCCGTCAATATTCAGGTCAGACTCCACACATAAGACCTCAGGAGTGGACCTGGATGTCTGACATATGTACCATCCTGACAAACTTTGACGAGTCCACCAAGATGGTGAGTGGCGATGACTCCTCGTCTCTTCCAAGGGGCATTAAAATCGTCTTGTTAAGCTACTGTGACCTCCACATCTCTTCGAAGGGTCATTAATATTGTCTTTTTATTCCACTGGGACCTCCACCACTCTTCCAAGGGGCATTGATATTGTTTTTTTATTCCACTGTAACCTCCACCACTCTTCCAAGGGGCATTGATATTGTCTTTTTATTCCTCTGGGACCTCTACCACTCTTCCAAGGGTCATTGATATTGTCTTTTTATTCCACTGGGACCTCCACCACTCTTCCAAGGGGCATTGATATTGTCTTTTTATTCCACTGCGACCTTCACCACTTTTCCATGGGGCATTGATATTGTCTTTTTATTCCACTGTAACCTCCACCACTCTTCCAAGGGGCATTGATATTGTCTTTTTATTCCACTGTAACCTCCAGCACTCTTCCAAGGGGCATTGATATTGTCTTTTTATTCCACTGGGAACTCCACCACTCTTCCAAGGGGCATTGATATTATATTTTTATTCCACTGGGACCTCCACGTCTCTTCCAAGGGGCATTAAAACCGTCTTGTTAAGCTACTGTGACCTCCACGTCTCTTCCAAGGGGCATTAAAACGGTCTTGTTAAACCACTCTGAACTGCACGTCTCTTCCAAAGGGCATAAAAATCATCTTGTTAAGCTACTGTGACCTCCACGTCTCTTCCAAGGGTCATTGATATTGTCTTTTTATTCCACTGTAACCTCCACCACTCTTCCAAGGGGCATTGATATTGTCTTTTTATTCCACTGGGACCTCCATGTCTCTTCCAAGGGGCATTAAAACCATCTTGTTAAACCACTCTGAACTCCACAGCTCTTCCAAGGGGCATTGAAATGCTGTTTTTAATTACCTCCATTGCATTTCCTCCTAATTTTAGTCAGCTTTTGCTTTTCAATGCATAGGCGAACACTAAGGGAGACCCACTCCCCAATAATGGGTAGAGGGTTTTTAGTATGCTGTAATCCACGTCTGTTTCAAGGGGCATTGCAGTTCCTCATAATTTTTAGAAAGCCTTCCATTCACTGCTTAGGCCAACAATGTACAGGAGACCCAGTTGCTATAAATGGAAAAAACGGTTTAGTTAGGGCCCTCAGACCTCCATGTCACTTCCAAGAGGCATTGGAGTGCCTCGAAATTTTTGGTAGGCATTGCACTCACTATATGCCCTATAACTGTGTAGCCAAACCGCTCCTTTTGGTACAGAAACATATCCTACAAGACATGTGTGGTTGACTGGCCTGATATTGATGTGAATGGTCCCTGTTCCTCCTGCTCTTTCTCCTTTTCCACCACCTCATCCATTATTCATCACCTGAAGCTTTGTTTTAACGGGAGTCATAGAACTGGGATAGTAGCAGAAAACATCCAGCAATCCTCGGAGAAGGTAGGATATGCGCCAAAACGCTGACCACCTCAGACCTAGCCGCTACTACATACATGCTGTAACGGGTCTGGTAGGCGGAACCTCTGAGCTACTATACAAGGGGGCGGTCCTTGTAAGGGAGCGGGTGGCGACCAGGGAAGACGGGTAGGCAGTCACAGCAGGTGACCGGGACAGTCTCTGGGTGAACGGGCAGGAGGTCACGGCAAGTGACCGGGACAGTCTCTGGGTAAACGGGCAGGAGGTCACAGCAAGTGACCGGGGCAGTCTCTGGGTAAACGGGCAGGAGGTCACAGCAAGTGACCGGGGCAGTCTCTGGGTGAACGGGCATGAGGTCACAACAAGTGACCGGGACAGTCTCTGAGTATAGGGTAGGTACGACCTGTGACGGCTGAGCCTCCAGGTAGGCTAGCAGGCGGATGACAGATGAGTGCTCCCAGGTGAGCAGGCGAGAGTCTCTGGAAGAGCAGGTGGTCACAGCACGTGACGGCAGAGCCTCCAGGTAGGCAGGCAGGCAGGTAGCAGATGAGCGCTCCCAGGTGAGCGGGCGAGAGTCTCTGGAATAGCAGGTGGTCACAGCACGTGACGGCGGAGCCTCCAGGCAGGCTAGCAGGCAGGTAGCAGATGAGCGCTCCCAGGTGAGCGGGCGAGAGTCTCTGGAATAGCAGGTGGTCACAGCACGTGACGGCGGAGCCTCCAGGTAGGCAAGCAGGCAGGTAGCGGAGGAGCGCTCCCAGGTGAGCGGGCAAGCTGGTCCATAGACAGACTGACAGGAGTAGGAAGGCAGACCGTCGGACCTCAGGCTAGCAAGCAGGTAGCAGGAATATCAGGCAGGAAACAGACAGCAAACTGGCAGGACTCTGGCAGGAATCAGGCAGGTAACTGGCAGGTAACTGGCAACGGGACTTGAGGGCTGAAGCAGAGTAGTGAACAGTGCAACAACATTGCTCGGGCACCTCCATTTTGGAGGAGGTGCCTTATATATGGTGAAGTCCTCCGGCCATTGGCCGGGGACTCCTTAGGACGGCGCGCGCCCTAAGCACAGTGGCCGGGAAGGAGCGCGCGCTGCCAGCAGAGCGGGAGGGGGACGCCAGGCTCGGAGCAGAGAGGTGAGGGGAACAGCGTCCCTGCCTACCAGAGGGCAGGGACGCCGACGCTACAGTACCCCCCCCTTTAGGCCCCCCTTTTTTAGGCCAGACAGAAATTTAGCAAGGATGAGAGGTGCATGGATGTTCTCCCGGGGCTCCCACGTTCTCTCCTCAGGACCAAACCCCTTCCAATCTACCAGAAAAAAGGTTTTTCCTCTTACCCTTTTGGTGGCCAGAATGTTCTCTACCTCAAACTCGTTTTCAGCGGAAACCGGAGCAGGAGGCGTACCTGTAGACTTGGAAAAAGAGTTAAGTACCACGGGTTTGAGGAGAGATACATGGAAGGAGTTAGGGATCCGCAAGTTGGCCGGGAGTTTCAATTTATAGGCCACCGGGTTGATCTGACTGATGACCTCCAGAGGACCGATGAACCGAGGCCCTAACTTATAGGAAGGAATCTTGAGCCGGACATATTTGGACGAGAGCCAGACCTTATCCCCTGGACGGAATTGAGGAGGATCCAGACGTTTTTTGTCAGCATGTCTTTTCATACGCTCGGAAGACAGAAGGAGTGCGGACCGGGTACTCTCCCATGTGGAGGAAAATTTGTTAACAAGAGATTCCGCAGCCGGATTGTCCACCGAGGTGGAGACGGGAAATGGGATCCGAGGATGCTGACCGAAGACTACAAAAAACGGGGATTTGGAGGAAGATTCGCTCTCATGATTGTTGTACGAGAATTCGGCCCATGGCAGGAGATCCACCCAGTCAGAATGGTGTGCATTAACGAAGTGCCGGAGGTAACTGGTCAGGATCTGATTGATCCTCTCCACTTGACCATTAGACTGTGGGTGGTAAGCGGAGGAGAAGTCCAGGGTGACGTCTAGCAATTTACAAGTGGCTCTCCAGAAACGAGAAGTGAACTGTACTCCACGATCCGACACGATGTGACGGGGCAGGCCATGAAGACGGAAGATGTGGCGGATAAAGTCTTTAGCCAGCTCGGGTGCAGACGGGAGGCCTGGCAGGGGAATGAAGTGAGCCATCTTGGAAAAGCGGTCAGCGACCACCCAAATGACCGTACAACCGGCAGAGACGGGAAGATCAGTTATGAAGTCCATCGCTATATGCTGCCAGGGGGCAGCAGGTACTGGCAGAGGAAGGAGGCGACCGGCTGGCAGGTGTCTCGGAACTTTGTTGCGGGCACAGGACACACAGGCAGAAACAAAGTCTATTACATCCTTGCGCAGGTTAGGCCACCAGTAGTGCCGGGAAATAAGCTGGAGGGTCTTTTTCTGACCGGTGTGGCCAGCTAGTTTAGACGAATGACCCCAGTGTAGGATCTTCTCCCGATCAGGTACCGATACGAACGTCTTACCAGGAGGGAGACGATTTAGACTCACGGGAGCCACCTGCATTACTCTGGCGGGATCGATGATATGTTTGGGTTCTTCCTCGAGATCAGATACCAGAAAGGATCGGGACAAGGCGTCTGCTTTGATGTTCTTGTCAGCCGGGCGAAAATGTAGAACAAAATCAAAGCGAGCAAAAAACAAGGACCACCGGGCTTGGCGCGGATTAAGTTTCTGGGCATGCTGGAGATAAGCCAAGTTCTTGTGGTCAGTGTAAATTATTACCGGATGAAGAGCCACCTCGAGTAGGTAACGCCACTCCTCCAATGCCAGCTTGATGGCCAATAACTCTCGGTCTCCTATGGAGTAATTGCATTCAGAAGAGGAGAAGAGTTTGGAGAAGAAGCCGCAAGTTACCATCCTCCCGGAAGAAGATTTTTGAGTAAGTACAGCTCCGGCTCCAGAGGAGGAGGCGTCAACCTCCAGAAAGAACTGCTTGTTGCCGTCCGGACGATGCAGCACCGGGGCGGAAGAGAAGGCCTGTTTTAAGGAAAGAAAAGCCTCCTCTGCTTCGGGCGGCCACTCTTTGGGATTAGTACCCTTACGGGTGAGCGCGGAAATTGGGGCAGTCCGGGAAGAGAAGTGCGGTATGAAGAGGCGGTAGTAGTTGGCGAAGCCCAGGAATCGCTGAATGGCCTTCAACCCCTCCGGTCGGGGCCATTTCTCGATGGCAGACAGTTTCTCTGGATCCATTCGTAGGCCGGTCTGAGAAATAATGTAGCCCAAAAACGGAAGCGAGGTCTGCTCAAAGAGGCACTTCTTATATTTAGCGAAGAGGTGGTTCTGTCTGAGCCTGAGCAGGACCTGACGAACGTCCCTCCGGTGAGTCTGGAGATCCGGAGAGAAGACCAAGATGTCGTCCAGGTACACCACAACGCAGGAGTAGAGAAGGTCCCGGAAGATGTCATTGACCAACTCTTGAAAGACGGCAGGAGCGTTACAGAGTCCAAAGGGCATTACCAGATATTCATAGTGGCCGTCCCGGGTATTGAATGCAGTCTTCCATTCATCCCCTTGACGGATACGGACCAGGTTGTACGCCCCACGGAGGTCCAGTTTGGTGAAGACTCTAGCCCCCCTCAGGCGATCAAATAATTCTGGAATGAGCGGAAGGGGGTACTTATTCTTCACCGTGATCTGGTTAAGGCCTCTATAGTCTATACAGGGACGGAGAGAGCCGTCCTTCTTTTTTACGAAGAAGAAGCCTGCTCCCGCCGGGGAGGTAGATTTCCGGATGAATCCCCTGGCCAAATTCTCCTCAATATATTCGGACATCGACCGGGTCTCAGCAGCGGACAACGGGTAAATACGCCCACGGGGAGGAGTAGTACCGGGTAACAGGTCGATAGGACAGTCGTATGGTCTATGAGGGGGTAATGTCTCTGCCTCCTTTTTATTAAAGACATCAGCAAATGACCAATAGGGAATCGGAAGTCCAGGTAGATTAGTTGGGGTAGGAGAAGGATGGACGGGATGAACAGGAACCAAACAAGTCTTATGACAGTCCTGTCCCCAGCGAAGGACTTCTCCGGTCTGCCAGTCAAGCACGGGTGCATGTCTCTGGAGCCAAGGTAGACCTAGTAAGAGGGCGTGAGAGAGTCCAGGCAGAACATGAAAAGAGATGCTCTCAGAATGCAGCATTCCCACCTGCAGAGTTACGGATTCGGTGATGAGTTGGATGGGACGTGGTAAGAGGCCCCCATCCACAGCAGCGACAGATAATGGTACAGCCAGAGGTTTGGTGGGAATGCGGTATTTTTCTACCAGGAACTGTGAGATAAGATTCCCGGCCGCTCCAGAGTCAAGTTGGGCTAGTTCGAAATAACGATTCTCCCCGCAGATAATAGAGACTGACAGTAGCAGAGATGGAGAGGATTTATTCTTGTCTAGGTTGACCTCTCTGAGCGAACCTAGACACAGGCGTTTCCCGACCTCTCCGGGCAGGTACGGATCTGGTGCTCCTTACTGCCACAGTAGAAGCAGCTCCCTTCAGCACGGCGTAAGTCCTGACGGGTTTTGACCATCTTGGTCTGGTCGACCTGCATAGGCTCAGGAGAGTGTACCTGGGGAGAGACGGATCTCTGAAAAGTAGGAGCTAGACGTGGAAACCTCCTCTCACGGGTGACCTCTTTGGCACGCTCCTGGAACCGTAGGTCAATCCGGGTGGCAAGAGTTATTAGGTCATCGAGAGTGGTAGGAATGTCCCGACCGGCAAGTTCATCTTTAATACGGCCGGACAGACCCTCCCAGAAGACGGATACCAGAGCGTCGTTATCCCAGGCCAGCTCCGAGGCAAGGGTACGGAACCGTATGGCATATTGGCCCACGGTGAGACTTCCCTGACGGAGGCGTAGCAGAGATGATGCGGATGAGGTCTTCCGTCCGGGTTCGTCGAAGACTTTCCGGAAAGCCATGAGAAAGGCAGGCAAGTCGGACACCAGGGGGTCTCCTCTCTCCCATAGAGGATTTAGCCAGGCCAGGGCCTCCCCGGTGAGATGGGACATGATGAAGGCAATTTTGGCCCGGTCGGAGTTAAACTGGTGGGACAGGAGTTCAAAGTGCAGGGTGCACTGATTTATGAAGCCCCGAGCCTGGGCGGAGTCGCCTCCGAAGCGAGGAGGTGCAGAAAGCTGGGGTCCGGGGTAGGATACTATGGTATTGGTGGGCAGCGGAGCTGCCGGGTTGCGAGTCATGGCACTGGCGGTGGTTGCTGGTGGAGCAGTCAGAGTGTCCAGGCGAGAATTGACATTCCGCAGGTAACCCAGGATGGACTCCTGTTGGGACCTCTGACGGGACAGTTCATGACAGAGGTCCGAGAGCGAGGGAGCTTGGGTGCCACCGGGTTCCATGGCCCGAGCAAACTGTAACGGGTCTGGTAGGCGGAACCTCTGAGCTACTATACAAGGGGGCGGTCCTTGTAAGGGAGCGGGTGGCGACCAGGGAAGACGGGTAGGCAGTCACAGCAGGTGACCGGGACAGTCTCTGGGTGAACGGGCAGGAGGTCACGGCAAGTGACCGGGACAGTCTCTGGGTAAACGGGCAGGAGGTCACAGCAAGTGACCGGGGCAGTCTCTGGGTAAACGGGCAGGAGGTCACAGCAAGTGACCGGGGCAGTCTCTGGGTGAACGGGCAGGAGGTCACAGCAAGTGACCGGGACAGTCTCTGAGTATAGGGTAGGTACGACCTGTGACGGCTGAGCCTCCAGGTAGGCTAGCAGGCGGATGACAGATGAGTGCTCCCAGGTGAGCAGGCGAGAGTCTCTGGAAGAGCAGGTGGTCACAGCACGTGACGGCAGAGCCTCCAGGTAGGCAGGCAGGCAGGTAGCAGATGAGCGCTCCCAGGTGAGCGGGCGAGAGTCTCTGGAATAGCAGGTGGTCACAGCACGTGACGGCGGAGCCTCCAGGTAGGCAAGCAGGCAGGTAGCGGAGGAGCGCTCCCAGGTGAGCGGGCAAGCTGGTCCATAGACAGACTGACAGGAGTAGGAAGGCAGACCGTCGGACCTCAGGCTAGCAAGCAGGTAGCAGGAATATCAGGCAGGAAACAGACAGCAAACTGGCAGGACTCTGGCAGGAATCAGGCAGGTAACTGGCAACGGGACCTGAGGGCTGAAGCAGAGTAGTGAACAGTGCAACAACATTGCTCGGGCACCTCCATTTTGGAGGAGGTGCCTTATATATGGTGAAGTCCTCCGGCCATTGGCCGGGGACTCCTTAGGACGGCGTGCGCGGCCCCTTTAAGAGGGAGGGAGCGCGCGCCCGCGCGCCCTAAGCAAAGTGGCCGGGAAGGAGCGCGCGCTGCCAGCAGAGCGGGAGGGGGACGCCAGGCTCGGAGCAGAGAGGTGAGGGGAACAGCGTCCCTGCCTAGCAGAGGGCAGGGACGCCGACGCTACACATGCGCTTGCATTCCAAGGAACAGAGAGCTAAGGAGATGGATGGCCTCATGATCATGAATAATTTACTTGTTGTGTAGGAGGCCGACCACTGCTGCTGTCTACCTTCTGAACTTTGTGTTGAAGCCTGATGACCCAGGACCCGCAATCCTCTATGTCTGGAGGACGTATTGCATCCCAGTGTCCAACTGTGTCCCAGCTTCCACAATATTAATCCAGTGTGAAGGCGTCAGTGAGATGGACCATCCCTGGCCACATTCACTTGTCCACGTGTTTGTGGTTAGGCTGTCCTTCCCACTAAATACACTGCTGAGGGCACAGGTAATGTTTTGGTATGCGTGCTTGTGTATAAGGCGCACTGGGACAAATAGGGGCGGCTGGGTACCGTTTATGGACACCCAGCCACCCCCAGGCTGCTGGGGACCATGTGTGGGCACCCGGTCGCGGGGCAGCTGGGGACCGAGTATGGATACCAGGCCGCCGATGCAGCCATGACGTGGTGGCCAGATTCCGCCTCCACATGCCTAAAAGGCCCAATTTCAAGTGCAAGCAAGCATTGCAGCCTGGGAGTGGGTGGGTGGCAGGCTGCATACTTCCGCTTGCATTGCAAGGAATGGGGAAGGTACAATTGAACACTGCCCTGGGACAAGGACTTGAACGGGGATAGTTGCAAGTCTGCAACGACAGGTGCAGGGCGGGAGGCATCTTCGCATGTGCCATGAACAGGGGGTTGGTGTGCACACACTACAGCGGAATAGGCTGTCCTTCCCACTAAATGCACTGGGGAGGGCACAGGTAATGTTTTGGTATGCACGCTTGAGTATAAGGCGCACCGGGACAAATAGGGGCGGCTGGGGACCGAGTATGGACACCGGGCCGCCCCCTGGAGGCTGGGGACTGAGTGTGGACACCCGGCCGCCGGGTGGCTGGGGAATGAGTATGGATACCAGGCCGCCGACGCAGCCATGACATGGTGGCCGGCGTCTGCCTCCACAAGCCTAAAAGGCCCCATTTCAAGTGCAAGCTAGCAGTATAGTATTGCAGCCTGCGGGTGGGTGGGTGGTTGGCTGCATATTTGCGCTTGCATTGCAAGGAATGGGGGAGGTACAATTGAACACTGCCCTGGGACAAGGACTTGCACGGGGATAGTTGCAAGTCTGCATCTTCTGATGCGGCAAGGATCACTTCTGATGGGCACACTTTTAGGCAGTGACCTGGGTGTCAGAGATGCTTCCAGGGGTCTTCCCCATGCTGTTCTCATATCTTTTCAGCACTGTATGCATGTGTCCCACAGCACATGGCCAGATAAGGTTGTAAAATGTTAAAATGAATGCATTTGTCACAGTTGAAAGCAATACAAAAGTGCAAAAACGCATAAAAAATGCTACTTGTGAACATAGCCCAAGGTGTGGAGGAGTATTTTTGTTTTTGGATATTTATTTTACCTTATACACAAGTCTTTACCCTGGAAGGGATGTTCCTTAACATATTTCACAGGAAAACAGTTTCAGTTTCGTTTTTGAACAATTTATTGTGAGCCCGTAAAAATGGCTTAATACCTCTGACCACGTTGTTGGCCCCATATAATGCTCCATACAGAATAATGGACTCCATATAATGCTCCAGTCAGAATAACTGGCCCCATATAATGCTCGATACACTATAATGAGGCCCATATAATGCTCCATACAGAATAATGGGCCCCATATAATGCTCCGTACAGTATAATGGATCCCATATAATGCTCCATACAGAATAATGGGTCCCATATAATGCTCCATACAGAATAATGGGCCTCATATAATACTACATATAGAATAATGAACCCCATATAATGCTCGATACACTTTAATGAGGCCCATATAATGCTCCATACAGAATAATGGACCCCATATAATGCACCATACATAAAAATGGACCCCATATAATGCTTCATACAGAATAATGGACCACATATAATGCTCCGTACAGTATAATGGATCCCATATAATGCTCCATACAGAATAATGGACCCAATATAATGTTCCATACAGAAAAATGGACGCCATATAATGCTCCATACAGTATAATGGACCCCATATAATGCCCCATGCAAAATAATGGACCCCAAATAATGCTCCATACAGAATAATTGGCCCCATATAATGCTCCATACAGAATAATAGACCCTATATAATGCTTCATACAGAATAATGGGCCCCATATAATGCTCCATAACGAATAATGGACCACATGTAATGCTCCATACAAAATAATGGACCCCATATAATGCTCCATGCAGAATAATTGGCCCCATATAATGCTCCATACAGAATAATAGACCCTATATAATGCTTCATACAGAATAATGGGCCCCATATAATGCTCCATAACGAATAATGGACCACATGTAATGCTCCATACAAAATAATGGACCCCATATAATGCTCCATGCAGAATAATTGGCCCCATATAATGCTTCATAGAGAATAATGGCCCCCTTGTAATACTCCATACAGAATAATGGGCCCCATATAATGCTCCATACAGAATAATGGGCCTCATATAATTATAAGACTACATACAGAATAATGGACCCCATAAAATGCTCCATACATAATAATGGGCCCAGGGGTCAGGGTTCCGACACTTGCCCGGGTGCCCTGGGTGCTGATGATGGTCCTGCCCCCCATGGTCCTCCATACAATATAATACACTTGCCATGGTCCTCCATCCAGTATAATGCTTCCCATGGTCCTCCAAACAGTATAATGCACCCCTAAAGTCCTCCATACAATATAATGCACCCCCATCATCCTCCATACAATATAAAGCACCCCTAATGGTCCTCCATACAATATAATGCATCCCGTATGGTCCTCTATACATTATAATGTATCCCCATGGTTCTATATACAATATAATGCACTCCCTATGGTCCTCCATACAATATATTGCACCCCCCATGGTCATCCATACAGTATAATGCACGAATAATGGTCCTCCATACAATATAATTCACCCCTAATGGTCCTAATCATCCTCCATACAATATAATGCACTCCCTATGGTCCTTCATATAGTATAATGCAACCCCCATGGTCATCCAT
This sequence comes from Phyllobates terribilis, assembly GCF_046119375.1. Lineage (NCBI taxonomy): Eukaryota > Metazoa > Chordata > Amphibia > Anura > Dendrobatidae > Phyllobates > Phyllobates terribilis. Next base: position 215,303,085 of record NW_027362769.1, on the reverse strand, counting down.
AAAGTATAATGCACCCACATTGTCCTCCAAAAAATATAATGTACCCCCATGGTCCTAAATACACTATAATTCACACCCATGGTCCTTCATACAATATAATGCACCCCATGGTCCTCAAATCAATATAATACACCCACATGGTCCTCCATACACTTTAATGCACTCCCCAAGGTCCACCATACAATATAATGCATCTCTAATGGTTCTCCATGCAATATAATGCACTCCCCATGGTCCTCCATACAATATAATGCACTCTCCATGGTCTTCCATACAGTATAATGCACCCCCCATGGTCCTCCATAAAATATATTGAGCCCCTCATGGTCCTCCATACACTATAATTCACTTCTCATGGTTCTCCATACAATATAACGCACCCCATGGTCCTCCATACAATATAATGCACCCCATGTTCTTCCATACAATATAATGCACCCCCCATGGTCCTCCATAAAATATATTGAGCCCCTCATGGTCCTCCATACACTATAATTCACTTCTCATGGTTCTCCATACAATATAACGCACCCCATGGTCCTCCATACAATATAATTATTATTATTATTATTATTTATTATTATACCGTCATTTATTCCATGGCGATTTACATGTGATAGGGATATACATAACAAAAGCATTTACATAATCTTAACAAAACGAGTCAGTGACTGGTACAGGAGGAGCGAGGACCCTGCCCGCGAGGGCTCACAGTCTACAAGGGATGGGTGAGGAAACAGTAGGTGAGGGTAGAGCTGGTCGTGCAGTGGTGTTTATTGCAGGTTGTAGGCTTGTCGGAAGAGGTGGGTCTTCAGGTTCCTTTTGAAGGTTTCCACGGTCGGCGAGAGTCTGATATGTTGGGGTAGAGAGTTCCAGAGTAGGGGGGAAGCACGGGAGAAATCTTGTATACGATTGTGGGAGGAGGAGATAAGAGGGGAGTAGAGCAGGAGATCTTGTGAGGATCGGAGGTTGCGTGCAGGTAAGTACCGGGAGACTAGGTCACAGATGTATGGGGGAGACAGGTTGTGGATGGCTTTGTATGCCATGGTTAGAGTTTTGAACTGAATTCTCTGGGCAATGGGGAGCCAGTGAAGGGATTGACAGAGAGGAGAGGCCGGGGAATAGCGGGGGGACAGGTGGATTAGTCGAGCAGCAGAGTTTAGGATAGATTGGAGAGGTGCAAGAGTGTTGGAAGGGATGCCACGGAGCAGGAGGTTGCAGTAGTCGAGGCGGGATATGATGAGGGCATGCACTAGTGTTTTTGCAGAGTCTTTGCTGAGGAATGCACGGATCCGGGAGATGTTTTTGAGTTGGAGTCGGCAGGAGGTGGAAAGGGCTTGGATATGTGGCTTGAAGGAGAGATCAGAGTCCAGGGTTACCCCAAGGCAGCGAGCTTGTGGGACTGGGGAGAGTGAACAGCCATTGACGTTGATGGATAGGTCGGATGGGGGATGTGAATGAGAGGGTGGAAAGATGATGAACTCTGTTTTATCCATGTTGAGTTTTAGAAACCTGTCGGAGAAGAAGGATGAGATGGCGGACAGACATTGTGGGATTCTGGTTAGTAGGGAGGAGATATCGGGTCCAGAGAGGTAGATCTGTGTGTCGTCAGCATAGAGGTGATACTGAAAGCCGTGAGACTCTATGAGCTGTCCCAGGCCGAAGGTGTAGATGGAGAAGAGCAGAGGTCCTAGAACTGAACCTTGGGGGACACCGACAGATAGGGGGCGAGATGAGGAGGTGGTGCGTGAGTGGGAGACGCTGAATGTCCTGTCTGTTAAGTATGAGGAGATCCAAGATAGAGCCAAGTCCGTGATGCCAAGAGATGAGAGAATCTGGAGTAAGAGGGAATGGTCCACTGTGTCAAAGGCAGATGACAGGTCCAGAAGGAGGAGGATGGAGTAGTGTTGCTTGGATTTGGCATTTAGTAGGTCATTGGTGACTTTGGTCAGGGCAGTTTCAGTCGAGTGATGCGGTCGGAAGCCAGATTGTAGACGGTCGAAGAGGGAGCAGGAGGAGAGGTGGGAGGACAGTTCAAGGTGGACATGTTGTTCTAGAAGTTTTGAGGCAAAGGGGAGGAGTGATATGGGGCGGTAGCTGGTCAGAGAGGAAGGGTCAAGGGAGGGCTTTTTGAGGATGGGTGTGATTGCGGCATGTTTGAAACATGAGGGGAAGACTCCGGTTGTTAGTGATAGATTGAAGAGGTGGGTTAGGGTTGGGATGAAGACTGTGGTGAGGTTAGTGATGAGGTGGGATGGGATTGGGTCAAGTTCGCAGGTGGTGAGGTGTGATTTGGAGAGTAAAGAGGAGACTTGACCTTCTGTAATGGTGGAGAAGTGGGGTTTGGAGGAGGAGGGTTGAGTAGATATGAGGAGGGGTTGCGTGGACTTTAGGCCAAAGTTTTGTCTGATGGTGTCAATCTTCTGTTTGAAGAATGAGGCAAAGTCGTCGGCTGAGATGAGAGAAGAGGGAGGAGGTGCTGGGGGACGAAGGAGAGAGTTGAAAGTGTTAAATAGCTGTTTAGGGTTGTGAGATAGGGAGGATATGAGAGATGAGAAGTAGGTTTGTTTTGCTGTAGTGAGTGCGGACTTGAAATTAGTGAGGGATTGCTTGAATGCGATGAAGTGCTCGATGGAGTGAGACCTTTTCCATCTCCGCTCCGCAACCCTGGAGGCCCGGCGCAGTTCTTTGGTAAGTTTAGTGTGCCAGGGTTGCCTGTTGAATGTGCGAGGTGTGGTGTGTGTGAGAGGGGCGATCGAGTCTAGAGCTGCAGCTATTGTGGTGTTATATGAAGCAGCAGCAACGTCTGCATCGTGTAAGGAATTTATGTCTGTGAGAGGAAGGAGGGATTCAGAGAGAGAGTGTAGGTCAAGGTGTTTGAGATTTCTGCGAGGGTGTGTGAGTTTGTGGAGTGGGGATTGTGCACCCGGAGAGGAGAGGGTAGAGAATGTGAGGAGGTTATGGTCAGAGAGAGGGAGTGGTGAGTTAGAGAGATTAGATAGGGAACAGAGGCGGGTGAAGATGAGGTCCAGTGTGTGGCCATCTTTGTGGGTGGGTGTGGAAGACCATTGAGTGAGTCCAAAGGAGGAAGTGAGGGATAGGAGCTTAGAGACAGACGAGTGGGGAGTGTCAATGGGGATGTTGAAGTCACCCATTATGATAGTGGGGATGTCAGTGGAAAGGAAGTGAAGCAGCCAGGTAGTGAAATGGTCTAAGAAGGTGGTGGCTTGCCCTGGGGGTCGGTAAACGACGGCCAGTTGGAGGTTGGAGGGGGAATAGATGCGCACACAGTGCACCTCAAAAGAGGGGAGTGTAACGGAGGGTGGCAGTGGGATTTTGGTGAAAGCGCAGAGTTCTGATAGGAGGAAACCTACGCCTCCACCATGTTTGCCATTGGGGCGGGGGGTGTGGGAAAGGTGGAATCCGCCATATGAAAGGGCAGCTGGGGAGGCTGTGTCAGAGGGGGTGAGCCAGGTTTCGGTGATGGCGAGGAAGGAGAGTTTGTTTGTAATGAAAAGATCGTGGATGAAGGAAAGTTTGTTGCAGACAGAGCAAGCGTTCCAGAGAGCTCCTGTTAGTATAGCTGAGGAGGTGGGTATTAGTTGGATGGGTATGAGGTTAGAAGGGTTGCGACAGTTTGAGGAAGGTCGTGGATAGGAGGTAGAAGTGACTGTGGGGATATGGCGAGGAGGACCAGGATTTGGAGAGATATCTCCAGCAGTGAGGAGGAGCAGAGAAAGTGTTAGCAGGTGGGAGGAAGAGAGAGCATGAGGTGGCTGTCTGTGTTTGGAGATCCAGGATTGAATGTTGAGGAATAATTTGGAGGAGGAGGTGAGATGAATGGGGAGAATAGAGGGAGAGATGAAGAGTTTCTTACTTGGTGTAGGGATTTGAGGGGTTATTAGAAAGTGGAGGACTATAGAGGAAAAAGTGAGAGCTAACAGAAACATAGTTAGTAGAGAGTAAGTGGTCAAAGTGTTGGTTACCTGACTCCTGCCCTGACTAACGGCCTCTGAAATAACTGCCACTTCTCTCCGAAGCCACTTTGCACAAGAAGACACGTGCACCCCTTACAGAGAGTCTAAATATATAGGCCACATTAAACTATATCAGGTGTAGGGCATTGTGGGAACGGCTTGTGGATAAATTAACAGCTGGTCATTTCAACAGGAGATGGCTGGGTGATCAAAGACAGAGCCAGGACGCAAGTCTCTGCAGTTTAGCACCTCTAAAAATCAGATAAGGTATATAGTGGGGAAAGGACAAGCATATGTGAATATTGATTGGAGTGGGACAGATGAAGCAGGGGAATTATGCAGAGCATGTACCAGAGAGATGGGTCAGCAGAGCATTAGATGACAGCATACATAGGAGCAGGGGAATTATGCAGAGCATGTACCAGAGAGATGGGTCAGCAGAGCATTAGATGACAGCATACATAGGAGCAGGGGAATTATGCAGAGCATGTACCAGAGAGATGGGTCAGCAGAGCATTAGATGACAGCATACATAGGAGCAGGGGAATTATGCAGAGCATGTACCAGAGAGATGGGTCAGCAGAGCATTAGATGACAGCATACATAGGAGCAGGGGAATTATGCAGAGCATGTACCAGAGAGATGGGTCAGCAGAGCATTAGATGACAGCATACATAGGAGCAGGGGAATTATGCAGAGCATGTACCAGAGAGATGGGTCAGCAGAGCATTAGATGACAGCATACATAGGAGCAGGGGAATTATACAGAGCATGTACCAGAGAGATGGGTCAGCAGAGCATTAGATGACAGCATACATAGGAGCAGGGGAATTATGCAGAGCATGTACCAGAGAGATGGGTCAGCAGAGCATTAGATGACAGCATAGATAGGAGCAGGGGAATTATGCAGAGCATGTACCAGAGAGATGGGTCAGCAGAGCATTAGATGGCAGCATACATAGGAGCAGGGGAATTATGCAAAGCATGTACCAGAGAGATGGGTCAGCAGAGCATTAGATGACAGCATACATAGGAGCAGGGGAATTATGCAGAGCATGTACCAGAGAGATGGGTCAGCAGAGCATTAGATGACAGCATACATAGGAGCAGGGGAATTATGCAGAGCATGTACCAGAGAGATGGGTCAGCAGAGCATTAGATGACAGCATACATAGGAGCAGGGGAATTATGCAGAGCATGTACCAGAGAGATGGGTCAGCAGAGCATTAGATGACAGCATACATAGGAGCAGGGGAATTATGCAGAGCATGTACCAGAGAGATGGGTCAGCAGAGCATTAGATGACAGCATACATAGGAGCAGGGGAATTATGCAGAGCATGTACCAGAGAGATGGGTCAGCAGAGCATTAGATGACAGCATACATAGGAGCAGGGGAATTATGCAGAGCATGTACCAGAGAGATGGGTCAGCAGAGCATTAGATGACAGCATACATAGGAGCAGGGGAATTATGCAGAGCATGTACCAGAGAGATGGGTCAGCAGAGCATTAGATGACAGCATACATAGGAGAAGGGGAATTATGCAGAGCATGTACCAGAGAGATGGGTTAGCAGAGCATTAGATGACAGCATACATAGGAGCAGGGGAATTATGCAGAGCATGTACCAGAGAGATGGGTCAGCAGAGCATTAGATGACAGCATACATAGGAGCAGGGGAATTATGCAGAGCATATACCAGAGAGATGGGTCAGCAGAGCATTAGATGACAGCATACATAGGAGCAGGGGAATTATGCAGAGCATGTACCAGAGAGATGGGTCAGCAGAGCATTAGATGACAGCATACATAGGAGCAGGGGAATTATGCAGAGCATGTACCAGGGAGATGGGTCAGCAGAGCATTAGATGACAGCATACATAGGAGCAGGGGAATTATGCAGAGCATGTACCAGAGAGATGGGTCAGCAGAGCATTAGATGACAGCATACATAGGAGCAGGGGAATTATGCAGAGCATGTACCAGAGAGATGGGTCAGCAGAGCATTAGATGACAGCATACATAGGAGCAGGGGAATTATGCAGAGCATGTACCAGAGAGATGGGTCAGCAGAGCATTAGATGACAGCATACATAGGAGCAGGGGAATTATGCAGAGCATGTACCAGAGAGATGGGTCAGCAGAGCATTAGATGACAGCATACATAGGAGCAGGGGAATTATGCAGAGCATGTACCAGAGAGATGGGTCAGCAGAGCATTAGATGACAGCATACATAGGAGCAGGGGAATTATGCAGAGCATGTACCAGAGAGATGGGTCAGCAGAGCATTAGATGACAGCATACATAGGAGCAGGGGAATTATGCAGAGCATGTACCAGAGAGATGGGTCAGCAGAGCATTAGATGACAGCATACATAGGAGCAGGGGAATTATGCAGAGCATGTACCAGAGAGATGGGTCAGCAGAGCATTAGATGACAGCATACATAGGAGCAGGGGAATTATGCAGAGCATGTACCAGAGAGATGGTTCAGCAGAGCATTAGATGAGAGCATACATAGGAGCAGGGGAATTATGCAGAGCATGTACCAGAGAGATGGGTCAGCAGAGCATTAGATGACAGCATACATAGGAGCAGGGGAATTATGCAGAGCATGTACCAGAGAGATGGGTCAGCAGAGCATTAGATGACAGCATACATAGGAGCAGGGGAATTATGCAGAGCATGTACCAGAGAGATGGTTCAGCAGAGCATTAGATGAGAGCATACATAGGAGCAGGGGAATTATGCAGAGCATGTACCAGAGAGATGGGTCAGCAGAGCATTAGATGACAGCATACATAGGAGCAGGGGAATTATGCAGAGCATGTACCAGAGAGATGGGTCAGCAGAGCATTAGATGACAGCATACATAGGAGCAGGGGAATTATGCAGAGCATGTACCAGAGAGATGGGTCAGCAGAGCATTAGATGACAGTGTGGCACCCCAGGGGTCTGGTTTCCACAGTAATAGCAATATTACGTCTGAGAGCAGGTGGGAGGTCTCTTGGTCAGGAATCCTATGCATGCCACACCTCCTGCCCAGTCCTGGGAGGGGAAGAACTTCCCCTATATAAAACTGGGGCTGAGGCAGGGTTAGGAGGTTAAGAAGAGGAGATGAGGAGTCCCAGACAGAGACATAGTCTGGTCTGGAGAGGAGCAGCTATAGGAAAGAAAGATCAGGAGCTCAGTGGGAGCAGTGCTACAAGGAATCAGGGGCTGGCAGCTGTAGAGCTCGCCCTGATTGAAGAATTATCACCGGACCCGGAGTCCGAGGCTGTGGGGACGAATCCTTACCCAGCAGCAGAAACCGACCGGCAGGGGATTTCAGGTCCTCTGGCCAAGAAACCCGAAGGCACGGTCACACGCGTGGGACCAGCACCGCCGTCGTGGAGCGGAAGCTACCAGGAGGCCCCGAGTCACCGGCCATACGGGTGAGCACCACACGGTACACTCAGGGACGTGGGCTACTTTTACCCGCCTCTAGCAAGGTAGCCAGAAGAGTACAATTAGTTGGGGAGGCCTACAACTCCGCCTGGCCAGGGGAAATCCCATCTGCTCAAAGACTGACCAGGCCCCGATCGCTAGCCAGTACTCCGGGAGGGTCTATCTTTATCACCAGTAAAGACCCTGAACTACACCGCATCGTCTCTGAGTGGTTCCTGCTACCCCCATCATCCACGTCGGCTGCCCTGAGGCCATACCCCTCCCGTTGGGGGTTATACCATCTACGCTGCACAATCGTGCCACCGGCCTCAGCGGTCTGCCCTGCAGCGGCAGCTCCATAGCTGCATTCAACGGGTGGCGTAGTCGTCCAACATCTACTGCTAATACTCAGCCACACAGTTTGACTCCCTTGGCACGGACCGGGTCACCGCCACGAGACTACTACCCCCAACAGGCCCGGCTCCGGGTAGTCCCCGCGTGCGCAACGCTACACCAAGTAGGCCCAGGGGCGCGTCAACTTTGGCGTAGTCGGCAGGATTTCGTGCCCGCAACCACCGGGTACTGCGTGCCTGAAAAAGACTGTTCAAACTTACCAGTGGTGAAGATTCCCGCCATCCGTGGAGGTTTCCCGCCATCCGGCACCATCTTCTACCTTCTTCCCGCCATCCGCGAAGTTTTCCCGCCATCCGGCGCCATCTTCTGCCTTCTTCCCGCCATCCGTGGAGTTTTCCCGCCGTTGGACGCCATCTTGAAGACGCCGCGCGGGAAGAAGAGGGGCGTGGACTCCGAAAGCGCGCGAGAACTGAAGCCCCGCCTCACGTTCGGACGTTGCGTAAGGTCCTGGAAGGAGCCCAGCAGACGCCGACGTCACAGGAGCGCGACGGAAGGTCCTCGACCCTGACGATCCACTGCGGAGCCGCGGCCTACGGAAGAGGATCATCGCAAGGTAGGCCACGGTCCACTAGGGGGGAGGAGGATGTCGGATACGGAGGAGAGCTTCACTGCCTCAACCCCCGCCAGCGCCACCGCTGCTGCAGTCATGCCTTTCACCATGCCCTATATCCCGGGAGCAGCCTGGCTACCCCAGTACTCAGGGGAGTCACATACCCTGAATGACTTTAGAGAAAAGCTGGATAGCCTCTTCCAGGTGTACCCCCTCACAGAAGAGCAAAAAGTGAGCATCCTGGTGGCCCAACTAACCGGGGCAGCCCAAAGGGAGGTAAAGTCCTGGCCACCTGGGAGGAGGACTGTCGCAGGGATATTAACCCGGCTGAAGGACACCTTTGATACCCGCACCTCAGCCGAGATTAAGCTTAGATTCTACGGGTGCAAACAGCGAGCACATGAGAATATAAGGGACTATGCACTAAACCTACAAGAGGCCCTAAGAGCCATTAAGCAGACCGACCCTGACGGCGTGGGAAATGAGGACAGGCTGTTGACCGAACAATTTATAGAGGGACTATATTGCAATGCCCACCGAACCCAGTTGCGGGCAATGGCCTTACAGGATCCTCATCTGGACTTTGCACAGTTCAAGGACAGAGCCATCCGGGTGCTCCGAGAACCGGCACCGGGTGGCGTGGTGACCCACAGGCGCCCTACTACCGCTTACCACCAGGAGGCGGCGCCCTTGTCGGCAGGGCCTGTAGGAGCTGACGCGCAGGCTTTGAACAATGGCCCGGCTCCAGACCTGCACCATCAGGTCCAAGAGCTAGCTAAAAGCGTTGCTGCGCTAACCCGAACTGTGCAGTCTTTACAGGTTTCTGCTCCAGGGAAGATCCAGCTGGCATCCGGACCGGAGGACATCCCGTGGCGTCGACCAAGGAGGACCCCACCGGCCAGAGGAAGACCCAGCGACCGATACAACGAGGACGGACAACCCATCTGCCGCCGCTGCAATCAACCCGGACATATGGCAAGGTACTGTCCTTTAAACTGGTACAACCTGGGGTAGAGGGCCAACCCCCAGGAATAAGATCACCAGGCCCATCGAACTGGCGTGACAAATATATGGGAGGACGTCCAGTCTTGCCTGTGGTACTGGATGGCATTCCTATGAGTGCCCTACTGGACACCGGGTCACAGGTCACCACCATCCCGTACGTGCTCTTCAAGCAGTACTGGAATGACTCGGATATAACCCACTATCCAGACGACGACTTGAGTATCATCGCCAGTAATGGTCAGCCCGTGCCACAGATCGGATTTAAAGAAATGACCATTAAAATCGGTAGAGTCGAACTGGCAGCACAGGGACTGATCATTGTAGACATTGACAAGCGCGAGAGTCACCCAAAGATAACTCTAGGAACTAATGTGATTGAAAATTGTCTTGCAGAGGTGATTTTCATTTTACAGCAGGTTGCCAAGAACGCCAGCTCCGGCCAGCAGCGAGTGCTCCAAAAAGAGATCCGGGCACTGATGCGACGGCAACAGGTGGAACTCTCCGGTGGTGAGATAGGAAGCGTGAGAATGTGTGACCCTTTCCCTATTGCCATGCCCCCGAAAAGTGAAATGATGATTTGGTGCCGGGCAGCTATTGGTCTGAGAGGTAGAGATTACCAGGCAATGGTAGAACCAGTCTACTCAGACAGTAGGCCCACCATTTTGACGGCACGGGGGGTGGTTGATGTACGCCATGGGAGGGTGCCCGTTCGCATAATAAATATCGGGAAGAGGGAAGTATACCTGCCCCGGTATGCCACGCTAGCCAAATTGTATACCATCGACCAAAATTCTGTACAGTCAGTGGAACCCTTGCCTCCATCTCACCTAGAGGAAGGTAACGGCTCTAAGAAACCAATGGAGGACTGGTGTCAGCAACTACATTTGGGAACTGACTCCACTCCCTCACACCAGAAACAAGGAGTCTATCGGGTGGTTCAAGAGTACGAGAGAGTGTTTAGTAAACACCCGTTAGACTTCGGGCGAGTAAAGGGGGTAGAACACCACATCCCCACGGGAGACCATCCTCCCATAAAGGAGAGATACCGACCCGTACCCCCTGCACACTACCAACACGCCAAGGGGATGCTTAGAGACATGAAGGAGGCTGGAGTAATCAGGGATAGCTGTAGCCCCTGGGCAGCTCCACTAGTCTTGGTCAAAAAGAAAGACAACACCATGAGAATGTGTGTAGATTACCGGAAAATTAACCGTATCACACACAAAGATGCGTACCCCTTACCAAGAATAGAGGAGTCTTTGGCTGCTTTAAAATCTGCTAACTTCTTCTCCACCTTGGATCTCACTAGCGGGTACTGGCAGGTTCCTGTAGCAGAGGCGGACCGGGAGAAGACCGCATTCACCACCCCGATGGGACTTAGCGAGTTTACCTGCATGCCGTTCGGACTCTGCAACGCACCAGGAACCTTCCAGCGATTGATGGAATGCTGTCTGGGACACCGAAACTTTGAGACGGTCCTGTTATACCTGGACGATGTCATCGTCTATTCCAAGACCTACGAGGATCACCTGAAACACCTGGCGGAAGTGTTCGAAGCTCTGGCAAGTTACGGCCTAAAGGTGAAACCCTCCAAGTGTCACCTCCTGAAGCCAAAGGTGCAGTACCTGGGACACGTGGTGAGTGCTGACGGAGTGGCTCCCGACCCTGATAAGATCACCGCAATTAAGGAATGGCCAAGCCCCTCCAGCGTAAAGGAAGTGAGGCAGTTCCTCGGGTTGGTAGGCTACTACCGAAGGTTCATTCCCGGTTTCACCAAAAAGGCAGCTCCTATGCAGGACCTCCTGATAGGCCAGTCCAGGAAGGCCAAGAACCAGAAGCCACCCTTCAGATGGGAGAAGCTGGAAGAAGAGTCCTTCCGCCAGCTGAAGATGGCCCTCACGGGGGATGAAATCCTGGCGTACCCTGATTATAGCCAGCCCTTTATCCTCTACACCGACGCCAGTAACATCGGGCTAAGAGCCGTACTGTCCCAGATCCAGCAGGGGAAGGAACGGTAATTGCTTACGCCAGCCGAAAACTGCGACCCACCGAAAGAAACCCTGAGAATTACAGCTCATTTAAGCTAGAGTTCCTGGCAGTGGTGTGGGCAGTCACCGAACGCTTTAAGCACTAACTCGCTGCTTCCCGGTTCACCGTGTACACGGATAACAACCCGTTGACACACCTGGACACTGCAAGACTCGGTGCCCTAGAGCAGAGATGGATGGCCCGCTTGTCTAACTATGAGTTTACAATCAAATACCGGGCAGGACGCTCCAATACCAACGCGGACGCCCTGTCCAGGATGCCGAACCTACCGGACGTAGGGGAAGATTCAGAGGAACTGGAAGAAGTTGAACTCCCCGCGTTCCACCGTCATGGGACTATCCAGTATTCCCACCGTGTAAGGAGTAAGCAATCCGCTACGTTCAACCCATTACCTCATTACAACTGGGCGGAGACGCAAGACAGTGACCCTGCTGTCCGACTGGTAAAGGAGATGCTGACTCGGCCAGATGCACGCCTTGACCCAGACGCTCCGGAGGAAGCCAAGCAACTGTGGGCTGAGAAGAGTCGACTGTTCCTTTACAAGGGGAAGTTGTGCCGCAGAATGGTTAACTCCCGGACGCATGAACTAATCTGGCAAGTAGTGGTGCCAAGAAGAGACGCAGCTATGGTGATGGAGGCATACCACGACGGAGCTGGGCACTTCGGATGGAAGAAGCTGGAGTTCCTGCTGCGCGGGCGGTTCCATTGGGTAGGCATGAGAGGAACCATCGAGAGGTGGTGCAGAGACTGTGGCCCATGCAACCTAAGAAGGAGGGACCGTGCCAGCCAGAAGACTCCCCTGCAGTCCATCATCACCAGACAGCCGTTGGAACTGGTAGCCTTGGATCATGTAAAATTGACCCCAAGCAGAAGTGGCTACATCTACGCGTTAACCATCGTGGATCACTACTCCCGGTTCTTGGTTGTCGTCCCCGTCAAGGACTTAACGGCTCAAACAGCAGCTAGAGCCTTCCAGCAGCACTTCTGCCGTCCACACGGATACCCAGAGCAGGTGCTGACGGACCAGGGACCTGCCTTTGAAGCGGAGGTCTTCCAGGAGTTCTGCACCCTGTATGGCTGCCGGAAGATAAGAACAACACCCTATCACCCGCAAACTAATGGACTTTGTGAGAAAATGAACCAGGTGGTGATAGATCTTCTGAAAACATTGCCCCTGGAAGAACGTAGTCTGTGGCCTGAAAAGCTGCCCGACCTGGTGGACCTATACAACCACATCCCTGTAGGTTCCACCAACTGTACCCCGGCTTACCTAATGAGGGCGAGACCTGGTAAGCTTCCTGTTGATCTGGAGATGGGAGTCCTGACGCCCGAGGACACTTCACCAGAAGCAGACTGGGACACAGAGAGGCAGCAGCAGTACCGGAAAGTACAGGAGAGCGTGGAGCGAAGTCTCTGTCAAGCTAGGGAAAGACAAGAGAAAACTTACAACCAGTATGCTCCCGCTGTTCCCCTGGTGCCCGGAGAGCAGGTCTTGAAGAGGAAAAGACGGCTCCACAAGTTGGACGACCAGTGGGAGAAGGACCCGTACACCATACTGCCCTCAAGCCACGACAACCCAAAGATCTGTACAAACAGTAAAGACGGAGGGGAAACCACAGCCATTGTATCTCGGGATCACCTGAAGAAGTGTCCCGAACAGCTACGGAACCCTGAAGAAGAACAAGAAGACCCTCGACCCGCAGAGGAAGAGACAGAGACGGTCCGTACTGTACTTGGAGACTTCCCCCGGTCTTGGACTCAAGTCAATGGTGCTGTTGTGGTACCCGTCCTCACCTTCCTCCAACCAGCATCTCAAGTACCTATGGAGAAACAGGTAGAGCTGGAAGAGCAGCCGGTCCAGGAGGCAGAAGACCCCACACAAGCAGACCAGGAGAATCAACCCTCTGCTTATAGTGAGCCTGCCATACCTCTAGTGAGCCAAAGAGTCCGTAGACGGCTGCCCAGTTTACCCTTGAAAGTTCCTACACCCTGTAGCTCAGGACCAGTCAGTCAGCTTCGTAGGTCCACTAGGGTTACTAGAGGCCAGCTGCCCATACGTTGGAGGATCTAAGTGTTTAGACTGTATTATTTGTATTCACTTGTTTTCTGTTACTTGTAAATAATTATGTGTTTCTAGTTATTTCATAGGAGTCTTTGGTGGATTTACCGGGAATCCTTTGTGCATATGGTTGGAGCGTAACCCAGGAACGGACTAAAGATTGTTAAGGACTCGGGGCAGGACAGACCCCTACCTGGTTACGTCTCCCTGTTTTTGGTGAAATGGACACCCTTGTTTTCTTGAAAAACTGCACCCGGTTGCGGACACACCGCGAACATCCTAATGTTTTTCTTTATTGCGTTGTTTCTGTTTGTAATTTGTTATGTTACAAAAATATGTTTAGTCCCGGAGTACTAAATTTCACTAGGGGGGAATGTGGCACCCCAGGGGTCTGGTTTCCACAGTAATAGCAATATTACGTCTGAGAGCAGGTGGGAGGTCTCTTGGTCAGGAATCCTATGCATGCCACACCTCCTGCCCAGTCCTGGGAGGGGAAGAACTTCCCCTATATAAAACTGGGGCTGAGGCAGGGTTAGGGGGTTAAGAAGAGGAGAAGAGGAGTCCCAGACAGAGACATAGTCTGGTCTGGAGAGGAGCAGCTATAGGAAAGAAAGATCAGAAGCTCAGTGGGAGCAGTGCTACAAGGAATCAGGGGCTGGCAGCTGTAGAGCTCGCCCTGATTGAAGAATTATCACCGGACCCGGAGTCCGAGGCTGTGGGGACGAATCCTTACCCAGCAGCAGAAACCGACCGGCAGGGGATTTCAGGTCCTCTGGCCAAGAAACCCGAAGGCACGGTCACACGCGTGGGACCAGCACCGCCATCGTGGAGCGGAAGCTACCAGGAGGCCCCGAGTCACCGGCCATACGGGTGAGCACCACACGGTACACTCAGGGACGTGGGCTACTTTTACCCGCCTCTAGCAAGGTAGCCAGAAGAGTACAATTAGTTGTGGAGGCCTACAACTCCGCCTGGCCAGGGGAAATCCCATCTGCTCAAAGACTGACCAGGCCCCGATCGCTAGCCAGTACTCCGGGAGGGTCTATCTTTATCACCAGTAAAGACCCTGAACTACACCGCATCGTCTCTGAGTGGTTCCTGCTACCCCCATCATCCACGTCGGCTGCCCTGAGGCCATACCCCTCCCGTTGGGGGTTATACCATCTACGCTGCACAATCGTACCACCGGCCTCAGCGGTCTGCCCTGCAGCGGCAGCTCCATAGCTGCATTCAACGGGTGGCGTAGTCGTCCAACATCTACTACTAATACTCAGCCACACAGTTTGACTCCCTGGGCACGGACCGGGTCACCGCCACGAGACTACTACCCCCAACAGGCCCGGCTCCGGGTAGTCCCCGCGTGCGCAACGCTACACCAAGTAGGCCCAGGGGCGCGGCAACAGCATACATAGGAGCAGGGGAATTATGCAGAGCATGTACCAGAGAGATGGGTCAGCAGAGCATTAGATGACAGCATACATAGGAGCAGGGGAATTATGCAGAGCATGTATCAGAGAGATGGGTCAGCAGAGCATTAGATGACAGCATACATAGGAGCAGGGGAATTATGCAGAGCATGTACCAGAGAGATGGGTCAGCAGAGCATTAGATGACAGCATACATAGGAGCAGGGGAATTATGCAGAGCATGTACCAGAGAGATGGGTCAGCAGAGCATTAGATGACAGCATACATAGGAGCAGGTAAATTATGCAGAGCATGTACCAGAGAGATGGGTCAGCAGAGCATTAGATGACAGCATACATAGGAGCAGGGGAATTATGCAGAGCATGTACCAGAGAGATGGGTCAGCAGAGCATTAGATGACAGCATACATAGGAGTAGGGGAATTATGCAGAGCATGTACCAGAGAGATGGGTCAGCAGAGCATTAGATGACAGCATACATAGGAGCAGGGGAATTATGCAGAGCATGTACCAGAGAGATGGGTCAGCAGAGCATTAGATGACAGCATACATAGGAGCAGGGGAATTATGCAGAGCATGTACCAGAGAGATGGGTCAGCAGAGCATTAGATGACAGCATACATAGGAGCAGGGGAATTATGCAGAGCATGTACCAGAGAGATGGGTCAGCAGAGCATTAGATGACAGCATACATAGGAGCAGGGGAATTATGCAGAGCATGTACCTGTGGAAAGAGAAGAAGAAGACGAATGTTAGTCCATGGCCTCTGAAATAACGGCCACTTCTCTCCGAAGCCACTTTGCACAAGAAGACGCGTGCACATATAATGCACCCCCATGTTCCTCTATACAATATAATGCACCCCAATGGTCCTCTATACAATATAATGCACCCCTAATGGTCCTCCATACTGTATAATGCATCTCCCATGGCCCTCCATACAATATAATGCATCCCCATGGTCCTCCATACAATATAATGCACCCCCATGGTCCTCCATACAATTTAATGCACCCCAGTGGTCCTCTATGCAATATAATGCACCCCTAATTGTTCTCCATACAGTATAATGCATCTCCCATTGTCCTCCATACAATATAATGCATTCCCATGGTCCTCTATACCATATAATGCACCCCATGGTCTTCCATACTTTAAAATGCACCCCTATGGTTCTCCATATACTATAATGCACCCCCATGGTCCTCCATACAATATACTGCACTCCACATGGTCAACCATACAGTATAATACACCCCCCAAGGCCCTCCATACAATTTAATGCACCCCATGGTCCTCCATACAATATAATGTATCTCCCATGGTCTTCCATATAATATAATGCATCCCCATGGTCCTCCATACATTATAATGCACCCCCATGGTCCTCCATAAAATATAATGCATTCCCCATTATCTTCCATACAATACAATGCACCCCCATGGTCCTTCATACAATATCATGCACTCCCTATGGTCCTCCATACAATATATTGTACCCCCACATGGTCATCGATACAAAATTATGCACCCCTAATGGTCCTCCTTACATGACAATGCACCGCTAATTGTCCGCCATACAATATAATGCATCCCCATGGTCCTCTATACAATATAATGCACCCCATGGTCCTCCAAACATTAAAATGCACCCCTATGGTCCTCCATACAATACAATGCACCCCCATGGTATCCCATACAATAATATGCACTCCCCATGGTCATCCATACAGTATAATGCACCCCCCATGGCCATCCATACAATATAATGCACCACATGGTCCTCCATACAGTATAATGCTCCCCCCATGGTCCTCCATACAATATAATGAGCCCCCATGGTCCTCCATACAATATAATGCACTCCCCATGGTCTACCATACAGTATAATGCACTCCATGGTCATCCATAAAGTATAATGTACCCTCTATGGTCCTCCATAAAATATAATGAACCCCTCATGGTCCTCCATACACTATAATTCACTCCCCATGGTCATCCATACAATATAATGCACCCCCATGGTCCTTCATATTTTGCAACCACACATTGTCATCCATACAAAATTATGAACCCCTTATGGTCCTCCATACATTATAATGCACCCCTAATGGTCCTCCATACAATATAATGCACTCCCCATGGTCTACCATACAGTATAATGCACCCCCATGGTCATCCATAAAGTATAATGCACCCCCTACGGTCCTCCATAAAATATAATGAACCGCTCATGGTCCTCCATACGCTATAATTCACTTCCCATGGTGCTCCATACAATATAATGCACCCCCATGGTCCTCCATACATTATCATGCACCCCCATGGTCCTCCATACAATATAATGCACTCCACATGGTCATCCATACAATATAATGCACCCCCATGGTCCTTCATACAATATAATGCACCCCCATGGTCCTCCATACAATATAATGCATCCCCATGTTCCTCCATACAATATAATGCATCCCCATGTTCCTCCATACAGTATAATGCACCCCCCTTAGTCCTCCATACAACATCATGCACTCCCCATGGTCCTCCATACAGTATAATGCACCCTCCATGGTCCTCCACACAATATCATGCACTCCCCATGGTCCTCCATACAATATATTGCACCCCCACATGGTCATCCATACAAAATTCTGCACCCTTAATGGTCCTTCATACATTGTAATGCACTCCCAATAGTCCTCCATACAATATAATGCACTCCCCATGGTCTTCCATACAGTATAATGCACCCCCATTGTCATCCTTAAAGTATAATGCACACCCCCATGGTCCTCCATACAATATAATGCAGCCCCATGGCCCCCCATACAATAAAATGCACTCCCCATGGTCATCCATACATTATAATGCACCCCCATGGCCCTCCACACAATATAATGCACCCCATGGTCCTCTATACAATATAATGTATCTCCCATGGTCCTCCATACAGTATAATGCACCCCCATGGTCCTCCATAAAATATAATGCATTCCCCATGATCCTCCATACAATATAATGCACCCCCATGGTCCTTCATACAATATAATGCACTCCCCATTGTCCTCCATTCAGTATAATGTACCCCCCATGGTCCTGCATACAATATAATGCACTTCCCATGGTCCTCCATACAATATAATGCACTCCACATGGTCATCCATACAATATAATGCACCCCATGGTCCTTCATACAATATAATGCACCCCCATGGTCCTCCATACAATATAATGCATCCCCATGTTCCTCCATACAGTATTATGCACCCCCCTTAGTCCTCCATACAATATCATGCACTCCACATGGTCCTCCATACAGTATAATGCACCCTCCATGGTCCTCCACACAATATCATGCACTCCCCATGGTCCTCCATACAATATATTGCACCCCCACATGGTCATCCATACAAAATTCTGCACCCTTAATGGTCCTCCATACATTGTAATGCACTCCTAATAGTCCTCCATACAATATAATGCACTCCCCATGGTCTTCCATACAGTATAATGCACCCCCATTGTCATCCTTAAAGTATAATGCACACCCCCATAGTCCTCCATAAAATATAATGAACCCCTCATGGTCCTCCATACACTATAATTCACTTCTCATGGTCTTCCATACAATATAATGCACCCCATGGTCCTCCATACAATATTATGCACCCCTAATGGTCCTCCATAAAGTATAATGCATCTCCTATGGTCCTCCATACAATATAAAGCACCCCCATGGTCCCCCATACAATAAAATGCACTCCCCATGGTCATCCATACATTATAATGCACCCCCCATGGCCCTCCATACAATGTAATGCACCCTATGGTCCTCTATACAATATAATGTATCTCCCATGGTCCTCCATACAGTATAATGCACCCCCATGGTCCTCCATAAAATATAATGCATTCCCCATGATCCTCCATACAATATAATGCACCCCCATGGTCCTTCATACAATATAATGCACTCCCCATTGTCCTCCATTCAGTATAATGTACCCCTCATGGTCCTGCATACAATATAATGCACTTCCCATGGTCCTCAATACAATATAATGCACTCCCCATGGTACTTCATACAGTATAATATACCCCCATGATCCTTCATACAATATAATGTACTACCCATGGTCTTCCATACAATATAATGCACTGCCCATGGTTCTCCATACAATATAATGCACTCCCCATGGTCCTCCATAAAGTATAATGCACTCCACATGGTCCTCCATACAGTATTATGCACCCCCCATGGTCCTTCATACAATATAAAGCACTCCACATGGACCTCCATACAGTATAATGCCCTCCCCATGGTCCTCCATACAATATAATGTACTCCCCATGGTCCTTCATACAGTATAATGCACCCCATGGTCCTCCATACAATATAATGCACTCCCCATGGTCCTCCATAAAGTATAATGCACCCCTCATGGTCCTCCATACCATATAATGCACTTCCCATGGTCCACCATACAATATAATGCACTCCCCATGGTTTTTCATACAATATCATGCTCCCCCATGGTCCGCCATACAATATAATGCACTCCCCAGGTCCTCCATACAATATCATGCACTCCCCATGGTCCTCCATACAATAAATTGCACCCCCATATGGTCATCCATACATAATTATGCACCCCTAATGGTCCTCCTTACATTATAATCCACCCCTAATGGTCTGCCATACAATATAATGCACTCCCCAGGTCTTCCATACAATATCATGCACTCCCCATGGTCCTCCATACAATAAATTGCACCCCCACATGGTCATCCATACATAATTCTGCACCCCTAATGGTCCTCCTTACATTATAATGCACCCCTAATGGTCCTCCATACAATATAATGCACTCCCCATGGTCTTCCATACAATATAATGCACCCCCATGGTCCTCCATACAATATAATGCATCTCGCATGGTCCTCCATACAATATAATGAATCCCCCATGGTTCTCTATGCAATATAATGCACTCCCCCATGATCCTCCATACAATATAATGCACGCCAAATGGTCCTCCATGTAATACAATGCACTCACCATGGTCCTTCATACAGTATATTCACCCCTCATGGTTATCCATAAAGTATAATGCACCCCCCATGGTTCTCCATAAAATTTAATGCACCTGCCATGCTCCTCAATACACTATAATTCACTCTCCATGGTCCTCCATACAATATAATGCACCCTCATGGTCCTCCATACAATATAATGCACCCCCATGGTCCTCCATACAACATAGTGCACCCCCCATGGTCTTCCATAAAATGCAATGCATCCCCCACGATCTTCTATACATTATAATACACCCTCATGGTCCTCCATACGCTTTAATGCAGTCCTCATGGTCCTCCATACAATATAATTCACTCTCCATGGTCCTCCATACAATATAATTCACTCTCCATGGTCCTCCATACAATATAATGCACCCCCATGGTCCTCCATACAATATAATGCACCCCCATGGTCCTCCATACAACATAGTGCACCCCCCATGGTCTTCCATAAAATGCAATGCATCCCCCACGATTTTCTATACATTATAATACACCCTCATGGTCCTCCATACAATATAATGCAACCCAATATCCCCTAATTCAATATAATGCACCCAATGGTCCTCCATACAATATGATTCACCCCCATGATCCTCCATACAATATTATGCACCCTCCATGGTCCTTTATACAATATAATGCATCCCCATGGTCCTCCATACAATATCATGCACTCTCCATGGTCTCCCATACAGTATAATGCACTCCCCATGGTCCTCCATACATTATAATGCACCCCCATAGTCCTCCATACAATATAACGCACCTGTGGCACCCCAGAGGGCCTGGTTGCCAAAGTGGTATTGCTTCCCTCAAAAGAGGTAATACCATGTCTGGAAGCAAGCGGGAGCCCTTTTGGTCAGGTACAGTATACATGCAACACTTTCCTGGCTCCAGGCCAGCAAGGGGAGTTCCTCCCCTTGGCAACTGGTATCTGGGGGCGGGGTTAGTTTAGTCAGTGTCAAGGAGTTGAGATTAGGACATCGAGGAGAGAGGAGCTAGGGACTGGAGCTGAGGAAGCTCGTCCTAGCTGGACTACAAAGAGAACCAGACACCGGAGTCTGAGGCTGTGGGGATTCCAGACCCAGCAGCAGATACCGCAGGGCAGGAGATTGCAGGTCTCCTGGCCCCATCAGACGCCCGGAGGCTCAGCAGCACAGAGGGACCAGTACCGCCAAGGAGGAGCGAGGAATCCACAAGGCCCAAGTTGCCAGCCATACGGATGAGCACAGCACATTACACTCAGGGACATGGGCTACAACACAGCTACAAGCAGAATAGCCAAAGAGTATAGCAA
Source organism: Phyllobates terribilis (assembly GCF_046119375.1). Lineage (NCBI taxonomy): Eukaryota > Metazoa > Chordata > Amphibia > Anura > Dendrobatidae > Phyllobates > Phyllobates terribilis. Next base: position 215,281,797 of record NW_027362769.1, on the reverse strand, counting down.
GAACGGCAGGCCTACAACTCCACCTGACCAGGAGGACTCTATGCTTGCTCCCAGACTGACCAGGCTCTTACCACTAGTCAGTACTCCAGTCCAGGCCTGTTAAAACTGTCATCAGTAAAGACCCTGGGACTGCACTGCACGGACTCTGTGGTTATTTCTGCACCGCGACACCCTGCACAACCACCATCATCCACTCACACTGCCCTGAAGCTACACTCTTCCTGTGGGAAGTTATACCACCCTTGCTGCCAAACCATCAGCTTCAGCGGACTGTTCCGCAGCGGCGGCCTCGTTAGCCGTACTCCACAGGTGGCATAGTCGGACATTATATATAGCCTATACACCTATACTACCCTTGGATTGACCGCCTGGGTCACGGACCGGGTCACTGCCACTGTGACCACAACCCCCAGCATCTACCGGCCCGGCTCCGGGTACCCCACGGCCCAGGGGGCGCGTCAACTTTGGCGTAGTCGGCAGGATTTCGTGCCCGTTGACACCAGGTACTGTGCGCCTTAAAGAACTGTGTCACATACCATGGTGAAGTTTTCGCGCCAAATTACCGCTGTTTCCCTCTATTGTCCGCATTTTTGGGTTACCGCGCGGGAAGAAGAGGGGCGGAACCGCTGGAAGCTCGTGAAGCCCAAGCACCGCCTCACGCACTGACGCAGCGCCAGGTACTGGAAGGAGCCCCAGCGAGCGCTGACGTCAGACGCATGCGACGCCAGGTCCTAAAAGGAGACCATCGCCTGCGGAACTGCGGCCTACGGAGACAAAGTGAAAGAAGGTAGGCCATGGTTCACTAGGGGGGGAGAAAAAGCCCGATATGGAGGGAACTTCAGCCTCAGGCACGGCCGCTGCCGCGGTAATGCCATTCTCCATGCCATATATACCGCGGGCGGCGTGGTTGCTCCAGTACTCAGGAGAGTCACACACCCTGAGTGACTTTAAAGAAAGACTGAGCAGCTTGTTTAAAGTGTATCCCCTGTCAGAGGAGCAGAAAGTGAGCATACTAATAGGCCAGTTAATTGGAGCAGCCCAGAGAGAAGTGAAGTCCTGGTCAGCCAGAGACAAAGGGACTGTGAAAGAGATACTGGCCCGAGAAACAGGTAGACCCCGACAGTGTGCGAGATGAGAACAGACTGTTAACTGAGCAGTTTATTGAGGGTCTACTGTCCAGTGCTCACCGGACACAACTGCGCATAATGGCTCTACAAAACCCTGATCTGGACTTTGCACAATTTAAAGACAGAGCCATCCGGGTGCTGCGAGAACCAACACCATGTGGCGCTATATCTCACCGGCGCCCAGCTATCACCTACCACCAGGAGGTGGCCCCCTTTTCCCCAGAGCCTGTAGGAGCTGATGCACAGACTCTGGACGATGCCCCGTCTACAGACCTGCACCTTCAAGTCCAAGAGCTCACTAAAAGTGTAGCTGCACTAACCAAAACTGTGCAGTCCTTGCAGGTGTCCCCCAAAGGGAAGATCCAGCTGGCTTCCAGTCCGTAGGACATTCCGTGGCGACGACAGAGGATTCCATCAATCAGAGGGAGGAACAGCGACCACTACGACCAGGACAGACAACCCATCTGCCGCCGCTGTCACAAGACAGGACACTATGCAAGATACTGCAATAATTTAAACGAGCAAAACCTGGGGCAGAGGGCCAACCCCCAGGAGTAAGATCACCAGGCCCACAAAGCTGGCGAGATAAGTACGTGGGAGGATGACCGGTCCTACCTATCGTGGTTGACGGCTTTCCGATGAGCGCGTTGCTGGACACTGGATCCCAGGTGACCATTATGCCATATGTTCTTTATAAACGATACTGGACTGATTCGGACATTACGTGCCGTCCAGATGACCGTCTTAGCATCTATGCCAGCAATGGTCAACCCTTACCTCAGGTGGGGTATAAAGAAGTGAACATAAAGATTGGCAAAGTAGAGTTGCCATCACAAGAAATGATAATTGTTGACATTGATCGCCGAGAAAGTCATCCCATGATAACCTTAGGCACTAATGGCATTGAAAATTGTCTTTCAGAAATTATTGTCTTGTTACAGCAGGTTGCAGAGACCGCCAGTTCCAGTCAGCAGTGGGTTCTGCAGAGAGAGATCAGAGCCCTGATGAGAAGACAACAGGTAGAACCGTCTGGTGGGAAAATTGGCAGTGTCAGGATGAGTGACCCATTCCCCATTGCCATGCCCCCAAGAAATGAAATGTTGGTATGCTGTCGGGCAGCAATCGGTCTCAGGGGTAGAGATTACCAGGCCCTGGTAGAGCCCGTATACTCCGACAGTAGGCACCCCCTCTTGACAGCCAGGGGGGTAGTTGATGTCCGCCATGGGAGAGTGCCAGTCTGCATCCTGACTATTGGGGAAAAAGAGGTCTATTTGCCCCGGTATGCTACCCTTGCCAAATTATTCACCGTCAGTAACAACTCTATAAAGACAGTGGAACCCTTACCTCCATCCAAACCGGTGGAGGATAATGGCTCCAAGGGACAGATGGAGGACTGGTGTCAGAAGCTGCATGTGGGCACTGACTCCACCCCTCAACACCAAAAACATGGAGAATACCGGGTGGTCCAGGAGTACGAGCGGGTCTTCAGCAAACACCCACTAGACTTCGGGCAGGTAAAAGGGGTTCAACATCATATCCCCACGGGAGATTATCCACCCATTAAAGAGCGGTACCGGCCTGTACCCCCAGCTCACTACCAATGTGCCAAAGGGATGTTATGGGAGATGAAGGAGGCTGGGGTGATAAGAGATAGTTGTAGCCCCTGGGCAGCTCCATTAGTTCTCGTAAGGAAAAAGGATGGTACAATGACAATGTGTGTGGACTACAGGCAAATTAACTGCATTACACATGAGGATTCATACCCATTACCCAGGATTGAAGAGTCCCTAGCTGCACTAAAATCTGCTAATTATTTCTCTACTTTGGATCTCACCAGTGGGTATTGGCAGGTTCCTGTAGCAGAGGCGGATAAAGAAAAAAACGCATTTACAACCCCGATGGGCCTCAGCGAGTTCAACTGCATGCCATTCAGGCTCTGCAACGCCCCAGGAACCTTCCAGCGGTTGATGGAGTGCTGTCTAGGATATAAGAACTTCTAGACAGTCCTGCTGTACCTGGATGACATCCAAGTCCTATGAAGATCACCTGAAGCACCTGGCAGAGGTGTTCGAAGCCCTAGCTGGTTTTGGCCTAATGGTGAAGCCGTCAAAATGCCACCTGTTGAAGCCCAAGGTACAGTACCTTGGACATGTAGTAAGCGCTGAAGGTGTAGCACCAGACCCTGACAAGGTCACAGTAATCAAGGACTGGCCAAGACCCTCCACTATCAAGGAAGTGCAGCAGTTCCTCGGGTTGGTGGGCTACTACCGAAGATTTATCCAAGGCTTCACCAAGATGGCGGTACCCATGCAGGACCTCCTAGTAGGCCAATCCAGTAAGGCCAAAAACCCGAAGCCTCCATTTAAATGGGATAAGCTGGAAGACGAATCCTTCAGCAGGCTGAAGATGGCTCTCACGGGAGACGAGATCCTGGCCTACCCTGACTATGGCCAACCCTTCATACTCCATACAGACGCGAGCAATGTGGGGCTGGGAGCGGTGTTGTCCCAGATACAGCAGGGCAGAGAAAGAGTGATTGCCTATGCCAGCAGGAAGCTCCGGCCCACAGAAAGAAACCCTGATAACTACAGCTCCTTCAAGTTGGAGTTCCTCACCGTAGTCTGGGCCGTGACAGAGCGCTTCAAGCATTATCTCGCCTCCTCCAAATTCACCGTCTTCACAGACAACAACCCGCTGACGCACCTGGACACTGCAAAACTTGGTGCCCTGGAACAAAGATGGATGGCCCGACTGTCTAATTATGAGTTCACCATCAAGTACCGGGCTGGGCGCAAGAATGCAAACGCTGATGTGCTGTCCAGGATGCCTAACTTGCCAGATGGGGGAGAAGACTCGGAGGAACTGGAGGAGATAGAGATCCCCGCTTTCCACCGTCATGGGGTAACCTAGTGCTCCCACTGTGTAAAGAACAGGTGCTCCACCAACAGAGAGGCCACGTTCAATCCATTGCCCCACCATGGATGGGCAGAAAAGCAAGATGGTGACCCGGCTGTCCGCCTAGTTAAGGAGTTGCTGACACAAGCTGACTCACACCCTGATCCAGATGCTCCAGAGGAGACCAAACAGTTGTGGAAGGAGAAGGGCAAGTTATTCATCTATGAAGGGAAGCAGTGTCGAAGAGCCATCAACTCCCGGACACATGAACTGGTCTGGCAGGTGGTAGTCCCGAGGCGAGATGCGTCAATGGTCTTAGAAGCGTACCACGATGGATCAGGACACTTCGGATGGAAGAAGTTGGAAGTCCTGCTACGTGAGCGATTCTACTGGGCTGGCATGAGGAAAGCAATCGAGAGATGGTGTCGAGAATGTGGACCATGCAACCTGAGACGAAAAGACCGTGACAGCCAGAGGGTTCCCCTGCAGCCCATCATCACCAAACAGCCACTCGAACTGGTAGCCTTCGACCACGTGAAGCTAGCCCCAAGCAGGTCAGGCTATGTCTACGCTCTCACCATTGTAGACCACTACTCCCGGTTCCTGGTAGTAGAGCCAGTAAAGGACCAGACGGCTCAGACAGCAGCCAATGCTTTTCAACAGCACTTCTGTCGCCCGCACGGTTACCCTGACCGTGTGCTTACTGACCAAGGTCCAGCCATCGAAGCGAAAGTGTTCCAGGAATTCTGCAACCTGTACGGCTGCAAGAAAATCAGGACAACGCTGTATCACCTCCAAACCAACGGGTTGTGTGAGAAGATGAATCAGGTGGTGATGGACCTGTTGAAGACGTTGCCCCTGGAAGAAGGCAGCCTGGGGCCAGAGAAGTTGCCAGATCTGGTGGATCTATATAATCACATCCCGGTGAACTCCACCAACTGCACACTTACTTACCTGATGAGAGAAAGACCTGGTAAGCTGCCCATCGACCTGGACATGGGAGTCCTAACACCCGAGACCGCCTCACCGGATGCAGGCTGGGATACTGAGCGGCAGCACAAATACCGTAAAGTGCAAGAGAGTGTTGAAAGAAGTTTGTCCCAGGCCAGACAAAAGCAAGAGAAAACTTACAATCAACATGCACCTGCTGTTCCCCTGTCACCTGGAGAGCAAGTCCTTAAGAGGAAGAGGCGACTCCACAAATTGGATGACCAGTGGGAGGTAGAGCCGTACACCATCCTACCCTCGAGTCATGATATCACCAATGTGTGCCTCATTAGTAAGGATGGAGGAGAAACATCAGCAACAGTTTCAAGAGACCACTTGAAGAAATGTCCCGAGCAACTGCAGCACCCTAAAGAAGACAAAAATAGCCCTCAACCCACAGAGGAAGTGGAAGAAATGGTCAAGACGGTACTTGGAGAATTTCCCCGGTCGTGGGCACAAGTGAACAATGCAATTGTTGTGCCAGTCCTTACCTTTCTCCAACCAGCCCCTCAGGAAGTCCCGGAAGAGTTGGAAGAACAGTTGGCCCCGGAGGCAGAAGTTTCCCCATCAGCAGACCAGGAGAATCTACCCTCTGCTAGTAGCGAACCTGTCGTACCCACGGTAAGCCAAAGAATCCGTAGGAAGTTGCCCAACCTACCAGTATCACCTCAAAATACTAGTAGTGCAGTTCACACTGAACCCACCACAAAAGGGGTAGACATAAGGGACCAGGGTAGAGCACTGACAGATAGTGCATTACGTAGATCTACCAGAGCTGCAAAAGGTGAGCCCCCTGCTCGTTGGAGAATTTAAAAATGTAAAGTTTAAAGTATAAGAGAACTAAATTGTATGCTGTATATAGTTACCTGTAAAGATATAACAGAGATATTGCTGATTTTGAAATGTTTTATATGAGTGCATTTAACCTGTTTATCCAGTTACCCGAAAAGGGTCCAGAGACTTTTAGGTTATGGACAGTGAATAACCAAGAACTTTCCCTTATAAATAGTTGCACTTGTTAAAGTGCCCCTTATTGAAAGACCCTGAACAAAAACTCGTTGGAGGTGGCCGAAGACGTGGTCCAACACTTGGATCATCTTTCCCTGCAGCCATCCCAGGGCCTCCGTGGAGGGTTTTGGAAGGGTCCCTCAAATTACACCTTGCTCAGTGGAATGGACACCTGGTTGCAGATTATACTGTAACCTATCAAGGACTGTAATGTTTGTAAATATTCTAATGTGCCTGTTATTGTTAATGCTATTGTTACATTTGAAAAATATGTTCAGTCCCGGAGTACTGAAATTAACTAGAGGGGAATGTGGCACCCCAGAGGGCCTGGTTGCCACAGTGGTATTGCTTCCCTCAAAAGAGGTAATACCATGTCTGGAAGCAAGCAGGGGCCCTTTTGGTCAGGTACACTATACATGCAACACTTTCCTGGCTCCAGGCCAGCAAGGGGAGTTCCTCCCCTTGGCAACTGGTATCTGGGGGCGGGGTTAGTTTAGTCAGTGTCAAGTAGTTGATATTAGGGCATCCAGGAGAGAGGAGCTAGGGACTGGAGCTGAGGAAGCTCGTCCTAGCTGGACTACACAGAGAACCAGACACCAGAGTTCGAGGCTGTGGGGATTCCAGACCCAGCAGCAGATACCGCAGGGCAGGAGATTGCAGGTCTCCTGGCCCCATCAGACGCCCGGAGGCTCAGCAGCACAGAGGGACCAGTACCACCAAGGAGGAGCGAGGCATCCACAAGGCCCGAGTTGCCAGCCATACGGGTGAGCACAGCACATTAGACTCAGGGACGTGGGCTGCAACACAGCTACAAGCAGAATAGCCAAAGAGTATAGCAAGAACGGCAGGCCTACAACTCCACCTGTCCAGGAGGACTCTATGCTTGCTCCCAGACTGACCAGGCTCTTACTCCAGTCCAGGTCTGTTAAAAGTGTCATCAGTAAAGACCCTGGGACTGCACTGCACGGACTCTGTGGTTATTTCTGCACCGCGACACCCTGCACAACCACCATCATCCACTCACACTGCCCTGAAGCTACACTCTTCCTGTGGGGAGTTATACCACCCTTGCTGCCAAGCCATCAGCTTCAGCGGACTGTTCCACAGCGGCAGGCTCGTTAGCCGCACTCCACAGGTGGCGTATTCTGACATTATATATAGCCTATACACCTATACTACCCTTGGATTGACCGCCTGGGTCACGGACCGGGTCACTGCCACTGTGACTACAACCCCCAGCATCTACCAGCCCGGCTCCGAGTACCCCACGGCCCAGGGGGCGCGTCACACCCTCATGATCTTCCATACTCTATTATGGCCACCAGTTACTGATTAATTAAATACAATAATCATCTTTCCTTGTTCCACCCGATGCTCCGGTCTGCTGAGCCTTTGGAGGAAAGAATTGCACATCTCAGAACAGTGAGCGCCCTGTAATGACGTCATCGCGCCTGCCCTCTGACACGTCAGACCCCGAGGAAGAATGATGGGAGCGGAAGCTTCTGCTGATGCTCCCTCCTCCATCATCATTGCTCTCGCTGACAGCTGGAGCCCCCTTCCGGTTGTCAACAAGAGCAATGATGATGGAGGAGGGAGCGTCAGCAGGCAGTGCGGGTGCTGATAGGCGGAGGGAGACCAAGTGTAGGTGCTGAAACCAGGCCCCACCAGCTCACAGGCACCATAGCAGTGGCGTGGCCTGCCGCCATTGGCGTTAAGCCACTGTCTGCAGTTTATGAGCAGTGGCCGGTCTGTTAAGTAAAGCTTCAGAGCCTCAGGATCGGGCCAGCTTTTGTCCCCTCCGCACTTCTCCACTGCTGCACAGGTAAAGCTGCCTGATATAGCAGTATTGGAGAGCGCACAGTTCTAGTCAGTGGCTTCACCATGCCACCCACCCAAAATGTCTTCAGAATCGCACTGCCTACTGAAAATAATGAAGCTGCTAGGTAGAGGAGCGGTGTGCTCCTAAAGATTGATCTAGAGAAAAACCCTATAATTGGCTCTAAACTCCTTTCCAAAAATGATCTAATAGTTTAATCTAATAATCACATTCCAAAGAACATAGGACATGTGATGGATCCCCTCTGCCGGATCCAACCTTGTAGATCGCTTGCCATCTATGAGAGCAGAGCACCACCTATGCACTTATATGTGAAGGTACTGGTTTATAATGAACAAACAATGGTGTCAGTAATGAAAAGTAATGGTTAGCAGAGGACGGGGTACAGGTTTATCATAAGGAATAAAAATCTTTGGACTCTGCTGGAAGTCTTGGGTTATGTTGAGTAGATGAAGAATAAAATGTGAACTGTGATTTGCCAGGTGCTGATCTTTTGTATTTTGTTGCATTTTTGGTGTAACTTTGACACAGTTTACAACAGAAGAAGTGCAACAATCTCACTGCAATACACATCAAAGCAGCCAAGCAAGACTTGCATGATGGCACCCCAGCATTGTACGGCTGCAGTTGCCACAATACTTCCGATGGTCCATGCGGTTCCATGTGATGTCATGCTGCTCTGTGATGTCACATTGGTCCATAGCTCCAGATTTCACTCTTCTAGGTGTTCCATGAAGTTACTTTCTGATGTCATACCGCCTTGTGACATCACATAACCAGTGACTTATGCACTCAGCCATCTTGATTCCTTCTGTGGACCTTTGACGTCTGACGTGTGAAGGTGCACTTTTCTTCAGCTCAGTGATCTTTTGATTGTGATAGTAGCACAACATGAGTGATAGAGTCGGAAAAAAACGGAAAAAGATCTCCAACAGAGAAGAGACCACTAATTCTACCAAGAAGGATGGTCTCTTATGTCAGGATAGAGATGTCCCTCATAACACCAGAGAGGACGTCAATGGGGAGAGGAATTCTCCCAACTCACATTCTCTCCAAAGACCAAGAGAGAAGTCTGGGTCTCGGGACTCGAGGACCAAAGATGAGGCTCCTTATAAAAAAAGGAGATGCCTTGATGCTGGAGAGCATCAGGCCCTAAACAGCCCTCAAAAAACTCAGGTGGACACCGGAGTTTTAAAGAGAAAGAGAGAAGAAGACCATGTGGAAGTGAAACAATCTATCACTGGAGGTGAAGGAACGAGCCGATCCTGTGTTAATGAGGCCAAAAGACCAAAACCAGACACCAACTTTTGCCCAATAGCAGGTAAGATGTAAAATTAATCATTATTGTTCTAAATGTACAATTTAGGTGCTAAACACTTCTGTTACCAAGATACCTGTATTCAAACCCTAGCAGTATGTCTTCTGCTGCAGGATAAAATAGATTCTAGTTGAGTTAAAACAATGATCTTTATTGATACATTTTAAAAAACAAAGGAACAGGGTAGGACAAAAAAGCTCCAATGGAGAGAGACAATGGAGTAGCTTGGTTACATCAGATCCATTCTAATAATCAAATTGAAAATACAACTAGATCAATATAGGAGTATGGCATGACAGATAATATATTTCCTAGGGTAACAATGACACAATGCCTATATACAATATTGATACATGTGAAGAGACCTGTCTCCTGAAGCAAGAGAACAAGGCAAGATAACATGCAATATAAGATGGAAAATTAGTGTAATCAGGGGCATAATCCCAACTAATAGATGGATGGATGTAAAACAAACTAACGACATCTTTATCGCCAAGCCTATTGGTGTGCAAAAAAATCAGATCCCATATGGACCATCTGTATTGCCTCCAATTTTCCCAGATACTTTGCAATTATTAGCAGAGGAAACTGAGCTCGGTTTAGTGAATTTTCTTAACTGCCTGTGTATAAAAACGGATGATGCCATATGGATGACAAATTATCTGTTTTTTTCTGGATAAAAATCAGACTTTTTCTTATTTTCTTATGTGTAATTTTGCCGAGTGATGATTTAATATTTTACCCTTTTTGTCTCAGCAGGAGAAGGCTCCATCCAGACAGATGACATCTCGCCCACTGTGCCAGACACCCTGTCTGTGGAAAGTTTCACCTACCACAATGTTCTTGGTCAAGGACACTTTGGAAAGGTTTGTGATTTTTATCTTTCTCCAATTTGTACATTTATTTAATGTCTATAAACTGCTAAACACATAGAAAGGTTAGATGGGTCACTTTCTGGTTAGAAGTGATCACCAACATCATTGATCAGAAATGTAGTCAAGGCTGTCTCCTTTGAAAAACAGCACCACACCTGCCTACAGGTTGTGTCTGGTATTGCAGTCAGGCTACATTAAAGTCAAAGACTCTGTATTACAATTCCACATACAACCTGTAGACAACGATATGATGCGGTTTGGGCAGAAAGTAGCTACAGTATACTTTTGTGATCCAGGACAAACTCTTTTTAGCTGGTTAGAGGTTATAACAATTTCCTGAATTTGTAGGGAAACTGACATCAAATATTTAATATCACATGTGAAACGCAACATTACATGGTGTTCAGTAAAACTGATGGACTTTGTGTGTAATGCACGGATGTGCCGGATCCTCCAGAGCTAAAACCGCTCTTTATAGCCACTCTCTTCCCCTGGCTAATACAAATGGGCAGTGGTATACTGTGGGTTGCCCGGGGCAAGGCAAGGATTTTGTGCCCCCTAACCCTTGGACCATTAGCATTCCCTGTGTCCCTTCCACCAGTTCAGATGTGAAGAGGCCATGGCGGGTACATGATGCTTGGCTTTCTGATACAAATCTTCTCTGCTCTTGCAGATTATTGCACCTCGTACCCCAGATATCTTATTTCTGCTCCTCTTTCAGGTGTTGTTGGCCTCGGAGAAAGTCAGCGGACATCAGCTGGCAATTAAGATTTTAAAGAAGAGGCGGCTATTAAAGGAAAGGAGCACGACAGCGGCAATGAAAGAAAAGCTGTTGCTGCAGATTGCAGAGCGGAGCCCCTTCCTTTGCGCCTCGTACGCCACGTTCCAGACATCGGTAAGAGCTCCCGCTTCTATCATTGACTCCTTTTACCCCTTAGCCCGTTGATATATAATCAGCACAATTCTAGTATAGTATTATATGATGTAGTATAATGTGAAGGACATCACCTGCCTGATATCGGCAAAAGGGGATTATAGACATGGGCCCCAAATGGGGGTGTCTGGGACGTTTTGAGGGTCTTAAAATGAGCAGCAAATTTTGGGGTGAAATAAAAAAAATGAACCAAGACAGGTCACATCTTTATGTTCAAGGGTGAATACGTTACATATAATCACTGGAAACTGTCAGCAGGTTTGTCTTCAGAGACAACCCCCACAATTCATTTTTTTATGGATCACTATGAATTATATTTTGATTTAACGTCGTCTTCTCCGTCTCCCCAGGATTATCTCTTCTATGTGATGGATTACATGTCTGGAGGAGACCTCCATCATCTGATTAAGAAAAAAGCCCCATTTGACATTGAGACCACCAGGTAAGATTGGCCGGGGGTCTACATGGAGAATATAGGGGGGTGTACAAGGGTTATAGAACTACTGTTGTTTGGCCAGGATGATTGATGACATCCAATATGGCGGTCACTGTCATCCACCCGGCACAAGCTCCGGGAGAGAACAGATCTTCAGATGTGCAGCAATGCGTCCTCCATATCAGTGCGGATGAGGAACGGGGTCGATTGACATGTTTTTCTCTCTTTCCTATCAGGTTGTACATGGCTGAACTTACCTGCGGCCTCCAGTTCCTCCATTCCAGAGGCATTATACACCGGTAATGAATTGTATAATATTCTCTTATAATATCGGTCATTATATAGATTATTCCTGGGGTACTGCAGGTGGGAGATTTACCCCTTACATCTGGATACACATACAGATATACACACTATATATCCAGATACACACCTTTATATACTGCTGTACACATACATGTAGATAAATTCACAATATTTCTATCAGTTTATCCACATTCTGTCTTTCTAATAACTATTTTTTCTTCTCTTCCAGAGACCTGAAGCCATTAAACATCTTCATAGACAGTGACGGCCACGTCAGGATCGGGGACTTCGGCCTCGCGAAAATCAATTTACACGAAGATCAGAAAGTTTCTGGATATGCAGGAACCCGTAGATACATGGCTCCTGAAGTAAGGAACACGTCATTCTATTACATAGTGATTACTGGATTTCCTGTTATTAATGCCAGATCATCAGGTTAAGAATTCAGTCGTTCCCCCCTGACCACACATTATACACGGGCATCAGTGGCCCCCATACACTGGACACATACCACACAGATGACCCCATACACTGGACAATTACCACACAGATGCCCCCATACACTGGACACATACCACACAGATGCCCCCATACACTGGACAATAACCACACAGATGCCCCCATACACTGGTAGATCCCACCGGGCTGCAACAGACCCCCCGCTCTCATCCAGAACACTGCACCCCTTCTGGTGTGAGTCTCGCCCCCTTCGGACCCCCATACTGTACAGTACATGGAGGTCTGTTGTCCTCACCTGCGTCCTATGCTGCTTGCTGTTAAGCAACGTCTCATTACTGGTTTGTCGTTTGTCGAGCAACGACACATCCTAAAGATTCCATGATGAATAAGTTACAGAGACCAGAGTCATGGACAGAGATCACCCCCAACTCACTGACTGTTTCCATCTCTTCCTCCTCTATATACTCACAGGTTTTCCGTAGAGAAACGTTTGACGGAGCCGTAGATTGGTTTTCGCTTGGTGTAATTTTGTGCCAAATGTCATCTGGAAAATATCCATTTTACAACGGGAACGACAGGATGAGACTGAAAATGTCCATTTTGTGGGATGACCCGATCTATCCACAAGACCTCAACCCCGAAATAAAGGACATGATTAACAACGTAAGTATAATATATATCGGAAGGCAGGAAGCAGTGGTGTAATGTGGGGGAGTCACAGAGGCGTTACCCCAGGGGCCAAATTCAATGGGGAGTAATATTTTGGGATTAGGACTAAGGTTAGGGTTAGGGTTTTTTAGTATTAGGGCTAGGATTAGATATGGGCCTAGTAATAGAGGTAGGGTTAGGTTGGAAGGGATTAGGGCTAGGATTAGGGTTAGGGTTACAACTAGGGTATAAACACATAAAAAACAGACAAAAAAATAATAAGTAGGAGAAAAGTATTATAAAATATGTACAATGTTATAAAAACAGACAAAAAAATAATAAAAAGTAGAAAAAAAGGATTATAAAATTTGTAAAAAGTTATTTGTTTATTTGATGTCAGATTTCTGCAAAAAAACTGAAATAAAACTAGAGAGCCAAAGGGCAAACCATAATGGCATCAGTATTTTCTTTAGTTGCAGTGCATGTGCCCGGGGGTTAGGGGGAGCAATTCTGGACAGGTGGAAGGGACTCAGGAAGTGTTAACGCTCCCCAGGTCAAGAGGTGCAATACCTACCTTCCCCCGAGCGCTGGCAACCCATGCTACACCACTGCCAGGGAGAAGAAATAATGAATATTGTCAGTCACCCAGGATGATGGACTCTTTTTGTATTTATTCCTCAGCTTCTCTGTAAATCCGCTGACAATCGGCGATCATTTGTGAAAGAGAGATTGAGGACACATCCGTTGTTCGAGACAATTGATTGGTTGGCATTAGAATCTGGAAGAATCTCTCCACCAGTCTACGTGGAGCCGGTAAGTACCTAACACCATGGGGGCTTTTTTGGGAGATGTCTGAGAGTAGACAGTGGTCCATTACAGGGACAAGGATTAGATCCCTTTAAGGTGTTGTTTGACACCCCTACCACTTTATACTCCTCCCCTTGGTGCCCTATAGCAATTGCCTGTGCTGCCTCTATGGTTGGGGTATATCCGCAGCATTGCACATTTGCATCATTAAATCTAGATATAACTTTATGGGACGGGCCTCCAGGGTTCTAGACGGAAGTTGTAATTTTAATCCGGATATTAGTAAACTCTGACACCAAACTTTCTTCTTACAGACACCAGTGCAGGATGACGTCATTCCCGTTGTGACCATGCTGAACACAAGAAAACCGCGAGGGCCTCCAATAACACCTGAGGAACAGCGGCATTTCATCAACTTCAGCCATGTCAGCTGCAGGTGGAAAAATCTCCAACCAGAGAACCTGAGGAGAACAACATCTAACTCCAGCAGTTCTTCTGGACAAGGAGCTCTGATAGATAATGTAAGTCTCTGGAGTAGGGAGAGGCTTTAGTTTCTTTATCTCTGTCTGAGAAGAAGCTTGCTACAGCAGAAACCTTCTTCCAATTTTTACATTCAAGGCCAATCAAGTTAAAGGGGTTGTCAAGGCTGAAATTGAAAGTCTGCAGCTATCTATGTATGTGATCACAGACTGCCGACGATTAACTGTGCAATGCGCACACTGTCATGGTTGCCCTGTATTCCCTGTGTGGGTGGTCACGTTGCCAGATGCATTTTGCAAACTTGCGGTCACATGCCGACTAGACTTATCTAACTTCTCTCAACTCTCTTCAATAGAAACATAGAGTGATTGCAGACTTTTCATTTCATCCTTTTATGATCACTCTTTTAGGCAAAGCCACTTTGATTAGCTTTTATTCATAGATGTGAATTTAACTCTTTCTTTTTTCATTGTCTCACAGCATTTATTTTCATCCAGCACGTCATCATCATCATCCGGATCATCAATCATAGTTCTTCTGTGATCATCATCACTGTTCACCTCATGCAGAACATTTTTGTGGAGGTGCGGCACAAACAGCGGAAGACCTAAGTTTGCCAAAATGAAGAGTAGTCCTTCCATCACGCTTCGTAGAGTTTTTCCCCACTGGGGTTTTTTCACTCTACGACCTGCAGAAGAATGACTCTTCATAACTTGAAGCAAATTATCATCTAATGTAGATGATTGATCCTTGCATGAGATATTAAATGCAATACAATATCTGAGAATGTTACTTGCTCCTTTGTTTATGCTTTCTAATTTCTTATTGGAAGGAACAGGATCTATTGTAGAAACCATTGGGCTTTAGTAGCAATTGTCGCTCATGTTTTTAATTTCTTATTGGAAGAGTTCTATGAATATTCCTTTAATTTCCGAATTCCTTATTGGAAGGAGTTAACTTTACAAATATCTCTTATTAACAGTTGACTACTTCATCATCATCTACTATTGTGTGCACTTGGAAATTTCTTTGTACATCTGGCTATGTGCACACTCTGCGTTTTTGCAGCGTTTTTTCCACGAGGAAATGCACCAAAAAATGTTAGGTAACCCGTCTGCCAGCTAATGCAATGACAATCTTGATGTGCTGTGTACACGATCCAGAATTTTCTGCTCAGGATTGTCATTGCGTTAAAATCCACAGCATGTCCATTCTTTGAAGAGTTTCTGCAGTGTTTCCCACCCATTGAGGTCAACTGAACCGCAGCAAACCAGCAGGTATACACTGTGTGCAGAATTATTAGGCAAATGAGTATTTTGAGCACATGACACTTTTTATACATGTTGTCCTACTCCAAGCTGCATAGGCTTGAGAGCCAACTACCTATTCAGTAAATCTGGTGATGTGCATCTCTGTAATGAGGAGGGGTGTTGGCCAATGACATCAACACCCTATATAAGGTGTGCTTAATTATTAGGCAACTCCCTTTCCTTTGGCAAAATGGGTCAGAAGAGAGATTTTACAGGCTCTGAAAAGTCCAAAATTGTGAGATGTCTTGCAGAGGGACGTAGCAGTCTTGAAATTTCCAAACTTTTGAAGCGTAATCACCGAACAATCAAGCGTTTCATGGCAAATAGCCAATAGGGTTGCAAGAAGCGTGTTGGCCAAAAAAGGCGCAAAATAACTGCCCATGAATTGAGGAAAATCAAGCGTGAAGCTGCCAAGATGCCATTCGCCACCAGTTTTGCCATATTTCAGAGCTGCAACGTTACTGGAGTATCTAAAAGCACAAGGTGTGCGATACTCAGGGACATGGCTAAGGTAAGGAAGGCTGAAAAACGACCACCTTTGAACAAGAAACATAAGATAAAATGTCAAGAATGGGCCAAGAAATATCTTAAGACTGATTTTTCAAAGGTTTTATGGACTGATGAAATGAGAGTGACTCTTGATGGGCCAGATGGATGGGCCAGAGGCTGGATCAGTGAAGGGCAGAGAGCTCCACTCCGACTCAAACGCCAGCAAGATGGGGGTGGGGTACTGGTATGGGCTGGTATCATCAAAGATGAACTTGTGGGACCTTTTCGGGTTGAGGATGGAGTGAAGCTCAACTCCCAGACCTACTGCCAGTTTCTGGAAGACAACTTCTTCAAGCAGTGGTACAGGAAGAAGTCGGTATCCTTCAAGAAAAACATGATTTTCATGCAGGACAATGCTCCATCACATGCATCCAACTACTCCACAGCGTGGCTGGTCAGTAAAGGTCTAGAAGAAGAAAAAATAATGACATGGCCCCCTTGTTCAACTGATCTGAACCCCATAGAGAACCTGTGGTCCATCTTAAAATGTGAGATCTACAGGGAGGGAAAACAGTACACCTCTCGGAACAGTGTCTGGAAGGCTGTGGTGGCTGCTGCACGCTATGTTGATCGAAAACAGATCAAGCAACTGACAGAATCTATGGATGGAAGGCTGGTGAGTGTCATCATAAAGAAAGGTGGCTATATTGATCACTAATTTTTTTCTTTTTTGTTTTTGCATGTCAGAAATGTTTATTTCTAAATTTTGTGCACTGATACTGGTTTACCTGGTGAAAATAAACAAGTGAGATGGGATTATATTTGGTTTTTATTAAGTTGCCTAATAATTCTGCACAGTAATAGTTACCTGCACAAACAGATATCCTCCTAAGATAGCCAAATCTAAGAAAACCCCACTCCAACTTCCAAAAATATTAAGCTTGGATATTTATGAGTCTTTTGGGTTGATTGAGAACATAGTTGTTGATCAATAATAAAAATAATCCTCTAAAATACAACTTGCCTAATAATTCTGCACACAGTGTAAATATATCTGCGGATTTGCTGCAGATGTTTCCTGCGTATTTGACTGACTCAATTCAAGTCAATGAGTCAAATACACTACAAAAGCGCCGCAAAATTGCTAAAAAGAATGGCACCCGGGCCGGAGAAGAAGACTACTCCCATCATCCGACTGCCACTCCCACTGATAACAGTGAGAGCGGCGCGACTGAGGGGAGAAGTTGTCTCCTCAGCCAAGCCGGTGTCTCTGTGCGGTGTTAAAAAATAAATAAATAAATTAAAATCTACATTAAAATAAAAACACCTTTCATTCTCACCTGTCCGGCGTCCTCCTGATGTCCCGGCAACCCAATCACCCGGCGGCCGGCGGTACACTGACGGGAGCGCGCACACTCCTGGCAGTGTTCATCTCTGCGCTGCCGGGACTGAGTTGACCTGAGTTCATCCGCTGAAGAACAGCTGACGAGCTCCAGGACCTCACTTTACGGCAAATGTGCTGTGTGGAAATATTCCCACGCAAAACTGATGCGGTAAATGAGGTCACCAGAGCTGATCAGCTGATCTTCAGCTGATGAACTCAGGTGAACTCAGCCTGCAACACAGAGATGTACACTGACAAGAGTAATCACACTCCTATCAGTGTATAGTGCTGTCTTCTACAGCAGTCACATCAGTGATTAATGTGGCTGCTGTAGAAGTGACCCAGATTACGTCATGATGGTGGACAGGTGAGGGATATGGTTGTTTTTATTTTTATTTTTTACAGGAGACTAGGGATTCAGATATTAGGAGAATAATAAATAAATTATTAAAGCCATGAGTAATTTTATTTCAATAAAAGACTTTATTCTGGCCGTGTCTTTATTGAAAAAGTGTCGTAAACTTAAGTACGGGTTTAGCAATGTAGCCTTCTTATAGACACCTCTTAATTACTAACCTGGGCTTTATGTCAGCCGCCAATGCAAGGGTGACTTAATCCCCAACCTTATTACCCCACTCACCAGTGCGAAGGGCGAGGCTAAGCACCAGGTTTGGCGCATCTTATGGATGCGCTGTTTCTGGGACTGCTGAGAGCTGAAATTATTAGCCGTGGATGGGACCAAGTTCCATGGCCCCTTCCCTTGCTATTAATATTAGCCGGCAGTTGTTTGTTTTGCCTTTACTGGTTAGATTTTATAGGAGGACCCTACGTAAAAAATTTTCTGGGGTCCCCCTGTAATCTAGCCAGTAAAGGCTAAGCAAACAGTTATGGGCTGTTATTAATAGCCAGGGAACATTTTTGTCTAATGGCTCCTTCCCCGGCTACTAATATCAGCTCCCAGCGGTCAGCTTTCCCTCTGCTGGTTAAAAAAATGACACGGGAGCCCACAAATTTTTTTTAAATTTTAGGCTATGTGCCCACGATCTGGACGTAGCAGCGCTTTGGATGCAGCATATTTTTGATGCGTCCAAAACGCTGTGTTCTATTGAATTTCCACATTTAATACATTCTAGTGGTCAAATTTCTGTTGCAGAGACTAGCGACTCTGCAAGAGAATTTGAAATGCTGCGGTCCCTTTAGACGCATCGCATGTCAGTGTCCACGGGTGATCCACAGCCTCAGATGCACGCATAGTGGACATGGACTTTCTAGAAATCCCATCCACTATGTTGTAACATCTTAACGCTGCTGGTTTGATTCTGTATAAATGACTCACCCCCTGGGCCGTGGGGCATTCGGAACCGGGCTTCAGTGTGATGATGGGGGTAGTAGTGGCAACCCGGTCCGTGGCTCAGGGTGGTCAGACCAGTGGCAGACTTCTATATGTTTTGCAATGTCCGACTACGCCACCCGTGGATTGCGGTCAGGACTAACTGCTGCTGCAGTGCAGACCGCTGGGGCAGATGTAAATGTGCAGCACTGAATAGTACAACTCCCCACGGGAGGAGTATGGCCCCAGGGCAGTATATAATGGATGATGGAGGGGATGATTCCGACAGCAATAGCCAGGAAACGGAGGCCTCTTAAACAGTTCAGGGTCTTTATTAGAACAGGTGAAACGACCCAAAAACAGGCCCGGCTAGGAGGGGGCCTGGATGTCTGAGAACTAGCGGGAAGCTGGCCCTGATCAGGGTGAGGGTGTAGGCCTACCATGCTCTCTGCGCTCTCTCTGGCTATTTCCCTCCTCGTGGTGTAATAGCCCACGTTCCTGAGATCACCGTGTCTTCTCGCCCGTATGGCTGGCGACTTGGGTCCCTTTTTACTCTTGGCCTGGTGTGGCTTCACCGGTCCCTTCTGCTGTGGCGGAACCTTCGGGCTTCTTAGGCCAAAGGACATACAGTCCCCTGCGGACTGGTTATTTGCTGTAGAACTTGGAATCCTAACAGCCTCGGACACCAAATTCCGGTGGATTAGCTTCTCTATCTGCCAGGACAGGCTCACTTCGCCTCTTTCCCCTGGCTCTCCTACTGCCACACGGCCTCTTAGGCTGCAACACAACTGTCTGTCCCTGCTCTGGGACACCTCTCAATCCAGAGACAGGTTGTCCAGTTCTCTTCTAACCCTGCCCCCAGTTCCAGCTTTTATAGGGGCAGCCTGCTCCCCCTACTGGCCTGGGACAGGAGGTGCTGCATGCTAATGGTACCTGACCAGAGAACCTCCCCCTTGCTCTCAGACACAGCTTTATTATACATTTGTGGCATCCAGGCCAGGGTGACACATTCCCCCCTAGGAAAATTTAGTACTCCAGGACTAAACAAGAAACAAGAATAATATGCATGACCATAAAACATTAGTAGACAAACGACGCACAGGTTGAGTTCTTAAGGTCACAGTGTGGTCTGTGACCGGGTGTCCATATCACCAACACAACGGGGAGCCTTAGCCAGGTGGGGGTCTGTCCTAGCCCCAAGTCCTTTACAGTCTTAGTTCATTCCTTGGTTAGGCTCCGAACGCAGTCCATACAAAGTCCCGGTTATTAAAAGTTCATAACCTTTGAGTCCGTGCAGCAACTGTAAGAAACTGAAATACACAATTACTAATCATGCATGTAACTTTGCAAACATTTCAACACTTGGCAACAGGATTATTTACAGTTTTAGTGCACCCTATATTTTCCGGTGAGCGGGTATCTGCCCCTTTGTGCTCCTGGTTGACCTGCGTAACCCACTGTCTGGTGGTGGTCTAACCTGGTTTTCTTCACTAACATTTAGGGTACAGTAACTGGCTAGACTTACAGGCAGGGCAGGCAGCTGTCTGCGGGTCCTTTGGCTTACCGCAGGCATGGCAGGCTCACTGTCAGCAGAGGGTTGATTCTCCTGGGCTGCTGGTACAGGCTCTTCTGCCTCTGGAACTGCTTGTTCGTCTTCACTTTCCCGCTCTGGTGTAGGTTGCTGCTGAGTTGGTTGCAGGAAATGCAGGACGGGTACCACTATGGCACCGTTTATTCGAGTCCAGGACTGAGGGAACTCTCCGAGAACGGTGCTGATCATTTCTTCCTTGTCCTCTGCGGGTTCAAGGTCTCTTTGATCCTTTTCTGCATTCTGGAGTTGCTCGGGGCACCTTTTTAGGTGGTCTCTGGAGACGGAACTAGTGGTTTCTCCTCCATCCTTAGTGACCACGCATACCTTCGGGTTGTCGTGATCAGACTGCAGTACTGTGTAGGGTTCCCTTTCCCACTGGTCGTCCAGCTTGTGTAGCCTTCTCTTTCGCTTCAGGACCTGCTCACCAGGTTCTAGGGGACCAGCAGGGGCGTCCTGGTTGAAGAGTCTCTCTTGCCTTTCTCTTACTTGGGCCAGGCTCTTCTCCACACTCTCCTGTACCTTCTTGTACTGCAGTCGCCTTTCCGTATCCCAGTCCGCATCTGGGGAGGTGTCCTCGGGTGTTAGGACTCCCATCTCCAGGTCTATAGGCAGCTTACCTGGTCTGGCTCGCATCAGGTAAGCCGGGGTGCAGTTTGTAGCATTCACCGGGATATGGTTGTATAAGTCTGTCAGGTTCGGTAGTTTTTCTGGCCACAGGCTGCGTTCCTCCAGGGGCAACGTCTTCAGGAGATCAATGACGATATTGTTCATTTTCTCACACATCCCGTTGGTTTGTGGGTGGTAAGGCGTTGTCCGAATCTTCTTACAGCCATAGAGGTTGCAGAACTCTTGGAAGATTTCGGCCTCAAACGCTGGACCCTGGTCTGTCAGGACTTTTTTCGGATACCCGTGTGGGCGGCAGAAGTATTGCTGGAAGGCTCTGGCCGCCGTTTGAGCTGTCAAGTCTTTACAGGGACCACCACTAGAAATCGGGAATAGTGGTCCACGATTGTCAGGGCATAAACGTATCCCGACCGGCTTGGAGCCAATTTGACGTGGTCCAGAGCTACCAGCTCAAGAGGCTGCGTGGTGACGATGGGTCTCAAGGGTGTCTTCTGGCTGGTGCGGTCCTTCCTCCTTAGGTTACAAGGGCCACAGTCTCTGCACCACTTCTCTATAGCCCCTCTCATGCCGACACAAAAGAACCGTCCTCTTAGCAGGAACTCCAGTTTCTTCCAGCCGAAGTGCCCCGCTCTGTCATGGTAAGCCCCCAGGACCATAGCTGCATCCCACCTTGGGACCACGACTTGCCGGGTCAGCTCATGTGTCCAGTGGTTGACAAGTCTTCTGCACAGCTTTCCTTCATAGAGGAACAGCTTGCTCTTCTCTTTCCATAGCTGCTTGGCTTCCTCTGGAGCATCCGGATCTAAGCGGGCGTCTTCCTGGGTCAGTAGGTCTTTCACCATGCGGATTGCAGGGTCACTATCTTGGGTCTCGGCCCAGCTGTGGTGAGGTAGGGGATTGATAATAACGGTTGTTAAATCTTCCTCCTTCACGCGGTGGGAGTATTGAGCGGCTCCATACCGGTGAAACGCGGGGAGTTCTACCTCCTCCAGCTCTTCTGGGTCTTCGTCACCTTCAGGTACGTGAGGCATTCTCGATAGGGTGTCAGCATTGGCATTGGTTTTGCCGGCCCGGTACTTGATCACGAAGTCATAATTCGAGAGTCGCGCCATCCACCACTGTTCTAGGGCACCTAGTCTTGCATTGTCCAGGTGTGTCAACGGGTTGTTGTCCGTGTACACGGTGAACTTTGCGGAGGCCAGGTAATGCTTAAACCGTTCTGTGATGGCCCACACCACTGGCAAGAATTCTAGCTTGAAGGAGCTGTAATTCTCCGGGTTCCTTTCAGTGGGCCTCAGCTTCCGGCTAGCATACGAGATCACCCTTTCTTTGACCTGTTGGTTTTGCGACAGTACGGCTTCCAGCCCCACATTACTGGCGTCTGTGTGGAGAATAAAAGGCTGGCCATAATCGGAGTAGGCTAGGATCACATCCCCTGTGAGGGCCTTCTTCAACTTGCGGAAGGACTCCTCTTCCGGCTTGTCCCACTTGAAGGGTGGCTTTTGGCTTCTGGACTTAGACTGTCCTATCAGGAGGTCCTGCATAGGGGCTGCCATCTTAGTGAACCCGGGGATGAACCTTCGGTAGTAGCCTACCAACCCGAGAAACTGCCTCACTTCTTTGATGTTTGAGGGGCTTGGCCAGCTCTTGATTACTGTGACTTTGTCAGGGTCGGGGGCTACTCCTTCTGCACTTACCACGTGCCCTAGGTACTGGACCTTCGGTTTCAACAAGTGACACTTTGATGGTTTCACCTTCAGGCCATAGCCTGCCAGGGCTTCGAACACCTCTGCCAGGTGTTTTAGATGGTCTTCGTAGGTCTTCGAATAGACGATCACGTCGTCCAGGTAAAGTAGGACCGTCTCGAAGTTTCGGTGCCCTAGACAGCATTCCATCAGCCTCTGGAAGGTCCCTGGTGCGTTGCAGAGCCTGAAGGGCATACAGTTGAACTCGCTCAGTCCCATCGGGGTGGTGAAGGCGGTCTTCTCCTTGTCAGCCTCTGCCACAGGAACCTGCCAGTACCCATAGTAAGGTCCAAAGTAGAAAAGAAGTTAGCTGATTTTAGTGCGGCTAAAGACTCCTCTATTCTAGGCAGCGGATATGCGTGTTTATGGGTGATACGGTTGATTTGTCTATAGTCCACGCACATTCTCATGGTGCCGTCTTTCTTTTTTACCAGAACCAAGGGGGCTGCCCAGGGGCTACAGCTATCTCTAATGACCCCAGCTTCTTTCATTTCTCTTAGCATGCCCTTTGTGTTCTGATAATGTGCAGGGGGTACAGGTCTGTGCCTCTCTTTTATTGGTGGGAGGCTCCATGTGGGGATGTGGTGTTCTACTCCCTTTACTCGGTCGAAGTCTAGCGGGTGCTTACTAAAGATTCTTTCGTACTCCTGAACCACCCGGTAGACTCCATGTTTTTGGTGCAGGGGAGTGGAGTCAGCACCCACATGGAGTTTCTGGCACCAGTCCTCCTTTTGCTTCTGGGAGCCATTACCCTCCGCCTGTGGAGATGGAGGCAAAGGCTCCACGGTCCTGATTGTTATGTTCTGCTACCAAAGCTAAGGAAAGAGAGGAGATCTGTCCCTACTATAAGACTCAGCTGAATCCCTACGATGTAACAGGGAACCTGATCCTGCGATCAGACCTGCTAAAGTCCTAATCTAGTCTGTACGGAGACCTATAGATGTGAGGAGGGAATCCCTACAAGTACTAAGGACTGGGAGGAATATGGGACACCTCCTAACAGAAATAGTAGCAGACAGACGAACAAACAAAATAGATAGAACATAGAGGTCCGTAGACCAAGCAAACTAACAGAGTTAGATACAGAGCACAGGCTAGCTAGAAAGTAGATATACAATGAAGTCCAGCAAAGCCAGAAGGGCGGAGCAGGATTAAATAGGCCAACAAGGTCATGTGACCAGCAAAGGAAAAAAAACCTAACAGCAAGGTTCTAACAGTACCCCCCCTTCTAAGAGGATCCTCCGGATCCCCTAGGACCAGGCTTATCAGGAAATCTCCTGTGAAACGCTCTGATAAGTCTGGACGCGGAAACATCATCTGACCTCACCCAAGAGTTATCCTCGGGTCCGAAACCTTTCCAGGCCACAAGATACTGCAAACTACCTCTATACCGTCTAGAGTCAAGGATGCGAGAAATTTCATATTCCCCGTCCTCCACCACCGGAGGAACAGAGGCAGAGGCGTCACCATCCGACACAACAGCTTTTTTTAACAGAGAGACATGAAAGACCGGATTAATTCTCCAGGAGGTAGGAACCTCCAACCTAACAGCAGATTGGTTGACAACCTGAAGCACCTTAAAGGGCCCTACAAACTTGGGACCCAACTTCTTAGAAGGAATCCTCAACCGCAGATTCCTAGAGGACAACCAAACCATGTCACCAACAGCGAACAAAACCTCCTGTCGTTTCCTATCAAAGTAGTCTTTAGATTTTCTGTTGGCCTCCTGAAGATTACCACGCACATCCGTCCAAACTCTTTCCAAATCACCGGAAAAATTCTCCTCCTCAGGCACGGCAGATCCCAACTTGGAGAACGACCCAAACGACGGATGTCTCCCAGAACAACAAAAAAAAGGCGAACAACCAGCAGAAGAAGATGTATGATTGTTCAGAGCAAATTCGGCAAGTGGCAGAAACTCAGACCACCCCTCTTGATTGTCTGCCACAAAACAACGCAAGAACTGCTCAACATCCTGGTTTTTCCTTTCTGTCTGGCCATTAGATTCAGGATGATATCCGGACGAAAACGACAAATGAATTCCCAACCTGTCACAAAAGGCACGCCAAAAACGAGCCACGAACTGAGGACCCCTATCAGAAACAATGTCAGTAGGAACGCCATGAAGTCTGACAATTTCCTTGACAAAGGCCTTAGCGAGAGTTTTAGCGCAGGGCAGTTTGACGAAGGGAACCAAGTGACACATCTTGCTAAAACGGTCCACGACCAAGCAAACTAACAGAGTTAGATACAGAGCACAGGCTAGCTAGAAAGTAGATATACAATGAAGTCCAGCAAAGCCAGAAGGGCGGAGCAGGATTAAATAGGCCAACAAGGTCATGTGACCAGCAAAGAAAAAAAAACCTAACAGCAAGGTTCTAACACTGATAGCTTTGTGTTCGACAGCAAACAGTTTGGCAAGGATAGCGTACCTAGGTAAGTGTACCTCCCTCTCCCCAATGTTGAGAATGCGGACGGGCACCCTCCCATGACGGATATCAACCACCCCCCGGCCTGTCAAAATGGTGGGCCTGCTGTCTGAGTACACGGGATCTACCATGGCTTGGTAGTCTCTACCTCTCAACCCGATTGCAGTCCGACACCAGATCATCATTTCACTTTTGGGGGCATGGAAATGGGGAATGGGTCACTCATTCTTACGCTACCGATCTCACCACCAGACAGTTCTACCTGCTGCCGTCTCATCAGGGCTTTTATCTCTTTGTTGAGGACTCTCTGTTGGCTGGAACTAGCATTCACCACCACCTGTTGTAGAATTACAATTACCTCTGAAAGACAATTTTCAATCACGTTAGTACCCACAGTTATTTTAGGGTGACTTTCACGACGATCAATGTCCACAATAATCACTCCATGTGCCGGCAGTTCAACTTTACCAATCTTAATGGTCATCTCCTTGAACCCCATCTGCGGCACGGGCAAGCCACTACTGGCGATGATGCTCAAGTTACTGTCTGGATACCGTGTGATATCAGCATCAGTCCAATACTGCTTAAAAAGTACATAAGGGATATTAGTTACTTGCGACCCGGTATCCAGCAAGGCGCTCATGGGGATACCGTCCAGCACCACGGGTAAAACCGGGCGCCCCCCAACGTACTTATTACGCCAATTGTAAGGGCCTGGTGATCTTATGCCTGGGGGTTGGCCCTCTGCCCCAGGTTGGACCCGTTTAAATTACAGTACCTGGAAATGTGTCTGGACTGGTTGCATCGACGGCAAATGGGCTGTCCATCTTCTACGTAGCGGTCTGTGGGCCTCCCTCGGAACGACGGGGTCCTCCTCTGTCGACGCCACGGGACATCCTCCGGACTTGAAGCCAACTCGATGGGTCTTGACGGGTCCACTTGTAACGCCTGGACGGTCCTGGTCAACGCCGCGATGCTCCTGGTCAGCTCCTGGACTTGGTGGTGTAGATCTTTCAACGGGGCTTGGTTCAGGGCCTGTGCATTGGCCCCCACAGAGTCCATAGAGGAGGGCGCTGCCTCCTGGTGATAGGTGAGAGCAGGGCGCTGGGGGTTTATAGTGCCACTTGTTGCGGGTTCACGGAGCACCCTTATGGCTCTGTCCTTGAATTGGGCAAAGGTCAGATCAGGGTTCTGAAAGAACATGAGGCGCAGCTGGGTCCTGTGGGCGCTAGACAGCAGACCTTCTATGAACTGTTCTGTTAGTAGCTTATCCGTATCCTGCACGCTGCCAGGGTCAGCTTGTTTGATGGCTCTCAAGGCTTCATGCAAATTTAGGGCATAGTCTCTGATGCTGTTCTGTGCCCACTGCTTACATCCGTAGAACCGCATTTTAATTTCAGCGGAGGTACGTGTATCAAAGGTACCCCGCATCCGGGCCAGAATGTCCTTTACAGTTCTTTTCTCCTCAGCGGGCCATGACTTTACCTCCCGCTGGGCTGCGCCAGTTAACTGCCCTGTCAGTATGCTGATCTTCTGTTCCTCTGTCAGGGGGTAAACTTGGAATAAACTGTACAGCCTTTCCTTAAAGTCAGTTAGTGCATGGGGCTCCCCTGAATACTTGGGCAGCCAGGCCGCTCCAGGGATGTAAGGCAGGAAGAATGGCATCACCGCTGCAGCAGCTGCGCTGGTGGAAGTGGGCGCCTCCGTGTCCGACATCTTCCTCCCCCCTAGTTAAGCGTGGCCTACCTTCCAACGATCCTCTTCTGTAGGCCGCGGCTCTGCTGGTGCTGCTCCGGACCAGAACCTTGCGTCGTGTCCTGGTGATGCCAGCGTCGCTCTCCCTCCCTTCCAGGACCTTGCGCAGCGTCAGTGCGTAGGGCGGAGCTTCGGGTCTCGCGCGGTTTGGACGTCCACGCCCCTCTTCTTCCCACGCGGCGCCCTGCAGATGGCGTCCGATGGCGGGAAAACGGCTGAAGTTGGCGGGAAGCTGCTGAAGATGG
This sequence comes from Phyllobates terribilis, assembly GCF_046119375.1. Lineage (NCBI taxonomy): Eukaryota > Metazoa > Chordata > Amphibia > Anura > Dendrobatidae > Phyllobates > Phyllobates terribilis. The sequence continues at coordinate 215,254,778 of NW_027362769.1, read as the reverse complement.
CGGGAGACGGCTGAAAATGGCGGGAAACGGCTCCGGATGGCGGGAAACCTGTACGTGTACAGTCTTTTTCAGGCGCGCAATACCCGTTTGTGGGGGGTTGGTCACAATCCTGCCGACTGCACCAAAGCTGACTCACACCCTGGGCTGTGGGGCACTCGGAATCGGGTTTCAGTGTGATGATGGGGGTAGATGGGGGTAGAAGTGGCAACCCGGTCTGTGGCTCAGGGTCTTCAAACCAGTGGCAGACTTCTATATGTTTTGCAATGTCAGACTACGCCACCCGTGGATTGCGGTCAGGACTAACCGCCGCTGCAGTGCAGACCGCTGGGGCAGATGTAAATGTGCAGCACTGAATAGTACAACTCCCCACGGGAGGAGTATGGCCCCAGGGCAGTATATAATGGATGATGGAGGGGATGATTCCGACAGCAATAGCCAGGAAACGGAGACCTCTTAAACAGTTCAGGGTCTTTATTAGAACAGGTGAAACGACCCAAAAACAGGCCCGGCTAGGAGGGGGCCTGGATGTCTGAGAGCAAGTGGGAAGCTGGCCCTGATCAGGGTGAGGGTGTAGGCCTACCGTGCTCTCTGCGCTCTCTCTGGCTATTTCCCTCCTCGTGGTGTAATAGTCCACGTTCCTGAGCTCACCGTGTCTTCTCGCCCGTATGGCTGGCGACTTGGGTCCCTTTTTACTCTTGGTCCCTTCTACTGTGGCGGAACCTCCGGGCTTCTTAGGCCAAAGGACATACAGTCCCCTGCGGACTGGTTATTGGCTGTAGGAATTGGAATCCTAACAGCCTCGGACACCAAAGTCCGGTGGATTAGCTTCTCTATCTGCCAGGACAGGCTCGCTTCGCCTCTTGCCCCTGGCTCGTGGCTCTCTTACTGCCCCATGGCCTCTTAGGCTGCAACACAACTGTCTGTCCCTGCTCTGGGACACCTCTCAATCCAGAGACAGGTTGTCCAGTTCTCTTCTAACCCTGCCCCCAGTTCCAGCTTTTATAGGGGCAGCCTGCTCCCCCTACTGGCCTGGGACAGGAGGTGCTGCATGCTAATGGTCCCTGACCAGAGAACCTCCCCCTTGCTCTCAGACACAGCTTTATTATACATTTGTGGTATCCAGGCCAGGGTGACACATAAACATGCGGTTTCAAACCCACAGTGGCTCCTGATCGTGGGCACGTACCCAAACTCACCCGCAGCATGTCAATTTCTGTAGTGGAGACGCCAGTCTCCGCTGCAGATTTTGACCGATGAAAGTGTTATTACATGCTGTGGGTCTGTATGTATTGACAACAAAAGTGCGGCATTAGAACACAGCGTTTTGGACGCAGCTAAAATACTCTGCATCCAAAGCGCTGCTGAGTGCTGATCGTGGGGACGTAGCAGTTAAACAAACAGCTGTGAGCTGTTATTTAAAACCAGGAAACTTGTTTGCCTAATGGCACATTCCTAGGCTAAAAATAGCAGCTCTCAGATGCCCCAGAAATTACATGAATGGGAATACTAATGAGATTGTTTTAGCTGACACCTAGTCCTTTTTTTTAGTGATGCCAATGTGTCAATCAGACCCTTTCCTTACTAAACATAATTAAAGTAAAGAGTTAAATAAACACACACAGAGGAAAACACTTTATTTGAAATACAACAGACACATTCTTTAATCATTTAAATTAACCAATATACTCACCCAAAGTCTGACGGTAATCAAAGGGTTAAAGCGATGTCATAGGTTACTTTTTTCAAATATCTTTATTTAGCTTCAAAAGGCATTCATTGATGTACAAATACGCATTAAAAATGCATGAAAAAAACACATCAAAAACACATCAAAATCATGGCAAAACACATTTTTTTTTAGCGTTTTACCTGCCAAGAGATGGAGAAACATTGCAGAAAGATCTGCAATCAAATCCTGAAAGTGCGCACATAGCCTTACTGGAACGTGTGGATTTGATCCAAAATGTTCCATCAATTGTGTATCAAGTACACTAACTACATCTTTGTCTATATATTTCAATGCTGATTTATAGGTTATTTACTTCAGATATTATTCTGCTCTATAATTGATCCACCAGTTTGACCCCATAGATCGGACAATATAATGCACTAAGTGCACAGTTTTTTAAATAAATAAATATTTTGCTCAATAAATTTTTAATACATAATAGATAAATATCTGAACACTTATTAAAGATTAGCCCTATATCAAGTACAGACTGATAATACTATGATCGCTTCTTTATTATCATTCAGGATTTCCCAGCTTCCATATACTATAGGAAGAGCTCTCCTTTTCTTCTTAATATAGTGAATGAATAAACATCTAAAATGTTCTTCTATATCTTTATGGGATTCCTCTTCCCAAATGGTAGAATAAAGGAGGGACATACCATAGATATGTAAAGCAGTGATATACCACTTATAATCTAGAAAGCCAGAGTAAGTTGGGAGGGTCTGATGCCAAACGACATTGCCTCCTGCTCCTTTACCTGGTGTCTCAATTTCAACAGTATCTGCAGTCTCAAGATTCAGATACAGTTGAATACAATGGAGGAGCAGAGAGGATACAAATCCCTGCTCCACAATTCACCCTGTGAATGCTGTGAATGTTGTGTTCATATTGTGTTGGGGGGCACTGTGAGGACATCATACTGTGTGGGTGGACACTGCAGACTTCATTCTCTGTTAAGGGGCACTGTGTAGGGCATGATACTGAGTTGGGTGCACTGCTGAAAAATTAGACTATAGTAGAAGAGAACTGTGGAGGCAGCTTAATATGTTGAGGGGCACTATGGGCACATCATACCGTGTTGAGACCACTGTAGGGGAATCATACTGTGTTGAGACCACTGTAGGGGAATCATACTGTGTTGAGGGTACTAATAGTTAATCATACTGTGTTGGGGCACTGTGGGGGCTTCAGACTATGTTGGGGGCATTGTGAGTGCTTCATAACATTTTGGGGTACTGAGAGGGCATCATACTGGTTTGGGGCATAGTGGTGCCTCATACTGTGCTGGGGACACAGTGCACCATAATGTGTGCATGGGTTGTTCGGTGGGGGCAAATTGTGTGGAGGAACTCACTGTGGACTCATCCTTCTGTGTATAGGAGGGATGACAGGGGTATCTTAATGGGTGAGAAAACTAAAGGGCTTCAGTACGTGCAAAAATAACTAAAATAATTAAAAAAAAACGTTACAAGTTTGATGTACCATGAACAAACGAAAAAAAAAATAATAAAAATAAAATACTTCTAATGATGAGCAAGCACTAAAATGCTCGGGTACTCGTTGCTCGGGTCGAGCAAATTGGAATACCCGGGTGCTCGACCCGAGCAACGAGCCCAGTGTAAGTCTATGGGAAACTCGAGCATTTTTCAGGCGGCTCCCCTCGGCGGTCTGCAGAGGGCCTAAAAATTGCCCAAATCGATGGGAACAGTGCTCAAATGACATGGGAACAGCATGGGGAAGACCCCTGGAAGCATTTCTGACCCCCAGGTCACTGCTGTCAACAATTGTCAGAGTATTACGCCACTTTTACGGACTCACAATAAAACATACAAAAACAAATCCAAAAAGGATTTTCCTGGGAAATATATTAAGGAACATCCTTTCCAGGGTAATGACTTGTATATAAGGCAAAATAAATAACCAAAACCAAAAATACTCCTCCACACCTTGGGCTATGTTCACACGTAGCGTTTTTGATACGTTTTTGCACTTTTGCATTGCTTTCAACAATGACTAAAGCATTCACTGGTAAATGTCATTTTAACTATCTGGCCATGTGGTGTGTGACACATCATCAGACACATACATACAGTGCTGAAAAGACATGAGAACAGCATGGGGAAGACCTATGGAAGCATTTCTGACTCCCAGGTCACTGCCTAGAAGTGTACCCATCATAAGTGATCCTTGGCGCATGCGAAGATGCCTGCCACCATGCACCTGTCATTGCAAATTTGCAACAATCACCGTCCACGTCCTTGTCCTACTGCAGCATTCAGTTGTCCCTACCCCCATTCCTTGGAGTGCTAACGCAAGTATGCAGCCAGCCACCCACCCACCCACAAGCTGCAATACTATACTGCCAAATTTTTGACAGCTGCTTGCACTTGAAATGTGGCCTTTTAGGCTCGTGGAGGCGGAAGCTTTCATAACCTCATACCCGCGGCGGCCGGGTGTCCATACTCGGTCCTCAGCCGCCACTGTTTCTCCCGGTGTTGTCTCCGCCTTCCACAAGCACGGGTCCCACAACATTACCTTTGCCCTCCTCAGTGCACTTACTGGGAAGGACTGCCTAACCACAAACACGTGGACAGGTGAATGTGGCCAGGGACGGTATGGAACCAGTACACAGCTTTTTTTGCTGAGAGTTGTATTTAGCTCGGTGAAAGGACTGGCATAGAGGGAAACCGTATCTACCCTGGGTGTCATTTTTCCCAGGAAGTCCTCTAATGCAGCTTGTTGCAGAAGCAATGGCAGCCCGTCCAACATCAACTCGCACTTGTCGGTGGTGCTTTGACACACACACATCTTTCTTTGCGCATTTAATTTCATGAATGCAGAGTTGGACAATGGCCTGATCTGCATTGCGGTTTAAGAAATAACATGCATAAGCATGTCCAATCCACATTAAAAAAACATCCATAGAGTGTCCAGGAACCTTCCCCCACACTTTTCATACCCAGGGCTGCTTCTCGGCAGGGTTGGACGGGCCCACCAGAGAACCGGAGATTCCTCCGGTGGGCCCTGGCTTCTCCTTCAGGAGAGTTCATAGTGCCGAGATGGGGCCATGATGATGATAGAGGCCACCATCTGCTTAGTTTTCTGTTACTTGGAATGCAAGCGCAAGTATGCAGCCAGCCACCCACCCACAGGCCGCAACACTAAACTGCCAAATTTCTGGGCAGCTGCTTGCACTTGAAATGTGGCCTTTTAGGCTCATGGAGGAGGAAGCTTTTCCTAACCTCATGCCGGTGGCGGCCGGGTGTCCATACTCGGTCCCCAGCCGCCACTATTTCTCCCGGTATCGTCTCCGCCTTCCACAAGCATGGGTCCCACAACATAACCCGTGCCCGCCACAGTGCACTTACTGGGAAGGACTGCCTAACCACAAACACGTGGACAGGTGAATGTGGCCAGGGACAGTACAGAGCCAGTCCACAGCTTTTTTTGCTGAGAGCTGTATTTACGTCGGTGAAAGGACTGGCGTAAAGGAAAAGCGTATCTACCCTGGTTGTCATTTCTCCTAGGAAGTCCTCTAATGCAGCTTTTTGTAGAAGCAATTGCAGCCCATCCAACATCAACTCGCACTTGTCGGTGGTGCTTTGACACACAAACATCTTTCTTTGAGCATTTAATTTCATGAATACAGAGTTGGACAATGGCCTGATCTGCAATGTGGTTTAAGAAATAACATGCATAAGCATGTCCGATCCACATTAAAAAAGCAGCCATAGAGTGTCTGGGAACCTTCCCCCACAGTTTTCTTAGCCAGGGCTGCTTCTTGTCAGGGTTGGCGGGCCCAACAGACAACAGGAGACTCCTCCGGAGGGCCCTAGCTTCTCCGCCTACCCACAAATACGTGGACAGGTGACTGTGGCCAGGGACGGTACAGAGCCAGTCCTCAGCATTTTTTTGCTGAGAGTTGTATTTAGTTCTGTGAAAGGACTGGCATAGAGGGAAACCGTATCTACTCCCGCTGTCATTTCTCCGTCACCAGGTTCCGACCATTGTCACACACGACCATGCCTGGCTGTATGTTCAGGGTGAGAGCCACAGATCAGGCTGCTGTGTTACAGCTTTCAACAACTCTGCAGCGCTGGGCGATTTGTCAATTAAGCATTAAGCATGTTATCTTCAGCACAGCCTGTTGCCGCTTGGCCAAGGCAGTGCGGCAGTGCTGTCAGTTTGTGACTGATGTGATCATTTCGGAGATGGAGGAGGAGGTGCAGGAGCTGAACAATGTGATTACATTGAGATTAAATTGGTGACGCTGTTTTTATACTTAAAAAAGATCCTATTGTTTTGTTTTTTTACGTTATTGTTTAAGACAAATGCATTCACCAGGAAATGTCATTTTAACATTTTACAACCTTATCTGGCAATGTGGTGTGTGACACATCATCAGACACATCCTGTTTTATTTATGATGGAGGGACTCTGAAAGTCATAAAGCCTATTTTTATAGGGACATCAGACAGCTCTTACTATTCTTAAAAGGCCAGCAGTTAGAGAGACATCAGTCGGCTATGCTTTGTTGTTCCCATTATTAACAAGTGGGTCTCCTATACTGTTACTGCGTATCCAGTGACTGCAAGGGCTGCCAAAAATTTGGGCGCAGCCCAATACCCCTTTGAAGAAACATAAAGGAGGGTCACAGTAAAAAAAATGTGCCCATTATAAAGGAGTGGGTCTCCTCTAGTGGTAATGCCCATGCTGTGACTGCAAGAGCTGTCAAAATTTGGGAAAAACCCCACTAAGAATTTAAAGACACAGAACAGGGCACAGTAACGAGTACGACATGTTCCCATTAGAAAAGAGAGGGCCTGCTATACAGTTATAGGGTACGCAGTGAGTCCAACGTCTGACCAATTTTAGGAAAAACCCCAGCAAGAATTTAAAGACACATAGAGCAGGGCCACAGTAAAGGTACAACATGTTCCCATTAGAAAGGAGAGGGTCTGCAATACAGTTATAGGGTATGCAGTGAGTCCAACGGCTAACCAATTTTAGGAAAACCCCCACTAAGAAATTAAAGACACATAGAGCAGGGCCACAGAACGACAAATTCCCATTAGAAAGGAAAGACTCTGCTATACAGTTATAGGGTATGCAGTGAGTCCAACGGTTGACCAATTTTAGGAAAAACACCAGTAAGAAATTAAAAACACATAGAGCAGGGCCACAGTAACAGCAAATTCCCATTAGAATGGAGAGAGTCTGCTATACAGTTATAGGGTATGCAGTGAGTCCAACGGTTGACCAAATTTAGGAATAACCCCACTAAGAATTTAAAGACACACAGAGCAGAGCCACAGTAACAAGTACGACATGTTTCCATTAGAAAGGAGAGGGTCTGCTATACAGTTTTTGGGTATGCAGTCAGTCCAACGGCTGACCAATTTTTTTTTTAAAAATCCCACTAAGAATTTAAAGACACACAGAGCAGGGCCACAGTAATAAGTACGACATGTTTCCATTAGAAAGGAGAGGGTCTGCTATACAGTTATAGGGTATGCAGTGAGTTCAACGGCTGACCAATTTTAGGAAAAACCCCAGTAAGAATTTAAAGACACATAGAGCAGGGCCACAGTAACAAGGTACGACATGTTCCCATAAGAAAGGAGAGGGTCTGCTATACAGTTATAGGGTATGCAGTGAGTCCAACGGCTGACCAATTTTAGGAAAAACCCCACTAAAAATTTAAAGACACACAGAGCAGGGCCACAGTAACAAGGTACGACATGTTCCCATTAGAAAGGAGAGGGTCTGCTATACAGTTATAGGGTATGCAGTGAGTCCAACGGCTGACCAATTTTAGGAAAAACCCCAGTAAAAAATTAAAGACGCTTAGAGCAGGGCCACAGTAACAGCAAATTCCAATTAGAATGGAGAGAGTCTGCTATACAGTTATAGGGTATGCAGTGAGTCCAACGGCTGACCAAATTTAGGAAAAACCCCACTAAGAAATTAAAGACACATAGAGCAGGGCCACAGTAACGACAAATTCCATTTAGAAAGGAGAGAGTCAGGTATACAGTTATAGGGTATGCAGTGAGTTCAACGGCTGACCAATTTTAGGAAAAACCCCACTAAGAATTTAATGACACATAGAGCAGGGCCACAGTAACAAGGTACGACATGTTGCCATTAGAAAGGAGAGAGTCTGCTATACAGTTGTAGGGTATGCAGTGAGTCCAACGGCTGACCAATTTTAGGAAAAACCCCACTATCAATTTAAAGAGACATAGAGCAGGGCCGCAGTAATGACAAATTCCCATTAGAAAGGAGAGAGTCTCCCATAGTGTAGGCCTATGCAGTGAATGCAAGGGCTGCCAAAAATTTGGAGGCACTTCAATGCCCCTTGGAAGAGACGTGGAGGAGGGCCTCATAAAAAAATGTTCCCATTAGAAAGGAGCGGGCCTCCTATACTTGTAATGCCCATGCACTAAGTGTATGTGATGCACCCCCAGGGCCGTGGGGTACTCGGCAGCCGGGCCTCTGGTTGCTGGGGGATATCACGGTGACTGGCCCGGTCCGTGACCCAGGGCGGTCAGTGCAAAACAGGGGGTACTTTTATATGGGGTTTTTGGGATTGTTCGTGACGCCACCAGTGGAATGCGGCTAAGGGTATGCCGCCGCTGCGGAGCAGTCATCTGGAGCTGGAGCTACGGCAGCAGGGATGGTGTGGCTCTCCACAGGTAGAGCTAGCTCCAGGGCAGTGTAGGAAGATGGTGGTTGCGCTGGGCGTTGTACTGCAGAGAGGGAAAGATGGCACAGATAAAGAATGGACAGAGGCAGTGCGGTGCAGTCATCCGAGTCTTTACTCACAGTTTTTTTTATGATAGTTCCACTGGTGCACTGTACGGGTGCCAGCCTCCCACGTCGCGCTGCATTCACCAGATAGGGGTTCAGCACTTCCTCAGGTTGCTTAGGAGTACCGGACAGAACCCCACTTTCTCGTGTTCCTAACTAGACCGTCTTCATGTTGGGTCTTTCTCCCTCCTGCCCTGCGCTGCCCACTCTCAATCCCGCTCGGGTGCTCTGAAGTCCCTCCTGTGTGTCGGAGTTCCCGGACCTGCTTGACCCTATAGGGGATTAGAATGCGGCTTCGGCAACTAATTATATGTAGCACCCCGAGGGTTCGGCCGCTACAGGGGTATTGCACCTTTGCCATAGGTGTGATATTCCACTCCCGGGTAAGGATGGAGTATGGACCAGGGCTCAGTTAGCTGCATGCATCACACACACCCCATTTCCGGGGGATAGCTCAACGGTGCTCCCATTTATACAGTAATGCAGGCACGACAGACCATGTTCCTGGCTGGAGTGGGGAGGGGGGAGGAAAACCCAGTGATGTAGGAGCAGAAGGGGACGGTTTCTGAGCATAGGTAGGAGCTCATTGGGTGCTGGTCACCTGAGCTCACACTCAGAGGGGAGGCATAAAAGGTGGGCACCATCTTAGGTCAGAGAGAGAAGTCAGTTCAGAGTGAGAGGAGAAGACAGGGAGCTCAAATGCAGGCCTAGGGTGAAGGCCGGAGCCTGGGAGGAGAAGGAGAAGTAGACCTGGAGAAGAGGCCGAGGGAAGGAGGAGAAGAAGGAACAGGAAAGGAGGAGGAGTGACAGAGAAACAGAAGGGCTCAGAAACAAGAAGGCAGAAGGGACCCTAAGGACCCAGGGAATTACGGATGACGGGTCAGGCAAGAAAAGGGTACCGGATCCCAAATTGGTGGAGGAAAATTATCCCTCAGCCAAGAACCGGAGGTCGTGATCACAGAAAACACTGTTTTAAAAAGCTGGATTTCTAGCGCTGTAATATGGAAAGGACCTGGCTGTATTCTGCAGTGCCAACAAGCAAATGGCGCAGAAAAACTGTGTTCTCTGGATTGTTTTCTAAGCAAATAATGAGGATTAAGATCCAAAAAAAAGTATTCCTGGCCCCTGAGACCTGGGCCTTTGTATAGAAATATCTAACAGCAGCAGAAGGCAGAATTGGAATGGAGCCTCTTGTGCTATATGCACTGCAGTCTGCTATATATACTGCCTGCCTATATACACTGCCTGCCTGATATCTCTGCAGATGGATTAGTTAGTCCTCAAAAGGACTGTTTGTTAAGATGGATATGTGTAATGTACGGTTTTTCTCCCTACACTACATAATACACAAGCAAATCTCTCGATGACGCAGCAGCACCTCTCCCTACATTGTCTGATTCCGGAGTGACTGTGACGAGCACAGAGGCGCCAGGTCTGATATAGACCTGATGACGCTGGACGGCCAGCCAATCACTGTAATGCCACAACCAACATGGCTATGGCATTACAGTGAGTGGCTGGCAATCCCTGCATGTTGATTGGCACTCTAAAGAGCGCCAAACATACAGGGAGGGGACCCGAGCTCCCACCGAGCAACCCCGGAAATACTCGGTGAAGCCGAGCATCTCGAGCAGTGAGATGCTCGGGAGAGCACCAAGCAGTAGCGAGCATGCTCGCTCATCACTAAATACGTCATTATTTGTTTTGTTCTTTTTAGATTGTATCCCCTTAAGAAATAGTGTCACTATGCTAAAGATTCGGGCAGTGCACATGCCCCAGACTTCTGGCGGGTTCCTCGGATCTCCATGTGGGCGCCATTTGAACTGATCATCAATATGACACTGATAGAGTTGGTTACTGTGGTAGATCCAGGAGCCACCACTCTCTATTCTTTATGCCGCATGCTGCTCTGATCCTAAGGTCTACAAGATGGCAGCGTCCCGGCACAGGCATCTCAATGACATCACTGCACTGTGCCGCCGGTACTGGCTGCTCTGTGTGCAGGAAAAAAAACTTTCTCATATTAGGTGAGTATAAACTATTATTAGACCGTTTACCAGAGTCGGCTCTCCAGGAAACAGTGAATCTGTGAACAAAGAAAACAGCACACTCCAAACTGGCCAGATTTGAAATTAATTGAGATCTATCAATCTGGAAAAGGTTATAAAGCCATTTCTAAAGCTTTTGGACTCCAGCGAACCACAGTGAGAGCCATTATCCACAAATGGTGAAAACATGGTACAGTGGTGAACCTTCTTAGGAGTGGTCGACCAACTAAAATGACCCCAAAAGCGCAGCGACGACTCATCCAAGAGGTCACAAAAGACCTGATAGGCTGCAGTTTCTCTCAGGCACACGATAGATTCAATTGCTGACCAGACACATCTGACAAGAGTCTTTTCAATAGTTTAACAGTGGAATTTAATCTGAAGCATGGCCAGTGCAATTCATGGATATTACAGCAATAATCTTCATTGCAGTACAGTCTGAGTTTCTTGAGAAACCGGCTCCAGTAACAATACAGTAGTTTATTCACAAGGCACAGTATTACAGTGTCTTCTGTAGCATAATTCAGCATAGATTATATCTCTTAGCAGCACACTTCTATGCATACACAACCACAGGCTTTTCCTTCACAAGGACACAATAGTGCACAACATTCTTTATCCTGTATGGCGATGGAGGGGGGGAGGGTTTGATGAGGGAGATGATCCCTGTGACACAATTCCTTGCATTCCTTATCTTCCTGCCCAATAATACTCTGCACTGTTAGTTCAGGGAGTTTATCTGACCTGCGTTTAGCTTCTCTCCTGATTTGAATCCTGTTCGGTTGCCTTCTGTCAGATCCAGATGACACACCACCTTTTTCTTCGGCTTCAGCCAGACTACAATAACAAGTTTCCCATAATCCCCCTGGGGCTCTACTAAAAGCCCCTCTAGTTGCTGGATGCTTCTGAAGCACAACACTTCCTGACTCCTGTGCTTGTGTTATTTGTAACAGTTGCTGGATGCTTTTCAAGCATTGACCCCATATAATGCTCCATACAGAATAATAGGCCTTACATAATGTTCCATATAGAATAATGGGCCTTATATAATGTAACATACAGAAAAATGGACCCCATTTAATGCTCCATACAGAATAATGGACCCCATATATTGCTCCATACAGAACAATGAGCCTCATATAATGTTCCATACAGAATAATGGGCCCCATATAATGCTCCATACAGAAGAATTGGCTTCATATAATGCTTCATACAGAATAATAAACCCCATGTATTGCTCCATACAGAATAATGGGCCTCATATAATGTTCCATACAGAATAATGGGCCTCATATAATGCTCCATACAGAATAATGGACCCCATATAATGCTCCATACTGTGTAATGGACCCCATATAATACTCCATACAGAATAATGGACCCCATATAATGCTTCATACAGAATAATGGGCCTCATATAATGCTCTATACAGAATAATGGACCCCATATAATGATTCATACAGAATAATGAACCCCATATAATGCTCCAGACAGAATAATGGACCCCATATAATGCTTCATACAGAAAAATGGACCCCATATTGTTATGATCTGCAACATGTACTAAGGAAATATAAGGGAAAACTGTCCCTACAGTAAAGCTAAGCTGAATCCCTACGATGTTGCGGGCTGCCTGTTCCTAGTGAACAGACCCCCCTTAGTCCTCGGCTAGTCTGAACGAAGACCTATAGCATAAGGGGAGGGGTCCCTAAAAGAACTAAGGACTGGGACAAAAATGGGACACCTCCTAAACAGAGAAGTTGTTGCAGAACACAAAAAGACAAACAGACAAAAAAAGTACTAGAGGTCCCAGAAGGACCAAACAAACTGACAGAGAAAGGCACAGAAGAACCTGGCTAGAGAAACAGTTAAATACTGAAGTCCAGCACAGCCAAAAGGGCGGAGCTGGAATATAAAGGCAGATGGTCACGTGACCGCAAAACACAAGATGGAAAAAACAAACAGGAGGGTTCTAACAGTACCCCCTCATTTTATGAGGATCCTCCGGATCCTAAAGGCCCAGGCCTATCCGGAAAACTCTTGTGGAAAGCTTTAACAAGCCTAGGAGCAGAGACATCATCCGTCCTTACCCAGGAGTTGTCTTCGGGACCGAAACCCTTCCAGGAGACAAGATACTGTAATCTCCCTCTATACCATCTAGAATTCAAGATACGAGAAATTTCATATTCGCCGTCTTCCACCACAGGAGGAACTGAGACAGTGGCATCCCTATCTGATACATCAGCCTTTTTCAACAAGGAAACATGAAACACAGGATTAATCTTCCAGGAAGTAGGGACATCCAACCTAACAGCAGACGGGTTAACAACCTGAAGCACTTTAAATGGACCCACAAACTTAGGACCCAGTTTTTAGAGGGAATCCTCAACCGCAGGTACTTTGAGGACAACCAAACCATGTCACCCACAGTTTCCTGTCAAAATACTTCTTGGACTTCTTGTTAGCCTCTTGAAGGCTGCAACGTACATTAGTCCAAATTCTCTCCACTTCAAATCACGAGAAAAAAATCTCCTCCTCCGGCACGGCCAACCCCAATTTGGAGACCGAACTAAAATACGGATGTCTCCCAGTACAACAAAAAAAAGGAGAACACCCAGCAGAGGAGGATGTATGATTCTTAAGAGCAAATTCTGCGAGAGGCAAAAACTCAGACCACACCTCTTGATTGTCCGCCACAAAACAACGCAAAAACTGTTCAACATCCTGGTTCTTTCTTTCAGTCTGCCCATTAGACTCAGGATGATACTCACACGAAAATGACGAATGGACTCCCAACCTGTCACAAAAAGCACACCAAAAGCAAGCCACAAACTGAGGTCCTCTATCAGAAACAATATCCGTGGGAACGCCATGGAGCTTGACAATCTCCTTAACCTTCGTCAGGCTGCATAATTTTACAATGTTAACAGGCTGCAGAGATACAATTGTACCTTCATATATACCTCTACTGTGGGAAGACTTTCTCCTTTACTTGGTTTCAGAAACTAAAGTTCATTCAGCTACAAATGTTATGCTGATATCTATTGGCCAGTGTTGTTACTGCTCACTTATGTTGCTGTCAAATAAGTTGATTCAAACTGGGAGTGGCTTCTACTTCTCTTCCTGCCTCCCTCCTCTCAGCACACACATTTCTAGGCTTGTGAAGTCTTCAATTTCTTGGATACGAAGGTAGGAAAGTCTCACAGCATCTAACAGCCAGTTATACCTTCATTCGCCTTATGTGGTGACAGAACAGTCAGAAATTGTCTTTGAGCCTGGACTTGGCTTACATATATTTTGTATGAAACTTATCACTATAGGTATGATTTTTATACGAAAAATGGATAATAATTAGTATCTACATATTGTTTTATGATGTTTTACTTATATTCAGCACAAAATAAAGATGGTGGATCTGTTACAATTTTCCTATTGGTCGAAAAAACAGTCGAAGATGGAATGAAAATTCTGAAACCGTATACGGTTTACATAATATATAAATGACATTTATAAATAATTATCACTAGAAATAATTTACTTTTTTATCTGCACTTTAGAATCGAGTTTCATTCTACTTGCCACGTGTTACTGAACTAAATTATGAAGCCAAAATTCATCTACCAAGTCATCATGAGTGATAGTGATGCTGGATCTAGTTTCCGCCATAATCCAAGAAAACGTGTTTGCAGGTTAGTATAATTTTGTGAAAAGCCAATAATGTAGTATTGTGTAGTATTTCGGAAAATTTATTTTTCATTTTTTCATATTTACAGATTTACGTCTGGCGAAATAATGCGAATGCTAGAAGAATCTGATTCTGAGCATGAGGAAGAACCATATGTTGCATCTGATGATGAAAACTATGTACCACAAGTGGATGTTACTGAAGAAGATTCAGACATTGAACAAGAAATGGTTATAGAGCAGGAAAAAGAATACGACTCAGACGAAAGTGTTGAGGATGAGTCTGTGCCTCAAAGTGCAGGCGAAATTTGGACGGCTAAGGATAAAACTCAATGGTGTAGTGATCCACTGCCAAATGCACAAACAAAATCTCGTAATGTCCTACGACAAAGTGGTGGCCCTGCAGCAATCAGCAACCTGTATACAGCAAAAGAGCTATTCAAGTCAATCATGACTCCCGAGATGTGTGACATCATATTACGAGAAACGAATCGAAAGGCCAAGAGAGTTTGTGATGCTTACAACAACGAACTGGTACAACGTTTTCCTGATTCTTCTGAACGGCCACCACAAAAAACATTCAAGCAATTTATTGAAACTGAACTCCATGCATTTTTGGGCATACTGATTGCTGCTGGTGTGCACAGAGACAACAAAGAGAATCTGGAGGAAATGTGGAATGTTGCTGCTCTGCCTCTTATACGTGCAGCCATGTCTCGTGACCGTTTCAAGATGATACTCAGATTTATCAGATTTGACAACGAAAATACATGTGCAGAACATGTGCAAACAGATAAAGCTGCACCAATACGGGACATCTGGACAATGCTGAACAGAAATCTGGAGAGAGCCTACAAGCCATATAATTGTATCACCGTCGACGAGCAATTATTTCCATTTAGAGGCCATACTAAATTTACCCAGTATATACCTTCAAAACCAGCTAAATATGGCATAAAGATTTTCTGAGCTTGTGACTCGTCAAACGCCTACCCATTACAAGGTCAGCTCTAGACTGGGAAACCAACTGATGGTCCTCGGCAAGTAAACATTGGTGAACGAACAGTATTGGACCTAGTGAGCTCGTATAAAGGCTCTGGAAGAAATGTCACCACTGATAACTTCTTTACAACCATGGAACTAACTAAGGTATTGAACTCCTGGAACATGACACTAGTTGGTACAGTGAGAAAAAACAAAAGGTTCCTACCTAGCAACATGCAGCCTGCCAAAGAAAGGCCTGTAAACTCGACAAATTTTGCCTGCAATCATGATGCAACAGTCTGTTCATATGTACCAAAGAAGAACAAATCAGTCGTGCTTCTATCATCTATGCACATGACGGGAGAAGTTGAAGAGACACTAGCAGCCAAGCCAGAGATAATAAAATACTACAACAAAACAAAAGACGGAGTTGATGTTATTGATAAAATGTTGGGAGAGTACACTGTGAAACGACGAACATTACGTTGGCCTCTGGCATTTTTCTACAATATAATTGACGTCACTGGGTTAGCATCCTACATCATCTACAGAGAACACAATTCAAGCTTCAGGACAAAGGATCAACGAAGAAAGTTCCTGAAAGATCTCGCAAATCAGATGTGTATGCCTGCAATTGAAGATCGTAGTACAAACCGAATGATGATGAGAAACCATTTTCTTCGAGGTGCAGTAGAAATGGTGCTTGGACGATGCATTCTGGTAGCATCGCAAGCAGCAGCTGGCCCTCAAATACCTCATGGTAGTCGTGGACCCTCCCCTGTTGTTGGTAGTTGCTATGTCTGCCGAGACCTAAGGCGAAGACAACGTAAGACTAGAAAGTCTTGTGTGGTTTGTGTGAAACCCATTTGCGATGAACACTCGGTAGCAAAGACAACATGCATTACTTGCGAAGAAAATCAATAAAAAAAGTTTCTTACATTTTCTTTTATAATGTAAATGAACAGTTTTTTTACTTGTTTATAATAATAAAATAGCATTATTATTAAAAAAAATATTATTCTTTTTTCCTTGCATTATCTTCATTCAAAATATATGAGGGTACATTTGTACCTATGCAGCTTGTTATGGATGCAAAAATATCTCGACCCCTTATCTCGGATGGGGGTGGAGATATTTTATTGAAATTTGGCCAATATATTCTGGACCAAAACTGCAGAGATGTCACGAAATTTCAGCCCTCTACGGCTTTTCGAAAAAAAAGTTATTGCAATTTTAAAACGGAATAGTTACAATTGTACCTACTCAGCCAGACGAAGGTTAACAAACGCCTTAGCGAGTGTCTTGGCGAAGGGCAACTTAATGAATGGAACCAAATGCACAGCTTACTAAAACAGTCCACGACGACCCAGATGACAGCAAAACCCTCGGACACAGGAAGATCAGTAATAAAATCCATTGTGAGATGCATCCGAGGCGCACTAGGAACCTCCAGAGGTCAAAGCAACCCTGCAGCAGGAGTATGTGAAGCCTTTGATCTAGCACACACAGTACATTGACGCACCCACTTGATGACTTCCTTCTGCCATCCAGGCCACCAAAAACTGCTACTGATAAGTCTCTTAGTCTCCGAAATTCCTGGATGACCTGCCAACCGAGACTCATGACACGCCACAAACAAATCTCTCCTAAAGGCTCTAGGCATGAACAACCTCCCATGGGGAGTGTTAGATGGAGCATCATCTTGAGCTTCCAGAATCCCATTCTCCAAAACGGAGTCCAATGCCGCCACCACAACTCCTTTCTTGGTACCAGGGATATAGGTAACAGAAAAATTAAACCGAGAAAAAAAAAGAGCCCACCTAGCTTGACGGCCATTCAAGCGCTTGGCAGCATCCAGATAGATCAAATTCTTATGATCTGTGAAAACCTGAATAGGAAATCTAGCGCCTTGCAAAAAATGACGCCAATGTTCAAACACGAGTTTAATAGCCAGCAACTCCCGATTTCCAACATCATAATTCAGTTCGGTTTCCGAAATTTTTTTCGGAAAGAAGGCACTTGGATGTACTCCATCCTTGTTCTCCTGAGACAAAACTGCTCCGACCCCCACCGATGAAGCATCGACCTCGACCAAAAAAGGCTTGGTCTCATCAGGCTGCATAAGGATAGGGGCAGAACTGAACCTCTCTTTGAGATACTCAAACGCTTCAATGGCCTCAGTAGTCCACTGGACCGTATTCGCGCCTTTCATAGTGAGATCGGTCAGAGGCTTAACAATTACAGAAAAATTCTTAATGAATTTCCTTTAATAATTGGCAAAACCCAAAAATCTTTGTATATATTTCAAACCAATAGGTCTAGGCCATTCCTGCACAGCCTGAATCTTCACGGGGTCCATCTCAAAGGCCACGCTGGAGACAATGTAGCCCAAAAAACGAATTTTCTGCACAGCGAACTCACATTTCTCCAGCTTAGCAAAGAGTGAATTATCACTCAATAACTGCAAAACTTCACGTACACTCTGCCAATGGGACTCTAGATCTGGTGAATAAATCAAAATGTCATCCAAATACACAACCACATTCTTACCAATCAAAGGTCTCAGGATGTCATTAATAAGGTTCTGAAAAAATGCAGGTGCATTGGTAAGACCAAAAGGAATCACCAGATTCTCAAAATGACCTACTGGAGTATTAAAAGCAGTTTTCCATTCATCACCCTCCTTCACTCGTAACAAATTGTATGCCCCCCGGAGATCAATTTTAGAGAACCACTTGGCCCCCACCAACTGGTTAAACAAGTCAGGAATTAACGGCAATGGGTAGGAATTGCGTACGGTAATCTTATTAATTTCACGAAAATCCAGACATAGACGTAAACCCCCGTCCTTTCTTTTAACAAAGAAAAATCCAACTGCCACAGGCGACTTACAAGTCCAAAATTTCTTGGTGAACTCCATTGATAGTGAGGGGAAATGCAGCAACCTTGTGAGTAATACATTTCAAGGGAGTGTTATCAATTGCAATCACAGAAATAGGTGATGACAAAGGTTTGGATTTCAATTTAAGGTTTTCCAAAAACCTTTTATCAATCACATTAAGTGATGAACCACAATCCCCAAATACCTGAAATTCAATCAAATTTTCCTGCAAAGTAGTCCTCCCAGAAAGAAATACTCCTGCAGAGCGTAAACAAGCTATACGAGTGTAACTGACCTTTTTTTTCTTCTTTATTTAAACAAAGCTGACAATACTTAATCAATACTTAATCAAATGGTCAGCTTTACCACAATAAAGACACAATCCCTTAGCAAACCTCTGGTCTCTTTCCTGAGAGGGGAGCGACTTCGCCCCAACCTCCATCGGTTCTCCAACGTCAGAGCAGATTTTCTGTGGCCTAGGACCTGGCATTACAGGAGTCTTTACCTCATTCTGCCTGAACCTCAGTCTCCTGTCCACACAAACAGCTAATTGCATGGCATCCTGCAGAGTCTTAGGTGCAGGGAAAGCAATTAGCAGATCCTTAACCCTGTCACTCAGACCAGCGAGAAATAGACATTACAGAGCAGGATCATTCCATTTAACTTCTGAGGCCCATCTTCTGAAGTGTGTGCAATAAATTTTCAACATCACCTGACCCCTGATTCAAACGCCTGAGTTCTGCCTCAGCATATGAGATTCGATCAGGATCATCATATAATAGCCCCATTGCAGAAATAAGTTCTTCTACAGACCTTAAACATGGATAATTATGTTGGAGAGAAAAGGCCCACCCCTGTGGTTCTTTGCGCAAAAGTGACATAATAAAACCAATGCACTGTGATTCATTCCCAAAGGACCTTGGTCTCAAACGAAAATATAACAAACAAGCATTTTTAATAGTGTTGAGCGAGCATGCTCGACACTGCTCGGTACTCGCCCGAGCATCTCACTACTCGGGATGTTCGGCAAGCATCAAGCATTTTTGGGTTACTCGGGCAGGAGCTCTGGTCTCCGCCCTGCATGTTTGGCGCTCTTTACAGAGCCAATGAACATGCAGGGATTGCCTGCCAGTCATTGTAATGCCGCAGCCATGTTGGTTGTGGGCATTACAGTGATTGGCTGGCCGCACAGCGTCACCTCGAGTATTTAAAACCGGGAGCCGCCATCTTGGACACAGTCGCTCCGGATCAGACAGTGTAGGGAGAGTGCTGCTGAGCTAGGGAGAGATTTATACTGCGAAATAGGTAGTGTAGGGTCTCTAAAGCCTGCAAAATCAAACAAACAGTCCTTCTCAGGACTAAAATCCATCTCAGATATCAGGCAGGCAGGCTGTATAGGAGACACAGTGGTCATACCAACAAACACTGCATTACAGTCCTGTATGCTGCTGCTGCTCAAATTGCTAGACTTAGCCCCAGTTCTCAGGGACCAGGAAAAATCCTTTTTTTTCATCTAAATCCTCTTTTTTTTTTTTTTTTCCTCAGTCAGACTGTACAAATACCCGTCTTATTGACCTTTTGGTATCCCCCCCCCCAAAAAAAAAAAAATTGAGTGTGTCTGTGAGTGTTCAGACACAAATATATCTGTTTAAAAGATTCTGGTGTAGGCCAGATAAATAGAACTGTGGTTTTCCTCTTCCACGGTTCAAATCTGTGTGTTATCCACCTTTTTGCCTTTTTTACATATAAAAAAACAGTTTGAGTGTCTCGCTGACTGTTCAGACACAAATATATCTGTTTAAAAGATTCTGGTGTAGGCCAGAGAAATAGAACTGTGGTTTTCCTCTTCCACGGTTCAAATCTGGGTGTAATCCACCTTTTTGCCTTTTTTACATAAAAAAAACAGTTTGAGTGTCTCGCTGACTGTTCAGACACAAATATATCTGTTTAAAAGATTCTGGTGTAGGCCAGAGAACTAGAACTGTGGTTTTCCTCTTCCATGGTTCAAATCTGGGTGTAATCCACTTTTTTGCCTTTTTTACATAAAAAAAAAAACAGTTTGAGTGTCTCGCTGACTGTTCAGACACAAATATATCTGTTTAAAAGATTCTGGTGTAGGCCAGAGAACTAGAACTGTGGTTTTCCTCTTCCACGGTTCTAATCTCCTTTTTATTACCCTTTTGCCATTGATAGTGCAAGTATAAGCTATTTTACTTCATTTACAATGGGCAAGGCGCGTGGCAAGGGACGTGGAACTGGATGTTGTGGTCATGGTGCGTGCAGAGGATGGGGCCGTGGCCAAGGTGAAAATGTGCCCCAACCAACAGCCACATCTTCTCGCTCCCAGTTCTTGACCTAATTACTAGGGAAGCACACAACAACACCACTATTGCGAACTGATCAGTGTGAACAGGTTATTAATTGTATAGCAGATAATACTTCCAGTCACCTGGACACCACCACCTCCGGTTTGTCTTCCACACGGTCAAGTTTTAGTAGCCGTGAGTCTCGATCGCATACTCCTCCTCACCCTGATGCTCCTTCCTCCCACCATGCCAAGTGTAGTCAGACAGCAACTGATCCCACGGTTGGACACTCTGAAGAGCTGTTCACTGGTCCATTTCCATATCTGGGCCGCTCGCCTGCTCCGCTTGAAATGGTGGAAGAGGAGATCCCATGTAGCAATGGCCAAAGATTTGAACAGCCACGGCCACAGGAAGGCGACCCCGGCTATTTGCCACAAGAGGTGGATGATGATGAGACACATTTGCCACGAAGTGAGGAGGAGGACTGTGGTGGGGAAGTGGAAGAGGTGGTGGATGATCTAGTAACTGACCCAATGTGGCAGGAGGACACACAATGCGAGGCCAGCAGCACACAAGGGGAGGGAGGCAGAGTACCCCAACAGGCAGGAGGAAGCAATGTGGTGGCCGCAGACAGAAGGTGGGCAACCATTCCCCGTAACACCAACACGAGGGACGTTGCGAGTACAACCGGTAGGTCTTCCAGAGTCTGGATTTTTTTTAAAGACTCTGCTGATAACCCCAAAAAGGCCATTTGTACCACCTGCCAGGCCAGCAACAGCAGGGGTGACAAAACTACAAGCCTGACCACCACCAGCATGATGAGGCACATGTCAGCAAAGCACACTGTTAGAACTCTCCTGTTAGGTTTTTTTTAGTTTGCTGGTCACATGACCATTTTTGCCTATTTAATCCGGCTCCGCCCTCCTGGCCTTGCTGGACTTCATTGTATTTACTACTCTTGAGCTAGCTTGGTGCTCTGTTGCCGTTCTCTGTTAGTGTTGCTAGGTCTTCTGACCTCTATGCTTTTAGTTGTGTGTTTGTCTTTGACTGCTACTATTTCTGTTAGGAGGTGTCCAACTTATCCCAGTCCCTAGTTCTTGTAGGGATCCCTCCCTCACATCTATAGGTCTTCGTACAGACTAGCCGAGGACTTTAGCGGGTCTGATCGCAGGATCAGGTTCCCCGTTACATCGTAGGGATCTAGTTTAGTTCTATTGTAGGGACAGATCTCCTTTCTTTCCTTAGTCCCTGTAGCAGATCATAACAGTAAGTCCAGCCCTAAAAGAAAAAAAAAAAAAATTTCTCTAAGGAAAGACCTCCAGTTTTCCATCATGGTCTCGGTTCAAGATTTGGCTCAACGCTTGCAGGGACTCTCTCTGGAGGTGGCCAAGCTCCAACAACACGTGAGTAGCTGTTCTGGAGCACATTTTGTGGAACCAAAGGTACGTCTGCCTGATTTATTTTTTGGCGAACAACAAGATTTTTTTCTTTTAAAAATGCTTGTTTATTGTATTTTCGTTTGAGACCCGGATCCTCTGGTGATGAATCACAGCGCATAGGGTTCATAATGTCACTTTTGCGCAAAGATCCTCAGGGATGGGCCTTCTGTCTCCAACCTAGTGATCCGTGCTTTAGATCAGTGGATAGTTTTTTTTCTGCTTTGGGTTTGTTATTCGATGATCCTGATCGTGTCTCATCTGCTGAGTCTGAATTGAGACATCTGAGGCAGGGATCAGGTAATGTGGAAAAATATTGTTCTCACTTCCGTCGGTGGTCTGCCCAGGTGGGGTGGAACGATTCAGCTTTGAAAAGCTTGTTTCTTGCAGGGCTAGGTGAAAGGGTTAAGGATTTACTGATTGCCTATCCCACACCTGGAAACTTGCAGGAGGCAATGCAATTAGCTATACGGGTGGACAGGAGACTGCGTGCAAGGGTTAATGAGAGCAAATCCTCTGCTATGTCAGCTCCGAGTCCTGAGAGGGTCTGTGCTGACAATGGAGAGCCGATGGAGATTGGGGCGATGGCACCCCGCTCTCAGGAAAAAGACCGCAGGCTTTCTGAAGGCTTGTGCTTCTATTGCGGAAATTCTGGTCATTTTATTAAGAACTGTGTGCTTCGTATGAAGAAAGAAAAAAAAAATGGTCAGTCATGCACGTATAGCCTGTTTAAATTCTAAGGGAGTATTCCTATCTGCCACTACTGCTGCTCAGGATGAATTAATTGAATTTCGGGTATTTGTGGATTGTGGTTCTACTCTGAATGTGATTGATGGGGGATTCTTGGAAAAACTTAGATTAGAACCTAAAACTTTGTCATCCCCTATTGCTGTGGTTTCTGTTGATGGCTCTCCCTTGAAGAGTGTTACTCATAAGGTCTGTGAATTTCCCCTCACTATTAATGGTATTCATCAAGAGAATTTGGATTTGGTGGTATTGGATAATTTGCCTTCTCCAGTAATATTGGGGTTACCCTGGTTAAAATTGCACAATCCTGTACTGGATTGGTCTACCAATGAAATTAAGTCCTGGAGCCCTAAGTGTTATGACAAGTGTTGTAATGGACGTATTGCTGCTGTGGATAAAGGGGAATTGCCTGTACCTATTCAGGATTTTTGGAGAGTTTTTTCTGAGGAGGAGTCACAAATTTTGCCTCCCCATAGAGACTATGATTGTACCATTGAATTTGTCCCTGGAGCGACTCTTCCTAAAAGTCGTTTATTTAATCTTACTATTCCTGAGAGAAAGGCTTTGGAGGAATACATACAGATAAGCTTGGCCGCCGGTCACATTAGGCCTTCCAAGTCTCCTGTGGCTGTTGGATTTTTTTTTGTAAAAAAAAAAGATGGCGGTTTACATCCTTGTCTGGACTTTCGTGAGATTAATAAAATTACTGTACGCAATCCTTACCCACTGCCATTGATTCCTGATTTATTTAACCAGTTAGTGGGGGTCAAGTGGTTCTCTAAAATTGATCTCCGGGGGGCATACAATTTGTTGCGCATGAAGGAGGGTGATGAATGGAAGACTGCTTTTAACACTCCTGTGGGTCATTTTGAGAATCTGGTGATGCCTTTTGGTCTTACCAATGCTCCAGCATTTTTTCAGAACCTTATTAATGACATCCTTAGACCTTTAATCGGCAAAAATGTGGTTGTGTATTTGGATGACATTCTGATTTATTCGCCTGATCTGGAGTCTCATTGGCGGAGCGTACGTGAGGTATTACAGTTATTAATGGACAATTCGCTTTTTGCTAAGCTGGAGAAATGTGAGTTCGCTGTACAGAGAATTATTTTTTTGGGCTACATTATCTCCAGTGAAGGTTTTGAGATGGACCCGGTTAAAGTTCAAGCTGTGCAGGAATGGCCTAGGCCTATTGGTTTGAAATCGATACAGAGGTTTTTGGGTTTCGCCAATTATTACAGAAAATTCATAAAAAAAATTTCTATTATTGTCAAACCGCTGACCAATCTCACCAGAAAAGGTGCTAATGCGGTTCAGTGGACTTCTGAGGCCATTGAAGCTTTTGTGTTTCTGAAGGAGAGGTTCACCTCTGCTCCCATCCTTATGCAGCCTGATGTGACTAAGCCGTTTTTGGTTGAGGTTGATGCTTCTTCGGTGGGGGTCGGTGCGGTGTTGTCTCAGGAAAACAAGGATGGAGTACATCCCTGTGCCTTTTTTTCAAAAAAATTTTCTGAGACTGAACTTAATTACGATATTGGTAATCGGGAATTGCTGGCGATTAAACTCGCATTTGAACACTGGCGTCACCTCTTGGAAGGTGCTGAATTTCCCATTCAGGTTTTCACTGATCATAAAAATCTGATCTATCTCGATGCTGCCAAGCGCTTGAATGCCCGTCAGGCTAGGTGGGCACTTTTTTTCTCGCGGTTTAATTTTTCCGTTACTTACATCCCGGGTACCCAGAATGTTAAAGCGGATGCTTTGTCTCGCAGCTTTTCTCCCATGGTCGGTGTTGAGGAGGAAGAGGAGAGCATTTTACAAGAAGGTGTTGTGATTGCTGCTTTGGACTCCGTTTTGGAGGATGAGATTCTTAAAGCTCAGGAGAATGCCCCATCTAACACTCCCCATGGGAGGTTGTTTGTGCCTAGGACCTTTAGGAGAGATTTGTTTGTTGAGTGTCATGAGTCTCGGTTGGCAGGTCATCCAGGAATTTCTGAGACCAAGAGACTTGTGGGTCGCAGTTTTTGGTGGCCTGGATGGCAGAAGGAAGTTATTAAGTGGGTGCGCCAATGTACTGTGTGTGCTAGATCCAAGTCTTCGCATGCTCCTGCGGCGGGGTTGCTTTGCCCTCTGGAGGTTCCTAGTGCACCTTGGACACATCTGGCTATGGACTTTATTACTGACCTTCCCCCCTCTGAAGGTTTCACGGTCATCTGGGTGGTCGTGGACCGTTTTAGCAAGATGTGTCACTTGGTTCCCTTCATCAAACTGCCTTGCGCTAAGACACTCGCTAAGGCCTTTGTCAAGGAAATTGTCAGACTACATGGTGTTCCTACTGACATTGTTTCTGATAGGGGACCTCAGTTCGTGGCTCGTTTTTGGCGTGCCTTTTGTGACAAGTTGGGAGTTCATTTGTCGTTTTCATCCGGATATCATCCTGAGTCTAATGGCCAGACAGAAAGGAAGAACCAGGATGTTGAGCAGTTCTTGCGTTGTTTTGTGGCAGACAATCAAGAGGGGTGGTCTGAGTTTCTGCCACTTGCTGAATTTGCTCTTAACAACCATAAATCCTCTTCTGCTGGGTGTTCGCCTTTTTTTTGTTGTTCTGGGAGACATCCGTCTTTTGGGTCATTCTCCAAATTGGTTTCGGCTGTGCCTGAGGAGGAGAGTTTTTCCGGTGATTTGGAGAGAGTTTGGACGGATGTGCGTGGTAATCTTCAGGAGGCTAACAAAAAATCTAAGAGGTACTTTGATAGGAAACGGCAAGAGGTTTTGTTTGCTGTTGGTGACATGGTTTGGTTGTCCTCTAAGAATCTGCGATTGAGGATTCCTTCTAAAAAATTGGGTCCCAAGTTCGTAGGGCCCTTTAAGGTGCTTCAGATAGTTAACCAATCTGCTGTTAGGTTGGAGGTTCCTACGTCCTGGAAGATTAACCCGGTGTTTCATGTTTCTCTGTTGAAAAAAGCTGATGTGTCGGATGGTGACGCCTCTGCCACTGTTCCTCCGGTGGTGGAGGACGGGGAATATGAAATTTCCCGCATCCTAAATTCTAGACGGTATAGAGGGAGTTTGCAGTATCTCGTCGCTTGGAAGGGTTTCGGACCTGAGGATAACTCATGGGTGAGGGCGGATGATGTTTCTGCTTCCAGACTTGTCAGAGCGTTTCACAGGAGGTTTCCTGGTAAGCCTGGGCCTAGGGGATCCGGAGGATCCTCTTAGAAGAGGGGGTACTGTTAGAACTTTCCTGTTAGTTTTTTTTTTAGTTTGCTGGTCACATGACCATTTTTGCCTATTTAATCCGGCTCCGCCCTCCTGGCCTTGCTGGACTTCATTGTATTTACTACTCTTGAGCTAGCTTGGTGCTCTGTTGCCGTTCTCTGTTAGTGTTGCTAGGTCTTCTGACCTCTATGCTTTTTGTTGTGTGTTTGTCTTTGACTGCTACTATTTCTGTTAGGAGGTGTCCAACTTATCCCAGTCCCTAGTTCTTGTAGGGATCCCTCCCTCACATCTATAGGTCTTCGTACAGACTAGCCGAGGACTTTAGCGGGTCTGATCGCAGGATCAGGTTCCCCGTTACATCGTAGGGATCTAGTTTAGTTCTATTGTAGGGACAGATCTCCTTTCTTTCCTTAGTCCCTGTAGCAGATCATAACACACACGACTTTGTGGGGCGAACCCCAGGGTCCGTGACCAGTGTCAGCGGGTGTCACCACTGCTTCTTCCGCTGTTGTGTGACGCGCCCCTGGGCCTGTGTCGCGCTGCGTTGCGCACGTGGGAGCTTACCCGGAGCCGGATCTCTTTGGGGTTGTAGTCTCGTGGCGGTGATCCGGTCCGTGCCCAGGGAGTCAAACTAAGTGGCGAGTCTATTAGCAGTAGATGTTGGATGACTACGCCACCCGTTGAATGCAGCTTTGGAGCTGCCGCTGCAGGGCAGACCGCTGAGGCCGGTGGAAGGATGGTGCAGCGGGGATGGTATAACCCCCAACGGGAGGGGTATGTCCTCAGGGCAGCCGACGTGGATGATGGGGGTAGCAGGAACCACTTGGAGACGGTACGGTGTAGTTCAGGGTCTTTACTGGTGACAACGATAGACCCTCCCGGAGTACTGGCTAGCGATTGGGGCCTGGTCAGTCCTTGAGCAGATGGGATCTCCCCTGGCCAGGCGGAGTTGTAGGCCTCCCAAACTAACGATACTCTTCTGGCTACCTTGCTAGAAGCGGGTATAAGTAGCCCACGTCCCTGAGTGTACCGTGTGGTGCTCACCCGTATGGCCGGTGACTCGGGGCCTTCTAGTAGCTTCCGCTCCACGACGGCGGTGCTGGTCCCATGCGTGTGACCGTGCCTTCGGGTTTCTTGGCCAGAGGACCTGAAATCCCCTGCCTGACGGATTCTGCTGCTGGGTAGGAGTTAGTCCCCACAGCCTCGGACTCCGGGTCCGGTAAGAAATCTTCTCAGTCAGGGCCAGCTCTGCAGCTGCCAGCCCCTGACTCCTTGTAACACTGCTCCCACAGAGCTCCTGTTGTTTCTTCCCATAGCTGCTTCTCTTCTCTGTCTCTACTTCTGGCATGGCCCAGGAGCTGGGCCCAGCCGGAGCCACAGCTCCCTGTCAGCCCTCCTGGCTGAACTCTCCCTCTGAACTCCCTAACCCTGCCTCAGCCCCAGGTTTATATAGGGGAAGTTCTTCCCCTCCCAGGACTGGGCAGGAGGTGTGGCATGCATAGGATTCCTGACCAAGAGACCTCCCACCTGCTCTCAGACATAACATTGCCGTTACTGTGGAAACCAGACCCCTGGGGTGCCACATTCCCCCCTAGTGAAATTTAGTACTCCGGGACTAAACATATTTTTAGAAAAACATAACAAGGTATAAACAATAATAATACAATAAGAAAAACACATAAAGATGGTCACGGCGTGTCCGCAACCGGGTGCAGTTTTTGAAGAAAAGCAAGGTGTCCATTTCACCAAAACAGGGAGACGTAACCAGGTAGGGGTCTGTCCTGCCCCGAGTCCTTAACAGTCTTTAGTCCATTCCTGGGTTACGCTCCAACCATGTACAAAGGATTCCCGGTAAATCCACCAAAGACTCCCATAAATTACTAGAAACACATAATTATTTACAGGATATGGCTGCTCTCAGTCCTCGGCCAGTGGGGATAAGGATTGGCTGCTCACAGTCCTCAGCCTGGTAAGGGATAGGGGTTGGCTACTCACAGTCCTCAGCCTGGTAAGGGATAGGGACACACGGGGAACAATTCACTAATCCCAACGGGGACCATATTTTAATTAGCAGCAGTCCTTGTACCCTTACGGGTAACTATTTACAGCTCTTTATTCACGCTACTTAACTTCAGTAGCTATGTCCTCTTTGTGCTTCCTCCTGAGGGTAGTCCTCAGACCCGTCCGGGTCCTCTTGGCTTTCCTCGTATTGGTAGTACTGCAGCTCCTCCTCGGTTAGCTGGGTTAGTATCTCTGCGACAGTCCTCCTCCCAGGTGGCCAGGACTTTACCTCCCTTTGGGCTGCCCCGGTTAATTGGGCCACCAGGATGCTCACTTTTTGCTCCTCTGTGAGGGGGTACACCTGGAAGAAGCTATCCAGCTTTTCTCTAAAGTCATGCAGGGTATGTGACTCCCCTGAGTACTGGGGTAGCCAGGCTGCCCCCGGGATATAGGGCATGGTGAAAGGCATGACCGCAACAGCGGTGGCGCTGGCGGGGGTTGAAGCGGTGAAGCTCTCCTCCGTATCCGGCATCCTTCTCCCCCCTAGTGGACCGTGGCCTACCTTGCGATGATCCTCTTCCGTAGGCCGCGGCTCCGCAGTGGATCGTCAGGGTTGAGGACCTTCCGTCGCGCTCCTGTGACGTCGGCGTCTGCTGGGCTCCTTCCAGGACCTTACGCAACGTCCGGACGTGAGGCGGGGCTTCAGTTCTCGCGCGCTTTCGGAGTCCACGCCCCTCTTCTTCCCGCGCGGCGTCCTCAAGATGGCGTCCAATGGCGGGAAAACTCCACGTATGGCGGGAAGAAGGCTGAAGATGGCGCCGGATGGCGGGAAAACTCCACCGATGGCGGGAAGGAAGCGGAAGATGGCGCCGGATGGCGGGAATCTTCACCACAGGTAAGTTTGAACAGTCTTTTTCAGGCACGCAGTACCCGGTGGTTGCGGGCACGAAATCCTGCCGACTACGCCAAAAGTTGACGCGCCCCTGAGCCTGTGTCGCGCTGCGTTGCGCACGCGGGAGCTTACCCGGAGCCGGATCTCTTTGGGGTTGTAGTCTCGTGGCGGTGATCCGGTCCGTGCCCAGGGAGTCAAACTAAGTGGCGAGTCTATTAGCAGTAGATGTTGGATGACTACGCCACCCGTTGAATGCAGCTTTGGAGCTGCCGCTGCAGGGCAGACCGCTGAGGCCGGTGGAAGGATGGTGCAGCGGGGATGGTATAACCCCCAACGGGAGGGGTATGGCCTCAGGGCAGCCGACGTGGATGATGGGGGTAGCAGGAACCACTCGGAGACGGTACGGTGTAGTTCAGGGTCTTTACTGGTGACAACGATAGACCCTCCCGGAGTACTTGCTAGTGAACGGGGCCTGGTCAGTCCTTGAGCAGATGGGATCTCCCCTGGCCAGGCGGAGTTGTAGGCCTCCCAAACTGACTGTACTCTTCTGGCTACCTTGCTAGAAGCGGATATAAGTAGCCCACGTCCCTGAGTGTACCGTGTGGTGCTCACCCGTATGGCCGGTGACTCGGGGCCTTCTAATGGCTTCCGCTCCACGATGGCGGTGCTGGTCCCACGCGTGTGACCGTGCCTTCGGGTTTCTGGGCCTGAGGACCTGAAATCCCCTGCCGGTCGGCTTCTGCTGCTGGGTAAGAGTTAGTCCCCACAGCCTCGGACGCCGGGTCCGGTAAGAAAGCTTCTCAGTCAGGGCGAGCTCTGCAGCTGCCAGCCCCTGACTCGTAGTAGTATTGCTTCTGCTGTTTCTTGTCTCTACTCTCCTTGACTGACTAACCCTGCCTCAGCCCAGGGTTTATACAGGGGAAGTTCTTCCCCTCCCAAGACTGGGCAGGAGGTGTGGCATGCACAGGATCCCTGACCAAAGGACCTCCCACCTGCTCTCAGATATAACATTACATTACTGTGGAAAACCAGACCCCTGGGGTGCCACATTCCCCCCTAGTGAAATTTAAATGACTAGTGTCAATTAAAGTAGCCCAAAAATGGTTTACAAGATAGTCATAATTACCCAAATAGCATAGATCAACAGTCCAGGCACCCACCACGCACCCGACGCGTGTTTCGCGTAGGAAATGCTTCGTCCAGGGGTGATGATATGCTGGAGTGAATAAGTATATAAAGGATCCTGGCCAATATTATGCAAATTGATAATTATCCACAGCTGTGCATGAGCACTTAGCCTGACCTCTACAGGGGAGAATATAAAAAAGACAGGCACCCAAAAGGATTACCACCAAGAAATAGAGAAAAAAGAAAATGGAAGAAAGAAAAAAGAAAAGTGTACCAATGAACCAACAATGTGCAAGTGAAAAATATAGAAAAAGATAAAGTGAAAAAAGACCAGAGACAAAAGCAAATATATTTAAATTTTTAATAGAAAACAAACACATTGCATACCATGTAAAAGAAAAGATACACCACGTGTGTGAATAGAATAGTGCAAAAATATATTGTTTAAACACAATAAGGTGATAAAATGTGTAAGATTATATGAGAAAATATATATCAACAAAATATATATATATACAATATATATTAATGATAAAGTGTGATGTGCATAGTATAAAAAATATCTCATAATAATGTATATCAAATACTGTATATGGTGACATGTGCATAAACTACATACGTGATATATGTATGCGAGTAACACTAAGTGTAAAAACTTCATCAAAGGATATGATGAAAAAGTATCATGTGCATAGAATAAAAAATAAAATAAAAAAGAAGAAAAATAAGTATCAGAAAATATGTATATACCAGATATATCTATACCAAATATGTATATACGGGATATATATCTGCCATAATAAAGTGACGAGTGCACCGACAAAAAAAAAAAAAAAAAAGGAATCCTCGCAGAAGACCAAGACCAATCCAGGACCAACTCAACAAAAATATAATCAGTAGCACATATAAACAAACCAACAAGACAGTTAAAAAACACAATATATTATATTAAAACCAGCACGATTAGGACTCAGATCAAAAGGCGGACAAGAAGTAGAATCCAAAAAATGTAACAAACACATATATATGTGTATGTATACCCACATATGTATAGATACTTGCAGATATGGAGGGCGACAGGATAATTTAGAGAAAGGGCACAAAGCTATTGTGGTCATTTAGTCCAAGGGGTGATATGGTCTTTAACTTATAAATCCACTTTGTTTCTTTTTGAGCCAATAATTTATTCCAGTTACCCCCTCTCGAACTCAAGAAAACCCGGTCAATACCCCTAAAGACCAGCCCAGTAGAGTCACAATTATGGGTCACTTTGAAATGACGTGGGATTGGTTTCAACAAAGATAAATCATCCACTTGACCAGCCCCTTCAATATCCAAAACATGTTCACGAATTCGCCTCCTGAATTCACGTGTCGTCATGCCTATATATATAAGACCGCACGGACATGTGGCATGATAGATAACTGCCTTAGTAGTGCAATTGATATTATAGGTGATTCTGTATCTAGCGCCCTTAGAATCAAGGAAATATTCCGCTGTGTCCACATTCTTGCAGGCAACACATTTGTTACATGGTGAACATCCCCATTTTGGACCTTTTGAGCCAAAGATAAATTCTGTTCCAGGTCCCTTATGATAGCTATGGACCAAATGGTCACGTAAATTCTTAGCTCTTCTGTATGTAATAGATGGCTTTGTGTTGATACATTGGGAGATGGTTTTGTCCAATGATAGGACACCCCAATGTTTCTGCATGATTGCATATACATCATCGCTGTGGGAGTTATAATCAAAGACACAGCGTACCCTTGAGTCCGAAGGAACAGAACGTGGTTTATTCTTTAAAAGATCAATTCTCTCACTGTGGCGAGCTCTTGTATAGGCTTTGAAAATGGACTTCTTTCCATATCCCCGGTCTTTAAACCGACTGTGTAGATCCTCTGCCTGTTTTTCAAAAAGAGGAATGCTAGAACATATCCTTCTGGCTCTAAGGAATTGTCCAACCGGTATGTTATTGATCAAATGTTTCGGATGCTGTGATGAAGCATGGAGGAGAGTGTTGGCAGAAGTACTCTTCCGGAACAGGTCAGTCTCGATATATTCATGACAGTCCACCTGTATGAGAATATCAAGAAATTCAATACACTCTCTACTGCTTTTATAAGTCAACTTGACATTCAAATTGTTGTTGTGAACCCTGCCAGATAAAGAGTACATCGTCGATGTAACGCCACCATGAGATCACTCGATCCGCAAAAACCGAGGGACAAGACTGAAAAATGTTGCGCTCCCACAGCCCCAGGAACAGATTAGCATATGAGGGCGCACAAGACGCCCCCATTGCTATGCCCTGGAGCTGCAGGTAAAACACATCCCGGAACATAAAAAAATTGTGTGTTAACACAAACTTCAATGAAGCAAGAAGGAACATGCACATACAGTATCACTGTCAAGCCCACTGGAACTCAAGAAAAACCGCACGGCATCAATGCCAACACTGTGTCGAATCGATGTGTACAGTGACTCAACGTCACATGTAACCAACCACATGTTGGACTCAAGTTCTTGGCCTTCTGCGAGGATTCCTTTTTTTTTTTTTTTTGTCGGTGCACTCGTCACTTTATTATGGCAGATATATATCCCGTATATACATATTTGGTATAGATATATCTGGTATATACATATTTTCTGATACTTATTTTTCTTCTTTTTTATTTTATTTTTTATTCTATGCACATGATACTTTTTCATCATATCCTTTGATGAAGTTTTTACACTTAGTGTTACTCGCATACATATATCACGTATGTAGTTTATGCACATGTCACCATATATTTGATATACATTATTATGAGATATTTTTTATACTATGTACATCACACTTTATCATTAATATATATTGTATATATATATATATTTTGTTGATATATATTTTCTCATATAATCTTACACATTTTATCACCTTATTGTGTTTAAACAATATATTTTGCACTATTCTATTCACACACGTGGTGTATCTTTTCTTTTACATGGTATGCAATGTGTTTGTTTTCTAATAAAAATGTAAATATATTTGCTTTTTTCTCTGGTCTTTTTTCACTTTATCTTTTTCTATATTTTTCACTTGCACATTGTTGTTTCATTGGTACACTTTTCTTTTTTCTTTCTTCCATTTTCTTTTTTCTCTATTTCTTGGTGGTAATCCTTTTGGGTGCCTGTCTTTTTTATTTTCTCCCCTGTATGCTCCGGAGATTTGGCTTCAGTTTGAATGGCAGCCATCGCGCATGCGCTCTGCAGTTATACTAAATCACGTGATTTGGTTCCGATCATGTGACCGCTCGCGATCACGTGACGTGAAGTACTTTCTCTTCATTATGTCCTTCCGGCAACTCCACAACATGATAGATGGCGCGGCGGTGGCGTCTCCATGCAGGGGCAAGATAACACACAGGTACCCATGGTAACACCCAGCAGAGGTCAGGCTAAGTGCTCATGCACATCTGTGGATAATTATCAATTTGCATAATATTGGCCAGGATCCTTTATATACTTATTCACTCCAGCATATCATCACCCCTGGACGAAGCATTTCCTACGCGAAACGCGCGTCGGGTGCGTGGTGGGTGCCTGGACTGTTGATCTATGCTATTTGGGTAATTATGACTATCTTGTAAATCATTTTTGGGCTACTTTTATTGACACTAGTCATTTATATATGCAGCTATATTAGGATAAGGTATTTGTTGAGGCTATCTAGTGGTTCATATATATTTATATATCTGTGTATGTATCTTTGAGGCAGAGTCACTGCATATATTTATATTCTGATCTTATTAACAATATGTGTACTGTCATTTGTGATATTAATATATCTATATATATATGAAATATCTGTTGGGTACCTTTATTATTTTCCATGTGATTATTATTTTTTGCTGCCTTTTGTATTTTATGCCCTTGGTTTTATATTATACTTACATATTACCTGTGGGAGCTCTACGTTAGATTATAATGTCTTCCTTTTTACTATTTAGTCCAGGCACTCCACTTTTTCCATCTGAGGTGTGTCTTTGATTTTATTATTGTTGTGTGTATTTGCTTGTATGGGTTATTATTAAAGCTTTGGCAATTTTCAACCTGGGCTGTGTGGTTGTTTGTTTGCCTTATCTCTATTGGTGCAGCTTACTGATTTTTAGTCTATATGACTTATTGGTGTTTATTTTTTTATTTGACTGGGAACTCCACCACTCTTCCAAGGGGCATTGGTATTGTCTTTTTATTCCACTGGAACCTCCACGTCTCTTCCAAGGGGCATTAAAACTGTCTTGTTAAGCTACTGTGACCTTCACGTCTTTTCCAAGGGGCATTAAAACGGTCTTGTTAAACCACTCTGAACTCCACGTCTCTTCCAAGGGGCATAAAAATCGTCTTGTTAAGCTGCTGTGACCTCCACGTCTCTTCCAAGGGTCATTGATATTGTCTTTTTATTCCACTGTAACCTCCACCACTCTTCCAAGGGGCATTGATATTGTCTTTTTATTCGACTGGGACCTCCACCACTCTTCCAAGGGGCATTGATATTGTCTTTTTATTCCACTGGGACCTCCATGTCTCTTCCAAGGGGCATTAAAACCATCTTGGTAAACCACTCTGAACTTCACGTCTCCTCCAAGGGGCATTAAAACCGTCTTTTTAAGCTACTGTGACCTCCACGTCTCCTCCAAGAGGCATCAAAGCCATCTTGTTAAGCTGCTGTGACCTCCACGTCTCTTCCAAGGGGCATTAAAACCATCTTGTTAAACCACTCTGAACTCCACAGCTCTTCCAAGGGGCATTGAAATGTTGTTTTTAGTTACCTCTAACCTCCACGACCTTTCCAACGGGCATTGCATTTCCTCCTAATTTTAGTCAGCTTTTGCTTTTCAGTGCATAGGCGAACATTAAGGGAGTCCCACTCCCCAATAATGGGTAGAGGGTTTTTAGTACGCTGTAATCCACGTCTGTTTCAAGGGGCATTTCAAGGGGCATCCTACAGTAAAACTAAGCTGAATCCCCACGATGTAGCAGGCTGCCTGTTCCTAGCGCACAGACCCGCCTTAGTCCTCGTCTCGTCTGAACGAAGACCTATAGCATAAGGGGAGGGGTCCCTAAAAGAACTAAGGACTGGGAAAAAAATGGGACATCTCCTAAACAGAGAAGTTGTTGCAGAATACAAAAAGACAAACAGACAAAAAAAGTACTAGAGGTCCCAGAAGGACCAAACTAACTGACAGAGAAAGGCACAGAAGCACCTGGCTAGAGAAACAGTCAAACACTGAAGTCCAGCACAGCCAAAAGGGCAGAGCTGGAATATAAAGGCAGATGGTTGCGTGACCGCAAAACACAAGATGGAAAAAACAAACAGGAGAGTTCTGACACATATATTGCTCCATACAGTATAATGGATCCCATATAGTGCTCCATACAGAATAATGGACCCCATATAATGATCCATACAGAATAATAGACCCCATATAATGCTTCATGCAGAGCAATGGGCCTCATATAATGCTCCAGACAGATTAATGGACCGCATATAATGCTGCATACAGAATAATAAACCCAATATAATGCCCCATACATAATAATAGATCCCATAAAATGCTGCATACAGAATAATTGGCCCCATATAATGCTCCATACAGAATAATGGACTCCATATAATGCTCCATACAGAATAACAGGCTCCACATAATGCTCAATACGGAATAATGGGCTCCATATAATGCTCCATACAGAACAATGGGCCTCATATAATGTTCCATACAGAATAATGGGCCCCATATAATGCTCCATACAGAATAATGGGCCTCACATAATGCTCCATACAGAATAATGGGCCTCATATAATGCTACATATAGAATAATGAACCCCATATAATGCTCGATACTCTATAATGAGGCCCATATAATGCTCCATACAGAATAATGAACCGCATATAATGCTCCATACAGAATAATGGACCCCATATAATGCTTCATACAGAATAATGGACCCCATATAATGCTCCATAAAGAAAAATGGACCCCATATAATGCTCCATACAGCATAATGGACCCCATATAATGCTGCAGACAGAATAATTTGCCTCATATAATGCTCCATACAGAATAATGGACCCCATATAATGCTTCACACAGAATAATGTACCCGATATAATGCTTCATACGGAAAAATGGACGCCATGTACTTCTCCATACAGTATAATGGACCCCATATAATGCCCCATACAAAATAATGGACCCCAAATAATGCTCCATACAGAATAATTGGCCCCATATAATGCTCCATACAGAATAATAGACCCTATATAATGCTTCATACAGAATAATGGGCCCCATATAATGCTCCATAAAGAATAATGGACCACATATAATGCTCCATACAAAATAATGGACCCCATATAATGCTCCATGCAGAATAATTGGCCCCATATAATGCTTCATAGAGAATAATGGAACCCATATAATGCTCCGTACAGAATAATGGGCCCCATATAATGCTCCAAACAGAATAATGGGCCCCAAATAATGCTCCATACAGAATAATGGGCCTCATATAATTATAATACTACATACAGAATAATGGACCCCATATAATGCTCCATACATATTAATGGGACCAGGGCTCAGGGCCCCGACACTTGCCTGGGTGTCCTGGGTGCTGATGACGGCCCTGCCCCCCATGGTCCTATATACAATATAATACACTTGCCATGGTCCTCCATATAGTATAATGCATCCCATGGTACTCCAAAAAGTATAATGCACTCCTAAAGTCCTCCATACAATATAATGCACCCCATCATCCTCCATACAATGTAAAGCACCCCTAATATTCCTCTATACAATATAATGCATCCTGCATGGTCCTCCATACATTATAATGCATCCCCCATGGTTCTATATACAATATAATGCACTTCCTATGGTCCTTCATACAATATATTGCAACCCCCATTGTCATCCATACAATATAATGCACCACTAATGGTCCTCCATAAAATATAATGCACCCTTAATGGTCCTAATCGTCCTCCATATAATATAATGCACTTCCTTTGGTCCTTCATATAGTATAATGCAACCCCCATGGTCTTCCATGAAGTATAATGCACCCCCATTGTCCTCCAAAAAATATAATGTACCCCCATGGTCCTAAATACACTATAATTCACTCCCCATGGTCTTCCATACAATAAAATGCACCCCATGGTCCTCAAAACAATATAATGCACTCTCATGGTCCTCCATACACTTTAATACACTCGTCATGGTCCCCCACACAATATAATGCATCTCTAATGGTTCTCCATGCAATATAATGCACTCCCCATGGACCTTCATAAAGTATAATGCACCCCCCATAGTAATCAATAAAGTATAATGCACCCCCATGGTCCTCCATAAAATATAATGCACCCTCCATGGTCCTTCATACACTATAATTCACTCTCAATGGTTATCTATACAATATAATGAACCCCTAATGGTCCTCCATACAATATAATGCATCCCCCACGGTTCTCCATACAATATCATGCACCCCTAATGGTCCTCCATACAATATAATGCACCCCTAATGGTGCTAATGGTCCTCCATACAATATAATGCACTCCCCATGGTACTCCACACAGTATAATGTACCCCCTATGGTCATCCATAAAGTATAATGCACCCCCCATGGTCCTCCATAAAATACAAGGAACCCCCCATGGTCCTCCATACAATATAATGCATTCTCATGGTCCTCCATACAATATAATGCGCCCACATGGTCCTCCATACAGTATAATGCACCCCCATGGTCTTCCATACAATATAATGCACTCCCTATGGTCGTACATACAGTATAATGCACCCCCCCCATAGTCCTCCATACAATATAATGCACTCCCCATGGTCCTCCATATAGTATAATGCCCTCCCCATGGTCCTCCATACAATATAAGGCATCCCCATGGTCCTCCATACAGTATAATGCACCCCCATGGTCCTCCATACAATATAATTCACTTCCCATGGTCCTCTATACAATATAATGCACTCCCAATGGTCTTCCATACAGTATAATGTACTCCCCACGGTCCTTCATACAATATAATGCACACCCATGGTCCTCCATACAATATAATGCACTCCCCATGGTCCTACATACAGTATAATACACCCCCCCATAGTCCTCCATACAATATAATGCACTCCCCATGGTCCTCCGTACAATATAATACACACCGCATGTTCCTCCTTACAGTATAATGCACTCCCCATCATCCTCCATACCGTATAATGCACCCTCCGTGGTCCTCCATACAATATCATGCACTCCACATCGTCCTCCATACAATATATTGCACCCCCACATGGTCATCCATACAATATAATGCACCTCTAATAGTCCTCCATGGAATATAATGCACTCTCCATTGTCCTCCATACAGTATAATGCACCCCCATGGCTCTCCATTCAATATAATGCACTTTCCAAGGTCCTCAATACAATATAATGCACTCCCCATGGCCTTCATACAGAATAAAGTGGTCCTTCATACAATATAATGCACTCCCCATGGTCCTCCATAAAATATAATGCACTCCCCATGGTCCTCGATACAATATAATGCACACCCCATGGTCCTCCATACAGTATAATGCACTTCACATGGTCCTCCATGCAGTAAATTGCACCCACCATGGTCCTCAATACAATATAAAGCACTCACCATGGTCTTCCATGCAGTATAATGCCCTCCCCAGGGTCCTCCATACAATATAATGTACTCCCGATAGTCCTCCATACAGTATCATGCACCCCCATGGTCCTTCATACTATATAATGCAATCCCCATGGTCCTCCATACAGCTTAATGCACCCCCCATAGTCCTCCATACAATATAATGCACTTCCCATAGTCCCCCATACAGTATAATGCACTCCCCATGGTCCTTCATATAGTTTAATGCACCCCCCATGGTCCTCCATACAATATAATGCACCCCCATGGCCCCCCATACAATAAAATGCGCTCCCCAGGTCCTCCATACAATATCATGCACTCCCCATGGTCCTCCATACAATATATTGCACCCCCACATGGTCATCCATTCAAAATTCTGCACCCCTAATGGTCTTCCTTACATTACAATGCACTCCTAATAGTCCGCCATACAATATAATGCACCCCCATGGTCATCCATACAGTATAATGCACCCCCAATGGCCATCCATACAATATAATGCACCCCATGGTCCTCCATACAGTGTAATGCTCCCCCCATGGTCCTCCATACAATATTTTGCAACCACATATGGTCATCCATACAATATTCTGAACCCCTAATGGTCCTCTGTACATTATAATACACCCCCATGGTCCTCCATACAATATAATGCACCCCTAATGGTCCTCCATACAGTATAATGCATCTCCCATGGTCCTCCATAAAATATAATGCAT
Organism: Phyllobates terribilis; assembly: GCF_046119375.1. Taxonomy (NCBI): domain Eukaryota; kingdom Metazoa; phylum Chordata; class Amphibia; order Anura; family Dendrobatidae; genus Phyllobates; species Phyllobates terribilis. Next base: position 215,215,443 of record NW_027362769.1, on the reverse strand, counting down.
CGCCCATGGTCCTCTATACAATATAATGCACCCCATGGTCCTCCATAAATTAAAATGCACCCCTATGGTCCTCCATATAATATAATGCACCCCCATGGTCCCCCATACGATAAAATTCGCTTCCCATGGTCATACATACAGTACAATGCACCCCCCATGACCCTCCATACAATATAATGCAACCCATGGTCCTTCATACAATATAATGTATCTCCCATGGTCCTCCTTACAATATAATGCTTCCCGATAGTCATTCATACAGTATAATTCACCCCCATGGTCCTCCATAAAATATAATGCATTCTCCATGATCCTCCATACAATATAATGAACTCCCCTTGGTCCTCCTTACAGTATAATGTAACCCCCATGGTCCTCCATACAATATAATGCACTTCCCATGGTCCCCAAAACAATATAGTGCACTACCCATGGTCCTTCATACATTATAATGTACCCCCATGGTCCATCATGCAATATAATGCACCCCCATGGTCCCCCATACAATATAATGCACTCCCCTTGGTCCTCCATACAGTATAATGCACCCCACCATGGTCCTCCTTACAATATAATGCGCTCCCCATGGTCCTCCATACAATATAATGCACTCCCCAAGGTCCTCCATACAATATAATGCACTCCCCATGGTACTCCATACAGTATAATGCACCCCCATGGTCCTCCAAACAATATAATGCACTCCCCATGGTCCTCCATACAGTATAATGCCCTCCCCTTGATCCTCCATACAATGTAATGTACTCCCAATGGTCCTCCTTACAGTATAATGCACTCATCATGGTCCTCCATACAATATAATGCACCCATAATGGTCATCCATACAATATAATGCACCCCCATGGTCCTACATACAGTATAATGCATCCCTAATGGTCCTCCATACAATATAATGCATCCCGCATGGTAATCCATACATTATAATGAATCCCTCATGATTCTCTATACAATATAATGCACCCCTAATTGTCATTCATACAATATAATGCATTCCCCATGGTCTTCCATGCAATATAATGCACTCCTCATGGTCCTCCATACCGTATAGTGCACTCCCCATGGTCCTCCATACAGTATAGTGCACTCCACATGGTCCTCCATTGAGTATAATGCACCCCCCATGTTCCTCCATACAATATAATGCACTCCCCATGGTCCTCCATACAGTATAATGCACTCCCCATGGTCGTCCATACAGTATAATGCACTCCCCATTGTCCTCCATACAATTTAATGCACCCCTAATGGTCCTCAATACAATATAATGCATCTCGCATGGTCCTCCATGCAATATAATGAATCCCCTATGGTTCTCTTTTCAATATAATGCACTCCCCCATGGGACTCCATACAATATAATGCATGCCAAATGGTCCTCCGTTTAATATAATGCATTCACCATGGTCCTTCATACAGTATATGCACCCCTCATGGTCATCCATAAAGTACAATGCACCCCCCATGGTTCTCCATAAAATGTAATGCACCCCCCATGGTCCTCCATACACTATAATTCACTCCCCATGGCCTTCCATACACTATAATTCTCTACCCATGGTCCTCCATACAATAAAATGCACCCCATGGTCCTCCATACAACATAGTGCACCCCCCATGGTCTTCCATAAAATGCAATGCATCCACCATGATCTTCTATACATTGTAATACACCCTCATGGTCCTCCATACGTTTTAATGCACTCCCCATGGTCCTCCATACAATATAATGCAACCCAATATCCCCTAATACAATATAATGCACCCCATGGTCCTCCATACAATATGATACACCCCATGATCCTCCATACAATATTATGCACCCTCCATGGTCCTTTATACAATATAATGCACCCCCATGGTCCTCCATACAATATCATGCACTCTCTATGGTCCCCCATACAGTATAATGCACTCCCCATGGTCCTCCATACATTATAATGCACCCCCATGGTCCTCCATACAATATAACGCACCCCCATGATCTTCTATACTCTATTATGGCCACCAGTTACTGATTTAAAAAATTAAATACAATAATCATCTCTCCTTGTTCCACCCGATGCTCCGGTCTGCTGAGCCTTTGGTGGAAAGAACTGCACATCTCAGAACAGGGGCGCCTTGTAATGACGTCATCGCGCCTGCGCTCTGACACGTCCGACGCCGAGGAAGAATGATGGGAGCGGAAGCTTCTGCTGACGCTACCTCCTCCATCATCATTGCTCGCGCTGACAGCTGGAGCCCCCCTCCGGTTGTCAGCAAGAGCAATGATGATGGAGGAGGGAGCGTCAGCAGGTAGTGCGGGTGCTGACAGGCGGAGGGAGACCCAGTGTAGGTGCTGAAACCAGGCCCCACCAGCTCACGGGCACCATAGCAGTGGCATGGCCTGCCGCCATTTGCGTTAAGCCACTGTCTGCAGTTTATGAGCAGTGGCCGGTCTGTTAGGATCGGGCCAGCTTTTGTCCCCTCCGCACTTCTCCACTGCTGCAGTGGTAAAGCTGCCTGATATAGCAGTATTGGAGAGCGCACAGTTCTGGTCAGTGGCTTGACCATGCCACCCACTCAAAATGTCTTCAGAATCGCACTGCCCACTGAAAATAATGAAGCTGCTAGGTAGAGGAGCAGTGTGCTTGTGTGACGCTCGAAGCCCTACCCTGGGAAATGGGGGACTCGGAGCCGGGTCCTATGTTGTCGATGGGGTGCAGCCGTGGCCCGGACCCGTTCCATGCCCAGGGCCGTCACATTAAAAAGGGATGGTACGGGCTTATCCGGGTTGAGTGGCTGATCTCAACTACGCCACCTGTGGCACCTGGTGAAGGCCACCAGCGCTGCTGCAGTCCGCTGAGGCAGGATGTTATGGCAGCCGTCGTTGTTACTACTCCCCACAGGCGGAGCAGGGCCTCAGGGCAGAGAGGCAGGATGGAAGGGGTTGTAGTATAGGAGTTCTGGTGCTGCGTAGTGCGGTGCAATGCAAAATAAAGAGTCCGGAGGCCATAGGGGTTAACTTCCAGGGTTTTTACTCACGGTGGAGATTGCAGTTGAAAGGCTTCTCCCTGCTCCTCGCGGATTTCTGCGGTTACCAGAGACGGGGGGGGGGGGGGGTCCGACAAACTCCGATTAAGTCCAGTGTTCAATCAGGAGCCCCGCACCAGAGTGTTCCTAGACTTTAGATCGGGTACTTTCCTGTCTGTGTGTGTGTAGATAGGCCGGGTCTCCCTCTGAACTTCACTCAGAAAAAGGGTACGGGTGGCAGCTACACTCCTGAGCTCCGGGCCTTCTTGGTCATGGTCCTTGACTGGGCTGAGACATACATCATCTGCAACCTGCCCCTCGACCCACGGCCAGGGTACGAGGGCCGTGTCTCCCTCCGCTGCAGGTCCACACAGGATCCACGTTCAGCGTGGGAGATCACAATACAAGAGACCCAGAACCAAAATGGCTTTGTATTAAATATGAAATTTAAAGTGTCACTAAAATGTGAGTCCTCCACCCTCACCCACTAGTTGGTTCCCCTATCTCTTGGCTCCCCAGTCTCCCAATTTCCAGTAGGGGCAGCACCTAGTGCCTATTAGCCCCCTCTGGTGGGAGAAGTGTGGTGTTGGATGTGAAGGAAGGGTCCTGACCATCGCACTGTTCTTACCTCAGAGGATGAACACAACACCCCATTAAAGAGGTGCAGCATCCCTGTGGCGGTCAAACCCTCAGGGACGCCACATTCCCCCCTGGTGAAACACAGCACGTCCGCGGGCTGCAAAAGAGCAATACCTGGTACAGTTTTTTTTTTTTTTCAAACAACAGTAAACAATCTTCACTTTATGGGAGGCACTTCTTCTTTAACGTTACAAACAGCATATAATATAAAAGTACAAAAATATAAAAATATAAAAGTACAATAATCATCCAGAGACATTCATGCACAGACAGACGGGTTAAAGTGCAAGGACTAAAAGGCAGTTCAGAAGCACGAGGGACCTGTCCCACACCCCCAACGTAGGCCCTGGGGTGGCTGCAGGGCATGAAGATCCCGAGTTGGACCTCCAGGAGAGCCACTCCAGACATGTTTTTCTTCTGAGGTCTGAGGTATAAGTAGCCGCGGTTTTACATAAAACTAATAAGGAGCACCTAAAGAGATGCAAACTATTTACAGGGTTGGAGTCTGTCTGCTGTAAGTCCGCAGGGACAAATGTCTCTAGAAACCGGGGAGAGCAAATTAAACATAAACATAAACATTTTAACTTTAAACAAGTTTCAACCGCCGAGGCTGCTTAATTCTCGGGCCTCCTCCGGGGAAAAGGCTCATTCCTCCCGACGGAGGCTGACCGATCCTCCAAGGGTGAGCGCGAGGGGGCATCGCTCTCGGACACCTTGAGGACGTCCAGGGCGTACCACCCCCGCGACCCGTGGTGGTGGGTGTATGTGACTATGTCACCCAGGAAGTGGTTCCGGCCAGTGTGTCCCTTTTTCAGCCACGGCTCGACGTCCCGCCGACTGACGAAGACGTCGTGCTCATGCTGGGAACTCCGAATGAATCCCCACCCCGCCTCATGGTGGAAGTGGACAACTTGCCCTTCCACACGGGGGCTTGGACAGGTCGCCTCATCCTGGCGGGCTCGGGACTTTGCAGCCTTGGCGCGCACCTCGAGGCGCTCGCAGCGGACCTCCCTCTGGCGTTGCTCCCGGCCGAGTTGGAGGATCTGCTGGCGGCACAGCTCACTCCTCCTGTGCGCTTCAGCCCGGGTCTCCCGGGGGAAGCCCATCAGGTTCCCCCCCTGGTTGTCCCAGACCCACTCCTCAGCCGCCGGCCAGGTGACTGTCGGTGCGGGTAGCGGTGTCATCAGGGGCCGCTGCGGGTCCTCTGCAAGTGCGGACCAGTCCGGGTTGGGGTCGGTGGATTCTGTTTGTTGCGCTCCAGCAGCATCCATGTCCGCTCCTGAAGGTCGCCAAACTCCAACTGCTCTGGCCGCTCCTTGTTGTTTTTCTTTTTCCTCCTCTTTCGGGGCGGCTCCAGGGCGGTATGCTGACAGGCACGCCTTCGTTCAGCCCATCCATTTTGACCGGCATTACCCCGCGGACAGTCTCTGATGGAAGGGGCGGTCCACACTTTTGGCGCCATGTGGGAGCCTGGCCCATGATAGGAGGTGTTAGAAGACCGTCTTTCTGATACACTATGGCGTCTGTTCTTCTTGGGCGGGCGCCATTTTAAGTGTAAACGACAGTCCAAGGTGTAAGGCACACAGTACCCAGCAGCAATGGGTAATTCCTTCCTTTGCTGTGGGCACGGGATCCTGCCGACTACGCCAGTTGTGTGACGCTCTAAAGCCCTACCCTGGGAGATGGGGGACTCTGAGCCAGGTCCTATGTTGTCGATGGGGTGCAGCCATGGCCCAGACCCTCTCCGTGCCCAGGGCCGAAGGGGTTGTAGTATAGGAGTTCTGGTGCTGCGTAGTGCAGTGCAATGCAGAATAAAGAGTCCGGAGGCCATAGGGGTTAACTTCCAGGGTTTTTACTCACGGTGGAGATTGCAGTTGAAAGGCTTCTCCCTGCTCCTCGCGGATTTCTGCGGTTACCAGAGACGGGGGAGGGGGGGGTCCGACAAACTCCGATTAAGTCCAGTGTTCAATCAGGAGCCCCGCACCAGAGTGTTCCTAGACTTTAGATCGGGTACTTTCCTGTCTGTGTGTGTGTAGATAGGCCGGGTCTCCCTCTGAACTTCACTCAGAAAAAGGGTACGGGTGGCAGCTACACTCCTGAGCTCCGGGCCTTCTTGGTCATGGTCCTTGACTGGGCTGAGACATACATCATCTGCAACCTGCCCCTCGACCCACGGCCAGGGTACGAGGGCCGTGTCTCCCTCCGCTGCAGGTCCACACAGGATCCACGTTCAGCGTGGGAGATCACAATACAAGAGACCCAGAACCAAAATGGCTTTGTATTAAATATGAAATTTAAAGTGTCACTAAAATGTGAGTCCTCCACCCTCACCCACTAGTTGGTTCCCCTATCTCTTGGCTCCCCAGTCTCCCAATTTCCAGTAGGGGCAGCACCTAGTGCCTATTAGCCCCCTCTGGTGGGAGAAGTGTGGTGTTGGATGTGAAGGAAGGGTCCTGACCATCGCACTGTTCTTACCTCAGAGGATGAACACAACACCCCATTAAAGAGGTGCAGCATCCCTGTGGCGGTCAAACCCTCAGGGACGCCACATTCCCCCCTGGTGAAACACAGCACGTCCGCGGGCTGCAAAAGAGCAATACCTGGTACAGTTTTTTTTTTTTTTCAAACAACAGTAAACAATCTTCACTTTATGGGAGGCACTTCTTCTTTAACGTTACAAACAGCATATAATATAAAAGTACAAAAATATAAAAATATAAAAGTACAATAATCATCCAGAGACATTCATGCACAGACAGACGGGTTAAAGTGCAAGGACTAAAAGGCAGTTCAGAAGCACGAGGGACCTGTCCCACACCCCCAACGTAGGCCCTGGGGTGGCTGCAGGGCATGAAGATCCCGAGTTGGACCTCCAGGAGAGCCACTCCAGACATGTTTTTCTTCTGAGGTCTGAGGTATAAGTAGCCGCGGTTTTACATAAAACTAATAAGGAGCACCTAAAGAGATGCAAACTATTTACAGGGTTGGAGTCTGTCTGCTGTAAGTCCGCAGGGACAAATGTCTCTAGAAACCGGGGAGAGCAAATTAAACATAAACATAAACATTTTAACTTTAAACAAGTTTCAACCGCCGAGGCTGCTTAATTCTCGGGCCTCCTCCGGGGAAAAGGCTCATTCCTCCCGACGGAGGCTGACCGATCCTCCAAGGGTGAGCGCGAGGGGGCATCGCTCTCGGACACCTTGAGGACGTCCAGGGCGTACCACCCCCGCGACCCGTGGTGGTGGGTGTATGTGACTATGTCACCCAGGAAGTGGTTCCGGCCAGTGTGTCCCTTTTTCAGCCACGGCTCGACGTCCCGCCGACTGACGAAGACGTCGTGCTCATGCTGGGAACTCCGAATGAATCCCCACCCCGCCTCATGGTGGAAGTGGACAACTTGCCCTTCCACACGGGGGCTTGGACAGGTCGCCTCATCCTGGCGGGCTCGGGACTTTGCAGCCTTGGCGCGCACCTCGAGGCGCTCGCAGCGGACCTCCCTCTGGCGTTGCTCCCGGCCGAGTTGGAGGATCTGCTGGCGGCACAGCTCACTCCTCCTGTGCGCTTCAGCCCGGGTCTCCCGGGGGAAGCCCATCAGGTTCCCCCCCTGGTTGTCCCAGACCCACTCCTCAGCCGCCGGCCAGGTGACTGTCGGTGCGGGTAGCGGTGTCATCAGGGGCCGCTGCGGGTCCTCTGCAAGTGCGGACCAGTCCGGGTTGGGGTCGGTGGATTCTGTTTGTTGCGCTCCAGCAGCATCCATGTCCGCTCCTGAAGGTCGCCAAACTCCAACTGCTCTGGCCGCTCCTTGTTGTTTTTCTTTTTCCTCCTCTTTCGGGGCGGCTCCAGGGCGGTATGCTGACAGGCACGCCTTCGTTCAGCCCATCCATTTTGACCGGCATTACCCCGCGGACAGTCTCTGATGGAAGGGGCGGTCCACACTTTTGGCGCCATGTGGGAGCCTGGCCCATGATAGGAGGTGTTAGAAGACCGTCTTTCTGATACACTATGGCGTCTGTTCTTCTTGGGCGGGCGCCATTTTAAGTGTAAACGACAGTCCAAGGTGTAAGGCACACAGTACCCAGCAGCAATGGGTAATTCCTTCCTTTGCTGTGGGCACGGGATCCTGCCGACTACGCCAGTTGTGTGACGCTCTAAAGCCCTACCCTGGGAGATGGGGGACTCTGAGCCAGGTCCTATGTTGTCGATGGGGTGCAGCCATGGCCCAGACCCTCTCCGTGCCCAGGGCCGAAGGGGTTGTAGTATAGGAGTTCTGGTGCTGCGTAGTGCAGTGCAATGCAGAATAAAGAGTCCGGAGGCCATAGGGGTTAACTTCCAGGGTTTTTACTCACGATGGAGATTGCAGTTGAAAGGCTTCTCCCTGCTCCTCGTGGAGTTCTGCGGTCACCAGAGACGGGGGGGTCCGACAACCTCCGAGTAAGTCCAGTGTTCAATCAGGACCCCACACCAGAGTGTTCCTAGACTTCAGACCGGGTACTTTCCTGTCTGTGTGTGTGTAGATAGGCCGGGTCTCCCTCTGAACTTCACTCAGAAAAAGGGTACGGGTGGCAGCTCTGCTCCTTCCGTTACCCAGTGGGATCCTCAGGTCCTACCGGGCTTCCCGGACCAGGACGTAGAGTAGCAAGGTCAGGTGTCGGGGGCCGGTACCCCTCTTGCAGCCGGAATCCCTCTGAATAGATCAGCATAGCGAGGACAGGTGGCGTATACCGCTCCGTCTGCATCACCCTAGGATCCATTTGCGGTGGAGCTACACTCCTGAGCTCCGGGCCTTCTTGGTCATGGTCCTTGACCGGGCTGAGACATACATCATCTGCAACCTGCCCCTCGACCCAAGGCCAGGGTACGAGGACCGTGTCTCCCTCCGCTGCAGGTCTACACAGGATCCACGTTCAGCGTGGGAGATCACAATGCAAGAGACCCAGAACCAAAATGGCTTTGTATTAAATATGAAATTTAAAGTGTCACTAAAATGTGAGTCCTCCACCCTCACCCACTAATTGGTTCCCCTATCGCTTGGTTCCCCAGTCTCCCAATTTCCAGTAGGGGCAGCACCTAGTGCCTATTAGCCCCCTCTGGTGGGTGAAGTGTGGTGTTGAATGTGAAGGAAGGGTCCTGACCATCGCACTGTTCTTACCTCAGAGGAGGAATACCCCCCCCCTATTAAAGAAGTGCAGCATCACTGTGGCGTTCGAACCCTCAGGGGCGCCACATGCTCCTAAAGATTGATCTAGAGAAAAGCCCTATAATTGGATCTAAATTCCTTTCCAAAAATGATCTAATAGTTTAATCTAATAATCACATTCCAAATTACATAGAACAGGTGATGGATCCCCTCTGCCAGATCCAACCTTGTAGATCGCTTGCCATCTATGAGAGCAGAGCACCACCTATGCACTTATATGTGAAGGTACTGGTTTATAATGAACAAACAATGGTGTCAGTAATGAAAAGTAATGGTTGGCAGAGGACAGGGTACAGGTTTATCATAAGGGATATAAATCTTTGGACTCTGCTGGAAGTCTTGGGTTATGTTGAGTAGATGAAGAATAAAATGTGAACTCTGATTTGCCAGGTGCTGATCTGTTGTATTTTGTTGCATTTTTGGTGTAGCTTTGACACAGTTTACAACAGAAGAAGTGCAACAATCTCACTGCAATACACATCAAAGCAGCCAAGCAAGACTTGCATGATGCCACCCCAGCATTGTACGGCTGCAGTTGTCACAATACTTCCGATGGTCCATGTGGTTTCATGTGATGTCAGGCTGCTCTGTGATGTCACGTTGGTCCATGTCTCCAGATTTCACTCTTCTAGGTGTTCCATGAAGTTACTTTCTGATGTCATGCCGCCTTGTGACATCACATAACCAGTGACTTATGCACTCAGCCATCTTGATTCCTTCTGTGGACCTTTGCCGTCTGACGTGTGAAGGTGCACTTTTCTTGAGCTCAGTGAACTTTTGATTGTGATAGTAGCACAACATGAGTGATAGAGTCAGAAAAAAATGGAAAAATATCTCCAACAAAGAGACCACTAATTCTACCAAGAAGGATGGTCTCTTATGTCAGGATAGAGATGTCCCTCATAACACCAGAGAGGACGTCAATGGGGAGAGGAATTCTCCCAACTCACATTCTCTCCGAAGACCAAGAGAGAAGTCTGGGTCTCGGGACTCGAGGACCAAAGATGAGGCTCTTTATAAAAAAAGGAGATGCCTTGATGCTGGAGAGCATCAGGCCCTAAACAGCCCTCAAAAAACTCAGGTGGACACCGGAGTTTTAAAGAGAAAGAGAGAAGAAGACCATGTGGAAGTGAAACAATATATCACTGGAGGTGAAGGAACGAGCCAATCCTGTATTAATGAGGCCAAAAGACCAAAACCAGACACAAACTTTTGCCCAATAGCAGGTGAGATGGAAAATTAATCATTAATGTCCCAAATGTACAAATTAGGTGCTAAACATTTCAGTTACCAAGATACCTGTATTCAAACCCTAGCAGTATGTCTTCTGCTGCAGGATAAAAGAGATTCTAGTTGAGTTAAAACAATGATCTTTATTGATACATTTTAAAAACAAATCAACAGGGTGAGACAAAAAAACTCCAATGGAGAGAGACAATGGAGTAGCTTGGTTACATCAGATCCATTCTAATAATCAAATTGAAAATACAACTAGATCAATATAGGAGTATGGCACGACAGATAATATATTTCCTAGGGTAACAATGACACAATGCCTATATACAATATCAATACACGTGAAGAAACCTGTCTCCTGAAGCAAGAGAACAAGGCAAGATAACATGCAATATAAGATGGAAAATTAGTGTAATCAGGGGCATAATCCCAACTAATAGATGGATATATGTAAAACAAACTAACGACATCTTTATCGCCAAGCCTATTGGTGTGCAAAAAAAATCAGATCCCATATGGACCATCTGTATTGCCTCCAATTTTCCCAGATAATTTGCAATTATTAGCAGAGGAAACTGAGCTCGGTTTAGTGAATTTTCTTAACTGCCAGTGTATAAAAACGGATGATGCCATATGGATGACAAATCATCTATTTTTTTCTGGATAAAAATCAGACTTTTTCTTATTCTCTTATGTGTAATTTTGCCGAGTGATGATTTAATATTTTACCCTTTTTGTCTCACCAGGAGAAGGCTCCATCCAGACAGATGACATCTCACCCACTGTGCCAGACACCCTGTCTGTGGAAAGTTTCACCTACCACAAGGTTCTTGGTCAAGGACACTTTGGAAAGGTTTGTGATTTTTATCTTTCTCCAATTTTTACATTTATTTAATGTCTATAAACTGCTAAACACATAGAAAGGTTAGATGGGTCACTTTCTGGTTAGAAGTGATCACCAACATCATTGATCAGAAATATAGTCAAGGCTGTCTCCTTTGAAAAACAGCACCACACCTGCCTACAGGTTGTGTCTGGTATTGCAGTCAGGCTACATTAAAGTCAAAGACTCTGCATTACAATTCCACATACAACCTGTAGACAACGATATGATGCGGTTTGGGAAGAAAGTAGCTACAGTATACTTTTGTGAAACAGGACAAACTCTTTCTAGCTAGTTAGAGGGTATTTTAATGCTTAGACTCTCAACAATTTCCTGAATTTGTAGGGAAACCGACATCAAATATTTAATATCACATGTGAAACGCAACATTACATGGTGTTCAGTGAAACTGATGGACTTTGTGTGTAATGCACTGATGTGCCGGGTCCTCCAGAGCTAGAAACGCTCTTTATAGCCACTCTCTTCCCCTGGCTAATACAAATGGGCAGTGGTATACTGTGGGTTGCCCGGGGCAAGGCAAGGATTTTGTGCCCCCTAACCCTTGGACCATTAGCATTCCCTGCGTCCCTTCCACCAGTTCAGATGTGAAGAGGCCATGGCGGGTACATGATGGTTGGCTTTCTGATACAAATCTTCTCTGCTCTTGCAGATTATTGCACCTCGTACCCCAGATATCTTATTTCTGCTCCTCTTTCAGGTGTTGTTGGCCTCGGAGAAAGTCAGCGGACATCAGCTGGCAATTAAGATTTTAAAGAAGAGGCGGCTATTAAAGGAAAGGAGCACGACAGCGGCAATGAAAGAAAAGCTGTTGCTGCAGATTGCAGAGCGGAGCCCCTTCCTTTGCGCCTCGTACGCCACGTTCCAGACATCGGTAAGAGCTCCCGCTTCTATCATTGACTCCTTTTACCCCTTAGCCCGTTGATATATAATCAGCAAAATTCTAGTATAGTATTATATGATGTAGTATAAAGTGAAGGAAATCACCTGCCCGATATCGGCAAAAGGGGCTTATAGACATGGGTCCCAAATGGGGGTTTATGGGACTTTTTGAGGGTCTTAAAATGAGCAGCAAATTTTTGGGTGAAATAAAAAAAAATTAACCATGACAGGTCACATCTTCATGTTCAAGGGTGACTACTTTACATATAATCACTGGAAACTGTCAGCAGGTTTGTCTTCAGAGACAACCCCCACAATTCATTCTTTTATGGATCACTATGAATTATATTTTTGATTTAACGTCGTCTTCTCCGTCTCCCCAGGATTATCTCTTCTATGTGATGGATTACATGTCTGGAGGAGACCTCCATCATCTGATTAAGAAAAAAGCCCCATTTGACATTGAGACCACCAGGTAAGATTGGCCGGGGGTCTATAGGGAGAATATAGGGGGGTGTACAAGGGTTATAGAACTACTGTTTTTTGGCCAGGATGATTGATGACATCCAATATGGCGGTCACTGTCATCCACCCGGCACAAGCTCCGGGAGAGAACAGATCTTCAGATGTGCAGCAATGCGTCCTCCATATCAGTGCGGATGAGGAACGGGGTCGATTGACATGTTTTTCTCTCTTTCCTATCAGGTTGTACATGGCTGAACTTACCTGCGGCCTCCAGTTCCTCCATTCCAGAGGCATTATACACCGGTAATGAATTGTATAATATTCTCTTATAATATCGGTCATTATATAGATTATTCCTGGGGTACTGCAGGTGGGAGATTTACCCCTTACATCTGGATACCCATACAGATATACACACTATATATCCAGATACACACCTTTATATACTGCTGTACACATACATGTAGATAAATTCACAATATTTCTATCAGTTTATCCACATTCTGTCTTTCTAATAACTATTTTTTCTTCTCTTCCAGAGACCTGAAGCCATTAAACATCTTCATAGACAGTGACGGCCACGTCAGGATCGGGGACTTCGGCCTCGCGAAAATCAATTTACACGAAGATCAGAAAGTTTCTGGATATGCAGGAACCCGGAGATACATGGCTCCTGAAGTAAGGAACACGTCATTCTATTACATAGTGATTACTGGATTTCCTGTTATTAATACCAGATCATCAGGTTAAGAATTCAGTCGTTCCCCCCTGACCACACATTATACAGGGGCATCAGTGGCCCCCATACACTGGACACATACCACACAGATGACCCCATACACTGGACAATTACCACACAGATGCCCCCATACACTGGACACATACCACACAGATGCCCCCATACACTGGACAATTACCACACAGATGCCCCCATACACTGGACAATTACCACACAGATGCCCCCATACACTGGACACATACCACACAGATGCCCCCATACACTGGTAGCTCCCACCGGGCTGCAACAGACCCCCCTCTCTCATCCAGAACACTGCACCCCTTCTGGTGTGAGTCTCGCCCCCTTCGGACCCCCATACTGTACAGTACATGGAGGTCTGTTGTCCTCACCTGCGTCCTATGCTGCTTGCTGTTAAGCAACGTCCCATTACTGGTTTGTCGTTTGCCGAGCAACGACTCATCCTAAAGATTCCATGATGAATAAGTTACAGAGACCAGAGTCATGGACAGAGATCACCCCCAACTCACTGACTGTTTCCATCTCTTCCTCCTCTATATACTCACAGGTTTTCCGTAGAGAAAAGTTTGACGGAGCCGTAGATTGGTTTTCGCTTGGTGTAATTTTGTGCCAAATGTCATCTGGAAAATATCCATTTTACAACGGGAACGACAGGATGAGACTGAAAATGTCCATTTTGTGGGATGACCCGATCTATCCACAAGACCTCAACCCCGAAATAAAGGACATGATTAACAACGTAAGTATAATATATATCGGAAGGCAGGAAGCAGTGGTGTAACGTGGGGGTCACAGAGGCGTTACCCCAGGGGCCAAATTCTATGGGGAGTAATATTTTGGGATTAGGACTAAGGTTAGGGTTAGGGTTTTTTAGTATTAGGGCTAGGATTAGATATGGGCCTAGGAATAGAGGTAGGGTTAGGTTGGAAGGGATTAGGGCTAGGATTAGGGTTAGGGTTACAACTAGGGTATTAACACATAAAAAACAGACAAAAAAAAATAATAAGTAGGAGAAAAGTATTATAAAATATGTACAATGTTATAAAAACAGACAAAAAAATAATAAAAAGTAGGAAAAAAGTATTATAAAATTTATAAAAAGTTATGTGCTTATTTGATGTCAGATTTCCGCAAAAAACTGAAGTAAAACTAGAGAGCCAAAGGGCAAACCATCAGTATTTTCTTTAGTTGCAGTACATGTGCCCGGGGGATAGGGGGAGCAATTCTGGACAGGTGGAAGGGACTCAGGAAGTGTTAACGCTCCCCAGGTCAAGAGGTGCAATACTTACCTTCCCCCGAGCGCTGGCAACCCATGCTACACCACTGCCAGGGAGAAGAAATAATGAATGATTGTCAGTCACCCAGGATGATGGACTCTTTTTGTATTTATTCCTCAGCTTCTCTGTAAATCCGCTGACAATCGGCGATCATTTGTGAAAGAGAGATTGAGGACACATCCGTTGTTCGAGACAATTGATTGGTTGGCATTAGAATCTGGAAGAATCTCTCCACCAGTCCACGTGGAGCCGGTAAGTACCTAACACCATGGGGGCTTTTTTGGGAGATGTCTGAGAGTAGACAGTGGTCCATTACAGGGACAAGGATTAGATCCCTTTAAGGTGTTGTTTGACACCCCTACCTCTTTATACTCCTCCCCATGGTGCCCTATAGCAGTTGCCTGTGCTGCCTCTATGGTTGGGGTATATCCGCAGCATTGCACATTTGCATCATCAAATCTAGATATAACTTTATGGCACGGGCCTCCAGGGTTCTAGACGGAAGTTGTAATGTTACTCCGGATATTAGTAAACTCTGACACCAAACTTTCTTCTTACAGACACCAGTGCAGGATGACGTCATTCCCATTGTGACCATGCTGAACACAAGAAAACCGCGAGGGCCTCCAATAACACCTGAGGAACAGCGGCATTTCATCAACTTCAGCCATGTCAGCTGCAGGTGGAAAAATCTCCAACCAGAGAACCTGAGGAGAACAACATCTAACTCCAGCAGTTCTTCTGGACAAGGAGCTCTGATAGATAATGTAAGTCTCTGGAGTAGGGAGAGGCTTTAGTTTCTTTATCTCTGTCTGAGAAGAAGCTTGCTACAGCAGAAACCTTCTTCCCATTTTTACAATCAAGGCAAATCAAGTTAAAGGGGTTGTCAAGGCTGAAATTAAAAGTCTGAAGCTAATTATGTATGTGATCACAGACTGCCGACGCATAACTGTGCAATGCGCACACTGTCATGGTTGCCCTGTATTCCCTGTGTGGGTGGTCACGTTGCCAGATGCATTTTGCAAACTTGCGGGGTCACATGCCGACTAGACTTATCTAACTTCTCTCAACTCTCTTCAATAGAAACATAGATTGATTGCAGACTTTTCATTTCATCCTTTTATGATCACTCTTTTAGACAAAGCCTCTTTGATTAGCTTTTATTCATAGATGTGAATTTAACTCTTTCTTTTTTCATTGTCTCACAGCATTTATTTTCATCCAGCACGTCATCATCATCATCCGGACCATCAATCATAGTTCTTCTGTGATCATCATCACTGTTCACCTCATGCAGAACATTTTTGTGGAGGTGCGGAACAAACAGCGGAAGACCTAAGTTTGCCAAAATGAAGAGTAGTCCTTCCATCACGCTTCGTAGAGTTTTTCCCCACTGGGGTTTTTTCACTCTACGACCTGCAGAAGAATGACTCTTCATAACTTGAAGCAAATTATCATCTAATGTAGATGATTGATCCTTGCATGAGACATTAAATGCAATACAATGTCTGAGAATGTTACTTGCTCCTTTGTTTATGCTTTCTAATTTCTTATTGGAGGGAACAGGATCTATTGTAGCCACCATTGGGCTTTAGTAGCAATTGTTGGAAGGGTTGCATGAATATTCCTTTAATTTCCGAATTCCTTATTGGAAGGAGTTAACTTTACAAATATCTCTTATTAACAGTTGACTACTTCATCATTATCTCCTATTGTGTGCACTTGGAAATTTCTTTGTACCTCTGGCTATGTGCACACTCTGCGTTTTTGATGCATTTTTGCAGCGTTTTTTCCACGTGGAAATGCACCAAAAATGTTAGGTAACCCATCTGCCAGCTAATGCAATGACAATCTTGATGTGCTGTGGACACGATCCGGAATTTTCTGCTCAGGATTGTCATTGCATTAAAATCCGCAGCATGTCCATTCTTTGAAGAGTTTCTGCAGTGTTTCCCGCCCATTGAGGTCAACTGAACCGCAGCAAACCAGCAGGTATAAATATATCTGCGGATTTGCTGCAGATGTTTCCTGCGTATTTGACTGACTCAATTCAAGTAAATGAGTCAAATACACTACAAAAACGCCGCAAAAACACTAAAAAGAATGGTACCCAGGGCCGGAGAAGAAGACTACTCCTTCCATCATCCGACTGCAGCTCCCACTGGTAACAGTGAGAGCGGCGCGACTGAGGGAAGCAATTGTCTCCTCAGCTGAGCCTTCAAGTAAATGAGTCAAATACACTACAAAACGCCGGAAAAACGCTAAAAAGAATGGTACCCGGGACCGGAGAAGAAGACTACTCCTCCCATCATCCAACTGCAGCTCCCACTGGTAACAGTGAGAGCGGCGCGACTGAGGGAAGAAATTGTCTCCTCAGCTGAGCCGGAGTCTGTGTGCGGTGTTAAAAAATAAATAAATAAAAATCTACATTAAAATAAAAACACCTTTCATTCTCACCTGTCCGGCGTACTCCCGATATCCCCGGCAACCCAATCACCCGGCGGCCGGCGGTACACTGACGAGAGCGCGCTCACTCCTAGCAGTGTTCATCTCTGCGCTGCCGGGACTGAGTTCACCTAAGTTCATCCACTGAAGATCAGCTGACGAGCTCCAGGACCTCACTTTACGGCAAATGTGCTGTGTGGAAATATTCCCACGCAAAACTGATGCAGTAAATGAGGTCACCAGAGCTGATCAGCTGATCTTCAGCTGATGAACTCAGGTGAACTCAGCCTGCAACACAGAGATGTACACTGACAAGAGTAATTACACTCCTGTCAGTGTATAGTGCTGTCTTCTACAGCAGTCACATCAGTGATTAATGTGGCTGCTGTAGAAGTGACCCAGATTACGTCATGATGGTGGACAGGTGAGGGATATGGTTGTTTTTTATTTTTATTTTTTACAGGAAACTAGGGACTCAGATATTAGGCGAATAATAAATAAATTATTAAAACCATGTGTAATTTTATTTCAATAAAAGACTTTATTCTGGCCGTGTGTTTATTGAAAAATTGTCGTAAACCTTAGTACGGGTTTAGCAGCGGTGCTGGTCTGAGAGATACAAAAGTATCGTTTTTTTTTAACCATATGCAGAACTTTGGGGCTGTTGATAAGTAGTGGACAACCCCTTTAAGAGATGAAAAGTGTTATCCCAGAATGAAGGACAGAGTTGCGTTTAACTCCAATCCTGATCATTTAACCCTTTATGCGCTGCATGACATCTACTTTACAAGCAAAGGAGGGGGAGCACTTTGTTATGCAATCTGACACGATCACAAGTAGCTGATGCCATCATCACATCACGGATTGCTATGTAGCTATCAAATGCTCTGTATAGAGTCCTGCCTGATAGGTGCACACTGTCATAGTGTGGAGGAAGGAACGGTGGCCCCTGGGTCAAAATTGTGAAAAAAACAACATTTCAAAGGAAAAAAAAAATAATAAAAGGAAAATACTTCTAGTGATGAGCGAGCACTAAAATGCTTGGGTACTCGTTGCTCGGGTCGAGCAAATTGGAATACTCGGGTGCTCGACCCGAGCAACGAGCCCAATGTAAGTCTATGGGAAACTCGAGCATTTTTCAGGCGGCTCCCCCCGGCGGTCAGCAGAGGGCCTAAAAATTGCCCAAATCGATGGGAACAGTGCTCAAATGACATGGGAACAGCATCAGAAAGACCCCTGGAAGCATTTCTGACCCCCAGGTCACTGCTGTCAACAACGTTGTCAGAGTATTACGCCACTTTTACGGACTCACAATAAAACATACAAAAACAAATCCAAAAAGGATTTTCCTGGGTAATATATTAAGGAACATCCTTTCCAGGGTAATGACTTGTATATAAGGCAAAATAAATAACCAAAACCAAAAATACTACTCCACACCTTGGGCTATGTTCACATGTAACGTTTTTGATTTGTTTATACACTTTTACATTGCTTTCTAGAAAGACAAATGCATTCACTGGGAAATCTCATTTTAACATTTTACAACCTTATCTGGTCATGTGGTGTGTGATACACCATCAGACACATGTATACAGTGCTGAAAAGACATGGGAACAGCATGGGGAAGACCTCTGGAAGCATTTCTGACTCCCAGGTCACTGCCTAAGAGTGTGCCCATCATAAGTGATCCTTGGCGCATGCGAAAATGCCTCCCGCCATGCACCTGTCGCTGCAGACTTGCAACAATCACCATCCACGTCCTTGTCCCAGTGCAGCGTTCAGTTGTCCCTACCCCATTCCTTGGAATGCAAGCGCAAGTATGCAGCCAGACACCCACCCATCCACAGGCTGCAATACTATACTGCCAAATTTTTGACAGCTGCTTGCTCTTGAAATATGGCCTTTTAGGCTCGTGGAGACGGAAGCTTTTCATAACCTCATGCCACCGGCGGCCGGGTGTCCATACTCGGTCCCCAGCCGCCACTGTTTCTCCCTGTGTCGTCTCCGTCTTCTACAAGCACGGGTCCCACAACATTACCCGTGCCCTCCCCAGTGCACTTACTGGGAAGGACCGCCTAACCACAAACACGTGGACAGGTGAATGTGGCCAGGGACGGTACGGAGCCAGTCCACAGCTTTTTTTGCTGAGAGTTGTATTTAGCTCGGTGAAAGGACTGGCATAGAGGGAAACCGTATCTACCCTGGGTGTCATTTCTCCCAGGAAGTCCTCTAATGCAGCTTGTTGCAGAAGCAATGGCAGCCTATCCAACATCAAATCACACTTGTCGGTGGCGCTTTGTCACACAAACATCTTTCTTTGCGCATTTAATTTCATGAATACAGAGTTGGACAATGGCCTGATCTGCAATGCGGTTTAAGAAATAACATGCATAAGCATGTCTGATTCACATTAAAAAAGCAGCCATAGAGTGTCCGGGAACCTTCCCGCACGCTTTTCTTAGCCAGGGCTGCTTCTCGGCAGGGTTGGCAGGCCCACCAGAAAACAGGAGACTCCTCCGGTGGGCCCTGGCTTCTCCTTCAGGAGAGTTCATAGTGCCAAGGTGAGGCCATGATGATGATAGAGGCCACCATTTGCTTAGTTTTCTGTTACTTGGAATGCAAGCGCAAGTATGCAGCCAGCCAGCCACCCACCCATCCACAGGCCGCAACATTAAACTGTCAGATTTCTGGGCAGCTGCTTGCACTTGAAATTTGGCCTTTTAGGCTTGTGGAGGCGGAAGCTTTCCACAATCTTATGGCTAAGTAGATAAACTGGCGTGCACTCTGTCATTAGGCGAGGTGCAGATGCAATGGACTGGTGAGCCCAAGACAATGTACTAGCGTTAATTCATCGCACTCTCTTAGTTGTGATAAAGTGTAATTTATTGATACAGGATAAATCAGATTAATCAGACCAGTGATGTGTGGTGACAATATATTGTCAATATATGGCATCCAAGCCATGCTTTGGTACCTCCACTCAGCATACCCCTGTGCTGACACACCATCCCACCCTTTACTTCATGGTCCGGCCTTCCCTGCTAGCATCCTGCGTATTACACGCACGGCGCAGGCGCTGCAGCACACATTTTTTTTCCTTCCCCCTAAGCTGAAGTCCTGGCCCCGCCCCTTCCGGCCAGCGGCAGTGGCCCCGCCCCTTCCGGTTCAATCACTCTGCGGGCTTTAAGAAGGGCGCCTGTCACAGTCCCTGAGCACGGTCTCCCATAAGCAAGGCGCAGCCTGCGCTGCTACTCACCACTACCAGCTCAGCCCTGCCGTCGGCCAGTCACTGACTTCTACTAGTAAGTACACCTTTTTGAAGGATTTACTATACTTCATCTGCACAGTGCAATTTGAGTGACACCTAATGCCACCATCCCCTTCCTCTCTAGAACTACTGAAACAAGCATTACCTGGATCACTAAGAGGTACCCTCTGTCCATTACCTAACCTACAGCAGCAGATCCAGCTCCTACTATACCATAACACCTATATTCTTTCAGTCTGTCCCTACAGAGATCTCACTCCTGGTCTTAAGAATAGCCTAAATCCTCGACCCCTACATCAGCCAGCAGCAAGTAAGGTTTTCTGGTGTATCTCTATGTACTCTGTACCATGACTACTTTATATTTTCTTACCTTCAACTTGTATGAGTTTGTTTCTTCCCATTCTCCTCCCCTTTTCCAGTTCCTGGTGCTCTATACGTCCACCTAACAAACTTGGATTTTTTTTCTATGATTTTGTATGATTTACTTAATTCTTGTTTAATGTGTTATTTTCCTATGTAATTTCGCGATTAATTGTTTATCATTTTCACGTTGTACTCATACAATTATCCTCTCTTTGCAGTAGCGACTGGATTGAATAAGGCCAATTTAGGCCGAAACGTCCCAATATATTGTCGCCACCCATCACTGGTCTGATTAATCTGATTTATGCTGTAACAATAAATTGCACTTTATCACAACTAAGAGAGTGCGATGAATTAACGCTAGTACACAATCTTATGGCAGCGACGACCGGGTATCCATACTCGGTCCCCAGCCGCCATTATTTTTCCCGGTATCGTCTCCGCCTTCCACAAGCACGGGTCCCACAACATTACCCGTGCCCTCCCCAGTGCACTTGTGACGCCTCATGCTCGAAAAAGCCCTTTTAGTTTACCCTGGGTGATGGGGGACTCGGAGTCGGGTCCTGTGATGAAGAGATGGGGTGCAGCTGTGGCCCGGACCCGACCCGTGCTCAGGGCCGTCACATTAAAAGAGATGGTGTGGGCTCATCCGGGTTGAGTGGCTGATTAACGACTACGCCACCTGTGGCACCTGGTGAAGGCCACCTGCGCCGCTGCAGTCCGCTGAGGCATGGTGTTATGGCGGGCAGAGTTCTTACTACTCCCCACAGGTGGAGCAAGGCCTCAGGGCAGAGGGACAGGATGGATGGGGGTAGTATTAGAGGAGAACGGGCGCCGCGGTGTAGCGTAGAATAAACAGTCCGGAGGCCATAGGGGTGAACTTCCAAGGCTTTACTCACTTTAGAGATGGCAGAAGGAAGGGGACTCCCTGCTCCTCGCGGAGTCCTGCGGTCACCAGGGACGGGGGTCCGACAACCTCCGAGTAAGTCCAGCATTCAGTCGGGACCCTACACCAGAGTGTTCCTGAACTACAGACCGAATCCTTTCCTGTCCGTGTGTGTGCGAATAGGCCGGGTCTCCCTCTGAGCTCCTCTCAGAGCAAGGGCACGGGTGGCAACTCCGCTCCATCCGATACTCGGTGGGATCCTCTGGGCCTACCGGGCTTCCCCAACCAGGACATAGAGTAGCAAGGTCGTGTGTCGGGGGCCGGTACCCCTTTTGCAGCCGGACTCCCTCTGAATATATAAGCATGGCGAGGACAGATGGCGTACACCGCTCCGTCTGCATCCTGCCTGGGATCCATTTGCTGTGGAGCCACACTCTTAAGCTCCGGGCCTTCTTGATCCTGGTCCTTGGCAGGGTTGAAACATTCCCCGTCTACATCCTGCCTCTCGTCCCAAGGCCGGGGTACGAGGGCTGTGTCTCACGACCCTGCAGGCCCACACAGGATCTGCACTCTGGGAGGGAGGTCACAGTAGCACACAGTATTTAACAGCACAAAAGACCAAGATCAAAGATGGCTTTTTATTAAATATGAAATTTAAAGTGTAACTAACTTGTAAGTCCTCCACCCTCACCCACCAACTGGTTCCCCTAACTCTTGGTTCCCCAGTCTCCCTGTAACCAGGGGAGCAGCACCTAGTGCATACTAGCCCTCGACTATCACACTGGTCTTACCTCAGAGGAGGAACACTACACTCCATTAGAGAAGTGCAGCATCCCTGTGGCGGTCGAACCCTCAGGGGTGCCACATTCTTACTGGGAAGGACCGCCTATCCACAAACACGTGGACAGGTGAATGTGGCCAGGGACGGTACGAAGCCAGTCCACAGCTTTTTTTTGCTGAGAGTTGTATTTAGCTCGGTGAAAGGACTGGCATAGAGGGAAACCGTATCTACTCCCGCTGTCATTTCTCCGTCACCAGGTTAAGCCCATTGTCACACACAACCATGCCTGGCTGTATGTTCAGCGGTGAAAGCCACAGATCAGGCTGCTGTGTTACAACTTTCAACAACTCTGCAGCGCTGGGCGATTTGTCAATTAAGCATTAAGCATGTTATCTTCAGCACAAACTGTTGCCGCTTGGCCAAGGCAGTGCTGCAGTGCTGTCAACTTGTGACTGATGTGGTCATTTCGGAGATGGAGGAGGAGGTGCAGGAGCTGAACAATGTGATTACACTGAGGTTAAATTGGTTACGCTGTTTTTATACTAAAGAAAGATCCTATTGTTTTGTTTTTTTGCATTATTTTTTAAGACAAATGCATTCACCGGGAAATGTCATTTTAACATTTTACAACCTTATCTGGCAATGTTGTGTGTGACACATCATCAGTAGTGTTGAGCATTCCGATACTGAAATATCGGGTATCGGCCGATATTCGCGGTATCGGAATTCCGATACTTAATTCCGATACTATTGCAATATCGTATACCGGAATCGGAAGTTCTCATAATGCAATGAGACATTTTCATTTTATTCAGCCAATGAGGATCCTAAGAAGTGTGGGCACATCCTGTTAGGCATGTAGGCATCTTAACTAATGGCATGGCTGTGATTGGCTGCTGAAATGATGTCATGATGCACTATAAAAGCCACCGCCGCCATTTTGAGCTCACTCTGCTGTGAATTCAGTTAGGGATAGGACGCTGTTGTTCTGAGGGACAGTTTTAGCTACCTATTTGCTCTATACTGCTTTACCCAAGCTACTTTCTAAATCACTGTGCCTTGCAGTGCTAGTGCACAGTTCCCTGTGCTGTTCACCGCTATCTGCAAGGTCTGTGTGTGTGAGTGCAGCTCACCCTGTAGTGTGTGCTTCAGCCAAGTCTGGTTGTAGTGCACTCAGTGTGTGTCACTGCCTCATACATTGTCCTTTTTTGCCAATTCATAATTTTTCCTGATATCTCCTATTAGTGTGGTGGTTCCATCTGTATTCAGCTAAATTGGTTCCAAACACACTATATAGGAGTAGATAGAGAAATTTTTTTCCGTCTTGCAGCACTAGTGCACAGTGCTCTGCATCTGTACTGTTCACCGCTGTCTGCAAGGTCTGGTGTGTGAGTGCAGCTCACCCTGTAGTGTGTGCTTCAACCCCGTCTGGTTGTAGTGCACTCAGTGTGTGTCACTGCCTCATACATTGTCCTTTATTGCCAATTCATAATTTTTCCTGATATCTCCTATTAGTGTGGTGGTTCCATCTGTATTCAGCTAAATTGGTTCCAAACACACTATATAGGAGTAGATAGAGAATTTTTTTTCCGTCTTGCAGCACTAGTGCACAGTGCTCTGCATCTGTACTGTTCACCGCTGTCTGCAAGGTCTGGTGTGTGAGTGCAGCTCACCCTGTAGTGTGTGCTTCAACCCCGTCTGGTTGTAGTGCACTCAGTGTGTGTCACTGCCTCATACATTGTCCTTTATTGCCAATTCATAATTTTTCCTGATATCTCCTATTAGTGTGGTGGTTCCATCCATATTCAGCTAAATTGATTCCAAACACACTATATAGGAGTAGATAGAGGAGCCTTTCTGCAGCATTGGGCCCTGCAGCCCCAGCCAGATTAGTATTAGCCTATTTTTTGCAGCCTCATCTATTGCATTGTAGGTTACCTTCCTACATTGTAATAGCTACAAAAAGTTTGTGATACTATCGTTATTACATCTTTAGGCACATCCAGTGTCTTTTTGTGACAAAAAAAACCTAAATAAAGTTCACCAAACACTCCACTTTACAGTTGTGTAGGCCACATTAGCTCATATTAAAGTCTAGTCCACACTTTATAAAATTAGTGTTTCTTATACCTGTTAGCAGCTGTTCAGGAATAAGCACACTAAGCCCTTAGTACTTTTCTGCCTATCTTTATCAGTCTACCAAGATGAAGAAGGCAGGGAGTAAGGCATGTGGTCGTGGTCGTGGGCGTGGGCGTGGAGTTTCTGCAGGGAGAGGACGTGAGGATTCTGTGCCTGCAGGGAGAGGACGTGGGGATTCTGTGCCTGCTGCGGGCACCAGTGACTCAGCATCCCCCAGTTTTACCAGGGAACAGTCCTTTATGCGCAGCTTTGTAGGAGCTAGCCGTACCCCACTGCTGCGCGAGGACCAAATTGAAGCCGTTGTCGGATGGATGGCAGCTAACGCATCGACTTCAATTAGTTCCAGATCCTCTCAGGTCCTGAGCACTGAAGAGCACCCATCTGTCTCTTCACCACCTGCCAAATTGCCCAGGCAGTCAGAGAGCCCTGGACAGGAGCCATCTCTACTTCTGTTCTCTGAATCTCTTGGATTGGAAAGAGGGGGCCAGCCAAGCAGAATTCGAGAATTTGAAGAAGAGGTAGTATGCAGTGATGCGCAACCGTTTTGTCTCTCTGAATCTGAAGAGGCGGGTGGGCCAGTGCCTATGGTCAGCAGCACACCTCAGTACGCATCTGATGATGAGACTCAGGTGCCACTTTCTGGTGCGTACTGTGCTGTCGAGACTACCCAGGAGAAGCAGTTGTTTGAAGAGGGTGGTGTAGATGATGAGGTCCTTGACCCATCATGGCGTGAGGGACAGGAAGGTGGTGGGAGCAGCTCTGAGGAAGAGATTCCCCGAACGGCCCAAAAAGGAGGGAGAGGGAGGGGGCAGACTTGGTTGCCTGTAGCCTCCACTTCGGCACCCATTAGGAGCATGGCTCTTCCAAAATCCAAAGCGGGCGCTCCCAAGACTTGCAGTGCCTGGTCCTTTTTTGACACAGTTGCAGATGACATTTGCTTTGTCAAATGCAAGCTGTGTAATCAGAAGGTGAAAAGAGGGAAAAGTGTCAGCAACCTCAATACCACAAATATGTGGAAACATGTGCGGACCAAGCACGTGGTGGAGTTACACAAACACACTGAAGACCTAGGCCAACCTACAGCGCCACCTACCACCTCTTCAGCTCGTGTTGTAGCCTCTTCCTCCAGCTCACACACAGCTGGTTCGGCTTCCTCACAGGATCGCCATGGAAGAATCTCTGGCACTGTTGTACAGAGACACAGTGTAATTCCACCCACAGCACCACTTTCCCAGTCATCCTCACACTCCCAGGCCAGTCTACAGCCATCGTTAGCACAGGCATGGGAGAAAAGGCGCCCATACTCGGCAAACCACCCCCGAGCACAGGCTCTGAATGCTGGCATTGCTAAACTACTGGCCCTTGAAATGCTATCATTCAGGCTGGTGGAGACTGACACATTCCGTAACTTTATGGCATTGGCAGTCCCACAATACAACGTGCCCAGCCGCTTTTATTTCAGCAGGCAAGCCGTCCCTGCCCTGCAACATCATGTGGAGGGAAAAATTAAACATGCGCTACAAAACGCCGTCAGTAGCAAGGTCCACCTGACCACTGATGCGTGGACCAGTAAGCATGGACAGGGACGATACCTTTCCCTCACTGCCCATTGGGTAAATGTTGTGGAGCCGGGTACAGATCTTGAGAGTGGCGCTGTACGTGTTCTGCCAACTCCAAGGATTGCAGGAATCCAGTCTGTACACATTGACTCCTCCTCATACTCCAGTTCCTCTGAATCAGCGCTGCAGGAGCCGTCACGGTCTACCTCCACATCGACCCGTGAACGGTTACCTGTTATGATGACCGATATGAGCACAGCCGTGGCCAAACGTCAACAGGCCGTATTAAAATTAATTTCTTTGGGGAATCGAAGCCACACAGCGCAGGAGCTCTGGAATGCCATCAAGCAGCAGAGTGACGTGTGGTTTGTGCCAGCGAATCTCCAGCCAGGCATGGTAGTGTGTGACAATGGCCGAAATCTGGTGGCAGCTCTGGGCCTAGGCAACCTCACTCACATCCCATGTCTGGCACATGTGCTCAACTTGGTCGTGCAGAGTTTTTTGAGGGACTATCCGGATCTTGATGCACTGCTTCACAAGGTCCGCATAGAGTGCGCTCACTTGCGGCGTTCCAGCAATGCAAGATCACGCATTGCAGCTCTGCAGCGCCGATTATGTCTTCCGGAACATCGCATCATATGTGACCTACCCACCAGGTGGAATTCAACGTTACATATGTTGGAGAGGTTGTGTGAGCAGCAGGCAGCAGTAATGGAGTACCAGCTGCAGCAGGCGCAAACAAGTCGCAGTGCGCGCCGTTCACACTTCACCACCACTGAGTGGGCCTCTATGAAGGACATTTGCCACGTTTTGCGTGCCTTCGATTATTCCACGCGGATGGCGAGTGCAGATGATGCACTAGTCAGCATGACTATCCCCCTTATCTGCCTGCTTGAAAAAACACTGCAAGCACTAAGGGACGAGGTTTTGGAAGAGGTGGAGGATGAGGAGTCACAAATGCCATCTGCTTCTCTACAGTCTGCGCAACGTGGTTCCTCACAAAGGCCTAGGCAGGGGACACTTTGTGAGGAGGATGAGGAGGAGTCAATGGATGAGGAAGACATCTGTCCAGAGGAGGGAGGTACACAATGCTCTAGTAGTCAGTATCTAGAGCGAGGGTGGGGTGATGCAGAGCAGGCAGAGATCACGCCTCAAGCAGGGGACAGCGTTTCTTGGCCAGTTGGCAGTCTGCAGCACATGGTTGATTTCATGCTGCAGTGCCTCAGAAACGACCGCCGCATCGCCCACATTCTCAACACGGCTGATTATTGGGTGTCCACCCTCCTAGATCCTCGCTACCGGGACAACTTACAAAGCCTCATAACACCATTGAACCGGGAGCGTAAAATGCGGGAGTACCAAGACGCACTGGTGCATTCCATCATGTTCTCCATTCCAACCGAGAGCAGTGCTGCTAGTGCTTTACAAAGCAGCTCAGTGCGTCGAGGCAGTGGAGGAAGCTCTGCACAAAGAGGGAGCAGAAGCAGCGCCTCAGCACAAGGCAAGACCAGTATGGCCGAAATGTGGCAAAGTTTTGTGTCCCCGCCGCCACAAATGTCTACACCATCACAGACAGCTCCAGTCAGCAGGAGGCAACGTTTCCGTCAGATGGTGACAGACTACATGTCTTGCCCTCTTAGTGTACTCCCAGACGGCTCTTCTCCCTTCAAGTTTTGGGTCTGTAAGCTGGATACATGGCCAGAGCTTAGTCAGTATGCACTGGAGGTGCTAGCTTGCCCTGCTGCTAGTGTATTATCGGAACGCGTCTTTAGTGCCGCAGGTGGTGTACTAACAGACCGTCGCATGCGACTATCCTCCGATAACGTTGACCGGCTTACTTTTCTCAAAATGAACAAGGCCTGGATCTCTCATGAATTTGCCAGTCCTCTTCCAGAATAAATAATTGGTTGGCAACAGTATCCAGGTCTCCTGTTCTGTTCATGTTTCTACCACCTGAACTGTAATCCCTGAGCTCCAACACCGCCAGTTGGCGCTCGGAAGTGCCGTCTGCACAGTCAACACTTGCTGCCGTGTTATTGGGGTTCAGTAACGTCAGCTGTTCTCCTGCTGTGCGGACGGCAATTTCTCCTGATTTGTCCACATCCACTGTACTACACATTTTAAAGTTGCTCCAATTACTCCTCTGGCTCCTCTGTTTTCATTCTTATCCCTGGGCTCCAGCACCGCCAGTTGGCGCTCGGAAGTGCTGTCTGCACAGTCAACACTTGCTACCATGTTATTGGGGTTCAGTAACGTCAGCTGTTCCCCTGCTGTGCGGACGGCAATTTCTCCTGCTCTGTCCACATTCTCACTACTACAGATTTTAAAGTTGCTCCAATTACACCTCTGGCTCCTCTGTTTTCATTCTTATCCCTGGGCTCCAGCACCGCCAGTTGGCGCTCGGAAGTGCCGTCTGCACAGTCAACACTTGCTGCCGTGTTATTGGGGTTCAGTAACGTCAGCTGTTCTCCTGCTGTGCGGACGGCAATTTCTCCTGATTTGTCCACATCCACTGTACTACACATTTTAAAGTTGCTCCAATTACTCCTCTGGCTCCTCTGTTTTCATTCTTATCCCTGGGCTCCAGCACCGCCAGTTGGCGCTCGGAAGTGCCGTCTGCACAGTCAACACTTGCTGCCGTGTTATTGGGGTTCAGTAACGTCAGCTGTTCTCCTGCTGTGCGGACGGCAATTTCTCCTGATTTGTCCACATCCACTGTACTACACATTTTAAAGTTGCTCCAATTACTCCTCTGGCTCCTCTGTTTTCATTCTTATCCCTGGGCTCCAGCACCGCCAGTTGGCGCTCGGAAGTGCTGTCTGCACAGTCAACACTTGCTACCATGTTATTGGGGTTCAGTAACGTCAGCTGTTCCCCTGCTGTGCGGACGGCAATTTCTCCTGCTCTGTCCACATTCTCACTACTACAGATTTTAAAGTTGCTCCAATTACACCTCTGGCTCCTCTGTTTTCAGTATTATCCCTGAGCTCCAACACCGCCAGTTGGCGCACGGAAGTGCCGTCTGCACAGTCAACACTTGCTGCCGTGTTATTGGGGTTCAGTAACGTCAGCTGTTCTCCTGCTGTGCGGACGGCAATTTCTCCTGCTTTGTCCAAATCCACTGTACTACACATTTTAAAGTTGCTCGAATTACACCTCTGGCTCCTCTGTTTTCATTCTTATCCCTGGGCTCCAGCACCGCCAGTTGGCGCTCGGAAGTGCCGTCTGCACAGTCAACACTTGCTGCCGTGTTATTGGGGTTCAGTAACGTCAGCTGTTCTCCTGCTGTGCGGACGGCAATTTCTCCTGCTTTGTCCACATCCACTGTACTACACATTTTAAAGTTGCTCGAATTACACCTCTGGCTCCTCTGTTTTCATTCTTATCCCTGGGCTCCAGCACCGCCAGTTGGCGCTCGGAAGTGCCGTCTGCACAGTCAACACTTGCTACCATGTTATTGGGGTTCAGTAACGTCAGCTGTTCCCCTGCTGTGTTCACGGCAATTTCTCCTGCTCTGTCCATATTCACTGTGCTACTTATTTAAAACTTGCTCCAATTACACCTCTGGCTCCTCCGTTTTTAGTATTTACCCTGGGCTCCAACACCGCCAGTTGGCGCTCGGAAGTGCTGTCTGCACAGTCAACACTTGCTGCCGTGTTATTGGGGTTCAGTAACGTCAGCTGTTCTCCTGCTGTGCGGACGGCAATTTCTCCTGCTTTGTCCACATCCACTGTACTACACATTTTAAAGTTGCTCGAATTACACCTCTGGCTCCTCTGTTTTCATTCTTATCCCTGGGCTCCAGCACCGCCAGTTGGCGCTCGGAAGTGCCGTCTGCACAGTCAACACTTGCTGCGGTGTTATTGGGGTTCGGTAACGTCAGCTGTTCCCCTGCTGTGTTCACGGCAATTTCTCCTGCTCTGTCCATATTCACTGTGCTACTTATTTAAAACTTGCTCCAATTACACCTCTGGCTCCTCCGTTTTTAGTATTTACCCTGGGCTCCTATACCGCTAGTTGCTGCTCAGAAGTGCCGTCTGCACAGTCAACGCTTGCTCCAGTGTTATTGGGATTCAGTAACGTCAGCTGATCCCCAGCTGTGTGTCCGGCAAATTCTCCTGCTTTGTCCACATCCACTGTAGTACGGATTTAAAACCTCCTCCAAATACACCTCTGGCTCTTCTGTTTTTAGTATTTACCCTGGGCTCCAGCACCGCCAGCTGGTTCTCGGCAGTTCCATTGGCTCTTGTACCTTCTGCTACCCATCCGGGTTCCAGTACCGTCAGCTGGTTCTCGGCAGTGTCTTTGGCACGGGTACTCCCTCCTGCCCAGCCTGGTTCCAGCACGCCAGCTGTTTCCGGGTAGTGTCAACGTCACTTTGCCTCCAATGCGTTGTCCTGTCGTGTTGCGGTCGGGTTAGCCGACTCTATGGTGCCTGCAGTTTAGGTGACTCCTATGTGGGCTGCGGGATCTGGCAATGAAGGCTGGTTCCATAGTGCCAATAGGACAAGCACCCTCTGTAGGACTGTGGGTTTTGGTAACTGCGGCCGGCTCGCGGCCTTGAACTTTTTTTTTACATGGGTACCTTCTGCTACCCATCCGGGTTCCAGTACCGTCAGCTGGTTCTCGGCAGTGCCTTTGGATTAGGTGCCTCCTTCTCGGTATCCAAGTTCCACCAACGTCTGCTGGTCCTTGGTAGTGCTTTCTGGCACAGGTACCTCCTGCTTAGTAACCGAGTTCCAGTAACATCAGCTGGTCCTCGGTAGTTCCATTGGCTCTTGTACCTTCTGCTACCCATCCGGGTTCCAGTACCGTCAGCTGGTCCTCGGTAGTTCCATTTGCTCTTGTATCTTCTGCTACCCATCCGGGTTCCAGTACCGTCAGCTGGTTCTCGGCAGTGTCTTTGGCACGGGTACTCCCTCCTGCCCAGCCTGGTTCCAGCACGCCAGCTGTTTCCGGGTAGTGTCAACGTCACTTTGCCTCCAATGCGTTGTCCTGTCGTGTTGCGGTCGGGTTAGCCGACTCTATGGTGCCTGCAGTTTAGGTGACTCCTATGTGGGCTGCGGGATCTGGCAATGAAGGCTGGTTCCATAGTGCCAATAGGACAAGCACCCTCTGTAGGACTGTGGGTTTTGGTAACTGCGGCCGGCTCGCGGCCTTGAACTTTTTTTTTACATGGGTACCTTCTGCTACCCATCCGGGTTCCAGTACCGTCAGCTGGTTCTCGGCAGTGCCTTTGGATTAGGTGCCTCCTTCTCGGTATCCAAGTTCCACCAACGTCTGCTGGTCCTTGGTAGTGCTTTCTGGCACAGGTACCTCCTGCTTAGTAACCGAGTTCCAGTAACATCAGCTGGTCCTCGGTAGTTCCATTGGCTCTTGTACCTTCTGCTACCCATCCGGGTTCCAGTACCGTCAGCTGGTCCTCGGTAGTTCCATTTGCTCTTGTATCTTCTGCTACCCATCCGGGTTCCAGTACCGTCAGCTGGTTCTCGGCAGTGTCTTTGGCACGGGTACTCCCTCCTGCCCAGCCTGGTTCCAGCACGCCAGCTGTTTCCGGGTAGTGTCAACGTCACTTTGCCTCCAATGCGTTGTCCTGTCGTGTTGCGGTCGGGTTAGCCGACTCTATGGTGCCTGCAGTTTAGGTGACTCCTATGTGGGCTGCGGGATCTGGCAATGAAGGCTGGTTCCATAGTGCCAATAGGACAAGCACCCTCTGTAGGACTGTGGGTTTTGGTAACTGCGGCCGGCTCGCGGCCTTGAACTTTTTTTTTACATGGGTACCTTCTGCTACCCATCCGGGTTCCAGTACCGTCAGCTGGTTCTCGGCAGTGCCTTTGGATTAGGTGCCTCCTTCTCGGTATCCAAGTTCCACCAACGTCTGCTGGTCCTTGGTAGTGCTTTCTGGCACAGGTACCTCCTGCTTAGTAACCGAGTTCCAGTAACATCAGCTGGTCCTCGGTAGTTCCATTGGCTCTTGTACCTTCTGCTACCCATCCGGGTTCCAGTAACATCAGCTGGTCCTCGGTAGTTCCATTGGCTCTTGTACCTTCTGCTACCCATCCGGGTTCCAGTACCGTCAGCTGGTTCTCGGCAGTGCCTTTGGATTAGGTGCCTCCTTCTCGGTATCCAAGTTCCACCAACGTCTGCTGGTCCTTGGTAGTGCTTTCTGGCACAGGTACCTCCTGCTTAGTAACCGAGTTCCAGTAACATCAGCTGGTCCTCGGTAGTTCCATTGGCTCTTGTACCTTCTGCTATCCATCCGGGTTCCAGTACCGTCAGCTGGTCCTCGGTAGTTCCTCAGCTTTCTTGTACCTTCTGCTACATTTCCAAGTTCAAGCTTTTTGAAATGGTTCTTGGTAATCACTCTGGATCTCCCTGACGAGGACCCTGAAGACGAGGACCCTGAAGACCAACCCTAAGAAGACGAGGACCCCGAAGACAATGACCCTGAAGACGAGGACCCTGAAGACCACCCCGAAGAAGACGAGGACCCTGAAGACCACCCCGAAGAAGACGAGGACCCTGAAGACCACCCCGAAGAAGACGAGGACCCCGAAGACGAGGACCCAGAAGACCAACCCGAAGAAGACGAGGACCCCGAAGACGAGGACCCCCGAAGACGACGACCCTGAAGACCACCCCGAAGAAGACCAAGAAGATGACCCTGAAGAAGTTGACCAAGAAGACAAAGAAGAGAAGACAAGCACCAAGATACAGAAAAACAAGAGACAGAAAACCAAGAAGCAGAAATACAAGAAGCTGCAGAACAAAAAGCGGAAGAACATTAAGCATAAGACTAAAAATCAGAGCAAAAGATAATATCTAAATTATAAGCAGAAGATGACTAAGCAGTGTATGGGGGTGAGTCCGTTCCTCCTCGTGGTGCCCCTGGAAAAGACCTGCTGCTGCAGGCCAAACTGAACGCGGACAAATCCTGTTGTAAATCTTTTGTGACGGGCAGAACGAAAGGTGTAATGTCCAACCTTTTATAGATAACAACTACAGGAATGCCTGTCACAAATAAGAATATGATGAAGAAGAAGAATATGAAGAAGATGAAGAAGTAGAATATGAAGAATGTAAAAAAAAGAATAATACGAAGAAGGTGAAGAAGAAGAAGGTGAAGAAGAAGTGGATGAAAAAGATGCTGAGGATGATGAAGGAGAAAGTGTGGGAGAAGTAAAAAAGAAGGTGAAGAGCATGGAAGTAGTGAAACATAAATATCTGACAAAATATAAAAATACTTAACATAGTTAATATTTCCGTAACTCAGAACATAATAAAAAAATATTAATTCCTGCTATTCCATTTGACTGGGCTAAACCTCTATGCCTTTATTGTCTCCCCCACCTCCCCCAATACATTCTACATTATTCTTAGTTGTTTTCCTTCATGTAGAAATAACCTACAAGGAAAGAAAGGGTTTATTTTAATTCCGATATTTATGTCCCATTGACTTGCATTGGTTTCCGGTATCGGAATCGGCGATATCCGATACTTTTTCGGTATCGGTCCGATCCAATCCGATCCGATATTTCCCGATATCGGAAGGTATCGCTCAACACTAATCATCAGACACATCCTGTTTTATTTATGATGGAGGGACTCTGAAAGTCATAAAGCCTATTTTTATAGGGACATCAGACGACTCTTACTATTCTTAAAAGGCCAGCAGTCGGCCCTTGCTATTGTTAGAGAGCCATCAGCCGGATATGATTTCCTGTTCCCATTATTAACAAGTGGGTCTCCTATACTTTTATTGCGTATCCAGTGACTGCAAGGGCTGCCAAAAATTTGGACGCAACCCATTACCCCTTTGAAGAAACAAAGAGGAGGGTCACAGTAAAAAAAATGTTCCCATTATAAAGAAGTGGGTCTCCTGTAGTGGTAATGCCCATGCTGTGACTGCAAGAGCTGCCAAAATTTTGAAAAAAAACCCACTAAGACTTTAAAGACACATAGAGCAGGGCCACAGTAACCAGGTACGACATGTTCCCATTAGAAAGGAGAGAGTCTGCTATACAGTTATAGGGTATGCAGTGAGTCCAACGGCTGACCAATTTTAGGAAAAACCCCACTATCAATTTAAAGAGACATAGAGCAGGGCCACAGTAACGACAAATTCCCATTAGAAAGGAGAGGGTCTCCCATAGTGTTGGCCTATGCAGTGAATGCAAGGGCTGCCAAAAATTTGGAGGCACTTCAATGCCCCTTGGAAGAGACGTGGAGGAGGGCCTCATAAAAAAATGTTCCCATTAGAAAGGAGCGGGCCTCCTATACTTGTAATGCCCATGCACTAAGTGTATGGGCTGACAAACATTTACCCCTGGGGGGTATACATGAACATACAGTATAAAAAAAATTTTTTACGGGCATCGTAAACACCCTTTAAAAAAATTATGTGGGTGTTGCATCACAGACCACGGTCACCCTGGTGATATGGTGGTGGAGGATGAGGAGAAGGAGAAGGACAAGTGCAAATAGCCAAAATCAGGAAGCATATACCCATGTGTGGGTGTGAAAAGGTGCACGGGAATACACCTCCCAAGAAAAGACACTGGATTTGAGTTTATGTTACGCTGCTATCATTCGGTGGTGTTGAGAAGTCTGGCCCAATCCAGCCCTTGTTCATTTTTATAAGAGTCAGCCTGTCAGCATTTTCAGTTGACAGGCGGATGAGCTTATCAGTTATGATTCCACCAGCATCATTAAAAACCCGCTCTGATAAAACGCTGGCAGCAGGGCAGGCCAGGACCTCCAAGGCATAGAGAGCCAGTTCATTCCACGTATCCAGCTTGGATACCCAATAATTATAAGTCACAGCGGAATCACGGAGGACGTTGGTACGGTCGGCAAGGTACTCCCTCAGCATCTTCCCAAACCTTGCACTCCTTGTGAGAGTATCTCGCGCCTCAGGGCCTGTGCGATGGGAGGGTCTGAGAAAACTCTCGCAGAACTTTGACAGTGTTCCCCTGCCTCTGCTGGATTGAAGTTGTGTCTCTCTCGCCTGTACTCCTTGGTTGTCCAACAAAGTGTGCCCTCTGCCGCCAGCGTTTTCAGATTTTAATTTTTTAATAGTTCCGCAACAAGGGCCTTCTGGTACAGCCCCATTTTTGTAGACCTGTCCGCCTCAGGAATAAGAGATATAAAGTTCTCCTTGTAGCGTTGGTCTAGAAGTGTCAACAACCAGTAATGACTGTCACCCAAAATTTTGAAAACGCGAGGGTCATGGGAAAGGCTGCGTAACATAAACTCAGCCATGCGTGCCAGACTACTAACAGGCAAGACTTCAGTGTCCTCACCAAGAGGATGACTGACCATGCTCTCCTCCTCCTCCTCCTCTCTGTCCTCTGGCCATCCACGCTGAACAGACGGTATGACAGCTGTGCAGGTAGTACCGTCTATAGTGCATGAAACTAGCTCCTGTCCTTCCTCCTCCTCTTCCTCATTGTCACCCAATCCACGTTGGGATGAGATGAGGCTTGGCTGTGTGTAATCACCCTGTATGGTTCCTTGCTCCATCTCATCGTGCTCCGCCTGCAATGCATCCTCTTTGATTGTGAGCAGAGAGCGTTTCAGAAGACAGAGAAGCGGGATGGTGACGCTAATTATGGCGTCATCGCTGCTCACCATCTTGGTGGAGTCCTCAAAGTTTTGGAGGATGGTACATATGTCTGACTTCCGGCCATTGTCATACACGACCATGCCTGGCTGTAGGTTCAGCGGTGTGAGCCACAGATCTGCCTGCTCTTTCAGACCTGTCCACAACTCTTCAGCATTGTGTGGTTTGTCACCTAAGCATATTAGCTTCAGCACAGCCTGTTACTGCTTGGCCGAGGCAGTGCTGCAGTGCTTCCAGCTTGTGACTGATGTGGTCATTTCGGAGATGAAGGCTGAAGAGGAGGAGGAAGCTGAGGAGGATGAGTTGCAGGAGCTGTAGACCGCGGAGGCAACCCTGATTGACCTAGGGCCCGCAATCCTTGGCGTCAGGAGGACGTGTTCCGTCCTAAGGTCCGACCGGGTCCCGGCTTCCACTATGTTAACCCAGTGTGCCATCAGCAAGATGTACCGTCCCTGTCCACGAGCACTTGTCCACGTGTCCGTGGTTAGGAGGACGTTCCCGGTAACTGCGTTGTTGAGGGCACGGCTAATATTTTGGGACAAGTGCTTGTGTAATGCGGGGATGGCACACCCGGAGAAATAGTGGCGGCTCGGGACCGACTACCGAGGGACGGCCGCCATCAGGTTGCGGAATGCTTCCATCTCCACGAGCCTAAAAGGCAACATTTCGAGTGCAAGCAGTAGTGAAATGTGAGAATTTAGGACTGTGGCCTGTGGGGCGTATGGACAACTGAACGCTGCGCTGGGACAAGGACATAGACGTGCTTTCTGATGCTGCTACTTGAGAGTGCGCAATGACAGGTGCAGGGCAGGAGGCATTTTCGGATGCACCATGGACAGGGGATTGGCTTGCATGCACAACAGCGGAAGAAGCAATGGTGCCACCTGCAGACACTGTTCCTGGACCCTGGGGTTCGGCCCAGAAAGTCGGGTGCTTTTCTGCCATGTGCCTGATCATGCTGGTGGTGGTTAGGCTGGTCATTTTGCCACCCCTGCTGATGCTGGCCTGGCAGGTGGTGCAAATGGCCTTTTTGGAGTTATCGCCAGAGTCTTTAAAAAACAACCAGACTCGGGAAGACCTAACAGTTGTACTGGCAACTTCCTTCGTGTTGGTGTTACGGGGAATGGTTGCCTGCCTTCTATCTGTGGCCACCACACTGCTTCTTCCTGCCTGTTGGGGTGCTCTGCCTCCCTCCCCCTGTGTGCTGCTGTCCTTGCTCTGCATGTCCTCCTGCCAGGTTGAGTCAGTGACTATATCATTCACCACCTCGTCTTCCACTCCCGCACCCTGGTCCTCCTCCTGATTTTCTGGCAATTGTGTCTCATCATCTTCCACCTCTTGTGACACTTTGCCACCGTCGCCTTTGTGTTACCGTGGCTGCTGAAATATTTGGGCATCGCTACACGCGATCTCCTCTTGCCCCGCTTCAAGTGGACCGGGCGAGAGGCCCGAATCTATAAATGGAAAAGTGAACAGCTCTTCAGAGTGTCCAAGTGTTGGATCATTTGTCTCCAGGCACTCGGCATGGTGGGAGGAAGGAGGTTCAGGGTGAGGAATATGCGTTCCAGACTCACGGCTACTGAGACTTGACAGTGTGGAAGACAGGGTGGTGGTGGTCAGGGCCGGCGTCAGCACACGGCGTACCCGGGCAAGTGCCGGGGCCCTGGAAAATCAGAGGGGCCCACCCGCCCACTCACTGTCGGGGCCGGGCCCACACACTGTCGGGGCCGGGCCCACACACCCACCCGCCCACTCACTGTCGGGGCCCTGGCCGCTTCCTCGGCACCTGTTCAGGGACGCAGGCGCTGCTTGATTGCCGGCACTTCCCCCAGACATGGCCGTGCGCTGTCCGGCTGTGTCTGCTAGTAATGACACGGCAGGGTCGACGGCACTGCACCTTTAATTGTGCTTGTGTGTCGCTCCTGCCGCGTCATTACTAGCAGACACAGCCGCACAGCGCGCGGCCATGTCTGGGGGAGTGCCGGCAATCAAACACCGTCGGAGCGGAGGTCCTGCACAGATGAGCGGGAGGGGCCCGGACCCGACCGCAAGTGGGCCCCTCTGATGTTCCAGGGCCATGAAGTCTGTGACACGCCGGGGGCCCTGCACTGCCCCATACCCGAGGAGCTGCTGGACAGGACACTGGACCGGGGACAGGTGAGTGAGGCTTCCCCAATCCCCATATTAAAAATATTAGTAATGGGTCTGTGTGAGTGCATGTATGTGAATGTCAGTGTATATGACTGTGTATATATATTTGTCAGTTTTATCTATGTGTATGTCTGTATGTGTACATATGTCTGCGTACCGTGTGTGCGCGCGCATATGTCTGCGTACCGTGTGTGCGCGCGCATATGTCTGCATACCGTGTGCGCATGCATATGTCTGCGTACCGTGTGTGCGTGCATATGTCTGCGTACCGTGTGTGCGTGCATATGTCTGCGTACCGTGTGCGCGTGCATGTGTCTGCGTACCGTGTGTGCGTGCATATGTCTGCGTACCGTGTGTGCGTGCATATGTCTGCGTACCGTGTGTGCGCACGCATATGTCTGCGTACCGTGTGTGCGCACGCATATGTCTGCGTACCGTGTGTGCGCACGCATATGTCTGCGTACCGTGTGTGCGCACGCATATGTCTGCGTACCGTGTGCGCGCACGCATATGTCTGCGTACCGTGTGTGCGCGCGCATATGTCTGCGTATGTGAAGGATGAGGGGGCAGGCTGGGCCATGTGTAATAAATAAATATATATATATATATATATTTATTTCTCCGCCGTATCTGTGCATCATGAATCGTGGTATGTGTTAAAGGGGCCCACTGAGACTCTTTCGCCCGGGGCCCAGAAAAACCTGGAGCCGGCCCTGGTGGTGGTGGCTAAGTGACTGGAAGCATTATCTGCTATCCAACCAACAACCTTTTGACACTGCTCTGGGTTCAATAGTGGTGTGCTGCGGTCCCCTAGGAATTGGGACAGGAAGCTCAGGCGAGAAGATGCGGGTGTTTGTTGTGGCACAATTTCAGCTTGCCCACGGCCTTGTCCTCGGCCTCTGCATGCACCATCACCATCACGTCCAGTTCCCCAATCCCTTGCCACGTGCCTTGCCCATTTTAAATGGAGGACAGTGTCTTCCACGCTCACTATAAATGACTGAGTTTGGAGCGAACTTATATGTGATCCGTGTGATGGAGAAAACAGAGTTTTAAATACCTGCCCTGTAGGTAAGTAGATGAACAGCAATCTGGTGAGAATTGCTTCACTGACACACAGAAAGAAATTTATAATGGAGGCCAGAAATGGCAGTATTTTCTGACAACGTATAAGTGATCCGTGTGACGGAGAAAACAGAGTTTTAAATACCTGGCCTGAAGGTAAGTAGTTTGAACAGCAAACTGGTGTGAATTGCTTCACTGACACACTAAAAGAAATATTTAATGGAGGCCAGAAATGGCAGTATTTTCTGACAACGTATATGTGATCCATTTGACGGAGAAAACACAGTTTTAAATAGCTGGATTTCTAGCGCTGTAATATGGAAAGGACCTGGCTGTATTCTGCAGTGCCAACAAGCAAATGGCGCAGAAAAACTGTGTTCTCTGGATTGTTTTTAAGCAAATAATGAGGATTAAGATCCAAAAAAAGTATTCCTGGCCCCTGAGACCTGGGCCTTTGTTTAGAAATATCTAAAAGCAGCAGAAGGCAGAATTGGAATGGAGCCTCTTGTGCTATATGCACTGCAGTCTGCTATATACACTGCCTGCCTGACTATATACACTGCCTGCCTGATATCTCTGCAGATGGATTAGTTAGTCCTCAAAAGGACTGTTTGTTAAGATGGATATGTGTAATGTACGGTTTTTCTCCCTACACTACCTAATACACAAGCAAATCTCTCGATGACGCAGCAGCACCTCTCTTTACACTGTCTGATTCTGGAGTGACTGTGACGAGCACAGCGGCGCCAGGTCTGATATAGACCTGATGACGCTGTGCAGCCAGCCAATCACTGTAATGCCACAACCAACATGGCTATGGCATTACAGTGAGTGGCAGGCAATCCCTGCATGTTGATTGGCGCTCCAAAGAGTGCCAAACATGCAGGGAGGGGACCCGAGCTCCCGCCAAGAAACCCCGGAAATACTCGGCGAGCGCTGAGCATCTCGAGCAGTGAGATGCTCGGGCGAGCACCGAGCAGTAGCGAGCATGCTCGCTCATCACTAAATACTTCATTATTTGTTTTGTTCTTTTTAGATTGTATCCCCATAAAAAATAGTGTCGCTATGCTGAAGATTCGGGCAGTGCACATGCCCCAGACTTCTGGCCGGTTCCTCTGATCTCCATGCCTGCGCCATTTGAACTGATCATCAATATGACACTGATAGAGTTGGTTACTGTGGTAGATCCAGGAGCCACCACTCTCCATTCTTTATGCCGCATGCTGCTGTGATCCTAAGGTCTACAAGATGGCAGCGTCCCAGCACAGTCATCTCAATGACATCACTGCACTGTGCCGCCTGTACTGGCTGCTCGGTGTGCAGGAAAAAAAAAAACTTTCTCATATTAGGTGAGTATAAACTATTATTAGACCGTGTACCAGAGCCGGCTCCCCAGGATACAGCGAATCTGTGAACAAAGAAAACAGCACTCTCCAAACTGGCCAGATCTGAAATTAATTGAGATCTATCAATCTGGAAAAGGTTATAAACCCATTTCTAAAGCTTTTGGTCTCCAGCGAACCACAGTGAGAGCCATTATCCGCAAATGATGAAAACATGGTACAGTGGAGAACCTTCATAGGACTGGTCGACCAACCAAAATTACCCCAAAAGCGCAGCGACGACTCATCCAAGAGATCACAAAAGACCCCATAGGCTGCAGCTTCTCTCAGGCACACAATAGATTCAATTGCTGACCAGACACATCTGACGAGTCTTTTTCAACAGTTTAACAGTGGAATTTAATCTGAAGCACGGCCAGTGCAATTCAGGGATATTACAGCAACAATCTTCATTGCAGTACTGTCTGAGTTTCTTGCGCAACCGGCTCCAGTGGCGTGTGCGTGTATATGTAGTGATTCCACTGGACCGTGCCAGAGAGTGAATGCCTGGAGAGGCGTAACTAAGTATCTACCCGATCCGACCAGGGTCGCACGACGGCATACGACGCCCGTGCACCAAGGAGGAACCGAGCAGAGGGACCAGGTGCTACTCCAGGACAGACCCCGGACACGGCTCTTGACCCACACAGGGGAATACAGGAACAGGCAGGTTAGGCTGGCACACAGACTGCTGGGTATAGGCAGACACGGCTGGTATGCAGACTGGCGGATGCTGGTAAGCACGACTGGTATGCAGGCAGGGAGGTACTGGCAGGTACGACAGGTTGGAGCACCGAGTGGATAGGACCCAGTACAGACTGGGACTCAGGAACAGAACCGCAGATGCGGTGGACAAACACAGCAGAGTGAGGCCGCCCAGAGCGGCGAGCGAGAGAAGAGCAGGACAAGGCCGCCTGGAGCGGTGAGCGAGAGGAACAGGACGAGACTGCCAAAGCAGCGAGCAAAGGGTCAGAGCAGAGCGAGACTGCCGGAGCAGCGAGCAAAGGGTCAGATCAGAGCGTTTATCTGACCTGTGTTTAGTTTCTCTCCTGATTTGAATCCTGTTTGGTTGCCTTTTGTCAGATCCAGATGACACACCACCATTTTCTTCGGCTTCAGCCAGACTACAATAACAAGTTTATCATAATCCCCCTGGGGCTTTGCTAAAACACTCAATGTTTCCTGTGACTGTGTTAATCCCTCTAGTTGCTGGATGCTTCTGAAGCACAACACTTCCTGTCTCCTGTGCTTGTGTTATTTGTAACAGTTGCTGGATGCTTTTGAAGCAACAGCACTACTTCTGCATGTCACACTTCCACATAGTATAATGCGCCCCCCATAATCCTCTTTATAGTATAATGCACTACCCATGGTCCTCCATCCTTCATATAATATAACGCACTCCTCGTGGGCCTCCAAAGAAAATAGTGCACTCCTCATGCTCCTCCATAGATTATAATGCACTCCCTATGATCCACCATAGAATATAATGCACTCCCCATGGTCCTCTATAAAAATAATGGACTCCCCATGGTCCTCCATATAACAAAATGCACTCGCAATAGTCCTTTATATAATATAATGCACCCAGCATGGTCCTCCATATAGTACAAGGCATCCCACAAAAACCGCCACACCATGGTCAGATCACATATTACCACCCCATAGTAACCAAATAATACCACATACAAGGGAGAAATACTGCCATACCATGACCAAACCACATATTACCACCACATAATTATCGAATAAAACCACATACCAGGAACAAATACTGCCACACCATCATCAGACCACATATTACCACCATATAGTCATCGAATAATACCATATATAAGGGACAAATACTGCCACACCATGAGCAGATCACATATTACCACCACATAGCAACTAAATAATACCACATACAAGGAACAAACCCCTTATAATGCTCCATAGAGAATAAAGGACCCCATATAATGCTCCAAACAGAATAATGGGAACCATATGTTGCTCCATACAGAACAATGGGCCTCATATAATGTTCCATTCAGAATAAAGGGCCTCATATAATGCTACATACAGAATAATGGACCCCATATAATGCTTCATACAGAATAATAGGCCTTATATAATGCATCATATAGAATAATGGGCCTCATATAATGCTACTTACAGAATAATGGACCCCATATAATGCTCCATAGAGAATAATGGACCCCATATATTGCTCCATACAGAACAATGGGCCTCATATAATGTTCCATACAGAATAATGGGCCCCATATAATGCTCCATACAGAACAATGGGCCTCATATAATGCTTCATACAGAATAATGGACCCCATATATTGCTCCATACAGAACAATGGTCCTCATATAATGTTCCATACAGAATAATGGACCTCATATAATGCTCCATACAGAATAATGGGACTCATATGATGCTCCATACAGAATAATGGGCCTCATATAATGCTACATACAGAATAATGGACCCCATAAAATGCTCCATGCAGAATAATGGGCCTCATATAATGCTACATACAGAATAATGGACCCCATATAATGCTCCATACTGTATAATGGACCCCATATAATAATCCATACAGAATAATGGACCCCATATAATGCTTCATACAGAATAATGGGTCTCATATAATGCTACATACTGAATAATGGACCCCATATACTGCTTCATACAGAAAAATGGAGCCCATATTGTTATGATCTCCAACATGTACTAAGGAAAGATAAGGCAAAACTGTCCCTACAGTAAAACTAAGCTGAATCCCTACGATGTAGCAGGCTGCCTGTTCCTAGCGCACAGACCCGCCTTAGTCCTCGGCTAGTCTGAAGGAAGACCTATAGCATAAGGGGAGGGGTCCCTAAAAGAACTAAGGACTGGGAAAAAAATGGGACACCTCCTAAACAGAGAAGTTGTTGCAGAACACAAAAAGACAAACAGACAAAAAAAGTACTAGAGGTCCCAGAAGACCAAATGAACTGACAGAGAAAGGCACAGAAGCACCTGGCTAGAGAAACAGTCAAATACTGAAGTCCAGCACAGCCAAAAGGGCGGATCTGGAATATAAAGGCAGATGGTCACGTGACTGCAAAACACAAGATGGAAAACACAAACAGGAGGGTTCTAACAGTATCCCCACTTTTATGAGGATCCTCCAGGGCCAGGTATATCTGGAAACCTCTTGTGGAAAGCTTTAACAAGCCTAGGAGCAGAGACATCATCCGTCCTTACCCAAGATTTGTCTTCGGGACCGAAACCCTTCCAGGAGACAAGATACTGTAATCTCCCTCTATGCCATCTAGAATTCAAGATACAAGAAATTTCATATTCGCAGTCTTCCACCACAGGAGGAACTGAGACAGTGGCATCCCTATCTGATACATCATCATTTTTCAACAAGGAAACATGAAACACAGGATTAATATTCCAGGAAGTAGGGACATCCAACCTAACAGCAGACGGGTTAACAACCTGAAGCACTTTAAATGGACCCACAAACTTAGGACACAGTTTTTTAGAGGGAATCCTCAACCGCAGGTTCTTTGAGGACAACCAAACCATGTAACCCACAGTTTCCTGTCAAAATACTTCTTGGACTTCTTGATAGCCTCTTGAAGGCTGCAACGTACATTAGTCCAAACTCTCTACAAATCACCGGAAAAATTCTCCTCCTCCGGCACCGGCGGCCCCAATTTGGAGAACGAACCAAAAGACGGATGTGTCCCAGTACAACCAAAAAAAAGGTGAACACCAAGCAGAGGAGGATGTATGATTGTTATGAGCAAATTCTGCGAGAGGCAGAAACTCAGACCACACCTCTTGATTGTCCGCCACAAAGCAACGCAAAAACTGTTCAACTTCCTGGTTCTTTCTTTCAGTCTGTCCATTAGACTCAGGATGATACCCAGACGAAAATGACAAATGGACTCCCAACCTGTCACAAAAAGCACGCCAAAAGCGAGCCACAAACTGAGGTCCTCTATCAGAAACAATATCCGTGGGAACGCCATGGAGCATGACAATCTTCTTAACAAACGCCTTAGCGAGTGTCTTGGCGAAGGGCAACTTAATGAATGGAACCAAATGACACATCTTACTAAAACGGTCCACGACCACCCAGATGACAGTAAAACCCTTGGACACAGGTAGATCAGTAATAAAATCCATAGTGAGATGCGTCCAAGGCGCACTAGGAACCTCCAGAGGGCAAAGCAACCCCGCAGCAGGAGTATGTGAAGCCTTTGACCTAGCACACACAGTACATTGACACACCCACTAGATGACTTCCTTCTGCCATCCAGGCCACCAAA
This sequence comes from Phyllobates terribilis, assembly GCF_046119375.1. Classification (NCBI taxonomy): domain Eukaryota; kingdom Metazoa; phylum Chordata; class Amphibia; order Anura; family Dendrobatidae; genus Phyllobates; species Phyllobates terribilis. The sequence continues at coordinate 215,171,078 of NW_027362769.1, read as the reverse complement.
AACTGCGACTGATAAGTCTCTTAGTCTCCGAAATTCCTGGATGACCTGCCAACCGAGACTCATGACACTCCACAAACAAATCTCTCCTAAAGTCTCTAGGCATGAACAACCTCCCATGGGGAGTGTTAGAAGGAGCATCATATTGAGCTTTCAGAATCCCATTCTCCAAAATGGAGTCCAATGCCGCCACCACAGCTCCTTTCTGTAAAATGCTCTCCTCCTCCTCGGCACCGACTGTAAGAGAGCAGCTGCGAGATAAAGCATCGGCTTTAACATTCTTAGTACCAGGGATATAGGTAACAGAAAAATAAAGTTGAGAAAAATAAAGTGCCCACCTAACTTGACGGGCATTGAAACTCTTGGCAGCATCCAGATAGATCAAATTCTTATGATCTGTGAAAACCCGAACAGGAAATCTAGCGCCTTCCAAAAAATGACGCTAATGTTCAAACGCGAGTTTAATAGCCAGCAACCCCCGATTTCCAACATCATAATTCAGTTCGGTTTCCGAAATTTTTTTCGAAAAGAAGGCACAAGGATGTACTCCATCCTTGTTCTCCTGAGACAAAACTGCTCCGACCCCCACCGATGAAGCATCGACCTCGACTAAAAAAGGCTTGGTCTCAAGGATAGGGGCAGAACTGAACCTCTGTTTGAGATACTCAAACGCTTCAATGGCCTCAGTAGTCCACTGGACCGTATTCGCACCTTTCTTGGTGAGGTCGGTCAGAGGCATAACAATTACAGAAAAATTCTTAATGAATTTCCTGTAATAATTGACAAAACTCAAAAATCTCTGTATACATTTCAAACCAAAAGGCCTAGGCCATTCCTGCACAGCCTGAACCTTCACCGGGTCCATGTCAAAGCCCTTGCTGGAGACAATGTAGCCCAAAAAACTAATTTTCAGCACAGCGAACTCACATTTCTCCAGCTTAGAAAAGAGTGAATTATCACTCAATAACTGCAAAACTTCACGTACACTCTGCCAATGGGACTCTAGATCTGGTGAATAAATCAAAATGTCATCCAAATACACAACCTCATTCTTACCAATCAAAGGTCTCAGGATGTCATTAATAAGGTTCTGAAAAAATGCAGGTGCATTGGTAAGACCAAAAGGCATCATCAGATTCTCAAAATGACCTACCGGAGTGTTAAAAGCAGTTTTCCCTTCATCACCCTCCTTCACTCGTAACAAATTGTATGCCCCCCGGAGAGCAATTTTAGAGAACCATTTGGCCCCCACCAACTGGTTAAACAAGTCAGGAATTAACGGCAATGGGTAGGAATTGCGTACGGTAATCTTATTAATTTCACGAAAGTCCAGAAATAGACGTAAACCCCTGTCCTTTTTTTTAACAAAGAAAAATCCAACTGCCACAGGCGACTTACAAGTCCAAAATTTCTTGGTGAACTCCATTGATAGTGAGGGGAAATGCAGCAACCTTGTGAGTAATACATTTCAAGGGAGTGTTATCAATTGCAAACACAGAAATAGGTGATGACAAAGGTTTGGATTTCAATTTAAGGTTTTCCAAAAACCCTTTATCAATCACATTAAGTGTTGAACCACAATTCACAATTACCTGAAATTCAATCAAATTTTCCTGCAAAGTAGTACTCCCAGAAAGAAATACTCCTGCAGAGCGTAAACAAGCTATACTGGCCTAACTGACCTTTTTTTTCTTTATTTAAACAATGCTCACATTACTTAATCAAATGGTCAGCTTTACCACAATAAAGACACAATCCCTCAGCGAACCTCCGGTCTCTTTCCTGAGAGGGGAGTGACTTCGCCCCAACCTCCATCTGTTTTCCAACGTCAGAGCAGAATTTCTGGGGACTAGGACCTGGCATTACAGGAGTCTTTACCTCATTCTGCCTGAACCTCAGCCTCCTGTCCACACAAACAGCTAATTGCATGGCATCCTGCAGAGTCTCAGGTGCAGGGAATGCAATTAGCAGATACTTAACCCTGTCACTCAGACCAGCAAGAAATAGACATTTCAGAGCTGGATCATTCCATTTAACTTCTGAGGCCCATCTTCTGAAGTGTGTGCAACAATTTTCAACATCACCTGACCCCTGATTCAAACGCCTGAGTTCTGTCGCAGCAGATGAGATTCGATCAGGATCATCATATAATAGCCCCATAGCAGAAAAAAAAATCTTCTACAGACCTTAAACATGGATCATTAGGTTGGAGAGAAAAGGCCCACCCCTGTGGTTCTTTGCGCATAAGTGACATAATAAAACCAATGCGCTGTGATTCATTCCCAGAGGACCTTGGTCTCAAATGAAAATATAACAAACAAGCATTTTTAAATGAAAAAAAATCTTGCTGTTTACAATAAAAAACAGCAGTCCTACTTTGGGTTCCACAAAATGCGCTTCAGAACAGCTACTCAAGTGTTGCTGGATTTCGGCCACCTCCAGAGACAATCCCTGCAGGCGTTGAGCCACAGCCTGGACGGAAACCATACTGATCCCCAAATTTCTTTCCATTTAGTTTTTTTTTTGGGCTGGACTTACTGTTATGATCTGCAACATGTACTAAGGAAAGATAAGGGAAAACTGTCCCTACAGTAAAATTAAGCTGAATCCCTACGATGTAGCGGGCTGCCTGTTCCTAGCAAACAGACCCGCCTTAGTCCTCGGCTAGTCTGAACGAAGACCTATAGCATAAGGGGAGGGGTCCCTAAAAGAAATAAGGACTGGGACAAAAATGGGACACCTCCTTAACAGAGAAGTTGTTGCAGAGCACAAAAAGACAAACAGACAAAAAAAGTACTAGAGGTCCCAGAAGGACCAAATGAACTGACAGAGAAAGGCACAGAAGCAACTGGCTAGAGAAACAGTCAAACACTAAAGTCCAGCACAGCTAAAAGGGTGGATCTGGAATATAAAGGCAGATGGTCACGTGACCGCAAAACACAAGATGGAAAAACAAACAGTAGGGTTGTAACACATATATTGCTCCATGCAGTATAATGGATCCCATATAATGCTCCATACAGAATAATGGATGCCATATAATGCTGCATACAGAATAATTAGCCCCATATAATGCTCCATACAGAATAATGGACTCCATATAATGCTCCATACAGAATAACTTGCCCCATATAATGCTCCATAAGGAATAATGGGCCCCATAAAATGCTCCATACAGAACAATAGGCCTCATATAATGTTCCATATAAAATAATTGGCCTCATATAATGCTCCAGAAAGAACAATGGGCCTCACATAATGCTCCATACAGAATAATGGGCCTCATATAATGCTACATATAGAATAATGAACCCCATATAATGCTCGATACACTATAATGAGGCCCATATAATGCTCCATACAGAATAATGGACCCCTTGCAATGCTACATACAGAATAATGGACCCCATATAATGCTTCATACAGAATAATGGACAGCATATAATGCTCCCTACAGTATAATGGATCCCATATAATGCTCCATACAAAATAATGGACACCATATAATGCTTCATACAGAATAATGGACCCCATATAATGCTCCATGCAGAAAAATAGACCACATATAATGCTCCATACAGTATAATAAATCCCATATAATGCTGCAGACAGAATAAATAGCCTCATATAATGCTCCATAAAGAATAATGGACCCCATATAATGCTTGACACAGAATAATGGACCCCATATAATGCTTCATACAGAAAAATGGAACCCATATAATGCTCCATACAATAAAATGGACCCCATATAATGCCCCATACAAAATAATGGACCCCAAATAATGCTCCATACAGAATAATTGGCCCTATATAATGCTCCATTCAGAATAATAGACCCTATATAATGCTTCATACAGAATAATGGACCCCATATAATGCTCCATAAAGAATAATGGACCACATATAATGCTCCATACAAAATAATGGACCCCATATAATGCTCCATGCAGAATAATTGGCCCCATATAATGCTTAATAGAGAATCATGGGCCCCATATAATGCTCCATACAGAATAATGGGCCCCGTATAATGCTCCATACAGAATAATGGGCCCCATATAATGCTCCATACAGAATAATGGGCCTCATATAATTATAATACTCCATGCGGAATAATGGACCCCATATAATGCTCCATACATAATAATGGGCCCAGGGCTCAGGGCCCCGACACTTGCCCGGGTGCCCTGGGTGCTGATGCCGGCCCTGCCCCCCATGGTCCTCCATACAATATAATACACTTGCCATGGTCCTCTATACAGTGTAATGCATCCCATGGTCCTTCAAACATTATAATGCACCCCTAAAGTCCTCCATAAATATAATGCTCCCTCATCATCCTCCATACAATGTAAAGCACCCCTAATGGTCCTCCATACAATATAATGCATCCCGCATGGTCCTCCATACATTATATTGCATCCCCCATGGTTCTCTATACAATATAATGCACTCCCTATGGTCCTCCGTACAATATATTGCACCCCCCATGGTCAGCCATACAATATAATGCACCACTAATGGTCCTCCATACAATATAATGCACCGCTAATGGTCCTAATCGTCCTCCATACAATATAACGCACTCCCTATGGTCCTTCATGCAGTATAATGCAACCCCTATGGTCATCCATAAAGTATAATGCACCCCCCATTGTCCTCCAAAAAATATAATGTAAGCGCCATGGTCCTCCATACACTATAATTCACTCCCCATGGTCCTCCATACAAAATAATGCACCCCCCATGTTCCTCAAAACAATATAATGCACCCCCATGGTCCTCCATACTCTTTAATGCACTCCCCATGGTCCTCCATACAATATAATACATCTCTAATGGTTCTCCATGCAATATAATGCACTCCCCATGGTCCTTCATACAGTATAATGCATCCCCCAAAGACATCAATAAAGTATAATGCACCCCCATGGTCCTCCATAAAATAAAATGCACCTCCCATGGTCCTTCATACATTATAATTCACTCCCCATGGTCCTCCATACACTATAATTCACTCCCCATGGTCCTCCATACAATGTAATGCATCCCGCATGGTTCTCTATACAATATAATGCACCCCTATTGGTCCTCCATGCAATATGATGCATCCCCCATGGTTCTCTATACAATATAATGCACCCCTAATGGTCCTCCATACAATATAATGCACCCCTAATGGTCCTCCATACAATATAATGCACTCCCCATGGTCCTCCATACAGTATAATGCACCCCCATGGTCAGCCATGAAGCATAATGTACCCCCCATGGTCCTCCATAAAAGATAAGGAACCCCCTATGGTCCTCCATACAATATAACACATCCCCATGGTCCTCCATACAGTATAATGCACCCCATGGTCCTCCATACAATATAATGCACTCCACATGGTCCTCCATACAATATAATGCACCCCTAATTGTCCTCCATACAATATAATGCACCCCTAATGGTCCTCCATACAATATAATGCACTCCCCATGGTCCTCCATACAGTATAATGCACCCCACATGGTCATCCATAAAGTATAAAGCACCCCCACGGTCATCCATAAAATATATTGAACCCCACATGGTCCTCCATACACTAAAATTCACTTCTCATGGTCCTCCATACAGTATAATGCACCCCCATGGTCCGCCATACAATGTGATGCATCCCCATGGTCCTCCATAGAACATAATGCACCCCCATGGTCTTCTATACAATATAGTGCACTCCTAATTGTCATCCATACAGTATAATTCACCCTCTATGGCCTTCCATAAAATATAATGCATCCGCATGGTCCTCCATACAGTATACTGCACTCCCATGGTCCTCCATAAAATATAATGCACTCCCATGGTCCTCCAAACAATATAATGCACCCCATGGTCCTTCATACAATATAATGCACTCCCATGGCCCTCCATACATTATAATGCACTCTCCGTGGTCCTTTATACAGTATAATGCACCCCCCATGGTCCTCCATACAATATAATGCACTTCCCATAGTCCTCCATACAATATAATGCACTCCCCATGGTCCTCCATACAGTATAATGTACTCCCCATGGTCCTCCATACAACATAATGCACTCCCCATGGTCCTCCATACAGTATAATGCACTCCCCCATAGTCCTCCATACAATATAATGCACTCCCCATGGTCCTCCATACAATATAATACACTCCCTATGGTCCTCCATACAGTATAATGCATTCCCCATGGTCCTCTATACAGTATAATGCACTCCACATAATCCTCCATACAGTATAAGGCATCCCCCATGGTCCTTTATACAATATAATGCACTCCCCATGGTCCTCTATACAGTATAATGCACTCCCCATTGTCCTCCATACAATATAATGTACTCCCCATGGTGCTCCATACAGTATAATGCACTCCCCATGGTCCTCCATACAATATAATGCACCCCTAATGGTCCTCCATACAATATAATGCACCCGAATGGTACTCCATACAATATAATGCACCACTAATCGTCATCCATACAGTATAATTTACCCCCTATGGCCTTCCACACAATATAATGCATCTAATGGTCCTCCATACAATATAGTGTATCTCCCATGGTCCTCCATACAATATAATGCATCCCCATGGTCTTCCATAATATAATGCACTCCACATGGTCCTCCATATAATATAATGCACCCCTAATGGTCCTACATACAATATAATGCACTCCCATGGCACTCCATAAAATTGAATGCACCCCTAATGGTTCTCCATGTAATATAATGCACTCCCCGTGCTCCTTCATACAGTATATCCACCCCTCATGGTCATCCATAAAGTATAATGCACTCCCCATGGTCCTCCATAAAATTAAATGCACGCCCCATGGTCCTCCATACACTATAATTCACTCCCCATAGTCCTCCAGACACTATAATTCACTACCCAGAGTCCTCCATAAAATATAATGCACCCCATGGTCCTCCATACGATATAGTGCACCCCCCATGGTCCTCCATAAAATACAATGCATCCCCCATGATCTTCTATACAGTTTACTGCACCCTCATGGACCTCCATATGCTTTAATGCACTCCCCATGGTCCTACATACAATATAATGCACCCCAATGGCACCCCATACAATATAATGCACCCCATGGTCCTCTATACAATATAACGCACCTTCATGGACCTCCATACGATATAATGCACACTCCATGGTCCCTTATACAATATAATGCACCCCTACTGGTCCTCTATTCAATATAATGTATCTCTCATGGTCCTCCATACAGTATAATGCACTCCACATGGTCCTCCAAACAATATATTGCACCCCCATGGTCCTTCATACAGTATAATGAATCCACATGGTCCTCCATACAATATAATGCTCCCTCCATGATCCTCCATATAATATCATGCACTCCACATGGTCCTCCATACAGTATAATGCGTCTTCCATGATCCTCCATACAATATCATGCTCTCCCCATGGTCCTCCATACAATATATTGCACCCACACATGGTCATCCATACAAAATTCTGCACCCCTAATGGTCCTCCATACATTATAATGCACCCCTAATGGTCCTCCATACAATATAATGCATTCCCCAAGGTCTTCCATACAGTATAATGCACCCCCATGGTCATCCATCAAGTATAATGCACCCCCCATGGTCCTCCATAAAATATAATTAACCCCTCATGGTCCTCCATACACTATAATTCACTTCCCATGGTCCTCCACACAATACAATGCACCCCCACGGTCCAACATACAATATAATGCACCCTCATGGTCCTCCATACAATATAATGCAATCTCCATGGTCCTCCATACAGTAATGCACTCCACATTATCCTCCATGCAATATCATGCACTCCCCATGGTCCTCCATATAGTATAATGAACCCTCCATGGTCCCCCATACAATATCATGCACTTCACATGGTCCTCCATACAATATATTGCACCCCCACATGGTCATCCACACAAAATTCTGCCCCCCTAATGGTCCTCCATACAATATAATGCACTCCCCATGGTCTTCCATACAGTATAATGCACCCCCATGGTCATCCATAAAGTATAATGCACCCCCCATTGTCCTTCATAAAACATAATGAACCCCTCATGGTCCTCCATACACTATAATTCACTTCTCATGGTCCTCCATACAATATAATGCACCCCCATGGTCCTCCATACAATATAATGCACCCCTGTGGTCCTTCATACAATATAATGAACCCATAATGGTCCTCCATACAGTATAATGCATCTCCCATGGTCCTCCATACAATATAATGCATCCTCATGGTCCTCTATACAATATAATGTAATCCCCATGGTCCTCCATACAATATAATGCACTCCCCATGGTGCTCCATACAGTATAATGCAGTCCTCATGGTCCTCCATACAATATAATGTAATCCCCATGGTCCTCCATACAGTATAATGCACTCCCCATGGTCCTCCATAAAATATAATGCATCCCTAATGGTCCTCCTTACAATATAATGCTTCTCTCATGGTCCTCCATACAATATAATGAATGTCACATGGTTCCCTATACAATATAATGCACTCCTCCATGGTCCTCCATACAATATAATGCAACCCTCATGGTCCTCCATGTAATATAGTGGACTCCCCATGTTCCTTCATACAGTATATGCACCCCTCATGGTCATCCATACAGTATAATGCACCCCCCATGGTCCTCCATACACTATAATTCACTCCCCATGGTCCTTCATTCACTATAATTCACTCCCCATGGTCCTCCATACAATATAATGCACCCCCATGGTCCTCCATACAATATAGTGCACCCCCCACGGTCCTCCATACAATGCAATGCATCCCCCATGATCATCTATACAGTATAATGCACCCTCATGGTCCTCCATACGCTTTAATGCACTCCCCATGGTCCTGCATACAATATAATGTAACCCAATATCCCCTAATACAAAATAATGCACCCCATGGTCCTCCATACAATATGATGCACCCCCATGTTCCTCCATGCAATATTATGCACCCTCCATGATCCTCCATACAATATAAAGCACTCCACATGGTCCTCTATACAGTATAATGCACCCCCATGGTCCTCCATACAATATAATGCACTCCCTATGGTCCTCCATATAATATAATGCACCCCCATGGTCCTCCATACATTATAATGCACCCCCATGGTCCTCCATACAATATAAGGCACCCCCATGATCTTCCATACTCTATTATGACCACCAGTTACTGATTTAAAAAAATCAATACAATAATCATCTCTCCTTGTTTCACCCGATGCTTCGGTCAGCTGAGCTTTTGGTGGAAAGAACTGCACATCTCAGAACAGTGGGCGCCCTGTAATGACATCATCGCGCCTGCGCTCTGATACGTCAGACGCCGAGGAAGAATGATGGGAGCAGAAGCTTCTGCTGACTCTCCCTCCTCCATCATCATTGCTCGCGCTGACAGCTGGAGCCCCCCTCCGGTTGTCAGCAAGAGCAATGATGATGGAGGAGGGAGCGTCAGCAGGCAGTGCGGGTGCTGACAGGCGGAGGGAGACCAAGTGTAGGCGCTGAAACCTGGCCCAAGCGGCTCACGGACAGCATAGCAGTTGCATGGCCTGCCGCCATTGGCGTTAAGCCACTGTCTGCAGTTTATGAGTAGTGGCCGGTCTGTTAGGCATAAGTTAAGATTCAGTGCCTCAGGATCGGGCCAGCTTTTGTCCCCTCCGCACTTTTCCACTGCTGCAGAGGTAAAGCTGCCTGATATAGTAGAATTGGAGAGCGCATAGTTCGGGTCAGTGGCTTTACCATGCCACCCACCCAAAATGTCTTCAGAATCGCACTGGCCACTGAAAATAATGAAGCTGCTAGGTAGAGGAGCCGTGTGCTCCTAAAGATTGATTTAGAGAAAAACCCTATAATTGGCAATAAACTCCTTTCCAAAAATGATCTAATAGTTTAATCTAATAATCACATTCCAAAGAACATAGAACAGGTGTTGGATCCCCTCTGCCGGATCCAACCTTGTAGATTGCTTGCCATATATGAGAGCAGAGCTCCACCTATGCACTTATATGTGAAGGTACTGGTTTATAATGAGCAAACAATAGTGTCAGTAATGTACACCATAAGTTTAAGTGAAAAGTAATGGTTGGCAGAGGACGGGGTACAGGTTTATCATAAGGGATAGAAATCTTTGGACTCTGCTGGAAGTCTTGGGTTATGTTGAGTAGATGAAGAATAAAATGTGAACTGTGATTTGCCAGGTGCTGATCTTTTGTATTTTGTTACATTTTGGTGTAGCTTTGACACAATTTACAACAGAAGAAGTGCAACAATCTCACTGCAATACACATCAAAGCAGCCAAGCAAGACTTGCATGATGCCACCCCAGCATTGTACGGCTGCAGTTGTCACAATATTTCCGATGGTCCATGTGGTTCCATGTGATGTCATGCTGCTCTGTGATGTCACGTTGGTCCATGGCTCCAGATTTCACTCTTCTAAGTGTTCCATGAAGTTACTTTCTGATGTCATGCCGCCTTGTGACATCACATAACCAGTGACTTATGCACTCAGCCATCTTGATTCCTTCTGTGGACCTTTGCCGTCTGACGTGTGAAGGTGCACTTTTCTTGAGCTCATTGAACTTTTGATTGTGATAGTAGCACAACATGAGTGATAGAGTCGGAAAAAAACGGAAAAAGATCTCCAACAGAGAAGAGACCACTAATTCTACCAAGAAGGATGGTCTCTTATGTCAGGATAGAGATGTCCCTCATAACACCAGAGAGGACGTCAATGAGGAGAGGAATTCTCCCAACTCACATTCTCTCCGAAGACCAAGAGAGAAGTCTGGGTCTCGGGACTCGAGGACCAGAGATGAGGCTCCTTATAAAAAAAGAAGATGCCTTGATGCTGGAGAGCGTCAGGCCCTAAACAGCCCTCAAAAAACTCAGGTGGACACCGGAGTTTTAAAGAGAAAGAGAGAAGACCATGTGGAAGTGAAACAATCTATCACTGGAGGTGAAAGAACGAGCCGATCCTGTATTAATGAGGCTAAAAGGCCAAAACCAGACACCAACTTTTGCCCAATAGCAGGTAAGATGGAAAATTAATCATTAATGTCCTAAATGTACAAATTAGGTGCTATACACTTCTGTTACCAAGATACCTGTATTCAAACCCTAGCAGTATGTCTTCTGCTGCAGGATAAAAGAGATTCTAGTTGAGTTAAAACAATGATCTTTATTGATACATTTTAAAAACAAATCAACAGGGTGAGACAAAAAAACTCCAATGGAGAGAGACAATGGAGTAGCTTGGTTACATCAGATCCATTCTAATAATCAAATTGAAAATACAACTAGATCAATATAAGAGTATGGCACGACAGATAATATATTTCCTAGGGTAACAATGACACAATGCCTATATACAATATCGATACACGTGAAGAAACCTGTCTCCTGAAGCAAGAGAACAAGGCAAGATAACATGCAATATAAGATGGAAAATTAGTGTAATCAGGGGCATAATCCCAACTAATAGATGGATATATGTAAAACAAACTAACGGCATCTTTATCGCCAAGCCTATTGGTGTGCAAAAAAATCAGATCCCATATGGACCATCTGTATTGCCTCCAATTTTTCCAGATAATTTGCAATTATTAGCAGAGGAAACTGAGCTCGGTTTAGTGAATTTTCTTAACTGCCTGTGTATAAAAACGGATGATGCCATATGGATGACAAATTATCTATTTTTTTCTGGATAAAAATCTGACTTTTTCTTATTGTCTTATGTGTAATTTTGCCGAGTGATGATTTAATATTTTACCCTTTTTGTCTCACCAGGAGAAGGCTCCATCCAGACAGATGACATCTCACCCACTGTGCCAGACACCCTGTCTGTGGAAAGTTTCACCTACCACAAGGTTCTTGGTCAAGGACACTTTGGAAAGGTTTGTGATTTTTATCTTTCTCCAATTTTTACATTTATTTAATGTCTATAAACTGCTAAACACAAAGAAAGGTTAGATGGGTCACTTTCTGGTTAGACGTGATCACCAACATCATTGATCAGAAATATAGTAGTCAAGGCTGTCTCCTTTGAAAAACAGCACCACACCTGCCTACAGGTTGTGTCTGGTATTGCAGTCAGGCTACATTAAAGTCAAAGAGGCTGCACTGCAATTCCACATACAACCAGTACACAACGATATGATGCGGTTTGGGAAGAAAGTAGCTACAGTATAGTTTTGTGATCCATGACAAACTCTTTTTAGCTGGTTAGAGGGTATTTTAATGCTTAGACTCTCAACAATTTCCTGAATTTGTAGGGAAACCGACATCAAATATTTAATATCACATGTGAAACGCAACATTACATGGTGTTCAGTAAAACTGATGGACTTTGTGTGTAATGCACGGATGTGCCGGGTCCTCCAGAGCTAGAAACGCTCTTTATAGCCACTCTCTTCTCCTGGCTAATACAAATGGGCAGTGGTATACTGTGGGTTGCCCGGGGCAAGGCAAGGATTTTGTGCCCCCTAACCCATGGACCATTAGCATTCCCTGAGTCCCTTCCACCAGTCCAGATGTGAAGAGGCCATGGCGGGTACATGATGCTTGGCTTTCTGATACAAATCTTCTCTGCTCTTGCAGATTATTGCACCTCGTACCCCAGATATCTTATTTCTGCTCCTCTTTCAGGTGTTGTTGGCCTCGGAGAAAGTCAGCGGACATCAGCTGGCAATTAAGATTTTAAAGAAGAGGCGGCTATTAAAGGAAAGGAGCACGACAGCGGCAATGAAAGAAAAGCTGTTGCTGCAGATTGCAGAGCGGAGCCCCTTCCTTTGCGCCTCGTACGCCACGTTCCAGACATCGGTAAGAGCTCCTGCTTCTATCATTGACTCCTTTTACCCCTTAGCTTGTTGATATATAATCAGCACAATTCTAGTATAGTATTATATGATGTAGTATAATGTGAAGGACATCACCTGCCTGATATCAGCAAAAGGGGCTTATAGACATGGGCCCCAAATGGGGTTTCTGGGATGTTTTGCAGGGTCTTAAAATGAGCAGCAAATTTTGGGGTGAAATAAAAAAAAATGAACCATGACGGGTCACAGCTTCATGTTCAAGGGTGACTACTTTACATATAATCACTGGAAACTGTCAGCAGGTTTGTCTTCAGAGACAACCCCCACAATTCATTCTTTTATGGATCACTATGAATTATATTTTTGATTTAACGTCGTCTTCTCCGTCTCCCCAGGATTATCTCTTCTATGTGATGGATTACATGTCTGGAGGAGACCTCCATCATCTGATTAAGACCAAAGCCCCATTTGAAATTGAGACCACCAGGTAAGATTGGCCGGGGGTCTATAGGGAGAATATAGGGGGGTGTACAAGGGTTATAGAACTACTGTTGTTTGGCCAGGATGATTGATGACATCCAATATGGCGGTCACTGTCCTCCACCCGGCACAAGCTCCGGGAGAGAACAGATCTGCAGATGTGCAGCAATGCGTCCTCCATATCAGTGCGGATGAGGAACGGGGTCGATTGACATGTTTTTCTCTCTTTCCTATCAGGTTGTACATGGCTGAACTTACCTGCGGCCTCCAGTTCCTCCATTCCAGAGGCATTATACACCGGTAATGAATTGTATAATATTCTCTTATAATATCGGTCATTATATAGATTATTCCTGGGGTACTGCAGGTGGGAGATTTACCCCTTACATCTGGATACACATACAGATATACACACTATATATCCAGATACACACCTTTATATACTGCTGTACACATACATGTAGATAAATTCACAATATTTCTATCAGTTTATCCACATTCTGTCTTTCTAATAACTATTTTTTCTTCTCTTCCAGAGACCTGAAGCCATTAAACATCTTCATAGACAGTGACGGCCACATCAGGATCGGGGACTTCGGCCTTGCGAAAATCAATTTACACGAAGATCAGAAAGTTTCTGGATACGCAGGAACCCGGAGATACATGGCTCCTGAAGTAAGGAACACGTCATTCTATTACATAGTGATTACTGGATTTCCTGTTATTAATACCAGATCATCAGGTTAAGAATTCAGTCGTTCCCCCCGACCACACATTATACAGGGGCATCAGTGGCCCCCATACACTGGACACATACCACACAGATGACCCCATACACTGGACAATTACCACACAGATGCCCCCATACACTGGTAGATCTTAACGGGCCGCAACAGACCCCACGCTCTCATCCAGAACACTGCACCCCTTCTGGTGTGAGTCTCGCCCCCTTCGGACCCCCATACTGTACAGTACATGGAGGTCTGTTGTCCTCACCTGCGTCCTATGCTGCTTGCTGCTAAACTACGTCCCATTACTGGTATGTCGTTTGCCGAGCAACGACTCATCCTAAAGATTCCATGATGAATAAGTTACAGAGACCAGAGTCATGGACAGAGATCACCCCCAACTCACTGACGGTTTCCATCTCTTCCTCCTCTATATACTCACAGGTTTTCCGTAGAGAAAAGTTTGACGGAGCCGTAGATTGGTTTTCGCTTGGTGTAATTTTGTGCCAAATGTTATCTGGAAAATATCCATTTTACAACGGGAACGACAGGATGAGACTGAAAATGTCCATTTTGTGGGATGACCCGATCTATCCACAAGACCTCAACCCCGAAATAAAGGACATGATTAACAACGTAAGTATAATATATATATGAAGGCAGGAAGCAGTGGTGTAACGTGGGGGAGTCACAGAGGCGTTACCCCAGGGGCCAAATTCTATGGGGAGTAATATTTCTGGATTAGGACTAAGGTTAGGGTTAGGGTTTGTTAGTATTAGGGCTAGGATTAGATATGGGCCTAGGAATAGAGGTAGGGTTAGGTTGGAAGGGATTAGGGCTAGGATTAGGGTTAGGGTTACAACTAGGGTATTAACACATAAAAAACAGACAAAAAAAATAATAAGTAGGAGAAAAGTATTATAAAATATGTACAATGTTCTAAAAACAGACAAAAAAAATAATAAAAAGTAGGAAAAAAGTATAAAATTTGCAAAAAGTTATTTGCCTATTTGATGTCAGATTTCCGCAAAAAACTGAAATAAAACTAGAGAGCCAAAGGGCAAACCTTAATGGCATCAGTATTTTCTTTCGTTGCAGTACATGTGCCCGGGGCATAGGGGGAGCAATTCTGGACAGGTGGAAGGGACTCAGGAAGTGTTAACGCTCCCCAGGTCAAGAGGTGCAATACTTACCTTCCCCCGAGTGCTGGCAACCCATGCTACACCCCTGCCAGGGAGAAGAAATAATGAATGATTGTCAGTCACCCAGGATGATGGACTCTTTTTGTATTTATTCCTCAGCTTCTCTGTAAATCCGCTGACAATCAGCGATCATTTGTGAAAGAGAGATTGAGGACACATCCGTTGTTCGAGACAATTGATTAGTTGGCATTAGAATCTGGAAGAATCTCTCCACCAGTCCACCTGGAGCCGGTAAGTACCTAACACCATGGGGGGCTTTTTTGGGAGATGTCTGAGAGTAGACAGTGGTCCATTACAGGGACAAGGATTAGATCCCTTTAAGGTGTTGTTTGACACCCCTACCTCTTTATACTCCTCCCCATGGCGCCCTATAGCAGTTGCCTGTGCTGCCTCTATGGTTGGGGTATATCCGCAGCATTGCACATTTGTATCATCAAATCTAGATATAACTTTATGGGACGGGCCTCCAGGCTTCTAGACGGAACTTGTAATGTTACTCCGGATATTAGTGAGCTCTGACACCAAACTTTCTTCTTACAGACACCAGTGCAGGATGACGTCATTCCCATTGTGACCATGCTGAACACAAGAAAACCGCGAGGGCCTCCAATAACGCCTGAGGAACAGCGGCATTTCATCAACTTCAGCCATGTCAGCTGCAGGTGGAAAAATCTCCAACCAGAGAACCTGAGGAGAACAACATCTAACTCCAGCAGTTCTTCTGGACAAGGAGCTCTGATAGATAATGTAAGTCTCTGGAGTAGGGAGAGGCTTTAGTTTCTTTATCTCTGTCTGAGAAGAAGCTTGCTACAGCAGAAACCTTCTTCCATTTTTTACATTCAAGGTCAATCAAGTTAAAGGGGTTGTCAAGGCTAAAATTAAAAATCTGCAGCTAATTATGTATGTGATCACAGACTGCCGACGATTAACTGTGCAATGCGCACACTGTCATGGTTGCCCTATATTCCCTGTGTGGGTGGTCACGTTGCCAGATGCATTTTGCAAACTTGCGGGGTCACATGCCGACTAGACTTATCTAACTTCTCTCAACTCTCTTCAATAGAAACATAGAGTGATTGCAGACTTTTCATTTCATCCTTTTATGATCACTCTTTTAGACAAAGCCACTTTGATTAGCTTTTATTCATAGATGTGAATTTAACTCTTTCTTTTTTCATCGTCTCACAGCATTTATTTTCATCCAGCACGTCATCATCATCATCCGGATCATCAGTCATAGTTCTTCTGTGATCATCATCACTGTTCACCTCATGCAGAACATTTTTGTGGAGGTGCGGAACAAACAGCGGAAGACCTAAGTTTGCCAAAATGAAGAGCAGTCCTTCCATCACGCTTCGTAGAGTTTTTCCCCACTGGGGTTTTTTCACTCTACGACCTGCAGAAGAATGACTCTTCATAACTTGAAGCAAATTATCATCTAATGTAGATGATTGATCCTTGCATGAGACGATAAATGCAATACAATATCTGAGAATGTTACTTGCTCCTTTGTTTATGCTTTATAATTTCTTATTGGAAGGAACAGGATCTATTGTAGCCACCATTGGGCTTTAGTAGCAATTGTCGCTCATGTTTTTAATTCCTTATTGGAAGGGTTCTATGAATATTCCTTTAATTTCCGAATTCCTTATTGGAAGGAGTAAACTTTACAAATATCTCTTATTAACAGTTGACTACTTCATCATCATCTCCTATTGTGTGCACTTGGAAATTTCTTTGTACATCTGGCTTAGTGCACACTCTGCGTTTTTGATGCGTTTTAGCAGCGTTTTTTCCACGTGGAAATGCACCAAACATGTTAGGTAACCCATCTGCCAGCTAATGCAATGACAATCTTGATGTGCTGTGTACGCGATTCAGAATTTTCTGCTCAGGATTGTTATTGCGTTAAAATCCGCAGCATGTCCATTCTTTGAAGAGTTTCTGCAGTGTTTCCCGCCCATTGAGGTCAACTGAACCGCAGCAAACCAGCAGGTATAAATATATCGGCGGATTTGCTGCAGATGTTTCCTGCGTATTTGACTGACTCAATTCAAGTCAATGAGTCAAATACACTACAAAAACGCCGCAAAAACACTAAAAAGAATGGTACCCAGACCGGAGAAGAAGACTACTCCTTCCATCATCCGACTGCAGCTCCCACTGGTAACAGTGAGAGCGGCGCGACTGAGGGGAGAAGTTGTCTCCTCAGCTGAGCCGGTGTCTGTGTGCGGTGTTAAAAAATAAATAAATAAATTAAAATATGCATTAAAATTAAAACACTTTTCATTCTCACCTGTCCGGCGTCCTCCCGATGTCCCCGGCAACCCAATCACCTGTGTGGAAATATTCCCACGCAAAACTGATGCAGTAAATGAGGTCACCAGAGCTGATCAGCTAATCTTCAGCTGATGAACTCCGGTGAACTCAGCCTGCAGCACAGCGATGTACACTGACAAGAGTAATTACACTCCTATCAGTGTATAGTGCTGTCTTCTACAGCAGTCACATCAGTGATTAATGTGACTGCTGTAGAAGTGACCCAGATTACATCATGATGGTGGACAGGTGAGGTATATGGTTTTTTTTTTATTTTTATTTTTTACAGGAGACTAGGGATTCAGATATTAGGAGAATAATAAATAAATTATTAAAACCATGTGTCATTTTATTTCAATAAAAGACTTTATTCTTGCCGTGTCTTTATTGAAAAAGTGTCGTAAACCTTAGTACTGGTTTAGTAATGTAGTCTTCTTATAGACACCTCTTAATTACTAACCTGGGCTTCATGTCAGCTGCCAATACAAGGGTGACATAAACCCCAACCTTATTACCCCACTCGCCAGTGGGAAGAGCGAGGTTAAGCACCAGATTTTTTTGACAAACAAGGAAAGGGAGAAGGGGAGGAAAAAAAAAAAATCAGCTCACCCGATCGTTAACAGCTGGAGGCTCTGTGTGAGTTGATCCGATAACGGAATAGCCTTGGTTCCAGGCACTCTTTTAGAACAGGAAAAAGAAATGTAGTCTTCCAGCGGATCTTCGATAAAATTAAGCTTTTATTAGGAACATATAAAAGCAGCCATGTCACAAGGACAATACACGGGATACAAGGACTCAAGACATGATAGTCCCAACGCGTTTCAGCTAAGTATTAGCCTTAATCATGGGATAAAGTCACTGTGGGACATAATGATATATATAGCTATGCATACAAACATGGCTCCACCTAGACACAGATGGTAAATAGTTAGTTAATTACTAGGTAGGAGTTAAATTAAAAGTGACAGACCAGTAGAACAAAATACAAAATAAAAACCACTATATTTCACTGACACTGCAAAAGAAAAACAGTTACAGAGTATATATATATATATGAATCATGGAACAGTACAATCTGAAAAAAGTACGAGAGTTACCTTAAATGAATAGAATTGTTTAAGAAATCTGGTATTGATTTTCTACTACAACATTATCGATTCTGATTGAGAATTAGTATGGATAACCTCTCTTTGAAAATAAGATATTTCATAAATTTAGCTATGGGCATATAAATTTTTTTGTTATAATAGTGTCTCATCATCATATTAAATTCTTCCCCAGAGATATTTGGAATTGCGGGAGAAAACCCGCTAATAAGAAAAAAAGAAAAAAAAAATATTTTTTTTTTCCTTCTTTTTTTTTTTTTTCTTTTTCCTTTTCCAATTTATGTATATTGTAATATTAAGTCTTGTCTGATGTATGTTCAGACCTTGCTTTATTCTAGTAGCTAATCTAAAGATCCAAAAGGATTCTCTATTGAGAATTTTTCTCTTATATTCTCCTCCTCTCAAAGGTTTATAAACTTTTTCTATGGCTCTAAATTTAAAACCAGACACTTCTCCACCATGTGTATGCTGAAAATGTCTTGATAAAGACGAGAAATTAAAGATTTTTGGGTTGCTAGCATCAGATAGATGCCTCCTAATGCGTTTTTTCAATGGCCCAGTAGTGCAACCAACATACTGTAATTTGCAAAGAAAACATTGTGCAAGGTAGATAACATTATCAGTGTTACAATTCATAAAAGAATTAATATTATAGGTCTGATTAGTAATGTAAGATTGAAAAGATGTGCTTTTCTGGGCATAGCCACAAGAAATGCAATGTGTGTGACCACAGCCATAGAAACCTTTTAGTGTTAGCCAAGTATCGGAGAGAGGATTTTTTTCTGACCAAAAAAAGACTGGGAGACAAAATAATGCCTAAAGTGGCTGCTTTTCGAGATACAAATTGAATATTCGAAGTCTCCAAGATTTTACTGAGTGTCTGATCTTGATTTAAGACTGGTAGATACTTTCTCACAATATTATAATATCCTGATATTGCGGGCTATATTGGGTGCAGAAAACGATTTTATTATCTGAAGTCTGATTTTTTGCCCTGGTTTTTCTAGTGGGATTTTTTAAAAGATCTGATCTATTAATATCTGCTACAATATTGTCCGCTCTGGATAAGAATTTATTGGGGTAACCTCTCCTTAAAAGTCGTTTTTTGGTAGATTGAACTGCAGTTGTATAAATCTCTTGATTTGAGGAATGTCTCTTCATCCTGATAAATTCTCCCACTGGGATGTTTTTTATTATATGTTTAGGGTGGCAAGATGAAGCTTGTAAAATAGTATTTCCAGCTGTTGCTTTTCTAAAAGGAAGTATTGTGATTTTTTTGGTATTGTCATCACCAGATAAAACAATGTCTAAATAATTAATAGTATGTTTTTGAAGGCAAAAAGTAAATTTCAAATTGTCGTCATTCCCATTGAGATAATCCACAAACGATGGAACTTTGGTCTCAGATCTTCTTACGATCTGAGACCCAGAACCTTCACAAGGTCGGCTTCAAAAAACGACGACGCAGAGGGGTAGGAAGCGCAAAAAATCCAAAGAAACCTCCCTACAAACAACGATAAAGGACGGGACATTAAAATGTGAAATCTGGAACTTGTCCAGTTATATTTTGACTCAGAACCAAATGTAGATTTTATCTAAAGGTTTGAGCTTCTCACCTTCTCGGAAATTAGATTTTTTTAAAACAATATTGGATGTCAATAAGTTTGCTCGTAACCTTACTGTTAAAAGTCATTTTTTCTCCATATCTAATAAAGAGGAACATGAACCTGACACCCCCACCTGCTTGGAGGATTGTCAGGACTCATCTTCATCTTTATTTAACAATACAGGTACTAACAATGAATGTGATTTATTTACTGAGTGTTATAATGTCTTACCTCTCAAAGAATTGCAACATTCTATCATTCTCAGGGATCTGGAGAGTGAATCTGTTTTTCCTGATATTTCTCTGAACTCTACTTTTCATCTAAAAAATCCTTTCTTCTATCCTATACAATCTAGACCACAGGTATTAGATTTATTCCAAGATCTAATTGAAAAAGACCTGGCTAAACTAGATTGAGCACCTAATATACAAACCTCTAATATAACTTTTGAGGAAAGAGAGGCTCTTCAGGAATTAGATAAAAATAAAGATCTTTTAGTACGCCAAGCCGATAAAGGCGGCAATATAGTTATTATGAATGCTGGTCTTTATAAAAAACTAAATATTGAGATGTTAAACAATCAGGATATATACAGAAAAG
The DNA here is from genome assembly GCF_046119375.1 of Phyllobates terribilis. Taxonomy (NCBI): domain Eukaryota; kingdom Metazoa; phylum Chordata; class Amphibia; order Anura; family Dendrobatidae; genus Phyllobates; species Phyllobates terribilis. The sequence continues at coordinate 215,150,140 of NW_027362769.1, read as the reverse complement.
TAGCATATAATCCCACATCTCAGGTACAAAAAGATTTGTTGTCCCTTTTGAATGAAGGTTTACATATGGGTGCTATTGTGGCACCCCAGGGGTCTGGTTTCCACAGTAACAAGCAATGTTATGTCTGAGAGCAGGTGGGAGGTCTCTTGGCCAGGGATCCTGTGCATGCCACACCTCCTGCTCAGTCTTGGGAGGGGAAGACCTTCCCCTCTATAAACCCGGGGCTGAAGCAGGGTTAGTCAGTCAAGGAGAGTAGAGACAAGAAACAGTCACAGAAAGAAACAGCAGAAGCTCAGTGGGAGCAATACTACTACAAGTCAGGGGCTGGCAGCTGCAGAGCTCGCCCTGACTGAGAAGCTTTCTTACCGGACCCAGCGTCCGAGGCTGTGGGGACTAACTCTTACCCAGCAGCAGAAGCCGACCGGCAGGGGATTTCAGGTCCTCAGGCCCAGAAACCCGAAGGCACGGTCACACGCGTGGGACCAGCGCCGCCATCGTGGAGCGGAAGCCATTAGAAGGCCCCGAGTCACCGGCCATACGGGTGAGCACCACACGGTACACTCAGGGACGTGGGCTACTTATATCCGCTTCTAGCAAGGTAGCCAGAAGAGTACAGTCAGTTTGGGAGGCCTACAACTCCGCCTGGCCAGGGGAGATCCCATCTGCTCAAGGACTGACCAGGCCCCGTTCGCTAGCAAGTACTCCGGGAGGGTCTATCGTTGTTACCAGTAAAGACCCTGAATTACACCGCACCGTCTCTGAGTGGTTCCTGCTACCCTCATCTTCCACGTCGGCTGCCCTGAGGCCATACCCCTCCCGTTGGGGGTTATACTATCACGCTGCACAATTCTACACCGGCCTCAGCGGTCTGCCCTGCAGCGGCAGCTCCATAGCTGCAAATCAACGGGTGGCGTAGTCAACACTCAAATAACATCTATCAAGACTGCCACACACTGAGTTGACTCCCTGGGCACGGACCGGGTCCCCGCCACTCGGAGACTACAACCCTCATCTGATCCGGTTCCGGGTAAGCCCCCGTGCGCGAGACGCTGCGCGACACAGCAGGCCCAGGGGCGGGTCAACTTTGGCGTAGTCGGCAGGATTTCGTGCCCGCAACCACCGGTACTGCGTGCCTGAAAAAGAGACTTTTAAAACTTACCATCCGTGAAGTTTTCCCGCCATCGGTGAAGATTCCCGCCATCCGGCGCCATTTTCAACCTTCTTCCCGCCATCTGTGAAGATTCCCGCCATCCGGCGCCATCTTCAGCCTTCTTCCCGCCATCCGTGGAGTTTTCCCGCCGTTGGACGCCATCTTGAGGACGCCGCGCGGGAAGAAGAGGGGCGTGGACTCCGAAAGCGCGCGAGAACTGAAGCCCCGCCTCACGTCCGGACGTTGCGTAAGGTCCTGGAAGGAGCCCAGCAGACGCCAACGTCACCGGAGCGCGACGGAAGGTCCTCAACCCTGACGATCTACTGCGGAGCCGCGGACTACGGAACAGGATCATCGCAAGGTAGGCCACGGTCCACTAGGGGGGAGGAAGATGTCGGATGCGGAGGAGAGCTTCATTGCCTCAACCCCCGCCAGCGCCACCGCTGCTGCAGTTATGCCCTTCACCATGCCCTATATCCCGGGAGCAGCTTGGCTACCCCAGTACTCAGGGGAGTCACATACCCTGCATGACTTTAGAGAAAAGCTGGATAGCCTCTTCCAGGTGTACCCCCTCACAGAAGAGCAAAAAGTGAGCATCCTGGTGGCCCAACTAACCGGGGCAGCCAAAAGGGAAGTAAAATCCTGGCCACCTGGGAGGAAGACTGTCGCAGGGATACTAAACCGGCTGAAGGATACCTTTGATACCCGCACCTCAGCCGAGATTAAGCTTAGATTCTACGGGTGCAAGCAGCGAGCGCATGAGAGTATAAGGGACTATGCACTAAACCTACAAGAGGCCCTGAGGGCCATTAAGCAGACCGACCCTGATGGAGTGGGAAACGAGGACAGGCTGTTGACCGAACAATTTATAGAGGGACTATATTGTAATGCCCACCAAACCCAGTTGCGGGCGATGGCCTTACAGGATCCCCATCTGGGCTTTGCACAGTTCAAGGACAGAGCCATCCGGGTGCTCCGAGAACCGGCACCGGGTGGCGTTGTGACCCACAGGCGCCCAGCTATCACTTACCACCAGGAGGCGGCGCCCTTGTCGGCAGGGCCTGTGGGAGCTGATGCGCAGGCTTTGGACAATGACCCGGCTCCAGACCTACACCATCAGGTCCAAGAGCTAGCTAAGAGCGTTGCTGCGCTAACCCGAACTGTGCAGTCTTTACAGGTTTCCACCCCAGGGAAGATCCAGCTGGCATCCGGACCGGAGGACATCCCGTGGCGTCGACCAAGGAGGACCCCACCAGCCAGAGGAAGACCCAGTGACCGATACAGCGAAGACGGACGACCCATCTGCCGCCGCTGCAATCAACCCGGACATATGGCAAGGTACTGTTCTTTAAACGGGCACAACCTGGGGTAGAGGGCCAACCCCCAGGAAAAAGATCACCAGGCCCATCGAACTGGCGCGACAGATATGTGGGAGGACGTCCAGTCTTGCCTGTGGTACTGGATGGCATTCCCATGAGTGCCCTACTGGACACCGGGTCACAGGTCACCACCATCCCGTACGTGCTCTTTAAGCAGTACTGGAATGACTCGGATATTACCCGCTACCCTGACGACGACTTAAGTATCATCGCCAGCAATGGCCAGCCCGTGCCACAGATCGGATTTAAAGAGGTGACCATCAAAATCGGTAGAGTCGAACTGGCAGCACAGGGACTGATCATTGTAGATATTGACAAACATGAGAGTCACCCAAAAATAACTCTAGGAACTAATGTAATTGAAAATTGTCTTGCAGAGGTGATTTTCCTTTTACAGCAGGTTGCCAAGAACGCCAGCTCCGGCGAGCAGCGGGTGCTCCAGAAAGAGATCCGGGCACTGATGCGACGGCAACAGGTGGAACTCTCCGGCGGTGAGATTGGTAGCGTAAGAATGTGTGACCCTTTTCCTATTGCCATGCCCCCAAAAAGTGAAATGATGATTTGGTGCCGGGCAGCTATTGGTCTGAGAGGTAGAGATTACCAGGCAATGGTAGAACCAGTTTACTCAGACAGTAGGCCCACCATCTTGACAGCACGGGGGGTGGTTAATGTACGCCATGGGAGGGTGCCCGTTCGCATAATCAATATCGGGAAGAGGGAAGTGTACCTGCCCCGGTATGCCACGCTAGCCAAATTATATACCATTAACCAAAATGCTATACAATCTGTGGAACCCTTGCCTCCATCTCACCCGGAGGAAGGTAACGGCTCTAAGAAAACAATGGAGGACTGGTGTCAGCAACTACATTTGGGTACTGACTCCACTCCCTCACATCAGAAACAGGGAGTCTATCGGGTGGTTCAAGAGTACGAGAGAGTGTTTAGTAAACACCCGTTAGACTTCGGGCGAGTCAAGGGGGTAGAACACCACATCCCCACGGGAGACCATCCTCCCATAAAAGAGAGGTATCGACCCGTACCCCCTGCACACTACCAACACGCCAAGGGGATGCTTAGAGACATGAAGGAGGCTGGGGTGATCAGGGATAGCTGTAGCCCCTGGGCAGCTCCACTAGTCTTAGTCAGAAAAAAAGACAACACCATGAGGATGTGTGTAGATTACCGGAAAATCAACCGTATCACACACAAGGATGCGTACCCCTTACCAAGGATAGAGGAGTCATTGGCTGCTTTAAGATCTGCTAACTTCTTCTCTACCTTGGATCTCACTAGCGGGTACTGGCAGGTTCCTGTAGCAGAGGCGGACCGGGAGAAGACCGCATTCACCACCCCGATGGGACTTAGCGAGTTCACCTGCATGCCGTTCAGACTCTGCAACGCACCAGGAACCTTCCAACGACTAATGGAGTGTTGTCTGGGCCACAGAAACTTCGAGACGGTCCTGTTGTACCTGGACGATGTCATCGTATATTCCAAGACGTATGAGGACCACCTGAAACACCTGGCGGAAGTGTTCGAAGCTCTGGCGAGTTACGGCCTAAAGGTGAAACCCTCCAAGTGTCACCTCCTGAAACCAAAGGTGCAGTACCTGGGACACGTGGTGAGCGCTGACGGAGTGGCTCCCGACCCTGATAAGATCACCGCAATTAAGGAATGGCCAAGCCCCTCCAGCGTAAAAGAAGTGCGGCAGTTCTTCGGGTTGGTAGGCTACTACCGAAGGTTTATTCCCGGTTTCACCAAAAAGGCAGCACCTATGCAGGACCTCCTGATAGGCCAGTCCCGGAAGTCCAAGAACCAGAAGCCGCCCTTCAAATGGGAGGAGCTGGAAGAAGAGTCCTTCCGCCAGCTGAAGATGGCCCTCACGGGGGACGAAATCCTGGCGTACCCGGATTATAGCCAGCCCTTTATCCTCTACACCGACGCCAGTAACATCGGGCTAGGAGCCGTACTGTACCAGATCCAGCAGGGGAAGGAACGAGTAATCGCCTACGCCAGCCGAAAGCTGCGACCCACCGAAAGGAACCCCGAGAATTACAGCTCATTTAAGCTAGAGTTCCTGGCCGTAGTATGGGCAGTCACCGAGCGCTTTAAGCATTACCTCGCTTCTTCCCGGTTCACCGTGTACACGGATAACAACCCGTTGACACACCTGGACACGGCAAGACTCGGTGCCCTGGAGCAGAGGTGGATGGCCCGTCTGTCCAACTACGAGTTCACAATCAAATACCGGGCCGGACGCTCCAATACCAACGCGGACGCCCTGTCCAGGATGCCCAACCTGCCGGACGAAGGAGAAGATCCGGAGGGACTGGAAGAAGTTGAACTCCCTGCGTTCCACCGTCATGGGACTATCCAGTACTCCCACCGGGTAAGGAGTAAGCAGGCTGCTACGTTGAACCCCTTACCTCACTACAACTGGGCGGAAACGCAAGACAGCGACCCTGCCGTCCGACTGGTAAAGGAGATGCTGACTCGCCCGGAGGCTTGCCTTGAACCAGACGCTCCGGAGGAAGCCAAGCAACTATGGGCAGAGAGGAGTCGACTGTTCCTTTACAAGGGGAAGTTGTGCCGCAGAATGGTTAACTCCCGGACGCATGAACTACTCTGGCAAGTAGTGGTGCCACGAAGAGACGCAGCCATGGTGATGGAGGCATACCACGACGGAGCTGGACACTTCGGGTGGAAGAAGCTGGAGTTCCTGCTGCGCGAGCGATTCCACTGGGTAGGCATGAGGGGAACCATTGAGAAGTGGTGCAGAGACTGTGGCCCGTGCAACCTAAGAAGGAAGGACCGTGCCAGCCAGAAGGCTTCACTGCAGTCCATCGTCACCCGGCAGCCGTTGGAACTGGTAGCCTTGGATCATGTAAAACTGACCCCAAGCAGAAGTGGCTACGTCTACGCACTAACCATCGTGGATCACTACTCCCGGTTCTTGGTTGTCGTCCCCGTCAAGGACTTAACAGCTCGAACAGCAGCGAGAGCCTTCCAGCAGCATTTCTGCCGTCCACACGGGTACCCGGACCAAGTGTTGACAGACCAGGGACCTGCCTTTGAAGCGGAGGTCTTCCAAGAATTCTGCACTCTGTATGGCTGCCGGAAGATAAGGACGACACCCTATCATCCGCAAACTAATGGACTTTGTGAGAAAATGAACCAGGTGGTAATGGATCTTCTGAAAACGTTGCCCCTGGAAGAACGCAGTCTGTGGCCTGAGAAGCTGCCCGATCTGGTGGACCTATACAACCACATCCCGGTAGGTTCCACCAACTGTACCCCGGCTTACCTAATGAGGGCAAGACCTGGTAAGTTACCTGTTGACCTGGAAATGGGAGTCCTGACACCCGAGGACACTTCACCAGAAGCAGACTGGGACACAGAGAGGCAGCAGCAGTACCGGAGAGTACAGGAGAGCGTGGAGCGAAGTCTCTGTCAGGCTAGGGAAAGACAAGAGAAAACTTACAACCAGTATGCTCCCGCTGTTCCCCTGGTACCCGGAGAGCAGGTCTTGAAGAGGAAGAGACGGCTCCACAAGTTGGACGACCAGTGGGAGAAGGACCCGTACACCGTACTGCCCTCAAGCCACGAGAACCCGAAGGTTTGTACCATCAGTAAAGACGGAGGGGAAACTACAACCATTGTATCCCGGGACCACCTGAAGAAGTGTCCCGAACAACTGAGGAACCCTGAAGAGGAACAAGAAGACCATCGACCCGTAGAGGAAAGGGAAGATATGGTTAGTACTGTGCTCAGGGACTTCCCTCGGTCTTGGACTCAAGTCAATGGTGCAGTTGTGGTACCCGTACTCACCTTCCTCCAACCAGCATCCCAAGCACCTACGGAGCAACAGGTAGAGCTGGAAGAACAGCCGGTCCAGGAGGCAGAAGACCCCACACCCGCAGACCAGGAGGATCAACCCTCTGCTTGCAGTGAGCCTGCCATATCCCTAGTGAGCCAAAGAGCCGGTAGACACCTGCCCAGTTTACCCTTGACAGCTCCTACACCCTGTAGTTCAGGGCTAGACAGTCAGCTCCGTAGGTCCACTAGGGCCACTAGAGGCCAGTTACCCGCACGCTGGAGGATTTAAAGTGTATAAATTGTTTTATTTATGTTTACCTGTGTATTGTTGCTTGTGTATAATTTTGTGTTTCTAGTTATTTTTAGGAATCCTTGGTGGATCTACCGGGAATCCTTGTACAATTAGTTGGAGCGTAACCCAGGATGGACTAGAGACTGTTAAGGACTCGGGGTAGGACAGACCCCTACCTGGTTACGTCTCCCTGTTTTGGTGAAATGGACACCTTTGTTTCTTCAAAGACTGCACCCGGTTACGGACATGCCGTGACCACCTTTATGTGTTTCTTTATTGTATTGTTATTGTTATATCTTGTTATGTTTTTCTAAAATATGTTTAGTCCCGGAGTACTAAATTTCACTAGGGGGGAATGTGGCACCCCAGGGGTCTGGTTTCCACAGTAACAAGCAATGTTATGTCTGAGAGCAGGTGGGAGGTCTCTTGGCCAGGGATCCTGTGCATGCCACACCTCCTGCCCAGTCTTGGGAGGGGAAGACCTTCCCCTCTATAAACCCGGGGCTGAAGCAGGGTTAGTCAGTCAAGGAGAGTAGAGACAAGAAACAGTCACAGGAAGAAACAGCAGAAGCTCAGTGGGAGCAATACTACTACAAGTCAGGGGCTGGCAGCTGCAGAGCTCGCCCTGACTGAGAAGCTTTCTTACCGGACCCAGCGTCCGAGGCTGTGGGGACTAACTCTTACCCAGCAGCAGAAGCCGACCGGCAGGGGATTTCAGGTCCTCAGGCCCAGAAACCCGAAGGCACGGTCACACGCGTGGGACCAGCGCCGCCATCGTGGAGCGGAAGCCATTAGAAGGCCCCGAGTCACCGGCCATACGGGTGAGCACCACACGGTACACTCAGGGACGTGGGCTACTTATATCCGCTTCTAGCAAGGTAGCCAGAAGAGTACAGTCAGTTTGGGAGGCCTACAACTCCGCCTGGCCAGGGGAGATCCCATCTGCTCAAGGACTGACCAGGCCCCGTTCGCTAGCAAGTACTCCGGGAGGGTCTATCGTTGTTACCAGTAAAGACCCTGAATTACACCGCACCGTCTCTGAGTGGTTCCTGCTACCCTCATCTTCCACGTCGGCTGCCCTGAGGCCATACCCCTCCCGTTGGGGGTTATACTATCACGCTGCACAATTCTACACCGGCCTCAGCGGTCTGCCCTGCAGCGGCAGCTCCATAGCTGCAAATCAACGGGTGGCGTAGTCAACACTCAAATAACATCTATCAAGACTGCCACACACTGAGTTGACTCCCTGGGCACGGACCGGGTCCCCGCCACTCGGAGACTACAACCCTCATCTGATCCGGTTCCGGGTAAGCCCCCGTGCGCGAGACGCTGCGCGACACAGCAGGCCCAGGGGCGCGTCACTATTACTAAAAAAATATTTGAACATTTATATATAGAGCACCCAGTAGTACCTATTTTCCACTCATTACCGAAAGTGCATAAAAATGTTTCTCCACCTCCTCTTCGACCGATTATTGCGGGCATAGGCTCCTTAGGTGAAAAACTTGGAGCATGGGTGGATCATTACCTTCAGCCGCTCATTCCTAATATCCAAGGTTATATAAGGGATACTAGCACTGTGGTCAATACCTTTGATACGTACACTTGGCTTCCCTCATATAACTGGCTATCATGTGGTGTTGTCGGTCTGTATCCCGCCATACCTCATGAAATAGCGCTGAACTGTCTTAAATATTTTTTGCATAAATATAGTGGATATACTACTTGTATTCAAGACTTTATACTACTCTCTACAGAATTCTTATTAAAAAACAATTTTTTTTCTTTTGATAGTGATTTTTATTTTCAGAAACAAGGAGTTAGTATGGGAGGAAAATTCTCCCCTTCTCTGGCAAATATTGTCATATCGGTATGGGAAGAAAGTTATATTTTCTCTAAGTATAATCCCTTTATAAACTATATAGAATGGTATGCTAGGTACATAGATGATTTACTACTTATCTGGAAGGAGCCCATTTCCAAAGTTCCATCGTTTGTGGATTATCTCAATGGGAATGACGACAATTTGAAATTTACTTTTTGCCTTCAAAAACATACTATTAATTATTTAGACATTGTTTTATCTGGTGATGACAATACCAAAAAAATCACAATACTTCCTTTTAGAAAAGCAACAGCTGGAAATACTATTTTGCAAGCTTCATCTTGCCACCCTAAACATATAATAAAAAACATCCCAGTGGGAGAATTTATCAGGATGAAGAGACATTCCTCAAATCAAGAGATTTAAACAACTGCAGTTCAATCTACCAAAAAACGACTTTTAAGGAGAGGTTACCCCAATAAATTCTTATCCAGAGCGGACAATATTGTAGCAGATATTAATAGATCAGATCTTTTAAAAAATCCCACTAGAAAAACCAGGGCAAAAAATCAGACTTCAGATAATAAAATCGTTTTCTGCACCCAATATAGCCCGCAATATCAGGATATTATAATATTGTGAGTAAGTATCTACCAGTCTTAAATCAAGATCAGACACTCTGTAAAATCTTGGAGACTTCGAATATTCAATTTGTATCTCGAAAAGCAGCCACTTTAGGCACTATTTTGTCTCCCAGTTTTTTTTGTCAGAAAAAAATCCTCTCTCCGATACTTGGCTAACACTAAAAGGTTTCTATGGCTGTGGTCACACACGTTGCATTTCTTGTGGCTATGCCCAGAAAAGCACATCTTTTCAATCTTACATTACTAATCAGACCTATAATATTAATTCTTTTATGAATTGTAATACTGATAATGTTATCTACCTTGCAGAATGTTTTCTTTGCAAATTACAGTATGTTGGTTGCACTACTGGGCCATTGAAAAAACGCATTAGGAGGCATCTATCTGATGCTAGCAACCCAAAAATCTTTAATTGCTCGTCTTTATCAAGACATTTTCAGCATACACATGGTGGAGATGTGTCTGGTTTTAAATTTAGAGCCATAGAAAAAGTTTATAAACCTTTTAGAGGAGGAGAATATAAGAGAAAAATTCTCAATAGAGAATCCTTTTGGATCTTTAGATTAGCTACTAGAATAAAGCAAGGTCTGAACATACATCAGACAAGACTTAATATTACAATATACATAAATTGGAGAAGGAAAAAGAAAAAAAAAAAAAAAGAAGGAAAAAAAAAGTTTTTTTTTTATATTTTTAATTCTTTTATTTTATTTTGTTTCTTATTAGCGGGTTTTCTCCCGCAATTCCAAATATCTCTGGGGGAGAATTTAATATGATGATGAGACACTATTATAACAAAGAAATTTATATGCCCATAGCTAAATTTATGAAATATCTTATTTTCAAAGAGAGGTTATCCATACTAATTCTCAATCAGAATTGATAATGTTGTAGTAGAAAATCAATACCAGATTTCTTAAACAATTCTATTCATTTAAGGTAACTCTCGTACTTTTTTCAGATTGTACTGTTCCATGATTCATATATATATATACTCTGTATAACTGTTTTTCTTTTGTAGTGTCAGTGAAATATAGTGTTTTTATTTTGTATTTTGTTCTACTGGTCTGTCACTTTTAATTTAACTCCTATCTAGTAATTAACTAACTATTTACCATCTGTGTCTAGGTGGAGCCATGTTTGTATGCATAGCTATATATATCATTATGTCCCACAGTGACTTTATCCCATGATTAAGGCTAATACTTAGCTGAAACGCGTTGGGACTATCATGTCTTGTGTCCTTGTATCCCGTGTATTGTCCTTGTGACATGGCTGCTTTTATATGTTCCTAATAAAAGCTTAATTTTATCGAAGATCCGCTGGAAGACTACATTTCTTTTTCCTAAGCACCAGATTTGGCGCATCTTATGGATGCGCTGTTTCTGGTACTGCTAAGAGCTGATATTATTAGCCGTGGATGGGACCAGGTTCCATGGCCACTTCCCTTGCTATTAATATCAGCCCGCAGCTGTTTGTTTTGCCTTTACTGGTTAGATTTTATAGGAGGACCCTACGTAAAAAAATTTCTGGGGTCCCCCTGTAATCTAGCCAGTAAAGGCTAATCAAACAGTTATGGGCTGCTATTAATAGCCAGGGAACATTTTTGTCTAATGGCTCCTTCCCCGGCTACTAATATCAGCTCCCAGCAGTCGGCTTTCCCTCTGCTGGTCATAAAAATGAAACGGGAGCCCACAAAATTTTTTTAAATTTTAGGCTATGTGCCCACGATCTGGACGTAGCAGCGCATTGGATGCAGCATATTTTTGCTGCGTCCAAAACACTGTGTTCTATTGAATTTCCACATTTAATACATTCTAGTGGTCAAATTTCTGTTGCAGAGACTAGCGACTCTGCAAGAGGATTTGAAATGCTGCGGTCCCTTTAGACGCATCGCATGTCAGAACCACGGGTGATCCACAGCCTCAGATGCACGCATAGTGGACATGGACTTTCTAGAAATCCCACCCACTATGTTGTAACATCTTAACGCTGCTGGTTTGATTCTGTATAAACATGCAGTTTCAAACCCACACCGGCTCCTGATCGTGGGCACGTACCCAAACTCACCCACAGCATGTCAATTTCTGTGGTGGAGACGCCAGTCTCCGCTGCAGATTTTGACCGATGAAAGTGTTATTACATGCTGTGGGTCTGCATGTATTGACAACAAAACTGCGGCATTAGAACACAGCATTTTGGACGCAGCTAAAATACTCTGCACCCAAAGCGCTGCTGAGTGCTGATCGTGGGGATGTAGCAGTTAAACAAACAGCTGTGAGATTTTATTTAAAACCAGGAAACATGTTTGCCAAATGGCACATTCCTAGGCTAAAGATAGCAGCTCCCAGCTTCCCCAGAAATTACATGAATGGGAATACTAATGAGATTGTTTAGCTGACACCTAGCCCTTTTGTTTAGTGATGCCAATGTGTCAATCAGACCCTTTCATTACTAAACATAATTAAAGTAAAGAGTTAAATAAATACACACAGAGGAAAACACTTTATTTGAAATACAACAGACACATTCTTTAATCATTTAAATTAACCAATATACTCACCCAAAGTCTGACGGTGATCAAAGGGTTAAAGCGATGTCATATGTTTCTTTTTTTAAATATCTTTATTTAGCTTCAAAAGGAATTCATTGATGTACAAAAACGCATTAAAAACGCATCAAAAACACATCAAAAACACATCAAAATCACGGCAAAACACTTTTTTTTTGTAGCGTTTTACCTGCCAAGAGATGCAGAAACACTGCAGAAATATCTGCAATCAAATCCTGAAAGTGCGCACATAGCCTTACTGGAACGTGTGGATTTGATCCAAAATGTTCCATCAATTGTGTATCAAGTACACTAACTACATCTTTGTCTATATATTTCAATGCTGATTTATAGGTTATTTACTTCAGATATTATTCTGCTCTATAATTGATCCACCAGTTTGACCCCATAGATCGGACAATATAATGCACTAAGTGCACAGTTTTTTTAAATAAATAAATACTTTGCTCAATAAATTTTTAATACATAATCGATAAATATATGAACACTTATTAAAGATTAGCCCTATATCAAGTACAGACCGATAATATTATGATCGCCTCCTTATTACCATTCAGGATTTCCCAGCTTCCATATACTGTAGGAACAGCTCTCCTTTTCTTCTTAATATAGTGAATGAATAAACATCTAAAATGTTCTTCTATATCTTTATGGGATTCCTCTTCCCAAATGGTAGAATGAAGGAGGGACATACCATAGATATGTAAAGCAGTGATATACCACTTATAATCTAGAAATCCAGTGTAAGTTGGGAGGGTCTGATGCCAAAGGACATTGCCTCCTGCCCCTTTACCTGGTGTCTCAATTTCAACAGTATCTGCAGTCTCAAGATTCAGATACAGTTGAATACAATGGAGGAGCAGAGAGGATACAAATCCCTGCTCCACAATTCACCCTGTGAATGCTGTGAATGTTGTGTTCATATTGTGTTGGGGGGCACTGTGAGGACATCATACTGTGTGGGTGGACACTGCAGACTTCATTCTCTGTTAAGGGGCACTGTGTAGGGCATGATACTAAGTTGGGTGCACTGCTGAAAAATTAGACTATAGTAGAGGAGAACTGTGGAGGCAGCTTAATATGTTGATGGGCACTATGGGCACATCATACTGTGTTGGGACCACTGTAGGGGAATCATACTCTGTTGAGACCACTGTAGAGGAATCATACTGTGTTGAGGGTACTAATAGTTAATTATACTATGTTGGGGCACTGTGGGGGCTTCAGACTATGTTGCGGACATTGTGAGTGATTCATAACATTTTGGGGTACTGATAGGGCATCATACTGGGTTGGGGCAAAGTGGTGCCTCATACTGTGTTGGGGGCACTGTTAGTGCGTCATAATGTGTGCATGGGTTGTTCTGTTGGGGAAAATTGTATGGAGGAACTCACTGTGGACTCATCCTTCTGTGTATAGGAGGGATGACAGGGGTATCTTAATGGGTGAGAAAACTAAAGGGCTTCAGTATGTGCAAAAATAACTAAAATAATTAAAAAAAAATGTTACAAGTTTGGTGTACCATAAACACCGTGAAATCAAAACTCAAAAATCAATGGCGGAATTGTATTTTTTTCTTTATTTAATCTCACATAGACTTTTTTTCCTGTTTTTTCAGTACATTTTATAATAAAATGAATGGTTTATTTCAAAGCAGCAAAATAAATGACCTGTTCTTCCGCTAGAACAAATGCGTTAATGCTGTTGCCAACCATCGATCATGGGACATTTTATATTTAAGGAGACGTTGGGGACACAGATCTGAGAGCGGCGCAGCGGTGCTGGTCTGAGTGATACAAAAGTACAGTTTTTTTTTAACCATATGTAGAACTTTGGGGCTGTTGATAAGTAGTGGACAACCCCTTTAAGAGATGAAAAATGTTATCCCAGAATGAAGGACAGAGTTGCGTTTAACTCCGATCCTGGTCATTTAACCCTTTAGGCGCTGCATGACATCTACAGTACAAACAAAGGAGGGGGAGCACTTTGTTATGCAATCTGACACGATCACAAGTAGCTGATGCCATCATCACATCACGGATTGCTATGTAGCTATCAAATGCTCTGTATAGAGTCCTGCCTGATAGGTGCACACTGTCATAGTGTGGAGGAAGGAACGGTGGCCCCTGGGTCAAAATTGTGAAAAAAAGAACATTTCAAAGGAAAAAAAAAATAATAAAAAGAAAATACTTCTAGTGATGAGCGAGCACTAAAATGCTCGGGTACTCATTGCTCGGGTCAAGCAAATTGGAATACTCGGGTGCTCGACCCGAGCAATGAGCCCAATGTAAGTCTATGGGAAACTTGTGCATTTTTCAGGCTGCTCCCCCCGGCGGTCTGCAGAGGGCCTAAAAATTGCCTAAATCGATGGGAATGTGGCACCCCAGGGGTCTGGCTACCACAGTAATAGAAATATTACATCTGAGAGCAAGTGGGAGGTTTCCTGGTCAGGAGCCCTTAAGCATGCAACACCTCCTGCCCAGTCCTGGGAGGGGAGGAATCTGCCCTTATAACCTGGGTCTGGGGCGGGGTTAGACAGTCAGAGCCTGGAGTTAGTTCCAGACACAGGGAAAGTAACAGCAAGGAGCTCTGTAGGAGCAGGAGCTGAAGACCAGGGGCTGGAGCTAAGCAGAGCTCGCCCTGGCAGAAGAATCTAAGAACCGGACACTGGAGTCCGAGGCTGCAAGGATCTTTAAGTCCAGCAGCAGAAACCAGCCGGCAGGGGATTCCTGGTCCTCTGACCACAGAAGCCCGGAGGCTCAGTCACGAGCAAGGGACCAGCACCGCCATCGAGGAGCGGAGGCTATCAGAAGGCCCCAAGTCACCAGCCATACGGGTGAGCACTACACGATACACTCAGGGACGTGGCTACTTCCACTCGCTTACAGCAAGGTAGCCAGGAAGAGTGCAGACAGACGGGGAGGCCTACAACTCCACATGGCCAGGGGAACTCCTGTTTGCTCACAGACTGACCAGGCCTCTTATGCTAGCCAGTACTCCCGGGAGGGTCTGCCTCATTATCATCAGTAAAGACCCTGAACTGCACTGCAAAGACTCTGAGTCGTTCCTGCTGCGCTCATGCACCATCACTCCCATCCTCCACACTCACTGCCCTGAGGCTATACTCCTCCCGTGGGGAGTCATCCCATTCTCTGTTGCGCATACAACACCAGCCACAGCGGTCTGCCTCGCAGCGGCGGTACACCCTGACCGCAATCCACGGGTGGCGTAGTCGGACAATTAACCTAAAACCTATAAAAGACTGCCACTGGTTTGACCACTCTGAGCCACGGGACCGGGTCACCGCCACGGAGACTACAACCCCCAGAGACCCGGCTCGGGGTATCCCACACACGTGCACACACGGCCCAGGGGGCGCGTCAGGAACATTGCTCAAATGACATAGGAACAGCATGGGGAAGACCCCTGGAAGCATTTCTTACCCCCAGGTCACTGCTGTCAACAACGTTGTCAGAGTATTACGCCACTTTTACGGACTCACAATAAAACATACAAAAACAAAACTAAAATGGATTTTCCTGGGAAATATATTAAGGAACATCCTTTCCAGGGTAATGACTTGTATATAAGGCAAAATAAATAACCAAAACCAAAAATACTCCTCCACACCTTGGGCTATGTTCACACCTAGCGTCTTTGATGCGTTTTTGCACTTTTGCATTGCTTTCAACAAAGACAAATGCATTCACTGGGAAAGGTCATTTTAACATTTTACAACCTTATCTGGCCATGTGGTGTGTGACACATCATCAGACACATGCATACAGTGCTGAAAAGACATGAGAACAGCATGGGGAAGACCTCTGGAAGCATTTCTGACTCCCAGGTCACTGCCTAAAAGTGTGCCCATCATAAGTGATCCTTGGCGCATGCGAAGATGCCTGCCGCCATGCACCTGTCGTTGCAAACTTGCAACCATCACCGTCCACGTCCTTGTCCCACTGCAGTGTTCAGTTGTCCCTACCCCATTCCTTGGAGTGCAAACGCAAGTATGCAGCCAGTCACCCACCCACCCACAAGCTGCAATACTATACTGCCAAATTTTTGACAGCTACTTCCACTTGAAATGTGGCCTTTTAGGCTCGTGGAAGCAGAAGCTTTTCATAACCTCATACTGGCGGCGGCCGGGTGTCCATACTCGGTCCCCAGCCGCCACGGTTTCTCCCGGTGTCGTCTCCGCCTTCTACAAGCACGGGTCCCACAACATTACCTTTGCCCTCCTCAGTGCACTTACTGGGAATGACTACTTAACCACAAACACGTGGACAGGTGAATGTGGCCAGGGACGGTACAGAGTCAGTCCACAGCTTTTTTTGCTGAGAGTTGTATTTAGCTTGGTGAAAGGACTGGCATAGAGGAAAACCGTATCTACCCTGGGTGTCATTTCTCCTAGGAAGTCCTCTAATGCAGCTTGTTGTAGAACTCGCACTTGTCGGTGGCGCTTTGACACACACATCTTTCTTTGCGCATTTAATTTCATTAATGCAGAGTTGGACAATGGCCTGATCTGCAATGCGGTTAAGAAATAACATGCATAAGCATGTCCAATCCACATTAAAAAAGCAGCCATAGAGTGTTTGGGAACTTTCCCCCACACTGCTGCTTCTCGGCAGGGTTGGCAGGCCCAACAGACAACAGGAGACTCCTCCGGTGGGCCCTAGCTTCTCCGCCTATCCACAAATACATGGACAGGTGAATGTGGCCAGGGATGGTACGGAGCCAGTCCACAGCTTTTTTTTGCTGAGAGTTGTATTTCGCTCGGTGAAAGGACTGGCATAGAGGGAAACCGTATCTACTCCCGCTGTCATTTCTCCGTCACCAGGTTCCGCCCATTGTCACACACGACTATGCCTGGCTGTATGTTCAGCGGTGAGAGCCACAGATCAGGCTGCTGTGTTACAGCTTTCAACAACTCTGCAGCGCTGGGCGATTTGTCAATTAAGCATTAAGCATGTTATCTTCAGCACAGTCTGCTGCCGCTTGGCCAAGGCAGTGCTGCAGTGCTGTCAGCTTGTGACTGATGTGGTCATTTCGGAGATGGAGGAGGAGGTGCAGGAGCTGAACAATCTGATTACATTGAGATTAAATTGGTGACGCTGTTTTTTATACTAAAGAAAGATCCTATTGTTTTGTTTTTTTACGTTATTTTTTAAGACAAATGCATTCACCGGGAAATGTAATTTTAACATTTTACAACCTTATCTGGCAATGTGGTGTGTGAAACATCATCAGACACATCTTGTTTTATTTATGATGGAGGGACTCTGAAAGTCATAAAGCCTATTTTTATAGGGACATCAGACAGCTCTTACTATTTATTCTTAAAAGGCCAGCAGTCGGCCCTCGCTATTGTTAGAGAGTCATCAGTCGGCTATGCTTTGTTGTTCCCATTATTAACAAGTGGGTCTCCTATATTGCTATTGCATATCCAGTGACTGCAAGGGCTGCCAAAAATTTGGACGCAACCCAATACCCCTTTGAAGAAACATAGAGGAGGGTCACAGTAAAAAAAATGTTCCCATTATAAAGGAGTGGGTCTCCTCTAGTGGTAATGCCCATGCTGTGACTGCAAGAGCTGTCAAAATTTGGGAAAAACCCCACTAAGAATTTAAAGACACACAGAGCAGGGCCACAGTAACGAGTACGACATGTTCCCATTAGAAAGGAGAGGGTCTGCTATACAGTTATAGGGTATGCAGTGAGTCCAACGTCTGACCAATTTTAGGAAAAACCCCAGTAAGAATTTAAAGACACATAGAGTAGGGCCACAGTAACAAGGTACGACACATTTCCATTAGAAAGGAGAGGGTCTGCTATACAGTTATAGGGTATATAGTGAGTCCAACGGCTGACCAATTTTAGGAAAAACCCCACTAAGAAATTAAAGACACATAGAGCAGGGCCACAGTAACGACAAATTCAAATTGGAAAGGAAAGAGTCTGCTATACAATTATAGGGTATGCAGTGAGTCCAACGGCTGACCAATTTTAGGAAAAACCCCACTAAGAATTTAAAGACACATAGAGCAGGGCCACAGTACCGACAAATTCCATTTAGAAAGGAGATAGTCTGCTATACAGTTATAGGGTATGCAGTGAGTCCAATGGCTGACTAATTTTAGGAAAAACCCCACTAAGAATTTAATGACACATAGAGCAGGGCCACAGTAACAAGGTACGACATGTTGCCATTAGAAAGGAGAGAGTCTGCTATACAGTTGTAGGGTATGCAGTGAGTCCAACGGCAGACCAATTTTAGGAAAAACCCCACTATCAATTTAAAAAGACACAGAGCAGGGTCACAATAACAACATATTCCCATTAAAAAGAAGAGAGTCTCCCATAGTGTTGGCCTATGCAGTGAATGCAAGGGTGGCAAAAATTTGGAGGCACTTCAATGCCCCTTGGAAGAGACGTGGAAGAGGGCCTCATAAAAACATGTTCCCATTAGAAAGGAGCGGGCCTCCTATACTTGTAATTCCCATGCACTAAGTGTATGGGTTGACAAACATTTACTCCTGGGGGGTGTACATGAACATACTGCATAAAAATTATTTTTTTTTACGGGCATCATAAAAACCCATTAAAAAAATTATGTGGGTGTTGCATCACGGACCACGGTTACCCTGGTGATATGGTGGTGGAGGATGAGGAGAAGGAGGAGGACAAGTGCAAATAGCCAAAATCAGGAAGCGTATACCCATGTGTGGGTGTGAAAAGCTGCATGGGAATACACCTCCCAAGAAAAGGCACTGGATTTGAGTTTATGTTACGCTGCTATCATTCGGTGGTGTTGAGAAGTCTGGCCCAATCCAGCCCGTGTTCATTTTTATAAGAGTCAGCCTGTCAGCATTTTCAGTCGACAGGCGGATGCGCTTATCAGTTATAATTCCACCAGCGGCATTAAAAACCCGCTCTGATAAAACTCTGGCAGCAGGGCAGGCCAGGACCTCCAAGGCATAGAGAGCCAGTTCATTACACGTATCCAGCCTGGATACCCAATAATTATAAGGCACAGCGGAATCACAGAGGACATTGGTACGGTGGGCAATGTACTCCCTCAGCATCTTCCTAAACTTTGTACTCCTTGTGAGAGTACCCCACACCTCAGGGCCTGTGCGATGGGAGGGTCTGAGAAAACTCCCCCAGAACTTTGACAGTGTTCCCCTGCCTCTGCTGGATTGAAGTTGTATCTCTCTCGCCTGTACTCCTTGGTTGTCCATCAAAGCGTGCCCTCTGCCGCCAGCTTTTTCAGATTGGAATTTTTTTAATAGTTCGGCAACAAGGGCCTTCTGGTACAGCCCCATTTTTGTAGACCTGTCCGCCTCAGGAATAAGAGATATAAAGTTCTCCTTGTAGCGTGGGTCTAGAAGTGTCACCAACCAGTAATGACTGTCACCCAAAATTTTGAGAATGCGAGGGTCATGGGAAAGGCAGCGTAACATAAACTCAGCCATGCGTGCCAGACTACTAACAGGCAAGACTTCCGTGCCCTCACCAAGAGGATGACTGACCATGCTCTCCTCCTCCTCTCTGTCCTCTGGCCATCCACGCTGAACAGACGGTATGACAGCTGTGCAGGTAGTATCGTCTATAGTGCATGAAACTAGCTCCTGTCCTTCCTCCTCCTCTTCATCATTGTCACCCAATCCACGTTGGGATGAGATGAGGCTTGGCTGTGTGTAATCACCCTGTATGGTTCCTTGCTCCATCTCATCTTGCTCCGCCTGCAATGCATCCTCTTTGATTGTGAGCAGAGAGCGTTTCAGAAGACAGAGAAGTGGGATGGTGACGCTAATTATGGCGTCATCGCTGCTCACCATCTTGGTGGAGTCCTGAATGTTTTGGAAGATGGTACATATGTCTGACTTCCATGTCCACTCCTGAGGTTTTATGTGTGGAGTCTGAACTGAATTTCGACGGCCTTGTTGATGCTGGTACTCAACAACTGCCCTCTTCTGCTCACAAATCCTTCCCAACATCTGCAGTGTAGAGTTCCAACGCGTGGTGACATAACACACCAGTCTGTGAGCCGGAAGCTGCAAATGCTGCTGAAACACGGCAAGGGCGGCGGAAGCTGTAGCTGACTTTCTAAAATGGGCACACAGGCGGCGTATTTTAACAAGCAGATCCGGCAGCTCCGGGTAGGATTTGAGAGACCGCTGAACCACGAGGTTAAGCACATGGGCCAGACATGGTACGTACGTTAGCTCACCTCGCCTCAGAGCCGCCACCAGGTTCCGGCCATTGTCACATACGACCATGTCTGGCTGTAGGTTCAGCGGTGGGAGCCACAGATCTGCCTGCTCTTTCAGACCTGTCCACAACTCTTCAACATTGTGTGGTTTGTCACCTAAGCATATTAGCTTCAGCACAGCCTGTTGGCACTTGGCCGAGGCAGTGCTGCAGTGCTTCCAGCTTGTGACTGATGTGGTCATTTCGGAGATGAAGGCTGAAGAGGAGGAGGAAGCTGAGGAGGAGGAGGCTGAGAAGAATGAGGTGCAGGAACTGTAGACCGCGGGGGCAACCCTGATTGACCTAGGGCCCGCAATCCTTGGCGTCAGGAGGACGTGTTCCGTCCTAAGGTCCGACTGGGTCCAGGCTTCCACTATGTTAACCCAGTGTGCCGTCAGCGAGATGTACCATCCCTGCCCACAAGCACTTGTCCACGTGTCCGTGGTTAGGAGGACTTTACCCGTAACCGCGTTGTTGAGGGCACGGTTAATGTTTTCGGACACGTGCTTGTGTAATGCGGGGACGGCACACCGGGAGAAATAGTGACGGCTCGGGACCAAGTACAGAGGGATGGCCGCCGCCATCAGGTTGCGGAATGCT
The DNA here is from genome assembly GCF_046119375.1 of Phyllobates terribilis. Lineage (NCBI taxonomy): Eukaryota > Metazoa > Chordata > Amphibia > Anura > Dendrobatidae > Phyllobates > Phyllobates terribilis. The sequence continues at coordinate 215,129,606 of NW_027362769.1, read as the reverse complement.
TCCGTCTCCACGAGCGTAAAAGGCAGAATTTCGAGCGCAAGCAGTCGTGAAATGTGAAAATTTAGTAGTGTGGCCTGTGGGGCGTTGGCTGCATATTTGCGCTTGCGTTCCAAGGACTGGGGTATGGACAACTGAACGCTGCGCTGGGACAAGGATGTGGACGTGCTTCCTGATGCTGCTACTTGAGAGTGCGCAACGACAGGTGCAGGGCAGGAGGCATCTTCGCATGCACCATGGAGAGGGGATTGGCTTGCATGCACAACAGCGGAAGAAGCAATGGTGCCACCTGCAGACACTGTTCCTGGACCCTGGGGTTCGGCCCACAAAGTCGGGTGCTTTTCTGCCATGTGCCTGATCATGCTGGTGGTGGTCAGGCTGGTCGTTTTGCCACCCCTGCTGATGCTGGCCTGGCAGGTGGTCCAAATGGCCATTTTGGGGTTATCGGCAGAGTCTTTAAAAAACAACCAGACTCGGGAAGACCTAACAGTTGTACTGGCAACTTCCTTCGTGTTGGTGTTACGGGGAACGGTTGCCTGCCTTCTGTCTTCGGCCACCACACTGCTTCTTCCTGCCTGTTGGGGTGCTCTGCCTCCCTCCCCCTGTGTGCTGCTGTCCTCGCTCTGCATGTCCTCCTGCCAGGTTGAGTCAGTGACTATATCATCCACCACTTCGTCTTCCACTTCCACACTCTGGTCCTCCTCCTGACTTTCTGGCAATTGTGTCTCATCATCGTCCAGCTCTTGTGATACTTTGCCACCGTCGCCTTCGTGTGACCGTGGCTGCTCAAATATTTGGGCATCACTACACGCGATCTCCTCATGCCCCGCTTTAAGTGGACCGGGCGAGAGGCCCGAATCTATAAATGGAAAAGTGAACAGCTCTTCAGAGTGTCCAAGTGTGGGATCATTTGTCTCCGGGTACTCGGCATTGTGGGAGGAAGGAGGATCAGGGTGAGGAATATGCGGTCCAGACTCACGGCTACTGAGACGTGACCGTGTGGAAGACAGGGTGGTGGTGGTGGTGGCTAAGTGACTGGAAGCATTATCCGCTATCCAACCAACAACCTTTTGACACTGCTCTGGGTTCCATAGTGGTGTGCTGCGGTCCTGTAGGAATTGGGACAGGAAGGTCAGGAGAGAAGATGTGGGTGTTTGTTGTGGCACAATTTCAGCTTGCCCACGGCCTTGTCCTCGGCCTCTGCATGCACCATCACATCCAGTTCCCCGTCCCTTGCCACGTGCCTTGCCCATTTAAAATGGAGGACAGTATCTTCTACGCTCATTACAAATGACTGAGTTTGGAGCGAACTTATATGTGATCCATGTGATGGAGAAAACAGAGTTTTAAATACCTGCCCTGTAGGTAAGTAGTTTGAACAGCAAACTGCTGTGAATTGCTTCACTGACACACTGAAAGAAATCTTTAATGGAGGCCAGAAATGGCAGTATTTTCTGACAACGTATATGTGATCTGTGTGCCGGAGAAAACAGAGTTTTAAATACCTGGCCTGAAGGTAAGTAGTTTGAACAGCAAACTGGTGTGAATTGCTTCATTGATACACTAAAGGAAATTTTTAATGGAGACCAGAAATGGCAGTATTTTCTGACAACGTATATGTGATCCGTTTGACGGAGAAAACACAGTTTTAAAAAGTTGGATTTCTAGCGCTGTAATATGGAAAGGGCCTGGCTGTATTCTGCAGTGCCAACAAGCAAATGGCGCAGAAAAACTGTGTTCTCTGGATTGTTTTCTAAGCAAATAATGAGGATTAAGATCCCCAAAAAAGTATTCCTGGCCCCTGAGACCTGGGCCTTTGTATAGAAATATCTAACAGCAGCAGAAGGCAGAATTGGAATGGAGCCTCTTGTGCTATATGCACTGCAGTCTGCTATATACACTGCCTGCCTATATACACTGCCTGCCTGATATCTCTGCAGATGGATTAGTTAGTCCTCAAAAGGACTGTTTGTTAAGATGGATATGTGTAATGTACGGTTTTTCTCCCTACACTACTTAATAGACAAACAAATCTCTCGATGACGCAGCAGCACCTCTCCCTACACTGTCTGATTCTGGAGTGACTGTGACGAGCACAGAGGCGCCAGGTCTGATATAGACCTGATGACGCTGTGCAGCCAGCCAATCACTGTAATGCCACAACCAACATGGCTATGGCATTACAGTGAGTGGCAGGCAATTCCGGCATGTTGACTGGCGCTCTAAAGAGTGTCAAACATGCAGGGAGGGGACCCGAGCTCCCACCGAGCAACCCCGGAAATACTCGGCAAAAGCCGAGCATCTCGAGCAGTGAGATGCTCGGTCGAGCACCGAGCAGTAGCGAGCATGCTCGCTAATCACTAAAATACTTCATTACTTGTTTTGTTCTTTTTAGATTGTGTCCCCTTAAGAAATAGTGTCGCTATGCTGAAGATTCGGGCAGTGCATATGCCCCAGATTTCTGGCCGGTTCCTCGGATCTCCATGCGGGCGCCATTTGAACTGATCATCAATATGACACTGATAAAGTTGTTTACTGTGGTAGATCTGTGTCACCCTACCTGGATGCCACAAGTGTAATTAAAGCTGTGTCTGAGAGCAAGGGGGAGGTTCTCTGGTTAGGGGAACATTAGCATGCAATGCCTCTTGTCTCAGGCCAGTAGGGGGAGCAGGCTGCCCCTATAAAAGCTGGTACTGGGGACAGGGTTAGAGAGAACTGGGCGACCTATCTGAGGATTCAGGTCCCAGAGCAGAGAGGGACAGTTGCATTGTAACCTAAGAGGAAGTGTGGCAGGAGAAGAGCCACAAGCCAGAGACAAGAGGCGCAGTGAGCCTGCCTTGGCAGAGAAAAGACTTACTTAACCAGACTTTGGTGTCTGAGGCTGGAAGGATTCCACATCCCCCAGCAGAGAACCAGCCCGCAAGGGACTGTACATTCCTTGGCCTAAGAAGCCTGGAGGCCCTGCCACAACCGAAGGGACCAGTAAAGCCGTACAAGGCTGGGAGCAGAAAGGAACCCACGTCGCAGGCCATACAGGCGAGAAAGCACGGAAAGCTCGGAAACGTGGGCTGTTATCCTATCAGGAGGAGATAGTCAGAAGGAGCGCAGAAAGCACGGTAGGCCTACACCCTCACCCTGACCAGGGCCAATTTCCCCGTTGCTCTCAGACATCCAGGTCCCCTCCTAGCCGGGACTGTTTATGGGTCAGTTTACCTGTTTCAGTAAAGACCCTGGACTACAACCTATTGTCTGTGTGCTCCTTGTTCCTCCAGCACTATCATCACTGGGACTCTCACTATCATCACTCCCACCATCCACTATACTGCCCTGGGGCCGCACTCTTCCCGTGGGGAGTCACACTACCATAGCTGCACACCTCATCAGCCCCAGCGGTCTGCATGCAGCGGCGGTTCCTAATAACTGCAATCCACGGGTGGCGTAGTCGGACATAATGAATATAACGGACTACCACTGGCCTGACCACCCTGAGCCACGGAACCGGGTTGCCACTACTACTCCCACTGCTCCCTATTGCCCGGATCCGCGTGCCCCACGGCCCAGGGGGCGAGTCAGATCCAGGAGCCACCACTCTCTATTCTTTATGCCGCATGCTTCTGTGATCCTATGGTCTACAAGATGGCAGCGTCCCGGCACAGGCATCTCAATGACATCACTGCACTGTGCCGCCTGTACTGGCTGCTCTGTGTGCAGGAAAAAAAAAACTTTCTCATATTTGGTGAGTATAAACTATTATTAGACCGTGTAGCAGAGCCGGCTCCCAAGGATACAGCGAATCTGTGAACAAAGAAAACAGCACACTCCAAACTGGCCAGATTTGAAATTAATTGAGATCTATCAATCTGGAAAAGGTTATAAAGCCATTTCTAAAGCTTTTGTACTCCAGCGAACCACAGTGAGAGCCATTATCCACAAATGGTGAAAATATGGCACAGTGGTGAACCTTCTTAGGCGTGGCCGACCAATCAAAATTACCCCAAAAGCGCAGCAACGACTCATCCAAGAGGTCACAAAAGACCCCATAGGCTGCAGCTTCTCTCAGGCACACGATAGATTCAATTGCTGACCAGACACATCTGACAAGAGTCTTTTTCAACAGTTTAACAGTGGAATTTAATCTGAACCACGGCCAGTGCAATTCAGGGATATTACAGCAACAATCTTCATTGCAGTACAGTCAGAGTTTCTTGAGAAACCGGCTCCAGTAACAATACAGTAGTTTCTTCACAAGGCACAGTATTACAGTCTTTTCTGTAGCATAATTCAACATAGATTAGTTCTCTTAGCAGGACACTTCTATGCATACGCAACCACAGGCTTTTCCTTCACAAGGACACAATAGTGCACAACATTGTTTATGCTGTATGGCGATGGAGGGTGGGAGGGTTTGATGAGGGAGATGATCCCTGTGACACAATTCCTTCCATTCCTTATCTTCCTGCCCGATAATTCTCTACACTGTTAGTTCAGGGAGTTTATCTGACCTGTGTTTAGCTTCTCTCCTTATTTGAATCCTGTTCGGTTGCCTTCTGTCAGATCCAGATGACACACCACCTTTTTCTTCGGCTTCAGCCAGACTGCAATACCATGTTTCCCATAATCCCCCTGGGGCTCTGTTAAAACACTGCCTGTCTCCTGTGACTGTGTTAACCCCTCTAGTTGCTGGATGCTTCTGAAGCACAACACTACCTGTCTCCTGTGCTTTTGTTATTTGTAACAGTTGCTGGATGCTTTTGAAGCGTGGACCCCATATAATGCTCCATACAGAATAATAGGCCTCACATAATGCTCCATATAGAATAATGGGCCTCATATAATGTAACATTCAGAATAATGGACCCCATACAATGCTCTATACAGAATAATGGACCCCATATATTGCTCCATAGAGAGCAATGGGCCTCATATAATGTTCCATACAGAATAATGGGTCCCATATAATGCTCCATACAGAACAATGGGCCTCATATAATGCTTCATACAGAATAATGGACCCCATATATTGCTCCATACAGAATAATGGGCCTCATAAAATGTTCCATACAGAATAATGGGCCTCATATAATGCTCCTTACAGAATAATGGACCCCATATAATGATTCATACAGAATAATGAACCCCATATAATGCTCCATACAGAATAATGGACCCCATATAATGCTTCATACAGAAAAATGGACCCCATATTTTTATGATCTGCAACATGTACTAAGGAAAAATGGACCCCATATTTTTATGATCTGCAACATGTACTAAGGAAAGATAAGGGAAAACTGACCCTTCAGTAAAACTAAGCTGAATCCCTACGATACCTGTTCCCTACGATGTTGCGGGCTGCCTGTTCCTAGTGAACAGACCCGCCTTAGTCCTCAGCTAGTCTGATCGAAGACCTATAGCATAAGGGGAGGGGTCCCTAAAAGAACTAAGGACTGGGACAAAAATGGGACACCTCCTAAACAGAGAAGTTGTTGCAGAACACAAAAAGACAAACAGACAAAAAAAGTACTAGAGGTCCCAGAAGGACCAAATGAACTGACAGAGAAAGGCACAGAACCACCTGGCTAGAGAAACAGTCAAACACTGAAGTCCAGCACAGCCAAAAGGGCGGAGCTGGAATATAAAGGCAGATGGTCACGTGACCGCAAAACACAAGATGGAAAAAACAAACAGGAGGGTTCTTACAATACCCCCTCTTTCATGAGGATCCTCCAGATCCTGAAGGCCCAGGCCTATCCAGAAACCTCTTGTGGAAAGCTTTAACAAGGCTAGGAGCAGAGACATCATCCGTCCTTACCCAGGAGTTGTCTTCGGGACCGAAACCCTTCCAAGAGACAAGATACTGTAATCTCCCTCTATACCATCTAGATTTCAAGATACGAGAAATTTCATATTTGCCGTCTTCCACCACAGGAGGAACTGAGACAGTGGCATCCCTATCTGATACATCAGCCTTTTTCAACAAGGAAACATGAAACACAGGATTAATCTTCCAGGAAGTAGGGACATCCAACCTAACAGCAGACGGGTTAACAACCTGAAGCACTTTACCCACAAACTTAGGACCCAGTTTTTTAGAGGGAATCCTCAACCGCAGGTTCTTTGAGGGCAACAAAACCTTGTCACCCACAGTTTCCTGTCAAAAAACTTCTTGGACATCTTGTTAGCCTCTTGAAGGTTGCAATGTACATTACTCCAAACTCTCTCCAAATCACCGGAAAAATTCTCCTCCTCCGGCACCGCCGACCCCAATTTGGAGAGCGAACCAAAAGACGGATGTCTCCCAGTACAACAAAAAAAAGGAGAATACCCAGCAGAGGAGGATGTATGATTGTTAAGAGCAAATTCTGCGAGAGGCAGAAACCCAGACCACACCTCTTGATTGTCCGCCACAAAACAACGCAAAAACTGTTCAACATCCTGTTTTTTTCTTTCAGTCTGTCCATTAGACTCAGAATGATACCCAGACGAAAATGACAAATGGACTCCCAACCTGTCACACAAAGCACGCCAAAAGCGAGCCGCAAACTGAGGTCCTCTATCAGAAACAATATCCGTGGGAACGCCATGGAGCTTGACAATCTCCTTAACAAATGCCTTAGCGATTGTCTTGGCGAAGGGCAACTTAATGAATGGAACCAAATGCACAGCTTACTAAAACGGTTCACGATGACCCAGATGACAGTAAAACCCTCGGACACAGGAAGATCAGTAATAAAATCCATTGTGAGATGCGTCCAAGGCGTACTAGGAACCTCCAGAGGGCAAAGCAACCCCGCAGCAGGAGTATGTGAAGCCTTTGACCTAGCACACGCAGTATATTGACACACCCACTTGATGACTTCCTTCTGCCATCCAGGCCACCAAAAACTGCGACTGATAAGTCTCTTAGTCTCCGAAATTCCTGGATGACCTGCCAACCGAGACTCATGACACGCCACAAACAAATCTCTCCTAAAGGCTCTAGGCATGAACAACCTCCCATGGGGAGTGTTAGATGGAGCATCATCTTGAGCTTTTAGAATCCCATTCTCCAAAACGGAGTCCAATGCCGCCACCACAACTCCTTTCTGTAAAATGCTCTGCTCCTCCTCGGCACCGACCGTAGGAGAGCAACTGCGAGATAAAGCATCGGCTTTAACATTCTTGGTACCAGAAAAATGAAACCGAGAAAAAAAAAGTGCTCACCTAGCTTGATGGCCATTCAAGCGCTTGGCAGCATCCAGACAGATCAAATTCTTAAGATCTGTGAAAACTCGAATAGGAAATCTAACACCTTCCAAAAAATGACGCCAATGTTCAAACGCGTGTTTAATAGCCAGCAACTCCCGATTTCCAACATCATAATTCAGTTTGGTTTTCGAATTTTTTTCCAAAAGAAGGCACATGGATGTACTCCATTCTTGTTCTCCTGAGACAAAACTGCTCCGACCCCCACCGATGAAGCATTGACCTCGACCAAAAAAGGCTTGGTCTTATCAGGCTGCATAAGGATAGGGGCAGAACTGAACCTCTCTTTGAGATACTCAAACGCTTTAATGGCCTCAGTAGTCCACTGGACCGAATTCGCACCTTTCATGGTGAGATCGGTCAGAGGCTTATTAATTACAGAAAAATTCTTAATGAATTTACTTTAATAATTGGCAAAACCCAAAAATCTCTGTATATATTTCAAACCAATAGGCCTAGGCCATTCCTGCACAGCCTGAACCTTCACCGGGTCCATCTCAAAGCCCTCGCTGGAGACAATGTAGCCCAAAAAACTAATTTTCTGCACAGCGAACTCACTTTTCTCCAGCTTAGCTAAGAGTGAATTATCACTCAATAACTGCAAAACTACACATACACTCTGCCAATGGGACTCTAGATCTGGTGAATAAATCAAAATGTCATCCAAATACACAACCACATTCTTACCAATCAAAGGTCTCAGGATGTCATTAATAAGGTTCTGAAAAAATGCAGGTTCATTGGTAAGACCTAAAGGCATCACCAGATTCTCAAAATGACCTACCGGAGTATTAAAAGCAGATTTCCATTCATCACCCTCCTTTCACTCGTAACAAATTATATGCCCCCCCGGAGATCAATTTTAGAGAACCACTTGGCCCCAAACAACTAGTTAAACAAGTCAGGAATTAACGGCAATGGGTAGGAATTGTGTACGGTAATCTTATTAATTTCACGAAAATCCAGACATAGACGTAAACCCCCGTCCTTTTTTTTAACAAAGAAAAATCCAACTGCCACAGGCGACTTACAAGTCCAAAATTTCTTGGTGAACTCCATTGATAGTGAGGGGAAATGCAGCAACCTTGTGAGTAATACATTTCAAGGGAGTGTTATCAATTGCAATCACAGAAATAGGTGATGACAAAGGTTTGGATTGCACTTTAAACAAGCTGCTCAGTCATTCTTTAAAGTCACTCAGGGTGTGTGACTCTCCTGAGTACTGGAGCAACCACGCCGCCCCCGGTATATATGGCATGTAGAATGGCATTACCGCGGCAGCGGCCGCGCCTGAGGCTGAAGTTCCCTCCATATCGGGCGTCTTCCTCCCTTCCTAGTGAACCATGGCCTACCTTCTTTCACTTTGTCTCCGTAGGTCGCAAACATGAACTGGTCTGGCAGGTGGTGGTCCCGAGGCGGGATGCGTCAATGGTCTTAGAAGCGTACCACGATGGAGCAGGACACTTCGGATGGAAGAAGTTGGAAGTCCTGCTACGTGAGCGATTCTACTGGGCTGGCATGAGGAAAGCAATCGAGAGATGGTGTCGAGAATGTGGACCATGCAACCTGAGACAAAAAGACCGTGACAGCCAGAGGGCTCACCTGCAGCCCATCATCACCAAACAGCCACTCGAACTGGTAGCCTTCGACCACGTGAAGCTAGCCCCAAGCAGGTCAGGCTATGTCTACGCTCTCACCATCGTAGACCACTACTCCCGGTTCCTGGTAGTAGTGCCAGTAAAGGACCAGATGGCTCAGACAGCAGCCAAAGCTTTTCAACAGCACTTCTGTCGCCCGCACGGTTACCCTGACCGTGTGCTTACTGACCAAGGTCAAGCCATCGAAGCGGAAGTGTTCCAGGAATTCTGCAACCTGTACGGCTGCAAGAAAATCAGGACAACGCCCGTATCACCCCCAAACCAACGGGTTGTGTGAGAATATGAATCAGGTGGTGATGGACCTGTTGAAGATGTTGCCCCTGGAAGAACGCAGCCTGTGGTCAGAGAAGTTGCCAGATCTGGTGGATCTATATAATCACATCCCGGTGAACTCCACCAACTGCACACCTGCTTACCTGATGAGAGCAAGACCTGGTAAGCTGCCCATCGACCTGGACATGGGAGTCCTAACACCAGAGACCGCCTCACTGGATGCAGGCTGGGATACCGAGCGGCAGCACAAATACCGTAAAGTGCAAGAGAGTGTTGAAAGAAGTTTGTCCCAGGCCAGACAAAAGCAAGAGAAAACTTACAATCAACATGCACCTGCTGTTCCCCTGTCACCTGGAGAGCAAGTCCTTAAGAGGAAGAGGCGACTCCACAAATTGGATGACCAGTGGGAGGTAGAGCCGTACACCTTCCTACCCTAGAGTCATGATATCACCAATGTGTGCCTTATTAGTAAGGATGGAGGAGAAACATCAGCAACAGTTTCAAGAGACCACTTGAAGAAATGTCCCGAGCAACTGCAGCACCCTAAAGATGACCAAAATAGCCCTCAACCCACAGAGGAAGTGGAAGAAATGGTCAAGACGGTACTTGGAGAATTTCCCCGGTCGTGGGCACAAGTGAACAATGCAATTGTTGTGCCAGTCCTTACCTTTCCCCAACCAGCCCCTCAGGAAGTCCCGGAAGAGTTGGAAGAACAGTTGGCCCCGAAGGCAGAAGTTTCCCCATCAGCAGACCAGGAGAATCTACCCTCTGCTAGTAGCGAACCTGTCGTACCCGCGGTAAGCCAAAGAATCCGTAGCAAGTTGCCCAACCTACCAGTATCACCTCAAAATACTAGTAGTGCAGTTCACACTGAACCCACCACACCAGGGGTAGACACAAGGGACCAGGGTAGAGCACTGACAGATAGTGCATTACGTAGATCTACCAGAGCTACAAAAGGTCAGCCCCCTGCTCGTTGGAGAATTTAAAAATGTAAAGTTTAAAGTATAAGAGAACTAAATTGTATGCTGTATATAGTTACCTGTAAAGATATAACAGAGATATTGCTGATTTAACCTGTTTATCCAGTTACCCGAAAAGGGTCCAGAGACTTTTAGGTTATGGACAGTGAATAACCAAGAACTTACCCTTATAAATAGTTGCACTTGTTAAAGTGCCCCTTATTGAAAAACCCTGAACAAAAACTCGTTGGAGGTGGCCGAAGACGTGGTCCAACACTGGGATCATCTTGCCCTGCAGCCATCCCAGGGCCTCCGTGGAGGGTTTTGGATGGGTCCCTCAAATTACACCTTGCTCAGTGGAATGGACACCTGGTTGCAGATTATACTGTAACCTATCAAGGACTGTAATGTTTGTAAATATTCTAATGTGCCTGTTATTGTTAATGCTATTGTTACTTTTGAAAAATATGTTCAGTCCCGGAGTACTGAAATTAACTAGAGGGGAATGTGGCACCCAAGAGGGCCTGGTTGCCACAGTGGTATTGCTTCCCTCAAAAGAGGTAATACCATGTCTGGAAGCAAGCGGGGGCCCTTTTGGTCAGGTACACTATACATGCAACATTTTCCTGGCTCCAGGCCAGCAAGGGGAGTTCCTCCCCTTGGCAACTGGTATCTGGGAGCGGGGTTAATTTAGTCAGTGTCAAGGAGTTGAGATTAGGACATCGAGGAGAGAGGAGCTAGGGACTGGAGCTGAGGAAGCTCGTCCTAGCTGGACTACACAGAGAACCAGACACCGGAGTCCGAGGCTGTGGGGATTCCAGATCCGGCAGCAGATACCGCAGGGCAGGAGATTGCAGGTCTCCTGGCCCCATCAGACGCTCGGAGGCTCAGCAGCACAGAGGGACCAGTACCGCCAAGGAGGAGCGAGGCATCCACAAGACCCGAGTTGCCAGCCATACGGGTGAGCACAGCACATTACACTCAGGGACGTGGGCTACAATAGCAGAATAGCCAAAGAGTATAGCAAGAACGGCAGGCCTACAACTCCACTTGTCCAGGAGGACTCTATGCTTGTTCCCAGACTGACGAGGCTCTTACCACTAGTCAGTACTCCAGTCCAGGCCTGTTAAAAGTGTCATCAGTAAAGACCCTGGGACTGCACTACACGGACTCTGTGGTTATTTCTACACCGCGACACCCTGCGCAACCACCATCATCCACTCACACTGCCCTGAAGCTACACTCTTCCTGTGGGGAGTTATACTACCCTTGCTGCCAAACCATCAGCTTCAGCGGACTGTCCTACAGCGGCGGCCTCGTTAGCCGCACTCCACAGGTGGCGTAGTCGGACATTATACAGGGTGGTCCAAAAGTAGGTGGACAGAAAGTGTAATAGAATGTTCTTGTGCTGAGATAATCTTATAAATGTGCCCCTGCTGTGTACTGTGTAATGGCTGTGTTTGACCGTACAGGAACATGGTCTGATCATACCACATCTCCTGGGCAGGGGAGGAAGCAAAGAGTATACAGACATTACAGCAGGGGATCACAGCTGATTCTTTCTTTGAAGAAAAACATTGTTTAAAAACAGGTAGGGAAATGTTTTACCTCACAAAAAGAATCAGTTGTGATCCCCCTGCTGTAATATCTGCATACTCTTTTGCTCGTCCCCCACCCCGCCCAGGAGATGTGGTATGATCAGACCATGTTCCTGCACGGTCAGACACAGCCATTACACAGTACACAGCAGGGGCACATTTATAAGATTATCTCAGCACAGAAACATTCTATTACACTTTCTGTTCACCTACTTTTGGACCACCCTGTATATAGCCTATACACCTATACTACCCTTGGATTGACCGCCTGGGTCACGGACCGGGTCACTGCCACTGTGACTACAACCCTCAGCATCTACCGGCCCGGCTCCGAGTACCCCACGGCCCAGGGGGCGCGTCACACCCTCATGATCTTCCATACTCTATTATGGCCACCGGTTACTGATTAATTAAATACAATAATCATCTTTCCTTGTTCCACCCGATGCTCCGGTCTGCTGAGCCTTTGGTGGAAAGAACTGCACATCTCAGAACAGTGGGCGCACTGTAATGACGTCATCGCGCCTGCGCTCTGACACGTCAGACGCCGAGGAAGAATGATGGGAGCGGAAGCTTCTGCTGATGCTCCCTCCTCCATCATCATTGCTCGAGCTGACAGCTGGAGCCCCCCTCCGGTTGTCAGCAAGATCAAGGATGATGGAGGAGGGAGCGTCAGCAGGCAGTGCGGGTGCTGACAGGCGGAGGGAGGCCCAGTGTAGGTGCTGAAACCAGGCCCCACCAGCTCACAGGCACCATAGCAGTGGCGTGGCCTGCCGCCATTGGCGTTAAGCCACTGTCTGCAGTTTATGAGCAGTGGCCGGTCTGTTAGGCATAAGGAAAGCTTCAGTGCCTCAGGATCGGGCCAGCTTTTGTCCCCTCCGCACTTCTCCACTGCTGCACAGGTAAAGCTGCCTGATACAGCAGTATTGGAGAGCGCACAGTTCGGGTCAGTGGCTTCACCATGCCACCCACCCAAAATGTCTTCAGAATCGCACTGCCTACTGAAAATAATGAAGCTGCTAGGTAGAAGAGCGGTGTGCTCCTAAAGATTGATCTAGAGAAAAACCCTATAATTGGCTCTAAACTCCTTTCCAAAAATGATCTAATAGTTTAATCTAATAATCACATTCCAAAGAACATAGAACATGTGATTGATCCCCTCTGCCAGATCCGACCTTGTAGATCGCTTGCCATATATGAGAGCAGAGCACCACCTATGCACTTATATGTGAAGGTACTGGTTTATAATGAACAAACAATGGTGTCAGTAATGAAAAGTATGGTTGACAGAGGACGGGGTACAGGTTTATCATAAGGGATATAAATCTTTGGACTCTGCTGGAAGTCTTGGGTTATGTTGAGTAGATGAAGAATAAAATGTGAACTGTGATTTGCCAGGTGCTGATCTTTTGTATTTTGTTACATTTTGGTGTAGCTTTGACACAGTTTACAACAGAAGAAGTGCAACAATCTCACTGCAATACACATCAAAGCAGCCAAGCAAGACTTGCATGATGGCACCCCAGCATTGTACGTCTGCAGATCTCACAATACTTCCGATGGTCAATGTGGTTCCATGTGATGTCATGCTGCTCTGTGATGTCACGTTGGTCCATGGCTCCAGATTTCACTCTTCTAGGTGTTCCATGAAGTTACTTTCTGATGTCATGCCGCCTTGTGACATCACATAACCAGTGACTTATGCACTCAGCCATCTTGATTCCTTCTGTGGACCTTTGCCATCTGACGTGTGAAGGTGCACTTTTCTTCAGCTCAGTGAACTTTTGATTGTGATAGTAGCACAACATGAGTGATAGAGTCGGAAAAAAATGGAAAAAGATCTCCAACAGAGAAGAGACCACTAATTCTACCAAGAAGGATGGTCTCTTATGTCAGGATAGAGATGTCCCTCATAACACCAGAGAGGACGTCAATGGGGAGAGGAATTCTCCCACCTCACATTCTCTCCGAAGACCAAGAGAGAAGTCTGGGTCTCGGGACTCGAGGACCAGAGATGAGGCTCCTTATAAAAAAAGGAGATGCCTTAATGCTGGAGAGCGTCAGGCCCTGAACAGCCCTCAAAAAACTCAGGTGGACACCGGAGTTTTAAAGAGAAAGAGAGAAGAAGACCATGTGGCAGTGAAACAATCTATCACTGGAGGTGAAGGAACGAGCCGATCCTGTATTAATGAGGCCAAAAGACCAAAACCAGACACAAACTTTTGCCCAATAGCAGGTAAGATGAAAAATTAATCATTAATGTCCTAAATGTACAATTTAGGTGCTAAACACTTCGGTTACCAAGATACCTGTATTCAAACCCTAGTAGTATGTCTTCTGCTGCAGGATAAAATAGATTCTAGTTGAATTAAAACAATGATCTTTATTGATACATTTTAAAAAACAAAGGAACAGGGTGGGACAAAAAAACTCCAATGGAGAGAGACAATGGAGTAGCTTGGTTACATCAGATCCATTCTAATAATCAAATTGAAAATACAACTAGATCAATATAGGAGTATGGCATGACAGATAATATATTTCCTAGGGTAACAATGACACAATGCCTATATACAATATCGATACACGTGAAGAAACCTGTCTCCTGAAGCAAGAGAACAAGGCAAGATAACATGCAATATAAGATGGAAAATTAGTGTAATCAGGGGCATAATCCCAACTAATAGATGGATGGATGTAAAACAAACTAACGACATCTTTATCGCCAAGCCTATTGGTGTGCAAAAAAATCAGATCCCATATGGACCAGCTGTATTGCCTCCAATTTTCCCAGATACTTTGCAATTATTAGCAGAGGAAACTGAGCTCGGTTTAGTGAATTTTCTTAACTGCCAGTGTATAAAAACGGATGATGCCATATGGATGACAAATCATCTATTTTTTTCTGGATAAAAATCAGACTTTTTCTTATTGTCTAATGTGTAATTTTGCCAAGTGATGATTTAATATTTTACCCTTTTTGTCTCACCAGGAGAAGGCTCCATCCAGACAGATGACATCTCACCCACTGTGCCAGACACCCTGTCTGTGGAAAGTTTCACCTACCACAAGGTTCTTGGTCAAGGACACTTTGGAAAGGTTTGTGATTTTTATCTTTCTTCAATTTGTACATTTATTTAATGTCTATAAACTGCTAAACACAAAGAAAGGTTAGATGGGTCACTTTCTGGTTAGAAGTGATCACCAACATCATTGATCAGAAATATAGTCAAGGCTGTCTCCTTTGAAAAGCAGCACCACACCTGCCTACAGGTTGTGTCTGGTATTGCAGTCAGGCTACATTAAAGTCAAAGAGGCTGCACTGCAATTCCACATACAACCTGTAGACAACGATATGACGCGGTTTGGGAAGAAAGTAGCTACAGTATACTTTTGTGATCCAGGACAAACTCTTTTTAGCTGGTTAGAGGGTATTTTAATGCTTAGACTCTCAACAATTTCCTGAATTTGTAGGGAAACCGACATCAAATATTTAATATCACATGTGAAACGCAACATTACATGGTGTTCAGTGAAACTGATGGACTTTGTGTGTAATGCACTGATGTGCCGGGTCCTCCAGAGCTAGAAACGCTCTTTATAGCCACTCTCTTCCCCTGGCTAATACAAATGGGCGGTGGTATACTGTGGGTTGCCCGGGACAAGGCAAGGATTTTGTGCCCCCTAACCCATGAACCATTAGCATTCCCTGTGTCCCTTCCACCAGTTCAGATGTGAAGAGGCCATGGCGGGTACATGATGCTTGGCTTTCTGATACAAATCTTCTCTGCTCTTGCTGATTATTGCACCTCGTATCCCAGATATCTTATTTCTGCTCCTCTTTCAGGTGTTGTTGGCCTCGGAGAAAGTCAGCGGACATCAGCTGGCAATTAAGATTTTAAAGAAGAGGCGGCTATTAAAGGAAAGGAGCACGACAGCGGCAATGAAAGAAAAGCTGTTGCTGCAGAATGCAGAGCGGAGCCCCTTCCTTTGCGCCTCGTACGCCACGTTCCAGACATCGGTAAGAGCTCCCGCTTCTATCATTGACTCCTTTTACCCCTTAGCCCGTTGATATATAATCAGCACAATTCTAGTATAGCATTATATGATGCAGTATAAAGTGAAGGAAATCACCTGCCCGATATTCGCAAAAGGGGCTTATAGACATGGGCCCCAAATGGGGGTGTCTGGGATGTTTTGCAGGATCTTAAAAAGAGCAGCAAATTTTTGGGTGAAATAAAAAAAAATGAACCATGACGGGTCACAGCTTCATGTTCAAGGGTGACTACTTTACATATAATCACTGGAAAATGTCAGCAGGTTTGTCTCCAGAGACAACCCCCACAATTCATTTTTTTATGGATCACTATGAATTAGATTTTTGATTTAACGTCGTCTTCTCTGTCTCCCCAGGATTATCTCTTCTATGTGATGGATTACATGTCTGGAGGAGACCTCCATCATCTGATTAAGACCAAAGCCCCATTTGACATTGAGACCACCAGGTAAGATTGGCCAGGGGTCTATAGGGAGAATATAGGGGGGTGTACAAGGGTTATAGAACTACTGTTGTTTGGCCCGGATGATTGATGACATCCAATATGGCGGTCACTGTCATCCACCCGGCACAAGCTCCGGGAGAGAACAGATCTTCAGATGTGCAGCAATGCGTCCTCCATATCAGTGCGGATGAGGAACGGGGTCGATTGACATGTTTTTCTCTCTTTCCTATCAGGTTGTACATGGCTGAACTTACCTGCGGCCTCCAGTTCCTCCATTCCAGAGGCATTATACACCGGTAATGAATTGTATAATATTCTCTTATAATATCGGTCATTATATAGATTATTCCTGGGGTACTGCAGGTGGGAGATTTACCCCTTACATCTGGATACACATACAGATATACACACTATATATCCAGATACACACCTTTATATACTGCTGTACACATACATGTAGATAAATTCACAATATTTCTATCAGTTTATCCACATTCTGTCTTTCTAATAACTATTTTTTCTTCTCTTCCAGAGACCTGAAGCCATTAAACATCTTCATAGACAGTGACGGCCACATCAGGATCGGGGACTTCGGACTCGCGAAAATCAATTTACACGAAGATCAGAAAATTTCTGGATACGCAGGAACCCGGAGATACATGGCTCCTGAAGTAAGGAACACGTCATTCTATTACATAGTGATTACTGGATTTCCTGTTATTAACCAGATCATCAGGTTAAGAATTCAGACGTTCCCCCCGACCACACATTATACAGGGGCATCAGTGGCCCCCATACACTGGACACATACCACACAGATGCCCCCATACACTGGACAATTACCACACAGATGCTCCCATACAGTGGACACATACCACACAGATGCCCCCATACACTGGACAATTACCACACAGATGCTCCCATACAGTGGACACATACCACACAGATGCCCCCATACACTGGACAATTACCACACAGATGCCCCCATACACTGGTAGATCCCACCGGGCTGCAACAGACCCCCCGCTCTCATCCAGAACACTGCACCCCTTCTGGTGTGAGTCTCTCCCCCTTCGGACCCCCATACTGTACAGTACATGGAGGTCTGTTGTCCTCACCTGCGTCCTATGCTGCTTGCTGCTAAGCTACGTCCCGTTACTGGTTTGTCGTTTGCCGAGCAACGACTCATCCTAAAGATTCCATGATGAATAAGTTACAGAGACCAGAGTCATGGACAGAGATCACCCCCAACTCACTGACTGTTTCCATCTCTTCCTCCTCTATATACTCACAGGTTTTCCGTAGAGAAAAGTTTGACGTATCCGTAGATTGGTTTTCGCTTGGTGTCATTTTGTGCCAATTGTCATCTGGAAAATATCCATTTTACAACGGGAACGACAGGATGAGACTGAAAATGTCCATTTTGTGGGATGACCCGATCTATCCACAAGATCTCAGCCCCGAAATAAAGGACATGATTAACAACTTAAGTATAATATATATATGAAGGCAGGAAGCAGTGGTGTAACGTGGGGGAGTCACAGAGGCGTTACCCCAGGGGCCAAATTCTATGGGGAGTAATATTTCGGGATTAGGACTAAGGTTAGGGTTAGGGTTTCTTAGTATTAGGGCTAGGATTAGATATGGGCCTAGGAATAGAGGTAGGGTTAGGTTGGAAGGGATTAGGGCTAGGATTAGGGTTACAACTAGGGTATTAACACATAAAAACAGACAAAAAAAATAATAAGTAGGAGAAAAGTATTATAAAATATGTACAATGTTATAAAAACAGACAAAAAAATAATAAAAAGTAGGAGAAAAGTAATATAAAATATGTACAATGTTATAAAAACAGTCAAAAAAATAATAAAAAGTAGGAAAAAAGTATTATAAAATTTATAAAAAGTTATTTGCTTATTTGATGTCAGATTTCCGCAAAAAAACTGAAATAAAACTAGAGAGCCAAAGGGCAAACCTTAATGGCATCAGTATTTTCTTTCGTTGCAGTACATGTGCCCGGGGGATAGGGGGAGCAATTCTGGTCAGGTGGAAGGGACTCAGGAAGTGTTAACGCTCCCCAGGTCAAGAGGTGCAATACTTACCTTCCCCCGAGCGCTGGCAACCCATGCTACACCACTGCCAGGGAGAAGAAATAATGAATGATTGTCAGTCACCCAGGATGATGGACTCTTATTGTATTTATTCCTCAGCTTCTCTGTAAATCTGCTGACAATCGGCGATTATTTGTGAAAGAGAGATTGAGGACACATCCGTTGTTCGAGACAATTGATTGGTTGGCATTAGAATCTGGAAGAATCTCTCCACCAGTCCACGTGGAGCCGGTAAGTACCTAGCACCATGGGGGCTTTTTTGGGAGATGTCTGAGAGTAGACAGTGGTCCATTACAGGGACAAGAATTAGATCCCTTTAAGGTGTTGTTTGACACCCCTACCTCTTTATACTCCTCCCCATGGCGCCCTATAGCAGTTGCCTGTGCTGCCTCTATGGTTGGGGTATATCCGCAGCATTGCACATTTCCATCATCAAATCTAGATATAACTTTATGGGACGGGCCTCCAGGGTTCTAACGGGAAGTTGTAATGTTACTCCGGATATTAGTAAACTCTGACACCAAACTTTCTTCTTACAGACACCAGTGCAGGATGACGTCATTCCCGTTGTGATCATGCTGAACACAAGAAAACCGCGAGGGCCTCCAATAACGCCTGAGGAACAGCGGCATTTCATCAACTTCAGCCATGTCAGCTGCAGGTGGAAAAATCTCCAACCAGAGAACCTGAGGAGAACAACATCTAACTCCAGCAGTTCTTCTGGACAAGGAGCTCTGATAGATAATGTAAGTCTCTGGAGTAGGGAGAGGCTTTAGTTTCTTTATCTCTGTCTGAGAAGAAGCTTGCTACAGCAGAAACCTTCTTCCAATTTTTACAATCAAGGCAAATCAAGTTAAAGAGGTTGTCAAGGCTGAAATTAAAAATCTGCAGCTAATTATGTATGTGATCACAGACTGCCGACGCATAACTGTGCAATGCGCACACTGTCATGGTTGCCCTGTATTCCCTGTGTGGGTGGTCACGTTGCCAGATGAATTTTGCAAACTTGCGGTCACATGCCGACTAGACTTATCTAACTTCTCTCAACTCTCTTCAATAGAAACATAGAGTGATTGCAGACTTTTCATTTCATCCTTTTATGATCACTCTTTTAGGCAAAGCCACTTTGATTAGCTTTTATTCATAGATGTGAATTTAACTCTTTCTTTTTCATCGTCTCACAGCATTTATTTTCATCCAGCACGTCATCATCATCATCCGGATCATCAATCATAGTTCTTCTGTGATCATCATCACTGTTCACCTCATGCAGAACATTTTTGTGGAGGTGCGGCACAAACAGCGGAAGACCTAAGTTTGCCAAAATGAAGAGTAGTCCTTCCATCACGCTTCGTAGAGTTTTTCCCCACTGGGGTTTTTTCACTCTACGACCTGCAGAAAAATGACTCTTCATAACTTGAAGCAAATTATCATCTAATGTAGATGATTGATCCTTGCATGAGATATTAAATGCAATACAATATCTGAGAATGTTACTTGCTCCTTTGTTTATGCTTTATAATTTCTTATTGGAAGGAACAGGATCTATTGTAGAAACCATTGGGCTTTAGTAGCAATTGTCGCTCATGTTTTTAATTTCTTATTGGAAGAGTTCTATGAATATTCCTTTAATTTCCGAATTCCTTATTGGAAGGAGTTAACTTTACAAATATCTCTTATTAACAGTTGACTACTTCATCATCATCTACTATTGTGTCCACTTGGAAATTTCTTTGTACATCTGGCTATTTGCACACTCTGCGTTTTTGATGCGTTTTTGCAGCGTTTTTTCCACGAGGAAATGCACCAAAAAATGTTAGGTAACCCGTCTGCCAGCTAATGCAATGACAATCTTGATGTGCTGTGTACACGATCCAGAATTTTCTGCTCAGGATTGTCATTGCGTTAAAATCCACAGCATGTCCATTCTTTGAAGAGTTTCTGCAGTGTTTCCCACCCATTGAGGTCAACTGAACCGCAGCAAACCAGCAGGTATACACTGTGTGCAGAATTATTAGGCAAATGAGTATTTTGAGCACATGACACTTTTTATACATGTTGTCCTACTCCAAGCTGCATAGGCTTGAGAGCCAACTATCTATTCAGTAAATCTGGTGATGTGCATCTCTGTAATGAGGAGGGGTGTTGGCTAATGACATCAACACCCTATATAAGGTGTGCTTAATTATTAGGCAACTCCCTTTCCTTTGGCAAAATGGGTCAGAAGAGAGATTTTACAGGCTCTGAAAAGTCCAAAATTGTGAGATGTCTTGCAGAGGGACGTAGCAGTCTTGAAATTTCCAAACTTTTGAAGCGTAATCACCGAACAATCAAGCGTTTCATGGCAAATAGCCAATAGGGTTGCAAGAAGCGTGTTGGCCAAAAAAGGCGCAAAATAACTGCCCATGAATTGAGGAAAATCAAGCGTGAAGCTGCCAAGATGCCATTCGCCACCAGTTTTGCCATATTTCAGAGCTGCAATGTTACTGGAGTATCTAAAAGCACAAGGTGTGCGATACTCAGGGACACGGCTAAGGTAAGGAAGGCTGAAAAACGACCACCTTTGAACAAGAAACATAAGATAAAATGTCAAGAATGGGCCAAGAAATATCTTAAGACTGATTTTTCAAAGGTTTTATGGACTGATGAAATGAGAGTGACTCTTGATGGGTCAGATGGATGGGCCAGAGGCTGGATCAGTGAAGGGCAGAGAGCTCCACTCCGACTCAAACGCCAGCAAGATGGAGGTGGGGTACTGGTATGGGCTGGTATCATCAAAGATGAACTTGTGGGACCTTTTCGGGTTGAGGATGGAGTGAAGCTCAACTCCCAGACCTACTGCCAGTTTCTGGAAGACAACTTCTTCAAGCAGTGGTACAGGAAGAAGTCGGTATCGTTCAAGAAAAACATGATTTTCATGCAGGACAGTGCTCCATCACATGCATCCAACTACTCCACAGCGTGGCTGGTCAGTAAAGGTCTAGAAGAAAAAAAAATAATGACATGGCCCCCTTGTTCACCTGATCTGAACCCCATAGAGAACCTGTGGTCCATCTTAAAATGTGAGATCTACAGGGAGGGAAAACAGTACACCTCTCGGAACAGTGTCTGGGAGGCTGTGGTGGCTGCTGCACGCTATGTTGATCGAAAACAGATCAAGCAACTGACAGAATCTATGGATGGAAGGCTGGTGAGTGTCATCATAAAGAAAGGTGGCTATATTGATCACTAATTTTTTTGTTTTTTGTTTTTGCATGTTGGAAATGTTTATTTCTAAATTTTGTGCACTGATACTGGTTTACCTGGTGAAAATAAACAAGTGAGATGGGATTATATTTGGTTTTTATTAAGTTGCCTAATAATTCTGCACAGTAATAGTTACCTGCACAAACAGATATCCTCCTAAGATAGCCAAATCTAAGAAAACCCCACTCCAACTTCCAAAAATATTAAGCTTGGATATTTATGAGTCTTTTGGGTTGATTGAGAACATAGTTGTTGATCAATAATAAAAATAATCCTCTAAAATACAACTTGCCTAATAATTCTGCACACAGTGTAAATATATCTGCGGATTTGCTGCAGATGTTTCCTGCGTATTTGACTGACTCAATTCAAGTCAATGAGTCAAATACACTACAAAAGCGCCGCAAAATTGCTAAAAAGAATGGCACCCGGGCCGGAGAAGAAGACTACTCCTCCCATCATCCGACTGCCACTCCCACTGATAACAGTGAGAGCGGCGCGACTGAGGGGAGAAGTTGTCTCCTCAGCCAAGCCGGTGTCTCTGTGCGGTGTTAAAAAATAAATAAATAAATTAAAATCTACATTAAAATAAAAACACCTTTCATTCTCACCTGTCCGGCGTTCTCCTGATGTCCCGTCAACCCAATCACCCGGCAGCCGGCGGTACACTGACGGGAGCGTGCACACTCCTGGCAGTGTTCATCTCTGCGCTGCCGGGACTGAGTTGACCTGAGTTCATCCGCTGAAGAACAGCTGACGAGCTCCAGGACCTCACTTTACGGCAAATGTGCTGTGTGGAAATATTCCCACGCAAAACTGATGCAGTAAATGAGGTCACCAGAGCTGATCAGCTGATCTTCAGCTGATGAACTCAGGTGAACTCAGCCTGCAGCACAGAGATGTACACTGACAAGAGTAATCAAACTCCTATCAGTGTATAGTGCTGTCTTCCACAGCAGTCACATCAGTGATTAATGTGGCTGCTGTAGAAGTGACCCAGATTACGTCATGATGGTGGACAGGTGAGGGATATGGTTGTTTTTATTTTTATTTTTTACAGGAGACTAGGGATTCAGATATTAGGAGAATAATAAATAAATTATTAAAGCCATGTGTAATTTTATTTCAATAAAAGACTTTATTCTGGCCGTGTCTTTATTGAAAAAGTGTCGTAAACTTAAGTACGGGTTCAGCAATGTAGCCTTCTTATAGACACCTCTTAATTACTAACCTGGGCTTTATGTCAGCCGCCAATGCAAGGGTGACATAATCCCCAACCTTATTACCCCACTCGCCAGTGGGAAGGGCGAGGCTAAGCACCAGGTTTGGCGCATCTTATGGATGCGCTGTTTCTGGGACTGCTGAGAGCTGATATTATTAGCCATGGATGGGACCAAGTTCCATGGCCCCTTCCCTTGCTGTTAAAATTAGCCGGCAGCTGTTTGTTTTGCCTTTACTGGTTAGATTTTATAGGAGGACCCTACGAAAAAATTTTCTGGGGTCCCCCTGTAATCTAGCCAGTAAAGGCTAAGCAAACAGTTATGGGCTGTTATTAATAGCCAGGGAACATTTTTGTCTAATGGCTCCTTCCCCGGCTACTAACATCAGCTCCCAGCGGTCAGCTTTCCCTCTGCTGGTTAAAAAAATGACACGGGAGCCCACAAATTTTTAAAAAATTTTAGGCTATGTGCCCACGATCTGGATGTAGCAGCGCTTTGGATGCAGCATATTTTTGCTGCGTCCAAAACGCTGTATTCTATTGAATTTCCACATTTAATACATTCTAGTGGTCAAATTTCTGTTGCAGAGACTAGCGACTCTGCAAGAGAATTTGAAATGCTGCGGTCCCTTTAGACGCATCGCACGTCAGTGTCCACGGGTGATCCACAGCCTCAGATGCACGCATAGTGGACATGGACTTTCTAGAAATCCCATCCACTATGTTGTAACATCTTAACGCTGCTGGTTTGATTCTGTATAAATGACTCACCCACTGGGCCGTGGGGCACTCGGAAACGTGCTTCAGTGTGATGATGGGGGTAGTAGTGGCAACCCGGTCCTTGGCTCAGGGTGGTCAGACCAGTGGCAGACTTCTATATGTTTTGCAATGTCCGACTACGCCACCCGTGGATTGCGGTCAGGACTAACTGCCGCTGCAGTACAGACCACTGGGGCAGATGTAAATGTGCAGCACTGAATAGTACAACTCCCCACGGGAGGAGTATGGCCCCAGGGCAGTATATAATGGATGATGGAGGGGATGATTCCGACAGCAATAGCCAGGAAACGGAGGCCTCTTAAACAGTTCAGGGTCTTTATTAGAACAGGTGAAACGACCCAAAAACAGGCCCGGCTAGGAGGGGGCCTGGATGTCTGAGAACTAGCGGGAAGCTGGCCCTGATCAGGGTGAGGGTGGAGGCCTACCGTGCTCTCTGCGCTCTCTCTGGCTATTTCCCTCCTCGTGGTGTAATAGCCAACGTTCCTGAGATCACCGTGTCTTCTCGCCCGTATGGCTGGCGACTTGGGTCCCTTTTTACTCTTGGCCTGGTGTGGCTTCACCGGTCCCTTCTGCTGTGGCGGAACCTTCGGGCTTCTTAGGCCAAAGGACATACAGTCCCCTGCGGACTGGTTATTTGCTGTAGAACTTGGAATCCTAACAGCCTCGGACACCAAATTCCGGTGGATTAGATTCTCTATCTGCCAGGACAGGCTCACTTCGCCTCTTTCCCCTGGCTCGTGGCTCTCCTACTGCCACACGGCCTCTTAGGCTGCAACACAACTGTCTGTCCCTGCTCTGGGACACCTCTCAATCCAGAGACAGGTTGTCCAGTTCTCTTCTAACCCTGCCCCCAGTTCCAGCTTTTATAGGGGCAGCCTGCTCCCCCTACTGGCCTGGGACAGGAGGTGCAGCATGCTAATGGTACCTGACCAGAGAACCTCCCCCTTGCTCTCAGACACAGCTTTATTATACATTTGTGGTATCCAGGCCAGGGTGACACATAAACATGCGGTTTCAAACCCACAGTGGCTCCTGATCGTGGGCACGTACCCAAACTCACCCGCAGCATGTCAATTTCTGTAGTGGAGACGCCAGTCTCCGCTGCAGATTTTGACCGATGAAAGTGTTATTACATGCTGTGGGTCTGTATGTATTGACAACAAAAGTGCGCATTAGAACACAGCATTTTGGACGCAGCTAAAATACTCTGCATCCAAAGCGCTGCTGAGTGCTGATCGTGGGGACGTAGCAGTTAAACAAACAGCTGTGAGCTGTTATTTAAAACTAGGAAACATGTTTGCCTAATGGCACATTCCTAGGCTAAAAATAGCAGCTCTCAGATGCCCCAGAAATTACATGAATGGGAATACTAATGAGATTGTTTTAGCTGACACCTAGTCCTTTTGTTTAGTGATGCCAATGTGTCAATCAGACCCTTTCCTTACTAAACATAATTAAAGTAAAGAGTTAAATAAACACACACAGAGGAAAACACTTTATTTGAAATACAACAGACACATTCTTTAATCATTTAAATTAACCAATATACTCACCCAAAGTCTGACGGTAATCAAAGGGTTAAAGCGATGTCATAGGTTACTTTTTTCAAATATCTTTATTTAGCTTCAAAAGGCATTCATTGATGTACAAAAACGCATTAAAAATGCATGAAAAAAACACATCAAAAACACATCAAAATCATGGCAAAACACATTTTTTTTTTGCGTTTTACCTGCCAAGAGATGGAGAAACATTGCAGAAAGATCTGCAATCAAATCCTGAAAGTGCGCACATAGCCTTACTGGAACGTGTGGATTTGATCCAAAATGTTCCATCAATTGTGTATCAAGTACACTAACTACATCTTTGTCTATATATTTCAATGCTGATTTATAGGTTATTTACTTCAGATATTATTCTGCTCTATAATTGATCCACCAGTTTGACCCCATAGATCGGACAATATAATACACTAAGTGCACAGTTTTTTTAAATAAATAAATATTTTGCTCAATAAATTTTTAATACATAATAGATAAATATATGAACACTTATTAAAGATTAGCCCTATATCAAGTACAGACTGATAATATTATGATCGCTTCCTTATTACCATTCAGGATTTCCCAGCTTCCATATACTGTAGGAACAGCTCTCCTTTTCTTCTTAATATAGTGAATGAATAAACATCTAAAATGTTCTTCTATATCTTTATGGGATTCCTCTTCCCAAATGGTAGGATAAAGGAGGGACATACCATAGATATGTAAAGCAGTGATATACCACTTATAATCTAGAAAGCCAGCGTAAGTTGGGAGGGTCTGATGCCAAACGACATTGCCTCCTGCCCCTTTACCTGGTGTCTCAATTTCAACAGTATCTGCAGTCTCAAGATTCAGATACAGTTGAATACAATGGAGGAGCAGAGAGGATACAAATCCCTGCTCCACAATTCACCCTGTGAATGCTGTGAATGTTGTGTTCATATTGTGTTGGGGGGCACTGTGAGGACATCATACTGTGTGGGTGGACACTGCAGACTTCATTCTCTGTTAAGGGGCACTGTGTAGGGCATGATACTGAGTTGGGTGCACTGCTGAAAAATTAGACTATAGTAGAAGAGAACTGTGGAGGCAGCTTAATATGTTGAGGGGCACTATGGGCACATCATACCGTGTTGAGACCACTGTAGGGGAATCATACTGTGTTGAGACCACTGTAGGGGAATCATACTGTGTTGAGGGTACTAATAGTTAATCATACTGTGTTGGGGCACTGTGGGGGCTTCAGACTATGTTGGGGGCATTGTGAGTGCTTCATAACATTTTGGGGTACTGAGAGGGCATCATACTGGTTTGGGGCATAGTGGTGCCTCATACTGTGCTGGGGACACAGTGCACCGTAATGTGTGCATGGGTTGTTCGGTGGGGGCAAATTGTGTGGAGGAACTCACTGTGGACTCATCCTTCTGTGTATAGGAGGGATGACAGGGGTATCTTAATGGGTGAGAAAACTAAAGGGCTTCAGTACGTGCAAAAATAACTAAAATAATAAAAAAAAAACGTTACAAGTTTGATGTACCATGAGCAAACGAAAAAAAAAATAATAAAAATAAAATACTTCTAATGATGAGCAAGCACTAAAATGCTCGGGTACTCGTTGCTCGGGTCGAGCAAATTGGAATACCCGGGTGCTCGACCCGAGCAACGAGCCCAATGTAAGTCTATGGGAAACTCGAGCATTTTTCAGGCGGCTCCCCCAGGCGGTCTGCAGAGGGCCTAAAAATTGCCCAAATCGATGGGAACAGTGCTCAAATGACATGGGAACAGCATGGGGAAGACCCCTGGAAGCATTTCTGACCCCCAGGTCACTGCTGTCAACAACGTTGTCAGAGTATTACGCCACTTTTACGGACTCACAATAAAACATACAAAAACAAATCCAAAAAGGATTTTCCTGGGAAATATATTAAGGAACATCCTTTCCAGGGTAATGACTTGTATATAAGGCAAAATAATTAACCAAAACCAAAAATACTCCTCCACACCTTGGGCTATGTTCACACGTAGCGTTTTTGATGCGTTTTTGCACTTTTGCATTGCTTTCAACAATGACTAAAGCATTCACTGGTAAATGTCATTTTAACTATCTGGCCATGTGGTGTGTGACACATCATCAGACACATGCATACAGTGCTGAAAAGCCATGAGAACAGCATGGGGAAGACCTCTGGAAGCATTTCTGACTCCCAGGTCACTGCCTATAAGTGTACCCATCATAAGTGATCCTTGGCGCATGCGAAGATGCCTGCCACCATGCACCTGTCATTGCAAATTTGCAACAATCACCGTCCACGTCCTTGTCCTACTGCAGCGTTCAGTTGTCTCTACCCCCATTCCTTGGAGTGCTAACGCAAGTATGCAGCCAGCCACCCACCCACCCACAAGCTGCAATACTATACTGCCAAATTTTTGACAGCTGCTTGCACTTGAAATGTGGCCTTTTAGGCTTGTGGAGGCGGAAGCTTTCATAACCTCATACCCGCGGCAGCCGGGTGTCCATACTCGGTCCTCAGCCGCCACTGTTTCTCCCGGTGTCGTCTCCGCCTTCCACAAGCACGCGTCCCACAACATTACCTTTGCCCTCCTCAGTGCACTTACTGGGAAGGACTGCCTAACCACAAACACGTGGACAGGTGAATGTGGCCAGGGGCGGTATGGAACCAGTATACAGCTTTTTTTGCTGAGAGTTGTATTTAGCTCGGTGAAAGGACTGGCATAGAGGGAAACCGTATCTACCCTGAGTGTCATTTTTCCCAGGAAGTCCTCTAATGCAGCTTGTTGCAGAAGCAATGGCAGCCCATCCAACATCAACTCGCACTTGTCGGTGGTGCTTTGACACACACACATCTTTCTTTGCGCATTTAATTTCATGAATGCAGAGTTGGACAATGGCCTGATCTGCAATGTGGTTTAAGAAATAACATGCATAAGCATGTCCAATCCACATTAAAAAAACATCCATAGAGTGTCCAGGAACCTTCCCCCACACTTTTCATACCCAGGGCTGCTTCTCGGCAGGGTTGGACGGGCCCACCAGAGAACCGGAGATTCCTCCGGTGGGCCCTGGCTTCTCCTTCAGGAGAGTTCATAGTGCCGAGATGGGGCCATGATGATGATAGAGGCCACCATCTGCTTAGTTTTCTGTTACTTGGAATGCAAGCGCAAGTATACAGCCAGCCACCCACCCACAGGCCGCAACACTAAACTGCCAAATTTCTGGGCAGCTGCTTGCACTTGAAATGTGGCCTTTTAGGCTCATGGAGGAGGAAGCTTTTCCCAACCTCATGCCGGTGGCGGCCGGGTGTCCATACTCGGTCCCCAGCCACCACTATTTCTCCCGGTATCATCTCCGCCTTCCACAAGCATGGGTCCCACAACATAACCCGTGCCCGCCACAGTGCACTTACTGGGAAGGACCGCCTAACCACAAACACGTGGACAGGTGAATGTGGCCAGGGACAGTACAGAGCCAGTCCACAGCTTTTTTTGCTGAGAGCTGTATTTAAGTCGGTGAAAGGACTGGCGTAAAGGAAAACCGTATCTACCCTGGGTGTCATTTCTTCTAGGAAGTCCTCTAATGCAGCTTTTTGTAGAAGCAATGGCAGCCCATCCAACATCAACTCGCACTTCTCGGTGGTGCTTTGACACACAAACATCTTTCTTTGAGCATTTAATTTCATGAATACAGAGTTGGACAATGGCCTGATCTGCAATGTGGTTTAAGAAATAACATGCATAAGCATGTCCGATCCACATTAAAAAAGCAGCCATAGAGTGTCTGGGAACCTTCCCCCACACTTTTCTTAGCCAGGGCTGCTTCTTGTCAGGGTTGGCGGGCCCAACAGACAACAGGAGACTCCTCCGGAGGGCCCTAGCTTCTCCGCCTACCCACAAATACGTGGACAGGTGAATGTGGCCAGGGACGGTACAGAGCCAGTCCTCAGCATTTTTTTGCTGAGAGTTGTATTTAGTTCTGTGAAAGGACTGGCATAGAGGGAAACCGTATCTACTCCCGCTGTCATTTCTCCGTCACCAGGTTCCGACCATTGTCACACACGACCATGCCTGGCTGTATGATCAGGGTGAGAGCCACAGATCAGGCTGCTGTGTTACAGCTTTCAACAACTCTGCAGCGCTGGGCGATTTGTCAATTAAGCATTAAGCATGTTATCTTCAGCACAGCCTGTTGCCGCTTGGCCAAGGCAGTGCGGCAGTGCTGTCAGTTTGTGACTGATGTGATCATTTCGGAGATGGAGGAGGAGGTGCAGGAGCTGAACAATGTGATTACATTGAGATTAAATTGGTGACGCTGTTTTTATACTTAAAAAAGATCCTATTGTTTTGTTTTTTTACGTTATTGTTTAAGACAAATGCATTCACCAGGAAATGTCATTTTAACATTTTACAACCTTATCTGGCAATGTGGTGTGTGACACATCATCAGACATATCCTGTTTTATTTATGATGGAGGGACTCTGAAAGTCATAAAGCCTATTTTTATAGGGACATCAGACAGCTCTTACTATTCTTAAAAGGCCAGCAGTTAGAGAGACATCAGTCGGCTATGCTTTGTTGTTCCCATTATTAACAAGTGGGTCTCCTATACTGTTACTGCGTATCCAGTGACTGCAAGGGCTGCCAAAAATTTGGGCGCAGCCCAATACCCCTTTGAAGAAACATAAAGGAGGGTCACAGTAAAAAAAATGTGCCCATTATAAAGGAGTGGGTCTCCTCTAGTGGTAATGCCCATGCTGTGACTGCAAGAGCTGTAAAAATTTGGGAAAAACCCCACTAAGAATTTAAAGACACAGAACAGGGCACAGTAACGAGTACGACATGTTCCCATTAGAAAAGAGAGGGTCTGCTATACAGTTATAGGGTACGCAGTGAGTCCAACGTCTGACCAATTTTAGGAAAAACCCCAGCAAGACTTTAAAGACACATAGAGCAGGGCCACAGTAAAAGGTACGACATGTTCCCATTAGAAAGGAGAGGGTCTGCTATACAGTTATAGGGTATGCAGTGAGTCCAACGGCTGACCAATTTTAGGAAAACCCCCACTAAGAAATTAAAGACACATAGAGCAGGGCCACAGAACGACAAATTCCCATTAGAAAGGAAAGACTCTGCTATACAGTTATAGGGTATGCAGTGAGTCCAACGGCTGACCAATTTTAGGAAAAACACCAGTAAGAAATTAAAAACACATAGAGCAGGGCCACAGTAACAGCAAATTCCCATTAGAATGGAGAGAGTCTGCTATACAGTTATAGGGTATGCAGTGAGTCCAACGGTTGACCAAATTTAGGAATAACCCCACTAAGAATTTAAAGACACACAGAGCAGAGCCACAGTAACAAGTACGACATGTTTCCATGAGAAAGGAGAGGGTCAGCTATACAGTTATTGGGTATGCAGTCAGTCCAACGGCTGACCAATTTTTTAAAAAAAAATCCAACTAAGAATTTAAAGATACACAGAGCAGGGCCACAGTAATAAGTACGACATGTTTCCATTAGAAAGGAGAGGGTCTGCTATACAGTTATAGGGTATGCAGTGAGTCCAACGGCTGACCAATTTTAGAAAAAACCCCACTAAGAATTTAAAGACACATAGAGCAGGGCCACAGTAACAAGGTAGGACATGTTCCCATTAGAAAGGAGAGAGTCTGCTATACAGTTATAGGGTATGCAGTGAGTCCAACGGCTGACCAATTTTAGGAAAAACCCCACTAAAAATTTAAAGACACACAGAGCAGGGCCACAGTAACAAGGTGCGACATGTTCCCATTAGAAAGGAGAGGGTCTGCTATACAGTTATAGGGTATGCAGTGAGTCCAACGGCTGACCAATTTTAGGAAAAACCCCAGTAAAAAATTAAAGACGCTTAGAGCAGGGCCACAGTAACGACAAATTCCATTTAGAAAGGAGAGAGTCAGGTATACAGTTATAGGGTATGCAGTGAGTTCAACGGCTGACCAATTTTAGGAAAAACCCCACTAAGAATTTAATGACACATAGAGCAGGGCCACAGTAACAAGGTACGACATGTTGCCATTAGAAAGGAGAGAGTCTGCTATACAGTTGTAGGGTATGCAGTGAGTCCAACGGCTGACCAATTTTAGGAAAAACCCCACTATCAATTTAAAGAGACATAGAGCAGGGCCGCAGTAATGACAAATTCCCATTAGAAAGGAGAGAGTCTCCCATAGTGTTGGCCTATGCAGTGAATGCAAGGGCTGCCAAAAATTTGGAGGCACTTCAATGCCCCTTGGAAGAGACGTGGAGGAGGGCCTCATAAAAAAATGTTCCCATTAGAAGGGAGAGGGCCTCCTATACTTGTAATGCCCATGCACTAAGTGTATGTGATGCGCCCCCAGGGCCGTGGGGTACTCGGCAGCCGGGCCTCTGGTTGCTGGGGGATATCACGGTGACTGGCCCGGTCCGTGACCCAGGGCGGTCAGTGCAAAACGGGGGGTACTTTTATATGGGGTTTTTGGGATTGTTCGTGACGCCACCAGTGGAATGCGGCTAAGGGGATGCCGCCGCTTCGGAGCAGTCATCTGGAGCTGGTGCTACGGCAGCAGGGATGGTGTGGCTCTCCACAGGTAGAGCTAGCTCCAGGGCAGTGTAGGAAGATGGTGGTTGCGCTGGGCGTTGTACTGCAGAGAGGGAAAGATGGCACAGATAAAGAATGGACAGAGGCAGTGCGGTGCAGTCATCCGAGTCTTTACTCACAGTTTTTTTTATGATAGTTCCACTGGTGCACTGTACGGGTGCCAGCCTCCCACATCGCACTGCATTCACCAGATAGGGGTTCAGCACTTCCTCAGGTTGATTAGGAGTACCGGACAGAACCCCACTTTCTCGTGTTCCTAACTAGACCGTCTTCATGTTGGGTCTTTCTCCCTCCTGCCCTGCGCTGCCCACTCTCAATCCCGCTCAGGTGCTCTGAAGTCCCTCCTGTGTGTTGGAGTTCCCGGACCTGCTTGACCCTCCTGGGGATTAGAATGCGGCTTCGGCAACTAATTATATGTAGCACCTCGAGGGTTCAGCCGCTACAGGGGTATTGCACCTTTGCCAGAGGTGTGATATTCCACTCCCGGGTAAGGATGGAGTATGGACCAGGGCTCAGTTAGCTGCATGCATCACACACACCCCATTTCCGGGGGACAGCTCAACGGTGCTCCCATTTATACAGTAATGCAGGCACGACAGACCATGTTCCTGGCTGGAGTGGGGAGGGGGGAGGAAAACCCAGTGATGTAGGATCAGAAGGGGACGGTTTCTGAACATAGGTAGGAGCTCATTGGGTGCTGGTCACCTGAGCTCACACTCAGAGGGGAGGTATAAAAGGTGGGCACCATCTTAGGTCAGAGAGAGAAGTCAGTTCAGAGTGAGAGGAGAAGACAGGGAGCTCAAAGGCATGCCTAGGGTGAAGGCCGGAGCCTGGGAGGAGAAGGAGAAGTAGACCTGGAGAAGAGGCCGAGGGAAGGAGGAGAAGAAGGAACAGGAAAGGAGGAGGAGTGACAGAGAAACAGAAGGGCTCAGAAACAAGAAGGCAGAAGGGACCCTAAGGACCC
This sequence comes from Phyllobates terribilis, assembly GCF_046119375.1. Classification (NCBI taxonomy): domain Eukaryota; kingdom Metazoa; phylum Chordata; class Amphibia; order Anura; family Dendrobatidae; genus Phyllobates; species Phyllobates terribilis. The sequence continues at coordinate 215,096,870 of NW_027362769.1, read as the reverse complement.
AGGGAATTACGGGTGACGGGTCAGGCAAGAAAAGGGTACCGGATCCCAAATTGGTGGAGGAAAATTATCCCTCAGCCAAGAACCGGAGGTCGTGATCACAGAAAACACTGTTTTAAAAAGCTGGATTTCTAGCGCTGTAATATGGAAAGGACCTGGCTGTATTCTGCAGTGCCAACAAGCAAATGGCGCAGAAAAACTGTGTTCTCTGGATTGTTTTCTAAGCAAATAATGAGGATTAAGATCCCAAAAAAAAGTATTCCTGGCCCCTGAGACCTGGGCCTTTGTATAGAAATATCTAACAGCAGCAGAAGGCAGAATTGGAATGGAGCCTCTTGTGCTATATGCACTGCAGTCTGCTATATACACTGCCTGCCTATATACACTGCCTGCCTGATATCTCTGCAGATGGATTAGTTAGTCCTCAAAAGGACTGTTTGTTAAGATGGATATGTGTAATGTACGGTTTTTCTCCCTACACTACATAATACACAAGCAAATCACTCGATGACGCAGCAGCACCTCTCCCTACATTGTCTGATTCCGGAGTGATTGTGACGAGCACAGAGGCGCCAGGTCTGATATAGACCTGATGACGCTGGACGGCCAGCCAATCACTGTAATGCCACAACCAACATGGCTATGGCATTACAGTGAGTGGCTGGCAATCCCTGCATGTTGATTGGCACTCTAAAGAGCGCCAAACATACAGGGAGGGGACCCGAGCTCCCACCGAGCAACCCCGGAAATACTCGGTGAAGCCGAGCATCTCGAGCAGTGAGATGCTCGGGCGAGCACCAAGCAGTAGCGAGCATGCTCGCTCATCACTAAATACGTCATTATTTGTTTTGTTCTTTTTAGATTGTATCCCCTTAAGAAATAGTGTCGCTATGCTAAAGATTCGGGCAGTGCACATGCCCCAGACTTCTGGCCGGTTCCTCGGATCTCCATGTGGGCGCCATTTGAACTGATCATCAATATGACACTGGTAGAGTTGGTTACTGTGGTAGATCCAGGAGCCACCACTCTCTATTCTTTATGCCGCATGCTGCTCTGATCCTAAGGTCTACAAGATGGCAGCGTCCCGGCACAGGCATCTCAATGACATCACTGCACTGTGCCGCCGGTACTGGCTGCTCTGTGTGCAGGAAAAAAAACTTTCTCATATTAGGTGAGTATAAACTATTATTAGACCGTTTACCAGAGTCGGCTCTCCAGGAAACAGTGAATCTGTGAACAAAGAAAACAGCACACTCCAAACTGGCCAGATTTGAAATTAATTGAGATCTATCAATCTGGAAAAGGTTATAAAGCCATTTCTAAAGCTTTTGGACTCCAGCGAACCACAGTGAGAGCCATTATCCACAAATGGTGAAAATATGGTACAGTGGTGGACCTTCTTAGGAGTGGTCGACCAACTAAAATGACCCCAAAAGCGCAGCGACGACTCATCCCAGAGGTCACAAAAGACCCGATAGGCTGCAGTTTCTCTCAGGCACACGATAGATTCAATTGCTGACCAGACACATCTGACAAGAGTCTTTTCAATAGTTTAACAGTGGAATTTAATCTGAAGCATGGCCAGTGCAATTCAGGGATATTACAGCAACAATCTTCATTGCAGTACAGTCTGAGTTTCTTGAGAAACCGGCTCCAGTAACAATACAGTAGTTTCTTCACAAGGCACAGTATTACAGTGTCTTCTGTAGCATAATTCAGCATAGATTATATCTCTTAGCAGCACACTTCTATGCATACACAACCACAGGCTTTTCCTTCACAAGGACACAATAGTGCACAACATTCTTTATCCTGTATGGCGATGGAGGGGGGAGGGTTTGATGAGGGAGATGATCCCTGTGACACAATTCCTTGCATTCCTTATCTTCCTGCCCAATAATACTCTTAACTGTTAGTTCAGGGAGTTTATCTGACCTGCGTGTAGCTTCTCTCCTGATTTGAATCCTGTTCGGTTGCCTTCTGTCAGATCCAGATGACACACCACCTTTTTCTTCGGCTTCAGCCAGACTACAATAACAAGTTTCCCATAATCCCCCTGGGGCTCTACTAAAAGCCCCTCTAGTTGCTGGATGCTTCTGAAGCACAACACTTCCTGACTCCTGTGCTTGTGGTATTTGTAACAGTTGCTGGATGCTTTTCAAGCATTGACCCCATATAATGCTCCATACAGAATAACAGGCCTTACATAATGTTCCATATAGAATAATGGGCCTTATATAATGTAATATACAGAAAAATGGACCCCATATAATGCTCCATACAGAATAATGGACCCCATATATTGCTCCATACAGAACAATGAGCCTCATGTAATGTTCCATACAGAATAATGGGCCCCATATAATGCTCCATACAGAAGAATGGGCCTCATATAATGCTTCATACAGAATAATAAACCCCATGTATTGCTCCATACAGAATAATGGGCCTCATATAATATTCCATACAGAATAATGGGCCTCATATAATGCTCCATACAGAATAATGGACCCCATATAATGCTCCATACTGTGTAATGGACCCCATATAATACTCCATACAGAATAATGGACCCCATATAATGCTTCATACAGAATAATGGGCCTCATATAATGCTCCATACAGAATAATGGACCCCATATAATGATTCATACAGAATAATGAACCCCATATAATGCTCCAGACAGAATAATGGACCCCATATAATGCTTCATACAGAAAAATGGACCCCATATTGTTATGATCTGCAACATGTACTAAGGAAAGATAAGGGAAAACTGTCCCTACAGTAAAGCTAAGCTGAATCCCTATGATGTTGCGGGCTGCCTGTTCCTAGTGAACACACCCGCCTTAGTCCTCGGCTAGTCTGAACGAAGACCTATAGCATAAGGGGAGGGGTCCCTAAAAGAACTAAGGACTGGGACAAAAATGGGACACCTCCTAAACAGAGAAGTTGTTGCAGAACACAAAAAGACAAACAGACAAAAAAAGTACTAGAGGTCCCAGAAGGACCAAACAAACTGACAGAGAAAGGCACAGAAGAACCAGGCTAGAGAAACAGTCAAATACTGAAGTCCAGCACAGCCAAAAGGGCGGAGCTGGAATATAAAGGCAGATGGTCACGTGACCGCAAAGCACAAGATGTAAAAAACAAACAGGAGGGTTCTAACAGTACCCCCTCATTTTATGAGGATCCTCCGGATCCTAAAGGCCCAGGCCTATCCGGAAACCTCTTGTGGAAAGCTTTAACAAGCCTAGGAGCAGAGACATCATCCATCCTTACCCAGGAGTTGTCTTCGGGACTGAAACCCTTCCAGGAGACAAGATACTGTAATCTCCCTCTATACCATCTAGAATTCAAGATACGAGAAATTTCATATTCGCCGTCTTCCACCACAGGAGGAACTGAGACAGTGGCATCCCTATCTGATACATCAGCCTTTTTCAACAAGGAAACATGAAACACAGGATTAATCTTCCAGGAAGTAGGGACATCCAACCTAACAGCAGACGGATTAACAACCTGAAGCACTTTAAATGTAGTGTTGAGCCACCCCCGTAGTGTTCGAGTTCGGTTCGGTTCGTCGAACACCCGTGTGTTCGCCGAACTGTTCGTCGAACTGTTCGTCGAACACCTTCGAACACCGTTAAAATCAATGGCAGGCAAACAAAAACACATAGAAACACATAGAAAACACATTCAAAGTGTCCAAAAGCTGACAAACTGCTCAGAAGACACAACTCACACATGGAAAAGTGACAAGTACATATAGTCATGCGAAAAGAAAAGAGGTGGAGGAGTAAAAGGAGGGGGAGACACAAATATAGGCATGTCATGCCCTTCTAAAATCCAAAAAGTGAGAAGCCGACACGTTCAGTCCGCTCCTGCCCGTGCCACCTCCGTGTCGCCGGGTTTGTGCCAGAGCCGCGGTGAACCCTGACGGCCAGCCCCCCTCTCCCAATACTGGTGCCTGTCCGCTGGTGGGTCGAGCGAGCCCCCCTGTGGTGGAGGCAGCTCTAAGCTTTTTAATTTAAATTGTCTCTCTAATTTGAATGAATACACTTTAAATCCATTTACAAGGATCTATTGGAGGGCAAGTCTCATGCCAGCAGCCGCGTAATTCCAGCTCCAGTAGCGTCCACTAAAGCTGCTGCAGTTAAAAAGCTTTTATAAGGATCGAGCTCGGCTGTCCACCGCAAGGCATCCTACTGCCAGTCCCAGCCCCTATGCCTTGGGGTGCCTCCTGATGCTCTTCACTGAGTATCCTGTGGTCCTGAAGCATTTCCTTTGAAAAAATTAAGTGTCCAAACTACAGGTGGTGTAGCTTGCTTAACAGTCGGGATAATCCGCTGACTAGCAGACACTGCTACTAGGCACAAAGTATTTCCTGGGCTAGATGCAGTTAAAAATTTGTAATTAGATACTCTCGTTGGATGCTGAGAAAGCATTCCATAGAGTCTCCTATCACGCCATATATGATTCTCTTAAAAAGCTTGGGGTAGGGGTCTAGGGGACCCTTTTATAGCCAAAATCACGGCCCTGTATCACAATACGTCACCTAGGCTGAAGATAAAAGGAACTGTAGCACCCTGAGGGCTCGGTTGCTACAGAGGTATTGCACCTCACCCAGAGGTGTGATATCTCACTCTCAGGTAAGGATGGAGTGTGGATCAGGACCCGACACCTGCATGCATTACACCACATTGCCGTGGGGCAGGGCGACCAATATGCCTCTGAGATGGGCACGACAGTCCCTGTCCCTGGCTGGAGTGGGGGGAGGGAACACTGAGGAAGGGGAACCCTGTAGTGCAGGAGCAGGGAGGAAGCAGTTCCTGGGTGCATTGAGAAGGGAGTATAAAAGGTGGGCACCATCTTAGTTCAGTGCAGAGAAGTCTGAGCAGAAGTGGCAGGGAGCAGGGGCTCTGCATGAGCTCTGCTCCGGAGGCGGGCCTAGTAACAGAGGCCCAGGCCTGGAAGAGGGAGAAGGAAGGAAGAGGAGCGGAGAAGGCTCCAGGAACGAGGAATGAAGGGATCCCAGGGGTGCGGACGAGCGAGTCGCCACCGCACGCCCGAATCCACCTGCGTGGAGGGGTCAGGCCAAAGGGGGAGACCGGTCCCCGAAACTAGTGGAGGCAGGAAACGACCCTCAGCTAGGAACCGGAGGCTCTGACATTTTATGTGGAGCAGCCCCTCGCTACACCCGCTAGGAAGGCACCACATAGGGTCAGGGAAACTGGCGCCAAGTTTACCAAGAGGAGGCCCGAGGCAGCCGGACAGAAGGGTTGGTAAGAAAGGCCAGACAAAGGACACACAAAGGGGGTCCTGTGAAGCGCTCCAAAGTTATCTGGGAGTTGTCTGAGCCCCTCACCTGGTGAGCACAGTACGACGTGGGCAGCCGTTACCCGCAGACGTGGTCTGGATAATAAGAACTGTGAGTAAAGGCCTCACTGACTCCGTGTCGTTACTGCTGCTGCCCTGCACCATCACCCCCATCCTCCGCATACACTGCCCTGAGGCTATACTCCTCCCGTGGGGAGTTATGCTACGCTCTGCTGCACCCACAACACCAGCCTCAGCGGTCTGCCCTGCAGCGGCGGTTCACTCTGACCGCAATCCACAGGTGGCGTAGTCGGACATTTAAACATCAAAACCACATAAATAGTTCCGCCACTGGTTTGACCACCCTGAGCCACGGAACCGGGTCGCCGCCACGAAGACTACAACCACCAGCATCCACCAAAAAGGGTCCGGCTCCGGGTGTCCCAAGGCCCAGGGGGTGCATCAGAACATTTTCATCACTTTTCACAATCACCAATGGGACAAGGCAGGGATGTCCTCTGTCCCCTCTCTTATACATCCTAGTGACGGAGCACCTGCTCTCATCAATTCGCCATAACCCCAATATTAGGTGGATTGAGGTGGGAGGCACCGAGTACAAGTGCTCTCTATTTGCTGATGATGTCCTAGTATATATCACTCAATCACATATATCCATCCATGCTGTTATGGCTGAAATAGATCACTTTGTTACATGGTCAAATTTTAAAATCAATGCAGCGAAGTCTGAGGCCCTCGATGTCTCCCTCCCCAAATCCATATAGGATTCCATCCAGTCCAACTTTCCCTTTGCCTGGCCCTCACAGGGTATCAAATACTTAGGAATTCCTATTCATAGAGACCTCTCCCATCTATGTTATCTTAATTTTGGGCCCTTTATTGAACAACTCCATACAGACCACGGTTGGCAAGTTAGAACTGTAAGATTCACTACGTGAACCACTGGTGTTTTGTGGAAAAGCACATGTACACTGTGTTCCAAATTATTATGCAAAAAGTGTTTAGGAGTGATAAGGGAAGAATTTGTTTGTTTGTCAGTTAAACTCATTGATGGTGATGTGTGTCAGGGCTCTTTATATCACTGTAAGCAATTGCAGACACCTGTGCTAATTAGTTTGGCAGGTGTGTCCAATGAAAGGCAAGACTACTTAAGAAGGCTGTCTCACATTATTAAGCAGCCTACATTTTCTGCCAAAATGGGAAAGAAAAAGGATGTGTCGGCTGCTGAGAAGCAACAAATTGTGGAGTGTTTAGGTCAAGGCATGACTACAATCAACATTGTGCGATGATCAGGATGAAGTGTCTTGGCAATCAAGAAGTATGTAGCTGATTCACAGTACACACGTGTGCGTGCTGATAAGGGCAAATTGAGGACTCTTTCCTACAGGCAATTACGTCAGGTTAAAAGAGCAGCGGCAAAAAAGCCTTGTCATAGCAGCAGACAAGTTTTTGAAGCTGCTGGTGCCTCCAACGTCCCCCGAACAACAAGATGCAGGGTCCTTCAGAGGTTTGCAGCTGTGCATACGCCATCCTGTCGACCTCCTCTATCCACTTCACACAAGCAGAAACGGCTCCAGTGGGCTAAACATTACTTGAAGACTGATTTCAAAACTGTTTTGTTCATGGATGAGTGCAGTGCAGCGCTCGATGGTCCAGATGGATGGAGTGGAGGATGGCTGGTTGATGGACACCCCACGCAAACACGGCTACAGCGCCAACAAGGAGGAGGTGGAGTAATGTTTTGGGCTGGAATCATGGGGAGAGAGATTGTCGGCCCCTTTAGGATCCCTGAAGGCGCTAAAGATGAACTCCATAATGTATGTGGATTTTCTCAAACAGCACTTCCTACCATGGTTCAAGAAGAAGAACCGTGTATTTCACAGCAAAATCATTTTTTTGCATGATAATGCACCATCTCATGCTGCACATAAAACATCTGCATCTCTGGCTGATATGGGCATAAAAGGGGACAAACTTATGGTGTGACCCCCATGCTCCCCTGACCTCTACCCCATTCAGAACCTCTGGAGCATCATCAAAAGGAGTGTCTATGATGGCGGGAGGCAGTTCACATCTAAGCAACACCTCTGGGAGGGTATTCTGTCCTCATGCAAAACAATTGAAGCAGAAACCATCCAAAACCTGACAAATTCAATGGACGAGAGAGTTCAGAAGCTCCTTTCGAACAAGGGGTCCTATGTGAAAATGTAACATCACCTAGAATAAAGTTTTGAGTTGAAAACTGTTTGATTTCAGTTTCTAATAACCTGCTAATGCTTATAATTTCAAAAATGACTATTTTTTTGGTCTTTATTAAAATGAAAAGGTTGATCGAAAAGTTTGGGGGATCTAAGAGTGTGGCAACCCAGTAGTCATGATTACTTCGAATTCTGACAATATGAGGGTCATGTTGCAGGTAGTGCAGCAAGAAGGCACTTATGTGTCTTGCGCATCTCGGAGCCCCAAAATTATTTTCCGGGCTAGATGCAGCTAAAAATTATTATTAATTTTAAATTTGGTGGAGCTTAGTATAGATGGCCTAATAGGATCAGTGCTGCACACTGCTACAAAGCCCAAATTATTTTCCAGCCAAGATACAGATAAACATGATTAGTAATTTTAAATCTGGTGGAGCTTATTATAGATGGCTTAATAGAATCAGTGCTGCACACTGCTACAAAGTCCAAATTATTTTCCAGCCAAGATACAGATAAACATGATTAGTAATTTGAAAGCTTAAAACGGTTGGTAGGGTGATTTTAACCAATCATCAAGCTTTTACTCTCCCCAGGATGACACAGGGGTAGAAAAGTCGTTTCGGATCCATGATTTGTTCATCTTTATTAACGTGAGTCTGTCTACATTATCAGTGGAGAGCCGCGTGCGCTTATCTGTCAGCACACCACCAGCAGCGCTGAACACACGTTCAGACAGAACGCTGGCTGCGGGGCATGACAAGATCTCCAAGGCGTAAGTGGCTAGCTCCGGCCATTTATCCAGATTGGAAGCCCAAAAAGAGCAAGGGTCCAGTGACACAGTCATGGCTTCAATGTTTACTTGGAGATACTCCTGTACCATCTTCTCTAGGCGTTGACTATGTGTCAGACTTCTTGTCTCCTGTGGCCTTGCAAAGGATGGGCTAAAAAAGTGGTGAAATGATTCCGCAAAATTGATGTTACCAGCAGATACTGTGGTTCTGTTACGGTTTGAGTGCTGAACACTTGACGGTCCCAAGTTGGAACTGTGAGATTCACTACGTGCACCACTGGTGTTTTGTGGAAAAGCACATGTAAGATTCTGCAACAGTCTCTGCTGATACTCCTGCATGCGTGCATCCCTTTCTATGGCAGGAATAATTTCGGCAAATTTACTTTTGTACCGGGGATCTAACAGTGTGGCAACCCAGTAGTCAGGATTATTTCTAATTCTCACAATTCGAGGGTCATGTTGCAGGTAGTGCAGCAAGAAGGCACTTATGTGTGTTGCGCATCCAGGAGCACCAAGTCCCTGTTGTGTTGGTGGCGAGGTAACAATCATGCTTCCTTCCTCTGTCCTCTCCCCCCAACCTCACACAACAGAAATGTGATCAAGGTCTCCCTCATCTGATGAGTCTTCCATCAGTTCGTCCTCCACTTCTTCCTGGGCTCCTGCACCTTCCTCACTAGTTTGGCTGCTACCATGCGCCCTGGTAAAACCATCTCCCCCACCCTCACATGCCTGCCGCCTTGGTGCTGCCGACCGTCTGGACCTTGCAGATGTTAGCCCTTCCGCATACAACTCCTCCTCCTCTACTTCCTCCACCTCCTCTTGTGCCACCACCTGACTCCGAATTCTGTTTAACATGTGCTCCAGCATGTAAATCACCGGAATAGTCATGCTGATAATGGCATCGTCAGCACTAAACATCTTCGTCGCCATTTCAAAACTGTGCAGAAGGGTGCATAGGTCCCTGATCTGAGACCACTCCTCCAGCGTGATTTGCCCCACCTCTGGATCTCGTTGGCGCAGGCTATACGTCAGAACGTATTGCACCAGGGCTTGTCGGTGCTGCCACAGTCGCTGCAACATGTGCAGAGTTGAATTCCACCGGGTAGGCACATCGCATTTTAGCTGGTGAAGTGGCAGGCCCAACGACTTCTGTAGAGATGTAAGTCGCTGAGCTGCGGGATGCGAACGGCGGAAGTGAGCACACAGTGACCGTGCCCTCTGCAGAAGGCCATCTAGTCTGGGATAGTGGGCTAAAAATTGCTGGACAACCAGGTTCAACACGTGAGCCATACAAGGCACGTGTGTGACATTGCCCCGGCGAAGGGCCGCACCCAGGTTTGCAGCATTGTCGCACACGGCCTTCCCTGGTTTCAGGTCCAGTGGAGACAACCATTCATGAAATTGGTTCTCCAGAGCTGACCACAACTCCTCAGCTGTGTGACTCACATTTCCCAGACATTTCAAAGTAAAAACCGCCTGATGACGTTGAGCCCTACTGCCAGCATAGTAAGGAGGTGTGCAGGATCCCTTCTGCGCAGTTAGAAAGCTTGTGGAATGACCAGACAGGCTTTGGGTGCAGGTGGAAGACCGAGAGGAGGTTGAGGAGGCAGAAGCAGTGGAGGAACTTTGACATAAAGAGGATTGACGCACAACTCGTGGGGACGGCAAGACTTGGACAGCAGCCCCTTATCCTGCTGTCACCATAGTTACCCAGTGCCCAGTCAGCGACATGTAACGCCCCTGTCCATGCCTACTCGTCCAAGTGTCTGTGGTGAAATGCACCCTGTCACACACAGAGTTTCTCAAAGAAGCGGTGATGTTGTGTGCGACATGCTGGTGGAGCGCAGGCACACCTTTCTTTGAGAAGTAGTGCCGACTGGGCATCTGGTACTGGGGCACTGCGACGGACATAAGGTCTCTAAAATCCTCTGTGTCCACCAGGCGGAAAGGCAGCATTTCTGTAGCCAAGAGCTTGCAGATGGTGAAATTCAACCTCTTAGCTTTCTCATGGCTAGGAGGAAATGGTCTTTTACTTGTCCACATCTGAGGGACCGAGGGCTGGCTATTGTACTTAGACGGGGTTGATAAGGGTGTCCCCGGCAAACTGCCGGTCTGTGAGGAAGATGCAGGCGGACATGTTAGGTTGCCTTGATCCAAAGGTGGTGCTATCGATGTCGGACAGCGCTCAACACCAGCTGGTGTTACCACCTCCAAAGAAAATGATGACCTGCCAATCATGCTGGCTGTTGCGGGTAAAGAGGTGGCAGGTCTGCGCCCCAAAACAGGTGTGACTGCTGTCCCCCCAGTCACAGAGGATGAAGAGGCCGTGGATGCACAAGATATGGCAGACGGTGGTTGGCCCGGCCGGCTAGGCCGCATTGTAGCACACTGAGCTTCCCACTGCAACTTATGCTTCATGTCCATGTGCCGGTTCATGCATGAAGTACTCAAACTATGTATTTTTTGGCCTCTACTTAGCTTTTGCTGACAAATGTTACAGATAACAGGAGTTGGGTCATCTTTATCGATCTGAAAAAATGCCCAGGCTATGCAAGGCTTAGCACCCATGCGACCTGAAGAGCCACCACGACTTGTGGTGAGAGGCAGAGTTGTGTTTGAGGATGCAGTTGTTGACGTGCTTCCAGTACTACGTCTCTGTCCAGGAAGGCGCAACCTGACCTCGTCGTCACTAGCATCTTCCTCCACCTCCTCTGCTGACCTCATCTCTTGGCTGACTGTGGGTTGACAGTAAGTGGGATCTCCAACCTCATCATCATCACCCTGTGCGTTATCACACCCGTCGTCCTCAGAGCCAACCTGTTCCTGCCCTGACAAAAAACTAAAGTTGTCGCTCCAATCAGGTATTTGAGTCTCATCATCGTCTTCCTCATTGTCTCCACCAACAGGAGTTACAGTTTGGGAATGAGGGTCTACATTATGGTCAGAACCTTCTGCGTCTGGTCCTGGATCCGACTCATAAAGATTCTGGGCATCAGTGCAGATCATTTCCTCGTCTGGATTCACAGAAGCGCTGGAGTCGACCTCTGATTCCCAGGCTATAGTATGAGTAAACAGCTCTGCAGACTCAACCATCTGTTCTACCTCATACTCAGACGGGCAGCTGGAGATTTGGGAGCTGTGAGGAAGCAAGTGCGATTGGGGTGACACCTTTGAGGACTGGAGTATTTGTGATGTTGAAGTTGATGTGGAGGAGAGCCCACTTAAAGGAGCACTTGATATCCGTTGAAGCACCTGCTGTTTTTGTGCCTCATCTGGAATTTGTAGCGATTGGCGTGGCCGTAAGAAAGGGATCTTATCACATTGTCCGCTAAAAGAAGTAGACATTTTAGTTTGGCTGGAAGATGGTCTTTCTTCTGCAGATGTTACTGTTGCTTTAACACCTACCCCACGGACACAACCTTTTTTCCCCTTCCCAACACGCCTATTCCCCTTTCCACCAGCAGCAGGCCTTTTTCCACTCATTTTGGTGGTTAACTAATTCACAACTCTGGAGTTGTTTGCACAAAAAAACAATGGATGGGAACCGAGCAGAGCTGAGTGGCCAAACTGTGGTATTTGGCCAAAACTATTGGCTGGGTTAGATGGAGAAAAAAATTATATTCGATTTGCAACCTGATGGAGGTCAGTATTGATGGACTAATAGAACAAGTCCCACACACAGCTAGAAGCCCAAAAATTTTTTCAGAGGTAGATGCAGAAAAAAAATATATTCAGTTTGCAACCTGATGGAGGTCAGTATAGATGGACTAATAGAGAAAGTCCCACACACTGCTAGAAGGCCAAATATTTTTTCAGAGCTAGATGCAGACAAAAAATTATTTTGAATTTGCAACCTGATGGAGGTCAGTATAGGTGGACTAATAGAACAAGTCCCACACACTGCTAGAAGGCCAAATATTTTTTCAGAGCTAGATGCAGAAAAAAATTATATTCAGTTTGCAACCTGATGGAGGTCAGTATAGATGGACTAATAGAACAAGTCCCACACACAGCTAGAAGCCCAAATATTTTTTCAGAGGTAGATGCAGAAAAAAATTATATTCAGTTTGCAAACTGATGGAGGTCTGTATAGATGGATTAATAGAACAAGTCCCACACACAGCTAGAAGCCCAATATTTTTTCAGAGGTAGATGCAGAAAAAAAATATATTCAGTTTGCAACCTGATGGAGGTCAGTATAGATGGACTAATAGAGAAAGTCCCACACACTGCTAGAAGGCCAAATATTTTTTCAGAGCTAGATGCAGAAAAAAATTATATTCAGTTTGCAACCTGATGGAGGTCAGTATAGATGGACTAATAGAACAAGTCCCACACACAGCTAGAAGCCCAAATATTTTTTCAGAGGTAGATGCAGATAAAAATTATTTTTAATTTGCAACCTGATGGAGGTCAGTATAGATGGACTAATAGAGAAATTCCCACACACTGCTAGAAGGCCAAATATTTTTTCAGATCTAGATGCAGATAAAAATTATTTTTAATTTGCAACCTGATGGAGGTCAGTATAGATGGACTAATAGAGAAAGTCCCACACACTGCTAGAAGTCCAACTATTTTTTCAGAGCTAGATGCAGAAAAAAATTATATTCAGTTTGCAACCTGATGGAGGTCTGTATAGATGGATTAATAGAACAAGTCCCACACACAGCTAGAAGCCCAAATATTTTTTCAGAGCTAGATGCAGAAAAAAATTATATTCAATTTGCAACCTGATGGAGGTCAGTATAGATGGACTAATAGAATGATGCTATGCCCAAAAGATTTTACTTCACTAGGTGCAGTAAAAAAATTGGTATTCTATACACAGGTGGTATATCTTGCAACACAGATAGGCTACTCCACTGACTAACACACTCTGCAATAGGCCAAAAAGGATTAGCTTTGCTAGATTCAGCCAAATGCTGTGAAAAAAACTTGCACAGCACTGGCACAGACCTGCCTGGCAAAAACTGATAGGAACTGATGTAACCTAGTCCTGAAAAGGACTGCAATTACAATTAGTCTTTACTCCCACAATCTATCAATTTAAGAGCACAGACCTGCCTGATAAAAGTCGTAGGAAATGCTGTAACCTAGTCCTTAAAAGGACTGCAATCACAACTATTCCCTACTCCCAAGCTATCTGTAGATTTGTGCGAAAATTGGCTTGAAATTAACAAGGTATAGCGCACACAGCAACAGCGGTGCCGTCTAACACGCAGCTGCAGCAGTGAGAAAATGGTGGCGACGGGGAAAATGGCTTGGTCTTATAGGGCAAGGACATGTGACATACACTGCCAATGACACATGCCCTTGCTTGTGTGAAAAACAGCAGTTCGCTCTGTGTGTGCGCTGCTGATATGCTGACAGACTGCACCTCCCCACTGCAAATGCGGGAAAGAGAAAAAAAAATGGAGATCTTCATTATTCCTGCAGAGATCCATCCCCTGCCCCTCCCCCCACCCCGCTGTACACTCAAACTGCGTATTAACATTAATTTTCATCATTACTGAGAAAAAATCCAGTTATGATTTTGGTGCACGAACAGTTATCGAACATAACCTCGAACAGCCGAATTTTTCTCAAATCGTTCGTGTTCGCCGAACAGCTCGAACACCGCCCAAAACAGCTCGAATTTGAGATTGGCGAACAGTTAGACAGCACCGCTGTTGCTGTGTGCGCTATACCTTGTTAATTTCAAGCCAATTTTCGCACAAATCTACAGATAGCTTGGGAGTAGGGAATAGTTGTGATTGCAGTCCTTTTAAGGACTAGGTTACAGCATTTCCTACGACTTTTATCAGGCAGGTTTGTGCTCTTAAATAGATAGATTGTGGGAGTAAAGACTAATTGTAATTGCAGTCCTTTTCAGGACTAGGTTACATCAGTTCCTATCAGTTTTTGCCAGGCAGGTCTGTGCCAGTGCTGTGCAAGTTTTTTTCACAGCATTTGGCTGAATCTAGCAAAGCTAATCCTTTTTGGCCTATTGCAGAGTGTGTTAGTCAGTGGAGTAGCCTATCTGTGTTGCAAGATATACCACCTGTGTATAGAATACCAATTTTTTTACTGCACCTAGTGAAGTAAAATCTTTTGGGCATAGCATCATTCTATTAGTCCATCTATACTGACCTCCATCAGGTTGCAAATTGAATATAATTTTTTTCTGCATCTAGCTCTGAAAAAATATTGGGCTTCTAGCTGTGTGTGGGACTTGTTTTATTAGTCCATCTATACTGACCTCCATCAGGTTGCAAACTGCATATATTTTTTTCTTCATCTACCTCTGAAAAAATATTGGGCTTCTAGCTGTGTGTGGGACTTGTTCTATTAATCCATCTATACAGACCTCCATCAGGTTGCAAACTGAATATATTTTTTTCTGCATCTACCTCTGAAAAAATATTTGGCTTCTAGCTGTGTGTGGGACTTGTTGTATTAGTCCATCTATACTGACCTCCATCAGGTTGCAAACTGAATATATTTTTTTCTGCATCTACCTCTGAAAAAATATTGGGCTTCTAGCTGTGTGTGGGACTTGTTGTATTAGTCCATCTATACTGACCTCCATCAGGTTGCAAACTGAATATATTTTTTTCTGCATCTACCTCTGAAAAAATATTGGGCTTCTAGCTGTGTGTGGGACTTGTTCTATTAATCCATCTATACAGACCTCCATCAGGTTGCAAACTGAATATATTTTTTTCTGCATCTACCTCTGAAAAAATATTGGGCTTCTAGCTGTGTGTGGGACTTGTTCTATTAATCCATCTATACAGACCTCCATCAGGTTGCAAACTGAATATATTTTTTTCTGCATCTACCTCTGAAAAAATATTGGGCTTCTAGCTGTGTGTGGGACTTGTTGTATTAGTCCATCTATACTGACCTCCATCAGGTTGCAAACTGAATATATTTTTTTCTGCAACTACCTCTGAAAAAATATTGGGCTTCTAGCTGTGTGTGGGACTTGTTCTATTAATCCATCTATACAGACCTCCATCAGGTTGCAAACTGAATATATTTTTTTCTGCATCTACCTCTGAAAAAATATTGGGCTTCTAGCTGTGTGTGGGACTTGTTGTATTAGTCCATCTATACTGACCTCCATCAGGTTGCAAACTGAATATATTTTTTTCTGCATCTACCTCTGAAAAAATATTGGGCTTCTAGCTGTGTGTGGGACTTGTTCTATTAATACATCTATACAGACCTCCATCAGGTTGCAAACTGAATATATTTTTTTCTGCATCTAGCTCTGAAAAAATATTTGGCCTTCTAGCAGTGTGTGGGACTTTCTCTATTAGTCCATCTATACTGACCTCCATCAGGTTGCAAATTGAATATAATTTTTTTCTGCATCTAACCCAGCCAATAGTTTTGGCCAAATACCACAGTTTGGTCACTCAGCTCTGCTCGGTTCCCATCCATTGTTTTTTTGTGCAAACAACTCCAGAGTTGTTAATTAGTTAACCACCAAAATGAGTGGAAAAAGGCCTGCTGCTGGTGGAAAGGGGAATAGGCGTGTTGGGAAGGGGAAAGAAGGTTGTGTCCGTGGGGTAGGTGTTAAAGCAACAGTAACATCTGCAGAAGAAAGACCATCTTCCAGCCAAACTAAAATGTCTACTTCTTTTAGCGGACAATGTGATAAGATCCCTTTCTTACGGCCACGCCAATCGCTACAAATTCCAGATGAGGCACAAAAACAGCAGGTGCTTCAACGGATATCAAGTGCTCCTTTAAGTGGGCTCTCCTCCACATCAACTTCAACATCACAAATACTCCAGTCCTCAAAGGTGTCACCCCAATCGCACTTGCTTCTTCACAGCTCCCAAATCTCCAGCTGCCCGTCTGAGTATGAGGTAGAACAGATGGTTGAGTCTGCAGAGCTGTTTACTCATACTATAGCCTGGGAATCAGAGGTCGACTCCAGCGCTTCTGTGAATCCAGACGAGGAAATGATCTGCACTGATGCCCAGAATCTTTATGAGTCGGATCCAGGACCAGACGCAGAAGGTTCTGACCATAATGTAGACCCTCGTTCCCAAACTGTAACTCCTGTTGGTGGAGACAATGAGGAAGACGATGATAAGACTCAAATACCTGATTGGAGCGACAACTTTAGTTTTTTGTCAGGGCAGGAACAGGTTGGCTCTGAGGACGACGGGTGTGATAACGCACAGGGTGATGATGATGAGGTTGGAGATCCCACTTACTGTCAACCCACAGTCAGCCAAGAGATGAGGTCAGCAGAGGAGGTGGAGGAAGATGCTAGTGACGACGAGGTCAGGTTGCGCCTTCCTGGACAGAGACGTAGTACTGGAAGCACGTCAACAACTGCATCCTCAAACACAACTCTGCCTCTCACCACAAGTCGTGGTGGCTCTTCAGGTCGCATGGGTGCTAAGCCTTGCATAGCCTGGGCATTTTTTCAGATCGATAAAGATGACCCAACTCGTGTTATCTGTAACATTTGTCAGCAAAAGCTAAGTAGAGGCCAAAAAATACATAGTTTGAGTACTTCATGCATGAACCGGCACATGGACATGAAGCATAAGTTGCAGTGGGAAGCTCAGTGTGCTACAATGCGGCCTAGCCGGCCGGGCCAACCACCGTCTGCCATATCTTGTGCATCCGCGGCCTCTTCATCCTCTGTGACTGGGGGGACAGCAGTCACACCTGTTTTGGGGCGCAGACCTGCCACCTCTTTACCCGCAACAGCCAGCGTGATTGGCAGGTCATCATTTTCTTTGGAGGTGGTAACACCAGCTGGTGTTGAGCGCTGTCCGACATCGATAGCACCACCTTTGGATCAAGGCAACCTAACATGTCCGCCTGCATCTTCCTCACAGACCGGCAGTTTGCCGGGGACACCCTTATCAACCCCGTCTAAGCACAATAGCCAGCCCTCGGTCCCTCAGATGTGGACAAGTAAAAGACCATTTCCTCCTAGCCATGAGAAAGCTAAGAGGTTGAATTTCACCATCTGCAAGTTCTTGGCTACAGAAATGCTGCCTTTCCGCCTGGTGGACA
This sequence comes from Phyllobates terribilis, assembly GCF_046119375.1. Taxonomy (NCBI): domain Eukaryota; kingdom Metazoa; phylum Chordata; class Amphibia; order Anura; family Dendrobatidae; genus Phyllobates; species Phyllobates terribilis. The sequence goes on along the minus strand of NW_027362769.1, from coordinate 215,079,514 downwards.
CAGAGGATTTTCGAGACCTTATGTCCGTCGCAGTGCCCCAGTACCAGATGCCCAGTCGGCACTACTTCTCAAAGAAAGGTGTGTCTGCGCTCCACCAGCATGTCGCACACAACATCACCGCTTCTTTGAGAAACTCTGTGTGTGACAGGGTGCATTTCACCACAGACACTTGGACGAGTAGGCATGGACAGGGGCGTTACATGTCGCTGACTGGGCACTGGGTAACTATGGTGACAGCAGGACAAGGGGCTGCTGTCCAAGTCTTGCCGTCCCCACGAGTTGTGCGTCAATCCTCTTTATGTCAAAGTTCCTCCACTGCTTCTGCCTCCTCAACCTCCTCTCGGTCTTCCACCTGCACCCAAAGCCTGTCTGGTCATGCCACAAGCTTTCTAACTGCGCAGAAGGGATCCTGCACACCTCCTTACTATGCTGGCAGTAGGGCTCAACGTCATCAGGCGGTTTTTACATTGAAATGTCTGGGAAATGTGAGTCACACAGCTGAGGAGTTGTGGTCAGCTCTGGAGAACCAATTTCATGAATGGTTGTCTCCACTGGACCTGAAACCAGGGAAGGCCGTGTGCGACAATGCTGCAAACCTGGGTGCGACCCTTCGCCGGGGCAATGTCACACACGTGCCTTGTATGGCTCACGTGTTGAACCTGGTTGTCCAGCAATTTTTAGCCCACTATCCCAGACTAGATGGCCTTCTGCAGAGGGCATGGTCGCTGTGTGCTCACTTTCGCCGTTCGCATCCCGCAGCTCAGCGACTTACATCTCTACAGAAGTCGTTGGGCCTGCCACTTCAACGGCTAAAATGCGATGTGCCTACTAGTGTTGAGCCACCCCCGTAGTGTTTGAGTTCGGTTCGGTTCGTCGAACACCCGTGTGTTCGCCGAACTGTTCGTCGAACTGTTCGTCGAACACCTTCGAACACCGTTAAAACCAATGGCAGGCAAACAAAAACACATAGAAACACATAGAAAACACCTTCAAAGGTGTCCAAAAGCTGACAAACTGCTCAGAAGACATAACTAACACATGGAAAAGTGACAAGTACATATAGTCATGCGAAAATAAAAGAGGTGGAGGAGTAAAAGGAGGGGGAGACACAGATACAGGCATGTCATGCCCTTCTAAAATCCAAAAAGTGAGAAGCCGACACGGCCTGTCCGTTCCTGCCCGTGCCACCTCCGTGTCGCCGGGTTTGTGCCAGAGCCGCGGTGGACCCTGACGGCCAGCCCCCTCTCCTAATACTGGTGCCTGTCCGCTGGTGGGTCGAGCCCCCCGTGGTGGGGGGGAGTAACATCTGCAGAAGAAAGACCATCTTCCAGCCAAACTAACATGTCGACTTCTTTTCGTGGACAATGTGATACGATCCCTTTGTTACGGACACGCCCATCGCTACAAATTCCAGATGAGGCACAAAAACAGCAGGTGCTTCAGCGGATATCAAGTGCTCCTTCAAGTGGGCTCTCCTCCACCTCAACTTCAACATCACAAATACTCCAGTCCTCAGAGGTGTCACCCCAATCGCACTTGCTTCCTCACAGCTCCCAAGTCTCCAGCTGCCCGTCTGAGTATGGGGTAACACAGATGGTTGAGTCTGCACAGCTGTTTACTCATACTATAGCCTGGGAAACGGAGGTCTGCTCCAGAGCTTCTGTTAATCCAGACGAGGAAATGATCTGCACTGATGCCCAGAATCTTTATAAGTCGGATCCAGGACCAGATGAAGAAGGTTCTGAGCATAATGTAGACCCTCGTTCCCAAACTGTAACTCCTGTTGGTGGAGACAATGATGAAGACGATGATGAGACTCAAATACCTGATTGGAGCGACAACTTGACTTTTCGGTCAGGGCAGGAAGAGGTTGGCTTTGAGGACGACGGGTGTGATAACACACAGGGTGATGATGACAAGGTTGGAGATCCCACTTACTGTCAACCCACAGTCAGCCAGTCGATGAGGTCACCCGGGCCTTTGCCTGGCCTTTGGGATGTCGCGGTGGTCGGCTCCCTGGCCCGTACCCTGGGGTCACTCTTTAAAAGGGTGGATAATTGTTAATTTTATAAGAGTTTGTGACACCACCTGTGGTATCTGGTGAGAAGCACCAGCGCTGCAGCAGTCCACTGAGGCCCGTGATAAGGCAGCTCAATGGTATAGCTCCCCACAGGTGGAGCTAGGTCTCAGGGCAGCGTATGCAGGGGGAATGCAAGACAGGCGAGACCCAGCTGGGTCAGAGCAAGAACGGAAACGGACACGGTAGTCACTTCAGTACCTTTTACTGGAGGAAATTCAGGCACATCCTGGAGCACTGTAGGGTGAAGGGTGCATATCAGGATCCTCCCCAATGAGCGGGTGTAGGGCCTCCTGTTTCTTGCCTCTGCGCAGTAAGTTTCTGACCTGCCTGGAGCTAGGCCTAACTTTGTCTCTGTCCTGCGCTGGCTGACCTTGTGGTAGGGCCTTCTCTTGAAGTTCACGCTCCCAGTATGCGGGGCATAAGCGTCTCCTGGCTCTGTTACGTATCAGCACCTTAGCGATCCTGGGACTTGTAGTTCTCCAGGGATTCCGGTTATGCCTTACTGGGTCATAGAGATCCCGGTAAGCTCGGATCCGGTGTCCGGTAAATGCTTCGGGGTGAGCTGGTTAAGCTCCTCTGCCCCTTATGTACTAACTCGCCACTCGCCTTCGGCCTACTCGGGCCCTCAATAGGCTATACACACTAACGGCAGCTTGCCGCGCTTCACCGATCTTATGACGCCGGCACACCTTAAGCTCTATCTGGGCTCCCTGAATCTAGCTAGCAGGAGCCTCATGCTCCACTGCTGAACTATTAACTGAGTTCTCTAGACTAGACTGAGCTCCACTGCAGACTGACCTCTCTTAGGCTTCTCTACTGCAGGAACTCTTCAGAGGAACTGAACTGCCTAGCTCCACCTTCCCTATTTATATCCCTAACGGGCTCCCTCTGCTGGTCTGAGGTGGAAGGTGGAGATGTGTGAATGTTTATGGGGGCCTCTTGTGGAGGATTCCATCAATACACTCTTCTAGGATCTGTGATACCAAGCGCAGCGGGGCGTCACAGATGCTATTGACGACGAGGTTAGGTTGCGCCTTCCTGGACAGAGACGGAGTACTGGAAGCACGTCAACAACTGCATCCTCAACCACAACTCTGCCTCTGACCATAAGTCGTAGTGGCTCTTCAGGTCGCATGGGCTCTAAGCCTTGCATAGCCTGGGCATTTATTCAGATCGATAAGGATGACCCAACTCGTGTTATCTGTAATATTTGTCACCAAAAGCTAAGTAGAGGCCAAAAAATCCATAGTTTGAGTACTTCATGCATGTACCGTCACATGGATATGAAGCATAAGTTGCAGTGGGAAGCTCACTGTGCTACAATGCGGCCTAGCAGGCTGGGCCAACCACCGTCTGCCCCATCTTGTGCATCCGCGGCCTCTTCATCCTCTGTGACTGGGGGGACAGCAGTCACAAATGTTTTTGGACGCAGACCTGCCACCTCTTTACCTGCAACAGCCAGTGTGATTGGCAGGTCGTCAGTTCATTGGGAAGTGGAAACACCTGCTGGTGTTGAGAGCTCTCTGACATCGAGAGCACCACCTTTGGATCAAGGCAACCTAACATGTCCGCCTGCATCTTCCTCACAGACCGGCAGTTTGCCAGGGACACCCTACTCAACCCCGTCAAAGCACAACAGCCAGCCCTCGGTCCCTCAGATGTGGACAAGTAAAAGACCATTTCCTCCTAGCCATGAGAAAGCTAAGAGGTTGAATTTCACCATCTGCAAGCTGTTGGCTACAGAAATGCTGCCTTTCCGCCTGGAGGACACAGTGGATTTTTGAGACCTTATGTCCGTCGCAGTGCCCCAGTACCAGATGCCCAGTCGGCACTACTTCTCAAAGAAAGGTGTGCCTGCGCTCCACCAGCATGTCGCACACAACATCACCGCTTCTTTGAGAAACTCTGTGTGTGACAGGGTGCATTTCACCACAGACACTTGGACGAGTAGGCATGGACAGGGGCGTTACATGTCGCTGACTGGGCACTGGGTAACTATGGTGACAGCAGGATAAGGGGCTGCTGTCCAAGTCTTGCCGTCCCCGCGAGTTGTACGTCAATCCTCTTTATCTAGAAGTTCCTCCACTGCTTCTGCCTCCTCAACCTCCTCTCGGTCCTCCACCTGCACCCAAAGCCTGTCTGGTAATACCACCTGCTTTCTAACTGCGCACCTCCTTACTATGCTGGCAGCAGGGCTCAATGGCATCAGTGTTTACTTTTAAATGTCTGGGAAATGTGAGTCACACAGCTGAGGACTTGTGGTCAGCTCTGGAGACCCAGTTTCATGAATGGTTGTCTCCACTGGACCTGCAACCAGGGAAGGCCGTGTGCGACAATGCTGCAAACCTGGGTGCGGCCCTTCGCCGCGGCAATGTTACACACGTGCCTTGTATGGCTCACGTGTTGAACCTGGTTGTCCATAAATTTTTAGCCCACTATCCCGGACTAGATGGCCTTCTGCAGAGGGCACGGTCACTGTGTGCTCACTTCCGCCGTTCGCATCCCGCAGCTCAACGACTTACATCTCTACAGAAGTCGTTGGGCCTGCCAGTTCACCGGCTGAAATGCGATGTGCCGACACGGTGGAATTCAACTCTGCACATGTTGCAGCGACTGTGGCAGCACCGACAAGCCCTGGTGCAATAGTTTCTGACGTATAGCCTGGGCCAACGAGATCCAGAGGTGGGGCAAATCACACAGCAGGAGTGGTCTCAGATCAGGGACCTATGAAGTTGACGCGCCCCCTGGGCCGTGGGGTACCCGGAGCCAGGCCGGTAGACGCTGGGGGTTGTAGTCACTGTGGCGGTGACCCGGTCCGTGACCCAGGGCGGTCAATCCAACGGTAATTTGTATATATGGATTTTATAATGTCCGACTACGCCACCTGTGGAGTGCGGCCAAAGGGGCCGCCGCTGCGGAACAGTCCCCTGAAGCTGGTGGTTTTGCTGCAATGGTATTATTACTCACCACAGGAAGAGTGTAGCTTCAGGGCAGTGTGGGTGGATGATGGTGGTTGTAGTGCAGGGAGTCAGTAATGAACACAGAGTCCGTGTGATGCAGTCCCAAGATCTTTACTCACAGTTGTTGCAGTCCAGATTACAGGTACCAGAGCTATCTCACCCGTCGTGCTGTGCGTACTCAGTGAGGGGCTCAGTCCACCCCCAGATAGCTCCGGAGTACTTAGCAGGACCCCCTTCTGTGTGTCCTTTCTCTGGCCTTCTCCCTGCACCTCACACCCAGTGACACTTCTATCCGGTATCCTCGGGCCTTGGCGGGCGACTTGTGTTCCGTCCCCTGGGTCCTATGTGGCTACCTTCTTAGTGAGACTGGTGTGGACTTTTGCCTGCAGTACATGAAATGCTGCAGCCTCCGGTTTCTAGTTGAGCCTTGCTGTTTCTCCTCTAGTTGAGGACCGGTTCCCCTTATCTGGCCTGACCCCTCTACCTCCTGGTAGCAGCGGGAGTACAGGTGGCCTTCTGCACGGCCCGTAGCCCTAGGGTCCCTTCGGTTCCTGGAGCCTTCCTGCTCCCACTCCTCTCTTCTCTCCTTCAGTCCTGGGCCTCCCAGGCTAGGCCCGCCTCTGGAGCAGAGCTCATGCCGAGCCTCTGCTCCTGTCACTTTTCCTCCTCTGACTGGCTTGCTCTTTCTAAGATGGCTTCCTATTTATACTCTCCCTGTCATGTGCTCCCCTAAGCTGCTCCCCTAAGCACCCACTACATAGGATCCTCCCACCAGCTAGGGACCTGGGACTGTGCTCTCCCTTAGGAGCAATCTCGCCCTAACCCCACAGCGGGTATGTGTTGGATGCAGGTGTTAGGGTCCCGAGCCATACGCCTTCCTTACCTGAGGGTGAGATACCACACCTCTGGGTGAGATGCAGTAACTCTGTGGTGACTGCACCCTCAGGGGCGCCACACACCTTTCTGCACAGTTTTGAAATGGCGACGAAGATGTTTAGTGCTGACGACGATGCCATTATCAGCATAACTATTCCGGTGATTTACATGCTGGAGCACACATTAAACAGAATTCAGAGTCAGGTGGTCGGACAAGAGGAGGTGGAGGAAGTAGAGGAGGAGTCGTATGCGGAAGGGATAACATCTCCAAGGTCCAGACGGTTGGCAGCACCAAGGAGGCAGGCATGGGAGGGTGGGGGAGAGGGATTAAACAGGGCGCATGGTAGCAGCCAAACTGTTGAGGAAGGTGCAGGAGCCGAGGAAGAAGTGGAGGATGAACTGGCGATGGGCATGGAAGACTCATCAGATGAGGGAGACCTTGATCACATTTCTGTTGTGCGAGGTTGGGGGGAGAGGGCAGAGGAAAGAAGCATGATTCTTACCTCGCTACCAACACAACAAGGACTTGGTCCTCCTGGATGCGCAAGACACATGAGTGCCTTCTTGCTGCACTACCTGCAACATGACCCTCAGTAATCTCGACTACTGGGTTGCCACACTCTTAGATCCCCGGTACAAAAGTAAATTTGCCGAAATAATTCCTGCCATAAAAAGGGATTGACGCATGCAGGAGTATCTGCAGACGCTGTTGCAGAATCTTACATGTGCTTTTCCACAAAACACCAGTGGTGCACGAAGTGAATCTCACAGTTCTAACTTGCCAACCGCGGGACTGTCGAGTCTTCATCACTCAAACCGTAACAGTAACACAGTATCTGCTGGTAACAGCAATTTTGTGAAATCGTTTCACCACTTTTTTAGCCCATCCTTTGCAAGGCCACAGGAGACAAGAAGTCTGACACATAGTCAATGCCTAGAGAGGATGGTGCAGGAGTATCTCCAAGTGAACATCGAAGCCATGACTGTGTCACTGGACCCTTGCTCATTTTGGTATTCCAATCTGGAAAAATGGCCGGAGCTCGCCACTCACGCCTTGGAGATCTTGTCATGCCCTGCAGCCAGTGTTCTCTCTGAACGTGTGTTCAGCGCTGCTGATGGTGTGCTGACAGATAAGCGCACGCGGCTGTCCACTGAGAATGTAGACAGACTCACGTTCATAAAGATGAACAAATCATGGATTCGCAAGGACTTTCCTAATCCTGTGTTATCCTTGGGAGGCTAAAAGCTTGAGGATTTGGTAATATCACCTCACCAACCATTTTAAGCAACTGTGGGGCAATTGATGCCACTTAACCCTAGAACGCATGACCATAAAAATCTACACTTTCATATACCTGGGGCCTTTTAGGCCCGTGTGCAAATAACATTGAATAACTCAAACTCAAATGACAAACAACTATATACATGAAGAATACCTAGAGTTTCAAAATTCTAACTAAAGTAATCTTGCAGAAAATAGAAAACAATTAACAGGGCGGGACTGCGAGGCCCCAGGTATGCGTTCTAGGGTTAAGTGGTGTCTGTGCCACAATTTTGGGAAAAAATGGAAACTCTTTTTGGAGTCCCCTTGCTGTGTCTTACGTGACGTTGGCATCGTCAATCCCAGGTGGGTTGGGTCGCTCCCCCCCCCCCCCTTTTAACTGTAAGAAACTACATACACTATGGCTTGGGGTAACACAGATGATTGAGTCTGAAGAGCTGTTTACTCAGAGGTCTGCTCCAAATCTTCAGTGTCTGCTAGTCAGCGTAGAATTTTTAACTGCATCTAGCCAAGGCAATACTTTGGGCGTAGTAGCCCAGCTGCGAAGCAAGCTGCACCGCCTGTGTATCTAATAAGAATTTTTAAATGCATCTAGCCTAGGCAGACTGTGGGGACCCCCAACCAAACCCAGACGCTCAGCCCCCCTACCGCCCCCCTTTCCTTGACAATACAATAATGTAACTCTTACAACTGGATGGGTGAGGATCGGTCACAGCTTTATTAACTCTTTATACTCATTCCATTAGAAAGACATTTTATTTCTAAAATAATTCAGCTTGTTGCAGCATGCCCTGGGTCTCCACTCCGGCAACTTGGCCAACAAGTGTAACTCTCCAACATGTCCTTTCTATTTCCAGGCCACGGAGGATCCTGCGTACTCGTATGCAGGACTCTGCCCCCCACCCATCACTCTTAACGCTTGTTCCACTCCGTCCTGGAGTCCTGACAGGAATATGTCCAGTCCAATATCCATTAAGTGAACACCGTCGGGCCGTATGAGGCCTGCTTTATCTCCTTCCAGTTGTCGGTGTCGTACCACTACACCGCCTCTGTCTCTTCTAAATTTTGCCATCCGAATATTTATTACCCGCCTTGTCCGTTCGATGGCCGTGATGTCTTGCGCACCTTGCCATACCGCTATCGGCACAATCTCTGACCATACTATAGCTAGTTTTGTGAAAAATTCTCTGAAGCGCTCAGTGTCTAGTTTCATTATTGCCATTAGTTATGCGCTCTTGTGATGACCTAGGTTGTTTCCCCCGGCCTGTATAACTAAGATGACCAGACATCTTGCCTCTCTCCCTACCTTGATTACCTCCATTAGTACCTGTGGCCATAGCAGGCCTCTAATACCTCTACAGTTGAAATATGTGTTATGAAACTCTAATTTCCTCCCGCCTGGGCGGACTTTCGCCCTTTAATCTGCCCAATATATATACGAGTGGCCTATCACCCACACTGTTGGCTTAGCGTCACCTGTAAAAGAAACAAACCACGTTAGGATAACAAGTCCGGTCTTATGTATTTTGCCAAACACGTGGATCACCATCTCTCTATCCTCTGAACTTCCGTTTCTGACAGTCCTGCTCTTGCTGCTTCTGTGGCCGCGCCTATGCGGAATGAGTGTGTCCTGTAATCTTTGGGGTGGTTCCCTGCCGATGTTATGCATTTATTAAATATAGCTTGGAACTGGTATCTTGATAATGGCGTCCCATCAATGTGTGATAGGAACAAATTACTTTGTGATCTGATGGTTAGATATGGTTTTACTATTGTTACCCGACTCAGTGTACCGTTTGTGGGTTGTAGAAGTACCCAAGTGCCCCTGCCCGCTGGAACCATTTTCGATTTGTGTATGCGTAGACATATTGCATTATTGCCTATGACTACGTCCTGGTGTAATAAGCCTCCACTGGTGCTAATTTTGGATTGAGGGACTAATTCGCTTATGCATAGCGCCCCGAAGAAGGCGATCACAAATGCAGTAGACAGTAGTGTTGCTTCAAATTGTGAGTGTCATGTTAATGGTGTTAGGGATATGATGTGAGAAATCAGTTTTAGTGACACGGGACGGGACGTCTACACTCCTGACTTGGCTGACCCCTTTTCCACCCTTTTATGGATTGTCTGATGATGAATCTTTGTCACATCTCCCCAATTCAGTAGTTGGAAGTGAAATGCTACTCCGGTCAGACACCGCTGCGCTGACGCCCCTGATATGCCCCTCATCATTAGCTGGTGGAGAAATTCTATGGTGACTTGTGATCTGGCTTGTTCACATTGGTCAACCCGTCTGCCTGCTACTAGTCGTGTCCACTCTTCCCATGCCTTACCGTATGCTTGCCACGTCGACGGGGCAACTGACGCTCTGATTAATGGCACCAACTATTCGCCACTAGATCCCATAGGGAAGGTGGGCAACTGTTGTCCCGATGGGTGGGCATTGTGGAAGAGCTCTGTGAAAATCTGCCAATTGAATTGTTATAAAGCGTTAGCAGCAGCTTTAGACCCCTCAGCATAGTGGCTAGCGCGGACCCATACATTGTGTTTTAGGCACAGGAATGCTAGCCTGGGTAGTAGGCCTAGCACTGGGAGAGACGATTATGCCATCTTATTAATGCAGTGCGCTAAGCTGGTGTTTTTTGTTATGAAGCGTATATTTTTGTAAGCCAGGAGCGCGCCCCATATTTCTATTGCTACCACTATTGGGAAGAAAAATTATTTTCAGGGCTAGATGCAGCGAAAAATTATTATTAATTGAAAAGCTGGTGGAGCTTGGTATAGATGGCCTAATACAATGAGACCCACACACTGCTAGAAGGCCAAATATTTTTTCAGAGTTAGATGCAGAAAAAAATTATATTCAGTTTGCAACCTGATGGAGGTCAGTATAGATGGACTAATAGAACAAGTCCCACACACTGCTAGAAGGCCAAATATTTTTTCAGAGGTAGATGCAGACAAAAAATTATTTTGAATTTGCAACCTGATGGAGGTCAGTATAGATGACTAATAGAACAAGTCCCACACACTGCTAGAAGGCCAAATATTTTTTCAGTGCTAGATGCAGAAAAAAATTATATTCAGTTTGCAACCTTATGGAGGTCAGTATAGATGGATTAATAGAACAAGTCCCACACACAGCTAGAAGCCCAATATTTTTTCAGAGGTAGATGCAGAAAAAAATATATTCAGTTTGCAACCTGATGGAGGTCTGTATAGATGGATTAATAGAACAAGTCCCACACACAGCTAGAAGCCCAATATTTTTTCAGAGGTAGATGCAGAAAAAAATATATTCAGTTTGCAACCTGATGGAGGTCAGTATAGATGGACTAATAGAACAAGTCCCACACACTGCTAGAAGGCCAAACATTTTTTCAGAGCTAGATGCAGAAAAATATTATATTCAATTTGCAACCTGATGGAGGTCAGTATAGATGGACTAATAGAACAAGTCCCACACACAGCTAGAAGGCCAAATATTTTTTCAGAGGTAGATGCAGAAAAAAATTATATTCAGTTTGCAACCTTATGGAGGTCAGTATAGATGGACTAATAGAACAAGTCCCACACACAGCTAGAAGCCCAAATATTTTTTCAGAGGTAGATGCAGAAAAAAATTATATTCAGTTTGCAACCTGATGGAGGTCAGTATACATGGACTAATAGAACAAGTCCCACACACTGCTAGAAGGCCAAACATTTTTTCAGAGCTAGATGCAGAAAAATATTATATTCAATTTGCAACCTGATGGAGGTCAGTATAGATGGACTAATAGAACAAGTCCCACACACAGCTAGAAGGCCAAATATTTTTTCAGAGGTAGATGCAGAAAAAAATTATATTCAGTTTGCAACCTTATGGAGGTCAGTATAGATGGACTAATAGAACAAGTCCCACACACAGCTAGAAGCCCAAATATTTTTTCAGAGGTAGATGCAGAAAAAAATTATATTCAGTTTGCAACCTTATGGAGGTCAGTATAGATGGACTAATAGAACAAGTCCCACACACAGCTAGAAGCCCAAATATTTTTCAGAGGTAGATGCAGAAAAAAATTATATTCAGTTTGCAACCTGATGGAGGTCTGTATAGATGGATTAATAGAACAAGTCCCACACACAGCTAGAAGCCCAATATTTTTTCAGAGGTAGATGCAGAAAAAAATATATTCAGTTTGCAACCTGATGGAGGTCTGTATAGATGGATTAATAGAACAAGTCCCACACACAGCTAGAAGCCCAATATTTTTTCAGAGGTAGATGCAGAAAAAAATATATTCAGTTTGCAACCTGATGGAGGTCAGTATAGATGGACTAATACAACAAGTCCCACACACAGCTAGAAGCCCAATATTTTTTCAGAGGTAGATGCAGAAAAAAATATATTCAGTTTGCAACCTGATGGAGGTCTGTATAGATGGATTAATAGAACAAGTCCCACACACAGCTAGAAGCCCAATATTTTTTCAGAGGTAGATGCAGAAAAAAATATATTCAGTTTGCAACCTGATGGAGGTCTGTATAGATGGATTAATAGAACAAGTCCCACACACAGCTAGAAGCCCAATATTTTTTCAGAGGTAGATGCAGAAAAAAATATATTCAGTTTGCAACCTGATGGAGGTCTGTATAGATGGATTAATAGAACAAGTCCCACACACAGCTAGAAGCCCAATATTTTTTCAGAGCTAGATGCAGAAAAAAATTATATTCAATTTGCAACCTGATGGAGGTCAGTATAGAGGGACTAATAGAATGATGCTATGCCCAAAAGATTTTACTTCACTAGGTGCAGTAAAAAATTGGTATTCTATACACAGGCGGTATATCTTGCAACACAGATAGGCTACTCCACTGACTAACACACTCTGCAATAGGCCAAAAAGCATTAGCTTTGCTAGATTCAGCCAAATGCTGTGAAAAAATCTTGCACAGCACTGGCACAGACCTGCCTGGCAAAAACTGATAGGAACTGATGTAACCTAGTCCTGAAAATGACTCCAATTACAATTAGTCTTTACTCCCACAATCTATCTATTTAAGAGCACAGACCTGCCTGATAAAAGTCGTAGGAAATGCTGTAACCTAGTCCTTAAAAGGACTGCAATCACAACTATTCCCTACTCCCAAGCTATCTGTAGATTTGTGCGAAAATTGGCTTGAAATTAACAAGGTATAGCGCACACAGCAACAGCGGTGCCGTCTAACACGCAGCTGCAGCAGTGAGAAAATGGTGGCGACGGGGAAAATGGCTTGGTCTTATAGGGCAAGGACATGTGACATACACTGCCAATGACACATGCCCTTGCTTGTGTGAAAAAAAGCACTTCGCTCCGTGTGTGCGCTGCTGATAGGCTGACAGATTGCACCTCCCCACTGCAAATGCGGGAAAGAGAAAAAAAAATGGAGATCTTCATTGTTCCTGCAGAGATCCATCCCCTGCCCCTCCCCCCACACCACTGTACACTCAAACTGCGTATTAACATTAATTTTCATCATTACTGAGAAAAAATCCAGTTATGATTTTGGTGCACGAACAGTTATCGAACATAACCTCGAACAGCCGAATTTTTCTCAAATTGTTCGTGTTCGCCGAACGGCTCGAACACCGCCCAAAACAGCTCGAATTTGAGATTGGCGAACAGTTCGAGTAGAACAACGCTCATCTCTAGTGCCTACCCGGTGGAATTCAACTCTGCACATGTTGCAGCGACTGTGGCAGCACCGACAAGCCCTGGTGCAATACGTTCTGACGTATAGCCTGGGCCAACGAGATCCAGAGGTGGGGCAAATCACGCTGGAGGAGTGGTCTCAGATCAGGGACCTATGCACCCTTCTGCACAGTTTTGAAATGGCGACGAAGATGTTTAGTGCTGACGATGCCATTATCAGCATGACTATTCCGGTGATTTACATGCTGGAGCACATGTTAAACAGAATTCGGAGTCAGGTGGTGGCACAAGAGGAGGTGGAGGAAGTAGAGGAGGAGGAGTTGTATGCGGAAGGGCTAACATCTGCAAGGTCGGCAGCACCAAGGCGGCAGGCATGTGAGGGTGGGGGAGATGGTTTTACCAGGGCACATGGTAGCAGCCAAACTAGTGAGGAAGGTGCAGGAGCCCAGGAAGAAGTGGAGGACGAACTGATGGAAGACTCATCAGATGAGGGAGACCTTGATCACATTTCTGTTGTGCGAGGTTGGGGGGAGAGGACAGAGGAAGGAAGCATGATTGTTACCTCGCCACCAACACAACAGGGACTTGGTGCTCCTGGATGCGCAACACACATGAGTGCCTTCTTGCTGCACTACCTGCAACATGACCCTCGAATTGTGAGAATTAGAAATAATCCTGACTACTGGGTTGCCACACTGTTAGATCCCCGGTACAAAAGTAAATTTGCAGAAATTATTCCTGCCATAGAAAGGGATGCACGCATGCAGGAGTATCAGCAGAGACTGTTGCAGAATCTTACATGTGCTTTTCCACAAAATACCAGTGGTGCACGTAGTGAATCTCACAGTTCCAACTTGCCAACCGTGGGACCGTCAAGTGTTCAGCACTCAAACCGTAACAGAACCACAGTATCTGCTGGTAACATCAATTTTGCGGAATCATTTCACCACTTTTTTAGCCCATCCTTTGCAAGGCCACAGTAGACAAGAAGTCTGACACATAGTCAACGCCTAGAGATGATGGTACAGGAGTATCTCCAAGTAAACATTGAAGCCACGACTGTGTCACTGGACCCTTGCTCTTTTTGGGCTTCCAATCTGGATAAATGGCCGGAGCTAGCCACTTACGCCTTGGAGATCTTGTCATGCCCCGCAGCCAGCGTTCTGTCTGAACGTGTGTTCAGCGCTGCTGGTGGTGTGCTGACAGATAAGCGCACGCGGCTCTCCACTGATAATGTAGACAGACTCACATTCATAAAGATGAACAAATCATGGATCCGAAACGACTTTTCTACCCCTGTGTCATCCTGGGGAGAGTAAAAGCTTGATGATTGGTTAAAATCACCCTACCAACCGTTTTAAGCTTTCAAATTACTAATCATGTTTATCTGTATCTTGGCTGGAAAATAATTTGGGCTTTGTAGCAGTGTGCAGCACTGATTCTATTAGGCCATCTATAATAAGCTCCACCAGATTTAAAATTACTAATCATGTTTATCTTGACTGGAAAATAATTTGGGCTTTGTAGCAGTGTGCAGCACTGATCCTATTAGGCCATCTATACTAAAGCTTCACCAGATTTAAAATTAATAATAATTTTTAGCTGCATCTAGCCCGGAAAATAATTTTGGGGCTCCGAGATGCGCAAGACACATAAGTGCCTTCTTGCTGCACTACCTGCAGCATGACCCTCATATTGTCAGAATTCGAAGTAATCATGACTACTGGGTTGCCACACTCTTAGATCCCCCAAACTTTTCGATCAACCTTTTCATTTTAATAAAGACCAAAAAAATGGTCATTTTTGAAATTATAAGCATTAGCAGGTTGTTAGAAACTGAAATCAAACAGTTTTCAACTCAAAACTTTATTCTAGGTGATGTTACATTTTCACATAGGACCCCTTGTTCGAAATGAGCTTCTGAACTCTCTCGTCCATTGAATTTGTCAGGTTTTGGATGGTTTCTGCTTCAATTGTTTTGCATGAGGACAGAATACCCTCCCAGAGCTGTTGCTTAGATGTGAACTGCCTCCCGCCATCATAGACACTCCTTTTAATGATGCTCCAAAGGTTCTGAATGGGGTAGAGGTCAGGGGAGCATGGGGGTCACACCATAAGTTTGTCCCCTTTTATGCCCATATCAGCCAGAGATGCAGATGTTTTATGTGCAGCATGAGATGGTGCATTATCATGCAGAAAAATGATCTTGCTGTGAAATACACGGTTCTTCTTCTTGAACCATGGCAGGAAGTGCTGTTTGAGAAAATCCACATACATTATGGAGTTCATCTTTAGCGCCTTCAGGGATCCTAAAGCGGCCGACAATCTCTCTCCCCATGATTCCAGCCCAAAACATTACTCCACCTCCTCCTTGTTGGCGCTGTAGCCGTGTTTGCGTGGGGTGTCCATCAACCAGCCATCCTCCACTCCATCCATCTGGACCATCGAGCGCTGCACGGCACTCATCCGTGAACAAAACAGTTTTGAAATCAGTCTTCATGTAATGTTTGGCCCACTGGAGCCGTTTCTGCTTGTGTGAAGTGGATCGAGGAGGTCGACAGGATGGCGTATGCACAGCTGCAAACCTCTGAAGGACCCTGCATCTTGTTGTTTGGGGGACGTTGGAGGCACAAGCAGCTTCAAAAACTTGTCTGCTGCTATGACAAGGCTTTTTTGCCGCTGCTCTTTCAACCTGACGTAATTGCCTGTAGGAAAGAGTCCTCAATTTGCCCTTATAAGCACGCACACGTGTGTACTGTGAATCAGCTACATACTTCTTGATTGCCAAGACACTTCATCCTGATCATCGCACAATGTTGATTGTAGTCATGCCTTGTCCTAAACACTCCACAATTTGTTGCTTCTCAGCAGCCGACACATCCTTTTTCTTTCCCATTTTGGCAGAAAATGTAGGCTGCTTAATAATGTGAGACAGCCTTCTTAAGTAGTCTTGCCTTTCATTGGAGACACCTGCCAAACTAATTAGCACAGGTGTCTGCAATTGCTTACAGTGATATAAAGAGCCCTGACACACATCACCATCAATGAGTTTAACTGACAAACAAACAAATTCTTCCCTTATCACTCCCTGGGCCTTGGGACACCCGGAGCCGGACCCTTTTTGGTGGATGCTGGTGGTTGTAGTCTCCGTGGCGGCAACCCGGTTCCGTGGCTCAGGGCGGTCAAACCAGTGGCGGAACTATTTATGTGGTTTTGATGTTTAAATGTCCGACTACGCCACCCGTGGATTGCGGTCAGAGTGAACCGCCGCTCCAGGGCAGACCGCTGAGGCTGGTGTTGTGGGTGCAGCAGAGCGTAGCATAACTCCCCACGGGAGGAGTATAGCCTCAGGGCAGTGTATGCGGAGGATGGGGGTGATGGTGCAGGGCAGCAGCAGTAATGACACGGAGTCAGTGATGCAGTACAGGGCCTTTACTCACAGTTCTTATTATCCAGACCACGTCTGCAGGTAACGGCTGCCCACGTCGTACTGTGCTCACCAGGTGAGGGGCTCAGACAACTCCCAGATAACTTTGGAGTGCTTCACAGGACCCCCTTTGTGTGTCCTTTGTCTGGCCTTTATTACCAACCCTTCTGTCCGGCTGCCTCGTGCCTCCTCTTGGTAAACTTGGCGCCAGTTTCCCTGACCCTATGTGGTGCCTTCCTAGCGGGTGTAGGGAGGGGCTGCACCACATAAAATGTCACAGCCTCCTGTTTCTAGCTGAGGGTCGTTTCCTGCCTCCACTGGTTTCGGGGACCGGTCTCCCCCTTTGGCCTGACCCCTCCACGCAGGTGGATTCGGGCGTGCGGTGGCGACTCGCCCGTCCGCACCCCTGAGATCCCTTCGTTCCTCGTTCCTGGAGCCTTCTCCGCTCCTCTTCCTTCCTTCTCCCTCTTCCAGGCCTGGGCCTCTGTTACTAGGCCCGCCTCCAGAGCAGAGCTCATGCAGAGCCCCTGCTCCCTGCCACTTCTGCTCAGACTTCTCTGCACTGAACTAAGATGGTGCCCACCTTTTATACTCCCTTCTCAATGCACCCAGGAACTGCTTCCTCCCTGCTCCTGCACTACAGGGTTCCCCTTCCTCAGTGTTCCCTCCCCCCACTCCAGACAGGGACAGGGACTGTCGTGCCCATCTCAGGGGCATATTGGTCGCCCTGCCCCACGGCAATGTGGTGTAATGCATGCAGGTGTCGGATCCTGATCCACACTACATCCTTACCTGAGAGTGAGATATCACACCTCTGGGTGAGGTGCAATACCTCTGTAGCAACCGAGCCCTCAGGGTGCTACAGTTCCATTTATCTTCAGCCTAGGTGACGTATTGCGATACAGGGCCGTGATTTTGGCTATAAAAGGGTCCCCTAGACCCCTACCCCAAGCTTTTTAAGAGAATCATATATGGCGTGCCAGGAGACTCTATGGAATGCTTTCTCAGCATCCAACGAGAGTATCTAATTACAAATTTTTAACTGCATCTAGCCCAGGAAATACTTTGTGCCTAGTAGCAGGGTCTGCTAGTCAGCGGATTATCCCGGCTGTTAAGCAAGCTACACCACCTGTAGTTTGGACACTTAATTTTTTCAAAGGAAATGCTTCGGGACCACGGGATACTCAGTGAAGAGCATCAGGAGGCACCCCAAGGCATAGGGGCTGGGACTGGCAGTAGGATGCCTTGCGGTGGACAGCCGAGCTCGATCCTTATGAAAGCTTTTTAACTGCAGCAGCTTTAGTGGACGCTACTGGAGCTGGAATTACGCGGCTGCTGGCATGAGACTTGCCCTCCAATAGATCCTTGTAAATGGATTTAAAGTGTATTTATTCAAATTAGAGAGACAATTTAAATTAAAAAGCTTAGAGCTGCCTCCACCACAGGGGGGCTCGCTCGATCCACCAGCGGACAGGCACCAGTATTGGGAGAGGGTGGCTGGCCGTCAGGGTTCACCGTGGCTCTGGAACAAACCCGGCGACACGGAGGTGGCACGGGCAGGAGCGGACTGAACGTGTCGGCTTCTCACTTTTTGGATTTTAGAAGGGCATGATATGCCTATATCTGTGTCTCCCCCTCCTTTTACTCCTCCACCTCTTTTCTTTTCGCATGACTATATGTACTTGTCACTTTTCCATGTGTTAGTTGTGTCTTCTGAGCAGTTTGTCAGCTTTTGGACACCTTTGAAGGTGTTTTCTATGTGTTTCTATGTGTTTTTGTTTGCCTGCCATTGGTTTTAACGGTGTTCGAAGGTGTTCGACGAACAGTTCGACGAACAGTTCGGCGAACACACGGGTGTTCGACGAACCGAACCGAACTCGAACACTACGGGGGTGGCTCAACACTACTTGGCTTACATATATTTGTATGAAACTTATCACTATAGGTATGATTTTTATACGAAAAATGGATAATAATTAGTATCTACATATTGTTTTACGATGTTTTACTTATATTCAGCACAAAATAAAGATGGTGGCTCTGTTACAATTTTCCTATTGGTCGAAAAAACAGTCGAAGATGGAATGAAAATTCTGAAACCGTATACGGTTTACATAATATATAAATGACATTTATAAATAATTATCACTAGAAATAATTTACTTTTTTATCTGCACTTTAGAATCGAGTTTCATTCTACTTGCCACGTGTTACTGAACTAAATTATGAAGCCAAAATTCATCTACCAAGTCATCATGAGTGATAGTGATGCTGGATCTAGTTTCCGCCATAATCCAAGAAAACGTGTTTGCAGGTTAGTATCATTTTGTGAAAAGCCAATAATGTAGTATTGTGTAGTATTTCGGAAAATTATTTATTTTTCATTTTTTCATATTTACAGATTTACGTCTGACGAAATAATGCGAATGCTAGAAGAATCTAATTCTGAGCATGAGGAAGAACCATATGTTGCATCTGATGATGAAAACTATGTACCACAAGTGGATGTTACTGAAGAAGATTCAGACATTGAACAAGAAATGGTTATAGAGCAGGAAAAAGAATACGACTCAGACGAAAGTGTTGAGGATGAGTCTGTGCCTCAAAGTGCAGGCGAAATTTGGACTGCTAAGTATAAAGCTCAATGGTGTAGTGATCCACTGCCAAATGCACAAACAAAATCTCGTAATGTCCTACGACAAAGAGGTGGCCCTGCAGCAATCAGCAACCTGTATACAGCAAAAGAGCTATTCAAGTCAATCATGACTCCCGAGATGTGCGACATCATATTACGAGAAACGAATCGAAAGGCCAAGAGAGTTTGTGATGCTTACAACAACGAACTGGTACAACGTTTTCCTGATTCTTCTGAACGGCCACCACAAAAAACATTCAAGCAATTTACTGAAACTGAACTCCATGCATTTTTGGGCATACTGATTGCTGCTGGTGTGCACAGAGACAACAAAGAGAATCTGGAGGAAATGTGGAATGTTGCTGCTCTGCCTCTTATACGTGCAGCCATGTCTCGTGACCGCTTCAAGATGATACTCAGATTTATCAGATTTGACAACGAAAATACATGTGCAGAACGTGTGCAAACAGATAAAGCTGCACCAATACGGGACATCTGGACAATGCTGAACAGAAATCTGGAGAGAGCCTACAAGCCATATAATTGTATCACCGTCGACGAGCAATTATTTCCATTTAGAGGCCATACTAAATTTACCCAGTATATACCTTCAAAAGCAGCTAAATATGGCATAAAGATTTTCTGGGCTTGTGAATCGTGAAACGCCTACCCATTACAAGGTCAGCTCTACACTGGGAAACCAACTGATGGTCCTCGGCAAGTAAACATTGGTGAACGAACAGTATTGGACCTAGTGAGCTCGTATAAAGGCTCTGGAAGAAATGTCACCACTGATAACTTCTTTACAACCATGGAACTAACTAAGGTATTGAACTCCTCGAACATGACACTAGTTGGTACAGTGAGAAAAAACAAAAGGTTCCTACCTAGCAACATGCAGCCTGCCAAAGAAAGGCCTGTAAACTCGACAAATTTTGCCTGCAATCATGATGCAACAGTCTGTTCATATGTACCAAAGAAGAACAAATCAGTCGTGCTTCTATCATCTATGCACATGACGGGAGAAGTTGAAGAGACACTAGCAGCCAAGCCAGAGATAATAAAATACTACAACAAAACAAAAGACGGAGTTGATGTTATGGATAAAATGTTGGGAGAGTACACTGTGAAACGACGAACATTACGTTGGCCTCTGGCATTTTTCTACAATATAATTGACGTCACTGGGTTAGCATCCTACATCATCTACAGAGAACACAATTCAAGCTTCAGGACAAAGGATCAACGAAGAAAGTTCCTGAAAGATCTCGCAAATCAGATGTGTATGCCTGCAATTGAAGATCGTAGTACAAACCGAAAGATGATGAGAAATCATTTTCTTCGAGGTGCAGTAGAAATGGTGCTTGGACGATGCATTCTGGTAGCATCGCAAGCAGCAGCTGGCCCTCAAATACCTCATGGTAGTCGTGGACCCTCCCCTGTTGTTGGTAGTTGCTATGTCTGCCGAGACCTGAGGCGAAAGTCTTGTGTGGTTTGTGTGAAACCCATTTGCGATGAACACTCGGTAGCAAAGACAACATGCATTACTTGCGAAGAAAATCAATAAAAAAAGTTTCTTACATTTTCTTTTATAATGTAAATGAACAGTTTTTTTACTTGTTTATAATAATAAAATAGCATTATCATTAAAAAAAATATTATTCTTTTTTCCTTGCATTATCTTCATTCAAAATATATGAGGGTACATTTGTACCTATGCAGCTTGTTATGGATGCAAAAATATCTCGACCCCTTATCTCGGATGGGGGTGGAGATATTTTATTGAAATTTGGCCAATATATTCTGGACCAAAACTGCAGAGATGTCACGAAATTTCAGCCCTCTACGGCTTTTCGAAAAAAAGTTATTGCAATTTTAAAACGGAATAGTTACAATTGTACCTACTCAGCCAGACGAAGGTTAACAGACGCCTTAGCGAGTGTCTTGGCGAAGGGCAACTTAATGAATGGAACCAAATGCACAGCTTACTAAAACGGTCCACGACGACCCAGATGACAGTAAAACCCTCGGACACAGGAAGATCAGTAATAAAATCCATTGTGAGATGCGTCCAAGGCGCACTAGGAACCTCCAGAGGTCAAAGCAACCCCGCAGCAGGAGTATGTGAAGCCTTTGATCTAGCACACACAGTACATTGACGCACCCACTTGATGACTTCCTTCTGCCATCCAGGCCACCAAAAACTGCGACCCACAAGTCTCTTGGTCTCAGAAATTCCTGGATGACCTGCCACCCGAGACTCATGACACGCCACAAACAAATCTCTCCTAAAGGCTCTAGGCATGAACAACCTCCCATGGGGAATGTTAGATGGAGCATCATCTTGAGCTTTCAGAATCCCATTCTCCAAAACGGAGTCCAATGCCGCCACCACAACTCCTTTCTTGGTACCAGGGATATAGGTAACAGAAAAATTAAACCGAGAAAAAAAAAGAGCCCACCTAGCTTGACGGCCATTCAAGCGCTTGGCAGCATCCAGATAGATCAAATTCTTATGATCTGTGAAAACCTGAATAGGAAATCTAGCGCCTTGCAAAAAATGACGCCAATGTTCAAACACGAGTTTAATAGCCAGCAACTCTCGATTTCCAACATCATAATTCAGTTCGGTTTCCGAAATTTTTTTCGAAAAGAAGGCACATGGATGTACTCCATCCTTGTTCTCCTGAGACAAAACTGCTCCGACCCCCACCGATGAAGCATCGACCTCGACCAAAAAAGGCTTGGTCTCATCAGGCTGCATAAGGATAGGGATAGAACTGAACCTCTCTTTGAGATACTCAAACGCTTCAATGGCCTCAGTAGTCCACTGGACCGTATTCGCGCCTTTCATGGTGAGATCGGTCAGAGGCTTAACAATTACAGAAAAATTCTTAATGAATTTCCTTTAATAATTGGCAAAACCCAAAAATCTTTGTATATATTTCAAACCAATAGGTCTAGGCCATTCCTGCACAGCCTGAATCTTCACGGGGTCCATCTCAAAGGCCACGCTGGAGACAATGTAGCCCAAAAAACGAATTTTCTGCACAGCGAACTCACATTTCTCCAGCTTAGCAAAGAATGAATTATCACTCAATAACTGCAAAACTTCACGTACACTCTGCCAATGGGACTCTGGTGAATAAATCAAAATGTCATCCAAATACACAACCACATTCTTACCAATCAAAGGTCTCAGGATGTCATTAATAAGGTTCTGAAAAAATGCAGGTGCATTGGTAAGACCAAAAGGCATCACCAGATTCTCAAAATGACCTACTGGAGTGTTAAAAGCAGTTTTCCATTCATCACCCTCCTTCACTCGTAACAAATTGTATGCCCCCCGGAGATCAATTTTAGAGAACCACTTGGCCCCCACCAACTGGTTAAACAAGTCAGGAATTAACGGCAATGGGTAAGAATTGCGTACGGTAATCTTATTAATTTCACGAAAATCCAGACATAGACGTAAACCCCCGTCCTTTCTTTTAACAAAGAAAAATCCAAATGCCACAGGCGACTTACAAGTCCAAAATTTCTTGGTGAACTCCATTGATAGTGAGGGGAAATGCAGCAACCTTGGGAGTAATACATTTCAAGGGAGTGTTATCAATTGCAATCACAGAAATAGGTGATGACAAAGGTTTGGATTTCAATTTAAGGTTTTCCAAAAACCTTTTATCAATCACATTAAGTGATGAACCACAATCCCCAAATACCTGAAATTCAATCAAATTTTCCTGCAAAGTAGTCCTCCCAGAAAGAAATACTCCTGCAGAGCGTAAACAAGCTATACGAGTGTAACTGACCTTTTTTTTCTTCTTTATTTAAACAAAGCTCACAATACTTAATCAAATGGTCAGCTTTACCACAATAAAGACACAATCCCTTAGCAAACCTCTGGTCTTTTTCCTGAGAGGGGAGCGACTTCGCCCCAACCTCCATCGGTTCTCCAACGTCAGAGCAGATTTTCTGTGGCCTAGGACCTGGCATTACAGGAGTCTTTACCTCATTCTGCCTTAACCTCAGTCTCCTGTCCACACAAACAGCTAATTGCATTGCATCCTGCAGAGTCTTAGGTGCAGGGAAAGCAATTAGCAGATCCTTAACCCTGTCACTCAGACCAGCGAGAAATAGACATTTCAGAGCAGGATCATTCCATTTAACTTCTGAGGCCCATCTTCTGAAGTATGTGCAATAAATTTTCAACATCACCTGATCCCTGATTCAAACGCCTGAGTTCTGCCTCAGCAGATGAGATTCGATCAGGATCATCATATAATAGCCCCATTGCAGAAATAAGTTCTTCTACAGACCTTAAACATGGATAATTATGTTGGAGAGAAAAGGCCCACCCCTGTGGTTCTTTGCGCAAAAGTGACATAATAAAACCAATGCACTGTGATTCATTCCCAAAGGACCTTGGTCTCAAACGAAAATATAACAAACAAGCATTTTTAATAGTGTTGAGCGAGCATGCTCGACACTGCTCGGTACTCGCCCGAGCATCTCACTACTCGGGATGTTCAGCAAGCATCGAGCATTTTTGGCTTACTCAGGCAGGAGCTCTGCTCTCTGCCCTACATGTTTGACGCCCTTTACAGAGCCAATGAACATGCAGGGATTGCCTGCCAGTCATTGTAATGCCGCAGCCATGTTGGTTGTGGGCATTACAGTGATTGGCTGGCCGCACAGCGTCACCTCGAGTATTTAAAACCGGGAGCCGCCATCTTGGACACAGTCGCTCCGGATCAGACAGTGTAGAGAGAGTGCTGCTGAGCTAGGGAGAGATTTATACTGCGAAATAGGTAGTGTAGGGTCTCTAAAGCCTGCAAAATCAAACAAACAGTCCTTCTCAGGACTAAAATCCATCCCAGATATCAAGCAGGCAGGCTGTATAGGAGACGCAGTGGTCATACCAACAAACACTGCATTACAGTCCTGTATGCTGCTGCTGCTCAAATTGCTAGACTTAGCCCCAAGTCTCAGGGACCTGGAAAAATCCTTTTTTTTCATCTAAATCCTCTTTTTTTTTTTTTTTTTTCCTCAGTCAGACTGTACAAATACCTGTCTTATTGACCTTTTGGTAGACTCCCCCCCCAAAAAAAAAAAATTGAGTGTGTCTGTGAGTGTTCAGACACAAATATATCTGTTTAAAAGATTCTGGTGTAGGCCAGAGAAATAGAACTGTGGTTTTCCTCTTCCACGGTTCAAATCTGGGTGTTATCCACCTTTTTGCCTTTTTCCATAAAAAAAAACTGT
The DNA here is from genome assembly GCF_046119375.1 of Phyllobates terribilis. Lineage (NCBI taxonomy): Eukaryota > Metazoa > Chordata > Amphibia > Anura > Dendrobatidae > Phyllobates > Phyllobates terribilis. The sequence continues at coordinate 215,055,311 of NW_027362769.1, read as the reverse complement.
TTGAGTGTCTCGCTGACTGTTCAGACACAAATATATCTGTTTAAAAGATTCTGGTGTAGGCCAGAGAAATAGAACTGTGGTTTTCCTCTTCCATGGTTCAAATCTGGGTGTAATCCACCTTTTTGCCTTTTTACATAAAAAAAAACAGTTTGAGTGTCTCGCTGACTGTTCAGACACAAATATATCTGTTTAAAAGATTCTGGTGTAGGCCAGGGAACTAGAACTGTGGTTTTCCTCTTCCACGGTTCAAATCTGGGTGTAATCCACCTTTTTGCCTTTTTTACATATAAAAAAACAGTTTGAGTGTCTCGCTGACTGTTCAGACACAAATATATCTGTTTAAAAGATTCTGGTGTAGGCCAGAGAAATAGAACTGTGGTTTTCCTCTTCCACGGTTCAAATCTGGGTGTAATCCACCTTTTTGCCTTTTTTACATAAAAAAAACAGTTTGAGTGTCTCGCTGACTGTTCAGACACAAATATATCTGTTTAAAAGATTCTGGTGTAGGCCAGAGAACTAGAACTGTGGTTTTCCTCTTCCACGGTTCTAATCTCCTTTTTATTACCCTTTTGCCATTGATAGTGCAAGTATAAGCTATTTTACTTAATTTACAATGGGCAAGGCGCGTGGCAAGGGACGTGGAACTGGATGTTGTGGTGATGGTACGTGCAGAGGATGGGGCCGTGGCCAAAGTGAAAATGTGCCCCAACCAACAGCCACATCTTCTCGCTCCCAGTTCTTGACCTAATTACTAGGGAAGCACACAACAACACCACTATTGCGAACTGATCAGTGTGAACAGGTTATTAATTGTATAGCAGATAATACTTCCAGTCACCTGGACACCACCACCTCCGGTTTGTCTTCCACACGGTCAAGTTTTAGTAGCCGTGAGTCTCGATCGCATACTCCTCCTCACCCTGATGCTCCTTCCTCCCACCATGCCAAGTGTAGTCAGACAGCAACTGATCCCACGGTTGGACACTCTGAAGAGCTGTTCACTGGTCCATTTCCATATTTGGGCCGCTCGCCTGCTCCGCTTGAAGTGGTGGAAGAGGAGATCCCATGTAGCGATGGCCAAATATTTGAACAGCCACGGCCACAGGAAGGCGACCCTGGCTATTTGCCACAAGAGGTGGATGATGACGAGACACATTTGCCACGAAGTGAGTAGGAGGACTGTGGTGCGGAAGTGGAAGAGGTGGTGGATGATCTAGTAACTGACCCAATGTGGCAGGAGGACACACAGAGCGAGGCCAGCAGCACACAAGGGGAGGGAGGCAGAGTACCCCAACAGGCAGGAGGAAGCAGTGTGGTGGCTGCAGACAGAAGGTGGGCAACCATTCCCCGTAACACCAACACGAGGGACGTTGCGAGTACAACCGGTAGGTCTTCCAGAGTCTGGAATTTTTTTAAAGACTCTGCTGATAACCCCAAAAAGGCCATTTGTACCACCTGCCAGGCCAGCAACAGCAGGGGTGACAAAACTACAAGCCTGACCACCACCAGCATGATCAGGCACATGTCAGCAAAGCACACTGTTAGAACTCTCCTGTTAGTTTTTTTTTAGTTTGCTGGTCACATGACCATTTTTGCCTATTTAATCCGGCTCTGCCCTCCTGGCCTTGCTGGACTTCATTGTATTTACTACTCTTGAGCTAGCTTGGTGCTCTGTTGCCGTTCTCTGTTAGTGTTGCTAGGTCTTCTGACCTCTATGCTTTTTGTTGTGTGTTTGTCTTTGACTGCTACTATTTCTGTTAGGAGGTGTCCAACTTATCCCAGTCCCTAGTTCTTGTAGGGATCCCTCCCTCACATCTATAGGTCTTCGTACAGACTAGCCGAGGACTTTAGCGGGTCTGATCGCAGGATCAGGTTCCCCGTTACATCGTAGGGATCTAGTTTAGTTCTATTGTAGGGACAGATCTCCTTTCTTTCCTTAGTCCCTGTAGCAGATCATAACAGTAAGTCCAGCCCTAAAATAAAAAAAATAATAATTTTCTCTAAGGAAAGACCTCCAGTTTTCCATCATGGTCTCGGTTCCAGATTTGGCTCAACGCTTGCAGGGACTCTCTCTGGAGGTGGCCAAGCTCCAACAACACGTGAGTAGCTGTTCTGGAGCACATTTTGTGGAACCAAAGGTACGTCTGCCTGATTTATTTTTTGGCGAACAACAAGATTTTTTTTCTTTTAAAAATGCTTGTTTATTGTATTTTCGTTTGAGACCCGGATTCTCTGGTGATGAATCACAGCGCATAGGGTTCATAATGTCACTTTTTCGCAAAGATCCTCAGGGATGGGCCTTCTTTCTCCAACCTAGTGATCCGTGCTTTAGATCAGTGGATAGTTTTTTTTCTGCTTTGGGTTTGTTATTCGATGATCCTGATCGTGTCTCATCTGCTGAGTCTGAATTGAGACATCTGAGGCAGGGATCAGGTAATGTGTAAAAATATTGTTCTCACTTCCGTCGGTGGTCTGCCCAGGTGGGGTGGAACGATTCAGCTTTGAAAAGCTTGTTTCTTGCAGGGCTAGGTGAAAGGGTTAAGGATTTACTGATTGCCTATCCCACACCTGGAAACTTGCAGGAGGCAATGCAATTAGCTATACGGGTGGACAGGAGACTGCGTGCAAGGGTTAATGAGAGCAAATCCTCTGCTATGTCAGCTCCGAGTCCTGAGAGGGTCTGTGCTGACAATGGAGAGCCGATGGAGATTGGGGCGATGGCACCCCGCTCTTAGGAAAAAGACCGCAGGCTTTCTGAAGGCTTGTGCTTCTATTGCGGAAATTCTGGTCATTTTATTAAGAACTGTGTGCTTCGTATGAAGAAAGAAAAAAAAAATGGTCAGTCATGCACGTATAGCCTGTTTAAATTCTAAGGGAGTATTCCTATCTGCCACTACTGCTGCTCAGGATGAATTAATTGAATTTCGGGTATTTGTGGATTGTGAAAAACTAGAGAAACTCGAGTATGCGGCAAAATTCGAAAAAACTTTATTAAATATTGAGAAAATCACATCTAAAATGGTGTAGATTACAAATATATGTAGATTGCGGTACATATTCCAGGGTAAAAGGTACAAAAAGCAACCACAGTCATACTGCAACGAAGGGGAACACATAGACCAATAGTACAAAGTAATTCAGAATGAAATCCAAAAATAAGTCATTAATAAGAGTGTTCCCCTAGGGTGCAGGCACGACCGGGTTAAAATAGTGATACACCTAGATCGGGAGCAAGAAATCCATGGCTCAAAAATTCATAGAGGGTCTGGATACCAAAGATATACATGTAATCAACCCAAGGGTATACAACATTGCAAGCTATCCAGCATATACAATCATTATAAATAAAGGGTATACAGGGTATACAGTATTGAGAGGTATCCAGCATATACAATCATTATAAATAGAGGTAGCTCACCAATAACAGTGCCAGAAGGAGAGGGCAGGAGGGTGAATTAACAAGGCAGGAGAGAACAGGTGTAAAGCCCGCAAGCCTCGACGCGCGTTTCGCGTGGATCGCTTTCTCAAGAGCTTGTGCTTCTATTGTGGAAATTCTGGTCATTTTATTAAGAACTGTGTGCTTCGTATGAAGAAAGAAAAAAAAAATGGTCAGTCATGCACGTATAGCCTGTTTCAATTCTAAGGGAGTATTCCTATCTGCCACTACTGCTGCTCAGGATGAATTAATTGAATTTCGGGTATTTGTGGATTGTGGTTCTACTCTGAATGTGATTGATGTGGGATTCTTGGAAAAACTTAGATTAGAACCTAAAACTTTGTCATCCCCTATTGCTGTGGTTTCTGTTGATGGCTCTCCCTTGAAGAGTGTTACTCATAAGGTCTGTGAATTTCCCCTCACTATTAATGGTATTCATCAAGAGAATTTGGATTTGGTGGTATTGGATAATTTGCCTTCTCCAGTAATATTGGGGTTACCCTGGTTAAAATTGCACAATCCTGTACTGGATTGGTCTACCAATGAAATTAAGTCCTGGAGCCCTAAGTGTTATGACAAGTGTTGTAACGGGCGCATTGCTGCTGTGGATAAAGGGGAATTACCTGTACCTATTCAGGATTTTTGGAGAGTTTTTTCTGAGGAGGAGTCACAAATTTTGCCTCCCCATAGAGACTATGATTGTACCATTGAATTTGTCCCTGGAGCGACTCTTCCTAAAAGTCGTTTATTTAATCTTACTATTCCTGAGAGAAAGGCTTTGGAGGAATACATACAGACAAGCTTGGCCGCCGGTCACATTAGGCCTTCCAAGTCTCCTGTGGCTGTTGGATTTTTTTTTGTAAAAAAAAAAGATGGCGGTTTACATCCTTGTCTGGACTTTCGTGAGATTAATAAAATTACTGTACGCAATCCTTACCCACTGCCATTGATTCCTGATTTATTTAACCAGTTAGTGGGGGCCAAGTGGTTCTCTAAAATTGATCTCCGGGGGGCATACAATTTGTTGCGCATGAAGGAGGGTGATGAATGGAAGACTGCTTTTAACACTCCTGTGGGTCATTTTGAGAATCTGGTGATGCCTTTTGGTCTTACCAATGCTCCAGCATTTTTTCAGAATCTTATTAATGACATCCTTAGACCTTTAATCGGCAAAAATGTGGTTGTGTATTTGGATGACATTCTGATTTATTCGCCTGATCTGGAGTCTCATTGGCGGAGCGTACGTGAGGTATTACAGTTATTAATGGACAATTCGCTTTTTGCTAAGCTGGAGAAATGTGAGTTCGCTGTACAGAGAATTAGTTTTTTGGGCTACATTATCTCCAGTGAAGGTTTTGAGATGGACCTGGTTAAAGTTCAAGCTGTGCAGGAATGGCCTAGGCCTATTGGTTTGAAATCGATACAGAGGTTTTTGGGTTTCGCCAATTATTACAGAAAATTCATAAAAAATTTTTCTATTATTGTCAAACCGCTGACCGATCTCACCAGGAAAGGTGCTAATGCAGTTCAGTGGACTTCTGAGGTCATTGAAGCTTTTGTGTTTCTAAAGGAGAAGTTCACCTCTGCTCCCATCCTTATGCAGCCTGATGTGACTAAGCCGTTTTTGGTTGAGGTTGATGCTTCTTCGGTGGGGGTCGGTGGGGTGTTGTCTCAGGAAAACAAGGATGGAGTACATCCCTGTGCCTTTTTTTCAAAAAAAATTTCTGAGACTGAACTTAATTACGATATTGGTAATCGGGAATTGCTGGCGATTAAACTCGCATTTGAACACTGGCGTCACCTCTTGGAAGGTGCTGAATTTCCCATTCAGGTTTTCACTGATCATAAAAATCTGATCTATCTCGATGCTGCCAAGCGCTTGAATGCCCGTCAGGCTAGGTGGGCACTTTTTTTCTCGCGGTTTAATTTTTCCGTTACTTACATCCCGGGTACCCAGAATGTTAAAGCGGATGCTTTGTCTCGCAGCTTTTCTCCCATGGTCGGTGTTGAGGAGGAAGAGGAGAGCATTTTACAAGAAGGTGTTGTGATTGCTGCTTTGGACTCCGTTTTGGAGGATGAGATTCTTAAAGCTCAGGAGAATGCCCCATCTAACACTCCCCATGGGAGGTTGTTTGTGCCTAGGACCTTTAGGAGAGATTTGTTTGTTGAGTGTCATGAGTCTCGGTTGGCAGGTCATCCAGGAATTTCTGAGACCAAGAGACTTGTGGGTCGCAGTTTTTGGTGGCCTGGATGGCAGAAGGAAGTTATTAAGTGGGTGCGCCAATGTACTGTGTGTGCTAGATCCAAGTCTTCGCATGCTCCTGTGGCGGGGTTGCTTTGCCCTCTGGAGGTTCCTAGTGCACCTTGGACACATCTGGCTATGGACTTTATTACTGACCTTCCCCCCTCTGAAGGTTTCACGGTCATCTGGGTGGTCGTGGACCGTTTTAGCAAGATGTGTCACTTGGTTCCCTTCATCAAACTACCTTGCGCTAAGACACTCGCTAAGGCCTTTGTCAAGGAAATTGTCAGATTACATGGTGTTCCTACTGACATTGTTTCTGATAGGGGACCTCAGTTCGTGGCTCGTTTTTGGCGTGCCTTTTGTGACAGGTTGGGAGTTCATTTGTCGTTTTCATCCGGATATCATCCTGAGTCTAATGGCCAGACAGAAAGGAAGAACCAGGATGTTGAGCAGTTCTTGCGTTGTTTTGTGGCAGACAATCAAGAGGGGTGGTCTGAGTTTCTGCCACTTGCTGAATTTGCTCTTAACAACCATACATCCTCTTCTGCTGGGTGTTCGCCTTTTTTTTGTTGTTCTGGGAGACATCCGTCTTTTGGGTCATTCTCCAAATTGGTTTCGGCTGTGCCTGAGGAGGAGAGTTTTTCCGGTGATTTGGAGAGAGTTTGGACGGATGTGCATGGTAATCTTCAGGAGGCTAACAAAAAATCTAAGAGGTACTTTGATAGGAAACGGCAAGAGGTTTTGTTTGCTGTTGGTGACAAGGTTTGGTTGTCCTCTAAGAATCTGCGATTGAGGATTCCTTCTAAAAAATTGGGTCCCAAGTTCGTAGGGCCCTTTAAGGTGCTTCAGATAGTTAACCAATCTGCTGTTAGGTTGGAGGTTCCTACGTCCTGGAAGATTAACCCGGTGTTTCATGTTTCTCTGTTGAAAAAAGCTGATGTGTCGGATGGTGACGCCTCTGCCACTGTTCCTCCGGTGGTGGAGGACGGGGAATATGAAATTTCCCGCATCCTAAATTCTAGACGGTATAGAGGGAGTTTGCAGTATCTCGTCGCTTGGAAGGGTTTCGGACCTGAGGATAACTCATGGGTGAGGGCGGATGATGTTTCTGCTTCCAGACTTGTCAGAGCGATTCACAGGAAGTTTCCTGGTAAGCCTGGGCCTAGGGGATCCAGAGGATCCTCTTAGAAAAGGGGGTACTGTTAGAACTCTCCTGTTAGGTTTTTTTTAGTTTGCTGGTCACATGACCATTTTTGCCTATTTAATCCGGCTCTGCCCTCCTGGCCTTGCTGGACTTCATTGTATTTACTACTCTTGAGCTAGCTTGGTGCTCTGTTGCCGTTCTCTGTTAGTGTTGATAGGTCTTCTGACCTCTATGCTTTTTGTTGTGTGTTTGTCTTTGACTGCTACTATTTCTGTTAGGAGGTGTCCAACTTATCCCAGTCCCTAGTTCTTGTAGGGATCCCTCCCTCACATCTATAGGTCTTCGTACAGACTAGCCGAGGACTTTAGCGGGTCTGATCGCAGGATCAGGTTCCCCGTTACATCGTAGGGATCTAGTTTAGTTCTATTGTAGGGACAGATCTCCTTTCTTTCCTTAGTCCCTGTAGCAGATCATAACACACACGACTTTGTGGGGCGAACCCAAGGGTCCGCGACCAGTGTCAGCGGGTGTCACCACTGCTTCTTCCGCTGTTGTGCGTGTAAGAGAATCCCCTGTTGTGCGTGCAAGGCAATTCCCTGTCCATACTGCATGCAAAGATGCCCCCTCCTCTCAGTCTTCACTTGTTATGGCAGTTTCTAAAGAAACAGCATCAACGTCCACGTCCACGTCCCACCGCAGCGTTCAATTGTTCATATCTCAGACCTTTGAACGAAAGCGCAAATTCGCAGCCAACGCCCCACAGTCCACAGTCCTAAATTCGCACATTTCATGACTGCTTGCATTGGAAATGCTGCCTTTTAGGCTGGTGGAGACGGAATCCTTCCGCAACCTTATGGCAGTGGCCATCCATCGGTACTCGGTCCCCAGCCGACACTATTTTGCCTGGTGTGCCATCCCCGCACTACACAAACATGTGTCCCAAAACATCTGCCGTACCCTCAACAACGCAGTTACTGGGAGAGTCCACCTGAAAACGGACATGTGGACAAGTGCTTGTGGCCAGGGACGGTACATCTCCCTGACGGCACACTGGGTAAACATAGTGGAAGCCGGGACCCAGTCGGACCTTGGGACGGAACACATCCTCCCCACACCGAGGATTGCGGGCCCTATGTAATTCAGAGTTTCCCCCACAGTGTACAGCTCCTGCGCATCATCCTCCTCCTCCTCATGTTCAGCCTCCATCTCAGATATCACCACATCAGTTACAAGCTGGAAGCACTGCAGTACTGCCTCAGCCAAGCGGCAACAGGCTGTGCTGAAACTCATAAGCTTAGGTGATAAACCTCACACTGCTTGTGAGTTGTGGACAGCTGTGAAAGAGCAGGCAGATCTGTGGCTGAGACCGCTGAACCTACATCCAGGCATGGTCATGTGTGACAATGGCCGTAACCTGGTGGCAGCTCTGAGGCGAGGCGAGGTCATGCCTGGCTCATGCGCTTAATCTTGTGGTTAAGCGGTTTCTTAAATCATACCCCGAGTTGCCAGATCTGCTTGTCAAAGTACGCCGCCTGTCAGCTCATTTTCAGAAGTCAGCTACAGTCCTTGCTATGTTGCAGCAGCATTTGCAGCTTCCTGCACACTGACTGGTGTGTGATGTCCCAACACGTTGGAACTCTACCCTCCACATGTTGCAAAGGATTTGTGAGCAGAAGAGAGCAGTTGTGGAGACTCCACACATAAGACCTCAGGAGTGGACCTGGATGTCTGACATATGTACTTTGAAGAGTCCACCAAGATGGAGAGTGGCGATGACTCCATGTCTCTTCCAAGGGGCATTAAAATCATCTTGTTAAGCTACTGTGACCTCCACATCTCTTCCAAGGGTCATTGATATTGTCTTTTTATTCCACTGGGACCTCCACCACTCTTCCAAGGGGCATTGATATTGTCTTTTTATTCCACTGGGACCTCCACCACTCTTCCAAGGGGCATTGATATTGTATTTTTATTCCACTGCAACCTCCACCACTCTTCCAAGGGGCATTGATATTGTCATTTTATTCCACTGTAACCTCCACCACTCTTCCAAGGGGCATTGATATTATCTTTTTATTTGACTGCTGCACCAATAGAGATAAGGCAAACAAACAACCACACAGCCCAGGTTGAAAATTGCCAAAGCTTTAATAATAACACATAAAAGCAAATACACACAGCAATAATAAAATCAAAGACACACCTCAGATGGAAAAAGTGGAGTGCCTGGACTAAAGAGTAAAAAGGAAGACATTATAATCTAACATAGAGCTCCCACAGGTAATATGTAAGTATAATATAAAACCAAGGGCATAAAATACAAAAGGCAGCAAAAAATAATAATCACATGGAAAATAATAAAGGTACCCAACAGATATTTCATATATATATAGATATATTAATATCACAAATGACAGTACACTTATTGTTAATAAGATCAGAATATAAATATATGCAGTGACTCTGCCTCAAAGATACATACACAGATATATAAATATATATGAACCACTAGATAGCCTCAACAAATACCTTATCCTAATATAGCTGCATATATAAATGACTAGTGTCAATAAAAGTAGCCCAAAAATGGTTTACAAGATAGTCATAATTACCCAAATAGCATAGATCAACAGTCCAGGCACCCACCACGCACCCGACGCGTGTTTCTTGTAGGAAATGCTTCATCCAGGGGTGATGATATGCTGGAGTGAATAAGTATATAAAGGATCCTGGCCAATATTATGCAAATTGATAATTATCCACAGCTGTGCATGAGCACTTAGCCTGACCTCTACAGGGGAGAATATAAAAAAGACAGGCACCCAAAAGGATTACCACCAAGAAATAGAGAAAAAAGAAAATGGAAGAAAGAAAAAAGAAAAGTGTACCAATGAACCAACAATGTGCAAGTGAAAAATATAGAAAAAGATAAAGTGAAAAAAGACCAGAGACAAAAGCAAATATATTTAAATTTTTAATAGAAAACAAACATATTGCATACCATGTAAAAGAAAAGATACACCACGTGTGTGAATAGAATAGTGCAAAAATATATTGTTTAAACACAATAAGGTGATAAAATGTGTAAGATTATATGAGAAAATATATATCAACAAAATATATATATATACAATATATATTAATGATAAAGTGTGATGTGCATAGTATAAAAAATATCTCATAATAATGTATATCAAATACTGTATATGGTGACATGTGCATAAACTACATACGTGATATATGTATGCGAGTAACACTAAGTTTAAAAACTTCATCAAAGGATATGATGAAAAAGTATCATGTGCATAGAATAAAAAATAAAATAAAAAAGAAGAAAAATAAGTATCAGAAAATATGTATATACCAGATATATCTATACCAAATATGTATATACGGGATATATATCTGCCATAATAAAGTGACGAGTGCACCGACAAAAAAAAAAAGGACTCCTCGCAGAAGACCAAGACCAATCCAGGACCAACTCAACAAAAATATAATCAGTAGCACATATAAACAAACCAACAAGACAGTTAAAAAACACAATATATTATATTAAAACCAGCACGATTAGGACTCAGATCAAAAGGCGGACAAGAAGTAGAATCCAAAAAATGTAACAAACACATATATATGTGTATGTATACCCACATATGTATAGATACTTGCAGATATGGAGGGCGACAGGATAATTTAGAGAAAGGGCACAAAGCTATTGTGGTCATTTAGTCCAAGGGGTGATATGGTCTTTAACTTATAAATCCACTTTGTTTCTTTTTGAGCCAATAATTTCTTCCAGTTACCCCCTCTCGAACTCAAGAAAACCCGGTCAATACCCCTAAAGACCAGCCCAGTAGAGTCACAATTATGGGTCACTTTGAAATGACGTGGGATTGGTTTCAACAAAGATAAATCATCCACTTGACCAGCCCCTTCAATATCCAAAACATGTTCACGAATTCGCCTCCTGAATTCACGTGTCGTCATGCCTATATATATAAGACCGCACGGACATGTGGCATGATAGATAACTGCCTTAGTAGTGCAATTGATATTATAGGTGATTCTGTATCTAGCGCCCTTAGAATCAAGGAAATATTCCGCTGTGTCCACATTCTTGCAGGCAACACATTTGTTACATGGTGAACATCCCCATTTTGGACCTTTTGAGCCAAAGATAAATTCTGTTCCAGGTCCTTTATGATAGCTATGGACCAAATGGTCACGTAAATTCTTAGCTCTTCTGTATGTAATAGATGGCTTTGTGTTGATACATTGGGAGATGGTTTTGTCCAATGACAGGACACCCCAATGTTTCTGCATGATTGCATATACATCATCGCTGTGGGAGTTATAATCAAAGACACAGCGTACCCTTGAGTCCGAAGGAACAGAACGTGGTTTATTCTTTAAAAGATCAATTCTCTCACTGTGGCGAGCTCTTGTATAGGCTTTGAAAATGGACTTCTTTCCATATCCATGGTCTTTAAACCGACTGTGTAGATCCTCTGCCTGTTTTTCAAAAAGAGGAATGCTAGAACATATCCTTCTGGCTCTAAGGAATTGTCCAACCGGTATGTTATTGATCAAATGTTTCGGATGCTGTGATGAAGCATGGAGGAGAGTGTTGGCAGAAGTACTCTTCCGGAACAGGTCAGTCTCGATATATCCATGACAGTTCACCTGTATGAGAATATCAAGAAATTCAATACACTCTCTACTGCTTTTATAAGTCAACTTGACATTCAAATTGTTGTTGTTAAGATCACTAAAGAATGAACATAATTCATCTTGTGAACCCTGCCAGATAAAGAGTACATCGTCGATGTAACGCCACCATGAGATCACTCGATCCACAAAAACCGAGGGACAAGACTGAAAAATGTTGCGCTCCCACAGCCCCAGGAACAGATTAGCATATGAGGGCGCACAAGACGCCCCCATTGCTATGCCCTGGAGCTGCAGGTAAAACACATCCCGGAACATAAAAAAATTGTGTGTTAACACAAACTTCAATGAAGCAAGAAGGAACATGCACATACAGTATCACTGTCAAGCCCACTGGAACTCAAGAAAAACCGCACGGCATCAATGCCAACACTGTGTCGAATCGATGTGTACAGTGACTCAACGTCACATGTAACCAACCACATGTTGGACTCAAGTTCTTGGCCTTCTGCGAGGATTCCTTTTTTCTTTTTTTTTTTTTTGTCGGTGCACTCGTCACTTTATTATGGCAGATATATATCCCGTATATACATATTTGGTATAGATATATCTGGTATATACATATTTTCTGATACTTATTTTTCTTCTTTTTTATTTTATTTTTTATTCTATGCACATGATACTTTTTCATCATATCCTTTGATGAAGTTTTTACACTTAGTGTTACTCGCATACATATATCACGTATGTAGTTTATGCACATGTCACCATATATTTGATATACATTATTATGAGATATTTTTTATACTATGTACATCACACTTTATCATTAATATATATTGTATATATATATATATTTTGTTGATATATATTTTCTCATATAATCTTACACATTTTATCACCTTATTGTGTTTAAACAATATATTTTGCACTATTTTATTCACACACGTGGTGTATCTTTTCTTTTACATGGTATGCAATGTGTTTGTTTTCTAATAAAAATGTAAATATATTTGCTTTTGTCTCTGGTCTTTTTTCACTTTATCTTTTTCTATATTTTTCACTTGCACATTGTTGGTTCATTGGTACACTTTTCTTTTTTCTTTCTTCCATTTTCTTTTTTCTCTATTTCTTGGTGGTAATCCTTTTGGGTGCCTGTCTTTTTTATATTCTCCCCTGTATGCTCCGGAGATTTGGCTTCAGTTTGAATGGCAGCCATCGCGCATGCGCTCTGCAGTTATACTAAATCACGTGATTTGGTTCCGATCATGTGACCGCTCGCGATCACGTGACGGGAAGTACTTTCTCTTCATTATGTCCTTCCGGCAACTCCGCAACATGACAGATGACACGGCGGTGGCGTCTCCATGCAGGGGCAAGATAACACACAGGTACCCATGGTAACACCCAGCAGAGGTCAGGCTAAGTGCTCATGCACATCTGTGGATAATTATCAATTTGCATAATATTGGCCAGGATCCTTTATATACTTATTCACTCCAGCATATCATCACCCCTGGACGAAGCATTTCCTACGCGAAACGCGCGTCGGGTGCGTGGTGGGTGCCTGGACTGTTGATCTATGCTATTTGGGTAATTATGACTATCTTGTAAACCATTTTTGGGCTACTTTTATTGACACTAGTCATTTATATATGCAGCTATATTAGGATAAGGTATTTGTTGAGGCTATCTAGTGGTTCATATATATTTATATATCTGTGTATGTATCTTTGAGGCAGAGTCACTGCATATATTTATATTCTGATCTTATTAACAATATGTGTACTGTCATTTGTGATATTAATATATCTATATATATATATGAAATATCTGTTGGGTACCTTTATTATTTTCCATGTGATTATTATTTTTTGCTGCCTTTTGTATTTTATGCCCTTGGTTTTATATTATACTTACATATTACCTGTGGGAGCTCTACGTTAGATTATAATGTCTTCCTTTTTACTATTTAGTCCAGGCACTCCACTTTTTCCATCTGAGGTGTGTCTTTGATTTTATTATTGTTGTGTGTATTTGCTTTTATGGGTTATTATTAAAGCTTTGGCAATTTTCAACCTGGGCTGTGTGGTTGTTTGTTTGCCTTATCTCTATTGGTGCAGCTTACTGATTTTTAATCTATATGACTTATTGGTGTTTATTTTTTTATTTGACTGGGAACTCCACCACTCTTCCAAGGGGCATTGGTATTGTCTTTTTATTCCACTGGAACCTCCACGTCTCTTCCAAGGGGCATTAAAACCGTCTTGTTAAGCTACTGTGACCTTCACGTCTCTTCCAAGGGGCATAAAAATCGTCTTGTTAAGCTTCTGTGACCTCCACGTCTCTTCCAAGGGTCATTGATATTGTCTTTTTATTCCACTGTAACCTCCACCACTCTTCCAAGGGGTATTGATATTGTCTTTGTATTCGACTGGGACCTCCACCACTCTTCCAAGGGGCATTGATATTGTCTTTTTATTCCACTGGGACCTCCATGTCTCTTCCAAGGGGCATTAAAACCATCTTGTTAAACCACTCTGAACTTCACATCTCCTCCAAGGGGCATTAAAACCGTCTTTTTAAGCTACTGTGACCTCCACGTCTCCTCCAAGAGGCATCAAAGCCATCTTGTTAAGCTGCTGTGACCTCCACGTCTCTTCCAAGGGGCATTAAAACCATCTTGTTAAACCACTCTGAACTCCACAGCTCTTCCAAGGGGCATTGAAATGCTGTTTTTAATTACCTCCATTGCATTTCCTCCTAATTTTAGTCAGCTTTTGCTTTTCAATGCATAGGCGAACACTAAGGGAGACCCACTCCCCAATAATGGGTAGAGGGTTTTTAGTATGCTGTAATCCACGTCTGTTTCAAGGGGCATTGCAGTTCCTCATAATTTTTAGAAAGCCTTCCATTCACTGCTTAGGCCAACAATGTACAGGAGACCCAGTTGCTATAAATGGAAAAAACGGTTTAGTTAGGGCCCTCAGACCTCCATGTCACTTCCAAGAGGCATTGGAGTGCCTCGAAATTTTTGGTAGGCATTGCACTCACTATATGCCCTATAACTGTGTAGCCAAACCGCTCCTTTTGGTACAGAAACATATCCTACAAGACATGTGTGGTTGACTGGCCTGATATTGATGTGAATGGTCCCTGTTCCTCCTGCTCTTTCTCCTTTTCCACCACCTCATCCATTATTCATCACCTGAAGCTTTGTTTTAACGGGAGTCATAGAACTGGGATAGTAGCAGAAAACATCCAGCAATCCTCGGAGAAGGTAGGATATGCGCCAAAACGCTGACCACCTCAGACCTAGCCGCTACTACATACATGCTGTAACGGGTCTGGTAGGCGGAACCTCTGAGCTACTATACAAGGGGGCGGTCCTTGTAAGGGAGCGGGTGGCGACCAGGGAAGACGGGTAGGCAGTCACAGCAGGTGACCGGGACAGTCTCTGGGTGAACGGGCAGGAGGTCACGGCAAGTGACCTGGACAGTCTCTGGGTAAACGGGCAGGAGGTCACAGCAAGTGACCGGGGCAGTCTCTGGGTAAACGGGCAGGAGGTCACAGCAAGTGACCGGGGCAGTCTCTGGGTGAACGGGCAGGAGGTCACAGCAAGTGACCGGGACAGTCTCTGAGTATAGGGTAGGTACGACCTGTGACGGCTGAGCCTCCAGGTAGGCTAGCAGGCGGATGACAGATGAGTGCTCCCAGGTGAGCGGGCGAGAGTCTCTGGAAGAGCAGGTGGTCACAGCACGTGACGGCAGAGCCTCCAGGTAGGCAGGCAGGCAGGTAGCAGATGAGCGCTCCCAGGTGAGCGGGCGAGAGTCTCTGGAATAGCAGGTGGTCACAGCACGTGACGGCGGAGCCTCCAGGCAGGCTAGCAGGCAGGTAGCAGATGAGCGCTCCCAGGTGAGCGGGCGAGAGTCTCTGGAATAGCAGGTGGTCACAGCACGTGACGGCGGAGCCTCCAGGTAGGCAAGCAGGCAGGTAGCGGAGGAGCGCTCCCAGGTGAGCGGGCAAGCTGGTCCATAGACAGACTGACAGGAGTAGGAAGGCAGACCGTCAGACCTCAGGCTAGCAAGCAGGTAGCAGGAATATCAGGCAGGAAACAGACAGCAAACTGGCAGGACTCTGGCAGGAATCAGGCAGGTAACTGGCAACGGGACCTGAGGGCTGAAGCAGAGTAGTGAACAGTGCAACAACATTGCTCGGGCACCTCCATTTTGGAGGAGGTGCCTTATATATGGTGAAGTCCTCCGGCCATTGGCCGGGGACTCCTTAGGACGGCGCGCGCGGCCCCTTTAAGAGGGAGGGAGCGCGCGCGCGCGCGCCCTAAGCACAGTGGCCGGGAAGGAGCGCGCGCTGCGAGCAGAGCGGGAGGGGGACGCCAGGCTCGGAGCAGAGAGGTGAGGGGAACAGCGTCCCTGCCTAGCAGAGGGCAGGGACGCCGACGCTACAGTACCCCCCCCTTTAGGCCCCCCTTTTTTAGGCCAGACAGAAATTTAGCAAGGATGAGAGGGGCATGGATGTTCTCCCGGGGCTCCCACGTTCTCTCCTCAGGACCAAACCCCTTCCAATCTACCAGAAAAAAGGTTTTTCCTCTTACCCTTTTGGTGGCCAGAATGTTCTCTACCTCAAACTCGTTTTCAGCGGAAACCGGAGCAGGAGGCGTACCTGTAGACTTGGAAAAAGAGTTAAGTACCACGGGTTTGAGGAGAGATACATGGAAGGAGTTAGGGATCCGCAAGTTGGCCGGGAGTTTCAATTTATAGGCCACCGGGTTGATCTGACTGATGACCTCCAGAGGACCGATGAACCGAGGCCCTAACTTATAGGAAGGAATCTTGAGCCGGACATATTTGGACGAGAGCCAGACCTTATCCCCTGGACGGAATTGAGGAGGATCCAGACGTTTTTTGTCAGCATGTCTTTTCATACGCTCGGAAGACAGAAGGAGTGCGGACCGGGTACTCTCCCATGTGGAGGAAAATTTGTTAACAAGAGATTCCGCAGTCGGATTGTCCACCGAGGTGGAGACGGGAAATGGGATCCGAGGATGCTGACCGAAGACTACAAAAAACGGGGATTTGGAGGAAGATTCGCTCTCGTGATTGTTGTACGAGAATTCGGCCCATGGCAGGAGATCCACCCAGTCAGAATGGTGGGCATTAACGAAGTGCCGGAGGTAACTGGTCAGGATCTGATTGATCCGCTCCACTTGACCATTAGACTGTGGGTGGTAAGCGGAGGAGAAGTCCAGGGTGACGTCTAGCAATTTACAAGTGGCTCTCCAGAAACGAGAAGTGAACTGTACTCCACGATCCGACACGATGTGACGGGGCAGGCCATGAAGACGGAAGATGTGGCGGATAAAGTCTTTAGCCAGCTCGGGTGCAGACGGGAGGCCTGGCAGGGGAATGAAGTGAGCCATCTTGGAAAAGCGGTCAGCGACCACCCAAATGACCGTACAACCGGCAGAGACGGGAAGATCAGTTATGAAGTCCATCGCTATATGCTGCCAGGGGGCAGCAGGTACTGGCAGAGGAAGGAGGCGACCGGCTGGCAGGTGTCTCGGAACTTTGTTGCGGGCACAGGACACACAGGCAGAAACAAAGTCTATTACATCCTTGCGCAGGTTAGGCCACCAGTAGTGCCGGGAAATAAGCTGGAGGGTCTTTTTCTGACCGGCGTGGCCAGCTAGTTTAGACGAATGACCCCAGTGTAGGATCTTCTCCTGATCAGGTACCGATACGAACGTCTTACCGGGAGGGAGACGATTTAGACTCACGGGAGCCACCTGCATTACTCTGGCGGGATCGATGATATGTTTAGGTTCTTCCTCGAGATCAGATACCAGAAAGGATCGGGACAAGGCGTCTGCTTTGATGTTCTTGTCAGCCGGGCGAAAATGTAGAACAAAATCAAAGCGAGCAAAAAACAAGGACCACCGGGCTTGGCGCGGATTAAGTCTCTGGGCATGCTGGAGATAAGCCAAGTTCTTGTGGTCAGTGTAAATTATTACCGGATGAAGAGCCCCCTCGAGTAGGTAACGCCACTCCTCCAATGCCAGCTTGATGGCCAATAACTCTCGGTCTCCTATGGAGTAATTGCGTTCAGAAGAGGAGAAGAGTTTGGAGAAGAAGCCGCAAGTTACCATCCTCCCGGAAGAAGATTTTTGAGTAAGTACAGCTCCGGCTCCAGAGGAGGAGGCGTCAACCTCCAGAAAGAACTGCTTGTTGCCGTCCGGACGATGCAGCACCGGGGCGGAAGAGAAGGCCTGTTTTAAGGAAAGAAAAGCCTCCTCTGCTTCGGGCGGCCACTCTTTTGGATTAGTACCCTTACGGGTGAGCGCGGAAATTGGGGCAGTCCGGGAAGAGAAGTGCGGTATGAAGAGGCGGTAGTAGTTGGCGAAGCCCAGGAATCGCTGAATGGCCTTCAACCCCTCCGGTCGGGGCCATTTCTCGATGGCAGACAGTTTCTCTGGATCCATTCGTAGGCCGGTCTGAGAAATAATGTAGCCCAAAAACGGAAGCGAGGTCTGCTCAAAGAGGCACTTCTCATATTTAGCGAAGAGGTGGTTCTGTCTGAGCCTGAGCAGGACCTGACGAACGTCCCTCCGGTGAGTCTGGAGATCCGGAGAGAAGACCAAGATGTCGTCCAGGTACACCACAACGCAGGAGTAGAGAAGGTCCCGGAAGATGTCATTGACCAACTCTTGAAAGACGGCAGGAGCGTTACAGAGACCAAAGGGCATTACCAGATATTCATAGTGGCCGTCCCGGGTATTGAATGCAGTCTTCCATTCATCCCCTTGACGGATACGGACCAGGTTGTACGCCCCACGGAGGTCCAGTTTGGTGAAGACTCTAGCCCCCCTCAGGCGATCAAATAATTCTGGAATGAGCGGAAGGGGGTATTTATTCTTCACCGTGATCTGGTTAAGGCCTCTATAGTCTATACAGGGACGGAGAGAGCCGTCCTTCTTTTTTACGAAGAAGAAGCCTGCTCCCGCCGGGGAGGTAGATTTCCGGATGAATCCCCTGGCCAAATTCTCCTCAATATATTCGGACATCGACCGGGTCTCAGCAGCGGACAACGGGTAAATACGCCCACGGGGAGGAGTAGTACCGGGTAACAGGTCGATAGGACAGTCGTATGGTCTATGAGGGGGTAATGTCTCTGCCTCCTTTTTATTAAAGACATCAGCAAATGACCAATAGGGAATCGGAAGTCCAGGTAGATTAGTTGGGGTAGGAGAAGGATGGACGGGATGAACAGGAACCAAACAAGTCTTATGACAGTCCTGTCCCCAGCGAAGGACTTCTCCGGTCTGCCAGTCAAGCACGGGTGCATGTCTCTGGAGCCAAGGTAGACCTAGTAAGAGGGCGTGAGAGAGTCCAGGCAGAACATGAAAAGAGATGCTCTCAGAATGCAGCATTCCCACCTGCAGAGTTACGGATTCGGTGATGAGTTGGATGGGACGTGGTAAGAGGCCCCCATCCACAGCAGCGACAGATAATGGTACTGCCAGAGGTTTGGTGGGAATGCGGTATTTTTCTACCAGGGACTGTGAGAAAAGATTCCCGGCCGCTCCAGAGTCAAGTTGGGCTAGTTCGAAATAACGATTCTCCCCGCAGATAATAGAGACTGACAGTAGCAGAGATGGAGAGGATTTATTCTTGTCTAGGTTGACCTCTCTGAGCGAACCTAGACACAGGCGTTTCCCGACCTCTCCGGGCAGGTACGGATCTGGTGCTCCTTACTGCCACAGTAGAAGCAGCTCCCTTCAGCACGGCGTAAGTCCTGACGGGTTTTGACCATCTTGGTCTGGTCGACCTGCATAGGCTCAGGAGAGTGTACCTGGGGAGAGACGGATCTCTGAAAAGTAGGAGCTAGACGTGGAAACCTCCTCTCACGGGTGACCTCTTTGGCACGCTCCTGGAACCGTAGGTCAATCCGGGTGGCAAGAGTTATTAGGTCATCGAGAGTGGTAGGAATGTCCCGACCGGCAAGTTCATCTTTAATACGGCCGGACAGACCCTCCCAGAAGACGGATACCAGAGCGTCGTTATCCCAGGCCAGCTCCGAGGCAAGGGTACGGAACCGTATGGCATATTGGCCCACGGTGAGACTTCCCTGACGGAGGCGTAGCAGAGATGATGCGGATGAGGTCTTCCGTCCGGGTTCGTCGAAGACTTTCCGGAAAGCCATGAGAAAGGCAGGCAAGTCGGACACCAGGGGGTCTCCTCTCTCCCATAGAGGATTTAGCCAGGCCAGGGCCTCCCCGGTGAGATGGGACATGATGAAGGCAATTTTGGCCCGGTCGGAGTTAAACTGGTGGGACAGGAGTTCAAAGTGCAGGGTGCACTGATTTATGAAGCCCCGAGCCTGGGCGGAGTCGCCTCCGAAACGAGGAGGTGCAGAAAGCCGGGGTCCGGGGTAGGATACTATGGTATTGGTGGGCAGCGGAGCTGCCGGGTTGCGAGTCATGGCACTGGCGGTGGTTGCTGGTGGAGCAGTCAGAGTGTCCAGGCGAGAATTGACATTCCGCAGGTGACCCAGGATGGACTCCTGTTGGGACCTCTGACGGGACAGTTCATGACAGAGGTCCGAGAGCGAGGGAGCTTGGGTGCCACCGGGTTCCATGGCCCGAGCAAACTGTAACGGGTCTGGTAGGCGGAACCTCTGAGCTACTATACAAGGGGGCGGTCCTTGTAAGGGAGCGGGTGGCGACCAGGGAAGACGGGTAGGCAGTCACAGCAGGTGACCGGGACAGTCTCTGGGTGAACGGGCAGGAGGTCACGGCAAGTGACCGGGACAGTCTCTGGGTAAACGGGCAGGAGGTCACAGCAAGTGACCGGGGCAGTCTCTGGGTAAACGGGCAGGAGGTCACAGCAAGTGACCGGGGCAGTCTCTGGGTGAACGGGCAGGAGGTCACAGCAAGTGACCGGGACAGTCTCTGAGTATAGGGTAGGTACGACCTGTGACGGCTGAGCCTCCAGGTAGGCTAGCAGGCGGATGACAGATGAGTGCTCCCAGGTGAGCAGGCGAGAGTCTCTGGAAGAGCAGGTGGTCACAGCACGTGACGGCAGAGCCTCCAGGTAGGCAGGCAGGCAGGTAGCAGATGAGCGCTCCCAGGTGAGCGGGCGAGAGTCTCTGGAATAGCAGGTGGTCACAGCACGTGACGGCGGAGCCTCGAGGCAGGCTAGCAGGCAGGAAGCAGATGAGCGCTCCCAGGTGAGCGGGCGAGAGTCTCTGGAATAGCAGGTGGTCACAGCACGTGACGGCGGAGCCTCCAGGTAGGCAAGCAGGCAGGTAGCGGAGGAGCGCTCCCAGGTGAGCGGGCAAGCTGGTCCATAGACAGACTGACAGGAGTAGGAAGGCAGACCGTCGGACCTCAGGCTAGCAAGCAGGTAGCAGGAATATCAGGCAGGAAACAGACAGCAAACTGGCAGGACTCTGGCAGGAATCAGGCAGGTAACTGGCAACGGGACCTGAGGGCTGAAGCAGAGTAGTGAACAGTGCAACAACATTGCTCGGGCACCTCCATTTTGGAGGAGGTGCCTTATATATGGTGAAGTCCTCCGGCCATTGGCCGGGGACTCCTTAGGACGGGAAGGAGCGCGCGCTGCCAGCAGAGCGGGAGGGGGACGCCAGGCTCGGAGCAGAGAGGTGAGGGGAACAGCGTCCCTGCCTAGCAGAGGGCAGGGACGCCGACGCTACACATGCGCTTGCATTCCAAGGAACAGAGAGCTAAGGAGATGGATGGCCTCATGATCATGAATAATTTACTTGTTGTGTAGGAGGCCGACCACTGCTGCTGTCTACCTTCTGAACTTTGTGTTGAAGCCTGATTGACCCAGGACCCGCAATCCTCTATGTCTGGAGGACGTATTGCATCCCAGTGTCCAACTGTGTCCCAGCTTCCACAATATTAATCCAGTGTGAAGGCGTCAGTGAGATGGACCATCCCTGGCCACATTCACTTGTCCACGTGTTTGTGGTTAGGCTGTCCTTCCCACTAAATACACTGCTGAGGGCACAGGTAATGTTTTGGTATGCGTGCTTGTGTATAAGGCGCACTGGGACAAATAGGGGCGGCTGGGTACCGTTTATGGACACCCAGCCACCCCCAGGCTGCTGGGGACCATGTGTGGGCACCCGGCCGCGGGGCAGCTGGGGACCGAGTATGGATACCAGGCCGCCGATGCAGCCATGACGTGGTGGCCAGATTCCGCCTCCACATGCCTAAAAGGCCCAATTTCAAGTGCAAGCAAGCATTGCAGCCTGGGAGTGGGTGGGTGGCAGGCTGCATACTTCCGCTTGCATTGCAAGGAATGGGGAAGGTACAATTGAACACTGCCCTGGGACAAGGACTTGAACGGGGATAGTTGCAAGTCTGCAACGACAGGTGCAGGGCGGGAGGCATCTTCGCATGTGCCATGAACAGGGGGTTGGTGTGCACACACTACAGCGGAATAGGCTGTCCTTCCCACTAAATGCACTGGGGAGGGCACAGGTAATGTTTTGGTATGCACGCTTGAGTATAAGGCGCACCGGGACAAATAGGGGCGGCTGGGGACCGAGTATGGACACCGGGCCGCCCCCTGGAGGCTGGGGACTGAGTGTGGACACCCGGCCGCCGGGTGGCTGGGGAATGAGTATGGATACCAGGCCGCCGACGCAGCCATGACATGGTGGCCGGCGTCTGCCTCCACAAGCCTAAAAGGCCCCATTTCAAGTGCAAGCTAGCAGTATAGTATTGCAGCCTGCGGGTGGGTGGGTGGTTGGCTGCATATTTGCGCTTGCATTGCAAGGAATGGGGGAGGTACAATTGAACACTGCCCTGGGACAAGGACTTGCACGGGGATAGTTGCAAGTCTGCATCTTCTGATGCGGCAAGGATCACTTCTGATGGGCACACTTTTAGGCAGTGACCTGGGTGTCAGAGATGCTTCCAGGGGTCTTCCCCATGCTGTTCTCATATCTTTTCAGCACTGTATGCATGTGTCCCACAGCACATGGCCAGATAAGGTTGTAAAATGTTAAAATGACATTTCCCGGTGAATGCATTTGTCACAGTTGAAAGCAATACAAAAGTGCAAAAACGCATAAAAAATGCTACTTGTGAACATAGCCCAAGGTGTGGAGGAGTATTTTTGTTTTTGGATATTTATTTTACCTTATACACAAGTCTTTACCCTGGAAGGGATGTTCCTTAACATATTTCACAGGAAAACAGTTTCAGTTTCGTTTTTGAACAATTTATTGTGAGCCCGTAAAAATGGCTTAATACCTCTGACCACGTTGTTGGCCCCATATAATGCTCCATACAGAATAATGGACTCCATATAATGCTCCAGTCAGAATAACTGGCCCCATATAATGCTCGATACACTATAATGAGGCCCATATAATGCTCCATACAGAATAATGGGCCCCATATAATGCTCCGTACAGTATAATGGATCCCATATAATGCTCCATACAGAATAATGGGTCCCATATAATGCTCCATACAGAATAATGGGCCTCATATAATACTACATATAGAATAATGAACCCCATATAATGCTCGATACACTTTAATGAGGCCCATATAATGCTCCATACAGAATAATGGACCCCATATAATGCACCATACATAAAAATGGACCCCATATAATGCTTCATACAGAATAATGGACCACATATAATGCTCCGTACAGTATAATGGATCCCATATAATGCTCCATACAGAATAATGGACCCAATATAATGTTCCATACAGAAAAATGGACGCCATATAATGCTCCATACAGTATAATGGACCCCATATAATGCCCCATGCAAAATAATGGACCCCAAATAATGCTCCATACAGAATAATTGGCCCCATATAATGCTCCATACAGAATAATAGACCCTATATAATGCTTCATACAGAATAATGGGCCCCATATAATGCTCCATAACGAATAATGGACCACATGTAATGCTCCATACAAAATAATGGACCCCATATAATGCTCCATGCAGAATAATTGGCCCCATATAATGCTTCATAGAGAATAATGGTCCCCATGTAATACTCCATACAGAATAATGGGCCCCATATAATGCTCCATACAGAATAATGGGCCTCATATAATTATAAGACTACATACAGAATAATGGACCCCATAAAATGCTCCATACATAATAATGGGCCCAGGGGTCAGGGTTCCGACACTTGCCCGGGTGCCCTGGGTGCTGATGATGGTCCTGCCCCCCATGGTCCTCCATACAATATAATACACTTGCCATGGTCCTCCATCCAGTATAATGCTTCCCATGGTCCTCCAAACAGTATAATGCACCCCTAAAGTCCTCCATACAATATAATGCACCCCCATCATCCTCCATACAATATAAAGCACCCCTAATGGTCCTCCATACAATATAATGCATCCCGTATGGTCCTCTATACATTATAATGTATCCCCATGATTCTATATACAATATAATGCACTCCCTATGGTCCTCCATACAATATATTGCACCCCCCATGGTCATCCATACAGTATAATGCACCAATAATGGTCCTCCATACAATATAATTCACCCCTAATGGTCCTAATCATTCTCCATACAATATAATGCACTCCCTATGGTCCTTCATATAGTATAATGCAACCCCCATGGTCATCCATAAAGTATAATGCACCCACATTGTCCTCCAAAAAATATAATGTACCCCCATGGTCCTAAATACACTATAATTCACACCCATGGTCCTTCATACAATATAATGCACCCCATGGTCCTCAAATCAATATAATGCACCCACATGGTCCTCCATACACTTTAATGCACTCCCCAAGGTCCACCATACAATATAATGCATCTCTAATGGTTCTCCATGCAATATAATGCACTCCCCATGGTCCTTCATACAGTATAATGCACCCCCCATAGTCATCAGAAAAGTATAATGCACCCCCATGGTCCTCCATAAAATAAAATGCACCCTCCATGGTCCTTCATACAGTATAATTCACTCCCCATGGTCCTCCATACAATATAATGCATCTCGCATGGTTCTCTACACAATACAATGCACCCCTAATGGTCCTCCATACAATATAATGCATCCCCCATGGTTCTCCATACAATATAATGCACCCCTAATGGTCCTCCATACAATATAATGCATCCCTAATGATGCTAATGGTCCTCCATACAATACAATGCACTCCCCATGGTCCTCCATACAGTATAATGCACCCCCCATGCTCATCCATAAAGTATAATGCACCCCTCATGGTCCTCCATAAAATATAAGGAACCCCCCATGGTCCTTCATACAATATAATGCATCCTCATGGTCCTCCATACAATATAATGCACCCCATGGTCCTCCATACAATACAATGCACTCCCCATGGTCCTTCATACAGTATAATGCACCGCCCATAGTCATCAAAAAAGTATAATGCACCCCCATGGTCCTCCATAAAATAAAATGCACCCTCCATGGTCCTTCATACAGTATAATTCACTCCCCATGGTCCTCCATACAATATAATGCATCTCGCATTGTTCTCTACACAATACAATGCTCCCCTAATGGTCCTCCATACAATATAATGCATCCCCCATGGTTCTCCATACAATATAATGCACCCCTAATGGTCCTTCATACAATATAATGCATCCCTAATGATGCTAATGGTCCTCCATACAATACAATGCACTCCCCATGGTCCTCCATACAGTATAATGCACCCCCCATGCTCATCCATAAAGTATAATGCACCCCTCATGGTCCTCCATAAAATATAAGGAACCCCCCATGGTCCTTCATACAATATAATGCATCCTCATGGTCCTCCATACAATATAATGCACCCCATCTTCCTGCATGCAATATAATGCACTCCACATGGTCCTCCATACAATATAATGCACCCCTAATGGTCCTCCATACAATATAATGCACCCCTAATGGTTCTAATGGTCCTCCATACAATATATTGCACTCCCCATGGTCCTCCATACAGTACAATGCAACCCCCATGGTCATCCATAAAGTATAATGCACTCCCATTGTCCTCCAAAAAATATAATGTACCCCCCATGGTCCTAAATACACTATAATTCACACCCATGGTCCTTCATACAATATAATGCACCCCATGGTCCTCAAATCAATATAATGCACCCACATGGTCCTCCATACACTTTAATGCACTCCCCAAGGTCCACCATACAATATAATGCATCTCTAATGGTTCTCCATGCAATATAATGCACTCCCCATGGTCCTTCATACAGTATAATGCACCCCCATAGTCATCAAAAAAGTATAATGCACCCCCTTGGTCCTCCATAAAATAAAATGCACCCTCCATGGTCCTTCATACAGTATAATTCACTCCCCATGGTCCTCCATACAATATAATGCATCTCGCATGGTTCTCTACACAATACAATGCACCCCTAATGGTCCTCCATACAATATAATGCATCCCCCATGGTTCTCCATACAATATAATGCACCCCTAATGGTCCTCCATACAATATAATGCATCCCTAATGATGCTAATGGTCCTCCATACAATATAATGCACTCCCCAACGTCCTCCATACAGTATAATGCACCCCCATGCTCATCCATAAAGTATAATGCAACCCTCATGGTCCTCCATAACATATAAGGAACCCCCCATGGTCCTTCATACAATATAATGCATCCTCATGGTCCTCCATACAATATAATGCACCCCATGGTCCTTCATACAATATAATGTATCTCCCATGGCCCTCCTTACAATATAATGCATCCCCATGGTCCTAGATACATTATAATGTACCCCTATGGTCCTCCATAAAATCTAATGCATTCCCCATGATCCTCCATACAATATAATGCACCCCAATGGTCCTTCATACAATATAATGCACCCCCATGGTCCTCCAAACAATATAATGCACTCCCCATGGTCCTCCATACTGTATAATGTACCCTCATGGCTCTACATACAATATAATGCACTTTCCAAGGTCCTCAATACGATATAATGCACTCCCCATGGCCTTCATACAGAATAAAGTATCCCCATGGACCTTTATACAATATAATGCACTCCCCATGGTCCTCCATGCAATATAATGCACTACCCATGGTACTCCATACAATATAATGCACACCCCATGGTCCTCCATACAGTATAATGCACCCTCATGGATCTACATACAATATAATGCACTTTCGAAGGATCTCAATACCATATAATGCACTCCCTATGGCCTTCATACAGAATAAAGTATCCTCCATGGTCCTTCATACAATATAATGCACTCCCCATAGTCCTCCATACAATATAATGCACTCCCCATGGTCCTCCATACAGTATAATGCACGCCACATGGTCCTTCATACAGTACAATGCACCACCCATGGTCTCTAATACAATATAAAGCACCCCCATGGTCCTCCACACAGTATAATGCCCTCCCCAGGGTCCTCCACACAATATAATGTACTCCCCATGGTCATCCATACAGTATAATGCACCCCCATGGTCTTCCATACAATATAAAGCAATCCCCATGGTCCTCCATACAGTATAATGCACCCCCCATGGTCCTCCATACAATATAATGCACTTCTCATGGTCCTCCATATAATAGAATGCACTCCCCATGGTCCTCCATACAGTATAATGCACCCCCATGGTACTTCATACAATATAATGCACCCCCATGGCCCCCCATACAATAAAATTCACTCCCCAGGTCCTCCATACAATATCATGCACTCCCCATGGTCCTCCATACAATATATTGCACCCCCACATGGTCATCCATTCAAAATTCTGCACCCCTAATGGTCCTCCTTACATTACAATGCACCCCTAATGGTCCTCCATACAATATAATGCACTCTCCATGGTCTTCCATACAGTATAATGCACCCCCCATGGTCCTCCATAAAATATATTGAGCCCCTCATGGTCCTCCATACACTATAATTCACTTCTCATGGTTCTCCATACAATATAACGCATCCCATGGTCCTCCATACAATATAATGCACCCCATGTTCTTCCATACAATATAATGCACCCCCCATGGTCCTCCATAAAATATATTGAGCCCCTCATGGTCCTCCATACACTATAATTCACTTCTCATGGTTCTCCATACAATATAACGCACCCCATGGTCCTCCATACAATATAATTATTATTATTATTTATTATTATAGCGTCATTTATTCCATGGCGCTTTACATGTGATAGGGATATACATAACAAAAGCATTTACATAATCTTAACAAAACGAGTCAGCGACTGGTACAGGACGAGCGAGGACCCTGCCCGCGAGGGCTCACAGTCTACAAGGGATGGGTGAGGAAACAGTAGGTGAGGGTAGAGCTGGTCGTGCAGTGGTGTTTATTGCAGGTTGTAGGCTTGTCGGAAGAGGTGGGTCTTCAGGTTCCTTTTGAAGGTTTCCACGGTCGGCGAGAGTCTGATATGTTGGGGTAGAGAGTTCCAGAGTAGGGGGGAAGCACGGGAGAAATCTTGTATACGATTGTGGGAGGAGGAGATAAGAGGGGAGTAGAGCAGGAGATCTTGTGAGGATCGGAGGTTGCGTGCAGGTAAGTACCGGGAGACTAGGTCACAGATGTATGGGGGAGACAGGTTGTGGATGGCTTTGTATGCCATGGTTAGAGTTTTGAACTGAATTCTCTGGGCAATGGGGAGCCAGTGAAGGGATTGACAGAGAGGAGAGGCCGGGGAATAGCGGGGGGACAGGTGGATTAGTCGAGCAGCAGAGTTTAGGATAGATTGGAGAGGTGCAAGAGTGTTGGAAGGGATGCCACGGAGCAGGAGGTTGCAGTAGTCGAGGCGGGATATGATGAGGGCATGCACTAGTGTTTTTGCAGAGTCTTTGCTGAGGAATGCACGGATCCGGGAGATGTTTTTGAGTTGGAGTCGGCAGGAGGTGGAAAGGGCTTGGATATGTGGCTTGAAGGAGAGATCAGAGTCCAGGGTTACCCCAAGGCAGCGAGCTTGTGGGACTGGGGAGAGTGAACAGCCATTGACGTTGATGGATAGGTCGGATGGGGGATGTGAATGAGAGGGTGGAAAGATGATGAACTCTGTTTTATCCATGTTGAGTTTTAGAAACCTGTCGGAGAAGAAGGATGAGATGGCGGACAGACATTGTGGGATTCTGGTTAGTAGGGAGGAGATATCGGGTCCAGAGAGGTAGATCTGTGTGTCGTCAGCATAGAGGTGATACTGAAAGCCGTGAGACTCTATGAGCTGTCCCAGGCCGAAGGTGTAGATGAAGAAGAGCAGAGGTCCTAGAACTGAACCTTGGGGGACACCGACAGATAGGGGGCGAGATGAGGAGGTGGTGCGTGAGTGGGAGACGCTGAATGTCCTGTCTGTTAAGTATGAGGAGATCCAAGATAGAGCCAAGTCCGTGATGCCAAGAGATGAGAGAATCTGGAGTAAGAGGGAATGGTCCACTGTGTCAAAGGCAGATGACAGGTCCAGAAGGAGGAGGATGGAGTAGTGTTGCTTGGATTTGGCATTTAGTAGGTCATTGGTGACTTTGGTCAGGGCAGTTTCAGTCGAGTGATGCGGTCGGAAGCCAGATTGTAGACGGTCGAAGAGGGAGCAGGAGGAGAGGTGGGAGGACAGTTCAAGGTGGACATGTTGTTCTAGAAGTTTTGAGGCAAAGGGGAGGAGTGATATGGGGCGGTAGCTGGTCAGAGAGGAAGGGTCAAGGGAGGGCTTTTTGAGGATGGGTGTGATTGCGGCATGTTTGAAACATGAGGGGAAGACTCCGGTTGTTAGTGATAGATTGAAGAGGTGGGTTAGGGTTGGGATGAAGACTGTGGTGAGGTTAGTGATGAGGTGGGATGGGATTGGGTCAAGTTCGCAGGTGGTGAGGTGTGATTTGGAGAGTAAAGAGGAGACTTGACCTTCTGTAATGGTGGAGAAGTGGGGTTTGGAGGAGGAGGGTTGAGTAGATATGAGGAGGGGTTGCGTGGACTTTAGGCCAAAGTTTTGTCTGATGGTGTCAATCTTCTGTTTGAAGAATGAGGCAAAGTCGTCGGCTGAGATGAGAGAAGAGGGAGGAGGTGCTGGGGGACGAAGGAGAGAGTTGAAAGTGTTAAATAGCTGTTTAGGGTTGTGAGATAGGGAGGATATGAGAGATGAGAAGTAGGTTTGTTTTGCTGTAGTGAGTGCGGACTTGAAATTAGTGAGGGATTGCTTGAATGCGATGAAGTGCTCGATGGAGTGAGACCTTTTCCATCTCCGCTCCGCAACCCTGGAGGCCCGGCGCAGTTCTTTGGTAAGTTTAGTGTGCCAGGGTTGCCTGTTGAATGTGCGAGGTGTGGTGTGTGTGAGAGGGGCGATCGAGTCTAGAGCTGCAGCTATTGTGGTGTTATATGAAGCAGCAGCAACGTCTGCATCGTGTAAGGAATTTATGTCTGTGAGAGGAAGGAGGGATTCAGAGAGAGAGTGTAGGTCAAGGTGTTTGAGATTTCTGCGAGGGTGTGTGAGTTTGTGGAGTGGGGATTGTGCACCCGGAGAGGAGAGGGTAGAGAATGTGAGGAGGTTATGGTCAGAGAGAGGGAGTGGTGAGTTAGAGAGGTTAGATAGGGAACAGAGGCGGGTGAAGATGAGGTCCAGTGTGTGGCCATCTTTGTGGGTGGGTGTGGAAGACCATTGAGTGAGTCCAAAGGAGGAAGTGAGGGATAGGAGCTTAGAGACAGACGAGTGGGGAGTGTCAATGGGGATGTTGAAGTCACCCATTATGATAGTTGGGATGTCAGTGGAAAGGAAGTGAAGCAGCCAGGTAGTGAAATGGTCTAAGAAGGTGGTGGCTTGCCCTGGGGGTCGGTAAACGACGGCCAGTTGGAGGTTGGAGGGGGAATAAATGCGCACACAGTGCACCTCAAAAGAGGGGAGTGTAACGGAGGGTGGCAGTGGGATTTTGGTGAAAGCGCAGAGTTCTGATAGGAGGAAACCTACAACTCCACCATGTTTGCCATTGGGGCGGGGGGTGTGGGAAAGGTGGAATCCGCCATATGAAAGGGCAGCTGGGGAGGCTGTGTCAGAGGGGGTGAGCCAGGTTTCGGTGATGGCGAGGAAGGAGAGTTTGTTTGTAATGAAAAGATCGTGGATGAAGGAAAGTTTGTTGCAGACAGAGCGAGCGTTCCAGAGAGCTCCTGTTAGTATAGCTGAGGAGGCGGGTATTAGTTGGATGGGTATGAGGTTAGAAGGGTTGCAACAGTTTGAGGAAGGTCGTGGATAGGAGGTAGAAGTGACTGTGGGGATATGGCGAGGAGGACCAGGATTTGGAGAGATATCTCCAGCAGTGAGGAGGAGCAGAGAAAGTGTTAGCAGGTGGGAGGAAGAGAGAGCATGAGGTGGCTGTCTGTGTTTGGAGATCCAGGATTGAATGTTGAGGAATAATTTGGAGGAGGAGGTGAGATGAATGGGGAGAATAGAGGGAGAGATGAAGAGTTTCTTACTTGGTGTAGGGATTTGAGGGGTTATTAGAAAGTGGAGGACTATAGAGGAAAAAGTGAGAGCTAACAGAAACATAGTTAGTAGAGAGTAAGTGGTCAAAGTGTTGGTTACCTGACTCCTGCCCTGACTAACGGCCTCTGAAATAACTGCCACTTCTCTCCGAAGCCACTTTGCACAAGAAGACGCATGCACCCCTTACAGAGAGTCTAAATATATAGGCCACATTAAACTATATCAGGTGTAGGGCATTGTGGGAACGGCTTGTGGATAAATTAACAGCTGGTCATTTCAACAGGAGATGGCTGGGTGATCAAAGACAGAGCCAGGACGCAAGTCTCTGCAGTTTAGCACCTCTAAAAATCAGATAAGGTATATAGTGGGGAAAGGACAAGCATATGTGAATATTGATTGGAGTGGGACAGATGAAGCAGGGGAATTATGCAGAGCATGTACCAGAGAGATGGGTCAGCAGAGCATTAGATGACAGCATACATAGGAGCAGGGGAATTATGCAGAGCATGTACCAGAGAGATGGGTCAGCAGAGCATTAGATGACAGCATACATAGGAGAAGGGGAATTATGCAGAGCATGTACCAGAGAGATGGGTCAGCAGAGCATTAGATGACAGCATACATAGGAGCAGGGGAATTATGCAGAGCATGTACCAGAGAGATGGGTCAGCAGAGCATTAGATGACAGCATACATAGGAGCAGGGGAATTATGCAGAGCATGTACCAGAGAGATGGGTCAGCAGAGCATTAGATGACAGCATACATAGGAGCAGGGGAATTATGCAGAGCATGTACCAGAGAGATGGGTCAGCAGAGCATTAGATGACAGCATACATAGGAGCAGGGGAATTATGCAGAGCATGTACCAGAGAGATGGGTCAGCAGAGCATTAGATGACAGCATACATAGGAGCAGGGGAATTATGCAGAGCATGTACCAGAGAGATGGGTCAGCAGAGCATTAGATGACAGCATACATAGGAGCAGGGGAATTATGCAGAGCATGTACCAGAGAGATGGGTCAGCAGAGCATTAGATGACAGCATACATAGGAGCAGGGGAATTATGCAGAGCATGTACCAGAGAGATGGGTCAGCAGAGCATTAGATGACAGCATACATAGGAGCAGGGGAATTATGCAGAGCATGTACCAGAGAGATGGGTCAGCAGAGCATTAGATGACAGCATACATAGGAGCAGGGGAATTATGCAGAGCATGTACCAGAGAGATGGGTCAGCAGAGCATTAGATGACAGCATACATAGGAGCAGGGGAATTATGCAGAGCATGTACCAGAGAGATGGGTCAGCAGAGCATTAGATGACAGCATACATAGGAGCAGGGGAATTATGCAGAGCATGTACCAGAGAGATGGGTCAGCAGAGCATTAGATGACAGCATACATAGGAGCAGGGGAATTATGCAGAGCATGTACCAGAGAGATGGGTCAGCAGAGCATTAGATGACAGCATACATAGGAGCAGGGGAATTATGCAGAGCATGTACCAGAGAGATGGGTCAGCAGAGCATTAGATGACAGCATACATAGGAGCAGGGGAATTATGCAGAGCATGTACCAGAGAGATGGGTCAGCAGAGCATTAGATGACAGTATACATAGGAGCAGGGGAATTATGCAGAGCATGTACCAGAGAGATGGGTCAGCAGAGCATTAGATGACAGCATACATAGGAGCAGGGGAATTATGCAGAGCATGTACCAGAGAGATGGGTCAGCAGAGCATTAGATGACAGCATACATAGGAGCAGGGGAATTATGCAGAGCATGTACCAGAGAGATGGGTCAGCAGAGCATTAGATGACAGCATACATAGGAGCAGGGGAATTATGCAGAGCATGTACCAGAGAGATGGGTCAGCAGAGCATTAGATGACAGCATACATAGGAGCAGGGGAATTATGCAGAGCATGTACCAGAGAGATGGGTCAGCAGAGCATTAGATGACAGCATACATAGGAGCAGGGGAATTATGCAGAGCATGTACCAGAGAGATGGGTCAGCAGAGCATTAGATGACAGCATACATAGGAGCAGGGGAATTATGCAGAGCATGTACCAGAGAGATGGGTCAGCAGAGCATTAGATGACAGTGTGGCACCCCAGGGGTCTGGTTTCCACAGTAATAGCAATATTACGTCTGAGAGCAGGTGGGAGGTCTCTTGGTCAGGAATCCTATGCATGCCACACCTCCTGCCCAGTCCTGGGAGGGGAAGAACTTCCCCTATATAAAACTGGGGCTGAGGCAGGGTTAGGAGGTTAAGAAGAGGAGAAGAGGAGTCCCAGACAGAGACATAGTCTGGTCTGGAGAGGAGCAGCTATAGGAAAGAAAGATCAGGAGCTCAGTGGGAGCAGTGCTACAAGGAATCAGGGGCTGGCAGCTGTAGAGCTCGCCCTGATTGAAGAATTATCACCGGACCCGGAGTCCGAGGCTGTGGGGACGAATCCTTACCCAGCAGCAGAAACCGACCGGCAGGGGATTTCAGGTCCTCTGGCCAAGAAACCCGAAGGCACGGTCACACGCGTGGGACCAGCACCGCCGTCGTGGAGCGGAAGCTACCAGGAGGCCCCGAGTCACCGGCCATACGGGTGAGCACCACACGGTACACTCAGGGACGTGGGCTACTTTTACCCGCCTCTAGCAAGGTAGCCAGAAGAGTACAATTAGTTGGGGAGGCCTACAACTCCGCCTGGCCAGGGGAAATCCCATCTGCTCAAAGACTGACCAGGCCCCGATCGCTAGCCAGTACTCCGGGAGGGTCTATCTTTATCACCAGTAAAGACCCTGAACTACACCGCATCGTCTCTGAGTGGTTCCTGCTACCCCCATCATCCACGTCGGCTGCCCTGAGGCCATACCCCTCCCGTTGGGGGTTATACCATCTACGCTGCACAATCGTACCACCGGCCTCAGCGGTCTGCCCTGCAGCGGCAGCTCCATAGCTGCATTCTACGGGTGGCGTAGTCGTCCAACATCTACTGCTAATACTCAGCCACACAGTTTGACTCCCTGGGCACGGACCGGGTCACCGCCACGAGACTACTACCCCCAACAGGCCCGGCTCCGGGTAGTCCCCGCGTGCGCAACGCTACACCAAGTAGGCCCAGGGGCGCGTCAACTTTGGCGTAGTCGGCAGGATTTCGTGCCCGCAACCACCGGGTACTGCGTGCCTGAAAAAGACTGTTCAAACTTACCAGTGGTGAAGATTCCCGCCATCCGTGGAGGTTTCCCGCCATCCGGCGCCATCTTCTACCTTCTTCCCGCCATCCGCGAAGTTTTCCCGCCATCCGGCGCCATCTTCTGCCTTCTTCCCGCCATCCGTGGAGTTTTCCCGCCGTTGAACGCCATCTTGAAGACGCCGCGCGGGAAGAAGAGGGGCGTGGACTCCGAAAGCGCGCGAGAACTGAAGCCCCGCCTCACGTTCGGACGTTGCGTAAGGTCCTGGAAGGAGCCCAGCAGACGCCGACGTCACAGGAGCGCGACGGAAGGTCCTCGACCCTGACGATCCACTGCGGAGCCGCGGCCTACGGAAGAGGATCATCGCAAGGTAGGCCACGGTCCACTAGGGGGGAGGAGGATGTCGGATACGGAGGAGAGCTTCACTGCCTCAACCCCCGCCAGCGCCACCGCTGCTGCAGTCATGCCTTTCACCATGCCCTATATCCCGGGAGCAGCCTGGCTACCCCAGTACTCAGGGGAGTCACATACCCTGAATGACTTTAGAGAAAAGCTGGATAGCCTCTTCCAGGTGTACCCCCTCACAGAAGAGCAAAAAGTGAGCATCCTGGTGGCCCAACTAACCGGGGCAGCCCAAAGGGAGATAAAGTCCTGGCCACCTG
Source organism: Phyllobates terribilis (assembly GCF_046119375.1). Taxonomy (NCBI): domain Eukaryota; kingdom Metazoa; phylum Chordata; class Amphibia; order Anura; family Dendrobatidae; genus Phyllobates; species Phyllobates terribilis. The sequence continues at coordinate 215,020,425 of NW_027362769.1, read as the reverse complement.
GGAGGAGGACTGTCGCAGGGATATTAACCTGGCTGAAGGACACCTTTGATACCCGCACCTCAGCCGAGATTAAGCTTAGATTCTACGGGTGCAAACAGCGAGCACATGAGAATATAAGGGACTATGCACTAAACCTACAAGAGGCCCTAAGAGCCATTAAGCAGACCGACCCTGACGGCGTGGGAAATGAGGACAGGCTGTTGACCGAACAATTTATAGAGGGACTATATTGCAATGCCCACCGAACCCAGTTGCGGGCAATGGCCTTACAGGATCCTCATCTGGACTTTGCACAGTTCAAGGACAGAGCCATCCGGGTGCTCCGAGAACCGGCACCGGGTGGCGTGGTGACCCACAGGCGCCCTACTACCGCTTACCACCAGGAGGCGGCGCCCTTGTCGGCAGGGCCTGTGGGAGCTGACGCGCAGGCTTTGAACAATGGCCCGGCTCCAGACCTGCACCATCAGGTCCAAGAGCTAGCTAAAAGCGTTGCTGCGCTAACCCGAACTGTGCAGTCTTTACAGGTTTCTGCTCCAGGGAAGATCCAGCTGGCATCCGGACCGGAGGACATCCCGTGGCGTCGACCAAGGAGGACCCCACCGGCCAGAGGAAGACCCAGCGACCGATACAACGAGGACGGACAACCCATCTGCCGCCGCTGCAATCAACCCGGACATATGGCAAGGTACTGTCCTTTAAACTGGCACAACCTGGGGTAGAGGGCCAACCCCCAGGAATAAGATCACCAGGCCCATCGAACTGGCGTGACAAATATGTGGGAGGACGTCCAGTCTTGCCTGTGGTACTGGATGCCATTCCTATGAGTGCCCTACTGGACACCGGGTCACAGGTCACCACCATCCCGTACGTGCTCTTCAAGCAGTACTGGAATGACTCGGATATAACCCGCTATCCAGACGACGACTTGAGTATCATCGCCAGTAATGGTCAGCCCGTGCCACAGATCGGATTTAAAGAAATGACCATTAAAATCGGTAGAGTCGAACTGGCAGCACAGGGACTGATCATTGTAGACATTGACAAGCGCGAGAGTCACCCAAAGATAACTCTAGGAACTAATGTGATTGAAAATTGTCTTGCAGAGGTGATTTTCATTTTACAGCAGGTTGCCAAGAACGCCAGCTCCGGCCAGCAGCGAGTGCTCCAAAAAGAGATCCGGGCACTGATGCGACGGCAACAGGTGGAACTCTCCGGTGGTGAGATAGGAAGCGTGAGAATGTGTGACCCTTTCCCTATTGCCATGCCCCCGAAAAGTGAAATGATGATTTGGTGCCGGGCAGCTATTGGTCTGAGAGGTAGAGATTACCAGGCAATGGTAGAACCAGTCTACTCAGACAGTAGGCCCACCATTTTGACGGCACGGGGGGTGGTTGATGTACGCCATGGGAGGGTGCCCGTTCGCATAATAAATATCGGGAAGAGGGAAGTATACCTGCCCCGGTATGCCACGCTAGCCAAATTGTATACCATCGACCAAAATTCTGTACAGTCAGTGGAACCCTTGCCTCCATCTCACCTAGAGGAAGGTAACGGCTCTAAGAAACCAATGGAGGACTGGTGTCAGCAACTACATTTGGGAACTGACTCCACTCCCTCACACCAGAAACAGGGAGTCTATCGGGTGGTTCAAGAGTACGAGAGAGTGTTTAGTAAACACCCGTTAGACTTCGGGCGAGTAAAGGGGGTAGAACACCACATCCCCACGGGAGACCATCCTCCCATAAAGGAGAGATACCGACCAGTACCCCCTGCACATTACCAACACGCCAAGGGGATGCTTAGAGACATGAAGGAGGCTGGAGTAATCAGGGATAGCTGTAGCCCCTGGGCAGCTCCACTAGTCTTGGTCAAAAAGAAAGACAACACCATGAGAATGTGTGTAGATTACCGGAAAATTAACCGTATCACACACAAAGATGCGTACCCCTTACCAAGAATAGAGGAGTCTTTGGCTGCTTTAAAATCTGCTAACTTCTTCTCCACCTTGGATCTCACTAGCGGGTACTGGCAGGTTCCTGTAGCAGAGGCGGACCGGGAGAAGACCGCATTCACCACCCCGATGGGACTTAGCGAGTTTACCTGCATGCCGTTCGGACTCTGCAATGCACCAGGAACCTTCCAGTGATTGATGGAATGCTGTCTGGGACACCGAAACTTTGAGACGGTCCTGTTATACCTGGACGATGTCATCGTCTATTCCAAGACCTACGAGGATCACCTGAAACACCTGGCGGAAGTGTTCGAAGCTCTGGCAAGTTACGGCCTAAAGGTGAAACCCTCCAAGTGTCACCTCCTGAAGCCAAAGGTGCAGTACCTGGGACACGTGGTGAGTGCTGACGGAGTGGCTCCCGACCCTGATAAGATCACCGCAATTAAGGAATGGCCAAGCCCCTCCAGCGTAAAGGAAGTGAGGCAGTTCCTCGGGTTGGTAGGCTACTACCGAAGGTTCATTCCCGGTTTCACCAAAAAGGCAGCTCCTATGCAGGACCTCCTGATAGGCCAGTCCAGGAAGGCCAAGAACCAGAAGCCACCCTTCAGATGGGAGAAGCTGGAAGAAGAGTCCTTCCACCAGCTGAAGATGGCCCTCACGGGGGATGAAATCCTGGCGTACCCTGATTATAGCCAGCCCTTTATCCTCTACACCGACGCCAGTAACATCGGGCTAAGAGCCGTACTGTCCCAGATCCAGCAGGGGAAGGAACGGGTAATTGCTTACGCCAGCCGAAAACTGCGACCCACCGAAAGAAACCCTGAGAATTACAGCTCATTTAAGCTAGAGTTCCTGGCAGTGGTGTGGGCAGTCACCGAACGCTTTAAGCACTACCTCGCTGCTTCCCGGTTCACCGTGTACACGGATAACAACCCGTTGACACACCTGGACACTGCAAGACTCGGTGCCCTAGAGCAGAGATGGATGGCCCGCTTGTCCAACTATGAGTTTACAATCAAATACCGGGCAGGACGCTCCAATACCAACGCGGACGCCCTGTCCAGGATGCCGAACCTACCGGACGTAGGGGAAGATTCAGAGGAACTGGAAGAAGTTGAACTCCCCGCGTTCCACCGTCATGGGACTATCCAGTATTCCCACCGTGTAAGGAGTAAGCAATCCGCTACGTTCAACCCATTACCTCATTACAACTGGGCGGAGACGCAAGACAGTGACCCTGCTGTCCGACTGGTAAAGGAGATGCTGACTCGGCCAGATGCACGCCTTGACCCAGACGCTCCGGAGGAAGCCAAGCAACTGTGGGCTGAGAAGAGTCGACTGTTCCTTTACAAGGGGAAGTTGTGCCGCAGAATGGTTAACTCCCGGACGCATGAACTAATCTGGCAAGTAGTGGTGCCAAGAAGAGACGCAGCTATGGTGATGGAGGCATACCACGACGGAGCTGGGCACTTCGGATGGAAGAAGCTGGAGTTCCTGCTGCGCGGGCGGTTCCATTGGGTAGGCATGAGAGGAACCATCGAGAGGTGGTGCAGAGACTGTGGCCCATGCAACCTAAGAAGGAGGGACCGTGCCAGCCAGAAGACTCCCCTGCAGTCCATCATCACCAGACAGCCGTTGGAACTGGTAGCCTTGGATCATGTAAAATTGACCCCAAGCAGAAGTGGCTACGTCTACGCGTTAACCATCGTGGATCACTACTCCCGGTTCTTGGTTGTCGTCCCCGTCAAGGACTTAACGGCTCAAACAGCAGCTAGAGCCTTCCAGCAGCACTTCTGCCGTCCACACGGATACCCAGAGCAGGTGCTGACGGACCAGGGACCTGCCTTTGAAGCGGAGGTCTTCCAGGAGTTCTGCACCCTGTATGGCTGCCGGAAGATAAGAACAACACCCTATCACCCGCAAACTAATGGACTTTGTGAGAAAATGAACCAGGTGGTGATAGATCTTCTGAAAACATTGCCCCTGGAAGAACGTAGTCTGTGGCCTGAAAAGCTGCCCGACCTGGTGGACCTATACAACCACATCCCTGTAGGTTCCACCAACTGTACCCCGGCTTACCTAATGAGGGCGAGACCTGGTAAGCTTCCTGTTGATCTGAAGATGGGAGTCCTGACGCCCGAGGACACTTCACCAGAAGCAGACTGGGACACAGAGAGGCAGCAGCAGTACCGGAAAGTACAGGAGAGCGTGGAGCGAAGTCTCTGTCAAGCTAGGGAAAGACAAGAGAAAACTTACAACCAGTATGCTCCCGCTGTTCCCCTGGTGCCCGGAGAGCAGGTCTTGAAGAGGAAAAGACGGCTCCACAAGTTGGACGACCAGTGGGAGAAGGACCCGTACACCATACTGCCCTCAAGCCACGACAACCCAAAGATCTGTACAATCAGTAAAGACGGAGGGGAAACCACAGCCATTGTATCTCGGGATCACCTGAAGAAGTGTCCCGAACAGCTACGGAACCCTGAAGAAGAACAAGAAGACCCTCGACCCGCAGAGGAAGAGACAGAGACGGTCCGTACTGTACTTGGAGACTTCCCCCGGTCTTGGACTCAAGTCAATGGTGCTGTTGTGGTACCCGTCCTCACCTTCCTCCAACCAGCATCTCAAGTACCTACGGAGAAACAGGTAGAGCTGGAAGAGCAGCCGGTCCAGGAGGCAGAAGACCCCACACAAGCAGACCAGGAGAATCAACCCTCTGCTTATAGTGAGCCTGCCATACCTCTAGTGAGCCAAAGAGTCCTTAGACGGCTGCCCAGTTTACCCTTGACAGTTCCTACACCCTGTAGCTCAGGACCAGTCAGTCAGCTTCGTAGGTCCACTAGGGTTACTAGAGGCCAGCTGCCCATACGTTGGAGGATCTAAGTGTTTAGACTGTATTATTTGTATTCACTTGTTTTCTGTTACTTGTAAATAATTATGTGTTTCTAGTTATTTCATAGGAGTCTTTGGTGGATTTACCGGGAATCCTTTGTGCATATGGTTGGAGCGTAACCCAGGAACGGACTAAAGACTGTTAAGGACTCGGGGCAGGACAGACCCCTACCTGGTTACGTCTCCCTGTTTTTGGTGAAATGGACACCCTTGTTTTCTTGAAAAACTGCACCCGGTTGCGGACACGCCGCGACCATCCTAATGTTTTTCTTTATTGCGTTGTTTCTGTTTGTAATTTGTTATGTTACAAAAATATGTTTAGTCCCGGAGTACTAAATTTCACTAGGGGGGAATGTGGCACCCCAGGGGTCTGGTTTCCACAGTAATAGCAATATTACGTCTGAGAGCAGGTGGGAGGTCTCTTGGTCAGGAATCCTATGCATGCCACACCTCCTGCCCAGTCCTGGGAGGGGAAGAACTTCCCCTATATAAAACTGGGGCTGAGGCAGGGTTAGGGGGTTAAGAAGAGGAGAAGAGGAGTCCCAGACAGAGACATAGTCTGGTCTGGAGAGGAGCAGCTATAGGAAAGAAAGATCAGGAGCTCAGTGGGAGCAGTGCTACAAGGAATCAGGGGCTGGCAGCTGTAGAGCTCGCCCTGATTGAAGAATTATCACCGGACCCGGAGTCCGAGGCTGTGGGGACGAATCCTTACCCAGCAGCAGAAACAGACCGGCAGGGGATTTCAGGTCCTCTGGCCAAGAAACCCGAAGGCACGGTCACACACGTGGGACCAGCACCGCCGTCGTGGAGCGGAAGCTACCAGGAGGCCCCGAGTCACCGGCCATACGGGTGAGCACCACACGGTACACTCAGGGACGTGGGCTACTTTTACCCGCCTCTAGCAAGGTAGCCAGAAGAGTACAATTAGTTGTGGAGGCCTACAACTCCGCCTGGCCAGGGGAAATCCCATCTGCTCAAAGACTGACCAGGCCCCGATCGCTAGCCAGTACTCCGGGAGGGTCTATCTTTATCACCAGTAAAGACCCTGAACTACACCGCATCGTCTCTGAGTGGTTCCTGCTACCCCCATCATCCACGTCGGCTGCCCTGAGGCCATACCCCTCCCGTTGGGGGTTATACCATCTACGCTGCACAATCGTACCACCGGCCTCAGCGGTCTGCCCTGCTGCGGCAGCTCCATAGCTGCATTCAACGGGTGGCGTAGTCGTCCAACATCTACTGCTAATACTCAGCCACACAGTTTGACTCCCTGGGCACGGACCGGGTCACCGCCACGAGACTACTACACCCAACAGGCCCGGCTCCGGGTAGTCCCCGCGTGCGCAACGCTACACCAAGTAGGCCCAGGGGCGCGTCAACAGCATACATAGGAGCAGGGGAATTATGCAGAGCATGTACCAGAGAGATGGGTCAGCAGAGCATTAGATGACAGCATACATAGGAGCAGGGGAATTATGCAGAGCATGTACCAGAGAGATGGGTCAGCAGAGCATTAGATGACAGCATACATAGGAGCAGGGGAATTATGCAGAGCATGTACCAGAGAGATGGGTCAGCAGAGCATTAGATGACAGCATACATAGGAGCAGGGGAATTATGCAGAGCATGTACCAGAGAGATGGGTCAGCAGAGCATTAGATGACAGCATACATAGGAGCAGGGGAATTATGCAGAGCATGTACCAGAGAGATGGGTCAGCAGAGCATTAGATGACAGCATACATAGGAGCAGGGGAATTATGCAGAGCATGTACCAGAGAGATGGGTCAGCAGAGCATTAGATGACAGCATACATAGGAGTAGGGGAATTATGCAGAGCATGTACCAGAGAGATGGGTCAGCAGAGCATTAGATGACAGCATACATAGGAGCAGGGGAATTATGCAGAGCATGTACCAGAGAGATGGGTCAGCAGAGCATTAGATGACAGCATACATAGGAGCAGGGGAATTATGCAGAGCATGTACCAGAGAGATGGGTCAGCAGAGCATTAGATGACAGCATACATAGGAGCAGGGGAATTATGCAGAGCATGTACCAGAGAGATGGGTCAGCAGAGCATTAGATGACAGCATACATAGGAGCAGGGGAATTATGCAGAGCATGTACCTGTGGAAAGAGAAGAAGAAGACGAATGTTAGTCCATGGCCTCTGAAATAACGGCCACTTCTCTCCGAAGCCACTTTGCACAAGAAGACGCGTGCACATATAATGCACCCCCATGTTCCTCTATACAATATAATGCACCCCAATGGTCCTCTATACAATATAATGCACCCCTAATGGTCCTCCATACTGTATAATGCATCTCCCATGGCCCTCCAAACAATATAATGCATCCCCATGGTCCTCCATACAATATAATGCACCCCCATGGTCCTCCATACAATTTAATGCACCCCAGTGGTCCTCTATGCAATATAATGCACCCCTAATTGTTCTCCATACAGTATAATGCATCTCCCATTGTCCTCCATACAATATAATGCATTCCCATGGTCCTCTATACCATATAATGCACCCCATGGTCTTCCATACTTTAAAATGCACCCCTATGGTCCTCCATATACTATAATGCACCCCCATGGTCCTCCATACAATATACTGCACTCCACATGGTCAACCATACAGTATAATACACCCCCCAAGGCCCTCCATACAATTTAATGCACCCCATGGTCCTCCATACAATATAATGTATCTCCCATGGTCTTCCATATAATATAATGCATCCCCATGGTCCTCCATACATTATAATGCACCCCCATGGTCCTCCATAAAATATAATGCATTCCCCATTATCTTCCATACAATACAATGCACCCCCATGGTCCTTCATACAATATCATGCACTCCCTATGGTCCTCCATACAATATATTGTACCCCCACATGGTCATCGATACAAAATTATGCACCCCTAATGGTCCTCCTTACATGACAATGCACCCCTAATTGTCCGCCATACAATATAATGCATCCCCATGGTCCTCTATACAATATAATGCACCCCATGGTCCTCCAAACATTAAAATGCACCCCTATGGTCCTCCATACAATACAATGCACCCCCATGGTATCCCATACAATAATATGCACTCCCCTGGTCATCCATACAGTATAATGCACCCCCCATGGCCATCCATACAATATAATGCACCACATGGTCCTCGATACAGTATAATGCTCCCCCCATGGTCCTCCATACAATATAATGAGCCCCCATGGTCCTCCATACAATATAATGCACTCCCTATGGTCTACCATACAGTATAATGCACTCCATGGTCATCCGTAAAGTATAATGTACCCTCTATGGTCCTCCATAAAATATAATGAACCCCTCATGGTCCTCCATACACTATAATTCATTCCCCATGGTCATCCATACAATATAATGCACCCCCATGGTCCTTCATATTTTGCAACCACACATTGTCATCCATACAAAATTATGAACCCCTTATGGTCCTCCATACATTATAATGCACCCCTAATGGTCCTCCATACAATATAATGCACTCCCCATGGTCTACCATACAGTATAATGCCTCCCCATGGTCATCCATAAAGTATAATGCACCCCCTACGGTCCTCCATAAAATATAATGAACCGCTCATGGTCCTCCATACGCTATAATTCACTTCCCATGGTGCTCCATACAATATAATGCACCCCCATGGTCCTCCATACATTATCATGCACCCCCATGGTCCTCCATACAATATAATGCACTCCACATGGTCATCCATACAATATAATGCACCCCCATGGTCCTTCATACAATATAATGCACCCCCATGGTCCTCCATACAATATAATGCATCCCCATGTTCCTCCATACAGTATAATGCACCCCCCTTAGTCCTCCATACAACATCATGCACTCCCCATGGTCCTCCATACAGTATAATGCACCCTCCATGGTCCTCCACACAATATCATGCACTCCCCATGGTCCTCCATACAATATATTGCACCCCCACATGGTCATCCATACAAAATTCTGCACCCTTAATGGTCCTTCATACATTGTAATGCACTCCCAATAGTCCTCCATACAATATAATGCACTCCCCATGGTCTTCCATACAGTATAATGCACCCCCATTGTCATCCTTAAAGTATAATGCACACCCCCATGGTCCTCCATACAATATAATGCAGCCCCATGGTCCCCCATACAATAAAATGCACTCCCCATGGTCATCCATACATTATAATGCACCCCCATGGCCCTCCACACAATATAATGCACCCCATGGTCCTCTATACAATATAATGTATCTCCCATGGTCCTCCATACAGTATAATGCACCCCCATTGTCCTCCATAAAATATAATGCATTCCCCATGATCCTCCATACAATATAATGCACCCCCATGGTCCTTCATACAATATAATGCACTCCCCATTGTCCTCCATTCAGTATAATGTACCCCCCATGGTCCTGCATACAATATAATGCACTTCCCATGGTCCTCCATACAATATAATGCACTCCACATGGTCATCCATACAATATAATGCACCCCCATGGTCCTTCATACAATATAATGCACCCCCATGGTCCTCCATACAATATAATGCATCCCCATGTTCCTCCATACAGTATAATGCACCCCCCTTAGTCCTCCATACAATATCATGCACTCCACATGGTCCTCCATACAGTATAATGCACCCTCCATGGTCCTCCACACAATATCATGCACTCCCCATGGTCCTCCATACAATATATTGCACCCCCACATGGTCATCCATACAAAATTCTGCATCCTTAATGGTCCTCCATACATTGTAATGCACTCCTAATAGTCCTCCATACAATATAATGCACTCCCCATGGTCTTCCATACAGTATAATGCACCCCCATTGTCATCCTTAAAGTTTAATGCACACCCCCATAGTCCTCCATAAAATATAATGAACCCCTCATGTTCCTCCATACACTATAATTCACTTCTCATAGTCTTCCATACAATATAATGCACCCCATGGTCCTCCATACAATATTATGCACCCCTAATGGTCCTCCATAAAGTATAATGCATCTCCTATGGTCCTCCATACAATATAATGCACCCCCATGGTCCCCCATACAATAAAATGCACTCCCCATGGTCATCCATACATTATAATGCACCCCCCATGGCCCTCCATACAATGTAATGCACCCCATGGTCCTCTATACAATATAATGTATCTCCCATGGTCCTCCATACAGTATAATGCACCCCCATGGTCCTCCATAAAATATAATGCATTCCCCATGATCCTCCATACAATATAATGCACCCCCATGGTCCTTCATACAATATAATGCACTCCCCATTGTCCTCCATTCAGTATAATGTACCCCCCATGGTCCTGCATACAATATAATGCACTTCCCATGGTCCTCAATACAATATAATGCACTCCCCATGGTACTTCATACAGTATAATATACCCCCATGATCCTTCATACAATATAATGTACTCCCCATGGTCTTCCATACAATATAATGCACTGCCCATGGTTCTCCATACAATATAATGCACTCCCCATGGTCCTCCATAAAGTATAATGCACTCCACATGGTCCTCCATACAGTATTATGCACCCCCCATGGTCCTTCATACAATATAAAGCACTCCACATGGACCTCCATACAGTATAATGCCCTCCCCATGGTCCTCCATACAATATAATGTACTCCCCATGGTCCTTCATACAGTATAATGCACCCCATGGTCCTCCATACAATATAATGCACTCCCCATGGTCCTCCATAAAGTATAATGCACCCCTCATGGTCCTCCATACCATATAATGCACTTCCCATGGTCCACTGTTATGCACACGCCCGGGCTAAGCGGCGTGTGCGTGGGATTGGTAGTGATTCCACTGGACCGTGCCGGAGAGTGAATGCCTGGAGGGGCGTGACTAAGTATTCACCCGATCCGACCAGGGTCGCACGACGGCATACGACGCCAGTGCACCAAGGAGGAACCGAGCAGAGGGACCAGGTGCTACTCCAGGACAGACCCCGGACACGGCTGTTGACCCACACAGGGGAATACAGGAACAGGCTGGTAGGCTGGCACACAGACTGGAGGGTATAGGCAGGCACGACTGGTATGCAGGCAGGCGGGTATGCAGGCAGGGGGGTAAAGGCAAGCACAGCTAGAGTGCAGACAGGGAGGCACTAGCAGGTAGGAACACAGGCGGGATAGGACCCAGTACACACCGGGACTCAGGAACAATACAGGCAGAGGGTTACAGGCAAGCACAGCTAGAGTGCCGACAAGGCTGAGCAGGGAGGACAGGGCTCTGTTCACACGGAACAGACAGGAAGGGAAAGACAGAGCCAGATACTCACACAGTACTTGCAGAGACAACAAGCAGGAGTTAGGTACGAGTTCAGACTCTGCAGAAAAAGGAAGGGAACGGACATAGAGGCAAAACAGGTAAAGGACAGGAGAGAGTTCAGACTGGAACTGAGTGTACGGAGGAGACCGACACTGCAGAGGGATACAGGAGCGGGTCTGGGAATATGGCCCCCAGAGAGGCGGAACGAACAGGCAAGGAGCGTGTTCAGACAGGACAGACCAGACACAGGAGCGGGTCTAGGAAAACGGCCACTAGAAGGCGAGAGGAACAGGCTAGGAGCGAGTTCAGACAGGTCAGACAAGATACAGGAACGGGTCTAGGTAATCGGCCCCTAGAAGGCAGGAGGAACAGGCTAGGAGCGTGTTCAGACAGGACTGACAAGAGACAGGAGCGGGTCTAGGTAATCGGCCCCTAGAAGGCGGGGGGAACAGGCTAGGAGCGTGTTCAGACAGGACAGACAAGATACACAGAAAGGACTCAGTTCAGACACGGGAACTAATACCGCAAAGCAGGAGACATACAGGACTCAGTTCAGACACGGGAACTAATACCGCAAAGCAGGAGACATACAGGACACAGTTCAGACAGGCCTGGAAATACAGCCTCCAGGAAAGGCAGACAAGGAAACAAAGGACGGGACCTGGCACCTTCAGAGTGCAAGCACACACTGAAGGAAACACTTATGCTCAGGCAGGGATAGAAGGGAGCTGCTGAGCTATATACCAAGTGACAGACAGCAATAGGCTGAGGACGCACAAGGGGAGTGACCCACAGCAGGTACAAAAGGCAGGAAGTGATCGGGCGCCGCCCTTAAGCAGCAGAAACAGACACAAACAGACAGCATGGAGGGAAGCCAGAGAGACATTCTGGACAGGAGATCAAGTGCGCCCTCTTGCACAGTGGGAGATGGACCACCATGCAAGGACGCCGCCAGGTATGTTACAGTACCTCCCCCCTTACGCCCCCTCTTCTTCAGGCCTGCCAGAATCTTCCGCAGGGAATTCGAGGGCCAGTCGTTCACTGGGTTGGAGGGGGACAGAGACTTAAGGGTAATCTCTGCTTCGAGGTACATCTTGTCAAGCTCACAGGAAGAAATAGACGGGTTATCAGGTACATAATGAGGAAAAGTCACTGTCTCTTTGTTATCTGGTGGTATCCCGGAGGATTCAGGAAACAACTGGAGGTCCTCCGCCGGGTCAGAAGAGTGCAGAGGCTCAGAGAAAACAACTGCTTCAGAGTACACTAGGTCGGACTCACTGGAGGAAGCAGGCGAGGTATCGGGTACCGAGTATAGGAAAGTCTCTGTCCATTCACCACCAGGTGGCACCCCGAAGGGTTCTGGACACAGCTGGCGGTCCTCCGCCTGGTCAGAGGGGTGTAGAGACTCACGGGTAACCTCTTCTTCAGAGTACACTAGGTCGGACTCACTGGAGGAAGCAGGCGAGGTATCGGGTACCGAGTATAGGAAAGTCTCTGTCCATTCACCACCAGGTGGCACCCCGAAGGGTTCTGGAGACAGCTGGCGGTCCTCCGCCTGGTCAGAGGGGTGTAGAGACTCACGGGTAACCTCTGCTTCAGAGTACACTAGGTCGGACTCACTGGACGAAGCAAGCGAGGTATCAGATCCAGGATATAGGAAAGTCTCTGTCCATTCACCACCAGGTGGCACCCCGAAGGATTCTGAACACAACTGGAGGTCCTCCGCCTGGTCGGAGGGGTGTAGAGACTCAGGAGTAACCTCTGCTTCGGAGTACACTAAGTTGGACTCACTGGACGAAGCGAGCGAGGTATCAGGTACAGAGTATAGGAAAGTCTCTGTCCTTTCGCTACCAGGTAGCACCCCGAAGGGTTCAGGAGACAACTGGAGATCCTCCGCCTGGTCGGAGGGGTGTAGAGACTCGGAGGTAACTACCACTTTGGGGTACCCATTGTCAGGCTCACAGGACGAAGCGGACAAAGTATTGAGTACCGGGTGTAGAGAAGTCTCTCTCCATTTGTCATCGAGTGGTATCCCGGAGGGTTCAGGAGGCAACAGGGGATCCTCCGCCAGGTAGTAGAGGTGCACAGACTCTGAGGTAACCACAGCTTTGGAGCATCCTTGGACATGCACACCGGTTAAAGAGAAAGAAGCATCTGATGCCGGGTGCAGGAAGTTCTCCTGTGTGGAGTCTGGATGGGCAGAAGTCTCTTCGGCCAGGAGAACTGGTGCACTACCCACGCACATTACCCATTGGGGTTTCTCCGGGATACAGGGAGATGAAGCTTCAGTAGGGACTTCAAGGTTGGGGTCAGGAGGTCTCAGGGAGGACAGACCCTGGCGTGACGGCTTGCCTCTAAGTCTAGCACGTCTGGGCTGCCTCTTGAGGTTGAGAGAAGTATTCCGGAAAGCGTAGTCACCCTGTGAGGATTCTGGGTGGGCAGTAGTCTCATTGGGCTGGAGGACTATTGCGCTACCCACACACATTACCCGTCGGGGCTGCTCCGGGATATTGGGAAGTGAAGCTTCAGCAGGGGCTTCAGAGTTAGGGTCCTCGAAGACCATACGAAAGGCCACCAGGAAGGCCTGCAGGTCCCGGAGGATCGGATCCTGTGTTTCATATAGGGGGTTGATCCATTCCAAGGCATCACCCGCCAGGTAAGACATCATAAAGGCCACTTTAGCCCAATCCGAAGGAAAATAAAGAGGGTAGGCCTTAAAGTGTAACATGCATTGCTCCACAAATGCACGACACTGTCTTGGATCCCCATAGTAACGTGGCGGATCCGCAGGAACGAGAGCTGATAGATCCATCTGGACGGTGCGTAATTCGCCTGGAACTCAGCTAAGGGAAAAAAAATTTATTTATTTATTTTAATGCATATATTCGCTGGAAAACTTCTCAGAGGGCGAAGGCCGTGGGGCTCAACGGGAACCATGGCCTGAGCATGCTGTTATGCACACGCCCGGGCTAAGCGGCGTGTGCGTGGGATTGGTAGTGATTCCACTGGACCGTGCCGGAGAGTGAATGCCTAGAGGGGCGTGACTAAGTATTCACCCGATCCGACCAGGGTCGCACGACGGCATACGACGCCAGTGCACCAAGGAGGAACCGAGCAGAGGGACCAGGTGCTACTCCAGGACAGACCCCGGACACGGCTGTTGACCCACACAGGGGAATACAGGAACAGGCTGGTAGGCTGGCACACAGACTGGAGGGTATAGGCAGGCACGACTGGTATGCAGGCAGGCGGGTATGCAGGCAGGGGGGTAAAGGCAAGCACAGCTAGAGTGCAGACAGGGAGGCACTAGCAGGTAGGAACACAGGCGGGATAGGACCCAGTACACACCGGGACTCAGGAACAATACAGGCAGAGGGTTACAGGCAAGCACAGCTAGAGTGCCGACAAGGCTGAGCAGGGAGGACAGGGCTCTGTTCACACGGAACAGACAGGAAGGGAAAGACAGAGCCAGATACTCACACAGTACTTGCAGAGACAACAAGCAGGAGTTAGGTACGAGTTCAGACTCTGCAGAAAAAGGAAGGGAACGGACATAGAGGCAAAACAGGTAAAGGACAGGAGAGAGTTCAGACTGGAACTGAGTGTACGGAGGAGACCGACACTGCAGAGGGATACAGGAGCGGGTCTGGGAATACGGCCCCCAGAGAGGCGGAACGAACAGGCAAGGAGCGTGTTCAGACAGGACAGACCAGACACAGGAGCGGGTCTAGGAAAACGGCCACTAGAAGGCGAGAGGAACAGGCTAGGAGCGAGTTCAGACAGGTCAGACAAGATACAGGAACGGGTCTAGGTAATCGGCCCCTAGAAGGCAGGAGGAACAGGCTAGGAGCGTGTTCAGACAGGACTGACAAGAGACAGGAGCGGGTCTAGGTAATCGGCCCCTAGAAGGCGGGGGGAACAGGCTAGGAGCGTGTTCAGACAGGACAGACAAGATACACAGAAAGGACTCAGTTCAGACACGGGAACTAATACCGCAAAGCAGGAGACATACAGGACTCAGTTCAGACACGGGAACTAATACCGCAAAGCAGGAGACATACAGGACACAGTTCAGACAGGCCTGGAAATACAGCCTCCAGGAAAGGCAGACAAGGAAACAAAGGACGGGACCTGGCACCTTCAGAGTGCAAGCACACACTGAAGGAAACACTTATGCTCAGGCAGGGATAGAAGGGAGCTGCTGAGCTATATACCAAGTGACAGACAGCAATAGGCTGAGGACGCACAAGGGGAGTGACCCACAGCAGGTACAAAAGGCAGGAAGTGATCGGGCGCCGCCCTTAAGCAGCAGAAACAGACACAAACAGACAGCATGGAGGGAAGCCAGAGAGACATTCTGGACAGGAGATCAAGTGCGCCCTCTTGCACAGTGGGAGATGGACCACCATGCAAGGACGCCGCCAGGTATGTTACATCCACCATACAATATAATGCACTCCCCATGGTTTTTCATACAATATCATGCTCCCCCATGGTCCGCCATACAATATAATGCACTCCCCAGGTCCTCCATACAATATCAGGCACTCCCCATGGTCCTCCATACAATAAATTGCACCCCCATATGGTCATCCATACATAATTATGCACCCCTAATGGTCCTCCTTACATTATAATCCACCCCTAATGGTCTGCCATACAATATAATGCACTCCCCAGGTCTCCCATACAATATCATGCACTCCCCATGGTCCTCCATACAATAAATTGCACCCCCACATGGTCATCCATACATAATTCTGCACCCCTAATGGTCCTCCTTACATTATAATGCACCCCTAATGGTCCTCCATACAATATAATGCACTCCCCATGGTCTTCCATACAGTATAATGCACCCCCCATGGTCCTCTATAAAATATAATGAACCCCTCATGGTCCTCCATACACTATAATTTACTTCTCATATTCCTCCATACAATATAATGCACCCCCATGGTCCTCCATACAATATAATGCACCCCCATGGTCCTCCATACAATATAATGCATCTCGCATGGTCCTCCATACAATATAATGAATCCCCCATGGTTCTCTATGCAATATAATGCACTCCCCCATGATCCTCCATACAATATAATGCACGCCAAATGGTCCTCCATGTAATACAATGCACTCACCATGGTCCTTCATACAGTATATGCACCCCTCATGGTTATCCATAAAGTATAATGCACCCCTCATGGTTCTCCATAAAATTTAATGCACCTGCCATGCTCCTCAATACACTATAATTCACTCTCCATGGTCCTCCATACAATATAATGCACCCTCATGGTCCTCCATACAATATAATGCACCCCCATGGTCCTCCATACAACATAGTGCACCCCCCATGGTCTTCCATAAAATGCAATGCATCCCCCACGATCTTCTATACATTATAATACACCCTCATGGTCCTCCATACGCTTTAATGCAGTCCTCATGGTCCTCCATACAATATAATTCACTCTCCATGGTCCTCCATACAATATAATTCACTCTCCATGGTCCTCCATACAATATAATGCACCCCCATGGTCCTCCATACAATATAATGCACCTCCATGGTCCTCCATACAACATAGTGCACCCCCCATGGTCTTCCATAAAATGCAATGCATCCCCCACGATTTTCTATACATTATAATACACCCTCATGGTCCTCCATACAATATAATGCAACCCAATATCCCCTAATTCAATATAATGCACCCAATGGTCCTCCATACAATATGATTCACCCCCATGATCCTCCATACAATATTATGCACCCTCCATGGTCCTTTATACAATATAATGCATCCCCATGGTCCTCCATACAATATCATGCACTCTCCATGGTCTCCCATACAGTATAATGCACTCCCCATGGTCCTCCATACATTATAATGCACCCCCATAGTCCTCCATACAATATAACGCACCTGTGGCACCCCAGAGGGCCTGGTTGCCAAAGTGGTATTGCTTCCCTCAAAAGAGGTAATACCATGTCTGGAAGCAAGCGGGAGCCCTTTTGGTCAGGTACAGTATACATGCAACACTTTCCTGGCTCCAGGCCAGCAAGGGGAGTTCCTCCCCTTGGCAACTGGTATCTGGGGTCGGGGTTAGTTTAGTCAGTGTCAAGGAGTTGAGATTAGGACATCGAGGAGAGAGGAGCTAGGGACTGGAGCTGAGGAAGCTCGTCCTAGCTGGACTACAAAGAGAACCAGACACCGGAGTCTGAGGCTGTGGGGATTCCAGACCCAGCAGCAGATACCGCAGGGCAGGAGATTGCAGGTCTCCTGGCCCCATCAGACGCCCGGAGGCTCAGCAGCACAGAGGGACCAGTACCGCCAAGGAGGAGCGAGGAATCCACAAGGCCCGAGTCCCCAGCCATACGGATGAGCACAGCACATTACACTCAGGGACATGGGCTACAACACAGCTACAAGCAGAATAGCCAAAGAGTATAGCAAGAACGGCAGGCCTACAACTCCACCTGACCAGGAGGACTCTATGCTTGCTCCCAGACTGACCAGGCTCTTACCACTAGTCAGTACTCCAGTCCAGGCCTGTTAAAACTGTCATCAGTAAAGACCCTGGGACTGCACTGCACGGACTCTGTGGTTATTTCTGCACCGCGACACCCTGCACAACCACCATCATCCACTCACACTGCCCTGAAGCTACACTCTTCCTGTGGGGAGTTATACCACCCTTGCTGCCAAACCATCAGCTTCAGCGGACTGTTCCGCAGCGGCGGCCTCGTTAGCCGTACTCCACAGGTGGCGTAGTCGGACATTATATATAGCCTATACACCTATACTACTCTTGGATTGACCGCCTGGGTCACGGACCGGGTCACTGCCACTGTGACCACAACCCCCAGCATCTACCGGCCCGGCTCCGGGTACCCCACGGCCCAGGGGGCGCGTCAACTTTGGCGTAGTCGGCAGGATTTCGTGCCCGTTGACACCAGGTACTGTGCGCCTTAAAGAACTGTGTCACATACCATGGTGAAGTTTTCGCGCCAAATTACCGCTGTTTCCCTCTATTGTCCGCATTTTTGGGTTACCGCGCGGGAAGAAGAGGGGCGGAACCGCTGGAAGCTCGTGAAGCCCAAGCACCGCCTCACGCACTGACGCAGCGCCAGGTCCTGGAAGGAGCCCCAGCGAGCGCTGACGTCAGACGCATGCGACGCCAGGTCCTAAAAGGAGACCATCGCCTGCGGAACTGCGGCCTACGGAGACAAAGTGAAAGAAGGTAGGCCATGGTTCACTAGGGGGGGAGGAAGACGCCCGATATGGAGGGAACTTCAGCCTCAGGCACGGCCGCTGCCGCGGTAATGCCATTCTCCATGCCATATATACCGCGGGCGGCGTGGTTGCTTCAGTACTCAGGAGAGTCACACACCCTGAGTGACTTTAAAGAAAGACTGAGCAGCTTGTTTAAAGTGTATCCCCTGTCAGAGGAGCAGAAAGTGAGCATACTAATAGGCCAGTTAATTGGAGCAGCCCAGAGAGAAGTGAAGTCCTGGTCAGCCAGAGACAAAGGGACTGTGAAAGAGATACTGGCCCGAGAAACAGGTAGACCCCGACAGTGTGCGAGATGAGAACAGACTGTTAACTGAGCAGTTTATTGAGGGTCTACTGTCCAGTGCTCACCGGACACAACTGCGCATAATGGCTCTACAAAACCCTGATCTGGACTTTGCACAATTTAAAGACAGAGCCATCCGGGTGCTGCGAGAACCAACACCATGTGGCGCTATATCTCACCGGCGCCCAGCTATCACCTACCACCAGGAGGTGGCCCCCTTTTCCCCAGAGCCTGTAGGAGCTGATGCACAGACTCTGGACGATGCCCCGTCTACAGACCTGCACCTTCAAGTCCAAGAGCTCACTAAAAGTGTAGCTGCACTAACCAAAACTGTGCAGTCCTTGCAGGTGTCCCCCAAAGGGAAGATCCAGCTGGCTTCCAGTCCGTAGGACATTCCGTGGCGACGACAGAGGATTCCATCAATCAGAGGGAGGAACAGCGACCACTACGACCAGGACAGACAACCCATCTGCCGCCGCTGTCACAAGACAGGACACTATGCAAGATACTGCAATAATTTAAACGAGCAAAACCTGGGGCAGAGGGCCAACCCCCAGGAGTAAGATCACCAGGCCCACAAAGCTGGCGAGATAAGTACGTGGGAGGATGACCGGTCCTACCTATCGTGGTTGACGGCTTTCCGATGAGCGCGTTGCTGGACACTGGATCCCAGGTGACCATTATGCCATATGTTCTTTATAAACGATACTGGACTGATTCGGACATTACGTGCCGTCCAGATGACCGTCTTAGCATCTATGCCAGCAATGGTCAACCCTTACCTCAGGTGGGGTATAAAGAAGTGACCATAAAGATTGGCAAAGTAGAGTTGCCATCACAAGAAATGATTATTGTTGACATTGATCGCCGAGAAAGTCATCCCATGATAACCTTAGGCACTAATGGCATTGAAAATTGTCTTTCAGAAATTATTGTCTTGTTACAGCAGGTTGCGGAGACCGCCAGTTCCAGTCAGCAGTGGGTTCTGCAGAGAGAGATCAGAGCCCTGATGAGAAGACAACAGGTAGAACCGTCTGGTGGGAAAATTGGCAGTGTCAGGATGAGTGACCCATTCCCCATTGCCATGCCCCCAAGAAGTGAAATGTTGGTATGCTGTCGGGCAGCAATCGGTCTCAGGGGTAGAGATTACCAGGCCCTGGTAGAGCCCGTATACTCCGACAGTAGGCACCCCCTCTTGACAGCCAGGGGGGTAGTTGATGTCCGCCATGGGAGAGTGCCAGTCTGCATCCTGACTATTGGGGAAAAAGAGGTCTATTTGCCCCGGTATGCTACCCTTGCCAAATTATTCACCGTCAGTAACAACTCTATAAAGACAGTGGAACCCTTACCTCCATCCAAACCGGTGGAGGATAATGGCTCCAAGGGACAGATGGAGGACTGGTGTCAGAAGCTGCATGTGGGCACTGACTCCACCCCTCAACACCAAAAACATGGAGTATACCGGGTGGTCCAGGAGTACGAGCGGGTCTTCAGCAAACACCCACTAGACTTCGGGCAGGTAAAAGGGGTTCAACATCATATCCCCACGGGAGATTATCCACCCATTAAAGAGCGGTACCGGCCTGTACCCCCAGCTCACTACCAATGTGCCAAAGGGATGTTATGGGAGATGAAGGAGGCTGGGGTGATAAGAGATAGTTGTAGCCCCTGGGCAGCTCCATTAGTTCTCGTAAGGAAAAAGGATGGTACAATGACAATGTGTGTGGACTACAGGCAAATTAACTGCATTACACATAAGGATTCATACCCATTACCCAGGATTGAAGAGTCCCTAGCTGCACTAAAATCTGCTAATTATTTCTCTACTTTGGATCTCACAGTGGGTATTGGCAGGTTCCTGTAGCAGAGGCGGATAAAGAAAAAAACGCATTTACAACCCCGATGGGCCTCAGCGAGTTCAACTGCATGCCATTCAGGCTCTGCAACGCCCCAGGAACCTTCCAGCGGTTGATGGAGTGCTGTCTAGGATATAAGAACTTCTAGACAGTCCTGCTGTACCTGGATGACATCCAAGTCCTATGAAGATCACCTGAAGCACCTGGCAGAGGTGTTCGAAGCCCTAGCTGGTTTTGGCCTAATGGTGAAGCCGTCAAAATGCCACCTGTTGAAGCCCAAGGTACAGTACCTTGGACATGTAGTAAGCGCTGAAGGTGTAGCACCAGACCCTGACAAGGTCACAGTAATCAAGGACTGGCCAAGACCCTCCACTATCAAGGAAGTGCAGCAGTTCCTCGGGTTGGTGGGCTACTACCGAAGATTTATCCAAGGCTTCACCAAGATGGCGGTACCCATGCAGGACCTCCTAGTAGGCCAATCCAGTAAGGCCAAAAACCCGAAGCCTCCATTTAAATGGGATAAGCTGGAAGACGAATCCTTCAGCAGGCTGAAGATGGCTCTCACGGGAGACGAGATCCTGGCCTACCCTGACTATGGCCAACCCTTCATACTCCATACAGACGCGAGCAATGTGGGGCTGGGAGCGGTGTTGTCCCAGATACAGCAGGGCAGAGAAAGAGTGATTGCCTATGCCAGCAGGAAGCTCCGGCCCACAGAAAGAAACCCTGATAACTACAGCTCCTTCAAGTTGGAGTTCCTCACCGTAGTCTGGGCCGTGACAGAGCGCTTCAAGCATTATCTCGCCTCCTCCAAATTCACCGTCTTCACAGACAACAACCCGCTGATGCACCTGGACACTGCAAAACTTGGTGCCCTGGAACAAAGATGGATGGCCCGACTGTCTAATTATGAGTTCACCATCAAGTACCGGGCTGGGCGCAAGAATGCAAACGCTGATGTGCTGTCCAGGATGCCTAACTTGCCAGATGGGGGAGAAGACTCGGAGGAACTGGAGGAGATAGAGATCCCCGCTTTCCACCGTCATGGGGTAACCCAGTGCTCCCACTGTGTAAAGAACAGGTGCTCCACCAACAGAGAGGCCACGTTCAATCCATTGCCCCACCATGGATGGGCAGAAAAGCAAGATGGTGACCCGGCTGTCCGCCTAGTTAAGGAGTTGCTGACACAAGCTGACTCACACCCTGATCCAGATGCTCCAGAGGAGACCAAACAGTTGTGGAAGGAGAAGGGCAAGTTATTCATCTATGAAGGGAAGCAGTGTCGAAGAGCCATCAACTCCCGGACACATGAACTGGTCTGGCAGGTGGTAGTCCCGAGGCGAGATGCGTCAATGGTCTTAGAAGCGTACCACGATGGATCAGGACACTTCGGATGGAAGAAGTTGGAAGTCCTGCTACGTGAGCGATTCTACTGGGCTGGCATGAGGAAAGCAATCGAGAGATGGTGTCGAGAATGTGGACCATGCAACCTGAGACGAAAAGACCGTGACAGCCAGAGGGTTCCCCTGCAGCCCATCATCACCAAACAGCCACTCGAACTGGTAGCCTTCGACCACGTGAAGCTAGCCCCAAGCAGGTCAGGCTATGTCAACCTCTCACCATTGTAGACCACTACTCCCGGTTCCTGGTAGTAGAGCCAGTAAAGGACCAGACGGCTCAGACAGCAGCCAATGCTTTTCAACAGCACTTCTGTCGCCCGCACGGTTACCCTGACCGTGTGCTTACTGACCAAGGTCCAGCCATCGAAGCGAAAGTGTTCCAGGAATTCTGCAACCTGTACGGCTGCAAGAAAATCAGGACAACGCTGTATCACCTCCAAACCAACAGGTTGTATGAGAAGATGAATCAGGTGGTGATGGACCTGTTGAAGACGTTGCCCCTGGAAGAAGGCAGCCTGTGGCCAGAGAAGTTGCCAGATCTGGTGGATCTATATAATCACATCCCGGTGAACTCCACCAACTGCACACTTACTTACCTGATGAGAGAAAGACCTGGTAAGCTGCCCATCGACCTGGACATGGGAGTCCTAACACCCGAGACCGCCTCACCGGATGCAGGCTGGGATACTGAGCGGCAGCACAAATACCGTAAAGTGCAAGAGAGTGTTGAAAGAAGTTTGTCCCAGGCCAGACAAAAGCAAGAGAAAACTTACAATCAACATGCACCTGCTGTTCCCCTGTCACCTGGAGAGCAAGTCCTTAAGAGGAAGAGGCGACTCCACAAATTGGATGACCAGTGGGAGGTAGAGCTGTACACCATCCTACCCTCGAGTCATGATATCACCAATGTGTGCCTCATTAGTAAGGATGGAGGAGAAACATCAGCAACAGTTTCAAGAGACCACTTGAAGAAATGTCCCGAGCAACTGCAGCACCCTAAAGAAGACAAAAATAGCCCTCAACCCACAGAGGAAGTGGAAGAAATGGTCAAGACGGTACTTGGAGAATTTCCCCGGTCGTGGGCACAAGTGAACAATGCAATTGTTGTGCCAGTCCTTACCTTTCTCCAACCAGCCCCTCAGGAAGTCCCGGAAGAGTTGGAAGAACAGTTGGCCCCGGAGGCAGAAGTTTCCCCATCAGCAGACCAGGAGAATCTACCCTCTGCTAGTAGCGAACCTGTCGTACCCACGGTAAGCCAAAGAATCCGTAGGAAGTTGCCCAACCTACCAGTATCACCTCAAAATACTAGTAGTGCAGTTCACACTGAACCCACCACAAAAGGGGTAGACATAAGGGACCAGGGTAGAGCACTGACAGATAGTGCATTACGTAGATCTACCAGAGCTGCAAAAGGTGAGCCCCCTGCTCGTTGGAGAATTTAAAAATGTAAAGTTTAAAGTATAAGAGAACTAAATTGTATGCTGTATATAGTTACCTGTAAAGATATAACAGAGATATTGCTGATTTTGAAATGTTTTATATGAGTGCATTTAACCTGCTTATCCAGTTACCCGAAAAGGGTCCAGAGACTTTTAGGTTATGGACAGTGAATAACCAAGAACTTTCCCTTATAAATAGTTGCACTTGTTAAAGTGCCCCTTATTGAAAGACCCTGAACAAAAACTCGTTGGAGGTGGCCGAAGACGTGGTCCAACACTTGGATCATCTTTCCCTGCAGCCATCCCAGGGCCTCCGTGGAGGGTTTTGGAAGGGTCCCTCAAATTACACCTTGCTCAGTGGAATGGATACCTGGTTGCAGATTATACTGTAACCTATCAAGGACTGTAATGTTTGTAAACATTCTAATGTGCCTGTTATTGTTAATGCTATTGTTACGTTTGAAAAATATGTTCAGTCCCGGAGTACTGAAATTAACTAGAGGGGAATGTGGCACCCCAGAGGGCCTGGTTGCCACAGTGGTATTGCTTCCCTCAAAAGAGGTAATACCATGTCTGGAAGCAAGCAGGGGCCCTTTTGGTCAGGTACACTATACATGCAACACTTTCCTGGCTCCAGGCCAGCAAGGGGAGTTCCTCCCCTTGGCAACTGGTATCTGGGGGCGGGGTTAGTTTAGTCAGTGTCAAGTAGTTGATATTAGGACATCGAGGAGAGAGGAGCTAGGGACTGGAGCTGAGGAAGCTCGTCCTAGCTGGACTACACAGAGAACCAGACACCAGAGTTCGAGGCTGTGGGGATTCCAGACCCAGCAGCAGATACCGCAGGGCAGGAGATTGCAGGTCTCCTGGCCCCATCAGACGCCCGGAGGCTCAGCAGCACAGAGGGACCAGTACCACCAAGGAGGAGCGAGGCATCCACAAGGCCCGAGTTGCCAGCCATACGGGTGAGCACAGCACATTAGACTCAGGGACGTGGGCTGCAACACAGCTACAAGCAGAATAGCCAAAGAGTATAGCAAGAACGGCAGGCCTACAACTCCACCTGTCCAGGAGAACTCTATGCTTGCTCCCAGACTGACCAGGCTCTTACTCCAGTCCAGGTCTGTTAAAAGTGTCATCAGTAAAGACCCTGGGACTGCACTGCACGGACTCTGTGGTTATTTCTGCACCGCGACACCCTGCACAACCACCATCATCCACTCACACTGCCCTGAAGCTACACTCTTCCTGTGGGGAGTTATACCACCCTTGCTGCCAAGCCATCAGCTTCAGCGGACTGTTCCACAGCGGCAGGCTCGTTAGCCGCACTCCACAGGTGGCGTATTCTGACATTATATATAGCCTATACACCTATACTACCCTTGGATTGACCGCCTGGGTCACGGACCGGGTCACTGCCACTGTGACTACAACCCCCAGCATCTACCAGCCCGGCTCCGAGTACCCCACGGCCCAGGGGGCGCGTCACACCCTCATGATCTTCCATACTCTATTATGGCCACCAGTTACTGATTAATTAAATACAATAATCATCTTTCCTTGTTCCACCCGATGCTCCGGTCTGCTGAGCCTTTGGAGGAAAGAATTGCACATCTCAGAACAGTGAGCGCCCTGTAATGACGTCATCGCGCCTGCCCTCTGACACGTCAGACGCCGAGGAAGAATGATGGGAGCGGAAGCTTCTGCTGATGCTCCCTCCTCCATCATCATTGCTCTCGCTGACAGCTGGAGCCCCCTTCCGGTTGTCAACAAGAGCAATGATGATGGAGGAGGGAGCGTCAGCAGGCAGTGCGGGTGCTGATAGGCGGAGGGAGACCAAGTGTAGGTGCTGAAACCAGGTCCCACCAGCTCACAGGCACCATAGCAGTGGCGTGGCCTGCCGCCATTGGCGTTAAGCCACTTTCTGCAGTTTATGAGCAGTGGCCGGTCTGTTAAGTAAAGCTTCAGAGCCTCAGGATCGGGCCAGCTTTTGTCCCCTCCGCACTTCTCCACTGCTGCACAGGTAAAGCTGCCTGATATAGCAGTATTGGAGAGCGCACAGTTCTAGTCAGTGGCTTCACCATGCCACCCACCCAAAATGTCTTCAGAATCGCACTGCCTACTGAAAATAATGAAGCTGCTAGGTAGAGGAGCGGTGTGCTCCTAAAGATTGATCTAGAGAAAAACCCTATAATTGGCTCTAAACTCCTTTCCAAAAATGATCTAATAGTTTAATCTAATAATCACATTCCAAAGAACATAGAACATGTGATGGATCCCCTCTGCCGGATCCAACCTTGTAGATCGCTTGCCATCTATGAGAGCAGAGCACCACCTATGCACTTATATGTGAAGGTACTGGTTTATAATGAACAAACAATGGTGTCAGTAATGAAAAGTAATGGTTAGCAGAGGACGGGGTACAGGTTTATCATAAGGAATAAAAATCTTTGGACTCTGCTGGAAGTCTTGGGTTATGTTGAGTAGATGAAGAATAAAATGTGAACTGTGATTTGCCAGGTGCTGATCTTTTGTATTTTGTTGCATTTTTGGTGTAACTTTGACACAGTTTACAACAGAAGAAGTGCAACAATCTCACTGCAATACACATCAAAGCAGCCAAGCAAGACTTGCATGATGGCACCCCAGCATTGTACGGCTGCAGTTGTCACAATACTTCCGATGGTCCATGCGGTTCCATGTGATGTCATGCTGCTCTGTGATGTCACATTGGTCCATAGCTCCAGATTTCACTCTTCTAGGTGTTCCATGAAGTTACTTTCTGATGTCATACCGCCTTGTGACATCACATAACCAGTGACTTATGCACTCAGCCATCTTGATTCCTTCTGTGGACCTTTGCCGTCTGACGTGTGAAGGTGCACTTTTCTTCAGCTCAGTGATCTTTTGATTGTGATAGTAGCACAACATGAGTGATAGAGTCGGAAAAAAACGGAAAAAGATCTCCAACAGAGAAGAGACCACTAATTCTACCAAGAAGGATGGTCTCTTATGTCAGGATAGAGATGTCCCTCATAACACCAGAGAGGACGTCAATGGGGAGAGGAATTCTCCCACCTCACATTCTCTCCAAAGACCAAGAGAGAAGTCTGGGTCTCGGGACTCGAGGACCAGAGATGAGGCTCCTTATAAAAAAAGGAGATGCCTTGATGCTGGAGAGCATCAGGCCCTAAACAGCCCTCAAAAAACTCAGGTGGACACCGGAGTTTTAAAGAGAAAGAGAGAAGAAGACCATGTGGAAGTGAAACAATCTATCACTGGAGGTGAAGGAACGAGCCGATCCTGTGTTAATGAGGCCAAAAGACCAAAACCAGACACAAACTTTTGCCCAATAGCAGGTAAGATGAAAAATTAATCATTAATGTTCTAAATGTACAATTTAGGTGCTAAACACTTCTGTTACCAAGATACCTGTATTCAAACCCTAGCAGTATGTCTTCTGCTGCAGGATAAAAGAGATTCTAGTTGAGTTAAAACAATGATCTTTATTGATACATTTTAAAAAACAAAGGAACAGGGTGGGACAAAAAAGCTCCAATGGAGAGAGACAATGGAGTAGCTTGGTTACATCAGATCCATTCTAATAATCAAATTGAAAATACAACTAGATCAATATAGGAGTATGGCACGACAGATAATATATTTCCTAGGGTAACAATGACACAATGCCTATATACAATATCGATACACGTGAAGAAACCTGTCTCCTGAAGCAAGAGAACAAGGCAAGATAACATGCAATATAAGATGGAAAATTAGTGTAATCAGGGGCATAATCCCAACTAATAGATGGATGGATGTAAAACAAACTAACGACATCTTTATCGCCAAGCCTATTGGTGTGCAAAAAAATCAGATCCCTATTGGACCATCTGTATTGCCTCCAATTTTCCCAGATAATTTGCAATTATTAGCAGAGGAAACTGAGCTCGGTTTAGTGAATTTTCTTAACTGCCTGTGTATAAAAACGGATGATGCCATATGGATGACAAATTATCTGTTTTTTTCTGGATAAAAATCTGACTTTTTCTTATTTTCTTATGTGTAATTTTGCTGAGTGATGATTTAATATTTTACCCTTTTTGTCTCACCAGGAGAAGACTCCATCCAGACAGATGACATCTCGCCCACTGTGCCAGACACCCTGTCTGTGGAAAGTTTCACCTACCACAAGGTTCTTGGTCAAGGACACTTTGGAAAGGTTTGTGATTTTTATCTTTCTCCAATTTGTACATTTATTTAATGTCTATAAACTGCTAAACACATAGAAAGGTTAGATGGGTCACTTTCTGGTTAGAAGTGATCACCAACATCATTGATCAGAAATGTAGTCAAGGCTGTCTCCTTTGAAAAACAGCACCACACCTGCCTACAGGTTGTGTCTGGTATTGCAGTCAGGCTACATTAAAGTCAAAGACTCTGCATTACAGTTCCACATACAACCAGTACACAACGATATGATGCGGTTTGGGCAGAAAGTAGCTACAGTATAGTTTTGTGATCCAGGACAAACTCTTTTTAGCTGGTTAGAGGTTATAACAATTTCCTGAATTTGTAGGGAAACTGACATCAAATATTTAATATCACATGTGAAACGCATCATTACATGGTGTTCAGTGAAACTGATGGACTTTGTGTGTAATGCACGGATGTGCCGGATCCTCCAGAGCTAGAAACGCTCTTTATAGCCACTCTCTTCCCCTGGCTAACACAAATGGGCAGTGGTATACTGTGGGTTGCCCGGGGCAAGGCAAGGATTTTGTGCCCCCTAACCCATGGACCATTAGCATTCCCTGAGTCTCTACCACCAGTCCAGATGTGAAGAGGCCATGGCGGGTTCATGATGGTTGGCTTTCTGATACAAATCTTCTCTGCTCTTGCTGATTATTGCACCTCGTATCCCAGATATCTTATTTCTGCTCCTCTTTCAGGTGTTGTTGGCCTCGGAGAAAGTCAGCGGACATCAGCTGGCAATTAAGATTTTAAAGAAGAGGCAGCTATTAAAGGAAAGGAGCACGACAGCGGCAATGAAAGAAAAGCTGTTGCTGCAGATTGCAGAGCGGAGCCCCTTCCTTTGCGCCTCGTACGCCACGTTCCAGACATCGGTAAGAGCTCCAGCTTCTATCATTGACTCCTTTTACCCCTTAGCCCGTTGATATATAATCAGCACAATTCTAGTATAGTATTATATGATGTAGTATAATGTGAAGGACATCACCTGCCTGATATCGGCAAAAGGGGATTATAGACATGGGCCCCAAATGGGGGTTTCTGGGACGTTTTGAGGGTCTTAAAATGAGCAGCAAATTTTGGGGTGAAATAAAAAAAATGAACCAAGACAGGTCACATCTTCATGTTCAAGGGTGAATACATTACTGGAAACTGTCAGCAGGTTTGTCTTCAGAGACAACCCCCACAATTCATTTTTTTATGGATCACTATGAATTAGATTTTGATTTAACGTCGTCTTCTCCGTCTCCCCAGGATTATCTCTTCTATGTGATGGATTACATGTCTGGAGGAGACCTCCATCATCTGATTAAGAAAAAAGGCCCATTTGACATTGAGACCACCAGGTAAGATTGGCCGGGGGTCTATATGGAGAATATAGGGGGGTGTACAAGGGTTATAGAACTACTGTTGTTTGGCCAGGATGATTGATGACATCCAATATGGCGGTCACTGTCATCCACCCGGCACAAGCTCCGGGAGAGAACAGATCTTCAGATGTGCAGCAATGCGTCCTCCATATCAGTGCGGATGAGGAACGGGGTCGATTGACATGTTTTTCTCTCTTTCCTATCAGGTTGTACATGGCTGAACTTACCTGCGGCCTCCAGTTCCTCCATTCCAGAGGCATTATACACCGGTAATGAATTGTATAATATTCTCTTATAATATCGGTCATTATATAGATTATTCCTGGGGTACTGCAGGTGGGAGATTTACCCCTTACATCTGGATACACATACAGATATACACACTATATATCCAGATACACACCTTTATATACTTCTGTACACATACATGTAGATAAATTCACAATATTTCTATCAGTTTATCCACATTCTGTCTTTCTAATAACTATTTTTTCTTCTCTTCCAGAGACCTGAAGCCATTAAACATCTTCATAGACAGTGACGGCCACGTCAGGATCGGGGACTTCGGCCTCGCGAAAATCAATTTACACGAAGATCAGAAAGTTTCTGGATACGCAGGAACCCGGAGATACATGGCTCCTGAAGTAAGGAACACGTCATTCTATTACATAGTGATTACTGGATTTCCTGTTAATAATACCAGATCATCAGGTTAAGAATTCAGTCGTTCCCCCCTGACCACACATTATACACGGGCATCAGTGGCCCCCATACACTGGACACATACCACACAGATGACCCCATACACTGGACAATTACCACACAGATGCCCCCATACACTGGACAATTACCACACAAATGCCCCCATACACTGGACACATACCACACAGATGCCCCCATACACTGGACAATTACCACACAGATGCCCCCATACACTGGACACATACCACACAGATGCCCCCATACACTGGACAATTACCACACAGATGCTCCCATACACTGGTAGATCCCACCGGGCTGCAACAGACCCCCCGCTCTCATCCAGAACACTGCACCCCTTCTGGTGTGAGTCTCGCCCCCTTCGGACCCCCATACTGTACAGTACATGGAGGTCTGTTGTCCTCACCTGCGTCCTATGCTGCTTGCTGTTAAGCAACGTCTCATTACTGGTTTGTCGTTTGTCGAGCAACGACTCATCCTAAAGATTCCATGATGAATAAGTTACAGAGACCAGAGTCATGGACAGAGATCACCCCCAACATACTGACGGTTTCCATCTCTTCCTCCTCTATATACTTACAGGTTTTCCGTAGAGAAACGTTTGACGGAGCCGTAGATTGGTTTTCGCTTGGTGTAATTTTGTGCCAAATGTCATCTGGAAAATATCCATTTTACAACGGGAACGACAGGATGAGACTGAAAATGTCCATTTTGTGGGATGACCCGATCTATCCACAAGACCTCAACCCCGAAATAAAGGACATGATTAACAACGTAAGTATAATATATATACGAAGGCAGGAAGCAGTGGTGCAATGTGGGGGAGTCACAGAGGCGTTACCCCAGGGGCCAAATTCAATGGGGAGTAATGTTTTGGGATTAGGACTAAGGTTAGGGTTAGGGTTTTTTAGTATTAGGGCTAGGATTAGATATGGGCCTAGTAATAGAGGTAGGGTTAGGTTGGAAGGGATTAGGGCTAGGATTAGGGTTAGGGTTACAACTAGGGTATTAACACATAAAAAACAGACAAAAAAATAATAAGTAGGAGAAAAGTATTATAAAATATGTACAATGTTATAAAAACAGACAAAAAAATATTAAAAAGTAGAAAAAAAGGATTATAAAATTTGTAAAAAGTTATTTGTTTATTTGATGTCAGATTTCTGCAAAAAAACTGAAATAAAACTAGAGAGCCAAAGGGCAAACCATAATGGCATCAGTATTTTCTTTAGTTGCAGTGCATGTGCCCGGGGGTTAGGGGGAGCAATTCTGGACAGGTGGAAGGGACTCAGGAAGTCTTAACGCTCCCCAGGTCAAGAGGTGCAATACTTACCTTCCCCCGAGCGCTGGCAACCCATGCTACACCACTGCCAGGGAGAAGAAATAATGAATGATTGTCAGTCACCCAGGATGATGGACTCTTTTTGTATTTATTCCTCAGCTTCTCTGTAAATCCGCTGACAATCGGCGATCATTTGTGAAAGAGAGATTGAGGACACATCCGTTGTTCGAGACAATTGATTGGTTGGCATTAGAATCTGGAAGAATCTCTCCACCAGTCCACGTGGAGCCGGTAAGTACCTAACACCATGGGGGCTTTTTTGGGAGATGTCTGAGAGTAGACAGTGGTCCATTACAGGGACAAGGATTAGATCCCTTTAAGGTGTTGTTTGACACCCCTACCACTTTATACTCCTCCCCATGGCGCCCTATAGCAATTGCCTGTGCTGCCTCTATGGTTGGGGTATATCCGCAGCATTGCACATTTGCATCATCAAATCTAGATATAACTTTATGGGACGGGCCTCCAGGGTTCTAGACGGAAGTTGTAATTTTAATCCGGATATTAGTAAACTCTGACACCAAACTTTCTTCTTACAGACACCAGTGCAGGATGACGTCATTCCCGTTGTGACCATGCTGAACACAAGAAAACCGCGAGGGCCTCCAATAACACCTGAGGAACAGCGGCATTTCATCAACTTCAGCCATGTCAGCTGCAGGTGGAAAAATCTCCAACCAGAGAACCTGAGGAGAACAACATCTAACTCCAGCAGTTCTTCTGGACAAGGAGCTCTGATAGATAATGTAAGTCTCTGGAGTAGGGAGAGGCTTTAGTTTCTTTATCTCTGTCTGAGAAGAAGCTTGCTACAGCAGAAACCTTCTTCCAATTTTTACATTCAAGGCCAATCAAGTTAAAGGGGTTGTCAAGGCTGAAATTGAAAGTCTGCAGCTAATTATGTATGTGATCACAGACTGCCGACGCATAACTGTGCAATGCGCACACTGTCATGGTTGCCCTGTATTCCCTGTGTGGGTGGTCACGTTGCCAGATGCATTTTGCAAACTTGCGGTCACATGCCGACTAGACTTATCTAACTTCTCTCAACTCTCTTCAATAGAAACATAGAGTGATTGCAGACTTTTCATTTCATCCTTTTATGATCACTCTTTTAGGCAAAGCCACTTTGATTAGCTTTTATTCATAGATGTGAATTTAACTCTTTCTTTTTTCATTGTCTCACAGCATTTATTTTCATCCAGCACGTCATCATCATCATCCGGATCATCAATCATAGTTCTTCTGTGATCATCATCACTGTTCACCTCATGCAAAACATTTTTGTGGAGGTGCGGCACAAACAGCGGGAGACCTAAGTTTGCCAAAATGAAGAGCAGTCCTTCCATCACGCTTCGTAGAGTTTTTCCCCACTGGGGTTTTTTCACTCTACGACCTGCAGAAGAATGACTCTTCATAACTTGAAGCAAATTATCATCTAATGTAGATGATTGATCCTTGCATGAGATATTAAATGCAATACAATATCT
Source organism: Phyllobates terribilis (assembly GCF_046119375.1). Classification (NCBI taxonomy): domain Eukaryota; kingdom Metazoa; phylum Chordata; class Amphibia; order Anura; family Dendrobatidae; genus Phyllobates; species Phyllobates terribilis. Next base: position 214,987,763 of record NW_027362769.1, on the reverse strand, counting down.
GAGAATGTTACTTGCTCCTTTGTTTATGCTTTATAATTTCTTATTGGAAGGAACAGGATCTATTGTAGCCACCATTGGGCTTTAGTAGCAATTGTCGCTCATCTTTTTAATTTCTTATTGGAAGAGTTCTATGAATATTCCTTTAATTTCCGAATTCCTTATTGGAAGGAGTTAACTTTACAAATATCTCTTATTAACAGTTGACTACTTCATCATCATCTACTATTGTGTGCACTTGGAAATTTCTTTGTACATCTGGCTATGTGCACACTCTGCGTTTTTGATGCGTTTTTGCAGCGTTTTTTCCACGAGGAAATGCACCAAAAAATGTTAGGTAACCCGTCTGCCAGCTAATGCAATGACAATCTTGATGTGCTGTGTACACGATCCAGAATTTTCTGCTCAGGATTGTCATTGCGTTAAAATCCACAGCATGTCCATTCTTTGAAGAGTTTCTGCAGTGTTTCCCACCCATTGAGGTCAACTGAACTGCAGCAAACCAGCAGGTATACACTGTGTGCAGAATTATTAGGCAAATGAGTATTTTGAGCACATGACACTTTTTATACAGTACAGACCAAAAGTTTGGGCACACCTTCTCATTTAAAGATTTTTCTGTATTTTCATGACTATGAAAATTGTACATTCACACTGAAGGCATCAAAACTATGAATTAACACATGTGCAATGATATACTTAACAAAAAAGTGTGAAACAACTGAAAATATGTCTTATGTTCTAGGTTCTTCAAAGTAGCCACCTTTTGCATTGATGACTGCTTTGCACACTCTTGGCATTCTCTTGATGAACTTCAAGAGGTAGTCACCGGAAATGGTCTTCCAACAATCTTGAAGTAGTTCCCAGAGATGCTTAGCACTTGTTGGCCCTTTTGCCTTCACTCTGCGGTCCAGCTCACCCCAAACCATCTCGATTGGGTTCAGGTCTGGTGACTGTGGAGGCCAGGTCATCTGGCATAGCACCCCATCACTCTCCTTCTTGGTCAAATAGCCCTTACAGCCTGGAGGTGTGTTTGGGGTCATTGTCCTGTTGAAAAATAAATGATGGTCCAACTAAACACAAACCGGATGGAATAGCATGCAAATGCAAGATGCTGTGGTAGCCATGCTGGTTCAGTATGCCTTCAATTTTGAATAAATCCCCAGCAGTGTCACCAGCAAAGCACCCCCACACCATCACACCTCCTCCTCCATTCTTCACGATGGGAACCAGGCATGTAGAGTCCATCCGTTCACCTTTTCTGCATCGCACAGACACGGTGGTTGGAACCAAAGATCTCAAATTTGGACTCATCAGACCAAAGCACAGATTTCCACTGGTCTAATGTCCATTCCTTGTGTTCTTTAGCCCAAACAAGTCTCTTCTGCTTGTTGCCTGTCCTTAGCAGTGGTTTCCTAGCAGCTATTTTTCCATGAAGGCATGCTGCACAAAGTATCCTCTTAACAGCTGTTGAAGAGATATGTCTGCTGCTAGAACTCTGTGTGGCATTGACCTGGTCTCTAATCTGAGCTGCTGTTAACCTGCGATTTCTGAGGCTGGTGACTCGGATAAACTTATCCTCAGAAGCAGAGGTGACTCTTGGTCTTCTTTTCCTGAGGCAGTTCTCATGTGAGCCAGTTTCTTTGTAGCGCTTGATGGTTTTTGCAACTGCACTTGGGGACACTTTCAAAGTTTTCCCAATTTTTCGGACTGACTGACCTTCATTTCTTAAAGCAATGATGGCCACTCGTTTTTCTTTACTTAGCTGCTTTTTTCTTGCCATAATACAAATTCTAACAGTCTATTCAGTAGGACTATCAGCTGTGTATCAACCAGACTTCTGCACAACACAACAGATGGTCCCAACCCCATTTATAAGGCAAGAAATCCCACTTATTAAACCTGACAGGGCACACCTGTGAACTGAAAACCATTTCCGATGACTACCTCTTGAAGCTCATCAAGAGAATGCCAAGAGTGTGTAAAGCAGTCATCAAAGCAAAAGGTGGCTACTTTAAAGAACCTAGAATATAAGACATATTTTCAGTTGTTTCACACTTTTTTGTTAAGTATATCATTCCACATGTGTTAATTCATAGTTTTGATGCCTTCAGTGTGAATGTACAATTTTCATAGTCATGAAAATACAGAAAAATCTTTAAATAAGAAGGTGTGTCTAAACTTTTGGTCTATACTGTACATGTTGTCCTACTCCAAGCTGCATAGGCTTGAGAGCCAACTACCTATTCAGTAAATCTGGTGATGTGCATCTCTGTAATGAGGAGGGTTGTTGGCTAATGACATCAACACCCTATATAAGGTGTGCTTAATTATTAGGCAACTCCCTTTCCTTTGGCAAAATGGGTCAGAAGAGAGATTTTACAGGCTCTGAAAAGTCCAAAATTGTGAGATGTCTTGCAGAGGGACGTAGCAGTCTTGAAATTTCCAAACTTTTGAAGCGTAATCACCGAACAATCAAGCGTTTCATGGCAAATAGCCAATAGGGTTGCAAGAAGCGTGTTGGCCAAAAAAGGCGCAAAATAACTGCCCATGAATTGAGGAAAATCAAGCGTGAAGCTGCCAAGATGCCATTCGCCACCAGTTTTGCCATATTTCAGAGCTGCAACGTTACTGGAGTATCTAAAAGCACAAGGTGTGCGATACTCAGGGACATGGCTAAGGTAAGGAAGGCTGAAAAACGACCACCTTTGAACAAGAAACATAAGATAAAATGTCAAGAATGGGCCAAGAAATATCTTAAGACTGATTTTTCAAAGGTTTTATGGACTGATGAAATGAGAGTGACTCTTGATGGGCCAGATGGATGGGCCAGAGGCTGGATCAGTGAAGGGCAGAGAGCTCCACTCCGACTCAAACGCCAGCAAGATGGAGGTGGGGTACTGGTATGGGCTGGTATCATCAAAGATGAACTTGTGGGACCTTTTCGGGTTAAGGATGGAGTGAAGCTCAACTCCCAGACCTACTGCCAGTTTCTGGAAGACAACTTCTTCAAGCAGTGGTACAGGAAGAAGTCGGTATCGTTCAAGAAAAACATGATTTTCATGCAGGACAATGCTCCATCACATGCATCCAACTACTCCACAGCGTGGCTGGTCAGTAAAGGTCTAGAAGAAGAAAAAATAATGACATGGCCCCCTTGTTCACCTGATCTGAACCCCATAGAGAACCTGTGGTCCATCTTAAAATGTGAGATCTACAGGGAGGGAAAACAGTACACCTCTCGGAACAGTGTCTGGGAGGCTGTGGTGGCTGCTGCACGCTATGTTGATCGAAAACAGATCAAGCAACTGACAGAATCTATGGATGGAAGGCTGTTGAGTGTCATCATAAAGAAAGGTGGCTATATTGATCACTAATTTTTTTGTTTTTTGTTTTTGCATGTCAGAAATGTTTATTTCTAAATTTTGTGCACTGATACTGGTTTACCTGGTGAAAATAAACAAGTGAGATGGGATTATATTTGGTTTTTATTAAGTTGCCTAATAATTCTGCACAGTAATAGTTACCTGCACAAACAGATATCCTCCTAAGATAGCCAAATCTAAGAAAACCCCACTCCAACTTCCAAAAATATTAAGCTTGGATATTTATGAGTCTTTTGGGTTGATTGAGAACATAGTTGTTGATCAATAATAAAAATAATCCTCTAAAATACAACTTGCCTAATAATTCTGCACACAGTGTAAATATATCTGCGGATTTGCTGCAGATGTTTCCTGCGTATTTGACTGACTCAATTCAAGTCAATGAGTCAAATACACTACAAAAGCTCCGCAAAATTGCTAAAAAGAATGGCACCCGGGCCGGAGAAGAAGACTACTCCTCCCATCATCCGACTGCCACTCCCACTGATAACAGTGAGAGTGGCGCGACTGAGGGGAGAAGTTGTCTCCTCAGCCAAGCCGGTGTCTCTGTGCGGTGTTAAAAAATAAATAAATAAATTAAAATCTACATTAAAATAAAAACACCTTTCATTCTCACCTGTCCGGCGTCCTCCTGATGTCCCGGCAACCCAATCACCCGGCGGCCGGCGGTACACTGACGGGAGCGCGCACACTCCTGGCAGTGTTCATCTCTGCGCTGCCGGGACTGAGTTGACCTGAGTTCATCCGCTGAAGAACAGCTGACGAGCTCCAGGACCTCACTTTACGGCAAATGTGCTGTGTGGAAATATTCCCACGCAAAACTGATGCAGTAAATGAGGTCACCAGAGCTGATCAGCTGATCTTCAGCTGATGAACTCAGGTGAACTCAGCCTGCAACACAGAGATGTACACTGACAAGAGTAATCACACTCCTATCAGTGTATAGTGCTGTCTTCTACAGCAGTCACATCAGTGATTAATGTGGCTGCTGTAGAAGTGACCCAGATTACGTCATGATGGTGGACAGGTGAGGGATATGGTTGTTTTTATTTTTATTTTTTACAGGAGACTAGGGATTCAGATATTAGGAGAATAATAAATAAATTATTAAAGCCATGTGTAATTTTATTTCAATAAAAGACTTTATTCTGGCCGTGTCTTTATTGAAAAAGTGTCGTAAACTTAAGTATGGGTTTAGCAATGTAGCCTTCTTATAGACACCTCTTAATTACTAACCTGGGCTTTATGTCAGCCGCCAATGCAAGGGTGACTTAATCCCCAACCTTATTACCCCACTCACCAGTGCGAAGGGCGAGGCTAAGCACCAGGTTTGGCGCATCTTATGGATGCGCTGTTTCTGGGACTGCTGAGAGCTGATATTATTAGCCGTGGATGGGACCAAGTTCCATGGCCCCTTCCCTTGCTATTAATATTAGCCGGCAGCTGTTTGTTTTGCCTTTACTGGTTAGATTTTATAGGAGGACCCTACGTAAAAAATTTTCTGGGGTCCCCCTGTAATCTAGCCAGTAAAGGCTAAGCAAACAGTTATGGGCTGTTATTAATAGCCAGGGAACATTTTTGTCTAATGGCTCCTTCCCCGGCTACTAATATCAGCTCCCAGCGGTCAGCTTTCCCTCTGCTGGTTAAAAAAATGACACGGGAGCCCACAAATTTTTTTTAAATTTTAGGCTATGTGCCCACGATCTGGACGTAGCAGCGCTTTGGATGCAGCATATTTTTGATGCGTCCAAAACGCTGTGTTCTATTGAATTTCCACATTTAATACATTCTAGTGGTCAAATTTCTGTTGCAGAGACTAGCGACTCTGCAAGAGAATTTGAAATGCTGCGGTCCCTTTAGACGCATCGCATGTCAGTGTCCACGGGTGATCCACAGCCTCAGATGCACGCATAGTGGACATGGACTTTCTAGAAATCCCATCCACTATGTTGTAACATCTTAACGCTGCTGGTTTGATTCTGTATAAATGACTCACCCCCTGGGCCGTGGGGCATTCGGAACCGGGCTTCAGTGTGATGATGGGGGTAGTAGTGGCAACCCGGTCCGTGGCTCAGGGTGGTCAGACCAGTGGCAGACTTCTATATGTTTTGCAATGTCCGACTACGCCACCCGTGGATTGCGGTCAGGACTAACTGCCGCTGCAGTGCAGACCGCTGGGGCAGATGTAAATGTGCAGCACTGAATAGTACAACTCCCCATGGGAGGAGTATGGCCCCAGGGCAGTATATAATGGATGATGGAGGGGATGATTCCGACAGCAATAGCCAGGAAACGGAGGCCTCTTAAACAGTTCAGGGTCTTTATTAGAACAGGTGAAACGACCCAAAAACAGGCCCGGCTAGGAGGGGGCCTGGATGTCTGAGAACTAGCGGGAAGCTGGCCCTGATCAGGGTGAGGGTGTAGGCCTACCGTGCTCTCTGCGCTCTCTCTGGCTATTTCCCTCCTCGTGGTGTAATAGCCCACGTTCCTGAGATCACCGTGTCTTCTCGCCCGTATGGCTGGCGACTTGGGTCCCTTTTTACTCTTGGCCTGGTGTGGCTTCACCGGTCCCTTCTGCTGTGGCGGAACCTTCGGGCTTCTTAGGCCAAAGGACATACAGTCCCCTGCGGACTGGTTATTTGCTGTAGAACTTGGAATCCTAACAGCCTCGGACACCAAATTCCGGTGGATTAGCTTCTCTATCTGCCAGGACAGGCTCACTTCGCCTCTTTCCCCTGGCTCGTGGCTCTCCTACTGCCACACGGCCTCTTAGGCTGCAACACAACTGTCTGTCCCTGCTCTGGGACACCTCTCAATCCAGAGACAGGTTGTCCAGTTCTCTTCTAACCCTGCCCCCAGTTCCAGCTTTTATAGGGGCAGCCTGCTCCCCCTACTGGCCTGGGACAGGAGGTGCTGCATGCTAATGGTACCTGACCAGAGAACCTCCCCCTTGCTCTCAGACACAGCTTTATTATACATTTGTGGCATCCAGGCCAGGGTGACACATTCCCCCCTAGGAAAATTTAGTACTCCAGGACTAAACAAGAAACAAGAATAATATGCATGACCATAAAACATTAGTAGACAAACGACGCACAGGTTGAGTTCTTAAGGTCACAGTGTGGTCTGTGACCGGGTGTCCATATCACCAACACAACGGGGATCCTTAGCCAGGTGGGGGTCTGTCCTAGCCCCAAGTCCTTTACAGTCTTAGTTCATTCCTTGGTTAGGCTCCGAACGCAGTCCATACAAAGTCCCGGTTATTAAAAGTTCATAACCTTTGAGTCCGTGCAGCAACTGTAAGAAACTGAAATACACAATTACTAATCATGCATGTAACTTTGCAAACATTTCAACACTTGGCAACAGGATTATTTACAGTTTTAGTGCACCCTATATTTTCCAGTGAGCGGGTATCTGCCCCTTTGTGCTCCTGGTTGACCTGCGTAACCCACTGTCTGGTGGTGGTCTAACCTGGTTTTCTTCACTACCATTTAGGGTACAGTAACTGGCTAGACTTACAGGCAGGGCAGGCAGCTGTCTGCGGGTCCTTTGGCTTACCGCAGGCATGGCAGGCTCACTGTCAGCAGAGGGTTGATTCTCCTGGGCTGCTGGTACAGGCTCTTCTGCCTCTGGAACTGCTTGTTCGTCTTCACTTTCCCGCTCTGGTGTAGGTTGCTGCTGAGTTGGTTGCAGGAAATGCAGGATGGGTACCACTATGGCACCGTTTATTCGAGTCCAGGACTGAGGGAACTCTCCGAGAACGGTGCTGATCATTTCTTCCTTGTCCTCTGCGGGTTCAAGGTCTCTTTGATCCTCTTCTGCATTCCGGAGTTGCTCGGGGCACCTTTTTAGGTGGTCTCTGGAGACGGAACTAGTGGTTTCTCCTCCATCCTTAGTGACCACGCATACCTTCGGGTTGTCGTGATCAGACTGCAGTACTGTGTAGGGTTCCCTTTCCCACTGGTCGTCCAGCTTGTGTAGCCTTCTCTTTCGCTTCAGGACCTGCTCACCAGGTTCTAGGGGACCAGCAGGGGCGTGTTGGTTGAAGAGTCTCTCTTGCCTTTCTCTTACTTGGGCCAGGCTCTTCTCCACACTCTCCTGTACCTTCTTGTACTGCAGTCGCCTTTCCGTATCCCAGTCCGCATCTGGGGAGGTGTCCTCGGGTGTTAGGACTCCCATCTCCAGGTCTATGGGCAGCTTACCTGGTCTGGCTCGCATCAGGTAAGCCGGGGTGCAGTTTGTAGCATTCACCGGGATATGGTTGTATAAGTCTGTCAGGTTCGGTAGTTTTTCTGGCCACAGGCTGCGTTCCTCCAGGGGCAACGTCTTCAGGAGATCAATGACGATATTGTTCATTTTCTCACACATCCCGTTGGTTTGTGGGTGGTAAGGCGTTGTCCGAATCTTCTTACAGCCATAGAGGTTGCAGAACTCTTGGAAGATTTCGGCCTCAAACGCTGGACCCTGGTCTGTCAGGACTTTTTCCGGATACCCGTGTGGGCGGCAGAAGTATTGCTGGAAGGCTCTGGCCGCCGTTTGAGCTGTCAAGTCTTTACAGGGACCACCACTAGAAATCGGGAATAGTGGTCCACGATTGTCAGGGCATAAATGTATCCCGACCGGCTTGGAGCCAATTTGACGTGGTCCAGAGCTACCAGCTCAAGAGGCTGCGTGGTGACGATGGGTCTCAAGGGTGTCTTCTGGCTGGTGCGGTCCTTCCTCCTTAGGTTACAAGGGCCACAGTCTCTGCACCACTTCTCTATAGCCCCTCTCATGCCGACACAAAAGAACCGTCCTCTTAGCAGGAACTCCAGTTTCTTCCAGCCGAAGTGCCCCGCTCTGTCATGGTAAGCCCCCAGGACCATAGCTGCATCCCACCTTGGGACCACGACTTGCCTGGTCAGCTCATGTGTCCAGTGGTTGACAAGTCTTCTGCACAGCTTTCCTTCATAGAGGAACAGCTTGCTCTTCTCTTTCCATAGCTGCTTGGCTTCCTCTGGAGCATCCGGATCTAAGCGGGCGTCTTCCTGGGTCAGTAGGTCTTTCACCATGCGGATTGCAGGGTCACTATCTTGGGTCTCGGCCCAGCTGTGGTGAGGTAGGGGATTGATAATAACGGTTGTTAAATCTTCCTCCTTCACGCGGTGGGAGTATTGAGCGGCTCCATACCGGTGAAACGCGGGGAGTTCTACCTCCTCCAGCTCTTCTGGGTCTTCGTCACCTTCAGGTACGTGAGGCATTCTCGATAGGGTGTCAGCATTGGCATTGGTTTTGCCGGCCCGGTACTTGATCACGAAGTCATAATTCGAGAGTCGCGCCATCCACCGCTGTTCTAGGGCACCTAGTCTTGCATTGTCCAGGTGTGTCAACGGGTTGTTGTCCGTGTACACGGTGAACTTTGAGGAGGCCAGGTAATGCTTAAACCGTTCTGTGATGGCCCACACCACTGGCAAGAATTCTAGCTTGAAGGAGCTGTAATTCTCCGGGTTCCTTTCAGTGGGCCTCAGCTTCCGGCTGGCATACGAGATCACCCTTTCTTTGACCTGTTGGTTTTGCGACAGTACGGCTTCCAGCCCCACATTACTGGCGTCTGTGTGGAGAATAAAAGGCTGGCCATAATCGGAGTAGGCCAGGATCTTTTAGCACCCCGAGGGCTCGGCTGCTACATGGGTATTGCACCTCGAACCAGAGGTGTGATATTCCACTCCCGGGTAAGGATGGAGTGTGGACCAGGACTCAGTAAGCTGCATGCACCACACACACCCCATTTCCGAGGGACAGCTCAACGGTGCTCCCACTAGACAGAAGTGCAGGCACGACAGCATCTGTTCCTGGCTGGAGTGGGGAGGGGGAGGAAAACCCAGTGGTGTAGGAGCAGATAGGGGTGGGTCTCTGGGCATAGGTAGGAGCCCATTGGTTGCTAGTCACCTGGGCTCGGGTGTTAGAAGGAGGTATATAAGGTGGGCACCATCTTAGGACAGAGTTCAGTGCAGTGCAGAGAAGAAGTCAAGAGTGAGAGGAGAAGACAGGAAGCAAAGCCCCTGCATGGGCTCTGCTCCACAGGCAGGCCTTGTCAGGAGGCTGGAGCCTGAGAGAGAGAGAAAGGAGAATGAACAGAAAGGACAGTAAGAAAGGAAGCAAGGAACAGGAACACAGAGAAAGGCCCAGAGACACGAGTGAAGAAGGAACCCTAAGAACCCACGAGATAACGGGTGAAGGGTTGGCAGAGCAGGGTACCGGAACCCAAATTGGTGGAGGCGACTAATCCTCAGCCAAAACCGGAGGTTGTGACCACATCTTGGTGCGACCCCTCACTACATCCACCAGGAAAGCATACCACATAGGGTCAGGGAAACCGGAGAGAGGTTTCGCCGACAGAAGGCCCGAGGAAGCTGGACAAAGGTGGGTCACTGGTGGGGACGGCCAGAGAAAGGAAAGGAAGGGAGCCCTGTGCCACGCTCTGGAATTGCCTGGGAGTTGGTCGAGCCCCTTGCCTGGTGGACGCAGCACGGCTTGGGCAGTCACCGCCGGTACCGAGGTGACTAGGACCAGTAAAGAACTGTGAGTAAAGCATTGGAAACTGCAACCACACAGCTCTGTGTTTCATCTCCGCACCAGCACCATTAGTACTGGGACGCTCACACCATCACTACCATCATCTGCTCTAGCTGCCCTGAGGCAATACTTCTCCCGTGGGGAGTTATCCCATTCTTGGCTGCGCATATAACATCAGCCTCAGCGGTCTGCAGCGCAGCGGCGGTCCCCACTGACCGCAATCCACGGGTGGCGTAGTCGGACACTTATTATAACACCAATAGACTGCCACTGGTTTGACCACCCTGGGCACGGACCGGGTCACCGCCACACGGAGACTACAACCCCCAGCATCCTACAACAGGCCCGGTTCCGGGTTCCCCTGCACAGCACAGGCCCAGGGGGCGCGTCAACTTCATCCCCTGTGAGGGCCATCTTCAACTGGCGGAAGGACTCCTCTTCCGGCTTGTCCCACTTGAAGGGTGGCTTTTGGCTTTTGGACTTAGACTGTCCTATCAGGAGGTCCTGCATAGGGGCTGCCATCTTAGTGAACCCGGGGATGAACCTTCGGTAGTAGCCTACCAACCCGAGAAACTGCCTCACTTCTTTGATGTTTGAGGGGCTTGGCCAGCTCTTGATTACTGTTACTTTGTCAGGGTCGGGGGCTACTCCTTCTGCACTTACCACGTGCCCTAGGTACTGGACCTTCGGTTTCAACAAGTGACACTTTGATGGTTTCACCTTCAGGCCAAAGCCTGCCAGGGCTTCGAACACCTCTGCCAGGTGTTTTAGATGGTCCTCGTAGGTCTTCGAATAGACGATCACGTCGTCCAGGTAAAGTAGGACCGTCTCGAAGTTTCGGTGCCCTAGACAGCATTCCATCAGCCTCTGGAAGGTCCCTGGTGCGTTGCAGAGCCTGAAGGGCATACAGTTGAACTCGCTCAGTCCCATCGGGGTGGTGAAGGCGGTCTTCTCCTTGTCAGCCTCTGCCACAGGAACCTGCCAGTACCCATAGTAAGGTCCAAAGTAGAAAAGAAGTTAGCTGATTTTAGTGCGGCTAAAGACTCCTCTATTCTAGGCAGCGGATATGCGTGTTTATGGGTGATACGGTTGATTTGTCTATAGTCCACGCACATTCTCATGGTGCCGTCTTTCTTTTTTACCAGAACCAAGGGGGCTGCCCAGGGGCTACAGCTATCTCTAATGACCCCAGCTTCTTTCATTTCTCTTAGCATGCCCTTTGCGTTCTGATAATGTGCAGGGGGTACAGGTCTGTGCCTCTCTTTTATTGGTGAGTGGCTCCCCGTGGGGATGTGGTGTTCTACTCCCTTTACTCGGTCGAAGTCTAGCGGGTGCTTACTAAAGATTCTTTTGTACTCCTGAACCACCCGGTAGACTCCATGTTTTTGGTGCAGGGGAGTGGAGTCAGCACCCACATGGAGTTTCTGGCACCAGTCCTCCTTTTGCTTCTGGGAGCCATTACCCTCCGCCTGTGGAGATGGAGGCAAAGGCTCCACGGTCCTGATAGCTTTGTGTTCGACAGCAAACAGTTTGGCAAGGGTAGCGTACCTAGGTAAGTGTACCTCCCTCTCCCCAATGTTGAGAATGCGGACGGGCACCCTCCCATGACGGATATCAACCACCCCCCGGCCTGTCAAAATGGTGGGCCTGCTGTCTGAGTACACGGGATCTACCATGGCTTGGTAGTCTCTACCTCTCAACCCGATTGCAGTCCGACACCAGATCATCATTTCACTTTTGGGGGCATGGAAATGGGGAATGGGTCACTCATTCTTACGCTACCGATCTCACCACCAGACAGTTCTACCTGCTGCCGTCTCATCAGGGCTTTTATCTCTTTGTTGAGGACTCTCTGTTGGCTGGAACTAGCATTCACCACCACCTGTTGTAGAATTACAATTACCTCTGAAAGACAATTTTCAATCACGTTAGTACCCACAGTTATTTTAGGGTGACTTTCACGACGATCAATGTCCACAATAATCACTCCCTGTGCCGGCAGTTCAACTTTACCAATCTTAATGGTCATCTCCTTGAACCCCATCTGCGGCACGGGAAAGCCACTACTGGCGATGATGCTCAAGTTACTGTCTGGATACCGTGTGATATCAGCATCAGTCCAATACTGCTTAAAAAGTACATAAGGGATATTAGTTACTTGCGACCCGGTATCCAGCAAGGCGCTCATGGGGATACCGTCCAGCACCACGGGTAAAACCGGGCGCCCCCCAACGTACTTATTACGCCAATTGTAAGGGCCTGGTGATCTTATGCCTGGGGGTTGGCCCTCTGCCCCAGGTTGGACCCGTTTAAATTACAGTACCTCGAAATGTGTCTGGACTGGTTGCATCGACGGCAAATGGGCTGTCCATCTTCTACGTAGCGGTCTGTGGGCCTCCCTCGGAACGACGGGGTCCTCCTCTGTCGACGCCACGGGACATCCTCCGGACTTGAAGCCAACTCGATGGGTCTTGACGGGTCCACTTGTAACGCCTGGACGGTCCTGGTCAACGCCGCGACGCTCCTGGTCAGCTCCTGGACTTGGTGGTGTAGATCTTTCAACGGGGCTTGGTTCAGGGCCTGTGCATTGGCCCCCACAGAGTCCATAGAGGAGGGCGCTGCCTCCTGGTGATAGGTGAGAGCAGGGCGCTGGGGGTTTATAGTGCCACTTGTTGCGGGTTCACGGAGCACCCTTATGGCTCTGTCCTTGAATTGGGCAAAGGTCAGATCAGGGTTCTGAAAGAACATGAGGCGCAGCTGGGTCCTGTGGGCGCTAGACAGCAGACCTTCTATGAACTGTTCTGTTAGTAGCTTATCTGTATCCTGCACGCTGCCAGGGTCAGCTTGTTTGATGGCTCTCAAGGCTTCATGCAAATTTAGGGCATAGTCTCTGATGCTGTTCTGTGCCCGCTGCTTACATCCGTAGAACCGCATTTTAATTTCAGCGGAGGTACGTGTATCAAAGGTACCCCGCAGCCGGGCCAGAATGTCCTTTACAGTTCTTTTCTCCTCAGCGGGCCATGACTTTACCTCCCGCTGGGCTGCGCCAGTTAACTGCCCTGTCAGTATGCTGATCTTCTGTTCCTCTGTCAGGGGGTAAACTTGGAATAAACTGTACAGCCTTTCCTTAAAGTCAGTTAGTGCATGGGGCTCCCCTGAATACTTGGGCAGCCAGGCCGCTCCAGGGATGTAAGGCAGGGAGAATGGCATTACCGCTGCAGCAGCTGCGCTGGTGGAAGTGGGCGCCTCCGTGTCCGACATCTTCCTCCCCCCTAGTTAAGCGTGGCCTACCTTCCAACGATCCTCTTCTGTAGGCCGCGGCTCTGCTGGTGCTGCTCCGGACCAGAACCTTGCGTCGCGTCCTGGTGACGTCAGCGTCGCTCTCTCTCCCTTCCAAGACCTTGCGCAGCGTCAGTGCGTAGGGCGGAGCTTCGGGTCTCGCGCGGTTTGGACGTCCACGCCCCTCTTCTTCCCACGCGGCGCCCTGCAGATGGCGTCCGATGGCGGGAAAACGGCTGAAGTTGGCGGGAAGCTGCTGAAGATGGCAGGAGACGGCTGAAAATGGCGGGAAACGGCTCCGGATGGCGGGAAACCTCTTTTAAAGGTACGTGTACAGTCTTTTTCAGGCGCGCAATACCCGTTTGTGGGGGGTTGGTCACAATCCTGCCGACTGCACCAAAGCTGACTCACCCCCTGGGCTGTGGGGCACTCGGAATCGGGTTTCAGTGTGATGATGGGGGTAGTAGTGGCAACCCGGTCTGTGGCTCAGGGTGGTCAGACCAGTGGCAGACTTCTATATGTTTTGCAATGTCAGACTACGCCACCCGTGGATTGCGGTCAGGACTAACCGCCGCTGCAGTGCAGACCGCTGGGGCAGATGTAAATGTGCAGCACTGAATAGTACAACTCCCCACGGGAGGAGTATGGCCCCAGGGCAGTATATAATGGATGATGGAGGGGATGATTCCGACAGCAATAGCCAGGAAACGGAGACCTCTTAAACAGTTCAGGGTCTTTATTAGAACAGGTGAAACGACCCAAAAACAGGCCCGGCTAGGAGGGGGCCTGGATGTCTGAGAACAAGTGGGAAGCTGGCCCTGATCAGGGTGAGGGTGTAGGCCTACCGTGCTCTCTGCGCTCTCTCTGGCTATTTCCCTCCTCGTGGTGTAATAGTCCACGTTCCTGAGCTCACCGTGTCTTATCGCCCGTATGGCTGGCGACTTGGGTCCCTTTTTACTCTTGGCCTGGTGTGGCTTCACCGGTCCCTTCTACTGTGGCGGAACCTCCGGGCTTCTTAGGCCAAAGGACATACAGTCCCCTGCGGACTGGTTATTGGCTGTAGGAATTGGAATCCTAACAGCCTCGGACACCAAAGTCCGGTGGATTAGCTTCTCTATCTGCCAGGACAGGCTCGCTTCGCCTCTTGCCCCTGGCTCGTGGCTCTCCTACTGCCACATGGCCTCTTAGGCTGCAACACAACTGTCTGTCCCTGCTCTGGGACACCTCTCAATCCAGAGACAGGTTGTCCAGTTCTCTTCTAACCCTGCCCCCAGTTCCAGCTTTTATAGGGGCAACCTGCTCCCCCTACTGGCCTGGGACAGGAGGTGCTGCATGCTAATGGTCCCTGACCAGAGAACCTCCCCCTTGCTCTCAGACACAGCTTTATTATACATTTGTGGTATCCAGGCCAGGGTGACACATAAACATGCGGTTTCAAACCCACAGTGGCTCCTGATCGTGGGCACGTACCCAAACTCACCCGCAGCATGTCAATTTCTGTAGTGGAGACGCCAGTCTCCGCTGCAGATTTTGACCGATGAAAGTGTTATTACATGCTGTGGGTCTGTATGTATTGACAACAAAAGTGCGGCATTAGAACACAGCGTTTTGGACGCAGCTAAAATACTCTGCATCCAAAGCGCTGCTGAGTGCTGATCGTGGGGACGTAGCAGTTAAACAAACAGCTGTGAGCTGTTATTTAAAACCAGGAAACATGTTTGCCTAATGGCACATTCCTAGGCTAAAAATAGCAGCTCTCAGATGCCCCAGAAATTACATGAATGGGAATACTAATGAGATTGTTTTAGCTGACACCTAGTCCTTTTTTTAAGTGATGCCAATGTGTCAATCAGACCCTTTCCTTACTAAACATAATTAAAGTAAAGAGTTAAATAAACACACACAGAGGAAAACACTTTATTTGAAATACAACAGACACATTCTTTAATCATTTAAATTAACCAATATACTCACCCAAAGTCTGACGGTAATCAAAGGGTTAAAGCGATGTCATAGGTTACTTTTTTCAAATATCTTTATTTAGCTTCAAAAGGCATTCATTGATGTACAAATACGCATTAAAAATGCATGAAAAAAACACATCAAAAACACATCAAAATCATGGCAAAACACATTTTTTTTTAGCGTTTTACCTGCCAAGAGATGGAGAAACATTGCAGAAAGATCTGCAATCAAATCCTGAAAGTGCGCACATAGCCTTACTGGAACGTGTGGATTTGATCCAAAATGTTCCATCAATTGTGTATCAAGTACACTAACTACATCTTTGTCTATATATTTCAATGCTGATTTATAGGTTATTTACTTCAGATATTATTCTGCTCTATAATTGATCCACCAGTTTGACCCCATAGATCGGACAATATAATGCACTAAGTGCACAGTTTTTTAAATAAATAAATATTTTGCTCAATAAATTTTTAATACATAATCAATAAATATCTGAACACTTATTAAAGATTAGCCCTATATCAAGTACAGACTGATAATACTATGATCGCTTCTTTATTACCATTCAGGATTTCCCAGCTTCCATATACTATAGGAACAGCTCTCCTTTTCTTCTTAATATAGTGAATGAATAAACATCTAAAATGTTCTTCTATATCTTTATGGGATTCCTCTTCCCAAATGGTAGAATAAAGGAGGGACATACCATAGATATGTAAAGCAGTGATATACCACTTATAATCTAGAAAGCCAGCGTAAGTTGGAAGGGTCTGATGCCAAACGACATTGCCTCCTGCTCCTTTACCTGGTGTCTCAATTTCAACAGTATCTGCAGTCTCAAGATTCAGATACAGTTGAATACAATGGAGGAGCAGAGAGGATACAAATCCCTGCTCCACAATTCACCCTGTGAATGCGGTGAATGTTGTGTTCATATTGTGTTGGGGGGCACTGTGAGGACATCATACTGTGTGGGTGGACACTGCAGACTTCATTCTCTGTTAAGGGGCACTGTGTAGGGCATGATACTGAGTTGGGTGCACTGCTGAAAAATTAGACTATAGTAGAAGAGAACTGTGGAGGCAGCTTAATATGTTGAGGGGCACTATGGGCACATCATACCGTGTTGAGACCACTGTAGGGGAATCATACTGTGTTGAGACCACTGTAGGGGAATCATACTGTGTTGAGGGTACTAATAGTTAATCATACTGTGTTGGGGCACTGTGGGGGCTTCAGACTATGTTGGGGGCATTGTGAGTGCTTCATAACATTTTGGGGTACTGAGAGGGCATCATACTGGTTTGGGGCATAGTGGTGCCTCATACTGTGCTGGGGACACAGTGCACCATAATGTGTGCATGGGTTGTTCGGTGGGGGCAAATTGTGTGGAGGAACTCACTGTGGACTCATCCTTCTGTGTATAGGAGGGATGACAGGGGTATCTTAATGGGTGAGAAAACTAAAGGGCTTCAGTACGTGCAAAAATAACTAAAATAATTTAAAAAAAACGTTACAAGTTTGATGTACCATGAACAAACGAAAAAAAAAATAATAAAAATAAAATACTTCTAATGATGAGCAAGCACTAAAATGCTCGGGTACTCGTTGCTCGGGTCGAGCAAATTGGAATACCCGGGTGCTCGACCCGAGCAACGAGCCCAATGTAAGTCTATGGGAAACTCGAGCATTTTTCAGGCGGCTCCCCTCGGCGGTCTGCAGAGGGCCTAAAAATTGCCCAAATCGATGGGAACAGTGCTGAAATGACATTGGAACAGCATTGGGAAGACCACTGGAAGCATTTCTGACCCCCAGGTCACTGCTGTCAACAACGTTGTCAGAGTATTACGCCACTTTTACGGACTCACAATAAAACATACAAAAACAAATCCAAAAAGGATTTTCCTGGGAAATATATTAAGGAACATCCTTTCCAGGGTAATGACTTGTATATAAGGCAAAATAAATAACCAAAACCAAAAATACTCCTCCACACCTTGGGCTATGTTCACACGTAGCGTTTTTGATGCGTTTTTGCACTTTTGCATTGCTTTCAACAATGACTAAAGCATTCACTGGTAAATGTCATTTTAACTATCTGGCCATGTGGTGTGTGACACATCATCAGACACATGCATACAGTGCTGAAAAGACATGAGAACAGCATGGGGAAGACCTCTGGAAGCATTTCTGACTCCCAGGTCACTGCCTAAAAGTGTACCCATCATAAGTGATCCTTGGCGCATGCGAAGTTGCCTGCTACCATGCACCTGTCATTGCAAATTTGCAACAATCACCGTCCACGTCCTTGTCCTACTGCAGCGTTCAGTTGTCCCTACCCCCATTCCTTGGAGTGCTAACGCAAGTATGCAGCCAGCCACCCACCCACCCACAAGCTGCAATACTATACTGCCAAATTTTTGACAGCTGCTTGCACTTGAAATGTGGCCTTTTAGGCTCGTGAAGGCGGAAGCTTTCATAACCTCATACCCGCGGCGGCCGGGTGTCCATACTCGGTCCTCCACCGCCACTGTTTCTCCCGGTGTCGTCTCCGCCTTCCACAAGCACGGGTCCCACAACATTACCTTTGCCCTCCTCAGTGCACTTACTGGGAAGGACTGCCTAACCACAAACACGTGGACAGGTGAATGTGGCCAGGGACGGTATGGAACCAGTACACAGCTTTTTTTGCTGAGAGTTGTATTTAGCTCGGTGAAAGGACTGGCATAGAGGGAAACCGTATCTACCCTGGGTGTCATTTTTCCCAGGAAGTCCTCTAATGCAGCTTGTTGCAGAAGCAATGGCAGCCCGTCCAACATCAACTCGCACTTGTCGGTGGTGCTTTGACACACACACATCTTTCTTTGCGCATTTAATTTCATGAATGCAGAGTTGGACAATGGCCTGATCTGCATTGCGGTTTAAGAAATAACATGCATAAGCATGTCCAATCCACATTAAAAAAACATCCATAGAGTGTCCAGGAACCTTCCCCCACACTTTTCATACCCAGGGCTGCTTCTCGGCAGGGTTGGACGGGCCCACCAGAGAACCGGAGATTCCTCCGGTGGGCCCTGGCTTCTCCTTCAGGAGAGTTCATAGTGCCGAGATGGGGCCATGATGATGATAGAGGCCACCATCTGCTTAGTTTTCTGTTACTTGGAATGCAAGCGCAAGTATGCAGCCAGCCACCCACCCACAGGCCGCAACACTAAACTGCCAAATTTCAGGGCAGCTGCTTGCACTTGAAATGTGGCCTTTTAGGCTCATGGAGGAGGAAGCTTTTCCTAACCTCATGCCGGTGGCGGCCGGGTGTCCATACTCGGTCCCCAGCCGCCACTATTTCTCCCGGTATCGTCTCCGCCTTCCACAAGCATGGGTCCCACAACATAACCCGTGCCCGCCACAGTGCACTTACTGGGAAGGACTGCCTAACCACAAACACGTGGACAGGTGAATGTGGCCAGGGACAGTACAGAGCCAGTCCACAGCTTTTTTTGCTGAGAGCTGTATTTAAGTCGGTGAAAGGACTGGCGTAAAGGAAAAGCGTATCTACCCTGGTTGTCATTTCTCCTAGGAAGTCCTCTAATGCAGCTTTTTGTAGAAGCAATGGCAGCCCATCCAACATCAACTCACACTTGTCGGTGGTGCTTTGACACACAAACATCTTTCTTTGAGCATTTAATTTCATGAATACAGAGTTGGACAATGGCCTGATCTGCAATGTGGTTTAAGAAATAACATGCATAAGCATGTCCGATCCACATTAAAAAGGCAGCCATAGAGTGTCTGGGAACCTTCCCCCACACTTTTCTTAGCCAGGGCTGCTTCTTGTCAGGGTTGGCGGGCCCAACAGACAACAGGAGACTCCTCCGGAGGGCCCTAGCTTCTCCGCCTACCCACAAATACGTGGACAGGTGAATGTGGCCAGGGACGGTACAGAGCCAGTCCTCAGCATTTTTTTGCTGAGAGTTGTATTTAGTGCTGTGAAAGGACTGGCATAGAGGGAAACCGTATCTACTCCCGCTGTCATTTCTCCGTCACCAGGTTCCGACCATTGTCACACACGACCATGCCTGGCTGTATGTTCAGGGTGAGAGCCACAGATCAGGCTGCTGTGTTACAGCTTTCAACAACTCTGCAGCGCTGGCCGATTTGTCAATTAAGCATTAAGCATGTTATCTTCAGCACAGCCTGTTGCCGCTTGGCCAAGGCAGTGCGGCAGTGCTGTCAGTTTGTGACTGATGTGATCATTTCAGAGATGGAGGAGGAGGTGCAGGAGCTGAACAATGTGATTACATTGAGATTAAATTGGTGACGCTGTTTTTATACTTAAAAAAGATCCTATTGTTTTGTTTTTTTACGTTATTGTTTAAGACAAATGCATTCACCAGGAAATGTCATTTTAACATTTTACAACCTTATCTGGCAATGTGGTGTGTGACACATCATCAGACACATCCTGTTTTATTTATGATGGAGGGACTCTGAAAGTCATAAAGCCTATTTTTATAGGGACATCAGACAGCTCTTACTATTCTTAAAAGGCCAGCAGTTAGAGAGACATCAGTCGGCTATGCTTTGTTGTTCCCATTATTAACAAGTGGGTCTCCTATACTGTTACTGCGTATCCAGTGACTGCAAGGGCTGCCAAAAATTTGGGCGCAGCCCAATACCCCTTTGAAGAAACATAAAGGAGGGTCACAGTAAAAAAATGTGCCCATTATAAAGGAGTGGGTCTCCTCTAGTGGTAATGCCCATGCTGTGACTGCAAGAGCTGTCAAAATTTGGGAAAAACCTCACTAAGAATTTAAAGACACAGAACAGGGCACAGTAACGAGTACGACATGTTCCCATTAGAAAAGAGAGGGCCTGCTATACAGTTATAGGGTACGCAGTGAGTCCAACGTCTGACCAATTTTAGGAAAAACCCCAGCAAGAATTTAAAGACACATAGAGCAGGGCCACAGTAAAAGGTACGACATGTTCCCATTAGAAAGGAGAGGGTCTGCTATACAGTTATAGGGTATGCAGTGAGTCCAACGGCTAACCAATTTTAGGAAAACCCCCACTAAGAAATTAAAGACACATAGAGCAGGGCCACAGAACGACAAATTCCCATTAGAAAGGAAAGACTCTGCTATACAGTTATAGGGTATGCAGTGAGTCCAACGGTTGACCAATTTTAGGAAAAACACCAGTAAGAAATTAAAAACACATTGAGCAGGGCCACAGTAACAGCAAATTCCCATTAGAATGGAGAGAGTCTGCTATACAGTTATAGGGTATGCAGTGAGTCCAACGGTTGACCAAATTTAGGAATAACCCCACTAAGAATTTAAAGACACACAGAGCAGAGCCACAGTAACAAGTACGACATTTTTCCATTAGAAAGGAGAGGGTCAGCTATACAGTTATTGGGTATGCAGTCAGTCCAACGGCTGACCAATTTTTTTTTAAAAAATCCCACTAAGAATTTAAAGACACACAGAGCAGGGCCACAGTAATAAGTACGACATGTTTCCATTAGAAAGGAGAGGGTCTGCTATACAGTTATAGGGTATGCAGTGAGTCCAACGGCTGACCAATTTTAGGAAAAACCCCAGTAAGAATTTAAAGACACATAGAGCAGGGCCACAGTAACAAGGTACGACATGTTCCCATTAGAAAGGAGAGGGTCTGCTATACAGTTATAGGGTATGCAGTGAGTCCAACGGCTGACCAATTTTAGGAAAAACCCCACTAAAAATTTAAAGACACACAGAGCAGGGCCACAGTAACAAGGTACGACATGTTCCCATTAGAAAGGAGAGGGTCTGCTATACAGTTATAGGGTATGCAGTGAGTCCAACGGCTGACCAATTTTAGGAAAAACCCCAGTAAAAAATTAAAGACGCTTAGAGCAGGGCCACAGTAACAGCAAATTCCAATTAGAATGGAGAGAGTCTGCTAT
This sequence comes from Phyllobates terribilis, assembly GCF_046119375.1. Taxonomy (NCBI): domain Eukaryota; kingdom Metazoa; phylum Chordata; class Amphibia; order Anura; family Dendrobatidae; genus Phyllobates; species Phyllobates terribilis. Next base: position 214,966,619 of record NW_027362769.1, on the reverse strand, counting down.
ACAGTTATAGGGTATGCAGTGAGTCCAACGGCTGACCAAATTTAGGAAAAACCCCACTAAGAAATTAAAGACACATAGAGCAGGGCCACAGTAACGACAAATTCCATTTAGAAAGGAGAGAGTCAGGTATACAGTTATAGGGTATGCAGTGAGTTCAACAGCTGACCAATTTTAGGAAAAACCCCACTAAGAATTTAATGACACATAGAGCAGGGCCACAGTAAAAGGTACGACATGTTGCCATTAGAAAGGAGAGAGTCTGCTATACATTTGTAGGGTATGCAGTGAGTCCAACGGCTGACCAATTTTAGGAAAAACCCCACTATCAATTTAAAGAGACATAGAGCAGGGCCGCAGTAATGACAAATTCCCATTAGAAAGGAGAGAGTCTCCCATAGTGTTGGCCTATGCAATGAATGCAAGGGCTGCCAAAAATTTGGAGGCACTTCAATGCCCCTTGGAAGAGACGTGGAGGAGGGCCTCATAAAAAAATTTTCCCATTAGAAAGGAGCGGGCCTCCTATACTTGTAATGCCCATGCACTAAGTGTATGTGATGCGCCCCCAGGGCCGTGGGGTACTCGGCAGCCGGGCCTCTGGTTGCTGGGGGATATCACGGTGACTGGCCCGGTCCGTGACCCAGGGCGGTCAGTGCAAAACGGGGGGTACTTTTATATGGGGTTTTTGGGATTGTTCGTGACGCCACCAGTGGAATGCGGCTAAGGGTATGCCGCCGCTGCGGAGCAGTCATCTGGAGCTGGAGCTACGGCAGCAGGGATGGTGTGGCTCTCCACAGGTAGAGCTAGCTCCAGGGCAGTGTAGGAAGATGGTGGTTGCGCTGGGCGTTGTACTGCAGAGAGGGAAAGATGGCACAGATAAAGAATGGACAGAGGCAGTGCAGTGCAGTCATCCGAGTCTTTACTCACAGTTTTTTTTATGATAGTTCCACTGGTGCACTGTACGGGTGCCAGCCTCCCACGTCGCGCTGCATTCACCAGATAGGGGTTCAGCACTTCCTCAGGTTGATTAGGAGTACCGGACAGAACCCCACTTTCTCGTGTTCCTAACTAGACCGTCTTCATGTTGGGTCTTTCTCCCTCCTGCCCTGCGCTGCCCACTCTCAATCCCGCTCGGGTGCTCTGAAGTCCCTCCTGTGTGTCGGAGTTCCCGGACCTGCTTGACCCTATAGGGGATTAGAATGCGGCTTCGGCAACTAATTATATGTAGCACCCCGAGGGTTCGGCCGCTACAGGGGTATTGCACCTTTGCCAGAGGTGTGATATTCCACTCCCGGGTAAGGATGGAGTATGGACCAGGGCTCAGTTAGCTGCATGCATCACACACACCCCATTTCCGGGGGATAGCTCAACGGTGCTCCCATTTATACAGTAATGCAGGCACGACAGACCATGTTCCTGGCTGGAGTGGGGAGGGGGGAGGAAACCCCAGTGATGTAGGAGCAGAAGGGGACGGTTTCTGAGCATAGGTAGGAGCTCATTGGGTGCTGGTCACCTGAGCTCACACTCAGAGGGGAGGCATAAAAGGTGGGCACCATCTTAGGTCAGAGAGAGAAGTCAGTTCAGAGTGAGAGGAGAAGACAGGGAGCTCAAAGGCAGGCCTAGGGTGAAGGCCGGAGCCTGGGAGGAGAAGGAGAAGTAGACCTGGAGAAGAGGCCGAGGGAAGGAGGAGAAGAAGGAACAGGAAAGGAGGAGGAGTGACAGAGAAACAGAAGGGCTCAGAAACAAGAAGGCAGAAGGGACCCTAAGGACCCAGGGAATTACGGATGACGGGTCAGGCAAGAAAAGGGTACCGGATCCCAAATTGGTGGAGGAAAATTATCCCTCAGCCAAGAACCGGAGGTCGTGATCACAGAAAACACTGTTTTAAAAAGCTGGATTTCTAGCGCTGTAATATGGAAAGGACCTGGCTGTATTCTGCAGTGCCAACAAGCAAATGGCGCAGAAAAACTGTGTTCTCTGGATTGTTTTCTAAGCAAATAATGAGGATTAAGATCCAAAAAAAAGTATTCCTGGCCCCTGAGACCTGGGCCTTTGTATAGAAATATCTAACAGCAGCAGAAGGCAGAATTGGAATGGAGCCTCTTGTGCTATCTGCACTGCAGTCTGCTATATACACTGCCTGCCTATATACACTGCCTGCCTGATATCTCTGCAGATGGATTAGTTAGTCCTCAAAAGGACTGTTTGTTAAGATGGATATGTGTAATGTACGGTTTTTCTCCCTACACTACATAATACACAAGCAAATCTCTCGATGACGCAGCAGCACCTCTCCCTACATTGTCTGATTCCAGAGTGACTGTGACGAGCACAGAGGCGCCAGGTCTGATATAGACCTGATGACGCTGGACGGCCAGCCAATCACTGTAATGCCACAACCAACATGGCTATGGCATTACAGTGAGTGGCTGGCAATCCCTGCATGTTGATTGGCACTCTAAAGAGCGCCAAACATACAGGGAGGGGACCCGAGCTCCCACCGAGCAACCCCGGAAATACTCGGTGAAGCCGAGCATCTCGAGCAGTGAGATGCTCGGGAGAGCACCAAGCAGTAGCGAGCATGCTCGCTCATCACTAAATACGTCATTATTTGTTTTGTTCTTTTTAGATTGTATCCCCTTAAGAAATAGTGTCGCTATGCTAAAGATTCGGGCAGTGCACATGCCCCAGACTTCTGGCCGGTTCCTCGGATCTCCATGTGGGCGCCATTTGAACTGATCATCAATATGACACTGGTAGAGTTGGTTACTGTGGTAGATCCAGGAGCCACCACTCTCTATTCTTTATGCCGCATGCTGCTCTGATCCTAAGGTCTACAAGATGGCAGCGTCCCGGCACAGGCATCTCAATGACATCACTGCACTGTGCCGCCGGTACTGGCTGCTCTGTGTGCAGGAAAAAAAACTTTCTCATATTAGGTGAGTATAAACTATTATTAGACCGTTTACCAGAGTCGGCTCTCCAGGAAACAGTGAATCTGTGAACAAAGAAAACAGCACACTCCAAACTGGCCAGATTTGAAATTAATTGAGATCTATCAATCTGGAAAAGGTTATAAAGCCATTTCTAAAGCTTTTGGACTCCAGCGAACCACAGTGAGAGCCATTATCCACAAATGGTGAAAACATGGTACAGTGGGGAACCTTCTTAGGAGTGGTCGACCAACTAAAATGACCCCAAAAGCGCAGCGACGACTCATCCAAGAGGTCACAAAAGACCCGATAGGCTGCAGTTTCTCTCAGGCACACGATAGATTCAATTGCTGACCAGACACATCTGACAAGAGTCTTTTCAATAGTTTAACAGTGGAATTTAATCTGAAGCACGGCCAGTGCAATTCAGGGATATTACAGCAACAATCTTCATTGCAGTACAGTCTGAGTTTCTTGAGAAACCGGCTCCAGTAACAATACAGTAGTTTATTCACAAGGCACAGTATTACAGTGTCTTCTGTAGCATAATTCAGCATAGATTATATCTCTTAGCAGCACACTTCTATGCATACACAACCACAGGCTTTTCCTTCACAAGGACACAATAGTGCACAACATTCTTTATCCTGTATGGCGATGGAGGGGGGAGGGTTTGATGAGGGAGATGATCCCTGTGACACAATTCCTTGCATTCCTTATCTTCCTGCCCAATAATACTCTGCACTGTTAGTTCAGGGAGTTTATCTGACCTGCGTTTAGCTTCTCTCCTGATTTGAATCCTGTTCGGTTGCCTTCTGTCAGATCCAGATGACACACCACCTTTTTCTTCGGCTTCAGCCAGACTACAATAACAAGTTTCCCATAATCCCCCTGGGGCTCTACTAAAAGCCCCTCTAGTTGCTGGATGCTTCTGAAGCACAACACTTCCTGACTCCTGTGCTTGTGTTATTTGTAACAGTTGCTGGATGCTTTTCAAGCATTGACCCCATATAATGCTCCATACAGAATAATAGGCCTTACATAATGTTCCATATAGAATAATGGGCCTTATATAATGTAACATACAGAAAAATGGACCCCATATAATGCTCCATACAGAATAATGGACCCCATATATTGCTCCATACAGAACAATGAGCCTCATATAATGTTCCATACAGAATAATGGGCCCCATATAATGCTCCATACAGAAGAATGGGCTTCATATAATGCTTCATACAGAATAATAAACCCCATGTATTGCTCCATACAGAATAATGGGCCTCATATAATGTTCCATACAGAATAATGGGCCTCATATAATGCTCCATACAGAATAATGGACCCCATATAATGCTCCATACTGTGTAATGGACCCCATATAATACTCCATACAGAATAATGGACCCCATATAATGCTTCATACAGAATAATGGGCCTCATATAATGCTCTATACAGAATAATGGACCCCATATAATGATTCATACAGAATAATGAACCCCATATAATGCTCCAGACAGAATAATGGACCCCATATAATGCTTCATACAGAAAAATGGACCCCATATTGTTATGATCTGCAACATGTACTAAGGAAATATAAGGGAAAACTGTCCCTACAGTAAAGCTAAGCTGAATCCCTACGATGTTGCGGGCTGCCTGTTCCTAGTGAACAGACCCGCCTTAGTCCTCGGCTAGTCTGAACGAAGACCTATAGCATAAGGGGAGGGGTCCCTAAAAGAACTAAGGACTGGGACAAAAATGGGACACCTCCTAAACAGAGAAGTTGTTGCAGAACACAAAAAGACAAACAGACAAAAAAAGTACTAGAGGTCCCAGAAGGACCAAACAAACTGACAGAGAAAGGCACAGAAGAACCTGGCTAGAGAAACAGTCAAATACTGAAGTCCAGCACAGCCAAAAGGGCGGAGCTGGAATATAAAGGCAGATGGTCACGTGACCGCAAAACACAAGATGGAAAAAACAAACAGGAGGGTTCTAACAGTACCCCCTCTTTTTATGAGGATCCTCCGGATCCTAAAGGCCCAGGCCTATCCGGAAAACTCTTGTGGAAAGCTTTAACAAGCCTAGGAGCAGAGACATCATCCGTCCTTACCCAAGAGTTGTCTTCGGGACCGAAACCCTTCCAGGAGACAAGATACTGTAATCTCCCTCTATGCCATCTAGAATTCAAGATACGAGAAATTTCATATTCGCCGTCTTCCACCACAGGAGGAACTGAGACAGTGGCATCCCTATCTGATACATCAGCCTTTTTCAACAAGGAAACATGAAACACAGGATTAATCTTCCAGGAAGTAGGGACATCCAACCTAACAGCAGACGGGTTAACAACCTGAAGCACTTTAAATGGACCCACAAACTTAGGACCCAGTTTTTTAGAGGGAATCCTCAACCGCAGGTACTTTGAGGACAACCAAACCATGTCACCCACAGTTTCCTGTCAAAATACTTCTTGGACTTCTTGTTAGCCTCTTGAAGGCTGCAACGTACATTAGTCCAAATTCTCTCCACTTCAAATCACGAGAAAAAAATCTCCTCCTCCGGCACGGCCAACCCCAATTTGGAGACCGAACTAAAATACGGATGTCTCCCAGTACAACAAAAAAAAGGAGAACACCCAGCAGAGGAGGATGTATGATTGTTAAGAGCAAATTCTGCGAGAGGCAAAAACTCAGACCACACCTCTTGATTGTCCGCCACAAAACAACGCAAAAACTGTTCAACATCCTGGTTCTTTCTTTCAGTCTGCCCATTAGACTCAGGATGATACTCACACGAAAATGACGAATGGACTCCCAACCTGTCACAAAAAGCACACCAAAAGCAAGCCACAAACTGAGGTCCTCTATCAGAAACAATATCCGTGGGAACGCCATGGAGCTTGACAATCTCCTTAACCTTCGTCAGGCTGCATAATTTTACAATGTTAACAGGCTGCAGAGATACAATTGTACCTTCATATATACCTCTACTGTGGGAAGACTTTCTCCTTTACTTGGTTTCAGAAACTAAAGTTCATTCAGCTACAAATGTTATGCTGATATCTATTGGCCAGTGTTGTTACTGCTCACTTATGTTGCTGTCAAATAAGTTGATTCAAACTGGGAGTGGCTTCTACTTCTCTTCCTGCCTCCCTCCTCTCAGCACACACATTTCTAGGCTTGTGAAGTCTTCAATTTCTTGGATACGAAGGTAGAAAAGTCTCACAGCATCTAACAGCCAGTTATACCTTCATTCGCCTTATGTGGTGACAGAACAGTCAGAAATTGTCTTTGAGCCTGGACTTGGCTTACATATATTTTGTATGAAACTTATCACTATAGGTATGATTTTTATACGAAAAAATGGATAATAATTAGTATCTACATATTGTTTTACGATGTTTTACTTATATTCAGCACAAAATAAAGATGGTGGCTCTGTTACAATTTTCCTATTGGTCGAAAAAACAGTCGAAGATAGAATGAAAATTCTGAAACCGTATACGGTTTACATAATATATAAATGACATTTATAAATAATTATCACTAGAAATAATTTACTTTTTTTATCTGCACTTTAGAATCGAGTTTCATTCTACTTGCCACGTGTTACTGAACTAAATTATGAAGCCAAAATTCATCTACCAAGTCATCATGAGTGATAGTGATGCTGGATCTAGTTTCCGCCATAATCCAAGAAAACGTGTTTGCAGGTTAGTATAATTTTGTGAAAAGCCAATAATGTAGTATTGTGTAGTATTTCGGAAAATTATTTATTTTTCATTTTTTCATATTTACAGATTTACGTCTGGTGAAATAATGCGAATGCTAGAAGAATCTGATTCTGAGCATGAGGAAGAACCATATGTTGCATCTGATGATGAAAACTATGTACCACAAGTGGATGTTACTGAAGAAGATTCAGACATTGAACAAGAAATGGTTATAGAGCAGGAAAAAGAATACGACTCAGATGAAAGTGTTGAGGATGAGTCTGTGCCTCAAAGTGCAGGCGAAATTTGGACTGCTAAGGATAAAACTCAATGGTGTAGTGATCCACTGCCAAATGCACAAACAAAATCTCGTAATGTCCTACGACAAAGAGGTGGCCCTGCAGCAATCAGCAACCTGTATACAGCAAAAGAGCTATTCAAGTCAATCATGACTCCCGAGATGTGTGACATCATATTACGAGAAACGAATCGAAAGGCCAAGAGAGTTTGTGATGCTTACAACAACGAACTGGTACAACGTTTTCCTGATTCTTCTGAATGGCCACCACAAAAAAACATTCAAGCAATTTATTGAAACTGAACTCCATGCATTTTTGGGCATACTGATTGCTGCTGGTGTGCACAGAGACAACAAAGAGAATCTGGAGGAAATGTGGAATGTTGCTGCTCTGCCTCTTATACTTGCAGCCATGTCTCGTGACCGTTTCAAGATGATACTCAGATTTATCAGATTTGACAACGAAAATACATGTGCAGAACGTGTGCAAACAGATAAAGCTGCACCAATACGGGACATCTGGACAATGCTGAACAGAAATCTGGAGAGAGCCTACAAGCCATATAATTGTATCACCGTCGACGAGCAATTATTTCCATTTAGAGGCCATACTAAATTTACCCAGTATATACCTTCAAAACCAGCTAAATATGGCATAAAGATTTTCTGGGCTTGTGACTCGTCAAACGCCTACCCATTACAAGGTCAGCTCTACACTGGGAAACCAACTGATGGTCCTCGGCAAGTAAACATTGGTGAACGAACAGTATTGGACCTAGTGAGCTCGTATAAAGGCTCTGGAAGAAATGTCACCACTGATAACTTCTTTACAACCATGGAACTAACTAAGGTATTGAACTCCTGGAACATGACACTAGTTGGTACAGTGAGAAAAAACAAAAGGTTCCTACCTAGCAACATGCAGCCTGCCAAAGAAAGGCCTGTAAACTCGACAAATTTTGCCTGCAATCATGATGCAACAGTCTGTTCATATGTACCAAAGAAGAACAAATCAGTCGTGCTTCTATCATCTATGCACATGACGGGAGAAGTTGAAGAGACACTAGCAGCCAAGCCAGAGATAATAAAATACTACAACAAAACAAAAGACGGAGTTGATGTTATGGATAAAATGTTGGGAGAGTACACTGTGAAACGACGAACATTACGTTGGCCTCTGGCATTTTTCTACAATATAATTGACGTCACTGGGTTAGCATCCTACATCATCTACAGAGAACACAATTCAAGCTTCAGGACAAAGGATCAACGAAGAAAGTTCCTGAAAGATCTCGCAAATCAGATGTGTATGCCTGCAATTGAAGATCGTAGTACAAACCGAATGATGATGAGAAACCATTTTCTTCGAGGTGCAGTAGAAATGGTGCTTGGACGATGCATTCTGGTAGCATCGCAAGCAGCAGCTGGCCCTCAAATACCTCATGGTAGTCGTGGACCCTCCCCTGTTGATGGTAGTTGCTATGTCTGCCGAGACCTAAGGCGAAGACAACGTAAGACTAGAAAGTCTTGTGTGGTTTGTGTGAAACCCATTTGCGATGAACACTCGGTAGCAAAGACAACATGCATTACTTGCGAAGAAAATCAATAAAAAAAGTTTCTTACATTTTCTTTTATAATGTAAATGAACAGTTTTTTTACTTGTTTATAATAATAAAATAGCATTATTATTAAAAAAAATATTATTCTTTTTTCCTTGCATTATCTTCATTCAAAATATATGAGGGTACATTTGTACCTATGCAGCTTGTTATGGATGCAAAAATATCTCGACCCCTTATCTCGGATGGGGGTGGAGATATTTTATTGAAATTTGGCCAATATATTCTGGACCAAAACTGCAGAGATGTCACGAAATTTCAGCCCTCTACGGCTTTTCGATAAAAAAGTTATTGCAATTTTAAAACGGAATAGTTACAATTGTACCTACTCAGCCAGACGAAGGTTAACAAACGCCTTAGCGAGTGTCTTGGCGAAGGGCAACTTAATGAATGGAACCAAATGCACAGCTTACTAAAACAGTCCACGACGACCCAGATGACAGTAAAACCCTCGGACACAGGAAGATCAGTAATAAAATCCATTGTGAGATGCATCCGAGGCGCACTAGGAACCTCCAGAGGTCAAAGCAACCCCGCAGCAGGAGTATGTGAAGCCTTTGATCTAGCACACACAGTACATTGACGCACCCACTTGATGACTTCCTTCTGCCATCCAGGCCACCAAAAACTGCTACTGATAAGTCTCTTAGTCTCCGAAATTCCTGGATGACCTGCCAACCGAGACTCATGACACGCCACAAACAAATCTCTCCTAAAGGCTCTAGGCATGAACAACCTCCCATGGGGAGTGTTAGATGGAGCATCATCTTGAGCTTCCAGAATCCCATTCTCCAAAACGGAGTCCAATGCCGCCACCACAACTCCTTTCTTGGTACCAGGGATATAGGTAACAGAAAAATTAAACCGAGAAAAAAAAAGAGCCCACCTAGCTTGACGGCCATTCAAGCGCTTGGCAGCATCCAGATAGATCAAATTCTTATGATCTGTGAAAACCTGAATAGGAAATCTAGCGCCTTGCAAAAAATGACGCCAATGTTCAAACACGAGTTTAATAGCCAGCAACTCCCGATTTCCAACATCATAATTCAGTTCGGTTTCCGAAATTTTTTTCGAAAAGAAGGCACTTGGATGTACTCCATCCTTGTTCTCCTGAGACAAAACTGCTCCGACCCCCACCGATGAAGCATCGACCTCGACCAAAAAAGGCTTGGTCTCATCAGGCTGCATAAGGATAGGGGCAGAACTGAACCTATCTTTGAGATACTCAAACGCTTCAATGGCCTCAGTAGTCCACTGGACCGTATTCGCGCCTTTCATAGTGAGATCGGTCAGAGGCTTAACAATTACAGAAAAATTCTTAATGAATTTCCTTTAATAATTGGCAAAACCCAAAAATCTTTGTATATATTTCAAACCAATAGGTCTAGGCCATTCCTGCACAGCCTGAATCTTCACGGGGTCCATCTCAAAGGCCACGCTGGAGACAATGTAGCCCAAAAAACGAATTTTCTGCACAGCGAACTCACATTTCTCCAGCTTAGCAAAGAGTGAATTATCACTCAATAACTGCAAAACTTCACGTACACTCTGCCAATGGGACTCTAGATCTGGTGAATAAATCAAAATGTCATCCAAATACACAACCACATTCTTACCAATCAAAGGTCTCAGGATGTCATTAATAAGGTTCTGAAAAAATGCAGGTGCATTGGTAAGACCAAAAGGCATCACCAGATTCTCAAAATGACCTACTGGAGTATTAAAAGCAGTTTTCCATTCATCACCCTCCTTCACTCGTAACAAATTGTATGCCCCCCGGAGATCAATTTTAGAGAACCACTTGGCCCCAACTGGTTAAACAAGTCAGGAATTAACGGCAATGGGTAGGAATTGCGTACGGTAATCTTATTAATTTCACGAAAATCCAGACATAGACGTAAACCCCCGTCCTTTCTTTTAACAAAGAAAAATCCAACTGCCACAGGCGACTTACAAGTCCAAAATTTCTTGGTGAACTCCATTGATTGTGAGGGGAAATGCAGCAACCTTGTGAGTAATACATTTCAAGGGAGTGTTATCAATTGCAATCACAGAAATAGGTGATGACAAAGGTTTGGATTTCAATTTAAGGTTTTCCAAAAACCTTTTATCAATCACATTAAGTGATGAACCACAATCCCCAAATACCTGAAATTCAATCAAATTTTCCTGCAAAGTAGTCCTCCCAGAAAGAAATACTCCTGCAGAGCGTAAACAAGCTATACGAGTGTAACTGACCTTTTTTTTCTTCTTTATTTAAACAAAGCTCACAATACTTAATCAATACTTAATCAAATGGTCAGCTTTACCACAATAAAGACACAATCCCTTAGCAAATCTCTGGTCTCTTTCCTGAGAGGGGAGCGACTTCGCCCCAACCTCCATCGGTTCTCCAACGTCAGAGCAGATTTTCTGTGGCCTAGGACCTGGCATTACAGGAGTCTTTACCTCATTCTGCCTGAACCTCAGTCTCCTGTCCACACAAACAGCTAATTGCATGGCATCCTGCAGAGTCTTAGGTGCAGGGAAAGCAATTAGCAGATCCTTAACCCTGTCACTCAGACCAGCGAGAAATAGACATTTCAGAGCAGGATCATTCCATTTAACTTCTGAGGCCCATCTTCTGAAGTGTGTGCAATAAATTTTCAACATCACCTGACCCCTGATTCAAACGCCTGAGTTCTGCCTCAGCAGATGAGATTCGATCAGGATCATCATATAATAGCCCCATTGCAGAAATAAGTTCTTCTACAGACCTTAAACATGGATAATTATGTTGGAGAGAAAAGGCCCACCCCTGTGGTTCTTTGCGCAAAAGTGACATAATAAAACCAATGCACTGTGATTCATTCCCAAAGGACCTTGGTCTCAAACGAAAATATAACAAACAAGCATTTTTAATAGTGTTGAGCGAGCATGCTCGAAACTGCTCGGTACTCGCCCGAGCATCTCACTACTCGGGATGTTCGGCAAGCATCAAGCATTTTTGGGTTACTCGGGCAGGAGCTCTGGTCTCCACCCTGCATGTTTGGCGCTCTTTACAGAGCCAATGAACATGCAGGGATTGCCTGCCAGTCATTGTAATGCCGCAGCCATGTTGGTTGTGGGCATTACAGTGATTGGCTGGCCGCACAGCGTCACCTCGAGTATTTAAAACCGGGAGCCGCCATCTTGGACACAGTCGCTCCGGATCAGACAGTGTAGGGAGAGTGCTGCTGAGCTAGGGAGAGATTTATACTGCGAAATAGGTAGTGTAGGGTCTCTAAAGCCTGCAAAATCAAACAAACAGTCCTTCTCAGGACTAAAATCCATCCCAGATATCAGGCAGGCAGGCTGTATAGGAGACACAGTGGTCATACCAACAAACACTGCATTACAGTCCTGTATGCTGCTGCTGCTCAAATTGCTAGACTTAGCCCCAGGTCTCAGGGACCAGGAAAAATCCTTTTTTTTCATCTAAATCCTCTTTTTTTTTTTTTTTTCCTCAGTCAGACTGTACAAATACCCGTCTTATTGACCTTTTGGTATCCCCCCCCCCAAAAAAAAAAAATTGAGTGTGTCTGTGAGTGTTCAGACACAAATATATCTGTTTAAAAGATTCTGGTGTAGGCCAGAGAAATAGAACTGTGGTTTTCCTCTTCCACGGTTCAAATCTGTGTGTTATCCACCTTTTTGCCTTTTTTACATATAAAAAAACAGTTTGAGTGTCTCGCTGACTGTTCAGACACAAATATATCTGTTTAAAAGATTCTGGTGTAGGCCAGAGAAATAGAACTGTGGTTTTCCTCTTCCATGGTTCAAATCTGGGTGTAATCCACCTTTTTGCCTTTTTACATAAAAAAAAACAGTTTGAGTGTCTCGCTGACTGTTCAGACACAAATATATCTGTTTAAAAGATTCTGGTGTAGGCCAGGGAACTAGAACTGTGGTTTTCCTCTTCCACGGTTCAAATCTGGGTGTAATCCACCTTTTTGCCTTTTTTACATATAAAAAAACAGTTTGAGTGTCTCGCTGACTGTTCAGACACAAATATATCTGTTTAAAAGATTCTGGTGTAGGCCAGAGAAATAGAACTGTGGTTTTCCTCTTCCACGGTTCAAATCTGGGTGTAATCCACCTTTTTGCCTTTTTTACATAAAAAAAACAGTTTGAGTGTCTCGCTGACTGTTCAGACACAAATATATCTGTTTAAAAGATTCTGGTGTAGGCCAGAGAACTAGAACTGTGGTTTTCCTCTTCCATGGTTCAAATCTGGGTGTAATCCACCCTTTTGCCTTTTTTACATAAAAAAAAACAGTTTGAGTGTCTCGCTGACTGTTCAGACACAAATATATCTGTTTAAAAGATTCTGGTGTAGGCCAGAGAACTAGAACTGTGGTTTTCCTCTTCCACGGTTCTAATCTCCTTTTTATTACCCTTTTGCCATTGATAGTGCAAGTATAAGCTATTTTACTTCATTTACAATGGGCAAGGCGCGTGGCAAGGGACGTGGAACTGGATGTTGTGGTCATGGTGCGTGCAGATGATGGGGCCGTGGCCAAGGTGAAAATGTGCCCCAACCAACAGCCACATCTTCTCGCTCCCAGTTCTTGACCTAATTACTAGGGAAGCACACAACAACACCACTATTGCGAACTGATCAGTGTGAACAGGTTATTAATTGTATAGCAGATAATACTTCCAGTCACCTGGACACCACCACCTCCGGTTTGTCTTCCACACGGTCAAGTTTTAGTAGCCGTGAGTCTCGATCGCATACTCCTCCTCACCCTGATGCTCCTTCCTCCCACCATGCCAAGTGTAGTCAGACAGCAACTGATCCCACGGTTGGACACTCTGAAGAGCTGTTCACTGGTCCATTTCCATATTTGGGCCGCTCGCCTGCTCCGCTTGAAGTGGTGGAAGAGGAGATCCCATGTAGCAATGGCCAAAGATTTGAACAGCCACGGCCACAGGAAGGCGACCCCGGCTATTTGCCACAAGAGGTGGATGATGATGAGACACATTTACCACGAAGTGAGGAGGAGGACTGTGGTGCGGAAGTGGAAGAGGTGGTGGATGATCTAGTAACTGACCCAATGTGGCAGGAGGACACACAGTGCGAGGCCAGCAGCACACAAGGGGAGGGAGGCAGAGTACCCCAACAGGCAGGAGGAAGCAGTGTGGTGGCCGCAGACAGAAGGTGGGCAACCATTCCCCGTAACACCAACACGAGGGACGTTGCGAGTACAACCGGTAGGTCTTCCAGAGTCTGGAATTTTTTTAAAGACTCTGCTGATAACCACAAAAAGGCCATTTGTACCACCTGCCAGGCCAGCAACAGCAGGGGTGACAAAACTACAAGCCTGACCACCACCAGCATGATCAGGCACATGTCAGCAAAACACACTGTTAGAACTCTCCTGTTAGGTTTTTTTTAGTTTGCTGGTCACATGACCATTTTTGCCTATTTAATCCGGCTCCGCCCTCCTGGCCTTGCTGGACTTCATTGTATTTACTACTCTTGAGCTAGCTTGGTGCTCTGTTGCCGTTCTCTGTTAGTGTTGCTAGGTCTTCTGACCTCTATGCTTTTTGTTGTGTGTTTGTCTTTGACTGCTACTATTTCTGTTAGGAGGTGTCCAACTTATCCCAGTCCCTAGTTCTTGTAGGGATCCCTCCCTCACATCTATAGGTCTTCGTACAGACTAGCCGAGGACTTTAGCGGGTCTGATCGCAGGATCAGGTTCCCCGTTACATCGTAGGGATCTAGTTTAGTTCTATTGTAGGGACAGATCTCCTTTCTTTCCTTAGTCCCTGTAGCAGATCATAACAGTAAGTCCAGCCCTAAAAGAAAAAAAAAAAAATTTTCTCTAAGGAAAGACCTCCAGTTTTCCATCATGGTCTCGGTTCAAGCTTTGGCTCAACGCTTGCAGGGACTCTCTCTGGAGGTGGCCAAGCTCCAACAACACGTGAGCAGCTGTTCTGGAGCACATTTTGTGGAACCAAAGGTACGTCTGCCTGATTTATTTTTTGGCGAACAACAAGATTTTTTTTCTTTTAAAAATGCTTGTTTATTGTATTTTCGTTTGAGACCCGGATCCTCTGGTGATGAATCACAGCGCATAGGGTTCATAATGTCACTTTTGCGCAAAGATCCTCAGGGATGGGCCTTCTCTCTCCAACCTAGTGATCCGTGCTTTAGATCAGTGGATAGTTTTTTTTCTGCTTTGGGTTTGTTATTCGATGATCCTGATCGTGTCTCATCTGCTGAGTCTGAATTGAGACATCTGAGGCAGGGATCAGGTAATGTGGAAAAATATTGTTCTCACTTCCGTCGGTGGTCTGCCCAGGTGGGGTGGAACGATTCAGCTTTGAAAAGCTTGTTTCTTGCAGGGCTAGGTGAAAGGGTTAAGGATTTACTGATTGCCTATCCCACACCTGGAAACTTGCAGGAGGCAATGCAATTAGCTATACGGGTGGACAGGAGACTGCGTGCAAGGGTTAATGAGAGCAAATCCTCTGCTATGTCAGCTCCGAGTCCTGAGAGGGTCTGTGCTGACAATGGAGAGCCGATGGAGATTGGGGCGATGGCACCCCGCTCTCAGGAAAAAGACCGCAGGCTTTCTGAAGGCTTGTGCTTCTATTGCGGAAATTCTGGTCATTTTATTAAGAACTGTGTGCTTCGTATGAAGAAAGAAAAAAAAAAAGGTCAGTCATGCACGTATAGCCTGTTTAAATTCTAAGGGAGTATTCCTATCTGCCACTACTGCTGCTCAGGATGAATTAATTGAATTTCGGGTATTTGTGGATTGTGGTTCTACTCTGAATGTGATTGATGGGGGATTCTTGGAAAAACTTAGATTAGAACCTAAAACTTTGTCATCCCCTATTGCTGTGGTTTCTGTTGATGGCTCTCCCTTGAAGAGTGTTACTCATAAGGTCTGTGAATTTCCCCTCACTATTAATGGTATTCATCAAGAGAATTTGGATTTGGTGGTATTGGATAATTTGCCTTCTCCAGTAATATTGGGGTTACCCTGGTTAAAATTGCACAATCCTGTACTGGATTGGTCTACCAATGAAATTAAGTCCTGTAGCCCTAAGTGTTATGACAAGTGTTGTAACGGACGTATTGCTGCTGTGGATAAAGGGGAATTGCCTGTACCTATTCAGGATTTTTGGAGAGTTTTTTCTGAGGAGGAGTCACAAATTTTGCCTCCCCATAGAGACTATGATTGTACCATTGAATTTGTCCCTGGAGCGACTCTTCCTAAAAGTCGTTTATTTAATCTTACTATTCCTGAGTGAAAGGCTTTGGAGGAATACATACAGATAAGCTTGGCCGCCGGTCACATTAGGCCTTCCAAGTCTCCTGTGGCTGTTGGATTTTTTTTTGTAAAAAGAAAAGATGGCGGTTTACATCCTTGTCTGGACTTTCGTGAGATTAATAAAATTACTGTACGCAATCCTTACCCACTGCCATTGATTCCTGATTTATTTAACCAGTTAGTGGGGGTCAAGTGGTTCTCTAAAATTGATCTCCGGGGGGCATACAATTTGTTGCGCATGAAGGAGGGTGATGAATGGAAGACTGCTTTTAACACTCCTGTGGGTCATTTTGAGAATCTGGTGATGCCTTTTGGTCTTACCAATGCTCCAGCATTTTTTCAGAACCTTATTAATGACATCCTTAGACCTTTAATCGGCAAAAATGTGGTTGTGTATTTGGATGACATTCTGATTTATTCGCCTGATCTGGAGTCTCATTGGCGGAGCGTACGTGAGGTATTACAGTTATTAATGGACAATTCGCTTTTTGCTAAGCTGGAGAAATGTGAGTTCGCTGTACAGAGAATTAGTTTTTTGGGCTACATTATCTCCAGTGAAGGTTTTGAGATGGACCCGGTTAAAGTTCAAGCTGTGCAGGAATGGCCTAGGCCTATTGGTTTGAAATCGATACAGAGGTTTTTGGGTTTCGCCAATTATTACAGAAAATTCATAAAAAAATTTTCTATTATTGTCAAACCGCTGACCAATCTCACCAGGAAAGGTGCTAATGCGGTTCAGTGGACTTCTGAGGCCATTGAAGCTTTTGTGTTTCTGAAGGAGAGGTTCACCTCTGCTCCCATCCTTATGCAGCCTGATGTGACTAAGCCGTTTTTGGTTGAGGTTGATGCTTCTTCGGTGGGGGTCGGTGCGGTGTTGTCTCAGGAAAACAAGGATGGAGTACATCCCTGTGCCTTTTTTTCAAAAAAATTTTCTGAGACTGAACTTAATTACGATATTGGTAATTGGGAATTGCTGGCGATTAAACTCGCATTTGAACACTGGCGTCACCTCTTGGAAGGTGCTGAATTTCCCATTCAGGTTTTCACTGATCATAAAAATCTGATCTATCTCGATGCTGCCAAGCGCTTGAATGCCCGTCAGGCTAGGTGGGCACTTTTTTTCTCGCGGTTTAATTTTTCCGTTACTTACATCCCGGGTACCCAGAATGTTAAAGCGGATGCTTTGTCTCGCAGCTTTTCTCCCATGGTCGGTGTTGAGAAGGAAGAGGAGAGCATTTTACAAGAAGGTGTTGTGATTGCTGCTTTGGACTCCGTTTTGGAGGATGAGATTCTTAAAGCTCAGGAGAATGCCCCATCTAACACTCCCCATGGGAGGTTGTTTGTGCCTAGGACCTTTAGGAGAGATTTGTTTGTTGAGTGTCATGAGTCTCGGTTGGCAGGTCATCCAGGAATTTCTGAGACCAAGAGACTTGTGGGTCGCAGTTTTTGGTGGCCTGGATGGCAGAAGGAAGTTATTAAGTGGGTGCGCCAATGTACTGTGTGTGCTAGATCCAAGTCTTCGCATGCTCCTGCGGCGGGGTTGCTTTGCCCTCTGGAGGTTCCTAGTGCACCTTGGACACATCTGGCTATGGACTTTATTACTAACCTTCCCCCCTCTGAAGGTTTCACGGTCATCTGGGTGGTCGTGGACCGTTTTAGCAAGATGTGTCACTTGGTTCCCTTCATCAAACTGCCTTGCGCTAAGACACTCGCTAAGGCCTTTGTCAAGGAAATTGTCAGACTACATGGTGTTCCTACTGACATTGTTTCTGATAGGGGACCTCAGTTCGTGGCTCGTTTTTGGCGTGCCTTTTGTGACAGGTTGGGAGTTCATTTGTCGTTTTCATCCGGATATCATCCTGAGTCTAATGGCCAGACAGAAAGGAAGAACCAGGATGTTGAGCAGTTCTTGCGTTGTTTTGTGGCAGACAATCAAGAGGGGTGGTCTGAGTTTCTGCCACTTGCTGAATTTGCTCTTAACAACCATACATCCTCTTCTGCTGGGTGTTCGCCTTTTTTTTGTTGTTCTGGGAGACATCCGTCTTTTGGGTCATTCTCCAAATTGGTTTCGGCTGTGCCTGAGGAGGAGAGTTTTTCCGGTGATTTGGAGAGAGTTTGGACGGATGTGCATGGTAATCTTCAGGAGGCTAACAAAAAATCTAAGAGGTACTTTGATAGGAAACGGCAAGAGGTTTTGTTTGCTGTTGGTGACAAGGTTTGGTTGTCCTCTAAGAATCTGCGATTGAGGATTCCTTCTAAAAAATTGGGTCCCAAGTTCGTAGGGCCCTTTAAGGTGCTTCAGATAGTTAACCAATCTGCTGTTAGGTTGGAGGTTCCTACGTCCTGGAAGATTAACCCGGTGTTTCATGTTTCTCTGTTGAAAAAAGCTAATGTGTCGGATGGTGACGCCTCTGCCACTGTTCCTCTGGTGGTGGAGGACGGGGAATATGAAATTTCCCGCATCCTAAATTCTAGACGGTATAGAGGGAGTTTGCAGTATATCGTCGCTTGGAAGGGTTTCGGACCTGAGGATAACTCATGAGTGAGGGCGGATGATGTTTCTGCTTCCAGACTTGTCAGAGCGTTTCACAGGAGGTTTCCTGGTAAGCCTGGGCCTAGGGGATCCAGAGGATCCTCTTAGAAGAGGGGGTACTGTTAGAACTCTCCTGTTAGGTTTTTTTTAGTTTGCTGGTCACATGACCATTTTTGCCTATTTAATCCGGCTCTGCCCTCCTGGCCTTGCTGGACTTCATTGTATTTACTACTCTTGAGCTAGCTTGGTGCTCTGTTGCCGTTCTCTGTTAGTGTTGATAGGTCTTCTGACCTCTATGCTTTTTGTTGTGTGTTTGTCTTTGACTGCTACTATTTCTGTTAGGAGGTGTCCAACTTATCCCAGTCCCTAGTTCTTGTAGGGATCCCTCCCTCACATCTATAGGTCTTCGTACAGACTAGCCGAGGACTTTAGCGGGTCTGATCGCAGGATCAGGTTCCCCGTTACATCGTAGGGATCTAGTTTAGTTCTATTGTAGGGACAGATCTCCTTTCTTTCCTTAGTCCCTGTAGCAGATCATAACACACACGACTTTGTGGGGCGAACCCAAGGGTCCGCGACCAGTGTCAGCGGGTGTCACCACTGCTTCTTCCGCTGTTGTGCGTGTAAGAGAATCCCCTGTTGTGCGTGCAAGGCAATTCCCTGTCCATACTGCATGCAAAGATGCCCCCTCCTCTCAGTCTTCACTTGTTATGGCAGTTTCTAAAGAAACAGCATCAACGTCCACGTCCCACCGCAGCGTTCAATTGTTCATATCTCAGACCTTTGAACGAAAGCGCAAATTCGCAGCCAACGCCCCACAGGCCACAGTCCTAAATTCGCACATTTCATGACTGCTTGCATTGGAAATGCTGCCTTTTAGGCTGGTGGAGACGGAATCCTTCCGCAACCTTATGGCAGTGGCCATCCATCGGTACTCGGTCCCCAGCCGACACTATTTTGCCTGGTGTGCCATACCCGCCCTACACAAACATGTGTCCCAAAACATCTGCCGTACCCTCAACAACGCAGTTACTGGGAGAGTCCACCTGAAAACGGACATGTGGACAAGTGCTTGTGGCCAGGGACGGTACATCTCCCTGACGGCACACTGGGTAAACATAGTGGAAGCCGGGACCCAGTCGGACCTTGGGACGGAACACATCCTCCCCACACCGAGGATTGCGGGCCCTATGTAATTCAGAGTTTCCCCCACAGTGTACAGCTCCTGCACATCATCCTCCTCCTCCTCATGTTCAGCCTCCATCTCAGATATCACCACATCAGTTACAAGCTGGAAGCACTGCAGTACTGCCTCAGCCAAGCGGCAACAGGCTGTGCTGAAACTCATAAGCTTAGGTGATAAACCTCACACTGCTTGTGAGTTGTGGACAGCTGTGAAAGAGCAGGCAGATCTGTGGCTGAGACCGCTGAACCTACATCCAGGCATGGTCATGTGTGACAATGGCCGTAACCTGGTGGCAGCTCTGAGGCGAGGCGAGGTCACACACGTACTATGCCTGGCTCATGCGCTTAACCTTGTGGTTAAGCGGTTTCTTAAATCATACCCCGAGTTGCCAGATCTGCTCGTCAAAGTACGCCGCCTGTCAGCTGATTTTCAGAAGTCGGCTACAGTCCTTGCTGTGTTGCAGCAGCATTTGCAGCTTCCTGCACACTGACTGGTGTGTGATGTCCCAACACGTTGGAACTCTACCCTCCACATGTTGCAAAGGATTTGTGAGCAGAAGAGAGCAGTTGTGGAGACTCCACACATAAGACCTCAGGAGTGGACCTGGATTTCTGACATATGTACTTTGAAGAGTCCACCAAGATGGTGAGTGGCGATGACTCCATGTCTCTTCCAAGGGGCATTAAAATCATCTTGTTAAGCTACTGTGACCTCCACATCTCTTCCAAGGGTCATTGATATTGTCTTTTTATTCCACTGGGACCTCCACCACTCTTCCAAGGGGCATTGATATTGTCTTTTTATTCCACTGGGACCTCCACCACTCTTCCAAGGGGCATTGATGTTGTATTTTTATTCCACTGCGACCTCCACCACTCTTCCAAGGGGCATTGATATTGTCATTTTATTCCACTGTAACCTCCACCACTCTTCCAAGGGGCATTGATATTGTCTTTTTATTTGACTGCTGCACCAATAGAGATAAGGCAAACAAACAACCACACAGCCCAGGTTGAAAATTGCCAAAGCTTTAATAATAACACATAAAAGCAAATATACACAGCAATAATAAAATCAAAGACACACCTCAGATGGAAGAAGTGGAGTGCCTGGACTAAAGAGTAAAAAGGAAGACATTATAATCTAACATAGAGCTCCCACAGGTAATATGTAAGTATAATATAAAACCAAGGGCATAAAATACAAAAGGCAGCAAAAAATAATAATCACATGGAAAATAATAAAGGTACCCAACAGATATTTCATATATATATAGATATATTAATATCACAAATGACAGTACACTTATTGTTAATAAGATCAGAATATAAATATATGCAGTGACTCTGCCTCAAAGATACATACACAGATATATAAATATATATGAACCACTAGATAGCCTCAACAAATACCTTATCCTAATATAGCTGCATATATAAATGACTAGTGTCAATAAAAGTAGCCCAAAAATGGTTTACAAGATAGTCATAATTACCCAAATAGCATAGATCAACAGTCCAGGCACCCACCACGCACCCGACGCGTGTTTCGCGTAGGAAATGCTTCGTCCAGGGGTGATGATATGCTGGAGTGAATAAGTACATAAAGGATCCTGGCCAATATTATGCAAATTGATAATTATCCACAGCTGTGCATGAGCACTTAGCCTGACCTCTACAGGGGAGAATATAAAAAAGACAGGCACCCAAAAGGATTACCAACAAGAAATAGAGAAAAAAGAAAATGGAAGAAAGAAAAAAGAAAAGTGTACCAATGAACCAACAATGTGTAAGTGAAAAATATAGAAAAAGATAAAGTGAAAAAAGACCAGAGACAAAAGCAAATATATTTAAATTTTTAATAGAAAACAAACACATTGCATACCATGTAAAAGAAAAGATACACCACGTGTGTGAATAGAATAGTGCAAAATATATTGTTTAAACACAATAAGGTGATAAAATGTGTAAGATTATATGAGAAAATATATATCAACAAAATATATATATATACAATATATATTAATGATAAAGTGTGATGTGCATAGTATAAAAAATATCTCACAATAATGTATATCAAATACTGTATATGGTGACATGTGCATAAACTACATACGTGATATATGTATGCGAGTAACACTAAGTGTAAAAACTTCATCAAAGGATATGATGAAAAAGTATCATGTGCATAGAATAAAAAATAAAATAAAAAAGAAGAAAAATAAGTATCAGAAAATATGTATATACCAGATATATCTATACCAAATATGTATATACGGGATATATATCTGCCATTATAAAGTGACGAGTGCACCGACAAAAAAAAAAAAAAAAAAAGGAATCCTCGCAGAAGACCAAGACCAATCCAGGACCAACTCAACAAAAATATAATCAGTAGCACATATAAACAAACCAACAAGACAGTTAAAAAACACAATATATTATATTAAAACCAGCACGATTAGGACTCAGATCAAAAGGCGAACAAGAAGTAGAATCCAAAAAATGTAGCAAACACATATATATGTGTATGTATACCCACATATGTATAGATACTTGCAGATATGGAGGGCGACAGGATAATTTAGAGAAAGGGCACAAAACTATTGTGGTCATTTAGTCCAAGGGGTGATATGGTCTTTAACTTATAAATCCACTTTGTTTCTTTTTGAGCCAATAATTTCTTCCAGTTACCCCCTCTCGAACTCAAGAAAACCCGGTCAATACCCCTAAAGACCAGCCCAGTAGAGTCACAATTATGGGTCACTTTGAAATGACGTGGGATTGGTTTCAACAAAGATAAATCATCCACTTGACCAGCCCCTTCAATATCCAAAACATGTTCACGAATTCGCCTCCTGAATTCACGTGTCGTCATGCCTATATATATAAGACCGCACGGACATGTGGCATGATAGATAACTGCCTTAGTAGTGCAATTGATATTATAGGTGATTCTGTATCTAGCGCCCTTAGAATCAAGGAAATATTCCGCTGTGTCCACATTCTTGCAGGCAACACATTTGTTACATGGTGAACATCCCCATTTTGGACCTTTTGAGCCAAAGATAAATTCTGTTCCAGGTCCCTTATGATAGCTATGGACCAAATGGTCACGTAAATTCTTAGCTCTTCTGTATGTAATAGATGGCTTTGTGTTGATACATTGGGAGATGGTTTTGTCCAATGATAGGACACCCCAATGTTTCTGCATGATTGCATATACATCATCGCTGTGGGAGTTATAATCAAAGACACAGCGTACCCTTGAGTCCGAAGGAACAGAACGTGGTTTATTCTTTAAAAGATCAATTCTCTCACTGTGGCGAGCTCTTGTATAGGCTTTGAAAATGGACTTCTTTCCATATCCCTGGTCTTTAAACCGACTGTGTAGATCCTCTGCCTGTTTTTCAAAAAGAGGAATGCTAGAACATATCCTTCTGGCTCTAAGGAATTGTCCAACCGGTATGTTATTGATCAAATGTTTCGGATGCTGTGATGAAGCATGGAGGAGAGTGTTGGCAGAAGTACTCTTCCGGAACAGGTCAGTCTCGATATATCCATGACAGTCCACCTGTATGAGAATATCAAGAAATTCAATACACTCTCTACTGCTTTTATAAGTCAACTTGACATTCAAATTGTTGTTGTTAAGATCTCTAAAGAATGAACAAAATTCATCTTGTGAACCCTGCCAGATAAAGAGTACATTGTCGATGTAACGCCACCATGAGATCACTCGATCCGCAAAAACCGAGGGACAAGACTGAAAAATGTTGCGCTCCCACAGCCCCAGGAACAGATTAGCATATGAGGGCGCACAAGACGCCCCCATTGCTATGCCCTGGAGCTGCAGGTAAAACACATCCCGGAACATAAAAAAATTGTGTGTTAACACAAACTTCAATGAAGCAAGAAGGAACATGCACATACAGTATCACTGTCAAGCCCACTGGAACTCAAGAAAAACCGCACGGCATCAATGCCAACACTGTGTCGAATCGATGTGTACAGTGACTCAACGTCACATGTAACCAACCACATGTTGGACTCAAGTTCTTGGCCTTCTGCGAGGATTCCTTTTTTCTTTTTTTTTTTTTGTCGGTGCACTCGTCACTTTATTATGGCAGATATATATCCCGTATATACATATTTGGTATAGATATATCTGGTATATACATATTTTCTGATACTTATTTTTCTTCTTTTTTATTTTATTTTTTATTCTATGCACATGATACTTTTTCATCATATCCTTTGATGAAGTTTTTACACTTAGTGTTACTCGCATACATATATCACGTATGTAGTTTATGCACATGTCACCATATATTTGATATACATTATTATGAGATATTTTTTATACTATGTACATCACACTTTATCATTAATATATATTGTATATATATATATATTTTGTTGATATATATTTTCTCATATAATCTTACACATTTTATCACCTTATTGTGTTTAAACAATATATTTTGCACTATTCTATTCACACACGTGGTGTATCTTTTCTTTTACATGGTATGCAATGTGTTTGTTTTCTAATAAAAATGTAAATATATTTGCTTTTTTCTCTGGTCTTTTTTCACTTTATCTTTTTCTATATTTTTCACTTGCACATTGTTGGTTCATTGGTACACTTTTCTTTTTTCTTTCTTCCATTTTCTTTTTTCTCTATTTCTTGGTGGTAATCCTTTTGGGTGCCTGTCTTTTTTATATTCTCCCCTGTATGCTCCGGAGATTTGGCTTCAGTTTGAATGGCAGCCATCGTGCATGCGCTCTGCAGTTATACTAAATCACGTGATTTGGTTCCGATCATGTGACCACTCGCGATCACGTGACGGGAAGTACTTTCTCTTCATTATGTCCTTCCAGCAACTCCACAACATGATAGATGGCGCGGCGGTGGCGTCTCCATGCAGGAGTAAGATAACACACAGGTACCCATGGTAACACCCAGCAGAGGTCAGGCTAAGTGCTCATGCACATCTGTGGATAATTATCAATTTGCATAATATTGGCCAGGATCCTTTATATACTTATTCACTCCAGCATATCATCACCCCTGGACGAAGCATTTCCTACGCGAAACGCGCGTCGGGTGCGTGGTGGGTGCCTGGACTGTTGATCTATGCTATTTGGGTAATTATGACTATCTTGTAAACCATTTTTGGGCTACTTTTATTGACACTAGTCATTTATATATGCAGCTATATTAGGATAAGGTATTTGTTGAGGCTATCTAGTGGTTCATATATATTTATATATCTGTGTATGTATCTTTGAGGCAGAGTCACTGCATATATTTATATTCTGATCTTATTAACAATATGTGTACTGTCATTTGTGATATTAATATATCTATATATATATGAAATATCTGTTGGGTACCTTTATTATTTTCCATGTGATTATTATTTTTTGCTGCCTTTTGTATTTTATGCCCTTGGTTTTATATTATACTTACATATTACCTGTGGGAGCTCTACGTTAGATTATAATGTCTTCCTTTTTACTATTTAGTCCAGGCACTCCACTTTTTCCATCTGAGGTGTGTCTTTGATTTTATTATTGTTGTGTGTATTTGCTTGTATGGGTTATTATTAAAGCTTTGGCAATTTTCAACCTGGGCTGTGTGGTTGTTTGCCTTATCTCTATTGGTGCAGCTTACTGATTTTTAGTCTATATGACTTATTGGTATTTATTTTTTATTTGACTGGGAACTCCACCACTCTTCCAAGGGGCATTGGTATTGTCTTTTTATTCCACTGGAACCTCCACGTCTCTTCCAAGGGGCATTAAAACCGTCTTGTTAAGCTACTGTGACCTTCACGTCTTTTCCAAGGGGCATTAAAACGGTCTTGTTAAACCACTCTGAACTCCACGTCTCTTCCAAGGGGCATAAAAATCGTCTTGTTAAGCTGCTGTGACCTCCACGTCTCTTCCAAGGGTCATTGATATTGTCTTTTTATTCCACTGTAACCTCCACCACTCTTCCAAGGGGCATTGATATTGTCTTTTTATTCGACTGGGACCTCCACCACTCTTCCAAGGGGCATTGATATTGTCTTTTTATTCCACTGGGACCTCCATGTCTCTTCCAAGGGGCATTAAAACCA
Organism: Phyllobates terribilis; assembly: GCF_046119375.1. Lineage (NCBI taxonomy): Eukaryota > Metazoa > Chordata > Amphibia > Anura > Dendrobatidae > Phyllobates > Phyllobates terribilis. The sequence continues at coordinate 214,940,899 of NW_027362769.1, read as the reverse complement.
TCTTGTTAAACCACTCTGAACTTCACGTCTCCTCCAAGGGGCATTAAAACCGTCTTTTTAAGCTACTGTGACCTCCACGTCTCCTCCAAGAGGCATCAAAGCCATCTTGTTAAGCTGCTGTGACCTCCACGTCTCTTCCAAGGGGCATTAAAACCATCTTGTTAAACCACTCTGAACTCCACAGCTCTTCGAAGGGGCATTGAAATGTTGTTTTTAGTTACCTCTAACCTCCACGACCTTTCCAACGGGCATTGCATTTCCTCCTAATTTTAGTCAGCTTTTGCTTTTCAATGCATAGGCGAACATTAAGGGAGTCCCACTCCCCAATAATGGGTAGAGGGTTTTTAGTACGCTGTAATCCACGTCTGTTTCAAGGGGCATTTCAAGGGGCATCCTACAGTAAAACTAAGCTGAATCCCCACGATGTAGCAGGCTGCCTGTTCCTAGCGCACAGACCCGCCTTAGTCCTCGTCTAGTCTGAACGAAGACCTATAGCATAAGGGGAGGGGTCCCTAAAAGAACTAAGGACTGGGACAAAAATGGGACACCTCCTAAACAGAGAAGTTGTTGCAGAATACAAAAAGACAAACAGACAAAAAAAGTACTAGAGGTCCCAGAAGGACCAAACTAACTGACAGAGAAAGGCACAGAAGCACCTGGCTAGAGAAACAGTCAAACACTGAAGTCCAGCACAGCCAAAGGGCAGAGCTGGAATATAAAGGCAGATGGTTGCGTGACCGCAAAACACAAGATGGAAAAAACAAACAGGAGAGTTCTGACACATATATTGCTCCATACAGTATAATGGATCCCATATACTGCTCCATACAGAATAATGGACCCCATATAATAATCCATACAGAATAATAGACCCCATATAATGCTTCATGCAGAGCAATGGGCTTCATATAATGCTCCAGACAGATTAATGGACCCCATATAATGCTGCATACAGAATAATAAACCCAATATAATGCCCCATACATAATAATGGATCCCATAAAATGCTGCATACAGAATAATTGGCCCCATATAATGCTCCATACAGAATAATGGACTCCATATAATGCTCCATACAGAATAACAGGCTCCACATGATGCTCAATACGGAATAATGGGCTCCATATAATGCTCCATACAGAACAATGGGCCTCATATAATGTTCCATACAGAATAATGGGCCCCATATAATGCTCCATACAGAATAATGGGCCTCACATAATGCTCCATACAGAATAATGGGCCTCATATAATGCTACATATAGAATAATGAACCCCATATAATGCTCGATACTCTATAATGAGGCCCATATAATGCTCCATACAGAATAATGAACCGCATATAATGCTCCATACAGAATAATGGACCCCATATAATGCTTCATACAGAATAATGGACCCCATATAATGCTCCATAAAGAAAAATGGACCCCATATAATGCTCCATACAGTATAATGGACCCCATATAATGCTGCAGACAGAATAATTTGCCTCATATAATGCTCCATACAGAATAATGGACCCCATATAATGCTTCACACAGAATAATGTACCCGATATAATGCTTCATACGGAAAAATGGACGCCATGTAATGCTCCATACAGTATAATGGACCCCATATAATGCCCCATACAAAATAATGGACCCCAAATAATGCTCCATACAGAATAATTGGCCCCATATAATGCTCCATACAGAATAATAGACCCTATATAATGCTTCATACAGAATAATGGGCCCCATAGAATGCTCCATAAAGAATAATGGACCACATATAATGCTCCATACAAAATAATGGACCCCATATAATGCTCCATGCAGAATAATTGGCCCATATAATGCTTCATAGAGAATAATGGAACCCATATAATGCTCTGTACAGAATAATGGGCCCCATATAATGCTCCAAACAGAATAATGGGCCCCAAATAATGCTCCATACAGAATAATGGGCCTCATATAATTATAGTACTACATACAGAATAATGGACCCCATATAATGCTCCATACATAATAATGGGACCAGGGCTCAGGGCCCCGACACTTGCCTGGGTGTCCTGGGTGCTGATGACGGCCCTGCCCCCCATGGTCCTATATACAATATAATACACTTGCCATGGTCTTCCATATAGTATAATGCATCCCATGGTACTCCAAAAAGTATAATGCACCCCTAAAGTCCTCCATACAATATAATGCACCCCATCATCCTCCATACAATGTAAAGCACCCCTAATGTTCCTCTATACAATATAATGCATTCTGCATGGTCCTCCATACATTATAATGCATCACCCATGGTTCTATATACAATATAATGCACTTCCTATGGTCCTTCATACAATATATTGCAACCCCCATTGTCATCCATACAATATAATGCACCACTAATGGTCCTCCATAAAATATAATGCACCCTTAATGGTCCTAATCGTCCTCCATATAATATAATGCACTCCCTTTGGTCCTTCATATAGTATAATGCAACCCCCATGGTCTTCCATGAAGTATAATGCACCCCCATTGTCCTCCAAAAAATATAATGTACCCCCATGGTCCTAAATACACTATAATTCACTCCCTATGGTCTTCCATACAATAAAATGCACCCCATGGTCCTCAAAACAATATAATGCACTCTCATGGTCCTCCATACACTTTAATACACTCGTCATGGTCCTCCACACAATATAATGCATCTCTAATGGTTCTCCATGCAATATAATGCACTCCCCATGGACCTTCATAAAGTATAATGCACCCCCCATAGTAATCAATAAAGTATAATGCACCCCCATGGTCCTCCATAAAATATAATGCACCCTCCATGGTCCTTCATACACTATAATTCACTCTCCATGGTTAGCTATACAATATAATGAACCCCTAATGGTCCTCCATACAATATAATGCATCCCCCACGGTTCTCCATACAATATCATGCACCCCTAATGGTCCTCCATACAATATAATTCACCCCTAATGGTGCTAATGGTCCTCCATACAATATAATGCACTCCCCATTGTACTCCACACAGTATAATGTACCCCCCATAGTCATCCATAAAGTATAATGCACCCCCCATGGTCCTCCATAAAATACAAGGAACCCCCCATGGTCCTCCATACAATAAAATGCATTCTCATGGTCCTCCATACAATATAATGCGCCCCCATGGTCCTCCATACAGTATAATGCACCCCCATGGTCCTCCATACAATATAATGCACTCCCCATGGTCGTACATACAGTATAATGCACCCCCCCATAGTCCTCCATACAATATAATGCACTCCCCATGGTCCTCCATATAGTATAATGCCCTCCCCATGGTCCTCCATACAATATAAGGCATCCCCATGGTCCTCCATACAGTATAATGCACCCCCATGGTCCTCCATACAATATAATTCACTTCCCATGGTCCTCTATACAATATAATGCACTCCCAATGGTCCTCCATACAGTATAATGTACTCCCCACGGTCCTTCATACAATATAATGCACACCCATGGTCCTCCATACAATATAATGCACTCCCCATGGTCCTACATACAGTATAATACACCCCCCCATAGTCCTCCATACAATATAATGCACTCCCCATGGTCCTCCGTACAATATAATACACACCGCATGTTCCTCCATACAGTATAATGCACTCCCCATCATCCTCCATACAGTATAATGCACCCTCCGTGGTCCTCCATACAATATCATGCACTCCACATCGTCCTCCATACAATATATTGCACCCCCACATGGTCATCCATACAATATAATGCACCTCTAATAGTCCTCCATGGAATATAATGCACTCTCCATTGTCCTCCATACAGTATAATGCACCCCCATGGCTCTCCATTCAATATAATGCACTTTCCAAGGTCCTCAATACAATATAATGCACTCCCCATGGCCTTCATACAGAATAAAGTGGTCCTTCATACAATATAATGCACTCCCCATGGTCCTCCATAAAATATAATGCACTCCCCATGGTCCTCGATACAATATAATGCACACCCCATGGTCCTCCATACAGTATAATGCACTTCACATGGTCCTCCATGCAGTAAATTGCACCCACCATGGTCCTCAATACAATATAAAGCACTCACCATGGTCTTCCATACAGTATAATGCCCTCCCCAGGGTCCTCCATACAATATAATGTACTCCCGATAGTCCTCCATACAGTATAATGCACCCCCATGGTCCTTCATACTATATAATGCAATCCCCATGGTCCTCCATACAGCTTAATGCACCCCCCATAGTCCTCCATACAATATAATGCACTTCCCATAGTCCCCCATACAGTATAATGCACTCCCCATGGTCCTTCATATAGTATAATGCACCCCCCATGGTCCTCCATACAATATAATGCACCCCCATGGCCCCCCATACAATAAAATGCGCTCCCCAGGTCCTCCATACAATATCATGCACTCCCCATGGTCCTCCATACAATATATTGCACCCCCACATGGCCATCCATTCAAAATTCTGCACCCCTGATGGTCTTCCTTACATTACAATGCACTCCTAATAGTCCGCCATACAATATAATGCACCCCCATGGTCATCCATACAGTATAATGCACCCCCAATGGCCATCCATACAATATAATGCACCCCATGGTCCTCCATACAGTGTAATGCTCCCCCCATGGTCCTCCATACAATATTTTGCAACCACATATGGTCATCCATACAATATTCTGAACCCCTAATGGTCCTCTGTACATTATAATACACCCCCATGGTCCTCCATACAATATAATGCACCCCTAATGGTCCTCCATACAGTATAATGCATCTCCCATGGTCCTCCATAAAATATAATGCATCGCCCATGGTCCTCTATACAATATAATGCACCCCATGGTCCTCCATAAATTAAAATGCACCCCTATGGTCCTCCATATAATATAATGCACCCCCATGGTCCCCCATACGATAAAATTCACTTCCCATGGTCATACATACAGTACAATGCACCCCCCATGACCCTCCATACAATATAATGCAACCCATGGTCCTTCATACAATATAATGTATCTCCCATGGTCCTCCTTACAATATAATGCTTCCCGATAGTCATTCATACAGTATAATTCACCCCCATGGTCCTCCATAAAATATAATGCATTCTCCATGATCCTCCATACAATATAATGCACTCCCCTTGGTCCTCCTTACAGTATAATGTAACCCCCATGGTCCTCCATACAATATAATGCACTTCCCATGGTCCCCAAAACAATATAGTGCACTCCCCATGGTCCTTCATACATTATAATGTACCCCCATGGTCCATCATGCAATATAATGCACCCCCATGGTCCCCCATACAATATAATGCACTCCCCTTGGTCTTCCATACAGTATAATGCACCCCACCATGGTCCTCCTTACAATATAATGCGCTCCCCATGGTCCTCCATACAATATAATGCACTCCCCAAGGTCCTCCATACAATATAATGCACTCCCCATGGTACTCCATACAGTATAATGCACCCCCATGGTCCTCCAAACAATATAATGCACTCCCCATGGTCCTCCATACAGTATAATGCCCTCCCCTTGATCCTCCATACAATGTAATGTACTCCCAATGGTCCTCCTTACAGTATAATGCACTCATCATGGTCCTCCATACAATATAATGCACCCATAATGGTCATCCATACAATATAATGCACCCCCATGGTCCTACATACAGTATAATGCATCCCTAATGGTCCTCCATACAATATAATGCATCCCGCATGGTAATCCATACATTATAATGAATCCCTCATGATTCTCTATACAATATAATGCACCCCTAATTGTCATTCATACAATATAATGCATTCCCCATGGTCTTCCATGCAATATAATGCACTCCTCATGGTCCTCCATACCGTATAGTGCACTCCCCATGGTCCTCCATACAGTATAGTGCACTCCACATGGTCCTCCATTGAGTATAATGCACCCCCCATGGTCCTCCATACAATATAATGCACTCCCCATGGTCCTCCATACAGTATAATGCACTCCCCATGGTCGTCCATACAGTATAATGCACTCCCCATTGTCCTCCATACAATTTAATGCACCCCTAATGGTCCTCAATACAATATAATGCATCTCGCATGGTCCTCCATGCAATATATTGAATCCCCTATGGTTCTCTTCTCAATATAATGCACTCCCCCATGGGACTCCATACAATATAATGCATGCCAAATGGTCCTCCGTGTAATATAATGCATTCACCATGGTCCTTCATACAGTATATGCACCCCTCATGGTCATCCATAAAGTACAATGCACCCCCCATGGTTCTCCATAAAATTTAATGCACCCCCCATGGTCCTCCATACACTATAATTCACTCCCCATGGCCTTCCATACACTATAATTCTCTACCCATGGTCCTCCATACAATATAATGCACCCCATGGTCCTCCATACAACATAGTGCACCCCCCATGGTCTTCCATAAAATGCAATGCATCCACCATGATCTTCTATACATTGTAATACACCCTCATGGTCCTCCATACGTTTTAATGCACTCCCCATGGTCCTCCATACAATATAATGCAACCCAATATCCCCTAATACAATATAATGCACCCCATGGTCCTCCATACAATATGATACACCCCATGATCCTCCATACAATATTATGCACCCTCCATGGTCCTTTATACAATATAATGCACCCCCATGGTCCTCCATACAATATCATGCACTCTCTATGGTCCCCCATACAGTATAATGCACTCCCCATGGTCCTCCATACATTATAATGCACCCCCATGGTCCTCCATACAATATAACACACCCCCATGATCTTCTATACTCTATTATGGCCACCAGTTACTGATTTAAAAAATTAAATACAATAATCATCTCTCCTTGTTCCACCCGATGCTCCGGTCTGCTGAGCCTTTGGTGGAAATAACTGCACATCTCAGAACAGGGGCGCCTTGTAATGACGTCATCGCGCCTGCGCTCTGACACGTCCGACGCCGAGGAAGAATGATGGGAGCGGAAGCTTCTGCTGACGCTACCTCCTCCATCATCATTGCTCGCGCTGACAGCTGGAGCCCCCCTCCGGTTGTCAGCAAGAGCAATGATGATGGAGGAGGGAGCGTCAGCAGGTAGTGCGGGTGCTGACAGGCGGAGGGAGGCCCAGTGTAGGTGCTGAAACCAGGCCCCACCAGCTCACGGGCACCATAGCAGTGGCGTGGCCTGCCGCCATTTGCGTTAAGCCACTGTCTGCAGTTTATGAGCAGTGGCCGGTCTGTTAGGATCGGGCCAGCTTTTGTCCCCTCCGCACTTCTCCACTGCTGCAGTGGTAAAGCTGCCTGATATAGCAGTATTGGAGAGCGCACAGTTCTGGTCAGTGGCTTGACCATGCCACCCACTCAAAATGTCTTCAGAATCGCACTGCCCACTGAAAATAATGAAGCTGCTAGGTAGAGGAGCAGTGTGCTTGTGTGACGCTCGAAAGCCCTACCCTGGGAGATGGGGGACTCGGAGCCGGGTCCTATGTTGTCGATGGGGTGCAGCCGTGGCCCGGACCCGTTCCATGCCCAGGGCCGTCACATTAAAAATGGATGGTACGGGCTTATCTGGGTTGAGTGGCTAATCTCAACTACGCCACCTGTGGCACCTGGTGAAGGCCACCAGCGCTGCTGCAGTCCGCTGAGGCAGGATGTTATGGCAGCCGTCGTTGTTACTACTCCCCACAGGCGGAGCAGGGCCTCAGGGCAGAGAGGCAGGATGGAAGGGGTTGTAGTATAGGAGTTCTGGTGCTGCGTAGTGCGGTGCAATGCAAAATAAAGAGTCCGGAGGCCATAGGGGTTAACTTCCAGGGTTTTTACTCACGGTGGAGATTGCAGTTGAAAGGCTTCTCCCTGCTCCTCGCGGAGTTCTGCGGTTACCAGAGACGGGGGGGAAGGGGTCCGACAAACTCCGATTAAGTCCAGTGTTCAATCAGGAGCCCCGCACCAGAGTGTTCCTAGACTTCAGATCGGGTACTTTCCTGTCTGTGTGTGTGTAGATAGGCCGGGTCTCCCTCTGAACTTCACTCAGAAAAAGGGTACGGGTGGCAGCTACACTCCTGAGCTCCGGGCCTTCTTGGTCATGGTCCTTGACCGGGCTGAGACATACATCATCTGCAACCTGCCCCTCGACCCACGGCCAGGGTACGAGGGCCGTGTCTCCCTCCGCTGCAGGTCCACACAGGATCCACGTTCAGCGTGGGAGATCACAATACAAGAGACCCAGAACCAAAATGGCTTTGTATTAAATATGAAATTTAAAGTGTCACTAAAATGTGAGTCCTCCACCCTCACCCACTAGTTGGTTCCCCTATCTCTTGGCTCCCCAGTCTCCCAATTTCCAGTAGGGGCAGCACCTAGTGCCTATTAGCCCCCTCTGGTGGGAGAAGTGTGGTGTTGGATGTGAAGGAAGGGTCCTGACCATCGCACTGTTCTTACCTCAGAGGAGGAACACTACACCCCATTAAAGAGGTGCAGCATCCCTGTGGCGGTCAAACCCTCAGGGACGCCACATTCCCCCCTGGTGAAACACAGCACATCCGCGGGCTGCAAAAGAGCAATACCTGGTACAGTTTTTTTTTTTTTTCAAACAACAGTAAACAATCTTCACTTTATGGGAGGCACTTCTTCTTTAACGTTACAAACAGCATATAATATAAAAGTACAAAAATATAAAAATATAAAAGTACAATAATCATCCAGAGACATTCATGCACAGACAGACGGGTTAAAGTGCAAGGACTAAAAGGCAGTTCAGAAGCACGAGGGACCTGTCCCACACCCCCAACGTAGGCCCTGGGGTGGCTGCAGGGCATGAAGATCCCGAGTTGGACCTCCAGGAGAGCCACTCCAGACATGTTTTTCTTCTGAGGTCTGAGGTATAAGTAGCCGCGGTTTTACATAAAACCAATAAGGAGCACCTAAAGAGATGCAAACTATTTACAGGGTTGGAGTCTGTCTGCTGTAAGTCCGCAGGGACAAATGTCTCTAGAAACCGGGGAGAGCAAATTAAACATAAACATAAACATTTTAACTTTAAACAAGTTTCAACCGCCGGGGCTGCTTAATTCTCGGGCCTCCTCCGGGGAAAAGGCTCATTCCTCCCGACGGAGGCTGACCGATCCTCCAAGGGTGAGCGCGAGGGGGCATCGCTCTCGGACACCTTGAGGACGTCCAGGGCGTACCACCCCCGCAACCCGTGGTGGTGGGTGTATATGACTATGTCACCCAGGAAGTGGTTCCGGCCAGTGTGTCCCTTTTTCAGCCACGGCTCGACGTCCCGCCGACTGACGAAGACGTCGTGCTCATGCTGGGAACTCCGAATGAATCCCCACCCCGCCTCATGGTGGAAGTGGACAACTTGCCCTTCCACACGGGGGCTTGGACAGGTCGCCTCCTCCTGGCGGGCTCGGGACTTTGCAGCCTTGGCGCGCACCTCGAGGCGCTCGCAGCGGACCTCCCTCTGGCGTTGCTCCCGGCCGAGTTGGAGGATCTGCTGGCGGCACAGCTCGCTCCTCCTGTGCGCTTCAGCCCGGGTCTCCCGGGGGAAGCCCATCAGGTTCCCCCCCTGGTTGTCCCAGACCCACTCCTCAGCCGCCGGCCAGGTGACTGTCGGTGCGGGTAGCGGTGTCATCAGGGGCCGCTGCGGGTCCTCTGCAAGTGCGGACCAGTCCGGGTTGGGGTCGGTGGATTCTGTTTGTTGCGCTCCAGCAGCGTCCATGTCCGCTCCTGAAGGTCGCCAAACTCCAACTGCTCTGGCCGCTCCTTGTTGTTTTTCTTTTTCCTCCTCTTTCGGGGCGGCTCCAGGGCGGTATGCTGACAGGCACGCCTTCGTTCAGCCCATCCATTTTGACCGGCATTACCCCGCGGACAGTCTCTGATGGAAGGGGCGGTCCACACTTTTGGCGCCATGTGGGAGCCTGGCCCATGATAGGAGGTGTTAGAAGACCGTCTTTCTGATACACTATGGCGTCTGTTCTTCTTGGGCGGGCGCCATTTTAAGTGTAAACGACAGTCCAAGGTGTAAGGCACACAGTACCCAGCAGCAATGGGTAATTCCTTCCTTTGCTGTGGGCACGGGATCCTGCCGACTACGCCAGTTGTGTGACGCTCTAAAGCCCTACCCTGGGAGATGGGGGACTCTGAGCCAGGTCCTATGTTGTCGATGGGGTGCAGCCATGGCCCAGACCCTCTCCGTGCCCAGGGCCGAAGGGGTTGTAGTATAGGAGTTCTGGTGCTGCGTAGTGCAGTGCAATGCAGAATAAAGAGTCCGGAGGCCATAGGGGTTAACTTCCAGGGTTTTTACTCACGATGGAGATTGCAGTTGAAAGGCTTCTCCCTGCTCCTCGTGGAGTTCTGCGGTCACCAGAGACGGGGGGGTCCGACAACCTCCGAGTAAGTCCAGTGTTCAATCAGGACCCCGCACCAGAGTGTTCCTAGACTTCAGACCGGGTACTTTCCTGTCTGTGTGTGTGTAGATAGGCCGGGTCTCCCTCTGAACTTCACTCAGAAAAAGGGTACGGGTGGCAGCTCTGCTCCTTCCGTTACCCAGTGGGATCCTCAGGGCCTACCGGGCTTCCCTGACCAGGACGTAGAGTAGCAAGGTCAGGTGTCGGGGGCCGGTACCCCTCTTGCAGCCGGAATCCCTCTGAATAGATCAGCATAGTGAGGACAGGTGGCGTATACCGCTCCGTCTGCATCACCCTAGGATCCATTTGCGGTGGAGCTACACTCCTGAGCTCCGGGCCTTCTTGGTCATGGTCCTTGACCGGGCTGAGACATACATCATCTGCAACCTGCCCCTCGACCCAAGGCCAGGGTACGAGGACCGTGTCTCCCTCCGCTGCAGGTCTACACAGGATCCACGTTCAGCGTGGGAGATCACAATGCAAGAGACCCAGAACCAAAATGGCTTTGTATTAAATATGAAATTTAAAGTGTCACTAAAATGTGAGTCCTCCACCCTCACCCACTAATTGGTTCCCCTATCTCTTGGTTCCCCAGTCTCCCAATTTCCAGTAGGGGCAGCACCTAGTGCCTATTAGCCCCCTCTGGTGGGTGAAGTGTGGTGTTGAATGTTGAGGAAGGGTCCTGACCATCGCACTGTTCTTACCTCAGAGGAGGAATACCCCCCCCCTATTAAAGAGGGGCAGCATCACTGTGGCGTTCGAACCCTCAGGGGCGCCACATGCTCCTAAAGATTGATCTAGAGAAAAACCCTATAATTGGATCTAAATTCCTTTCCAAAAATGATCTAATAGTTTAATCTAATAATCACATTCCAAATCATAGAATCATAGAATCATAGAATCATAGAATGGTAGAGTTGGAAGGGACCTCCTGGGTCATCTGGTCCAACCCCCTGCTCAAAGCAGGATTCACTAGATCATCTCAGACAGATGTCTGTCCAGCCTCTGTTTGAAGACGTCCATTGAAGGGGAACTCACCACCTCTCGTGGCAGCCTGTTCCACTCATTAATCACCCTGTCAAAAAGTTTTTTCTAATATCTAATCTGTATCTCCTCCCATTTAGTTTCATCCCATTGCTTCTAGTCTTTCCTTGTGCAAATGAGAATAAAGATGATCCTTCTACAATGTGACAGCCCTTGACATATTTGTAGACAGCTATTAAGTCTCCTCTCAGTCTTCTTTTTTGCAAGCTAAACATTCCCAAATCCTGCAACCGTTCCTCATAGGACATGGTTTGCAGACCAGTCACCATTCTGGTCGCTCTTCTCTGAACTTGCTCCAGTTTGTCTATGTCTTTTTTAAAATGTGGTGCCCAAAACTGTACACAGTATTCCAGATGAGGTCTGACCAAAGAGGAGTAAAGACCGATAATGACTTCACGTGATCTAGACTGTATGCTTCTGTTAATACATCCCAGAATTGTATTTGCCTTTTTTGCTGCTGCATCACACTGTTGACTCATGTTCAGTCTATGATCTATTAGTATACCTAAGTCTTTTTCACATGTACTGTTGCTTAGCTCTATTCCTCCCATTCTGTATATGCTTTTTTCATTTTTATTGCCCAGATGTAGTACTTTGCATTTTTCCCTGTTAAAAACCATTCTGTTGGTTGCTGCCCACTGCTCCAGTTTATTTAGGTCTTTTTGAATCCTCTCTCTCTCTTCTCTAGTATTAGCTATCCCTCCTAGCTTTGTGTCATCAGCAAATTTAATCAGTTTACCCTCAATTCCTTCATCTAAATCATTGATAAAGATGTTGAACAATACAGGTCCCAGGACGGAGCCCTGTGGTACCCCACTTGAGACATTCATCCAGCTGGATGTGAAGCCATTTACAACCACCCTTTGAGTCCGATCACTAAGCCAGTTATGAATCCACCTAACAGTTGCCTGGTCCATTGCATACTTGGTCATTTTTTCAATAAGGATGGTGTGAGATACTTTGTCAAATGCTTTGCTGAAGTCAAGATATACTATATCTACAGCATTTCCCTGATCCACCCAGTCAGTGATTCTGTCATAGAAGGAAATTAAGTTAGTCTGACATGACTTGTTAGTTACAAACCCATGCTGACTCTGGTTAATCACTTCATTCTTATCCATGTACTTACATACATGTTGTTTTATAATTTGTTCAAAGATCTTTCCTGGTATAGAAGTCAGACTCACCGGCCTATAGTTCCCTGGGTCCACCTTCTTCCCCTTTTTGAAGATAGGAACAACATTTGCTCTTCTCCAGTCTTCTGGGACTTCTCCTGTTCTCCAAGAATTTTCAAAGATTATGGAGAGTGGTTCTAAAATTTCTTCTACGATCTCCTTCAGTACTCTGGGGTGTAATTCATCTGGACCTGGAGACTTGAACTCATTTATGTTAGCTAAATATTCCCTCACAATCTTTCTGTTTACAGATAACTTGGATTCCTCTATTCCTTTAAAAGGACAGTGAAGATCAGTTGATGTTACATTTTCTTTCTGAGAGAAAACAGATGCAAAATAGGAATTAAAAAGTTCGGCCTTCTCAACATCCTCTCTTACCATTTCTCCATTTTCATCCTGTAAAAATCCTATAGCATCTTTGACTTTTCTTTTACTTTTGACATACCCCCAAAATCCTTTTTTATTGCTTTTGACATCTCTTGCAAGCCTTAATTCATTGTCAGCTTTAGCTAACCTGATACGTGCCCTGCAGGATCTGCAGACTGCATTATAATCTTCTTTAGATATGCCTCCCTCTTTCCATTTAATAAACATTTCTTTGTTTCTTTTTAGCATGTGTTTAAGTTCTGTGTTCATCCATCCTGGTTTCCTTAAATGCTTCCCATTCTTCCTACTTTTCGGGATTGTTAACGATTGTGCTTTGAGAATCTCATTTTTAAAAATTTCCCATCCTTCCTGGACATTTTTGTCCTTAAGGACATCCAGCCATTGGATCCCTCCTATTCTCTTTCTGAGTCTCTTAAAATCTGCCTTTCTAAAATCTAACCTTGAAGTCTGAGTCTTCACATGTCTTCCTCCTCTAGTTATCCAAAATTCTATAATAGCATGATCGCTGCCTCCTAGGGTCCCAGCCACCTTTACCTCCTCAACCATTTCCTCCCTGTTTATAAGGATTAGATCCAAAGTAGCAGATCCCCTTGTTTTCTCCCCTACCTTTTGGAAGATAAAGTTGTCAGCAAGAGAGGATAAGAATTTGCTTGACCTGTTAGTTTTACTTGAGAGAGATTCCCAACAAATGTCTGGATAGTTGAAATCTCCCATGACCACTACGTCATATTTTTTGGAGAACTTGGTCATTTGATACATAAAGAGTTCATCCATATCTTCAGCTTGCCCAGGTGGCCTGTAGTAAATGCCTACAATGGTGTCCTTTCCGTTGTTCTCTCCTTGTATTCTTACCCAAACAGTTTCCACAGAACTCCCAGTCTCTGAAGCTTCAATCTCTGTGCAGATATACGCTTTTCTAACATACAATGCAACACCTCCTCCTCGTTTATCAAGTCTGTTTCTTGCAAATAAGTTGTATCCTTTTAGCCTTTTATTCCAATCATGTGTATCGTCCCACCAAGTTTCAGTGATTCCAATGACATCATATTCCTTTTCCTGCATTAGTAGTTCCAATTCTCCTTGTTTGTTGCCCATGCTTTGTGCATTTGTATAAAAACATTTTAGTTTGTGATTGGTTTCTCTTCCTCCCATATTTTTATTATTTAAATTGTTTTGTCTTTGTTCTTCCTTTCCACTTCCAGTAGCAGAGATCTCAATAGTATTTGTCAGCTGTATGGCTTTTTCTGGCCTTTTGCTTCCCTTCCCACATTGTTCTAGTTTAAAGCTCTTCTGATGAGTGTAGCAAGGCGACTTCCAAATACATGTTTTCCAGTCTTAGTAAGGTGCACCCCATCTCTAGCAAGTAGTCCATCGTATAGGTAATTCATTCCGTGATCCAGAAATCCAAATCCTTGTTGACGGCACCATCGACGTAGCCAGTTGTTCACCTGTAGAATCTTATTCCACCTCATTGTTCCATGGCCATCCACTGGGAGGATGGATGAGAAGACCACCTGCGCTCCCAATTCTTTCACTTTCTTGCCTAAGTCTTCAAAGTCACTGCAGATGGTTTCCAGGTCCTTTCTTGCGGTGTCATTTGTCCCCACATGTATTAGCAGGAATGGGTAGTGATCTGTAGGTCTGAAGAGTCTTGATATCCTGTCAGACACATCTTTAATTTTTGCTCCTGGAAGACAGCACATTTCTCTTGAGGTTATGTCTGGTCTGCAGATAGCTGCCTCTGTTCCTCTTAACAGGGAATCCCCCATGACCACCACTCTCCGTTTTTTCTTCACAACATTCTTCTTTCTCCATCCAGGAGGATTCTGAGGGCTTACAAGGTTATTCATTGCTGGCAAAGTCTTATTTTGCTGTATTTCTTCATGGTTCTCCTGCGTGAGAGCCTGGTACTGGTTCCTGAGCAGTATGGGTGCTGATTGCCTCTCAATCCTCCGGCTTCTGTGGGTCACATGCTTCCATTCCTCTGTTTCGTCAGGTGCAGTTCGAATTTCTTCCCTTTCTGAATCATGAAGAGATAATTCTGCTCTGTCTAAGAACTCTTCACCTTCCTTAATGATTTTCAATGTAGTTAACCTCTCTTCTAGATTTCGCAACTTTTCCTCCAACAGGGACACAAGCTTGCATTTCTGGCATGTGAAGTTTGGCTTTTCCACTGGCAAGTAACATAATAACATAGAACAGGTGATGGATCCCCTCTGCCAGATCCAACCTTGTAGATCGCTTGCCATCTATGAGAGCAGAGCACCACCTATGCACTTATATGTGAAGGTACTGGTTTATAATGAACAAACAATGGTGTCAGTAATGAAAAGTAATGGTTGGCAGAGGACAGGGTACAGGTTTATCATAAGGGATATAAATCTTTGGACTCTGCTGGAAGTCTTGGGTTATGTTGAGTAGATGAAGAATAAAATGTGAACTGTGATTTGCCAGGTGCTGATCTTTTGTATTTTGTTGCATTTTTGGTGTAGCTTTGACACAGTTTACAACAGAAGAAGTGCAACAATCTCACTGCAATACACATCAAAGCAGCCAAGCAAGACTTGCATGATGCCACCCCAGCATTGTACGGCTGCAGTTGTCACAATACTTCCGATGGTCCATGTGGTTTCATGTGATGTCAGGCTGCTCTGTGATGTCACGTTGGCCTATGGCTCCAGATTTCACTCTTCTAAGTGTTCCATGAAGTTACTTTCTGATGTCATGCCGCCTTGTGACATCACATAACCAGTGACTTATGCACTCAGCCATCTTGATTCCTTCTGTGGACCTTTGCCGTCTGACGTGTGAAGGTGCACTTTTCTTGATCTCAGTGAACTTTTGATTGTGATAGTAGCACAACATGAGTGATAGAGTCAGAAAAAAATGGAAAAATATCTCCAACAAAGAGACCATTAATTCTACCAAGAAGGATGGTCTCTTATGTCAGGATAGAGATGTCCCTCATAACACCAGAGAGGACGTCAATGGGGAGAGGAATTCTCCCAACTCACATTCTCTCCGAAGACCAAGAGAGAAGTCTGGGTCTCGGGACTCGAGGACCAAAGATGAGGCTCCTTATAAAAAAAGGAGATGCCTTGATGCTGGAGAGCATCAGGCCCTAAACAGCCCTCAAAAAACTCAGGTGGACACCGGAGTTTTAAAGAGAAAGAGAGAAGACCATGTGGAAGTGAAACAATCTATCACTGGAGGTGAAGGAACGAGCCAATCCTGTATTAATGAGGCCAAAAGACCAAAACCAGACACAAACTTTTGCCCAATAGCAGGTGAGATGGAAAATTAATCATTAATGTCCCAAATGTACAAATTAGGTGCTAAACATTTCAGTTACCAAGATACCTGTATTCAAACCCTAGCAGTATGTCTTCTGCTGCAGGATAAAAGAGATTCTAGTTGAGTTAAAACAATGATCTTTATTGATACATTTTAAAAACAAATCAACAGGGTGAGACAAAAAAACTCCAATGGAGAGAGACAATGGAGTAGCTTGGTTACATCAGATCCATTCTAATAATCAAATTGAAAATACAACTAGATCCATATAGGAGTATGGCACGACAGATAATATATTTCCTAGGGTAACAATGACACAATGCCTATATACAATATCGATACACGTGAAGAAACCTGTCTCCTGAAGCAAGAGAACAAGGCAAGATAACATGCAATATAAGATGGAAAATTAGTGTAATCAGGGGCATAATCCCAACTAATAGATGGATGTAAAACAAACTAATGACATCTTTATCGCCAAGCCTATTGGTGTGCAAAAAAAATCAGATCCCATATGGACCATCTGTATTGCCTCCAATTTTCCCAGATACTTTGCAATTATTAGCAGAGGAAACTGAGCTCGGTTTAGTGAATTTTCTTAACTGCCAGTGTATAAAAACGGATGATGCCATATGGATGACAAATCATCTATTTTTTTCTGGATAAAAATCAGACTTTTTCTTATTCTCTTATGTGTAATTTTGCCGAGTGATGATTTAATATTTTACCCTTTTTGTCTCACCAGGAGAAGGCTCCATCCAGACAGATGACATCTCGCCCACTGTGCCAGACACCCTGTCTGTGGAAAGTTTCACCTACCACAAGGTTCTTGGTCAAGGACACTTTGGAAAGGTTTGTGATTTTTATCTTTCTCCAATTTGTACATTTATTTAAACTGCTAAACACATAGAAAGGTTAGATGGGTCACTTTCTGGTTAGAAGTGATCACCAACATCATTGATCAGAAATATAGTCAAGGCTGTCTCCTTTGAAAAACAGCACCACACCTGCCTACAGGTTGTGTCTGGTATTGCAGTCAGGCTACATTAAAGTCAAAGACTCTGCATTACAATTCCACATACAACCTGTAGACAACGATATGATGCGGTTTGGGAAGAAAGTAGCTATAGTATACTTTTGTGAAACAGGACAAACTCTTTCTAGCTAGTTAGAGGGTATTTTAATGCTTAGACTCTCAACAATTTCCTGAATTTGTAGGGAAACCGACATCAAATATTTAATATCACATGTGAAACGCAACATTACATGGTGTTCAGTGAAACTGATGGACTTTGTGTGTAATGCACTGATGTGCCGGGTCCTCCAGAGCTAGAAACGCTCTTTATAGCCACTCTCTTCCCCTGGCTAATACAAATGGGCAGTGGTATACTGTGGGTTGCCCGGGGCAAGGCAAGGATTTTGTGCCCCCTAACCCTTGGACCATTAGCATTCCCTGCGTCCCTTCCACCAGTTCAGATGTGAAGAGGCCATGGCGGGTACATGATGGTTGGCTTTCTGATACAAATATTCTCTGCTCTTGCAGATTATTGCACCTCGTAACCCAGATATCTTATTTCTGCTCCTCTTTCAGGTGTTGTTGGCCTCGGAGAAAGTCAGCGGACATCAGCTGGCAATTAAGATTTTAAAGAAGAGGCGGCTATTAAAGGAAAGGAGCACGACAGCGGCAATGAAAGAAAAGCTGTTGCTGCAGATTGCAGAGCGGAGCCCCTTCCTTTGCGCCTCGTACGCCACATTCCAGACATCGGTAAGAGCACCCGCTTCTATCATTGACTCCTTTTACCCCTTAGCCCGTTGATATATAATCAGCAAAATTCTAGTATAGTATTATATGATGTAGTATAAAGTGAAGGAAATCACCTGCCCGATATCAGCAAAAGGGGCTTATGGACATGGGTCCCAAATGGGGGTTTATGGGACTTTTTGAGGGTCTTAAAATGAGCAGCAAATTTTTGGGTGAAATAAAAAAAAATTAACCATGACAGGTCACATCTTCATGTTCAAGGGTGACTACTTTACATATAATCACTGGAAACTGTCAGCAGGTTTGTCTTCAGAGACAACCCCCACAATTCATTATTTTATGGATCACTATGAATTATATTTTTGATTTAACGTCGTCTTCTCCCTCTCCCCAGGATTATCTCTTCTATGTGATGGATTACATGTCTGGAGGAGACCTCCATCATCTGATTAAGAAAAAAGCCCCATTTGACATTGAGACCACCAGGTAAGATTGGCCGGGGGTCTATAGGGAGAATATAGGGGGGTGTACAAGGGTTATAGAACTACTGTTTTTTGGCCAGGATGATTGATGACATCCAATATGGCGGTCACTGTCATCCACCCGGCACAAGCTCCGGGAGAGAACAGATCTTCAGATGTGCAGCAATGCGTCCTCCATATCAGTGCGGATGAGGAACGTGGTCGATTAACATGTTTTTCTCTCTTTCCTATCAGGTTGTACATGGCTGAACTTACCTGCGGCCTCCAGTTCCTCCATTCCAGAGGCATTATACACCGGTAATGAATTGTATAATATTCTCTTATAATATCGGTCATTATATAGATTATTCCTGGGGTACTGCAGGTGGGAGATTTACCCCTTACATCTGGATACACATACAGATATACACACTATATATCCAGATACACACCTTTATATACTGCTGTACACATACATGTAGATAAATTCACAATATTTCTATCAGTTTATCCACATTCTGTCTTTCTAATAACAATTTTTTCTTCTCTTCCAGAGACCTGAAGCCATTAAACATCTTCATAGACAGTGACGGCCACGTCAGGATCGGGGACTTCGGCCTCGCGAAAATCAATTTACACGAAGATCAGAAAGTTTCTGGATACGCAGGAACCCGGAGATACATGGCTCCTGAAGTAAGGAACACGTCATTCTATTACATAGTGATTACTGGATTTCCTGTTATTAATACCAGATCATCAGGTTAAGAATTCAGTCGTTCCCCCCTGACCACACATTATACAGGGGCATCAGTGGCCCCAATACACTGGACACATACCACACAGATGACCCCATACACTGGACAATTACCACACAGATGCCCCCATACACTGGACAATTACCACACAGATGCCCCCATACACTGGACAATTACCACACAGATGCCCCCATACACTGGTAGCTCCCACCGGGCTGCAACAGACCCCCCGCTCTCATCCAGAACACTGCACCCCTTCTGGTGTGAGTCTCGCCCCCTTCGGACCCCCATACTGTACAATACATGGAGGTCTGTTGTCCTCACCTGCGTCCTGTGCTGCCTCTTGCTAAGCAACGTCCCATTACTGGTTTGTCGTTTGCCGAGCAACGACTCATCCTAAAGATTCCATGATGAATAAGTTACAGAGACCAGAGTCATGGACAGAGATCACCCCCAACTCACTGACGGTTTCCATCTCTTCCTCCTCTATATACTCACAGGTTTTCCGTAGAGAAAAGTTTGACGGAGCCGTAGATTGGTTTTCGCTTGGTGTCATTTTGTGCCAAATGTCATCTGGAAAATATCCATTTTACAACGGGGACGACAGGATGAGACTGAAAATGTCCATTTTGTGGGATGACCCGATCTATCCACAAGACCTCAACCCCGAAATAAAGGACATAATTAACAACGTAAGTATAATATATATCGGAAGGCAGGAAGCAGTGGTGTAACGTGGGGGTCACAGAGGCGTTACCCCAGGGGCCAAATTCTATGGGGAGTAATATTTTGGGATTAGGACTAAGGTTAGGGTTAGGGTTTTTTAGTATTAGGGCTAGGATTAGATATGGGCCTAGGAATAGAGGTAGGGTTAGGTTGGAAGGGATTAGGGCTAGGATTAGGGTTAGGGTTACAACTAGTGTATTAACACATAAAAAACAGACAAAAAAAATAATAAGTAGGAGAAAAGTATTATAAAATATGTACAATGTTATAAAAACAGACAAAAAAATAATAAAAAGTAGGAAAAAAGTATTATAAAATTTATAAAAAGTTATGTGCTTATTTGATGTCAGATTTCCGCAAAAAAATGAAGTAAAACTAGAGAGCCAAAGGGCAAACCATCAGTATTTTCTTTAGTTGCAGTACATGTGCCCGGGGGATAGGGGGAGCAATTCTGGACAGGTGGAAGGGACTCAGGAAGTGTTAACGCTCCCCAGGTCAAGAGGTGCAATACTTACCTTCCCCCGAGCGCTGGCAACCCATTCTACACCACTGCCAGGGAGAAGAAATAATGAATGATTGTCAGTCACCCAGGATGATGAACTCTTTTTGTATTTATTCCTCAGCTTCTCTGTAAATCCGCTGACAATCGGCGATCATTTGTGAAAGAGAGATTGAGGACACATCCGTTGTTCGAGACAATTGATTGGTTGGCATTAGAATCTGGAAGAATCTCTCCACCAGTCCACGTGGAGCCGGTAAGTACCTAACACCATGGGGGGCTTTTTTGGGAGATGTCTGAGAGTAGACAGTGGTCCATTACAGGGACAAGGATTAGATCCCTTTAAGGTGTTGTTTGACACCCCTACCTCTTTATACTCCTCCCCATGGCGCCCTATAGCAGTTGCCTGTGCTGCCTCTATGGTTGGGGTATATCCGCAGCATTGCACATTTGCATCATCAAATCTAGATATAACTTTCTGGGACGGGTCTCCAGGGTTCTAGACGGAAGTTGTAATGTTACTCCGGATATTAGTAAACTCTGACACCAAACTTTCTTCTTACAGACACCAGTGCAGGATGACGTCATTCCCATTGTGACCATGCTGAACACAAGAAAACCGCGAGGGCCTCCAATAACGCCTGAGGAACAGCGGCATTTCATCAACTTCAGCCATGTCAGCTGCAGGTGGAAAAATCTCCAACCAGAGAACCTGAGGAGAACAACATCTAACTCCAGCAGTTCTTCTGGACAAGGAGCTCTGATAGATAATGTAAGTCTCTGGAGTAGGGAGAGGCTTTAGTTTCTTTATCTCTGTCTGAGAAGAAGCTTGCTACAGCAGAAACCTTCTTCCAATTTTTACAATCAAGGCAAATCAAGTTAAAGGGGTTGTCAAGGCTGAAATTAAAAGTCTGCAGCTAATTATGTATGTGATCACAGACTGCCGACGCATAACTGTGCAATGCGCACACTGTCATGGTTGCCCTGTATTCCCTGTGTGGGTGGTCACGTTGCCAGATGCATTTTGCAAACTTGCGGGGTCACATGCCGACTAGACTTATCTAACTTCTCTCAACTCTCTTCAATAGAAACATAGAGTGATTGCAGACTTTTCATTTCATCCTTTTATGATCACTCTTTTAGACAAAGCCACTTTGATTAGCTTTTATTCATAGATGTGAATTTAACTCTTTCTTTTTTCATTGTCTCACAGCATTTATTTTCATCCAGCACGTCATCATCATCATCCGGACCATCAATCATAGTTCTTCTGTGATCATCATCACTGTTCACCTCATGCAGAACATTTTTGTGGAGGTGCGGAACAAACAGCGGAAGACCTAAGTTTGCCAAAATGAAGAGTAGTCCTTCCATCACGCTTCGTAGAGTTTTTCCCCACTGGGGTTTTTTCACTCTACGACCTGCAGAAGAATGACTCTTCATAACTTGAAGCAAATTATCATCTAATGTAGATGATTGATCCTTGCATGAGACATTAAATGCAATACAATATCTGAGAATGTTACTTGCTCCTTTGTTTATGCTTTCTAATTTCTTATTGGAGGGAACAGGATCTATTGTAGCCACCATTGGGCTTTAGTAGCAATTGTTGGAAGGGTTGCATGAATATTCCTTTAATTTCCGAATTCCTTATTGGAAGGAGTTAACTTTACAAATATCTCTTATTAACAGTTGACTACTTCATCATTATCTCCTATTGTGTGCACTTGGAAATTTCTTTGTACCTCTGGCTATGTGCACACTCTGCGTTTTTGATGCGTTTTTGCAGCGTTTTTTCCACGTGGAAATGCACCAAAAATGTTAGGTAACCCATCTGCCAGCTAATGCAATGACAATCTTGATGTGCTGTGTACACGATCCGGAATTTTCTGCTCAGGATTGTCATTGCATTAAAATCCGCAGCATGTCCATTCTTTGAAGAGTTTCTGCAGTGTTTCCCGCCCATTGAGGTCAACTGAACTGCAGCAAACCAGCAGGTATAAATATATCTGCGGATTTGCTGCAGATGTTTCCTGCGTATTTGACTGACTCAATTCAAGTAAATGAGTCAAATACACTACAAAACGCCGGAAAAACGCTAAAAAGAATGGTACCCGGGACCGGAGAAGAAGACTACTCCTCCCATCATCCAACTGCAGCTCCCACTGGTGACAGTGAGAGCGGCGCGACTGAGGGAAGAAATTGTCTCCTCAGCTGAGCCGGAGTCTGTGTGCGGTGTTAAAAAATAAATAAATAAAAATCTACATTAAAATAAAAACACCTTTCATTCTCACCTGTCCGGCGTACTCCCGATATCCCCGGCAACCCAATCACCGAGCGGCCGGCGGTACACTGACGAGAGCGCGCTCACTCCTAGCAGTGTTCATCTCTGCGCTGCCGGGACTGAGTTCACCTGAGTTCATCCACTGAAGATCAGCTGACGAGCTCCAGGACCTCACTTTACGGCAAATGTGCTGTGTGGAAATATTCCCACGCAAAACTGATGCAGTAAATGAGGTCACCAGAGCTGATCAGCTGATCTTCAGCTGATGAACTCAGGTGAACTCAGCCTGAAACACAGAGATGTACACTGACAAGAGTAATTACACTCCTGTCAGTGTATAGTGCTGTCTTCTACAGCAGTCACATCAGTGATTAATGTGGCTGCTGTAGAAGTGACCCAGATTACGTCATGATGGTGGACAGGTGAGGGATATGGTTGTTTTTTATTTTTATTATTTACAGGAAACTAGGGACTCAGATATTAGGAGAATAATATATAAATTATTAAAACCATGTGTAATTTTATTTCAATAAAAGACTTTATTCTGGCTGTGTGTTTATTGAAAAATTGTCGTAAACCTTAGTACGGGTTTAGCAGCGGTGCTGGTCTGAGAGATACAAAAGTATCGTTTTTTTTTAACCATATGCAGAACTTTGGGGCTGTTGATAAGTAGTGGACAACCCCTTTAAGAGATGAAAAGTGTTATCCCAGAATGAAGGACAGAGTTGCGTTTAACTCCAATCCTGATCATTTAACCCTTTATGCGCTGCATGACATCTACAGTACAAGCAAAGGAGGGGGAGCACTTTGTTATGCAATCTGACACGATCACAAGTAGCTGATGCCATCATCACATCACGGATTGCTATGTAGCTATCAAATGCTCTGTATAGAGTCCTGCCTGATAGGTGCACACTGTCATAGTGTGGAGGAAGGAACGGTGGCCCCTGGGTCAAAATTGTGAAAAAAACAACATTTCAAACGAAAAAAAAAATAATAAAAAGAAAATACTTCTAGTGATGAGCAAGCACTAAAATGCTTGGGTACTCGTTGCTCGGGTCGAGCAAATTGGAATACTCGGGTGCTCGACCCGAGCAACGAGCCCAATGTAAGTCTATGGGAAACTCGAGCATTTTTCAGGCGGCTCCCCCCGGCGGTCTGCAGAGGGCCTAAAAATTGCCCAAATCGATGGGAACAGTAATCAAATGACATGGGAACAGCATCAGAAAGACCCCTGGAAGCATTTCTGACCCCCAGGTCACTGCTGTCAACAACGTTGTCAGAGTATTACGCCACTTTTACAGACTCACAATAAAACATACAAAAACAAATCCAAAAAGGATTTTCCTGGGTAATATATTAAGGAACATCCTTTCCAGGGTAATGACTTGTATATAAGGCAAAATAAATAACCAAAACCAAAAATACTACTCCACACCTTGGGCTATGTTCACATGTAATGTTTTTGATTTGTTTATACACTTTTACATTGCTTTCTAGAAAGACAAATGCATTCACTGGGAAATCTCATTTTAACATTTTACAACCTTATCTGGTCATGTGGTGTGTGATACACCATCAGACACATGTATACAGTGCTGAAAAGACATGGGAACAGCATGGGGAAGACCTCTGGAAGCATTTCTGACTCCCAGGTCACTGCCTAAGAGTGTGCCCATCATAAGTGATCCTTGGCGCATGCGAAAATGCCTCCCGCCATGCACCTGTCGCTGCAGACTTGCAACAATCACCATCCACGTCCTTGTCCCAGTGCAGCGTTCAGTTGTCCCTACCCCATTCCTTGGAATGCAAGCGCAAGTATGCAGCCAGACACCCACCCATCCACAGGCTGCAATACTATACTGCCAAATTTTTGACAGCTGCTTGCTCTTGAAATATGGCCTTTTAGGCTCGTGGAGGCGGAAGCTTTTCATAACCTCATGCCACCGGCGGCCGGGTGTCCATACTCGGTCCCCAGCCACCACTGTTTCTCCCGGTGTCGTCTCCGTCTTCTACAAGCACGGGTCCCACAACATTACCCGTGCCCTCCCCAGTGCACTTACTGGGAAGGACCGCCTAACCACAAACACGTGGACAGGTGAATGTGGCCAGGGACGGTACGGAGCCAGTCCACAGCTTTTTTTGCTGAGAGTTGTATTTAGCTCGGTGAAAGGACTGGCATAGAGGGAAACCGTATCTACCCTGGGTGTCATTTCTCCCAGGAAGTCCTCTAATGCAGCTTGTTGCAGAAGCAATGGCAGCCTATCCAACATCAAATCACACTTGTCGGTGGCGCTTTGTCACACAAACATCTTTCTTTGCGCATTTAATTTCATGAATACAGAGTTGGACAATGGCCTGATCTGCAATGCGGTTTAAGAAATAACATGCATAAGCATGTCTGATCCACATTAAAAAAGCAGCCATAGAGTGTCCGGGAACCTTCCCCCATGCTTTTCTTAGCCAGGGCTGCTTCTCGGCAGGGTTGGCGGGCCCACCAGAAAACAGGAGACTCCTCCGGTGGGCCCTGGCTTCTCCTTCAGGAGAGTTCATAGTGCCAAGGTGAGGCCATGATGATGATAGAGGCCACCATTTGCTTAGTTTTCTGTTACTTGGAATGCAAGCGCAAGTATGCAGCCAGCCAGCCACCCACCCATCCACAGGCCGCAACATTAAACTGTCAGATTTCTGGGCAGCTGCTTGCACTTGAAATTTGGCCTTTTAGGCTTGTGGAGGCGGAAGCTTTCCACAATCTTATGGCTAAGTAGATAAACTGGCGTGCACTCTGTCATTAGGTGAGGTGCAGATGCAATGGACTGGTGAGCCCAAGACAATGTACTAGCGTTAATTCATCGCACTCTCTTAGTTGTGATAAAGTGTAATTTATTGATACAGGATAAATCAGATTAATCAGACCAGTGATGTGTAGCGACAATATATTGTCAATATATGGCATCCAAGCCATGCTTTGGTACCTCCACTCAGCATTCCCCTGTGCTGACACACCATCCCACCCTTTACTTCATGGTCCGGCCTTCCCTGCTAGCATCCTGCGTATTACACGCACGGCGCAGGCGCTGCAGCACACATTTTTTTTCCTTCCCCCTAAGTTGAAGTCCTGGTCCCGCCCCTTCCGGCCAGCGGCAGTGGCCCCGCCCCTTCCGGTTCAATCACTCTGCGGGCTTTAAGAAGGGCGCCTGTCACAGTCCCTGAGCACGGTCTCCCATAAGCAAGGCGCAGCCTGCGCCGCTACTCACTACTACCAGCTCAGCCCTGCCGTCGGCCAGTCACTGACTTCTACTAGTAAGTACACCTTTTTGAAGGATTTACTATACTTCATCTGCACAGTGCAATTTGAGTGACACCTAATGCCACCATCCCCTTCCTCTCTAGAACTACTGAAACAAGCATTACCTGGATCACTAAGAGGTACCCTCTGTCCATTACCTAACCTACAGCAGCAGATCCAGCTCCTACTATACCATAACACCTATATTCTTTCAGTCTATCCCTACAGAGATCTCACTCCTGGTCTTAAGAATAGCCTAAATCCTCGACCCCTACATCAGCCAGCAGCAAGTAAGGTTTTCTGGTGTATCTCTATGTACTCTGTACCATGACTACTTTATATTTTCTTACCTTCAACTTGTATGAGTTTGTTTCTTCCCATTCTCCTCCCCTTTTCCAGTTCCTGGTGCTCTATACGTCCACCTAACAAACTTGGATTTTTTTTCTATGATTTTGTATGATTTACTTAATTCTTGTTTAATGTGTTATTTTCCTATGTAATTTCACGATTAATTGTTTATCATTTTCACGTTGTACTCATACAATTATCCTCTCTTTGCAGTAGCGACTGGATTGAATAAGGCCAATTTAGGCCGAAACGTCCCAATATATTGTCGCCACCCATCACTGGTCTGATTAATCTGATTTATGCTGTAACAATAAATTGCACTTTATCACAACTAAGAGAGTGCGATGAATTAACGCTAGTACACAATCTTATGGCAGCGACGACCGGGTATCCATACTCGGTCCCCAGCCGCCATTATTTTTCCCGGTATCGTCTCCGCCTTCCACAAGCACGGGTCCCACAACATTACCCGTGCCCTCCCCAGTGCACTTGTGACGCCTCATGCTCGAAAAAGCCCTTTTAGTTTACCCTGGGTGATGGGGGACTCGGAGTCGGGTCCTGTGATGAAGAGATGGGGTACAGCTGTGGCCCGGACCCGACCCGTGCTCAGGGCCGTCACATTAAAAGAGATGGTGTGGGCTCATCCGGGTTGAGTGGCTGATTAACGACTACGCCACCTGTGGCACCTGGTGAAGGCCACCTGCGCCGCTGCAGTCCGCTGAGGCATGGTGTTATGGCGGGCAGAGTTCTTACTACTCCCCACAGGCGGAGCAAGGCCTCAGGGCAGAGGGACAGGATGGATGGGGGTAGTAGTAGAGGAGAACGGGCGCCGCGGTGTAGCGTAGAATAAACAGTCCGGAGGCCATAGGGGTGAACTTCCAAGGCTTTACTCACTTTAGAGATGGCAGAAGGAAGGCGACTCCCTGCTCCTCGCGGAGTCCTGCGGTCACCAGGGACGGGGGTCCGACAACCTCCGAGTAAGTCCAGCATTCAGTCGGGACCCTACACCAGAGTGTTCCTGAACTACAGACCGAATCCTTTCCTGTCCGTGTGTGTGCGAATAGGCCGGGTCTCCCTCTGAGCTCCTCTCAGAGCAAGGGCACGGGTGGCAACTCCGCTCCATCCAATACTCGGTGGGATCCTCTGGGCCTACCGGGCTTCCCCAACCAGGACATAGAGTAGCAAGGTCGTGTGTCGGGGGCCGGTACCCCTTTTGCAGCCGGACTCCCTCTGAATATATAAGCATGGCGAGGACAGATGGCGTACACCGCTCCGTCTGCATCCTGCCTGGGATCCATTTGCTGTGGAGCCACACTCTTAAGCTCCGGGCCTTCTTGATCCTGGTCCTTGGCAGGGTTGAGACATTCCCCGTCTACATCCTGCCTCTCGTCCCAAGGCCGGGGTACGAGGGCTGTGTCTCACGACCCTGCAGGCCCACACAGGATCTGCGCTCCGGGAGTGAGGTCACAGTAGCACACAGTATTTAACAGCACAAAAGACCAAGATCAAAGATGGCTTTTTATTAAATATGAAATTTAAAGTGTAACTAACTTGTAAGTCCTCCACCCTCACCCACCAACTGGTTCCCCTAACTCTTGGTTCCCCAGTCTCCCTGTAACCAGGGGAGCAGCACTTAGTGCATACTAGCCCTCGACTATCACACTGGTCTTACCTCAGAGGAGGAACACTACACTCCATTAGAGAAGTGCAGCATCCCTGTGGCGGTCGAACCCTCAGGGGTGCCACATTCTTGCTGGGAAGGACCGCCTACCCACAAACACGTGGACAGGTGAATGTGGCCAGGGACGGTACGAAGCCAGTCCACGGCTTTTTTTTGCTGAGAGTTGTATTTAGCTCGGTGAAAGGACTGGCATAGAGGGAAACCGTATCTACTCCCGCTGTCATTTCTCCGTCACCAGGTTAAGCCCATTGTCACACACGACCATGCCTGGCTGTATGTTCAGCGGTGAGAGCCACAGATCAGGCTGCTGTGTTACAGCTTTCAACAACTCTGCAGCGCTGGGCGATTTGTCAATTAAGCATTAAGCATGTTATCTTCAGCACAAACTGTTGCCGCTTGGCCAAGGCAGTGCTGCAGTGCTGTCAACTTGTGACTGATGTGGTCATTTCGGAGATGGAGGAGGAGGTGCAGGAGCTGAATAATGTGATTACACTGAGGTTAAATTGGTTACGCTGTTTTTATACTAAAGAAAGATCCTATTGTTTTGTTTTTTTGCATTATTTTTTAAGACAAATGCATTCACCGGGAAATGTCATTTTAACATTTTACAACCTTATCTGGCAATGTTGTGTGTGACACATCATGAGACACATCCTGTTTTATTTATGATGGAGGGACTCTGAAAGTCATAAAGCCTATTTTAATAGGGACATCAGACGACTCTTACTATTCTTAAAAGGCCAGCAGTCGGCCCTTGCTATTGTTAGAGAGCCATCAGCCGGATATGATTTCCTGTTCCCATTATTAACAAGTGGGTCTCCTATACTTTTATTGCGTATCCAGTGACTGCAAGGGCTGCCAAAAATTTGGACGCAACCCAATACCCCTTTGAAGAAACAAAGAGGAGGGTCACAGTAAAAAAAATGTTCCCATTATAAAGAAGTGGGTCTCCTGTAGTGGTAATGCCCATGCTGTGACTGCAAGAGATGCCAAAATTTTGAAAAAAAACCCACTAAGACTTTAAAGACACATAGAGCAGGGCCACAGTAACCAGGTACGACATGTTCCCATTAGAAAGGAGAGAGTCTGCTATACAGTTATAGGGTATGCAGTGAGTCCAACGGCTGACCAATTTTAGGAAAAACCCCACTATCAATTTAAAGAGACATAGAGCAGGGCCACAGTAACGACAAATTCCCATTAGAAAGGAGAGGGTCTCCCATAGTGTTGGCCTATGCAGTGAATGCAAGGGCTGCCAAAAATTTGGAGGCACTTCAATGCCCCTTGGAAGAGACGTGGAGGAGGGCCTCATAAAAAAATGTTCCCATTAGAAAGGAGCGGGCCTCCTATACTTGTAATGCCCATGCACTAAGTGTATGGGCTGACAAACATTTACCCCTGGGGGGTATACATGAACATACAGTATAAAAAAAATTTTTTACGGGCATCGTAAACACCCTTTAAAAAAATTATGTGGGTGTTGCATCACAGACCACGGTCACCCTGGTGATATGGTGGTGGAGGATGTGGAGAAGGAGAAGGACAAGTGCAAATAGCCAAAATCAGGAAGCATATACCCATGTGTGGGTGTGAAAAGGTGCATGGGAATACACCTCCCAAGAAAAGACACTGGATTTGAGTTTATGTTATGCTGCTATCATTCGGTGGTGTTGAGAAGTCTGGCCCAATCCAGCCCTTGTTCATTTTTATAAGAGTCAGCCTGTCAGCATTTTCAGTTGACAGGCGGATGAGCTTATCAGTTATAATTCCACCAGCATCATTAAAAACCCGCTCTGATAAAACGCTGGCAGCAGGGCAGGCCAGGACCTCCAAGGCATAGAGAGCCAGTTCATTCCACGTATCCAGCTTGGATACCCAATAATTAAAAGTCACAGCGGAATCACGGAGGACGTTGGTACGGTCGGCAAGGTACTCCCTCAGCATCTTCCCAAACCTTGCACTCCTTGTGAGAGTACCTCGCGCCTCAGGGCCTGTGCGATGGAAGGGTCTGAGAAAACTATCCCAGAACTTTGACAGTGTTCCCCTGCCTCTGCTGGATTGAAGTTGTGTCTCTCTCGCCTGTACTCCTTGGTTGTCCAACAAAGTGTGCCCTCTGCCGCCAGCATTTTCAGATTGGAATTTTTTAATAGTTCCGCAACAAGGGCCTTCTGGTACAGCCCCATTTTTGTAGACCTGTCCGCCTCAGGAATAAGAGATATAAAGTTCTCCTTGTAGCGTTGGTCTAGAAGTGACAACAACCAGTAATGACTGTCACCCAAACGCGAGGGTCATGGGAAAGGCAGCGTAACATAAACTCAGCCATGCGTGCCAGACTACTAACAGGCAAGACTTCCGTGTCCTCACCAAGAGGATGACTGACCATGCTCTCCTCCTCCTCCTCCTCTCTGTCCTCTGGCCATTCACGCTGAACAGACGGTATGACAGCTGTGCAGGTAGTACCGTCTATAGTGCATGAAACTAGCTCCTGTCCTTCCTCCTCCTCTTCCTCATTGTCACCCAATCCACGTTGGGATGAGATGAGGCTTGGCTGTGTGTAATCACCCTGTATGGTTCCTTGCTCCATCTCATCGTGCTCCGCCTGCAATGCATCCTCTTTGATTGTGAGCAGAGAGCGTTTCAGAAGACAGAGAAGCGGGATGGTGACGCTAATTATGGCGTCATCGCTGCTCACCATCTTGGTGGAGTCCTCAAAGTTTTGGAGGATGGTACATATGTCTGACTTCCGGCCATTGTCACACACGACCATGCCTGGCTGTAGGTTCAGCGGTGTGAGCCACAGATCTGCCTGCTCTTTCAGACCTGTCCACAACTCTTCAGCATTGTGTGGTTTGTCACCTAAGCATATTAGCTTCAGCACATCCTGTTGCTGCTTGGCCGAGGCAGTGCTGCAGTGCTTCCATCTTGTGACTGATGTGGTCATTTCGGAGATGAAGACTGAAGAGGAGGAGGAAGCTGAGGAGGATGAGTTGCAGGAGCTGTAGACCGCGGGGGCAACCCTGATTGACCTAGGGCCCACAATCCTTGGCGTCGGGAGGACGTGTTCCGTCCTAAGGTCCGACTGGGTCCCGGCTTCCACTATGTTAACCCAGTGTGCTATCAGCAAGATGTACCGTCCCTGCCCACGAGCACTTGTCCACGTGTCCGTGGTTAGGAGGACTTTCCCGGTAACTGCGTTGTTGAGGGCACGGCTAATATTTTGGGACAAGTGTTTGTGTAATGCGGGGATGGCACACCCGGAGAAATAGTGGCGGCTCGGGACCGACTACCGAGGGACGGCCACCATCAGGTTGCGGAATGCTTCCGTCTCCACGAGCCTAAAAGGCAACATTTCGAGTGCAAGCAGTAGTGAAATGTGAGAATTTAGGACTGTGGCCTGTGGGGCGTATGGACAACTGAACGCTGCGCTGGGACAAGGACATAGACGTGCTTTCTGATGCTGCTACTTGAGAGTGCGCAACGACAGGTGCAGGGCAGGAGGCATTTTCGGATGCACCATGGACAGGGGATTGGCTTGCATGCACAACAGCGGAAGAAGCAATGGTGCCACCTGCAGACACTGTTCCTGGACCCTGGGGTTCGGCCCAGAAAGTCGGGTGCTTTTCTGCCATGTGCCTGATCATGCTGGTGGTGGTTAGGCTGGTCATTTTGCCACCCCTGCTGATGCTGGCCTGGCAGGTGGTGCAAATGGCCTTTTTGGAGTTATAGGCAGAGTCTTTAAAAAACAACCAGACTCGGGAAGACCTAACAGTTGTACTGGCAACTTCCTTCGTGTTGGTGTTACGGGGAATGGTTGCCTGCCTTCTATCTGTGGCCACCACACTGCTTCTTCCTGCCTGTTGGGGTGCTCTGCCTCCCTCCCCCTGTGTGCTGCTGTCCTTGCTCTGCATGTCCTCCTGCCAGGTTGAGTCAGTGACTATATCATTCACCACCTCGTCTTCCACTCCCGCACCCTGGTCCTCCTCCTGACTTTCTGGCAATTGTGTCTCATCATCTTCCACCTCTTGTGACACTTTGCCACCGTCGCCTTTGTGTTACCATGGCTGCTGAAATATTTGGGCATCGCTACACGCGATCTCCTCTTGCCCCGCTTCAAGTGGACCGGGCGAGAGGCCCGAATCTATAAATGGAAAAGTGAACAGCTCTTCAGAGTGTCCAAGTGTTGGATCATTTGTCTCCAGGCACTCGGCATGGTGGGAGGAAGGAGGTTCAGGGTGAGGAATATGCGTTCAGACTCACGGCTACTGAGACTTGACCGTGTGGAAGACAGGGTGGTGGTGGTGGCTAAGTGACTGGAAGCATTATGTGCTATCCAACCAACAACCTTTTGACACTGCTCTGGGTTCAATAGTGGTGTGCTGCGGTCCCCTAGGAATTGGGACAGGAAGCTCAGGCGAGAAGATGTGGGTGTTTGTTGTGGCACAATTTCAGCTTGCCCACGGCCTTGTCCTCGGTCTCTGCATGCACCATCACCATCACGTCCAGCTCCCCAATCCTTTGCCACGTGCCTTGCCCATTTTAAATGGAGGACAGTATCTTCCACGCTCACTATAAATGACTGAGTTTGGAGCGAACTTATATGTGATCCGTGTGATGGAGAAAACAGAGTTTTAAATACCTGCCCTGTAGGTAAGTAGATGAACAGCAATCTGGTGAGAATTGCTTCACTGACACACAGAAAGAAATTTATAATGGAGGCCAGAAATGGCAGTATTTTCTGACAACGTATAAGTGATCCGTGTGACGGAGAAAACAGAGTTTTAAATACCTGGCCTGAAGGTAAGTAGTTTGAACAGCAAACTGGTGTGAATTGCTTCACTGACACACTAAAAGAAATATTTAATGGAGGCCAGAAATGGCAGTATTTTCTGACAACGTATATGTGATCGATTTGACGGAGAAAACACAGTTTTAAATAGCTGGATTTCTAGCGCTGTTATATGGAAAGGACCTGGCTGTATTCTGCAGTGCCAACAAGCAAATGGCGCAGAAAAACTGTGTTCTCTGGATTGTTTTTTAAGCAAATAATGAGGATTAAGATCCAAAAAAAGTATTCCTGGCCCCTGAGACCTGGGCCTTTGTTTAGAAATATCTAAAAGCAGCAGAAGGCAGAATTGGAATGGAGCCTCTTGTGCTATATGCACTGCAGTCTGCTATATACCCTGCCTGCCTGACTATATACACTGTCTGCCTGATATCTCTGCAGATGGATTAGTTAGTCCTCAAAAGGACTGTTTGTTATGATGGATATGTGTAATGTATGGTTTTTCTCCCTACACTACCTAATACACAAGCAAATCTCTCGATGACGCAGCAGCACCTCTCTCTACACTGTCTGATTCTGGAGTGACTGTGACGAGCACAGCGGCGCCAGGTCTGATATAGACCTGATGACGCTGTGCAGCCAGCCAATCACTGTAATGCCACAACCAACATGGCTACGGCATTACAGTGAGTGGCAGGCAATCCCTGCATGTTGATTGGCGCTCCAAAGAGTGCCAAACATGCAGGGAGGGGACCCGAGCTCCCGCCAAGAAACCCCGGAAATACTCGGCGAGCGCCGAGCATCTCGAGCAGTGAGATGCTCGGGCGAGCACCGAGCAGTAGCGAGCATGCTCGCTCATCACTAAATACTTCATTATTTGTTTTGTTCTTTTTAGATTGTATCCCCATAAAAAATAGTGTTGCTATGCTGAAGATTCGGGCAGTGCACATGCCCCAGACTTCTGGCCGGTTCCTCTGATCTCCATGCGTGCGCCATTTGAACTGATCATCAATATGACACTGATAGAGTTGGTTACTGTGGTAGATCCAGGAGCCACCACTCTCCATTCTTTATGCCGCATGCTGCTCTGATCTTAAGGTCTACAAGATGGCAGCGTCCCGGCACAGGCATCTCAATGACATCACTGCACTGTGCCGCCGGTACTGGCTGCTCTGTGTGCAGGAAAAAAAACTTTCTCATATTAGGTGAGTATAAACTATTATTAGACCGTGTACCAGAGCCGGCTCCCCAGGATACAGCGAATCTGTGAACAAAGAAAACAGCACTCTCCAAACTGGCCAGATTTGAAATTAATTGAGATCTATCAATCTGGAAAAGGTTATAAAGCCATTTCTAAAGCTTTTGGTCTCCAGCGAACCACAGTGAAAGCCATTATCCACAAATGGTGAAAACATGGTACAGTGGAGAACCTTCATAGGACTGGTCGACCCCAAAAGCGCAGCGACAACTCATCCAAGAGATCACAAAAGACCCCATAGGCTGCAGCTTCTCTCAGGCACACAATAGATTCAATTGCTGACCAGACACATCTGACGAGTCTTTTTCAACAGTTTAACAGTGGAATTTAATCTGAAGCACGGCCAGTGCAATTCAGGGATATTACAGCAACAATCTTCATTGCAGTACTGTCTGAGTTTCTTGAGCAACCGGCTCCAGTAACAATACAGTAGTTTCTTCACAAGGCAGAGTATTACAGTGTCTTCTGTAGCGTAATTCAACATAGATTAGTTCTCTTAGCAGCACACTTCTATGCATACACAACCACAGGCTTTTCCTTCACAAGGACACAATAGTGCATGTAATGCACACGTCCGGGCTGAGTGGCGTGTGCGTGTATATGTAGTGATTCCACTGGACCGTGCCAGAGAGTGAATGCCTGGAGGGGCGTAACTAAGTATCTACCCGATCCGACCAGGGTCGCACGACAGCATACGACGCCAGTGCACCAAGGAGGAACCGAGCAGAGGGACCAGGTGCTACTCCAGGACAGACCCCGGACACGGCTGTTGACCCACACAGGGGAATACAGGAACAGGCAGGTTAGGCTGGCACACAGACTGCTGGGTATAGGCAGACACGGCTGGTATGCAGACTGGCGGATGCTGGTAAGCACGACTGGTATGCAGGCAGGGAGGTACTGGCAGGTACGACAGGTTGGAGCACCGAGTGGATAGGACCCAGTACAGACTGGAACTCAGGAACAGAACCGCAGATGCGGTGGACAAACACAGAAGAGTGAGGCCGCCCAGAGCGGCGTGCGAGAGAAGAGCAGGACAAGGCCGCCTGGAGCGGTGAGCGAGAGGAACAGGACGAGACTGCCAAAGCAGCGAGCAAAGGGTCAGAGCAGAGCGAGACTGCCGGAGCAGCGAGCAAAGGGTCAGATCAGAGCGTTTATCTGACCTGTGTTTAGTTTCTCTCCTGATTTGAATCCTGTTTGGTTGCCTTTTGTCAGATCCAGATGACACACCACCATTTTCTTCGGCTTCAGCCAGACTACAATAACAAGTTTATCATAATCCCCCTGGGGCTCTGCTAAAACACTCAATGTTTCCTGTGACTGTGTTAATCCCTCTAGTTGCTGGATGCTTCTGAAGCACAACACTTCCTGTCTCCTGTGCTTGTGTTATTTGTAACAGTTGCTGGATGCTTTTGAAGCAACAGCACTACTTCTGCATGTCACACTTCCACATAGTATAATGCGCCCCCCATAATCCTCTTTATAGTATAATGCACTACCCATGGTCCTCCATCCTTCATATAATATAACGCACTCCTCGTGGGCCTCCAAAGAAAATAGTGCACTCCTCATGCTCCTCCATAGATTATAATGCACTCCCTATGATCCACCATAGAATATAATGCACTCCCCATGGTCCTCTATAAAAATAATGGACTCCCCATGGTCCTCCATATAACAAAATGCACTCGCAATAGTCCTTTATATAATATAATGCACCCAGCATGGTCCTCCATATAGTACAAGGCATCCCACAAAAACCGCCACACCATGGTCAGATCACATATTACCACCCCATAGTAACCGAATAATACCACATACAAGGGAGAAATACTGCCATACCATGACCAAACCACATATTACCACCACATAATTATCGAATAAAACCACATACCAGGAACAAATACTGCCACACCATCATCAGACCACATATTACCACCATATAGTCATCGAATAATACCATATATAAGGGACAAATACTGCCACACCATGAGCAGATCACATATTACCACCACATAGCAACTAAATAATACCACATACAAGGAACAAACCCCTTATAATGCTCCATAGAGAATAAAGGACCCCATATAATGCTCCAAACAGAATAATGGGAACCATATGTTGCTCCATACAGAACAATGGGCCTCATATAATGTTCCATTCAGAATAAAGGGCCTCATATAATGCTACATACAGAATAATGGACCCCATATAATGCTTCATACAGAATAATAGGCCTTATATAATGCTACATACAGAATAATGGACCCCATATAATGCTCCATAGAGAATAATGGACCCCATATATTGCTCCATACAGAACAATGGGCCTCATATAATGTTCCATACAGAATAATGGACCCCATATATTGCTCCATACAGAACAATGGTCCTCATATAATGTTCCATACAGAATAATGGACCTCATATAATGCTCCATACAGAATAATGGGACTCATATGATGTTCCATACAGAATAATGGGCCTCATATAATGCTACATACAGAATAATGGACCCCATAAAATGTTCCATGCAGAATAATGGGCCTCATATAATGCTCCATACAGAATAATGGACCCCATATAATGCTTCTTACTGTATAATGGACCCCATATAATAATCCATACAGAATAATGGACCCCATATAATGCTTCATACAGAATAATGGGTCTCATATAATGCTACATACTGAATAATGGACCCCATATACTGCTTCATACAGAAAAATGGAGCCCATATTGTTATGATCTGCAACATGTACTAAGGAAAGATAAGGCAAAACTGTCCCTACAGTAAAACTAAGCTGAATCCCTACGATGTAGCAGGCTGCCTGTTCTTAGCGCACAGACCCGCCTTAGTCCTCGGCTAGTCTGAAGGAAGACCTATAGCATAAGGGGAGGGGTCCCTAAAAGAACTAAGGACTGGGAAAAAAATGGGACACCTCCTAAACAGAGAAGTTGTTGCAAAACACAAAAAAACAAACAGACAAAAAAAGTACTAGAGGTCCCAGAAGACCAAATGAACTGACAGAGAAAGGCACAGAAGCACCTGGCTAGAGAAACAGTCAAATACTGAAGTCCAGCACAGCCAAAAGGGCAGATCTGGAATATAAAGGCAGATGGTCACGTGACCGCAAAACACAAGATGGAAAAAACAAACAGGAGGGTTCTAACAGTACCCCCACTTTTATGAGGATCCTCCGTATCCTCCAGATCCTCCAGGGCCAGATATATCTGGAAACCTCTTGTGGAAAGCTTTAACAAGCCTAGGAGCAGAGACATCATCCGTCCTTACCAGGATTTGTCTTCGGGACCGAAACCCTTCCAGGAGACAAGATACTGTAATCTCCCTCTATGCCATCTAGAATTCAAGATACAAGAAATTTCATATTCGCAGTCTTCCACCACAGGAGAAACTGAGACAGTGGCATCCCTATCTGATACATCATCATTTTTCAACAAGGAAACATGAAACACAGGATTAATATTCCAGGAAGTAGGGACATCCAACCTAACAGCAGACGGGTTAACAACCTGAAGCACTTTAAATGGACCCACAAACTTAGGACACAGTTTTTTAGAGGGAATCCTCAACCGCAGGTTCTTTGAGGACAACCAAACCATGTAACCCACAGTTTCCTGTCAAAATACTTCTTGGACTTCTTGATAGCCTCTTGAAGGCTGCAACGTACATTAGTCCAAACTCTCTACAAATCACCGGAAAAATTCACCTCCTCCGGCACCGCCGACCCCAATTTGGAGAACGAACCAAAAGACGGATGTGTCCCAGTACAACCAAAAAAAAGGTGAACACCAAGCAGAGGAGGATGTATGATTGTTAAGAGCAAATTCTGCGAGAGGCAGAAACTCAGACCACACCTCTTGATTGTCCGCCACAAAGCAACGCAAAAACTGTTCAACTTCCTGGTTCTTTCTTTCAGTCTGTCCATTAGACTCAGGATGATACCCAGACGAAAATGACAAATGGACTCCCAACCTGTCACAAAAAGCACGCCAAAAGCGAGCCACAAACTGAGGTCCTCTATCAGAAACAATATCCGTGGGAACGCCATGGAGCATGACAATCTTCTTAACAAACGCCTTAGCGAGTGTCTTGGCGAAGGGCAACTTAATGAATGGAACCAAATGACACATCTTACTAAAACGGTCCACGACCACCCAGATGACAGTAAAACCCTTGGACACAGGTAGATCAGTAATAAAATCCATAGTGAGATGCGTCCAAGGCGCACTAGGAACCTCCAGAGGGCAAAGCAACCCCGCAGCAGGAGTATGTGAAGCCTTTGACCTAGCACACACAGTACATTGACACATCCACTAGATGACTTCCTTCTGCCATCCAGGCCACCAAAAACTGTGACTGATAAGTCTCTTAGTCTCCGAAATTCCTGGATGACCTGCCAACCGAGACTCATGACACTCCACAAACAAATCTCTCCTAAAGTCTCTAGGCATGAACAACCTCCCATGGGGAGTGTTAGAAGGAGCATCATCTTGAGCTTTCAGAATCCCATTCTCCAAAATGGAGTCCAATGCCGCCACCACAGCTCCTTTCTGTAAAATGCTCTCCTCCTCCTCGGCACCGACTGTAAGAGAGCAGCTGCGAGATAAAGCATCGGCTTTAACATTCTTAGTACCAGGGATATAGGTAACAGAAAAATAAAGCTGAGAAAAATAAAGTGCCCACCTAACTTGACGGGCATTGAAACTCTTGGCAGCATCCAGATAGATCAAATTCTTATGATCTGTGAAAACCCGAACAGGAAATCTAGCGCCTTCCAAAAAATGACGCTAATGTTCAAACGCGAGTTTAATAGCCAGCAACCCCCGATTTCCAACATCATAATTCAGTTCGGTTTCCGAAATTTTTTAGAAAAGAAGGCACAAGGATGTACTCCATCCTTGTTCTCCTGAGACAAAACTGCTCCGACCCCCACCGATGAAGCATCGACCTCGACTAAAAAAGGCTTGGTCTCAAGGATAGGGGCAGAACTGAAACTCTGTTTGAGATACTCAAACGCTTCAATGGCCTCAGTAGTCCACTGGACCGTATTCGCACCTTTCTTGGTGAGGTCGGTCAGAGGCATAACAATTACAGAAAAATTCTTAATGAATTTCCTGTAATAATTGACAAAACTCAAAAATCTCTGTATACATTTCAAACCAAAAGGCCTAGGCCATTCCTGCACAGCCTGAATCTTCACCGGGTCCATGTCAAAGCCCTTGCTGGAGACAATGTAGCCCAAAAAACTAATTTTCAGCACAGCGAACTCACATTTCTCCAGCTTAGAAAAGAGTGAATTATCACTCAATAACTGCAAAACTTCACGTACACTCTGCCAATGGGACTCTAGATCTGGTGAATAAATCAAAATGTCATCCAAATACACAACCTCATTCTTACCAATCAAAGGTCTCAGGATGTCATTAATAAGGTTCTGAAAAAATGCAGGTGCATTGGTAAGACCAAAAGGCATCATCAGATTGTCAAAATGACCTACCGGAGTGTTAAAAGCAGTTTTCCCTTCATCACCCTCCTTCACTCGTAACAAATTGTATGCCCCCCGGAGAGCAATTTTAGAGAACCATTTGGCCCCCACCAACTGGTTAAACAAGTCAGGAATTAACGGCAATGGGTAGGAATTGCGTACGGTAATCTTATTAATTTCACGCAAGTCCAGAAATAGACGTAAACCTCTGTCCTTTTTTTTAACAAAGAAAAATCCAACTGCCACAGGCGACTTACAAGTCCAAAATTTCTTGGTGAACTCCATTGATAGTGAGGGGAAATGCAGCAACCTTGTGAGTAATACATTTCAAGGGAGTGTTATCAATTGCAAACACAGAAATAGGTGATGACAAAGGTTTGGATTTCAATTTAAGGTTTTCCAAAAACCCTTTATCAATCACATTAAGTGTTGAACCACAATCCACAATTACCTGAAATTCAATCAAATTTTCCTGCAAAGTAGTACTCCCAGAAAGAAATACTCCTGCAGAGCGTAAACAAGCTATACTGGCGTAACTGACCTTTTTTTTGGCTTTATTTAAACAATGCTCACATTACTTAATCAAATGGTCAGCTTTACCACAATAAAGACACAATCCCTCAGCGAACCTCCGGTCTCTTTCCTGAGAGGGGAGTGACTTCGCCCCAACCTCCATCTGTTTTCCAACGTCAGAGCAGAATTTCTGGGGACTAGGACCTGGCATTACAGGAGTCTTTACCTCATTCTGCCTGAACCTCAGCCTCCTGTCCACACAAACAGCTAATTGCATGGCATCCTGCAGAGTCTCAGGTGCAGGGAATGCAATTAGCAGATACTTAACCCTGTCACTCAGACCAGCAAGAAATAGACATTTCAGAGCTGGATCATTCCATTTAACTTCTGAGGCCCATCTTCTGAAGTGTGTGCAACAATTTTCAACATCACCTGACCCCTGATTCAAACGCCTGAGTTCTGTCTCAGCAGATGAGATTCGATCAGGATCATCATATAATAGCCCCATAGCAGAAAAAAAAATCTTCTACAGACCTTAAACATGGATCATTAGGTTGGAGAGAAAAGGCCCACCCCTGTGGTTCTTTGCGCATAAGTGACATAATAAAACCAATGCGCTGTGATTCATTCCCAGAGGACCTTGGTCTCAAATGAAAATATAACAAAGAAACATTTTTAAATGAAAAAAAATCTTGCTGTTTACAATAAAAAACATCAGGCAGTCCTACCTTGGGTTCCACAAAATGCGCTTCAGAACAGCTACTCAAGTGTTGCTGGATTTCGGCCACCTCCAGAGACAATCCCTGCAGGCATTGAGCCACAGCCTGGACGGAAACCATACTGATCCCCAAATTTCTTTCCATTTAGTTTTTTTTTGGGGCTGGACTTACTGTTATGATCTGCAACATGTACTAAGGAAAGATAAGGGAAAACTGTCCCTACAGTAAAATTAAGCTGAATCCCTACGATGTAGCGGGCTGCCTGTTCCTAGCAAACAGACCCGCCTTAGTCCTCGGTTAGTCTGAACGAAGACCTATAGCATAAGGGGAGGGGTCCCTAAAAGAACTAAGGACTGGGACAAAAATGGGACACCTCCTTAACAGAGAAGTTGTTGCAGAGCACAAAAAGACAAACAGACAAAAAAAGTACTAGAGGTCCCAGAAGGACCAAATGAACTGACAGAGAAAGGCACAGAAGCAACTGGCTAGAGAAACAGTCAAACACTAAAGTCCAGCACAGCCAAAAGGGTGGATCTGGAATATAAAGGCAGATGGTCACGTGACCGCAAAACACAAGATGGAAAAACAAACAGTAGGGTTGTAACACATATATTGCTCCATGCAGTATAATGGATCCCATATAATGCTCCATACAGAATAATGGATGCCATATAATGCTGCATACAGAATAATTAGCCCCATATAATGCTCCATACAGAATAATGGACTCCATATAATGCTCCATACAGAATAACTGGCCCCATATAATGCTCCATAAGGAATAATGGGCCCCATAAAATGCTCCATACAGAGCAATGGGCCTCATATAATGTTCCATACAAAATAATTGGCCTCATATAATGCTCCAGAAAGAACAATGGGCCTCACATAATGCTCCATACAGAATAATGGGCCTCATATAATGCTACATATAGAATAATGAACCCCATATAATGCTCAATACACTATAATGAGGCCCATATAATGCTCCATACAGAATAATGGACCCCTTGTAATGCTACATACAGAATAATGGACCCCATATAATGCTTCATACAGAATAATGGACAGCATATAATGCTCCCTACAGTATAATGGATCCCATATAATGCTCCATACAAAATAATGGACACCATATAATGCTTCATACAGAATAATGGACCCCATATAATGCTCCATGCAGAAAAATAGACCACATATAATGCTCCATACAGTATAATAAATCCCATATAATGCTGCAGACAGAATAAATAGCCTCATATAATGCTCCATAAAGAATAATGGACCCCATATAATGCTTGACACAGAATAATGGACCACATATAATGCTTCATACAGAAAAATGGAACCCATATAATGCTCCATACAATAAAATGGACCCCATATAATGCCCCATACAAAATAATGGACCCCAAATAATGCTCCATACAGAATAATTGGCCCTATATAATGCTCCATTCAGAATAATATACCCTATATAATGCTTCATACAGAATAATGGACCCCATATAATGCTCCATAAAGAATAATGGACCACATATAATGCTCCATACAAAATAATGGACCCCATATAATGCTCCATGCAGAATAATTGGCCCCATATAATGCTTAATAGAGAATAATGGGCCCCATATAATGCTCAATACAGAATAATGGGCCCGATATAATGCTCCATACAGAATAATGGGCCCCATATAATGCTCCACACAGAATAATGGGCCTCATATAATTATAATACTCCATACGGAATAATGGACCCCATATAATGCTCCATACATAATAATGGGCCCAGGGCTCAGGGCCCCGACACTTGCCCGGGTGCCCTGGGTGCTGATGCCGGCCCTGCCCCCCATGGTCCTCCATACAATATAATACACTTGCCATGGTCCTCCATACAGTATAATGCATCCCATGGTCCTTCAAACATTATAATGCACCCCTAAAGTCCTCCATAAATATAATGCTCCCCCATCATCCTCCATACAATGTAAAGCACCCCTAATGGTCCTCCATACAATATAATGCATCCTGCACGGTCCTCCATACATTATATTGCATCCCCCATGGTTCTCTATACATTATATTGCATCCCCCATGGTTCTCTATACAATATAATGCACTCCCTATGGTCCTCCGTACAATATATTGCACCCCCCATGGTCATCCATACAATATAATGCACCACTAATGGTCCTCCATACAATATAATGCACCCCTAATGGTCCTAATCGTCCTCCATACAATATAATGCACTCCCTATGGTCCTTCATGCAGTATAATGCAACCCCCATGGTCATCCATAAAATATAATGCACCCCCCATTGTCCTCCAAAAAATATAATGTAAGCGCCATGGTCCTCCATACACTATAATTCACTCCCCATGGTCCTCCATACAAAATAATGCACCCCCCCATGTTCCTCAAAACAATATAATGCACCCCCATGGTCCTCCATACTCTTTAATGCACTCCCCATGGTCCTCCATACAATATAATGCATCTCTAATGGTTCTCCATGCAATATAATGCACTCCCCATGGTCCTTCATACAGTATAATGCATCCCCCAAAGACATCAATAAAGTATAATGCACCCCCATGGTCCTCCATAAAATAAAATGCACCTCCCATGGTCCTTCATACATTATAATTCACTCCCCATGGTCCTCCATACACTATAATTCACTCCCCATGGTCCTCCATACAATGTAATGCATCCCGCATGGTTCTCTATACAATATAATGCACCCCTATTGGTCCTCCATGCAATATAATGCATCCCCCATGGTTCTCTATACAATATAATGCACCCCTAATGGTCCTCCATACAATATAATGCACCCCTAATGGTCCTAATGGTCCTCCATACAATATAATGCACTCCCCATGGTCCTCCATACAGTATAATGCACCCCCATGGTCACCCATGAAGCATAATGTACCCCCCATGGTCCTCCATAAAAGCAAAGGAACCCCCTATGGTCCTCCATACAATATAACACATCCCCATGGTCCTCCATACAGTATAATGCACCCCATGGTCCTCCATACAATATAATGCACTCCACATGGTCCTCCATACAATATAATGCACCCCTAATTGTCCTCCATACAATATAATGCACCCCTAATGGTCCTCCATACACTATAATGCACTCCCCATGGTCCTCCATACAGTATAATGCACCCCACATGGTCATCCATAAAGTATAAAGCACACCCACGGTCATCCATAAAATATAATGAACCCCACATGGTCCTCCATACACTAAAATTCACTTCTCATGGTCCTCCATACAGTATAATGCACCCCCATGGTCCGCCATACAATGTGATGCATCCCCATGGTCCTCCATAGAACATAATGCACCCCCATGGTCTTCTATACAATATAATGCACTCCTAATTGTCATCCATACTGTATAATTCACCCCCTATGGCCTTCCATAAAATATAATGCATCCGCATGGTCCTCCATACAGTATACTGCACTCCCATGTTCCTCCATAAAATATAATGCACTCCCATGGTCCTCCAAACAATATAATGCACCCCATGGTCCTTCATACAATACAATGCACTCCCATGGCCCTCCATACATTATAATGCACTCTCCGTGGTCCTTTATACAGTATAATGCACCCCCATGGTCCTCCATACAATATAATGCACTTCCCATAGTCCTCCATACAATATAATGCACTCCCCATGGTCCTCCATACAGTATAATGTACTCCCCATGGTCCTCCATACAACAT
Source organism: Phyllobates terribilis (assembly GCF_046119375.1). Taxonomy (NCBI): domain Eukaryota; kingdom Metazoa; phylum Chordata; class Amphibia; order Anura; family Dendrobatidae; genus Phyllobates; species Phyllobates terribilis. Next base: position 214,896,166 of record NW_027362769.1, on the reverse strand, counting down.
AATGCACTCCCCATGGTCCTCCATACAGTATAATGCACCCCCCCATAGTCCTCCATACAATATAATGCACTCCCCATGGTCCTCCATACAATATAATACACTCCCTATGGTCCTCCATACAGTATAATGCATTCCCCATGGTCCTCTATACAGTATAATGCACTCCACATAATCCTCCATACAGTATAAGGCACCCCCCATGGTCCTTCATACAATATAATGCACTCCCCATGGTCCTCTATACAGTATAATGCACTCCCCATTGTCCTCCATACAATATAATGTACTCCCCATGGTCCTCCATACAGTATAATGCACTCCCCATGGTCCTCCATACAATATAATGCACCCCTAATGGTCCTCCATACAATATAATGCACCCGCATGGTACTCCATACAATATAATGCACCACTAATCGTCATCCATACAGTATAATTTACGCCCTATGGCCTTCCACACAATATAATGCATCTAATGGTCCTCCATACAATATAGTGTATCTCCCATGGTCAATACAATATAATGCATCCCCATGGTCTTCCATAATATAATGCACTCCACATGGTCCTCCATACAATATAATGCACCCCTAATGGTCCTACATACAATATAATGCACTCCCATGGCACTCCATAAAATTAAATGCACCCCTAATGGTCCTCCATGTAATATAATGCACTCCTCGTGCTCCTTCATACAGTATATGCACCCCTCATGGTCATCCATAAAGTATAATGCACTCCCCATGGTCCTCCATAAAATTAAATGCACGCCCCATGGTCCTCCATACACTATAATTCACTACCCAGGGTCCTCCATAAAATATAATGCACCCCATGGTCCTTCATACGATATAGTGCACCCCCCATGGTCCTCCATAAAATACAATGCATCCCCCATGATCTTCTATACAGTTTACTGCACCCTCATGGACCTCCATACGCTTTAATGCACTCCCCATGGTCCTACATACAATATAATGCACCCCAATGGCACCCCATACAATATAATGCACCCCATGGTCCTCTATACAATATAACGCACCTTCATGGACCTCCATACGATATAATGCACTCTCCATGGTCCCTTATACAATATAATGCACCCCTACTGGTCCTCTATTCAATATAATGTATCTCTCATGGTCCTCCATACAGTATAATGCACTCCACATGGTCCTCCAAACAATATATTGCACCCACATGGTCCTTCATACAGTATAATGAATCCCCATGGTCCTCCATACAATATAATGCTCCCTCCATGATCCTCCATATAATATCATGCACTCCACATGGTCCTCCATACAGTATAATGCGCCTTCCATGATCCTCCATACAATATCATGCTCTCCCCATGGTCCTCCATACAATATATTGCACCCACACATGGTCATCCATACAAAATTCTGCACCCCTAATGGTCCTCCATACATTATAATGCACCCCTAATGGTTCTCCATACAATATAATGCATTCCCCAAGGTCTTCCATACAGTATAATGCACCCCCATGGTCATCCATCAAGTATAATGCACACCCCATGGTCCTCTATAAAATATAATTAACCCCTCATGGTCCTCCATACACTATAATTCACTTCCCATGGTCCTCCATACAATACAATGCACCCCCATGGTCCAACATACAATATAATGCACCCTCATGGTCCTCCATACAATATAATGCAATCTCCATGGTCCTCCATACAGTAATGCACTCCCCATTATCCTCCATGCAATATCATGCACTCCCCATGGTCCTCGATATAGTATAATGCACCCTCCATGGTCCCCCATACAATATCATGCACTTCACATGGTCCTCCATACAATATATTGCACCCCCACATGGTCATCCACACAAAATTCTGCACCCCTAATGGTCCTCCATACAATATAATGCACTCCCCATGGTCTTCCATACAGTATAATGCACCCCCATGGTCATCCATAAAGTATAATGCACCCCCCATGGTCCTTCAAAAAACATAATGAACCCCTCATGGTCCTCCATACACTATAATTCAATTCTCATGGTCCTCCATACAATATAATGCACCCCCATGGTCCTCCATACAATATAATGCACCCCTGTGGTCCTTCATACAATATAATGCACCCCTAATGGTCCTCCATACAGTATAATGCATCTCCCATGGTCCTCCATACAATATAATGCATCCTCATGGTCCTCTATACAATATAATGTAATCCCCATGGTCCTCCATACAATATAATGCACTCCCCATGGTGCTCCATACAGTATAATGCAGTCCTCATGGTCCTCCATACAATATAATGTAATCCCCATGGTCCTCCATACAGTATAATGCACTCCCCATGGTCCTCCATAAAATATAATGCATTCCTAATGGTCCTCCTTACAATATAATGCTTCTCGCATGGTCCTCCATACAATATAATGAATGCCACATGGTTCTCTATACAATATAATGCACTCCTCCATGGTCCTCCATACAATATAATGCAACCCTCATGGTCCTCCATGTAATATAGTGGACTCCCCATGGTCCTTTATACAGTATATGCACCCCTCATGGTCATCCATACAGTATAATGCACCCCCCATGGTCCTCCATAAAATTTAATGAACCCCCCATGGTCCTCCATACACTATAATTCACTCCCCATGGTCCTTCATTCACTATAATTCACTCCCCATGGTCCTCCATACAATATAATGCACCCCCATGGTCCTCCATACAATATAGTGCACCCCCCATGGTCCTCCATACAATGCAATGCATCCCCCATGATCATCTATACAGTATAATGCACCCTCATGGTCCTCCATACGCTTTAATGCACTCCCCATGGTCCTGCATACAATATAATGTAACCCAAGATCCCCTAATACAAAATAATGCACCCCATGGTCCTCCATGCAATATGATGCACCCCCATGTTCCTCCATGCAATATTATGCACCCTCCATGATCCTCCATACAATATAAAGCACTCCACATGGTCTTCTATACAGTATAATGCACCCCCATGGTCCTCCATACAATATAATGCACTCCCTATGGTCCTCCATATAATATAATGCACCCCCATGGTCCTCCATACATTATAATGCACCCCCATGGTCCTCCATACAATATAAGGCACCCCCATGATCTTCCATACTCTATTATGACCACCAGTTACTGATTTAAAAAAATCAATACAATAATCATCTCTCCTTGTTTCACCCGATGCTCCGGTCAGCTGAGCTTTTGGTGGAAAGAACTGCACATCTCAGAACAGTGGGCGCCCTGTAATGACATCATCGCGCCTGCGCTCTGATACGTCAGACGCCGAGGAAGAATGATGGGAGCAGAAGCTTCTGCTGACGCTCCCTCCTCCATCATCATTGCTCGCGCTGACAGCTGGAGCCACCCTCCGGTTGTCAGCAAGAGCAATGATGATGGAGGAGGGAGCGTCAGCAGGCAGTGCGGGTGCTGACAGGCGGAGGGAGACCAAGTGTAGGCGCTGAAACCTGGCCCAAGCGGCTCACGGACAGCATAGCAGTTGCATGGCCTGCCGCCATTGGCGTTAAGCCACTGTCTGCAGTTTATGAGTAGTGGCCGGTCTGTTAGGCATAAGTTAAGATTCAGTGCCTCAGGATCGGGCCAGCTTTTGTCCCCTCCGCACTTTTCCACTGCTGCAGAGGTAAAGCTGCCTGATATAGTAGAATTGGAGAGCGCATAGTTCGGGTCAGTGGCTTTACCATGCCACCCACCCAAAATGTCTTCAGAATCGCACTGGCCACTGAAAATAATGAAGCTGCTAGGTAGAGGAGCTGTGTGCTCCTAAAGATTGATTTAGAGAAAAACCCTATAATTGGCAATAAACTCCTTTCCAAAAATGATCTAATAGTTTAATCTAATAATCACATTCCAAAGAACATAGAACAGGTGTTGGATCCCCTCTGCCGGATCCAACCTTGTAGATTGCTTGCCATATATGAGAGCAGAGCTCCACCTATGCACTTATATGTGAAGGTACTGGTTTATAATGAGCAAACAATGGTGTCAGTAATGTACACCATAAGTTTAAGTGAAAAGTAATGGTTGGCAGAGGACGGGGTACAGGTTTATCATAAGGGATAGAAATCTTTGGACTCTGCTGGAAGTCTTGGGTTATGTTGAGTAGATGAAGAGTAAAATGTGAACTGTGATTTGCCAGGTGCTGATCTTTTGTATTTTGTTGCATTTTGGTGTAGCTTTGACACAATTTACAACAGAAGAAGTGCAACAATCTCACTGCAATACACATCAAAGCAGCCAAGCAAGACTTGCATGATGGCACCCCAGCATTGTACGGCTGCAGATGTCACAATACTTCCGATGGTCCATGTGGTTCCATGTGATGTCATGCTGCTCTGTGATGTCACGTTGGTCCATGGCTCCAGATTTCACTCTTCTAAGTGTTCCATGAAGTTACTTTCTGATGTCATGCCGCCTTGTGACATCACATAACCAGTGACTTATGCACTCAGCCATCTTGATTCCTTCTGTGGACCTTTGCCGTCTGACGTGTGAAGGTGCACTTTTCTTGAGCTCATTGAACTTTTGATTGTGATAGTAGCACAACATGAGTGATAGAGTCGGAAAAAAACGGAAAAAGATCTCCAACAGAGAAGAGACCACTAATTCTACCAAGAAGGATGGTCTCTTATGTCAGGATAGAGATGTCCCTCATAACACCAGAGAGGACGTCAATGGGGAGAGGAATTCTCCCAACTCACATTCTCTCCGAAGACCAAGAGAGAAGTCTGGGTCTCGGGACTTGAGGACCAGAGATGAGGCTCCTTATAAAAAAAGGAGATGCCTTCATGCTGGAGAGCGTCAGGCCCTAAACAGCCCTCAAAAAACTCAGGTGGACACCGGAGTTTTAAAGAGAAAGAGAGAAGACCATGTGGAAGTGAAACAATCTATCACTGGAGGTGAAAGAACGAGCCGATCCTGTATTAATGAGGCCAAAAGACCAAAACCAGACACCAACTTTTGCCCAATAGCAGGTAAGATGGAAAATTAATCATTAATGTCCTAAATGTACAAATTAGGTGCTATACACTTCTGTTACCAAGATACCTGTATTCAAACCCTAGCAGTATGTCTTCTGCTGCAGGATAAAAGAGATTCTAGTTGAGTTAAAACAATGATCTTTATTGATACATTTTAAAAACAAATCAACAGGGTGGGACAAAAAAGCTCCAATGGAGAGAGACAATGGAGTAGCTTGGTTACATCAGATCCATTCTAATAATCAAATTGAAAATACAACTAGATCAATATAGGAGTATGGCACGACAGATAATATATTTCCTAGGGTAACAATGATACAATGCCTATATACAATATCAATACACGTGAAGAAACCTGTCTCCTGAAGCAAGAGAACAAGGCAAGATAACATGCAATATAAGATGGAAAATTAGTGTAATCAGGGGCATAATCCCAACTAATAGATGGATATATGTAAAACAAACTAACGACATCTTTATCGCCAAGCCTATTGGTGTGCAAAAAAATCAGATCCCATATGGACCATCTGTATTGCCTCCAATTTTTCCAGATACTTTGCAATTATTAGCAGAGGAAACTGAGCTCGGTTTAGTGAATTTTCTTAACTGCCTGTGTATAAAAACGGATGATGCCATATGGATGACAAATCATCTATTTTTTTCTGGATAAAAATCAGACTTTTTCTTATTCTCTTATGTGTAATTTTGCCGAGTGATGATTTAATATTTTACCCTTTTTGTCTCACCAGGAGAAGGCTCCATCCAGACAGATGACATCTCGCCCACTGTGCCAGACACCCTGTCTGTGGAAAGTTTCACCTACCACAGGGTTCTTGGTCAAGGACACTTTGGAAAGGTTTGTGATTTTTATCTTTCTCCAATTTGTACATTTATTTAATGTCTATAAACTGCTAAACACATAGAAAGGTTAGATGGGTCACTTTCTGGTTAGACGTGATCACCAACATCATTGATCAGAAATAAAGTAGTCAAGGCTGTCTCCTTTGAAAAACAGCACCACACCTGCCTACAGGTTGTGTCTGGTATTGCAGTCAGGCTACATTAAAGTCAAAGAGGCTGCATTGCAATTCCACATACAACCAGTAGACAACGATATGATGCGGTTTGGGAAGAAAGTAGCTACAGTATAGTTTTGTGATCCATGACAAACTCTTTTTAGCTGGTTAGAGGGTATTTTAATGCTTAGACTCTCAACAATTTCCTGAATTTGTAGGGAAACCGACATCAAATATTTAATATCACATGTGAAACGCAACATTACATGGTGTTCAGTGAAACTGATGGACTTTGTGTGTAATGCACGGATGTGCCGGATCCTCCAGAGCTAGAAACGCTCTTTATAGCCACTCTCTTCCCCTGGCTAATACAAATGGGCAGTGGTATACTGTGGGTTGCCCGGGGCAAGGCAAGGATTTTGTGCCCCCTAACCCATGAACCATTAGCATTCCCTGTGTCCCTTCCACCAGTCCAGATGTGAAGAGGCCATGGCGGGTACATGATGCTTGGCTTTCTGATACAAATCTTCTCTGCTCTTGCAGATTATTGCACCTCGTAACCCAGATATCTTATTTCTGCTCCTCTTTCAGGTGTTGTTGGCCTCGGAGAAAGTCAGCGGACATCAGCTGGCAATTAAGATTTTAAAGAAGAGGCGGCTATTAAAGGAAAGGAGCACGACAGCGGCAATGAAAGAAAAGCTGTTGCTGCAGATTGCAGAGCGGAGCCCCTTCCTTTGCGCCTCGTACGCCACGTTCCAGACATCGGTAAGAGCTCCCGCTTCTATCATTGACTCCTTTTACCCCTTAGCCCGTTGATATATAATCAGCACAATTCTAGTATAGTATTATATGATGTAGTATAATGTGAAGGACATCACCTGCCTAATATCGGCAAAAGGGGCTTATAGACATGGGCCCCAAATGGGGTTTCTGGGATGTTTTGCAGGGTCTTAAAATGAGCAGCAAATTTTGGGGTGAAATAAAAAAAAATGAACCATGACGGGTCACAGCTTCATGTTCAAGGGTGACTACTTTACATATAATCACTGGAAACTGTCAGCAGGTTTGTCTTCAGAGACAACTCCCACAATTCATTCTTTTATGGATCACTATGAATTATATTTTTGATTTAATGTCGTCTTCTCCGTCTCCCCAGGATTATCTCTTCTATGTGATGGATTACATGTCTGGAGGAGACCTCCATCATCTGATTAAGACCAAAGCCCCATTTGAAATTGAGACCACCAGGTAAGATTGGCCGGGGGTCTATAGGGAGAATATAGGGGGGTGTACAAGGGTTATAGAACTACTGTTGTTTGGCCAGGATGATTGATGACATCCAATATGGCGGTCACTGTCATCCACCCGGCACAAGCTCCGGGAGAGAACAGATCTTCAGATGTGCAGCAATGCGTCCTCCATATCAGTGCGGATGAGGAACGGGGTCGATTGACATGTTTTTCTCTCTTTCCTATCAGGTTGTACATGGCTGAACTTACCTGCGGCCTCCAGTTCATCCATTCCAGAGGCATTATACACCGGTAATGAATTGTATAATATTCTCTTATAATATCGGTCATTATATAGATTATTCCTGGGGTACTGCAGGTGGGAGATTTACCCCTTACATCTGGATACACATACAGATATACACACTATATATCCAGATACACACCTTTATATACTGCTGTACACATACATGTAGATAAATTCACAATATTTCTATCAGTTTATCCACATTCTGTCTTTCTAATAACTATTTTTTCTTCTCTTCCAGAGACCTGAAGCCATTAAACATCTTCATAGACAGTGACGGCCACGTCAGGATCGGGGACTTCGGCCTCGCGAAAATCAATTTACACGAAGATCAGAAAGTTTCTGGATACGCAGGAACCCGAAGATACATGGCTCCTGAAGTAAGGAACACGTCATTCTATTACATAGTGATTACTGGATTTCCTGTTATTAATACCAGATCATCAGGTTAAGAACGCAGAGGTTCCCCCCGACCACACATTATACACGGGCATCAGTGGCCCCCATACACTGGACACATACCACACAGATGCCCCCATACACTGGACAATTACCACACAGATGCCCCCAAACACTGGACAATTACCACACAGATGCCCCCATACACTGGTAGATCCCACCGGGCTGCAACAGACCCCCCGCTCTCATCCAGAACACTGCACCCCTTCTGGTGTGAATCTCGCCCCCTTCGGACCCTCATACTGTACAGTACATGGAGGTCTGTTGTCCTCACCTGCGTCCTATGCTGCTTGCTGCTAAGCAACGTCTCATTACTGGTTTGTCGTTTGCCGAGCAACGACTCATCCTAAAGATTCCATGATGAATAAGTTACAGAGACCAGAGTCATGGACAGAGATCACCCCCAACTCACTGACTGTTTCCATCTCTTCCTCCTCTATATACTCACAGGTTTTCCGTAGAGAAAAGTTTGACGGAGCCGTAGATTGGTTTTCGCTTGGTGTAATTTTGTGCCAAATGTCATCTGGAAAATATCCATTTTACAACGGGAACGACGGGATGAGACTGAAAATGTCCATTTTGTGGGATGACCCGATCTATCCACAAGACCTCAACCCCGAAATAAAGGACATGATTAACAACGTAATTATAATATATATCGGAAGGCAGGAAGCAGTGGTGTAACATGGGGGAGTCACAGAGGCGTTACCCCAGGGGCCAAATTCAATGGGGAGTAATATTTCGGGATTAGGACTAAGGTTAGGGTTAGGGCTTGTTAGTATTTGGGCTAGGATTAGATATGGGCCTAGGAATAGAGGTAGGGTTAGGTTGGAAGGGATTAGGGCTAGGATTAGGGTTAGGGTTACAACTAGGGTATTAACACATAAAAAACAGACAAAAAAAATAATAAGTAGGAGAAAAGTATTATAAAATATGTACAATGTTATAAAAACAGACAAAAAATAATAATAAGTAGGAAAAAAGTATTATAAAATTTGCAAAAATGTATTTGCTTATTTGATGTCAGATTTCCGCAAAAAACTGAAGTAAAACTAGAGAGCCAAAGGGCAAACCATCAGTATTTTCTTTAGTTGCACTACATGTGCCCGGGGGATAGGGGGAGCAATTCTGGACAGGTGGAAGGGACTCAGGAAGTATTAACGCTCCCCAGGTCAAGAGGTGCAATACTTACCTTCCCCCGAGCGCTGGCAACCCATGCTACACCACTGCCAGGAGAAGAAATAATGAATGATTGTCAGTCACCCAGGATGATGGACTCTTTTTGTATTTATTCCTCAGCTTCTCTGTAAATCCGCTGACAATCGGCGATCATTTGTGAAAGAGAGATTGAGGACACATCCGTTGTTCGAGACAATTGATTGGTTGGCATTAGAATCTGGAAGAATCTCTCCACCAGTCCACGTGGAGCCGGTAAGTACCTAACACCATGGGGGCTTTTTTGGGAGATGTCTGAGAGTAGACAGTGGTCCATTACAGGGACAAGGATTAGATCCCTTTAAGGTGTTATTTGACACCCCCACCTCTTTATACTCCTCCCCATGGCGCCCTATGGCAGTTGCCTGTGCTGCCTCTATGGTTGGGGTATATCCGCAGCATTGCACATTTGCATCATCAAATCTAGATATAACTTTATGGGACGGGCCTCCAGGCTTCTAGACGGAAGTTGTAATTTTAATCCGGATATTAGTAAACTCTGACACCAAACTTTCTTCTTACAGACACCAGTGCAGGATGACGTCATTCCCGTTGTGACCATGCTGAACACAAGAAAACCGTGAGGGCCTCCAATAACACCTGAGGAACAGCGGCATTTCATCAACTTCAGCCATGTCAGCTGCAGGTGGAAAAATCTCCAACCAGAGAACCTGAGGAGAACAACATCTAACTCCAGCAGTTCTTCTGGACAAGGAGCTCTGATAGATAATGTAAGTCTCTGGAGTAGGGAGAGGCTTTAGTTTCTTTATCTCTGTCTGAGAAGAAGCTTGCTACAGCAGAAACCTTCTTCCAATTTTTACAATCAAGGCCAATCATAGAATCATAGAATGGTAGAGTTGGAAGGGACCTCCTGGGTCATCTGGTCCAACCCCCTGCTCAAAGCAGGATTCACTAGATCATCTCAGACAGATGTCTGTCCAGCCTCTGTTTGAAGACGTCCATTGAAGGGGAACTCACCACCTCTCGTGGCAGCCTGTTCCACTCATTAATCACCCTAACTGTCAAAAAGTTTTTTCTAATATCTAATCTGTGTCTCCTCCCATTTAGTTTCATCCCATTGCTTCTAGTCTTTCCTTGTGCAAATGAGAATAAAGATGATCCTTCTACAATGTGACAGCCCTTGACATATTTGTAGACAGCTATTAAGTCTCCTCTCAGTCTTCTTTTTTGCAAGCTAAACATTCCCAAATCCTGCAACCGTTCCTCATAGGACATGGTTTGCAGACCAGTCACCATTCTGGTCGCTCTTCTCTGAACTTGCTCCAGTTTGTCTATGTCTTTTTTAAAATGTGGTGCCCAAAACTGTACACAGTATTCCAGATGAGGTCTGACCAAAGGTGAGTAAAGACCGATAATGACTTCACGTGATCTAGACTGTATGCTTCTGTTAATACATCCCAGAATTGTATTTGCCTTTTTTGCTGCTGCATCACACTGTTGACTCATGTTCAGTCTATGATCTATTAGTATACCTAAGTCTTTTTCACATGTACTGTTGCTTAGCTCTATTCCTCCCATTCTGTATATGCTTTTTTCATTTTTATTGCCCAGATGTAGTACTTTGCATTTTTCCCTGTTAAAAACCATTCTGTTGGTTGCTGCCCACTGCTCCAGTTTATTTAGGTCTTTTTGAATCCTCTCTCTCTCTTCTCTAGTATTAGCTATCCCTCCTAGCTTTGTGTCATCAGCAAATTTAATCAGTTTACCCTCAATTCCTTCATCTAAATCATTGATAAAGATGTTGAACAATACAGGTCCCAGGACGGAGCCCTGTGGTACCCCACTTGAGACATTCATCCAGCTGGATGTGAAGCCATTTACAACCACCCTTTGAGTCCGATCACTAAGCCAGTTATGAATCCACCTAACAGTTGCCTGGTCCATTGCATACTTGGTCATTTTTTCAATAAGGATGGTGTGAGATACTTTGTCAAATGCTTTGCTGAAGTCAAGATATACTATATCTACAGCATTTCCCTGATCCATCCAGTCAGTGATTCTGTCATAGAAGGAAATTAAGTTAGTCTGACATGACTTGTTAGTTACAAACCCATGCTGACTCTGGTTAATCACTTCATTCTTATCCATGTACTTACATACATGTTGTTTAATAATTTGCTCAAAGATCTTTCCTGGTATAGAAGTCAGACTCACCGGCCTATAGTTCCCTGGGTCCACCTTCTTCCCCTTTTTGAAGATAGGAACAACATTTGCTCTTCTCCAGTCTTCTGGGACTTCTCCTGTTCTCCAAGAATTTTCAAAGATTATGGAGAGTGGTTCTAAAATTTCTTCTACGATCTCCTTCAGTACTCTGGGGTGTAATTCATCTGGACCTGGAGACTTGAACTCATTTATGTTAGCTAAATATTCCCTCACAATCTTTCTGTTTACAGATAACTTGGATTCCTCTATTCCTTTAAAAGGACAGTGAAGATCAGTTGATGTTACATTTTCTTTCTGAGAGAAAACAGATGCAAAATAGGAATTAAAAAGTTCGGCCTTCTCAACATCCTCTCTTACCATTTCTCCATTTTCATCCTGTAAAAATCCTATAGCATCTTTGACTTTTCTTTTACTTTTGACATACCCCCAAAATCCTTTTTTATTGCTTTTGACATCTCTTGCAAGCCTTAATTCATTGTCAGCTTTAGCTAACCTGATACGTGCCCTACAGGATCTGCAGACTGCATTATAATCTTCTTTAGATATGCCTCCCTCTTTCCATTTAATAAACATTTTTTTCTTTCTTTTTAGCATGTGTTTAAATTCTGTGTTCATCCATCCTGGTTTCCTTAAATGCTTCCCATTCTTCCTACTTTTCGGGATTGTTAACGATTGTGCTTTGAGAATCTCATTTTTAAAAATTTCCCATCCTTCCTGGACATTTTTGTCCTTAAGGACATCCAGCCATTGGATCCCTCCTATTCTCTTTCTGAGTCTCTTAAAATCTGCCTTTCTAAAATCTAACCTTGAAGTTTGAGTCTTCACATGTCTTCCTCCTCTAGTTATCCAAAATTCTATAATAGCATGATCGCTGCCTCCTAGGGTCCCAGCCACCTTTACCTCCTCAACCATTTCCTCCCTGTTTATAAGGATTAGATCCAAAGTAGCAGATCCCCTTGTTTTCTCCCCTACCTTTTGGAAGATAAAGTTGTCAGCAAGAGAGGATAAGAATTTGCTTGACCTGTTAGTTTTACTTGAGAGAGATTCCCAACAAATGTCTGGATAGTTGAAATCTCCCATGACCACTACGTCATATTTTTTGGAGAACTTGGTAATTTGATACATAAAGAGTTCATCCATATCTTCAGCTTGCCCAGGTGGCCTGTAGTAAATGCCTACAATGGTGTCCTTTCCGTTGTTCTCTCCTTGTATTCTTACCCAGTTTCCACAGAACTCCCAGTCTCTGAAGCTTCAATCTCTGTGCAGATATACGCTTTTCTAACATACAATGCAACACCTCCTCCTCGTTTATCAAGTCTGTTTCTTGCAAATAAGTTGTATCCTTTTAGCCTTTTATTCCAATCATGTGTATCGTCCCACCAAGTTTCAGTGATTCCAATGACATCATATTCCTTTTCCTGCATTAGTAGTTCCAATTCTCCTTGTTTGTTGCCCATGCTTTGTGCATTTGTATAAAAACATTTTAGTTTGTGATTGGTTTCTCTTCCTCCCATATTTTTATTATTTAAATTGTTTTGTCTTTGTTCTTCTATTCCACTTCCAGCAGCAGAGATCTCAATAGTATTTGTCAGCTGTATGGCTTTTTCTGGCCTTTTGCTTCCCTTCCCACATTGTTCTAGTTTAAAGCTCTTCTGATGAGTGTAGCAAGGCGACTTCCAAATACATGTTTTCCAGTCTTAGTAAGGTGCACCCCATCTCTAGCAAGTAGTCCATCGTATAGGTAATTCATTCCGTGATCCAGAAATCCAAATCCTTGTTGACGGCACCATCGACGTAGCCAGTTGTTCACCTGTAGAATCTTATTCCACCTCATTGTTCCATGGCCATCCACTGGGAGGATGGATGAGAAGACCACCTGCGCTCCCAATTCTTTCACTTTCTTGCCTAAGTCTTCAAAGTCACTGCAGATGGTTTCCAGGTCCTTTCTTGCGGTGTCATTTGTCCCCACATGTATTAGCAGGAATGGGTAGTGATCTGTAGGTCTGAAGAGTCTTGATATCCTGTCAGACACATCTTTAATTTTTGCTCCTGGAAGACAGCACATTTCTCTTGAGGTTATGTCTGGTCTGCAGAGAGCGGCCTCTGTTCCTCTTAACAGGGAATCCCCCATGACCACCACTCTCCGTTTTTTCTTCACAACATTCTTCTTTCTCCATCCAGGAGGATTCTGAGGGCTTACAAGGTTATTCATTGCTGGCAAAGTCTTATTTTGCTGTATTTCTTCATGGTTCTCCTGCGTGAGAGCCTGGTACTGGTTCCTGAGCAGTATGGGTGCTGACTGCCTCTCGATCCTCCTGCTTCTGTGGATCACATGCTTCCATTCCTCTGTTTCGTCAGGTGCAGTTCGAATTTCTTCTCTTTCTGAATCATGAAGAGATAATTCTGCTCTGTCTAAGAACTCTTCACCTTCCTTAATGATTTTCAAGGTAGTTAACCTCTCTTCTAGATTTCGCAACTTTTCCTCCAACAGGGACACAAGCTTGCATTTCTGGCATGTGAAGTTTGGCTTTTCCACTGGCAAGTCTGTGAACATGTAGCAGGATATGCAGCTCACCAAATGGCTCCTGGACTCTTCCATGTTCTTATTGTTAATGTTCTGAAAACAGTGAAAAAAGCTTAAAAAAAAAGCTTCAAAATGCGCGCGCCGCAATCAAGTTAAAGGGGCCAATCAAGTTAAAGGGGTTGTCAAGGCTGAAATTAAAAGTCTGCAGCTAATTATGTATGTGATCACAGACTGCGCAATGCGCACACTGTCATGGTTGCCCTGTATTCCCTGTGTGGGTGGTCACGTTGCCAGATGCATTTTGCAAACTTGCGGTCACATGCCGACTAGACTTATCTAACTTCTCTCAACTCTCTTCAATAGAAACATAGAGTGATTGCAGACTTTTCATTTCATCCTTTTATGATCACTCTTTTAGACAAAGCCACTTTGATTAGCTTTTATTCATAGATGTGAATTTAACTCTTTCTCTTTTCATCAGCATTTATTTTCATCCAGCACGTCATCATCATCATCCGGACCATCAATCATAGTTCTTCTGTGATCATCATCACTGTTCACCTCATGCAGAACATTTTTGTGGAGGTGCGGCACTAACAGCGGAAGACCTAAGTTTGCCAAAATGAAGAGTAATCCTTCCATCACGCTTCGTAGAGTTTTTCCCCACTGGGGTTTTTTCACTCTACGACCTGCAGAAGAATGACTCTTCATAACTTGAAGCAAATTATCATCTAATGTAGATGATTGATCCTTGCATGAGACATTAAATGCAATACAATATCTGAGAATGTTACTTGCTCCTTTGTTTATGCTTTCTAATTTCTTATTGGAAGGAACAGGATCTATTGTAGCCACCATTGGGCTTTAGTAGCAATTGTCCCTCATGTTTTTAATTCGTTATTGGAAGGGTTCTATGAATATTCCTTTAATTTCCGAATTCCTTATTGGAAGGAGTTAACTTTACAAATATTTCTTATTAACAGTTGACTACTTCATCATCATCTCCTATTGTGTGCACTTGGAAATTTCTTTGTACATCTGGCTATGTGCACACTCTGCGTTTTTGATGCGTTTTAGCAGCGTTTTTTCCACGTGGAAATGCACCAAACATGTTAGGTAACCCATCTGCCAGCTAATGCAATGACAATCTTGATGTGCTGTGTACACGATCCAGAATTTTCTGCTCAGGATTGTCATTGCGTTAAAATCCGCAGCATGTCCATTCTTTGAAGAGTTTCTGCAGTGTTTCCCGCCCATTGAGGTCAACTGAACTGCAGCAAACCAGCAGGTATAAATATATCTGCGGATTTGCTGCAGATGTTTCCTGCGTATTTGACTGACTCAATTCAAGTCAATGAGTCAAATACACTACAAAAACGCCGCAAAAACGCTAAAAAGAATGGTACCCGGACCGGAGAAGAAGACTACTCCTTCCATCATCCGACTGCCGCTCCCACTAGTAACAGTGAGAGAGGCACGACTGAGGGAAGAAGTTGTCTCCTCAGCTGAGCCGGTGTCTGTGTGCGGTGTTAAAAAATAAATAAAAATGTACATTAACATAAAAACACCTTTCATTCTCACCTGTCTGGCGTCCTCCCGATGACCCCGGCAACCCAATCACCCGGCGGCCGGCGGTACACTGACGGGAGCGCGCTCACTCCTGGCAGTG
Source organism: Phyllobates terribilis (assembly GCF_046119375.1). Taxonomy (NCBI): domain Eukaryota; kingdom Metazoa; phylum Chordata; class Amphibia; order Anura; family Dendrobatidae; genus Phyllobates; species Phyllobates terribilis. The sequence continues at coordinate 214,880,529 of NW_027362769.1, read as the reverse complement.
TTCAGGGCCGGCGTCAGCACCCGGCGCACCCGGGCAAGTGCCGGGGCCCTAAGCAGGCGGAGGGGCCCGCTCACTGTCGGGGACCCCTGCGCGCTATGAAACCCGTGAGCGGTGCCATCGCCCGCTCCCCCCAGCTTGCTCAGGGCCCCGGCACAATACTACAATACTTCCCTCTCCCCATGCCTCCGCAGCAGGTCCGGTCTCTTCCGCGGCTGTTGCACAGTGAAGTCTCAGATCAGAGGGTGTGGTGACGGCTTTACACCGCTCTCTCTCCTGAGCAGTCACAGAGCAGAGCGGGAAGACAGAAGCGCGAGTGAGGAGTCTGTAGCAGCGGCAGCAGGTGAGAAGTGAGGTGAGCATTTGTTTTTTTGTTTTTTAATATATGGGGGCGTGGGGCATTATAAGGGGGGGAGAGATGACATCCTGCATGGGGCATTATAAGGGGGGGTGACATCCTGCATGGGGCATTATAAGGGGGGTAGAGATGACATCCTGCATGGGGCATTATAAGGGGGGGTGAAATCCTGCATGGGGCATTTTAAGAGGGGGTGACATCCTGCATGGGGCATTATATGGGGGGGAGAGGTGACATCCTGCATGGGGCATTTTATGGGGGGGAGAGGTGACATCCTGCATGGGGCATTATATGGGGGGGTGACATCCTGCATAGGGTATTATATGGGGGGGGGAGATGACATCCTGCATGGGGCATTATAAGAGGGGTTGACGTCCTGCATGGGGAATTATATGGGGGGGAGAGGTGACATCCTGCATGGGGCATTATATGAGGGGGAGAGGTGACATCCTGCATGGGGCATTATAAGAGGGATGACATCCAGCATGGGGTATTATAAGAGGGTGTGACATCCTGCATGGGGAATTATATGGGGGGTGACATCTTGCATGGGGCATTATATGGGGGGTGACATCCTGCATGGGGCATTAAATGAGGGAAGACATCCTGCATGGCGCATTATAAGAGGGGGTGACATCCTGCATGGGGATTTATAAGGGGGGTGACATCCTGCATGGGGCATTATGTGGGGGGAACAGCCTGCATGGGGCATTATAAGGGGGGTGACATCCTGCATGGGGCATTATATGGGGAGGAGAGGTGACATCCTACATGGGGCATTATATGGGGGGAGAGGTGACATCCTGCATGGGGCATTATATGGGGGGGGAGGTGACATCCTGCATAGGGTATTATATGGGGGGGGAGATGACATCCTGCATGGGGTATTATAAGAGGGGTTGACATCCTGCATGGGGCATTATATGGGGGGGAGAGGTGACATCCTGCATGGGGCATTATATGGGGGGGAGAGGTGACATCCTGCATATGGCATTATATGGTGGGGGAGAGGTGACATCCTGCATGGGGCATTATAAGGGGGGGTGACATCCAGCATGGGGTATTATAAGAGGGGGTGACATCCTGCATGGGGAATTATATGGGGGGTGACATCCTGCATGGGGCATTATATGGGGGGTGACATCCTGCATGGGGCATTAAAAGAGGGAAGACATCCTGCATGGCGCATTATAAGAGGGGGTGACATCCTGCATGGGGAATTATAAGGGGGGTGACATCCTGCATGGGGCATTATGTTGGGGGAACAGCCTGCATGGGGCATTATAAGGGGGGTGACATCCTACATGGGGCATTATAAGGGGGTGACATCCTGCATGGGGCATTATAAGGAGGTGACATCCTGCATAGGTCATTATAAGGGAGGGGAGAGGTGACATCCTGCATGGGGCATTATATGGGGGAACAGCCTGCATGGGGCATTATGTGGGGGGAACAGCCTTCATGGGGCATTATGTGGAGAAACAGATTGCATGGGGCATTATGTGGGGGGAACAGCCTGCATGGGGCATTATTTTGGGGCCAGTATTCTGTATGGAGCATTATAAGGGGGCCAGTATCCTGTGCAGAGCGTAATATGGGGGGCAGTATCCTGCATGGAGAATTATTTGGGGGCCAGTATTCTGTATGGAGCATTATAAGGGGGCCAGTATTTTGTACAGAGTGTAATATGGGGGTCAGTATCCTGCATGGAGAATAATTTGGGGGCCAGTATTCTGTATGGAGCATTATAAGGGGGTCAGTATCCTGCACTAAGCATAATATGGGGGCCAGAATCCTGCATGGAGCATTATTTTGGGGCCAGTATTCTGTATGGAGCATTATAAGGGGGCCAGTATCCTGAGCAGAGCGTAATATGGGGGCCAGTATCCTGTATGGAGCATTTTATGGGGCCAGTATTCTGTATGGAGCAATTCGCCGGTTTCTGAGCTGTTGTGGAATTTACAGTAGATATCAGTCATGTAATGTAAGAAGTGAAATCTTTGGCCTTGTACTATATACAGTGGTGGCCAAAAGTATTGGCACCCCTGCAATTCTGTGCCAGAATAGAAAGTACTAGCTGCCATATGCCCATAAAGTGAAATGCATAAGTACACAAGGAATGCCCAAGAAGTAGAAAAAATCACTCACCCCGATACAAATCACCGGGTGACAGAAAGCCCGCAGGATGCCAGGGGAATCACAAGGAGTGCTTACAAGTGGAAGCGCGCCCCGACGCGCGTTTCGCTCTTCTTTTTCAAGAGGCATATGGCAGCTAGTACTTTCTATTCTGGCTTTGCATTTCCTCCTCATGTTACCATTTTACATTTTGCGATTTTTGCACATTATGTTGTCCATTTTGTCTATCAAAATGACTTGCGCCCTATAAAGGGTGATTCTTTATAATCATGTACTGCTATAATGTGGGGCTATACATGTATGGAGTGTCCTTTTGCATGTACAGTTGATTATGCCCTTTTCTTTTAGATTGTCCCGCATTTTTGTTGCCATGGGTCACTTTGTTTTCTGGCACTACCTTCCTAGATCCTCTTGCCTTGTCATTATTATTTTTGTATAACCCTTTATCATTATGGTGATGAATTACAAATAAAAATATATTTTTTCTTTTGCTATACTACTCTTGTTTTCTCCTGTTTTTTCATTATTAAAACCATGTATAATTTTATTTCAATAAAAAACTTTATTCTGGACGTGTCTTTATTGAAAAAGTGTCGTAAACCTTAGTTCGGGTTTAGTAATGTAGTCGTCTTATAGACACCTCTTCATTACTAACCTGGGCTTCATGTCAGCCGCCAATACAAGGCTGACATAAACCCCAACCTTATTACCCCACTCGCCAGTGGGAAGAGCAAGGCTAACCACCAGATTTGGCGCATCTTATGGATGCGCTGTTTCTGGGACTGCTGAGAGCTGATATTATAAGCCGTGGATGGGACCAGGTTCCATGGCCCCTTCCCTTGCTATTAATATCATCCCGCAGCTGTTTGTTTTGCCTTTATTGGTTAGATTTTATAGGGGGACGCTACATAAAAAAATTTCTGAGGTCCCCCTGTAATCTAGTCAGTAAAGGCTAAGCAAACAGCTATGGGCTGTTATTAATAGCCAGGGAACATTTTTGTCTAATGGCCCCTTCCCCGGCTACTAATATCAGCTCCCAGTGGTCGGCTTTCCCTCTGCTGGTTATAAAAATGACACGGGAGCCCACGCCATTTTTTTTAATTTTAGGCTATGTGCCCACGATCTGTATGTAGCAGCGCTTTGGATGCAGCATATTTTTGCTGCGTCCAAAACGCTGCATTCTATTGAACACAGGTAAATCCGCATGTGTTCATTGAACCATGTGAATTTCCACATTTAATACATTCTAGTGGTCAAGTTTCTGTTGCAGAGACTAGCGACTCTGCAAGAGAATTTGAAATGCTGCGGTCCCGAAAGATGCATCGCATGTCAGTGTCCACGGGTGATCCGCAGCCTCAGATGCACACATAGTGGACATGGGCTTTCTAGAATTCCCATCCACTATGTTGTAACATCTTAACGCTACTGGTTTGACACTGTATAAACATGTAGTTTCAAACCCACAGTGGCTCCTGATCGTGGGCACATACCCAAACTCAACTCACCTGCAGCATGTCAATTTCTGTGGTGGAGACGTCAGTCTCCGCTGCAGATTTTGACCGATGAAAGTGTTATTACATGCTGTGGGTCTGTATGTATTGACAAGAAAAGTGCGGCATTAGAACACAGCGTTTTGGATGCAGCTAAAATACTCTGCATCCAAAGCGCTGCTGAGTGCTGATAGTGGGGATGTAGCAGTTAAACAAACAGCTGTGAGTTGTTATTTTAAACCAGGGAACATGTTTGCCTAATGGCACATTCCTAGGCTAAAAATAGCAGCTCCCTGCTGCCCCATAAATTACATGAATGGGAATACTAATGAGATTGTTTTAGCTGACACCTAGCCCTTTTGTTTAGTGATGCCAATGTGTCAATCAGACCCTTTCATTACTAAACATAATTAAAGAGTTAAATAAACACACACAGAGGAAAACACTTTATTTGAAATACAACAGACACATTCTTTAATCATTTAAATTAACCAATATACTCACCCAAAGTCTGACAGTAATCAAAGGGTTCAAGCGATGTCATACATTTCTTTTTTCAAATATCTTTATTTAGCTTCAAAAGGCATTCATTGATGTAGAAAAACGCATTAAAAAAAACACATCAAAAACACATCAAAATCACGGCAAAACACACATTTTTTTGTAGCGTTTTTCCTGCAGAAACACTGCAGAAATATCTGCAATCAAATCCTGAAAGTGTGCACATAGCCTTACTGGAATGTGTGGATTTGATCCAAAATGTTCCATCAATTGTATATCAAGTACACTAACTACATCTTTGCCTATATATTTCAATGATGATTTATAGGTTATTTACTTCAGATATTATTCTGCTCTATAATTGATCCACCAGTTTGACCCCATAGATCGGACAATATAATACACTAAGTACACAGTTTTTTAAATAAATAAGTACAGACCGATAATATTATGATCGCCTCCTTATTACCATTCAGGATTTCCCAGCTTCCATATACTGTAGGAACAGCTCTCCTTTTCTACTTAATATAGTGAATGAATAAACATCTAAAATGTTCTTCTATATCTTTATGGGATTCCTCTTCCCAAATGGTAGAATAAAGGAGGGACATACCATAGATATGTAAAGCAGTGATATACCACTTATAATCTAGAAAGCCAGCGTAAGTTGGGAGGGTCTGATGCCAAACGACATTGCCTCCTGCCCCTTTACCTGGTGTCTCAATTTCAACAGTATCTGCAGTCTCAAGATTCAGATACAGTTGAATACAATGGAGGAGCAGAGAGGATACAAATCCCTGCTCCACAATTCACCCTGTGAATGCTGTGAATGTTGTGTTCATATTGTGTTGGGGGGCACTGTGAGGACATCATACTGTGTTGGAGGACACTGCAGACTTCATTCTCTGATAAGGGGCACGGTGTAGGGCATGATACAGAGTTGGGTGCACTGCTGAAAAATTAGACTATAGTAGAAGAGAACTGTGGAGGCAGCTTAATATGTTGAGGGGCACTATGGGCACATCATACTGTGTTGGGACCACTGTAGGGGAATCATACTGTGTTGAGACCACTGTAGGGGAATCATACTGTGTTGAGGGTACTAATAGTTCATCTTACTGTGTTGGGGCACTGTGGTGGCTTCAGACTATGTTGGGGGCATTGTGAGTGATTCATAATATTTTGGGGTACTGATAGGGCATTAAACTGTGTTGGGGCACTGTGGGGGCTTCAGACTATGTTGGGGGCATTGTGAGTGCTTCATAACATTTTGGGGTACTGATAGGGCATCATACTGGGTGGGGGCAAAGTGGTGCCTCATACTGTGTTGGGGGCACTGTTAGTGCGCCATAATGTGTGCATGGGTTGTTCTGTGGGGGCAAATTGTGTGGAGGACCTCACTGTGGACTCATCCTTCTGTGTATAGGAGGGATGACAGGGGTATCTTAATGGATGAGAAAACTAAAGGGCTTCAGTACGTGCAAAAATAACTAAAATAATTTAAAAAAAACGTTACAAGTTTGGTGTACCATAAACACAGTGAAATCAAAACTCAAAAATCAATGGCGGAATTGTATTTTTTTCTTTATTTCATCTCACATAGATTTTTTTTCCTGTTTTTCAGTACATTTTATAATAAAATGGTTTATTTCAAAGTAGCAAAATAAATTACCTGTTCTTCCGCTAGAACAAATGCGTTAATGCTGTTGCCAACCATCGATCATGGGACATTTTATATTTAAGGAGACGTTGGGGACACAGATCTGAGAGCGGCGCAGCGGTGCTGGTCTGAGTGATACAAAAGTACAGGGTTTTTTTTTAACCATATGCAGAACTTTGGGGCTGTTGATAAGTAGTGGACAACCCCTTTAAGAGATGAAAAGTGTTATCCCAGAATGAAGGACAGAGTTGCGTTTAACTCCGATCCTGGTCATTTAACCCTTTATGCGCTGCATGACATCTACGGTACAAGCAAAGGAGGGGGAGCACTTTGTTATGCAATCTGACACGATCACAAGTAGCTGATGCCATCATCACATCACGGATTGCTATGTAGCTATCAAATGCTCTGTATAGAGTCCAGGGCTCCCGCGAACTTCTGGATCTTTTCTTGGTACATCTGAATAACAATATATTCAACATTAAACTGTCTTCAGTTATAAGGGTATGTGCACACGATGCAGAAATGAAGCAGAAAATTTCTGCATCATTTCTGCATCTCCCTGGCAGAAAAAACGCATGCAGATTGTGCATGCGTTTTTCCTGCAGAATACATGCGGATCCACATGCAGATTCACATGCGTTTCCGCATGCAGATTGACAAGCGCTTTCCAGGCGATGTTAGCATCACCTGGAAAGTGCTTGATAACTAGGTCACACTATATAAATCCATGCAAACAGCATGGATTTATACAGTGTGAACCGAGAGAGTGTATATACTTACCTCCGATGGCCCGCGCTGTCCTGCTCAATCCGTTCTCCCTCGCCGGCAACTTTGAATTGAAAGACCTGCCGACGTCAGCGTCACGTGACCCGTCACATGACTCTGACGTCACCGCAGGTCCTACAACTCACTGCAAGTGCCGGGAACCAAGCGGGAGCGCTATGCGGGCCGACAGATGGTAAGAATACATTTATTTTTTATTTTATTCTTCTTTTACAGCTTTTTTAATGGTACCTGGGTGTAGATGAGACTCTCCTCTCCTCCACACCCGGGTACCATCCGCACATTAGAACGCACCAATTACGCAAGTACAAATGCTGTCTTGCGGAATTGGCGCGTTCTAATGCAAGTCAATGGCGGCGAAATCGCCGCGTTTCCGCAAAATTAATTGACATGCTGCGGATTTTTGACCGCAGCGTTAACGCTGCGGAAAAATCCGCATCATGGGCACAGCACATGCGGATTTCCATTGGGGAACATTGCTTCCCTTCTACCATGCGTTTTTCATGCGTTTCCGCGGCGTTTACGCAACTGCAAAAACGCCGCGGAAACGCATGAAATACGCATCGTGTGAACACAGCTTAAGTCAAACTACAATCAATTTTTTGGATCTCTGCATTAGGATCGATATAAATGGAAGAATGAACACTGATATTTACCGGAAGGACACGAGTGTAAACTCTTTTCTGCATGGCAGATCATCACATCCAACACATGTGATAAGACCTATACCCGCAGGTCAGTTTATTAGGGCAAAACGGATTTGCAGTCAGGAGAATGATTTTGAACATCAGGCTATGGTTCTTAAACGGAGATTTATTCAACGTGGATATAAAAAACAGAATGTTGATAATGCTTATGTAGCACCCTGAGGATTCGGCTGCTACAGGGGTATTGCACCTCAACCCAGAGGTGTGATATTCCACTCCCGGGTAAGGATGGAGTGTGGAACTGAGCTAGTAGGCTGCATGCACTACACACATCCCATTTCCGGGGAACAGACTGATGGTACTCCCACTAGAGAAATGTGCAGGTACAACAGAGTCTGTTCCTGGCTGGAGTGGGAGGGGGGTGGAACATCCCAGTAGTGTAGGGGCAGATAGGGGGAGCAGCCTGGGTAAAGCTAGGAGCTCATTGGGTGCTGGTCACCTGAGCTCACACATAGAGGGAGTATATAAGGTGGGCACCATCTTAGATCAGGGTCAGTCTTTTGCAGAGTGAGGTCAGTCTGTCAGAGCAGAGGAGAAGAGCAGCTCCAAGGCCAAGAGAGAGAGAGAGGAGAAAGAAAGACCCAGAGGGGGAGAAAGAAGGAACTCCAAGAGCCCAAATTAGACCAGAGGGTGAAGAGTTGGCAACAGGGTACCGGATCCCAAGCTGGCAGAGGCTACAGCACACCTTAGCCAGGAACCGGAGGTCGTGGGCAGGATCTGCCACGATCACCCACTAAATCCACCCGGAAGGCAGACCAGGAATAGGGTCAGGGAACCCAGAGACAAGGGTTTACCACCAAGAGGCCCGAGGGAGCCGGACATAGGTGGATCCCTGGTGGGGAAGGCCAGAGAAGAGGACAGGACAGAAAGGGAGCTCAGGACCACGCTCCAGAATCACCTGGGGGTTGGCCGAGTCCAGGACCTGGTGGACACAGCACGGCTCGGGTGGTCACTTAAGGCCGGAGTGACCAGAACAACTGCAGTAAGTAAACAAACCCTGAACAGCACAGCCCGACTCTGAGTCTCATTTCCATCCCCGCTGCACCACCACAACCCCCATCCTCTGCAACTGACCCCCTGAGGCTATACCCCTCCCGTTGGGGGTTATACTACCTGAGCTGCACATACATCACCAGCCTCAGCGGACCCTGCTGCAGCGGCGGCCGTATTGACCGCAATTCAACGGGTGGCGTAGTCGACACAAAAGAACATCTAGTAACATCTATAAGGACTGCCACACACTGAGCTTGACACCCTGGGCACGGACCGGGTCACAGCCACTCGGAGACTACAACCCCCATCTGATCCGGCTCCGGGTATCCCCAACAACACTGGCCCAGGGGGCGCGTCACTTACGTGCATGCTAAATATTTGAATAGACAGTCCCTTCTTGTTTCAGCCAAAGATAAGAAGGGAGATATGAGTGGTTACCCAAGACTTATTACTAACTACAATTCAAGATGGAAAGAGATGTCTGAAGTAGTAGCCAAATATTGGCCTATTTTGAAACAAGATGCAAATATATCTCCCTTTATATCAGATAGACCAAGTCTTACAGTTAAACGTGGAAAAACGATTAAGGATATTTTGGTTCACAGTCACCACAGAATACCGCCCTCGAAATTTATCCTTGATTCCAAGGGCCCAAAATGGGGATGTTGGCAATGTGGGAGCTGTAAGGCATGCAGATTTTTGGAGAAAACTAATAACTTCTCTGATTCAACAGGCACTCGGGAGTACAAGATCCTGCATTTTATAAATTGTCGGACATCATATGTCATCTACCTGGCTACCTGCCCCTGTGGTCTGCATTATGTGAGAATGACAACACGAGAACTACGAGTCCGCATTCTTCAACACATTAAAGACATCAAATCAGCTATGAAATTACAACCAGAGGATTTGGAGGCTATTGCCAAATTGAAAGCCGTGGCTAGACATTTTAGAGAACATCATCCACACCAGGAATATCTACTAAAATTTAGAGAAATTGATTGTCTTTATCCAAATATTAGAAAGGGAAATCTTACCAAAAAATTGTTACAGATGGAATGCAAATGGTTACGGTTTTGAGGAGCATGAGACCAGATGGACTAAATGAACAATGGGGCTTTGGGAGTTTTCTATAATGAGCTAGTTGTTCTTGCCATGACATGTGGGTGACTTTGCAGTGACCACTGTCCTTAATTTATACTTTGTTATGCTTTTATTTCTTCTTGTTTGTGAATGTAGGCTCTTTTATTCCCCCCTTTTTCGATGGGTGGAGTGGTGTTATGTGTGCATGGTACTAGTTACCTATATCTTGATGCTTTTATTCACATATTTTTTTTGTTGAGGTATGGGCAGATACTTTATATCCTCAATCTTTGAGGTCATGACTTTTTTTCTCTGGATACATGGATGTGTGGAGTTATGGGTGTAATGATTTACAGCTTTGGAAGTATGTGTTACTTTTGGTCTCTGGGTGTGCATGGATGCATGGTTTTACATCTGGGTTATATTCTACTTGATATTTTTTGATTGGTATATGGATGCCAGACATTGCACTTTTTTTTTTACACAAATTCACTCTTTATATTTATATATCTTTATTCTTACACATTTTATATATTTTCATTTTTACACATTTTATATTCTGTTTAGTTTTATTTATTTTCACTTTATTTCTAATTGCATTACACTTAAGCACCATTTCATCTTATATTTTTTATTATACACTTGTTTTTGATTTTATTCATTTGTCCTGATTTCATATCGTTTTACATTTTTTCTATTCTACCTGATATTAATTTAGCATCACATATTTGCTTTGTTTTTATACACATTTACATTTGACTTTGTGTATATTGTTTATTTCTCTCCTATTATCACTCTTAATTATTTATTTATAATATATTATAATATTATTATTTAAGTTTTTATTTTCAACTTTCTATTATACCTATTTATTTATTTTATTTTTCTTGGTATTCTTTCTTATGTGTTTACCCCCCTTTCTTTCTTATTACTCTTTCTACTTTTATTTCTTCTATTATACATCAATACCTCTGCTTCCTTTCTGCTCTTCTTTACAGTCTGATCCTATAATCCTGAGGTTTGTATATTGTAATGGCTTTTTGCCATAAAGCAACATGGCTGCTGTGAGCGTCGTGCGCCGCGCCCTACGGACCTCCGGGATGGCTGGGCACGTGAGCGCGTCATGTATGGCACTTTGCCCTTCAGTGACGCGCTCCAGACCTTCTGCCCCGGAAGTGTCTGTGGGGGCGCATGCGCAGCTGGCGGCGCCCGATAGTAAGGCGCTTACAATTAGTATTCATGGCCAGCAGCTGTATATCTCATATTTATTCCACTACTCTCCCTCATACCACACTCCCTGATGGTGCAAGGAGCGAAACGGCGTTGGAGTGGTGTGAGGGGGCCAGGGTATGTCTCCAATTTATCTTAATAATCATGGTCTCCTTTGTATGATATACTATTTAGGCAACACAGTGTTTAATGATTTTCATATGACATGGATTGATCCCTTGTAGCCAAAACTTTCAATCTAGACTTTATTATTACGGCAGTATTCATCATCATGGTAACTAAACACTTGTTAATGAATTGTATATACATATACAGTATATATATATGTATATTATTTATTGTACTTCGAATATTATGCTACCATTGGAGATACTCATGTGTATTTAACTTATATTTATTTCTATTTAATTACGGTGAATCAAAGAAACTTTTCTGTCATTTAAATATATACACGTCTTTATATAGGAGATTCATGTGGAATATTCATTGTGAGCATCCCCCCTTCCCCCCTCCTGAGCTGTATTTTAATTATGTTTTATGTTATTTTTACTGTCTTGTTGTCAGTTTTTACTTTGTTTGTATTTGAATGAAATAAAATATATTACTAATTGTATTGGGTAATATTGTGTTTTTTTAAAACCTCCTTCTTTTTGGTTTGCATTTTTGATTTTTGAGGTATTTGGAATTATTTATCTTTGAAACTTGTGGTATTTCCTTCTCTTTATAGGATTTTTTCTGTATAGAGTCCTGCCTGATAGGTGCACACTGTCATAGTGTGGAGGAAGGAACGGTGGCCCCTGGGTCAAAATTGTGAAAAAAACAACATTTCAAAGGAAAAAAAAAATAATAAAAAGAAAATACTTCTAGTGATGAGCGAGCACTAAAATGCTTGGGTCAAGCAAATTGGAATACTCGGGTGCTCGACCCGAGCAACGAACACAATGTATGTCTATGGGAAACTCAATCATTTTTCAGGCGGCTCCCCCCGGCGGTCTGCAGAGGGCCTAAAAATTGCCCAAATAGATGGGAACAGTGCTCAAATGACATGGGAACAGCATGGGGAAGACCCCTGGAAGCATTTCTGACCCCCAGGTCACTGCTGTCAACAACGTTGTCGGAGTATTACGCCACTTTTACGGACTCACAATAAAACATACAAAAACAAATCCAAAATAGATTTTCCTGGGTAATATATTAAAGAACATCCTTTCCAGGTTAATGACTTGTATATAAGGCAAAATAAATAACCAAAACCAAAAGTACTCCTCCACACCTTGGGCTATGTTCACAAGTAACATTTTTGATGTGTTTTTTTCACTTTTGCATTGCTTTCTACAAAGACAAATGCATTCACTGGGAAATGTCATTTTAACATTTTACAACCTTATCTGGCCATGTGGTGTGCGACACGTCATCAGACACATGCATACAGTGCTGAAAAGACTAGGGAACAGCATGGGGAAGACCTCTGGAAGCATTTCTGACTCACAGGTCACTGCCTAAAAGTGAGCCCATCATAAGTGATCCTTGGCGCATGCGAAGATGCCTCCCGCCATGCACCTGTCGTTGCAGACTTGCAACAATCACCGTCCACGTCCTTGTCCCAGTGCAGCGTTCAGTTGTCCCTACCCCATTCCTTGGAATGCAAGCGCAAGTATGCAGCCATCCACAGGCTGCAATACTATACTACTACATTTTTGACAGCTGCTTGCACTTGAAATATGGCCTTTTAGGCTTGCAGAGGTGGAAGCTGTCCACAATCTTATGGCGGCGGCGACCGGTTATCCATACTCGGTCCCCAGCCGCCACTGTTGTCGTCTCCGCCTTCTACAAGCACGGGTCCCACAACATTACCCGTGCCCTCCCCAGTGCACTTACTGGGAAGGACCGCCTACCCACAAACACGTGGACAGGTGAATGTGGCCAGGGACGGTACGGAGCCAGTCCACAGCTTTTTTTTGCTGAGAGTTGTATTTAGCTCGGTGAAAGGACTGACATAGAGGGAAGCTATACCTACTCCCGCTGTCATTTCTCCGTCACCAGGTTCCACCCATTGTCACACACGACCAAGCCTGGCTGTATGTTCAGCGGTGAGAGCCACAGATCAGGCTGTTGTGTTACAGCTTTCAACAACTCTGCAGCGCTGGGCGATTTGTCAATTAAGCATTAAGCATGTTATCTTCAGCACAGCCTGTTGCCGCTTGGCCAAGGCAGTGCTGTCAGCTTGTGACTGATGTGGTCATTTCGGAGATGGAGGAGGAGGTGCAGGAGCTGAACAATGTGATTACATTGAGATTAAATTGGTGACGCTGTTTTTTATACTAAAGAAAGATCCTATTGTTTTGTTTTTTTACGTTATTTTTTAAGACAAATGCATTCACCGGGAAATGTCATTTTAAAATTTTACAACCTTATCTGGCAATGTGGTGTGTGACACATCATCAGACACATCCTGTTTATTTATGATGGAGGGACTCTGAAAGTCATAAAGCCTATTTTTATAGGGACATCAGACAGCTCTTACTATTCTTAAAAGGCCAGCAGTCGGCCCTTGCTATTGTTAGAGAGCCATCAGTCGGCTATGCTTTGTTGTTCCCATTATTAACAAGTGGGTCTCCTATACTGTTATTGTGTATCCAGTGACTGCAAGGGCTGCCAAAATATTGGACGCAACCCAATACCCCTTTGAAGAGACATAGAGGAGGGTCACAGTAAAAAAAATGTTCCGATTATGAAGGAGTGGGTCTCCTCTAGTGGTAATGCCCATGCTGTGACTGCAAGAGCTGCCAAAATTTGGAAAAACCCCACTAAGAATTTAAAGACACACAGAGCAGGGCCACAGTAACGAGTACGACATGTTCCCATTAGAAAGGAGAGGGTCTGCTATACAGTTATAGGGTATGCAGCGAGTCCAGTGGCTGACCAATTTTAGGAAAAACCCCACTAACAATTTAAAGACACATAGAGCAGGGCCACAGTAACAAGGTACGACATGTTCCCATTAGAAAGGAGAGGGTCTGCTGTACAGTTATAGGTTATGCAGTGAGTCCAACGACTGACCAATTTTAGGAAAAACCCCACTAAGAAATTAAAGACACATAGAGCAGGGCAACAGTAACGACAAATTCCATTTAGAAAGGAGAGAGTCTGCTATACAGTTACAGGGTATGTAGTGATTCCAACGGCTGACCAATTTTAGGAAAAAACCCACTAAGAATTTAAAGACACACAGAGCAGGGCCACAGTAACAAGTACGACATGTTCCCATTAGAAAGGTGAGGGTCTGCTATACAGTTATAGGTTATGCAGTGAGTCCAACGGCTGACCAATTTTAGGAAAAACCCCACTAAGAAATTAAAGACACATAGAGCAGGGCCACAGTAATGACAAATTCCATTTAGAAAGGAGAGAGTCTGCTATTCAGTTACAGGGTATGCAGTGATTCCAACGGCTGACCAATTTTAGGAAAAACCCCACTAAGAATTTAAAGACACACAGAGCAGGGCCACAGTAACAAGTACGACATGTTCCCATTAGAAAAGAGAGGGTCTGCTATACAGTTATAGGGTATGCAGTGAGTCCAACGGCTGACCAATTTTAGGAAAAATCCCACTAAGTATTTAAAGACACATAGAGCAGGGCCACAGTAACGACAAATTCCCATTAGAAAGGAGAGGGTCTGCTATACAGTTATATGGTATACAGACAAAAAAGAAAAACGATCATAAAGCCTATAGCTTCGTATATAAAATATCAAAATTTATTAGAAGTCATACAAAAAACAGACATGGGGGGAAATGTAGAATATAACTACTGTGAACCAGATAAATCCCGCTAAACGCAGTACAGCATAATAATCATTTTATGTAAAACACAATACTCCTATAGGAGGTAAGATCCCAACATCTATACGACCTTGCTCCAAGAGATTGCCCCCATTGACGACCTGTGCTAATGTTGATCTCTTTGTTCGGATTGTCTCAGGCGAGTTGATGTCACTTCCCCGTTATATCCCCCGGGACAATCTGTTCAGGGAGGAACGCGTCAGGTTGAGTACCTTGCAAAAATTAACCCGATATACTAATTAAACCAGCAGATAAAGGTGGCAACATCGTCATATGGCCTAGATTGATGTATGAGAAGGAGGCATACCGGCAGCTGAATAATAAAACATGTTATCGCAAACTTATACAACCCTCTAACATCTTATGTTACGGAATTAAAATCCATCCTTA
This sequence comes from Phyllobates terribilis, assembly GCF_046119375.1. NCBI lineage: Eukaryota > Metazoa > Chordata > Amphibia > Anura > Dendrobatidae > Phyllobates > Phyllobates terribilis. The sequence continues at coordinate 214,865,353 of NW_027362769.1, read as the reverse complement.
ATAAGGCAGTGGATAATGAAATCATCACTAAGGAATTGGCCTTGGCCCTCCTTGTATCTGAACCGACGATCTCTACATTATATCTATTGCCTAAAATCCACAAAGATGCGGTAACTCCTCCAGGTTGTCCTATTATCTCTGGTGAGGGGAATTTCTTGGAGCACGTCAATAGGTGGATTAACTCACATCTGCAGCCACTGGTGGAGAGCTTGCCTTCATTTCTTAAAGATACAAGTGAATTACTTAGGAAAGTGGATGATCTATACATTGGGGATGATACTATCCTGGTGACTGCAGATGTAGAGTCACTCTACACTAACATTAAACATGTAGATGGACTTGCGGCTGTTCAATTCTTTTTGAGGACATCATCCCTGCCCAGTTCATTAAGGGATCTTATTCTTGATTTGCTCCAGTTTACTTTAAGTCATAATTTTTTCGTATTTAAGGGGTCCTTCTACCTTCAGCTCCAGGGTACAGCGATGGGTGCGGCCTTCGCTCCGGCCTACGCTTGTCTGTTCCTGGGGCTATGGGAGAGGGACCTCTTCCTGTCAGATCGTGGTGAGTCAATGTCCCACGCCCTATTGTGGACGCGGTACATTGACGATATCCTTCTGATCTGGCAGGGCTCCACTTCGTCTTTGCAAACATTTGTGGATCACTTGAATCTAAATGACCGGAATATTTTTCTAACATATCACTTTGATGTAAATCAAATTGAGTTCCTCTGTGTGTCCTTGAGTAGGGACAATACTGACTGTATACAGACGACAGTCTTCCGTAAGCTAACTTCGACTAACATGTTATTACATTCCTCCTCCTCACATCCCAGACACATGCTCCAATCCGTGCCGGTTGGGCAGTTTCTCCGTATCCGGAGGATATGCTCCACCGACGCGGAGTTTGAGAAACAGGCTCTGGAGCTTAGGGATAGATTTCATGCCCGGGGTTACAGCCGACGCATGATAAAGAAGGCATATAATAGGGCCAGATTTACATCCAGAAATGATTTATTGTATAAAAAGAGAGATATGAGTAGTGGTACTGAACAGGTCAGATTTGTAACTTTCATGCGCAGTTCCCTCGCCTCAGAGACATATTATCTCGTTCATGGCATATCCTGAGTAGAGATGAGCGTTGTTCTACTCGAACTGTTCGCCAATCTCAAATTCGAGCTGTTTTGGGCGGTGTTCGAGCCGTTCGGCGAACACGAACAATTTGAGAAAAATTCGGCTGTTCGAGGTTATGTTCGATAACTGTTCGTGCACCAAAATCATAACTGGATTTTTTCTCAGTAATGATGAAAATTAATGTTAATACGCAGTTTGAGTGTACAGCGGGGTGGGGGGAGGGGCAGGGGATGGATCTCTGCAGGAACAATGAAGATCTCCATTTTTTTTTCTCTTTCCCGCATTTGCAGTGGGGAGGTGCAATCTGTCAGCCTATCAGCAGCGCACACACGGAGCGAAGTGCTTTTTTTCACACAAGCAAGGGCATGTGTCATTGGCAGTGTATGTCACATGTCCTTGCCCTATAAGACCAAGCCATTTTCCCCGTCGCCACCATTTTCTCACTGCTGCAGCTGCGTGTTAGACGGCACCGCTGTTGCTGTGTGCGCTATACCTTGTTAATTTCAAGCCAATTTTCGCACAAATATACAGATAGCTTGGGAGTAGGGAATAGTTGTGATTGCAGTCCTTTTAAGGACTAGGTTACAGCATTTCCTATGACTTTTATCAGGGAGGTCTGTGCTCTTAAATAGATAGGTTGTGGGAGTAAAGACTAATTGTAATTGCAGTCCTTTTCAGGACTAAGTTACATCAGTTCCTATCAGTTTTTGCCAGGCAGGTCTGTGCCAGTGCTGTGCAAGTTTCTTTCACAGCATTTGGCTGAATCTAGCAAAGCTAATCCTTTTTGGCCTATTGCAGAGTGTGTTAGTCAGTGGAGTAGCCTATCTGTGTTGCAAGATATGTGTATAGAATACCAATTTTTTTACTGCACCTAGTGAAGTAAAATCTTTTGGGCATAGCATCATTCTATTAGTCCATCTATACTGACCTCCATCAGGTTGCAAACTGAATATAATTTTTTTCTGCATCTAGCTCTGAAAAAATATTTGGGCTTCTAGCAGTGTGTGGGACTTGGTCTATTAGTCCATCTATACTGACCTCCATCAGATTGCAAATTAAAAATAATTTTTTTCTTCATTTAGCTCTGAAAAAATATTTGGGCTTCTAGCAGTGTGTGGGACTTGTTCTATTAGTCCTTCTATACTGACCTCCAGCAGGTTGCAAATTGAATATAATTTTTTTCTGCATCTAGCTCTGAAAAAATAGTTGGGCTTCTAGCGGTGTGTGGGACTTGGTCTATTAGTCCATCTATACTGACCTCCATCAGGTTGCAAATTAAAAATAATTTTTTTCTGCATCTAGCTCTGAAAAAATATTTGGGCTTCTAGCAGTGTGTGGGACTTGGTCTATTAGTCCATCTATACTGACCTCCATCAGGTTGCAAATTAAAAATAATTTTTTTCTGCATCTAGCTCTGAAAAAATATTTGGGCTTCTAGCAGTGTGTGGGACTTGGTCTATTAGTCCATCTATACTGACCTCCATCAGGTTGCAAATTAAAAATAATTTTTTTCTGCATCTAGCTCTGAAAAAATATTTGGGCTTCTAGCAGTGTGTGGGACTTGGTCTATTAGTCCATCTATACTGACCTCCATCAGGTTGCAAATTAAAAATAATTTTTTTCTTCATTTAGCTCTGAAAAAATATTTGGGCTTCTAGCAGTGTGTGGGACTTGTTCTATTAGTCCTTCTATATTGACCTCCAGCAGGTTGCAAATTGAATATAATTTTTTTCTGCATCTAGCTCTGAAAAAATAGTTGGGATTCTAGCGGTGTGTGGGACTTGGTCTATTAGTCCATCTATACTGACCTCCATCAGGTTGCAAATTAAAAATAATTTTTTTCTGCATCTAGCTCTGAAAAAATATTTGGGCTTCTAGCAGTGTGTGGGACTTGGTCTATTAGTTCATCTATACTGACCTCCATCAGGTTGCAAATTAAAAATAATTTTTTTCTGCATCTAGCTCTGAAAAAATATTTGGGCTTCTAGTGGTGTGTGGGACTTGGTCTATTAGTCCATCTGTACTGACCTCCATCAGGTTGCAAATTAAAAATAATTTTTTTCTGCATCTAGCTCTGAAAAAATATTTGGGCTTCTAGCAGTGTGTGGGACTTGGTCTATTAGTCCATCTATACTGACCTCCATCAGGTTGCAAATTAAAAATAATTTTTTTCTGCATCTAGCTCTGAAAAAATATTTGGGCTTCTAGCGGTGTGTGGGACTTGGTCTATTAGTCCATCTATACTGACCTCCATCAGGTTGCAAATTAAAAATAATTTTTTTCTTCATTTAGCTCTGAAAAAATATTTGGGCTTCTAGCAGTGTGCGGGACTTGTTCTATTAGTCCTTCTATACTGACCTCCAGCAGGTTGCAAATTGAATATAATTTTTTTCTGCATCTAGCTCTGAAAAAATAGTTGGGCTTCTAGCGGTGTGTGGGACTTGGTCTATTAGTCCATCTATACTGACCTCCATCAGGTTGCAAATTAAAAATAATTTTTTTCTGCATCTAGCTCTGAAAAAATATTTGGGCTTCTAGCAGTGTGTGGGACTTGGTCTATTAGTCCATCTATACTGACCTCCATCAGGTTGCAAATTAAAAATAATTTTTATCTGCATCTACAGTACCTCTGAAAAAATATTTGGGCTTCTAGCAGTGTGTGGGACTATTTGTATTAGTCCATCTATACTGACCTCCATCAGGTTGCAAATTCAAAATAATTTTTTTCTGCATCTAACCCAGCCAATAGTTTTGGCCTAATACCACAGTTTGGCCACTCAGCTCTGCTCGGTTACCATCCATTGTTTTTTTGTGCAAACAACTCCAGAGTTGTGAATTAATTAACCACCAAAATGAGTGGAAAAAGGCCTGCTGCTGGTGGAAAGGGGAATAGGCGTGTTGGGAAGGGGAAAAAAGGTTGTGTCCGTGGGGTAGGTGTTAAAACAACAGTAACATCTGCAGAAGAAAGACCATCTTCCAGCCCAACTAAAATGTCTACTTCTTTTAGCGGACAATGTGATAAGATCCCTTTCTTACGGCCACGCCAATCGCTACAAATTCCAGATGAGGCACAAAAACAGCAGGTGCTTCAACGGATATCAAGTGCTCCTTTAAGTGGGCTCTCCTCCACATCAACTTCAACATCACAAATACTCCAGTCCTCAAAGGTGTCACCCAAATCGCACTTGCTTCCTCACAGCTCCCAAATCTCCAGCTGCCCGTCTGAGTATGAGGTAGAACAGATGGTTGAGTCTGCAGAGCTGTTTACTCATACTATAGCCTGGGAATCAGAGGTCGACTCCAGCGCTTCTGTGAATCCAGACGAGGAAATGATCTGCACTGATGCCCAGAATCTTTATGAGTCGGATCCAGGACCAGACGCAGAAGGTTCTGACCATAATGTAGACCCTCATTCCCAAACTGTAACTCCTGTTGGTGGAGACAATGAGGAAGACGATGATAAGACTCAAATACCTGATTGGAGCGACAACTTTAGTTTTTTGTCAGGGCAGGAACAGGTTGGCTCTGAGGACGACGGGTGTGATAACGCACAGGGTGATGATGATGAGGTCGGAGATCCCACTTACTGTCAACCCACAGTCAGCCAAGAGATGAGGTCAGCAGAGGAGGTGGAGGAAGATGCTAGTGACGACGAGGTCAGGTTGCGCCTTCCTGGACAGAGACGTAGTACTGGAAGCACGTCAACAACTGCATCCTCAAACACAACTCTGCCTCTCACCACAAGTCGTGGTGGCTCTTCAGGTCGCATGGGTGCTAAGCCTTGCATAGCCTGGGCATTTTTTCAGATCGATAAAGATGACCCAACTCGTGTTATCTGTAACATTTGTCAGCAAAAGCTAAGTAGAGGCCAAAAAATACATAGTTTGAGTACTTCATGCATGAACCGGCACATGGACATGAAGCATAAGTTGCAGTGGGAAGCTCAGTGTGCTACAATGCGGCCTAGCCGGCCGGGCCAATCACCGTCTGCCATATCTTGTGCATCCGCGGCCTCTTCATCCTCTGTGACTGGGGGGACAGCAGTCACACCTGTTTTGGGGCGCAGACCTGCCACCTCTTTACCCGCAACAGCCAGCGTGATTGGCAGGTCATCATTTTCTTTGGAGGTGGTAACACCAGCTGGTGTTGAGCGCTGTCCGACATCGATAGCACCACCTTTGGATCAAGGCAACCTAACATGTCCGCCTGCATCTTCCTCACAGACCGGCAGTTTGCCGGGGACACCCTTATCAACCCCGTCTAAGCACAATAGCCAGCCCTCGGTCCCTCAGATGTGGACAAGTAAAAGACCATTTCCTCCTAGCCATGAGAAAGCTAAGAGGTTGAATTTCACCATCTGCAAGCTCTTGGCTACAGAAATGCTGCCTTTCCGCCTGGTGGACACAGAGGATTTTCGAGACCTTATGTCCGTCGCAGTGCCCCAGTACCAGATGCCCAGTCGGCACTACTTCTCAAAGAAAGGTGTGCCTGCGCTCCACCAGCATGTCGCACACAACATCACTGCTTCTTTGAGAAACTCTGTGTGTGACAGGGTGCATTTCACCACAGACACTTGGACGAGTAGGCATGGACAGGGGCGTTACATGTCGCTGACTGGGCACTGGGTAACTATGGTGACAGCAGGACAAGGGGCTGCTGTCCAAGTCTTGCCGTCCCCACGAGTTGTGCGTCAATCCTCTTTATGTCAAAGTTCCTCCACTGCTTCTGCCTCCTCAACCTCCTCTCGGTCTTCCACCTGCACCCAAAGCCTGTCTGGTCATGCCACAAGCTTTCTAACTGCGCAGAAGGGATCCTGCACACCTCCTTACTATGCTGGCAGTAGGGCTCAACGTCATCAGGCGGTTTTTACATTGAAATGTCTGGGAAATGTGAGTCACACAGCTGAGGAGTTGTGGTCAGCTCTGGAGAACCAATTTCATGAATGGTTGTCTCCACTGGACCTGAAACCAGGGAAGGCCGTGTGCGACAATGCTGCAAACCTGGGTGCGGCCCTTCGCCGGGGCAATATCACACACGTACCTTGTATGGCTCACGTGTTGAACCTGGTTGTCCAGCAATTTTTAGCCCACTATCCCAGACTAGATGGCCTTCTGCAGAGGGCACGGTCGCTGTGTGCTCACTTCCGCCGTTCGCATCCCGCAGCTCAGCGACTTACATCTCTACAGAAGTCGTTGGGCCTGCCACTTTACCGGCTAAAATGCGATGTGCCTACCCGGTGGAATTCAACTCTGCACATGTTGCAGCGACTGTGGCAGCACCGACAAGCCCTGGTGCAATACGTTCTGACGTATAGCCTGGGCCAACGAGATTCAGAGGTGGGGCAAATCACGCTGGAGGAGTGGTCTCAGATCAGGGACCTATGCACCCTTCTGCACAGTTTTGAAATGGCGACGAAGATGTTTAGTGCTGACGATGCCATTATCAGCATGACTATTCCGGTGATTTACATGCTGGAGCACATGTTAAACAGAATTCGGAGTCAGGTGGTGGCACAAGAGGAGGTGGAGGAAGTAGAGGAGGAGGAGTTGTATGCGGAAGGGCTAACATCTGCAAGGTCCAGACGGTCGGCAGCACCAAGGCGGCAGGCATGTGAGGGTGGGGGAGATGGTTTTACCAGGGCGCATGGTAGCAGCCAAACTAGTGAGGAAGGTGCAGGAGCCCAAGAAGAAGTGGAGGACGAACTGATGGAAGACTCATCAGATGAGGGAGACCTTGATCACATTTCTGTTGTGCGAGGTTGGGGGGAGAGGACAGAGGAAGGAAGCATGATTGTTACCTCGCCACCAACACAACAGGGACTTGGTGCTCCTGGATGCGCAACACACATGAGTGCCTTCTTGCTGCACTACCTGCAACATGACCCTCGAATTGTGAGAATTAGAAATAATCCTGACTACTGGGTTGCCACACTGTTAGATCCCCGGTACAAAAGTAAATTTGCAGAAATTATTCCTGCCATAGAAAGGGATGCACGCATGCAGGAGTATCAGCAGAGACTGTTGCAGAATCTTACATGTGCTTTTCCACAAAATACCAGTGGTGCACGTAGTGAATCTCACAGTTCCAACTTGCCAACCGTGGGACCGTCAAGTGTTCAGCACTCAAACCGTAACAGAACCACAGTATCTGCTGGTAACATCAATTTTGCGGAATCATTTCACCACTTTTTTAGCCCATCCTTTGCAAGGCCACAGGAGACAAGAAGTCTGACACATAGTCAACGCCTAGAGACGATGGTACAGGAGTATCTCCAAGTAAACATTGAAGCCACGACTGTGTCACTGGACCCTTGCTCTTTTTGGGCTTCCAATCTGGATAAATGGCCGGAGCTAGCCACTTACGCCTTGGAGATCTTGTCATGCCCCGCAGCCAGCGTTCTGTCTGAACGTGTGTTCAGCGCTGCTGGTGGTGTGCTGACAGATAAGCGCACGCGGCTCTCCACTGATAATGTAGACAGACTCACGTTCATAAAGATGAACAAATCATGGATCCGAAACGACTTTTCTACCCCTGTGTCATCCTGGGGAGAGTAAAAGCTTGATGATTGGTTAAAATCACCCTACCAACCGTTTTAAGCTTTCAAATTACTAATCATGTTTATCTGTATCTTGACTGGAAAATAATTTGGGCTTTGTAGCAGTGTGCAGCACTGATCCTATTAGGCCATCTATACTAAAGCTTCACCAGATTTAAAATTAAAAATAATTTTTAGCTGCATCTAGCCCGGAAAATAATTTTGGGGCTCCGAGATGCGCAAGGCACATAAGTGCCTTCTTGCTGCACTACCTGCAGCATGACCCTCATATTGTCAGAATTCGAAGTAATCATGACTACTGGGTTGCCACACTCTTAGATCCCCCAAACTTTTCGATCAACCTTTTCATTTTAATAAAGACCAAAAAAATGGTCATTTTTGAAATTATAAGCATTAGCAGGTTGTTAGAAACTGAAATCAAACAGTTTTCAACTCAAAACTTTATTCTAGGTGATGTTACATTTTCACATAGGACCCCTTGTTCGAAAGGAGCTTCTGAACTCTCTCGTCCATTGAATTTGTCAGGTTTTGGATGGTTTCTGCTTCAATTGTTTTGCATGAGGACAGAATACCCTCCCAGAGCTGTTGCTTAGATGTGAACTGCCTCCCGCCATCATAGACACTCCTTTTAATGATGCTCCAAAGGTTCTGAATGGGGTAGAGGTCAGGGGAGCATGGGGGTCACACCATAAGTTTGTCCCCTTTTATGCCCATATCAGCCAGAGATGCAGATGTTTTATGTGCAGCATGAGATGGTGCATTATCATGCAGAAAAATGATCTTGCTGTGAAATACACGGTTCTTCTTCTTGAACCATGGCAGGAAGTGCTGTTTGAGAAAATCCACATACATTATGGAGTTCATCTTTAGCGCCTTCAGGGATCCTAAAGGGGCCGACAATCTCTCTCCCCATGATTCCAGCCCAAAACATTACTCCACCTCCTCCTTGTTGGCGCTGTAGCCGTGTTTGCGTGGGGTGTCCATCAACCAGCCATCCTCCACTCCATCCATCTGGACCATCGAGGGCTGCACGGCACTCATCCGTGAACAAAACAGTTTTGAAATCAGTCTTCATGTAATGTTTGGCCCACTGGAGCCGTTTCTGCTTGTGTGAAGTGGATAGAGGAGGTCGACAGGATGGCGCATGCACAGCTGCAAACCTCTGAAGGACCCTGCATCTTGTTGTTCGGGGGACGTTGGAGGCACAAGCCACTTCAAAAACTTGTCTGCTGCTATGACAAGGCTTTTTTGCCGCTGCTCTTTCAACCTGACGTAATTGCCTGTAGGAAAGAGTCCTCAATTTGCCCTTATCAGCACGCACACGTGTGTACTGTGAATCAGCTACATACTTCTTGATTGCCAAGACACTTCATCCTGATCATCGCTCAATGTTGATTGTAGTCATGCCTTGACCTAAACACTCCACAATTTGTTGCTTCTCAGCAGCCGACACATCCTTTTTCTTTCCCATTTTGGCAGAAAATGTAGGCTGCTTAATAATGTGAGAGAGCCTTTTTAAGTAGTCTTGCCTTTCATTGGACACACCTGCCAAACTAATTAGCACAGGTGTCTGCAATTGCTTACAGTGATATAAAGAGCCCTGACACACATCACCATCAATGAGTTTAACTGACAAACAAACAAATTCTTCCCTTATCACTCCTAAACACTTTTTGTATAATAATTTGGAACGCAGTGTACATGTGCTTTTCCACAAAACACCAGTGGTTCACGTAGTGAATCTTACAGTTCTAACTTGCCAACCGTGGTCTGTATGGAGTTGTTCAATAAAGGGCCCAAAATTAAGATAACATAGATGGGAGAGGTCTCTATGAATAGGAATTCCTAAGTATTTGATACCCTGTGAGGGCCAGGCAAAGGGAAAGTTGGACTGGATGGAATCCTATATGGATTTGGGGAGGGAGACATCGAGGGCCTCAGACTTCGCTGCATTGATTTTAAAATTTTACCATGTAACAAAGTGATCTATTTCAGCCATAACAGCATGGATGGATATATGTGATTGAGTGATATATACTAGGACATCATCAGCAAATAGAGAGCACTTGTACTCGGTGCCTCCCACCTCAATCCACCTAATATTGGGGTTATGGCGAATTGATGAGAGCAGGTGCTCCGTCACTAGGATGTATAAGAGAGGGGACAGAGGACATCACTGCCTTGTCCCATTGGTGATTGTGAAAGGTGATGAAAATGTTCTGACGCACCCCCTGGGCCTTGGGACACCCGGAGCCGGACCCTTTTTGGTGGATGCTGGTGGTTGTAGTCTTCGTGGCGGCGACCCAGTTCCGTGGCTCAGGGCGGTCAAACCAGTGGGGGAACTATTTATGTGGTTTTCATGTTTAAATGTCCGACTACGCCACCCGTGGATTGCGGTCAGAGTGAACCGCCGCTACAGGGCAGACCACTGAGGCTGGTGTTGTGGGTGCAGCAGAGCGTAGCATAACTCCCCACGGGAGGAGTATAGCCTCAGGGCAGTGTATGCGGAGGATGGGGGTGATGGTGCAGGGCAGCAGCAGTAACGACACGGAGTCAGTGATGCAGTTCAGGGCCTTTACTCACAGTTCTTATTATCCAGACCACGTCTGCAGGTAACGGCTGCCCACGTCGTACTGTGCTCACCAGGTGAGGGGCTCAGACAACTCCCAGATAACTTTGGAGCACTTCACAGGACCCCCTTTGTGTGTCCTTTGTCTGGCCTTTCTTACCAACACTTCTGTCCGGCTGCCTCGGGCCTCCTCTTGGTAAACTTGGCGCCAGTTTCCCTGACCCTATGTGGTGCCTTCCTAGCGGGTGTAGCGAGGGGCTGCGCCACATAAAATGTCAGAGCCTCCGGTTTCTAGCTGAGGGTCGTTTCCTGCCTCCACTAGTTCGGGGACCGGTCTCCCCCTTTGGCTTGACCCTTCCACGCAGGTGGATTCGGGCGAGCGGTGGCGACTCGCCCGTCCGCACCCCTGGGATCCCTTCACTCCTCATTCCTGGAGCCTTCTCCGCTCCTCTTCCTTCCTTCTCCCTCTTCCAGGCCTGGGCCTCTGTTACTAGGCCCGCCTCCGGAGCAGAGCTCATGCAGAGCCCCTGCTCCCTGCCACTTCTGCTCAGACTTCTCTGCACTGAACTAAGATGGTGCCCACCTTTTATACTCCCTTCTCAATGCACCCAGGAACTGCTTCCTCCCTGCTCCTGCACTACAGGGTTCCCCTTCCTCAGTGTTCCCTCCCCCCACTCCAGCCAGGGACAGGGACTGTCGTGCCCATCTCAGGGGCATATTGGTCGCCCTGCCCCACGGCAATGTGGTGTAATGCATGCAGGTGTCGGGTCCTGATCCACACTCCATCCTTACCTGAGAGTGAGATATCACACCTCTGGGTGAGGTGCAATACGTCTGTAGCAACCGAGCCCTCAGGGTGCTACAGTTCCATTTATCTTCAGCCTAGGTGACGTATTGCGATACAGGGCCGTGATTTTGGCTATAAAAGGGTCCCCTAGACCCCTACCCCAAGCTTTTTAAGAGAATCATATATGGCGTGCCAGGAGACTCTATGGAATGCTTTCTCAGCATCCAACGAGAGTATCTAATTACAAATTTTTAACTGCATCTAGCCCAGGAAATACTTTGTGCCTAGTAGCAGTGTCTGCTAGTGAGCGGATTATCCCGGCTGTTAAGCAAGCTGCACCACCTGTAGTTTAGACACTTAATTTTTTCAAAGGAAATGCTTCGGGACCATGGGATACTTAGTGAAGAGCATCAGGAGGCACCCCAAGGCATAGGGGCTGGGACTGGCAGTAGGATGCCTTGCGGTGGACAGCCGAGCTCGATCCTTATAAAAGCTTTTTAACTGCAGCAGCTTTAGTGGACGCTACTGGAGCTGGAATTACCGCGGCTGCTGGCATGAGACTTGCCCTCCAATAGATCCTTGTAAATGGATTTAAAGTGTATTCATTCAAATTAGAGAGACAATTTAAATTAAAAAGCTTAGAGCTGCCTCCACCACAGGGGGGCTCGCTCGACCCACCAGCGGACAGGCACCAGTATTGGGAGAGGGGGGCTGGCCGTCAGGGTTCACCGCGGCTCTGGCACAAACCCGGCGACACGGAGGTGGCACGGGCAGGAGCGGACTGGCCGTGTCGGCTTCTCACTTTTTGGATGTTAGAAGGGCATGACATGCCTATATCTGTGTCTCCCCCTCCTTTTACTCCTCCACCTCTTTTATTTTCGCATGACTATATGTACTTGTCACTTTTCCATGTGTTAGTTATGTCTTCTGAGCAGTTTGTCAGCTTTTGGACACCTTTGAAGGTGTTTTCTATGTGTTTCTATGTGTTTTTGTTTGCCTGCCATTGGTTTTAACGGTGTTCGAAGGTGTTCGACGAACAGTTCGACGAACAGTTCGGCGAACACACGGGTGTTCGACGAACCGAACCGAACTCAAACACTACGGGGGTGGCTCAACACTAATCCTGAGGGCAGACCCTACAATTGCAAAATATATATCTGATAGACCGTCTATCACTGCCAGACGGTCTAGAAATATCCATGACTTTCCGGTGCGGTCACATTATGAGGGTTCCAGTGGTTCCTTCTTGGATACGCTACCTAGGCGAAGGGGATGTGTTCCGTGTGGTCGGTGTGTGGCATGCCGTAATGTTGAAAGAAGCGATACTTTCTTTAAATCTGATGGATCAAAAACATATACAATTAATAAATACATTACCTGCACTACTAGGAATGTGGTATATTTTGCCACATGTCCGTGCGGATTGATTTATGTGGGTATGACAACCCGCCAATTTAAGGTACGCATTTGTGAACATGTGCTGAGGATCATTGCCGCCGCTGACCACGCGGATCTGTCCACCTTGAAGACGATACCGCGCCATTTTAGGGACCATCATAAATGTGACGCCTCATCACTGCTTATTAGGGGGATCGACTCTATTCTACCAAACATACAGGGTGGTAAGATGGGACAAAAACTTGCCCAGATTGAATCCCGCTGGATTTGGACCTTGAATACAGTACATCCAAACGGATTGAATGAGAACATCAGTTATGCCCCCTTCCTCTGATTGCCCATTATTGCTTGTAATATGTTCTGTATTGCCTTACTCAATTCTTCCGTCTACATTATGACACATGGTTGAACCTTGATTTTATAGTAGGACTTTTTATTGTATTTTAACTTTTATTTTTGTTTATGTTATGTAGGACCTTCATCTCTCTGTCCTTGATATGTACATCTCTCTCTTGTGTTGTCTGTTGCATTGGTGCTGTTGGACAATTCAACTCCAGTGGACATCTGCATAAGAAAAATGATGGCTCTTTAACCTCCTGATAGCAACTATCATCTGTTTTTCACTGTGTGGCACTTTTATATGGGGATGGATATAGATGCTGCACATATTTTTGTATACTTATATTTATATATTTCTATACTGTTTAAATTATACTGTGTATGCTGTAAAATATTGATGTAGATAGCATCTCTACTATATCTACCATTCTATATATCCACACATTGTTTGTTATTTTCCCTGCATTTGTGTTGTTCCGCTGGCTGCCATGTGTTATGCTGCACTTTATGTTCGCGATTGTCCTACAATGTGTGGGGGTCCCCGTGTGTGCAGCACATTATTGGGATTATCTCTGCTATATAGTGACTGCGTGCCCTGCAAGCATGCGTGCCACTGCTCCGTTGCGACTGCCGGCTTTCTGTGTCTATAGCGGAGCGTGACGTTGGGTCACCTTTGACCTGCCGTCACGTGCTGCGCGACGCGGACGCCGGCTGGTGTCTCAGTTGCTGTGGTTACGCATGCGTCACTTCCTGGTCACGTGCCACTCGTCATCATGTATCACGTGGTACGCTTGTGCACATGTGATGCGGATATCTCTAATCACTGCTATTTATCATCTGTGCCTAGCGCCGGTGGGCGCCTATAAATTCCTAAGGGATGTACTCATCGCCACACCCCCTGATGAAGGGTTAACCGAAACGCGCGTTGGGGCTGCTGCTCCACGCGTACAGCCTTCTGATTAGTGCCATCCTTCATGGTGCCCTGTCCTCCTGTCTCTATCTGATATTGTGGGTTTCTCTGGTATGTATATTACTATGTTTGGTAGTGGGACTTACAATCTAGGGGCACCTGATGATGTTGTGGCTTTGTTACTCAATACTGGAATATATTACTGTACATGTTCCTGCACAAATTTGTGATTATTTTACATAAAATGATTATTATGCTGTACTGCGTGTAGCCGGATTTATCTGGTTCACAGTAGTTATATTCTACATTTCCCCCCATGTCTGTTTTTTGTATGGCTTCTAATAATTGTTGATATTTTATATACGAAGCTATAGGCTTTATGATCGTTTTTCTTTTTTGTCTGTATTTCTGTTGATATTTGCGATTTAGCCTTTATCGTCCATAATTGGTAGTTTTTATTGCAATAATATTGTTATATACATATGACGCGCCCCCTGGGCCTGTGCTGTGCAGGGGGATACCCGGAGCCGGATCGCTGGGGGTTGTAGTTCTCCGTGGTGGTGACCCGGTCCGTGCCCAGGGCGGTCAAACCAGTGGCAGTCTATTGGTATTGTAATTGTCCGACTACGCCACCCGTGGATTGCGGTCAGTGGGGACCGCCGCTGCGCTGCAGACCGCTGAGGCTGATGTTGTTTGCGCAGCCGAGTATGGGATAACTCCCCACGGGAGAAGTATTGCCTCAGGGCAGCTAATGTGGATGATGGTGGTAATGGTGTGAGCGTCCCAGTACTAATGGTGCTGGTGCGGCGATGAAACACAGAGACGTGTGGTTGCAGTTTCCAATGCTTTACTCACAGTTCTTTACTGGTCCTAGTCACCTCGGTACCGGCGGTGACTGCCCAAGCCATGCTGCGTCCACCAGGCAAGGGGCTCGACCAACTCCCAGGCAATTCCAGAGCGTGGCACAGGACTCCCTTCCTTTTCTTTCTCTGGCCGTCCCCACCAGTGACCCACCTTTGTCCAGCTTCCTCGGGCCTTCTGTCGGCGAAACCTCTCTCCGGTTTCCCTGACCCTATATGGTATGCTTTCCTGGTGGATGTAGTGAGGGGTCGCACCAAGATGTGGTCACAACCTCCGGTTTTGGCTGAGGATTAGTCGCCTCCACCAATTTGGGTTCCGGTACCCTGCTCTGCCAACCCTTCACCCTGTATCTCCTGGGCATATGGGGTTCCTTCTGTCCTCGTGTCTCTGGGCCTTTCTCTGTGTTTCTGTTCCTTGCTTCCTTTCTTACTGTCCTTTATGTTCATTCTCCTTTCTCTCTCTCTCAGGCTCCAGCCTCCTGACAAGGCCTGCCTGCGGAGCAGAGCCCATGCAGAGGCTCTGCTTCCTGTCTTCTCCTCTCACTCTTGACTTCTTCTCTGCACTGCACTGAACACTGTTCTAAGATGGTGCCCACCTTTTATACCTCCTTCTGACACCCGAGCCCAGGTGACTAGCAACCAATGGGCTCCTACCTATGCCCAGAGACCCACCCCTATCTGCTCCTACACCACTGGGTTTTCCTCCCCCTCCCCACTCCAGCCAGGAACAGATGCTGTCGTGCCTGCACTTCTGTCTAGTGGGAGCACCGTTGAGCTGTCCCTCGGAAATGGGGTGTGTGTGGTGCATGCAGCTTACTGAGTCCTGGTCCACACTCCATCCTTACCCGGGAGTGGAATATCACACCTCTGGTTCGAGGTGCAATACCCCTGTAGCAGCCGAGCCCTCGGGGTGCTACATTCCCCCCTGGTAAATCACAGCACATCCTCGGGCTGGAAAAGAATAAAACAATTTAAAACATACAAATTTTTAGAATGCATTCGTATATAAGACATTTAACCAAAAACTCATCCCTTTATGGGAGGTACTCTTTTCTTTCCAACGTTACTGGTATAAACATTATAAGACTTTCTTCACACACACATAAAATACCATAAACTCTTTTAGCAGCATATGAAACTTTTTCAGTATAAGACATTCTTAAGTAAAACATTTTTTTTTTTTTTCAAAAACACATTCTTGAGTTCTGGCCGCGGTGCAACTTGCGACCAGGTGTTCTTTCTTCTTAGGGGAATGGCTGCTCTCAGTCCCCAGCCAGATTAGGAAAAAGGGATGGCTGTTCTTAGTCCCCAGCCAGATAAGGGATATAGGGGGTAACTTCTACACAGTTCTATATCAGTCCCAACGGGGACCACACTCCACTCAGTAACAGTTTCTATACCCTTACGGGTAACTATATACAGTTCCATTTACCGTTCACTAGTAACGGTGTCCTCCTGATGCTCCTTCCTTGTACTCTTCAGACCCGTCCGGGCCCTCAGGGTAGTCCATGTCTGGGCGGTACCGCAGTTCCTCCTCTGTTAGATGGTGGACATGGAGGGCATACAGTCCCTTTGCGCCCTTGTGTAGCAGGCCTTGCGACCGGGCCTGGAGAAGGTCGCTGTTAATGACGCCCGGGGTCAGAGGGTGCGACTTTGGGCCTGGGCGCGGGCTGGTGGCGGCAGTGACCAGGGATGGAGGGCTCGGCAGCAGGGCTTGTAGCGGGGTCTGGAGCAGGTCGGTGTTTGCAGCGCCCGGGATCGGCGGCTCCACCAGGGGGCCCGGGAGCAGGCTGACGCTGGCAGCGTCCGGGACAGGGAGACTCCTCTTACCTGCTCCCGCGACCGCTCCTGCATCACGCGTCTTCTCCTGGCGCTGGTCGGGGCCCGCGACGGCTCGGGCAATGCCGATGCTGGGCAGCTTGTTCTGCTGCCGGTCCACCATCTTGCTCTCCGTTCCTGGTGTCCTCCTCCCCCCTGGTGGACCGTGGCCTACCTTGCGTTGATCTTCCTCCGTAGGCCGCGGCTCCACAGTCGATCGTCGGGGTTGAGGACCTTGCGTCGCGCTCCTGTGACGTCAGCGTCGCTCCCTCTCCCTTCCAGGACCTTACGCAGCGTCAGTGCGTGGGGCGGAGCTTCGGATCTCACGCGCTTTCGGCGTCCACGCCCCTCTTCTTCCCGCGCGGCGTCCCGAAGATGGCGCCCGATGGCGGTAAAACGACTGCGGATGGCGGGAAGACGGCGGGAAACGACCCAAGATGGTGTCCGATGGCGGGAAACGGTCCAAGATGGCGTCTGATGGCGGGAATCGGCTCCGGATGGCGGGAAACGACTCCGGACGGCGGGAAACTTCGGGAAATGGCGGGAGACTTCTTTTCCAGGTACATGTACAATTTTCTTCAGGCACGCAATACCCGTTTGTGGCGGGTTAGTCTCGATCCTGACGACTACGCCAAAGTTGACGCGCCCCCTGGGCCTGTGCTGTGCAGGGGGATACCCGGAGCCAGATCGCTGGGGGTTGTAGTTCTTCGTGGCGGTGACCCGGTCCGTGCCCAGGGCGGTCAAACCAGTGGCAGTCTATTGGTATTGTAATTGTCCGACTACGCCACCCGTGGATTGCGGTCAGTGGGGACCGCCGCTGCGCTGCAGACCGCTGAGGCTGATGTTGTTTGCGCAGCCGAGTATGAGATAACTCCCCACGGGAGAAGTATTGCCTCAGGGCAGCTAATGTGGATGATGGTGGTAATGGTGTGAGCGTCCCAGTACTAATGGTGCTGGTGCGGCGATGAAACACAGAGACGTGTGGTTGCAGTTTCCAATGCTTTACTCACAGTTCTTTACTGGTCCTAGTCACCTCGGTACCGGCGGTGACTGTCCAAGCCGTGCTGCGTCCACCAGGCAAGGGGCTCGACCAACTCCCAGGCAATTCCAGAGCGTGGCACAGGACTCCCTTCCTTTTCTTTCTCTGGCCGTTCCAACCAGTGACCCACCTTTGTCCAGCTTCCTCGGGCCTTCTGTCGGCGAAACCTCTCTCCGGTTTCCCTGACCCTATATGGTATGCTTTCCTGGTGGATGTAGTGAGGGGTCGCACCAAGATGTGGTCACAACCTCCGGTTTTGGCTGAGGATTAGTCGCCTCCACCAATTTGGGTTCCGGTACCCTGCTGTGCCAACCCTTCACCCTGTATCTCCTGGGCATATGGGGTTCCTTCTGTCCTCGTGTCTCTGGGCCTTTCTCTGTGTTTCTGCTCCTTGCTTCCTTTCTTACTGTCCTTTATGTTCATTCTCCTTTCTCTCTCTCTCAGGCTCCAGCCTCCTGACAAGGCCTGCCTGCGGAGCAGAGCCCATGCAGAGGCTCTGCTTCCTGTCTTCTCCTCTCACTCTTGACTTCTTCTCTGCACTGCACTGAACACTGTTCTAAGATGGTGCCCACCTTTTATACCTCCTTCTGACACCCGAGCCCAGATGACTAGCAACCAATGGGCTCCTACCTATGCCCAGAGACCCACCCCTATCTGCTCCTACACCACTGGGTTTTCCTCCCCCTCCCCACTCCAGCCAGGAACAGATGCTGTCGTGCCTGCACTTCTGTCTAGTGGGAGCACCGTTGAGCTGTCCCTCGGAAATGGGGTGTGTGTGGTGCATGCAGCTTACTGAGTCCTGGTCCACACTCCATCCTTACCCGGGAGTGGAATATCACACCTCTGGTTCGAGGTGCAATACCCCTGTAGCAGCCGAGCCCTCGGGGTGCTACACATATAAATCCCAGTTAGGGTGTAATATACTACCTTTTCCATGAACTGTATTTGTATAGTTATAGGGTATGCAGTGAGTCCAACGGCTGACCAATTTTAGGAAAAATCCCACTAAGAATTTAAAGACACATAGAGCAGGGCCACAGTAACGACAAATTCCATTTAGAAAGGAGAGGGTCTGCTATACAGTTATAGGGTATGCAGTGAGTCCAATGGCTGACCAAATTTAGGAAAAACCCCACTAAGAAATTAAAGACACATAGAGCAGGGCCACAGTAACGACAAATTCCCATTAGAAATGAGAGAGTCTGCTATACAGTTATAGGGTATGCAGTGAGTTCATCGGCTGACCAATTTTAGGAGAAACCCCACTAAGAATTTAATGACACATAGAGGAGGGCCACAGTAACAAGGTACAACATGTTCCCATTGGAAAGGAGTGAGTCTGCTATACAGTTATAGGGTATGCAATGAGTCCAACGGCTGACTAATTTTAGGAAAAACCCCACTATCAGTTTAAAGAGACATAGAGCAGGGCCACAGTAATGACAAATTCCCATCAGAAAGGAGAGAGTCTCCCATAGTGTTGGCCTATGCAGTGAATGCAAGGGCTGCCAAAAATTTGGAGGCACTTCAATGCCCCTTGGAAGAGACGTGTAGGAGGGCCTCATAAAAAAATGTTCCCATTAGAAAGGAGCGGGCCTCCTATACTTGTAATGCCCATGCACTAAGTGTAAGGGCTGACAAACATTTACCCCTGTAAAAAAATTTTACGGGCATCATAAACACCCTTTAAAAAAATTATGTGGGTGTTGCATCACGGACCACGGTCACCTTGATGATATGGTGGTGGAGCATTAGGAGAAGGAGGAGGACAAGAGCAAATAGGCAAAATCAGGAAGCGTATACCCATGTGTGGGTGTGAAAAGGTGCATGGGAATACACCTCCCAAGAAAAGACACTGGATTTGAGTTTATGTTACGCTGCTATCATTCGGTGGTGTTGAGAAGTCTGGCCCAATCCAGCTCTTGTTCATTTTTATAAGAGTCAGCCTGTCAGCATTTTCAGTTGACAGGCAGATGCACTTATCAGTTATAATTCCACCAGCGGCGCTAAAAACCCGCTCTGATAAAACGCTGGCGGCAGGGCAGGCCAGGACCTCCAAGGCATAGAGAGCCAGTTCATTCCACGTATCCAGCTTGGATACCCAATAATTATAAGGCACAGCAGAATCACGGAGGACGTTGGTACGGTCGGCAAGGTACTCCCTCAGCATCATCCCAAACTTTGCACTCCTTGTGAGAGTACCCCGCGCATCAGGGCCTGTGCGATGGGAGGGTCTGAGAAAACTCTCCCAGAACTTTGACAGTGTTCCCCTGCCTCTGCTGGATCGAAGTTGTGTCTCTCTCGCCTGTACTCCTTGGTTGTCCAACAAAGTGTGCCCTCTGCCGCCAGCGTTTTCAGATGGTAATTTTTTTAATAGTTCCGCAACAAGGGCCTTCTGGTACAGCCCCATTTTTGTAGACCTGTCCGCCTCAGGAATAAGAAATATAAAGTTCTCCTTGTAGCGTGGGTCTAGAAGTGTCACCAACTAGTAATGACTGTCACCCAAAATTTTGAGAACACAAGGGTCATGGGAAAGGCAGAGTAACATAAACTCAGCCATGCGTGCCAGACTAGTAACAGGCAAGACTTCCGTGTCCTCACCAAGAGGATGACTGACCATGCTCTCCTCCTCCTCTCTGTCCTCCGGCCATCCACGCTGAACAGACGGTATGACAGCTGTGCAGGTAGTACCATCTATAGTGCATGAAACTAGCTCCTGTCCTTACTCCTCCTCCTCCTCTTCCTCATTGTCATCCAATCCATGTTGGGATGAGATGAGGCTTGGCTGCGTGTAATCACCCTGTATGGTTCCTTGCTCCATCTCATCGTGCTCCGCCTGCAATGCATTCTCTTTGATTGTGACCAGAGAGCGTTTCAGAAGACAGAGAAGCGAGATGATGACACTAATTATGGCGTCATCGCTGCTCACCATCTTGGTGGAGTCCTCAAAGTTTTGGAGGATGGTACATATGTCAGACATCCATGTTCACTCCTGAGGTCTTACGTGTGGAGTCTGAACTGAATACCGACGGCTTTGTTGATGCTGGTACTCAACAACTGCCCTCTTGTGCTCACAAATCCTTCCCAACATCAGCAGTGTAGAGTTCCAACGCGTGGGGACATCACACACAAGTCTGTGAGCCGGAAGCTGCAAAGGCTGCTGAAACACTGCAAGGGCGGCGGAAGATGTAGCTGACTTTCTAAAATGGGCACACAGGCGGCGTATTTTAACAAGCAGATCTGGCAGCTCCGGGTAGGATTTGAGAAACCGCTGAACCACGAGGTTAAGCACATGGGCCAGGCATGGTACGTGTGTGAGCTCGCCTCGCCTCAGAGCCGCCACCAGGTTCCGGCCATTGTCACACACAACCATGCCTGGCTGTAGGTTCAGCGGTGTGAGCCACAGATCTGCCTGCTCTTTCAGACCTGTCCATAACTCTTCAGCATTGTGCGGTTTGTCACCTAAGCATATTATCTTCAGCACAGCCTGTTGCCGCTTGGCCGAGGCAGTGCTGCAGTGCTTCCAGCTTGTGACTGATGTGGTCATTTCGGAGATGAAGGCTGAAGAGGAGGAGGAAGCTGAGGAGAATGAGGTGCTGGAGCTGTAGACCGCGGGGGCAACCCTGATTGACCTAGGGCCGGCAATCCTTGGCGTCGGGAGGACGTGTCCCGTCCTAAGGTTCAACTGGGTCCCGCCTTTCACTATGTTAACCCCGTGTGCCATCAGCGAGATGTACCGTCCCTGCCCACAATCACTTGTCCACGTGTCTGTGGTTAGGAGGACCTTCCCGGTAACTACGTTGTTGAGGGCACGGCTAATGTTTTGGGACCCGTGCTTGTGTAATGCAGGGACGGCACACCGGGAGAAATAGTGGCGGCTGGGGACCGAGTACCGAGGGACGGCCACCGCCATTAGGTTTAGGAATGCTTCCGTCTCCATGAGCCTAAAAGGCAACATTTCGAGCGCAAGCAGTCGTGAAATGTGAGAATTTAGTAGTGTGGCCTGTGGACCGTTGGCTGTATATTTGCACTTGCGTTCCAAGGACTGGGGTATGGACAACTGAACGCTGCACTGGGACAAGGACATGGACATGCTTCCTGATGCTGCTACTTGAGAGTGTGCAACGACAGGTGCAGGGCAGAAGGCGTCTTCGCATGCACCATGGACAGGGGATTGACTTGCATGCACAACAGCGGAAGAAGCAATGCTGCCACCTGCAGACACTGTTTCTGGATCCTGGGGTTCGGCCCACAAAGTCAGGTGCTTTTCTGCCATGTGCCTGATCATGCTGGTGGTGGTCAGGCTGGACGTTTTGCCACCCCTGCTGATGCTGGCCTGGCAGGCGGTGCAAATGGCCTTTTTGGGGTTATCAGCAGAGTCTTTAAAAAACAACTAGACTCGGGAAGAGCTAACAGTTGTACTGGCAACTTCCTTTGTGTTGGTGTTACGGGGAACGGTTTCCTGCTTTCTGTCTGCGGCCACCACACTGCTTCTTCCTTCCTGTTGGGGTGCTCTGCCTCCCTCCCCCTGTGTGCTGCTGTCCTCGTACTGCATGCCCTCCTGCGAGGTTGAGTCAGTGACTATATCATCCACCACCTCGTCTTCCACTTCCGCACCCTGGTCCTCCTCCTGACTTTCTGGCAATTGTGTCACATCATCGTCCACCTCTTGTGACACTTTCCCACCATCGCCTTTGTGTGACCGTGGCTGCTCAAATATTTGGGCATCGCTACACGCGATCTCCTCTTGCCCCGCTTCAAGTATGTGTCCTAAGAAAACTGAGTAAAAATACAATGGGGTAGGTGCATCAAAAGGCAATTTTACACAGGGCACTATTCAGTTTAAAGGGAATCTGTCAGTAAGATCTTCCTTCTAAGCGGGGGTTTTGGAGTCGGAGTTTGTGTCCATTTTGGTGGAATTGGAGTCGGTATAAAATGGACCGACGTCCTACTCCTAAAATATCTAATAAATTGCGTTCAGTAGTACAATGCAGGAGATTCTGTAAATCTTTTCATAAGTATTTGGGAAAGTTATGAAATGTTCTATAAATGTCCTATTCCTGATTGTAGAATCTCGGCTTTTAGTTGAGATGAATCTGTGCTGTGTTATGTTCTGCTACCAGAGCTAAGGAAAGAGAGGAGATCTGTCCCTACGATAGAACTCAGCTGAATCCCTACGATGTAACAGGGAACCTGATCCTGCGATCAGACCTGCTAAAGTCCTAAGCTAGTCTGTACGGAGACCTATAGATGTGGGGAAGGAATCCCTACAAGTACTAAGGACTGGGAGGAAAATGGGACACCTCCTAACAGAAATAGTAGCAGACAGACGAACAAACAAAATATATAGAACATAGAGGTCCGTAGACCAAGCAAACTAACAGAGTTAGATACAGAGCACAGGCTAGCTAGAAAGTAGTTATACAATGAAATCCAGCAAAGCCAGAAGGGCGGAGCAGGATTAAATAGGCCAACAAGGTTATGTGACCAGCAAAGGAAAAAACCTAAGAGCAAGGTTCTAACAGTACCCCCCCTTCTAAGAGGATCCTCCGGATCCCCTAGGACCAGGCTTATCAGGAAATCTCCTGTGAAACGCTCTGATAAGTCTGGACGCGGAAACATCATCTGACCTCACCCAAGAGTTATCCTCGGGTCCGAAACCTTTCCAGGCCACAAGATACTGCAAACTACCTCTATACCGTCTAGAGTTAAGGATGCGAGAAATTTCATATTCCCCGTCCTCCACCACCGGAGGAACAGAGGCAGAGGCGTCACCATCCGACACAACAGCTTTTTTTAACAGAGAGACATGAAATACCGGATTAATTCTCCAGGAGGTAGGAACCTCCAACCTAACAGCAGATTGGTTGACAACCTGAAGCACCTTAAAGGGCCCTACAAACTTGGGACCCAATTTCTTAGAAGGAATCCTCAACCGCAGATTCCTAGAGGACAACCAAACCATGTCACCAACAGCGAACAAAACCTCCTGTCATTTCCTATCAAAGTAGTCTTTAGATTTTCTGTTGGCCTCCTGAAGATTACCACGCACATCCGTCCAAACTCTCTCCAAATCACCGGAAAAATTCTCCTCCTCAGGCACGGCAGATCCCAACTTGGAGAATGACCCAAACGACGGATGTCTCCCAGAACAACAAAAAAAAGGCGAACAACCAGCAGAAGAAGATGTATGATTGTTCAGAGCAAATTCAGCAAGTGGCAGAAACTCAGACCACCCCTCTTGATTGTCTGCCACAAAACAACGCAAGAACTGCTCAACATCCTGGTTTTTCCTTTCTGTCTGGCCATTAGATTCAGGATGATATCCGGACGAGAACGACAAATGAACTCCCAACCTGTCACAAAAGGCACGCCAAAAACGAGCCACGAACTGAGGACCCCTATCAGAAACAATGTCAGTAGGAACGCCATGAAGTCTGACAATTTCCTTGACAAAGGCCTTAGCGAGAGTTTTAGCGCAGGGCAGTTTGACGAAGGGAACCAAGTGACACATCTTGCTAAAACGGTCCACGACCACCCAGGTGACAGTAAAATGTGTCCAAGGAGCACTGGGAACCTCCAAAGGACAAAGCAACCCCGCAGCAGGAGTATGTGAGGACTTAGATCTAGCACATATAGTACATTGACGCACCCACTTAATGACTTCCTTCTGCCATCCAGGCCACCAAAAACTGCGACCCACCAGTCTCTTGGTCTCAGAGATTCCGGGATGACCTGCCAACCGAGATTCGTGACACTCAACAAACAAATCTCTCCTAAAGGTCCCAGGCACAAACAACCTCCCATGAGGAGTGTTAGATGGGGCATTCTCCTGTGCTTTAAGAATCTCATCTTCCAAAACGGAGTCCAAAGCAGCTATCACAACACCTTCTTGTAAAATGTTCTCCTCTTTCTCAGCACCGACTATGGGAGAAAAACTGCGAGACAAGGCATCCGCCTTAACATTCTTAGTACCAGGGATGTAAGTAACGGAGAAATTAAACCGCGAGAAAAACAGTGCCCACCTAGCCTGACGGGCATTCAGGCGCTTGGCAGCATCAAGATATATCAGATTTTTATGATCCGTAAGAACCTGAACGGGAAATTCCGCACCTTCCAAGAAGTGGCGCCAGTGTTCAAATGCGAGTTTAATAGCCAATAATTCCCGATTACCAATATCGTAATTCAGTTCAGTCTCCGAAAAATTTTTTGAAAAAAAGGCACAGGGATGTAATCCATCCCCGTTATCCTGAGACAATACTGCGCCAACCCCCACAGAGGAAGCATCAACCTTAACCAAAAACGGCTTAGTCACATCAGGCTGCATAAGGATGGGAGCAGAGGTGAACCTCTCCTTGAGATACACAAAAGCTTCAATGGCCTCAGAAGACCACTGAACCGCATCAGCACCTTTCCAGGTGAGATCGGTCAGAGGTTTGACAATACTAGAAAAATTTTTTATGAATTTTCTGTAATAATTGGCGAAACCTAAAAACCTCTGTATCGATTTCAAACCAATAGGCCTAGGCCATTCCTGTACAGCTTGAACTTTAACCGGGTCCATCTCAAAACCTTCGCTGGAGATAATGTAACCCAAAAAACTAATTCTCTGGACAGCGAGCTCACATTTCTCCAGCTTAGCAAAAAGCGAATTGTCCATTAATAACTGTAATACCTCACGTACGCTCCGCCAATGAGACTCCAGATCCGGCGAATAAATCAAAATGTCATCCAAATACACAACCACATTTTTGCCGATCAAAGGTCTAAGGATGTCATTAATAAGATTCTGAAAAAATGCAGGAGCATTAGTAAGACCAAAAGGCATAACCAGATTCTCAAAATGACCCACAGGAGTGTTAAAAGCAGTCTTCCATTCGTCACCCTCCTTCATGCGCAACAGATTGTATGCCCCCTTAAGGTCAATTTTAGAGAACCACTTGGCCCCCATTAACTGGTTAAACAGATCAGGAATCAATGGCAGTGGGTAAGGATTGCGTACAGTAATTTTGTTAATCTCACGAAAATCCAGACAAGGACGTAAACCGCCGTCCTTTTTTTTTTACAAAAAAAAATCCAACCGCCACAGGAGACTTAGAGGGCCTAATGTGACCGGCGGCCAAACTTGTCTGTATGTATTCCTCCAAAGCCTTTCTCTCAGGAATAGTAAGGTTAAATAAACGACTTTTAGGAAGAGTCGCTCCAGGGACAAATTCAATAGAACAATCATAGTCTCTATGGGGAGGCAAAACCTGCGATTCCTTCTCAGAAAAAACTCTCCAAAAATCCTGAATAGGAACAGGCAATTCTCCCCTATCCAAAGCTGCAATACGCCCGTTACAACACTTGTCATAACATTTATGGCTCCAGGATTTAATTTCACTGGTAGACCAATCCAGTACAGGATTGTGAAATTTTAACCAGGGCAATCCCAATATTACTGGAGAAGGCAAGTTATTCAAAACTACCAAATCCAATTTCTCATGGTGAACACCATTAATAGTGAGAGGAAATTCACAGACCTTGAGAGTAATATTCTTCAAAGGGGAACCATCCACAGAAACCACAGCAATGGGGGATGATAAAGGCTCGGGTTTTAAATTGAGTCTTTCCAAGAATCCCCCATCAATTACATTCAGAGTAGACCCACAATCAACAAACACCCGAAATTCCATTAATTTTTCCTGAGCAATCGTGGAAGCAGCTAAAAATACACCCTTGGAATTTAAACAGGCAATACGGGCATGACTGACCATTTTTTTTTCTTTCTTCATACGAAGCTCACAGCCTTTAATCAAATGACCAGATTTTCCGCAATAGAAACACAAGCCTTCAGAAAATCTACGGTCTTTTTCTTGAGAGCGAGGTGCCACCGATCCAATCTCCATCGGTTCACCACTGTTAGTACACACATTCTCATAACCAGAAACTGACATAGCAGAGGATTTGCTCTCATTAACCCTTGCACGCAGTCTCCTATCCACCCGTATAGCTAATTGCATAGCCTGTTGCAAATCTTCAGGTGTAGGATAAGCAATTAGCAGGTCTTTAACCCTTTCATTGAGCCCAGCAAGAAATAGACTTTTCAGAGCAGAATCGTTCCACCCTGTTTGAGTAGACCAACGACGGAAATGAGTACAATATTTTTCCACATTACCTGATCCCTGTTTCAAACGTCTCAACTCAGTCTCAGCTGATGCGACACGGTCAGGATCATCATATAATAGTCCCAAAGCAGAAAAAAAACTATCCACTGATCTGAAGCATGTATCACTAGGTTGCAAAGAAAAGGCCCACTCCTGAGGCTCTTTGCGCAAAAGTGACATTATGAACCCTATGCGCTGGGATTCATCCCCAGAGGACTTGGGTCTCAAACGAAAATACAATAAGCAAGCATTTTTAAATGAAAAAAATTCTCGGTGTTCACCAAAAAATAAATCCGGCAAACATACCTTAGGCTCCAAGAAATGTGCTCCAGGACAGTTACTCACGTGCTGACGGAGCTCGGCCACCTCCAGAGAGAGTCCCTGCAGGTGTTTAGCCAAATCCTGAACCGACACCATGATGGAACAGAAAAATCTTTCCTTAGAGAATTTGCAGGCTGGACTTACTGTTATGTTCTGCTACCAGAGCTAAGGAAAGAGAGGAGATCTGTCCCTACGATAGAACTCAGCTGAATCCCTACAATGTAACAGGGAACCTGATCCTGCGATCAGACCTGCTAAAGTCCTAAGCTAGTCTGTACGGAGACCTATAGATGTGGGGAAGGAATCCCTACAAGTACTAAGGACTGGGAGGAAAATGGGACACCTCCTAACAGAAATAGTAGCAGACAGACGAACAAACAAAATATATAGAACATAGAGGTCCGTAGACCAAGCAAACTAACAGAGTTAGATACAGAGCACAGGCTAGCTAGAAAGTAGTTATACAATGAAGTCCAGCAAAGCCAGAAGGGCGGCGCAGGATTAAATAGGCCAACAAGGTCATGTGACCAACAAAGGAAAAAACCTAAGAGCAAGGTTCTAACATGCTGCACTTTATGTACATGCTCTGTAGTGAGGCTGTGCTGTGGAGATTTGGCTTACCAACTCCACAGTACTGCTGCTAAGCCATCTATATGGGCATGTAGGTCATAGAAAATGTAACAAAATTATAGAAAATTTTATAAAATGATACCATGATGCGATTCGATGTTTTATTTTGGAGAAATACACAATTTTCTTAATATGTAAATGAGCTGTTAATATCTATGGGCTGGACATATATCTCTCTGAGGGAGCTTAGTTTGAATGAAAGGTGGCAATACCAGTGTGAGATAAGTAATGACTGACAGCCTGAACTCCTAATCTACATGTGTAACACTGGTAACGCCCCCACGCAATTTCTCAGGGAGATGTATGTCTGACTCATAGATCTTAACAGCTAATTTACATATTAAGAAAAAAATGGATTCATTCTGACTCCATAACTAGTCTTCAAGTGTAGGGTGCTCTTGAGACATAGTTTATAGGTTGTCTCTATGTACCAGTACTCACAAGAAGAGATTTCATCAGATAGCTTCACTCGACTGCAGAGACATGTATGATTCCAAAAGGAGGCTTATTTTCAAGCTGATTTCTTGTAGTTATGCACAATTACAGTAGAAGCAGCAACATCTGTAACATCTACAGTAGGCAAAAAAATACTATTCTGAATCAGAGCTGCAACACATGAGGTTCTTAAGATGACAGACATACAGAGAATGAGGAAGAAAAAGGGAGTGCTTATTTACATCAGAGCTAGGGAGGTAGACTGTCATGCTAGGTATGGGAAGAACCCAGCGTCCGACGATGGGAAAAGGGGGAAAGCCTAGCAACTAGGAAAAGGGAGAGTGGAGTCCCCAATGCAGATCTAGCAACACCCTGACTACCCTATTATCCCTATATAGGTTCCACACCTATTGCCGAGCAGGATACCTTAGGCCTGGCTGACCCTAGAGCTAGGCCGTAGGTAGAGAGGGGGAGGGGTGAGTGCTAGTCAGCCCCATTGCAACTAAAGACAAACTAGGGAAACAGACAAGGGGATGCACTTAGCTTTGAGAAGACACCAGAGAGATAACGACTAGAATCCACAAAGGAACTACAAGGAGAATCTAGCCGACTGCTAGAATTCCAGACCTGAACAGAGGAATTAACTCTATCACCAGCAACTCTCTGGAGAAACTGAGTGTATTTAAAGATCCAGTAAGGGTGTGTCAATTAGTAGCAGAAGGTGGAGATCACCACTGGGTCATAGAGAGGGAGGGATGATGAAAGGATCAAGAAGGTGTCTGCAAGGCCAAGCACAGCGACCTTCTACAGCCAGATTCAGAATGTCTGTCTGTCAAACCTGACACACCCATAACACAGACAGGGAGAGTGGGAGGACAAAGTTCTAAAAGGCAAACATTATTGCACAGTAATGCAACAGCAACAATACAATGCTTTATGATTCCCAAGTTGTGAGACATGACAGAATTTCTCTGGAATGAGACATCAGATCGAAGATATCAGGGTATCATTTTCTTCAACTCTCCATGACCTGCACGTCCATATAGACAGCTTAGGAGGGTTGATCTTACTGACAAATTCCCTTTAAGGCCGGAGCTGGCGGTACCAGAGAGGAAATTAAATATTACACATACCTATTCAAATCAATGGGGTGGCTATGTAATGCCTGAGAGCACAGGTCATCCAGCTATAGAAATGTTCTTTGTAACCCTAGCCAAGAAGTCAGGAGCCTGAATAGTGGAGCTCCCTTTAATAACTCTAATAACTCCATAATATCCCATATACAAATAGGTTTTCTAAACTGCGATTATTTTATCATTTATGTCTCATACTTCAGACTTGCTATGTGTCATTGGAGATTTTACTGTTGGGTACCTCACCAATAACGCAAACATTTCCCATTTTATTCACAGTGCTAACTTATTGTGTCATGGTTTTTATGGTCAGAGGTGGTCCGAACAGTTGGGTCCCCACTTAGGAGTGATAAAATTGATAAATACCTGTGACGCTAGTCACTAATCATTGACAGGCCATGAGGCAGGGTAGTCAAACGTTCCAGGGTCAAATACCAAGAGAGTACGTAGTAAACTAAAGGGAAAAGACAAAGGTGAAATCAGGTCACGGTCTGAGGGTAGAATACCAGGAAGATAGCGGATCTGAGCAAAGCGGCTAGGCAAACAGATGGTCAGAACGAGGTCCAAGGTCAGGCAGCAATAGATCAATAAACAGAGCACAGAAATACAAAGCAAAACCACTGAGCAGATGCTACATCTAGCAGAGGTCTGGGACTGACAGACTCAGATAGGACAGCTGAGCTGTCCATCAAAACACAGACAACACAGCACGCCCCTGCACCAGATTGGACGACTGAGCTGTCCGTCACCGTGTCCAAGACACACTGAGTGTAGGAATCATGACAATACCATTTAATTTACTCGGCTACAAAATCTGTGTATATAAATATGTACATAAAGTTCTAAATCTTTCATAATCCGATTATCCTAACATCTGTGTAAAAGTTCTGATAACCAGCGTAAAAATAATTACAACTGTGTAATAGGCAACAAGTTTACAGAAGTATCAAGTTTTTATCTAATTTTAGAAATAAGCTCCACTGAGAGCTGGGCCGGAGTGGCATAAATGAAAACCTTTCTTAAAGATGAGGTGAATTGCTCTAGGTCTGTTCTGCAGAGCACTGATTCCCCGGTGCCCAGAAAATAGATGTACAGAGAACCAAAATAAAGATCTTAGCAGAAAGCCAGCAGGGAAGAGTGGAGAAGAAAGAACATTGAGCAACAATAAACGAATCTCAAACTAAAATCAATGCTGAAAACACACGAAAAGACAAAAAAAATAACTGAAAAGTCTGAGAATAGGAGATAAAATCCAGACCACCAAAGAGTGGATAAGATCATAAAGTTTGGATTTATGGGATTATCTCTTTACACAAATGTTAATTTGTGTTCTTCAGCAAGACTGATCAGCTTTCCCTTCATGTCCATACTAGTCACTACTTGTATTCCTGATTATAGGGAATCTGTCAATAAGATCCCAACCAAAGCGCATATTTGGGCATTCAAGTGTTTAAAATGTAAATCCATCAACACCTTTATATCTTTTATCTGTTGCTGTATTTTCAAGAATTTAGCATTTAAATTCATATGCAAATAAGGCATTAAGTGACAGAGCACTTCCTGAGCCTCTGCTTCCAAAGATTTTTTCCCCGCCCAGTACAATCCTCCTTAGCTTGATCGATAGCTTATTGCCTCTGTAACATCAGGTGTCAGACCAGAAAATGAGACAGTGAGCTGTCACTCAAGCGGCTGATGCTGTAGAGAAAACAACCTGGGGAGGCAAAGGCTCATTAAGCGCTCTGTCACACCCAGAGCACTTAACACATCATTTGAATATGAAGTAAAACACAAATTTTAATGCAATTGTAATTGATAATGCAGCAACAGATATAGTTTAGAAAGGTTTCAATAAATTTATATTTCAAAGACATGAATGCCCATATATGCGGTTTGCGGTTGATCTTACTGACATGCCTGTAAAGGAAATTTGTTGTAAAAAAATGACCTATTTGTTTAAATTAAATTTTATGTTGAATGTAAAAAATAAATGCATTTGGTAATGGGGATTTTTTCACATCAGAATCTTTATTAAAAATAAAAATTAGTAATTTTACAAATTTTACAATGGCCACACAGACTATTTTGGACTCATAATTCTTGTTCTTTTTAGGAAGTATTTACAGCAGTTTCCTTATCATCAGAGGCAAGAGCAAGTTACAGTGAATGATAACACCTCAGTGCACAGCTGATAACACAGAATCCACCATCACAATAAGCAATGTCTCGCTGACCATGCTCCTCCTCACTTAATTATGGCCTTAACAAACGCTCATTAGATGTTTCAATACAAGTGATATGGTCCTAGTCTGTTCATTGCGGCTTATGTACATGTGATTTTCCTGAAACTGGAAGTTAGTGTCTAAAAAGTCCCAGTGGTCAGTATGCAAAATTGCAAGTTTTCTCAGTTTTATATGATAGGTCAGGTGACCGAGAGACTGATGGCGTGGGTAGAGAGAGGAAGAGACGAGGACGTTTGCGCGGGAAAGCGGAGCTGAGTCCTGCTCAGCAGAGCAGTTTGAGAGGGTCCAGGCTTCTGGCTCCAGGACTGGGAGCAAGATCCGAGTGCAGTGGACCGGAGGAGTCAAGCCGACTAGAGAAGAGACGCAGGGTCAGTGGAGCCGGGCAAGTGAGGTGCCGTGTTATGGACTAGGGGCTCAGCGGGTAAAACCGGAGATCGCCCGCTGCCGCCAGAAGACGGAGCATTGTTTGGGCGGGGAAGCCTGAATAAATCAACACCGGCCTCAGCTGGCAACTGCCTCGTGGAGGAAAAGAGTCAGCTAAGTGTAAGAACTGTCGATTACAACCGGTTCGACTCTGCTATATCTAGTTAAACTCTGAACTGTCAGTTAAATACTTTTACCTGCTACTTCCCTTGTTTTCCCCCATATTTTCCCCTGATACTCCCTGCGTGTAGATTTACCCTGTTATTATAAACTTCCCCTGTTTATTAACCCTGTATTGGCTGCTCTGTGTTTCTGTGTCGCTGCATCTAAAGTACCCGTGTTACATACATCAGTGTTGAGAATACTTCTTAGGGTTTATACACACTTCAGTATTTGGTCAGTATTTTGCATCAGTGTTTGTAAGCCAAAATCAGGAGTGGAGCTTATAGAGAAAAACTATCATTGAAAGATTGACCCCAGTTCTGTGTTTTGGAGACACTCCTGGTTTTGGCATACAAATACTGATGAAATACTGATCAAAAATACTGATGTGTGAATAAAGTCTTACATAGTAACGTTGTCCCGTGTTTCCTTTTGATGTCAACCAAGTTTTTATAAAGGTTTAAAGGTTTATATAAAGACAGCCAAAGCTTCCCCACAAAAAAACACACCGTGACCTTGTGCCCCTTTCCTTATAGCCAGGATACTTATATTCTGGAGTGCCCAGATCATCTATCTCCATTCAGTATTCTTACATCAAGCATACTCATTTCTCTTACTAGTACCTATATTCTATATCCAGTTTAACATATTTATTCCCCCTCACCCACCCAGTATATGAGCATCCAAATCTGCTCTTCCATGCTGGGCTACTCAGAAAAGTCACCATCTGGAGACCTTCTCTTCATAGTTGTTTGGTAGATCTGGTGCTAATGCACCAAGCTGGCAGACAGCCACAAGCCACACATCATGGACCCGTGAACCACATGTGGCTCCCAACCCAAAGGTTGGGGATCCCTGCTTTACAGTAATCCTGGGTGCCTGCTCTATATGTCCTCATCCTCTGTGCACAGTACTCTGTGGGTGCTCCTCCTGTTAGGATGTTTTAAATTCACCGATTATTTGTTTGTAAGGAAGTGAAGTAACTCATATAACAGGAATGTGCTGTGAAGCATAAGTGAATGGATGCTGTCATCTAGGGATCAGAGATACTAGAGGTAGGAACCAAAAATAACATAAGAACCGAAAGGAGGAAGACTGGACTGGGGGAAGGGAGAAGCTAGATACACAGAGGCACATGTGATCTGCTGTGACGCATCAAGAAAATATAGAAGCCACAGGCACCAGGTCCGGAGCTCAGTCCTCACTCGGACTTGTAACAAGTCACATGTGGAACAAGGCCTGTACTGGCTTACAGCCAAACTCTAGAGAAGAGTGGTTGGAAACTCATAGCTATCATTGGTAGTGGATGAGCTGAGGGGTGCAGAGCCTTCCCGGAGGATAAGAAATTTGGGTTACTGAGGTTAAAGGGACGGGACCTCGATCGTGTGAGCGGAAGACCTGGTTAAAGGGACGGGACTTTGATCGTGTCAGCGGAAGACCTGGTTAAAGGAATGGGACCTCGATCATGTCAGCGGATGGCCTGGGTAAAGGGACGGGACCATGATCAAGTCAGTGGAGAAGGACGTGAGCTGTCTCTTTGGAATTGAGGACATAGGTCAGTGACAGGAGGAACTGTCTGCAGCCTACAGTGAGGGACTTGCAGCCCAGCAGGAGTACGTACTGAAGCTCCTGTTAGGGCCTGGAGCAGTAACGGCTATCAGAAGCTACAGCAGCCAAGAGAAGGCCTCTACGGAATCAGTTTGGACTGGGATGGTTGGCAGACCGCTGTATCCTTGATATTATTGCTCTGTTGCTATAGTTCAGAAATGAGTTTATGCTCTACACTGCTCAAAAAAATAAAGGGAACACTCAAATAACACATCCTAGATCTGAATGAATGAAATATTCTCATTGAATACATTGAATGTGCTGACAACAAAATCACACAAAAATCAGCAATGGAAATCAAGTTTATTAACCAATGGAGGCCTGGATTTGGAGTCACTCCCAAAATTAAAGTGGAAAAACACACTACAGACTGATCCAACTTTGTTTAATGTCCTTAAAACAAGTCAAAATGAGGCTCCGTATTGTGTGTGGCCTCCATGTGCCTGTATGACCTCCCTACAACGCCTGGGCATGCTCCTGATGAGGTTGAGGATGGTCTCCTGTGGGATCTCCTCCCAGACCTGGACTAAAGTGTTACGGATCTGGGTGGTGGAACCTCTGTGCTGCGGTGCAAGGAGGGACCAGAGGGGCGTAACTAGGTATCAACTCGGACTGACCAAGGTCGCACGGCGACTCAATCGACTCCGTGAACCAGGGAAAGACCGAGCAGAGGGACCAGGTGCTACTCTGGACCAGTCCTTGTATGAGAGCAGGTGTCTCCCACGGGTCAGAAGGCAGGGACTGACCGGTGTAGCAGATGAGCACGGCAGGCAGGCTGACGGGTGATCCGGGAAGACGGACTAGCAGACACCACGGGTAGCTGGCAGGAGCCTCCAGGTAGGCTGGCTGGTAGGCACAGCAGGTAACTGGTATATTCTCCGGGTAGGCAGGCAAGCCTGGCCCATAGACAGACTGGCGGGTTAGGACCGTAGGCAGACCGTCGGGCTGGAGAGTGTACTTGGCAGGCGGACACAGGTAGACAGGCTGGCGGACTGGACTGGTAGTCAGGCTGGCAGCGAGACCTGAAGGCTGAAGCAGATTTTAGAACACAGAGCTACAACCTTGCACGGGCACCTCCATTTTGGAGGAGGTGCCTTTTATAAGAGAGGTCCTCCGGCCATTGGCCGGGGACTCCTTAGGACGTCGCGTGCGGCCCCTTTAAGAGGGAGGGAGCGCGCGCTCCCTAAGCACAGTGCTCGGGAAGCTGTGCGCGCCGGCAGCAGCAGGAGGGCTGGAGGATGCCAGGACCGGAGCGCGGCGGTAAGGGAGACGGCGTCTCTGCCTATCAGGGGGCAGAGACGCCGATGGAGAGAGACATGATGTCCCAGATGTGCTCAATCAGATTCAGGTCTGGGGAACGGACGGGCAAGTCCATAGCTTCAATGCCTTCATCTTGCTGGAAGTGCTGACACACCCCAGCACCAGCATATGGTCTCACAAGGGGTCTGAGGATCTCATCTCAGTACCTAATGGCATTCAGGCTACCTCTGGCGAGCACATGGAGGGCTGTGCGGCCCTCCAAAGAAATGGATTTAACGTTTTGGAATGGTCCAGCCAGAGTCCAGACCTTAATCCAATTGAAAATCTGAGGGTGACATGAAGAGGGCGCTGTACACAGAAGATGCCCTTACAATTTGACAGATTTGGATCACCACTACTGCAAGGAAGAGTGGGCAAAGATTGCCATTTCTACACTCCCTGACAGAAGTTATGTCGCTTACCAATGTTATGTAAATAAAAACTTGGAACCTGATGTTAAATTCATCCATTGGTTTTATAAATTATTCTTTTGAAAGTTGAAACCCTCCCAAATTTGGTTTAGGTTAAGAAAATAAATTGGCATCAATGCTGAAATATTGATCATTTAATGAACACAGAATGGTCAGATTTTGGCAAGACAAAAGTTTTGTCGCCCACAGAAAGTAATGTGATATTCAAACAAATAATTATCTTAAAATACAAATATATGTTGCATAACATTGGTGAATGAAGTTGTGGTGCTATTAGAGTCATATTTAATATTTTGGGTGACTTCCATGAGCTTGAAGGACTGCATCCATGCGGTTCAACAATGTTTAATACAATTTATTAATGAAGTCATCAGGAATAGCAGAGAATGCAGTCTTACATGCCTCCCAGAGTTCATCTAGATTCTTTGGTTTTGTCTTCCAAGCTTCCTCTTTCATCCTACCCCAAACATGCTCTTTGATGTTCATGTCTGGTGACTGGGCTGGCCAGTCCTTGAGCACCTTGATCTTTTTTGCCTGGAGGAACTTTGTTGTAGAGATGGATGTATGAGATGGAGCACCATCCTGCTGCAGAATTTGACCCCTTTTATGATTTGGAATGTAAGAGGTAGCTAATACTTATTGATATTATAGGCTATTGATATTGCCTTTCACCTTGAAAATGTTTGGCACACCCCCATACTAAATGTAACCCCAGACCATGATCTTTCCACCACCAAATTTAACTGTTTTCTATGTGTATTTTGGATCCATACGGGCTTCAGTAGGTCTCCTGCAGTATTTGCGGCAGCTGTGGTGTAATTCTACTGAAGATTCATCAGAGAAATCCACCTTCTGCCACTTTTCCAGCGTCCATCTGTTTAGCAGGCTGTGTGACTTTGCAAATGCCACACAGTTTTTTATTTGCCTTTTGTTTAGTGCTGGCTTCTGGGCACTGATTCGACCATGGAGGCCATTTCGAGACAGAATCCTACAAACTGTTCTAGTTCAGTGGTCCCCAACCTTTTTTGCACCAGGGACCGGCTTGAAGCAAGATCATTTTTCCATGGCCCAGCAAGGAGGGGGTGGGGTGGGCGGGGCTTTGGTCATATGGGGGCGGGGTAATGGAGGGATTTGGAGTTTAGTGCATAGTTATCATATAGTGTAGACCAGGTCCCCGCCAGGAGCTATGCCAGGAGCCCCACATAATGTGCTGTGCCAGGAGCCGCATCACTGAGGCCCCATCACGCCCTGCAGCAGGACAGGGAAGCTGTCCTGACAGCTGCTGTTCAGCTGCATTTACTTCATCCCAGGGGCGGACACAGACTGTAGTGGGCCCCTGTGCAAGAAATTTTTGGGGGCCCCCCCCCGCCCTTCATAAGGCAACAAAGTTATGTAAACATAACCCCCCCATGTGCATCTCTCACCCCCCCATGTGCAGCTCACCCCCGTGCATCTCTCATCCCCCTCCGTGCATCTCTCATCCCCCTCCGTGCATCTCTCATCCCCCTCCGTGCATCTCTCATCCACCCCCCGTGCATCTCTCATCCCCTCCGTGCATCTCTCATCCCCTCCGTGCATCTCTCATCCCCCCCGTGCATCTCTCACCCCCCGTGCATCTCTCACCCCCCCGTGCATCTCTCATCCACCCCCCGTGCATCTCTCATCCCCCCCGTGCATCTCTCACCCCCCCCGTGCATCTCTCATCCACCCCCCGTGCATCTCTCATCCCCCCCGTGCATCTCTCACCCCCCCCGTGCATCTCTCACCCCCCCGTGCATCTCTCATCTCTCCCCTCCCTCCCATGTGCATCTCTCATCTCTCCCCTCCCCCCATGTGCATCTCTCATCTCTCCCCTCCCTCCCATGTGCATCTCTCATCTCTCCCCTCCCCCCCATGTGGATCTCTCATCTCTCCCCTCCCCCATGTGCATCTCTCATCTCTCCCCTCCCCCCCATGTGGATCTCTCATCTCTCCCCTCCCCCATGTGCATCTCTCATCTCTCCCCTCCCCCCCATGTGGATCTCTCATCTCTCCCCTCCCCCATGTGCATCTCTCATCTCTCCCCTCCCCCCATGTGCATCTCCCATTCCCCCCACTCCTAGTTAATTGTATTTAAAAAAAAATAAAACTTGTTATACTTACCCCCATGCGATCCCTGCAGAATCCTGGCGCTCGTCCAAATCGCTGACACCAGGTTCTCCTGACTTCCGGCCATGTGACGGCGCCGTCACATGACCGTAAGTCAGGGGAATCATGAAGGTGCTGCCGCAGCAGCGCAGCGCTAAGATGTCCCGGACCCGGCGCTTAGCATGCGGCCGGGGGCCCCATGAGGAGAGAGACGCACAAGAGGGGGGCTCCGAGGGGGCTCCTACCGGCCGGGCCCCATACTGGAGTCAGGGCAGTCATGCCCTGATGGCGGCCCTGCTGGAGGCTGGAGGGGCCCCCTCTCCCCGCGGACCGGCTGAAAAACCCCAACGGCCCGGTCCTGGTCCGCGGACCGGCGGTTGGGGACCTCTGTTCTAGTTGACACAGGGACTTGAGGTGACCAGGCTTGTTGGAGCTCTGCTGCAGTGGAAGAGGGGCTTGCTTTGGATTTTCTAACCAACAAACGGTCCTCCTGAGCAGTTGTCTTGCGGGGTCTGCCAGACCTGGGCTTGTCAAACACATCTCCAGTCTCTTCAAATCTTTTTTTATTCTTTGTACTTGACGCTGAGACACATTAAAGGTGCCAGCCACCTCTGCAGTGGATATGGTCTTCAGCCTCTTGATAATCAAGGCTTTGATCGCAGGGTGGATTTTTGGTATGTTGTCAGAGCTCAAGTTGCAGTTCAAGTGAAGGTCTGGGGTGCTGGGTTTCTTTTTATACACACCCACTAATTAACCGATCATTTACTGAGCACTGGTGAGGATGTAAACTAGGATTGGGTGCATTATATGACCAGGCGACAAAACTTTTGTCTTGCCAAAATCTGACCATTCTATGTTCATTAAATGATCAATATTTCAGCATTGATGCCAATGTATTTTCTTTACCTAAACCAAATTTGGGAGGGTTTCAGCTTTCAAAAGAGTAATTTAGAAAACCAATGGATGAATTTAACGTCAGGTTATAAGCTTTTATTTACATAACATGGATAAGCGACATAACTTCTGTCAGGGAGTGTAGATGTGCCATGCTGATAGTCTCCTACCCAAAAGGACTGAATGCTGTCATAAATTCAAAGGTTAATTCAGCAAAGTTTTAGTATATGAGATTTAGTTTAATTTATGCAACCACATTATTTTAGTTCTTTCTTTTTCTATTTCCCTCTGAAAAAAAATTCAGTTTGTTTTTCAACTGAATTGTACAGATTATGGGTGACATTAAAGGGATTGTCTGGTCAAATACCCTCCATTTCCGGGTCTGAAACCGGCGAATCCCCGCTGCGCAGAGTGCGTGCGCTGGGGGGATTCATAAGTCTGCAGTCACACAGAGTGACTGTAGACTTATCGGTTTTGACCAGACAACCCTTTTAAAGGTAAAAATAAATTCTGAACTGATTCTTCTTGGTATGATTTTTTTACGTGACAAAAACCTGACATTTTATCCGGTGAGTGTAGACTTTTTGTATCCACTGTACTTTTCCTAAATGTTAGAAATGGCGCTATATAGTGGCAAATGCTAATCAGCGTTGATCCTGCCTGTGTATGAGCTCAGCTACAAAAAAGTTGGGACAACTCTGACTTGCTGTAAATTACTGAAGTAGTTAATCTCTCGGCACAAAGTGATACAGTTGTCAATTAGTTGCATTTGTAATTGATCTTGAAAAATTTTGATGGGTTGATAGGGCCATTTTAAGTTCTGAGAGTAAAAGCCCTACAGTGAAGCAAGACATGAATCAGCAAATGCTTCCCTGAATGGATGTGGCATCCCAAGTGCCATCCTCTGGAATACTTCTTAATTTCTATATATTTCCATTCTCCGCTGAACTCGCAGAGAAGGAACCTCATTAAAAGGCAGCACAATCTCGCCGCAGGAAAGATATGCAAATTATTTTTCGTTATCTTAATTCCTGCAGGGAGATCAACAAAGGACCCCCACTCCTATCTGTTATGGAGGCGCACGTCTTCAGTATAAATGAAATCATTATGCATTCAGTTACTCTCAAATCCTGATCATTTACATTTCGACTGATGATTTATGAGTCCTGCTTAATGGTGACAGGTATCACAAAGTTCCGCAGCTGTGAACCTTTCCGGATGCTTTTCAGACCTGCATATTTTCTGCTGCTATATTACACAAGCAAGAGGTAATTTTTATATCCAATTACGTAGCCGATGGCTGTGTGGCAGGTGTTTCTGGAGAATATTTCATTTTATTCTGGTTGAATATTCTTTGTTTCTTTAGGGAACTTTTTTTTTGTTGCAAGAAATAGCAATAAATTTCAGTGGCCCTGAAGCAGCAATATGACAAATGTGCAAAGTATATAGCAATTCAGAATGTATTGTCTGATATCCACAGCAAAAGTACACCGTGTGATTACTGGCTCATTAAAATAGCAATTTATAGTGACCAATTCATTAAAACATTTGTAATGGAACCAAAAAAGCCTTCTGGGAACAGAAACTATGAATTATTTCCAGCTACGAGTACAGTAAATCAGCGACATGTACAGAGCAAACTTAGCTGCTCATTGTGAATATTACAAATTTACAAAGAATTCCATATGTACAGTATATTCACATTTTTTCTGTTTCTACGGGAAGAAGATTGCCAGGGCTCAATCATGGAGCAGTATGATTGACAGGTTCTGTATTGGGTCTGAAAATCAGCCCCGGCATTTGAAAGCACACAGTACCATGCTGCCCCTCTCCATACTCCATTACAAATATGGCCCTGCTTGACATTGGAAAAAATACAAATTTACTGTAAATTAAAGGAATTCCAGAATGCACACTAGTGTAAGGATCGTTGAACAGCGGCGGTCGCGTTCCTACACCTGAAGACACCAATCACGTTATGTAAAGTCTTATGTGAATTGTGTCTTGCGTAAATATTGTGTAATGCATAGCGTGTAGTATGTGTAGTTGACTATAGGGTAAGTTGAGAGTTAATAGTTGGGACTAGCCCACAGTGGGAGGGAATAGTCTTAGGGAGAGTGACGTCTTCCTGTTAGGAAGGGGGACAGGGTCTGGAGTGCAGAGTGAGCAGTGCCTTTTACGTGGGTGACCCTAGATGAGCGAAAACCAAAGAGAAAAGATAGCGAGATCCTGAAGATAAGTGACTAAGAGAGACAGGGTGGCCTTCTGGAGAAGGGTTCTAGGAGAGGACATCTAGCCATGAGTCCTTGGGCTTGTAACGCTCAGAGGTAACGAGCCTAAAGAGAACTGAGTCTGGGGGACTAGTGAAGGGTCACAAACAGATGTTCCAGGGTGCCAGTAGAGGAAGAAATAGGACGCAGAACCGCTGAACTAGTAGAGGAGACTTGAACAGTACTGTAGCGTTAAAGCTGGGTTATGGCAAAGTACGGACTAACAGTAGACATAAATACCAATGGAGCGTATTGCTAAGGAAGGATACTGTGTGGAAAATGCTTCATGTTGCAAAATAAACATCCATAAGACTTTGTACCCTCGTATATAACTCTTAAGTTGCCGGTTAGTAAAAAGTTTATACTTGAATGGTGGTCTCCCTCATTGAACTGTGAAACATCTGTCTGGTCCTGGTAAACCAGCACCATCTGTTACATGAGGCCTATGACTCGCCCCCTGGGCCGTGGGGCACTCGGCACCGGGCTTCAGTGTGATGATGGGGATAGTAGTGGCAACCCGGTCCGTGGCTCAGGGTGGTCAGACCAGTGGTAGTCTACTATGTTTTGCAGTGTCCGACTACGCCACCCGTGGATTGCGGTCAGGGCTAACCGCCGCTGCAGTGCAGACCGCTGAGGCTGGTGTTGTGGGTGCAGCAGGGAATAGTACGACTCCCCACGGGAGGAGTGTAGCCTCAGGGCAGCGAGGAGTAGATGGTGGGGGTGATGGTGCAGGGAGTCCCAGTACCGTTAGTGCTGGCGAAGTAAGAAGCACAAAGACAACGTGTTGCAGTCCAGGGTCTTTTACTCACAGTTCGTATACTCCAAGCCACTTCTGTATAGGTAGTGACTGCCCAAGCCGTGCTGCGTCCACCAGGTGAGGGGCTCGGTCAACTCCCAGGTAATTCAGGAGCACGGCACAGGACCCCCTTCTGTCCTCTCTCTGGCTCGTGCCCCACCAGTGACCAAACTGTCACTGTCCAGCTGCCGCGGATTTATGCGGGCAAACGTGGGCCCCGTTTCCAGCTATCCTATATGGTGCCTTCCTAGCAGGTTTAGCGAGGGGTCGCACCAATATATGATCACGACCTCCGGTTCTTGGCTGAGGATTATTTGCCTCCACCAACTTGGGATCAGGTACCCTTTCCTTGCCTGACCCGTCACCCGTAATTTCCTGGGTCCTTAGGGTCCCTTCTTCCTTCGTGTTCCTGGGCCTTTCTCTTCGGTTCCTTTCTCTTTCTGTTCTGTTCCTTTCCTTCTCTCCTTATCGCCCGGCCGGTGTCCTAGGCCTGGCTCTGGAGCAGAACTCCAGCGGAGCCTCTGCTCCCCTCCTCCTCCACTCTCACTTGCTCCTCACAGACTGAACTTCTCTCCTCTCTTCTCTCTTCTCTCTTAGAACTAAGATGGTGCCCACCTTATATACCTCCTCCTCTGTGTCTGAGCCCAGGTGACCTGTAACCAATGAGCTCCTTCCTATGCCCAGGAACCAGCCCCTATCTGCTCCCACATCACTAGGGTCCCCCCCCCCCTCCCCACTCCAGCCAGGGACATAGTCGTGCCTGCATACTAATGGGAGCACCGTAGAGCTGTCTTCCGGAAATGAGGAGGGTATATGTGTGCAGGTAACTGAGCCCTGGTCCATACTCCATCCTTACCCGGGAGTGGAATACCACACCTCTGATTGAGGTGCAATACCCCTGTAGCGGCCAAACCCTCGGGGCGCTACACCTACATGGGCGCAATGCCCTCTCAGTACAAGTCCACACACACTGAGCAAGGACCTCCACTTTCATGTAATGTGCCGGGGGTCCTAATGAGTGCCTCACCCGTGGCTACCACCATGAGGCACATTACACTAGGACTCTATTCTACTGATTAAAAGGCCATTCCAGGGCAACCAGTTACAATGTCAAAATTGAGCATGTGTGACATGCAGAAGTAGTGCTGTTGCAGAGTATGACATGCAGAAGTAGTGCTGTTGCTTTAAAAGCATTCAGCAACTATTAGAAGTAACACAAGCACACATGAGACAGGAAGTGTTGTGCTCCAGAAGCATCCAGCAACCAGAGGGGTTAACAGTCACAGGAGAAGGGGAGTGTTTTAGCAGAGCCCAAGGGGGATTGTGGGGAAGTTGTATACTGTCTGGCTGGAGCAGAAGAGAAAGGTGGTGTTTGTGTGTTATGCGTCTAACAGAAGCGCCCCTGCAAGTGAAAAGGATTCAAGTCAGGAATGAAGCTAAGCACAGATCAGGTAGAGTTCCTGAACTAGCAGTGCAGAGTATTTTCAAGCAGAAAGATAAGGACTGTAAGAAATGGTGTCACAGGGATTATCTCCCTCAGCAAACCCTCCCCTCCTCCATCTCACTGTGTTGTAAAGAATGCTGGGTTCATTAATGTGCTTTTGCATCAGAACTGTGCTGTCCTGTACTACTGGGAAGACTGTGAACTGCTGTGCTGCTAAGGAAACCACTGTTTGTCACTGGAGCCTGTTGCTCATAAGACTTAACTTGCACTGGCTGTGCGGCTTCTTATTAAATGATACTGTTCTACCATTTATGAGGACTCTTGCGTCTGGTCAGCGAGTGAAACAACCTACGTGTCTGTGTCTGAGGGTCAATACCCCTGTTTGTCTGAGAGAAGCTGCAGCACATAGTCTATGGTCGCCCTGAGTAACGGTTTCCCCAGGATTCCAAAGATTCATGTAACCTGTCTCGCCCCTA
The DNA here is from genome assembly GCF_046119375.1 of Phyllobates terribilis. Taxonomy (NCBI): domain Eukaryota; kingdom Metazoa; phylum Chordata; class Amphibia; order Anura; family Dendrobatidae; genus Phyllobates; species Phyllobates terribilis. The sequence goes on along the minus strand of NW_027362769.1, from coordinate 214,822,112 downwards.
TCTGAACCTAGCATTGTGCGTGTAACACATGGCATGACCTGTGCAGTGGCTGGGATAGAACCAGGACTGAACATTGGGAGTTGAGAAGCTACGCAGCTTAAATGGAAGACAAGGAGCTACCAATGTAGATGTCTATGTGTCACCCTGGCCTGGATGCCACAAGTGTAATTAAAGCTGTGTCTGAGAGCAAGGGGGAGGTTCTCTAGTCAGGGGAACATTAGCATGCAGTACCTCCTGTCTCAGGCCAGTAGGGGGAGCAGGCTGCCCCTATAAAAGCTGGTGCTGGGAGCAGGGTTAGAGAGAACTTGATGGCCTGTCTCAGCACTGAGACTTGTCCCAGAGCAGAGCAGGGACAGACAGTTGCACTGCACCTAAGAGGAAGTGTGGCAGGAGGAGAGCCACAAGCCAGAGACAAGAGGCGAAGCAAGCCTGTCTTGGCAGATAAGAGACTGACTTTACCAGACTTTGGTGTCTGAGGCTGGGAGGATTCTACATCCTCTAGCAGAGAACCAGTCCACAAGGGACTGTATATTCCTTGGCCTAAGAAGCCTGGAGGCCCTGCCACAACCGAAGGGACCAGTAAAGCCGTACAAGGCTGGGAGCAGAAAGGAACCCACGTCGCAGGCCATACAGGCGAGAATACACGGAAAGCTCGGAAACATGGGCTGTTACCCTATAACGAGGAGATAGCCAGAAGGAGCGCAGAAAGCACGGTAGGCCTACACCCTCACCCTGACCAGGGCCAATTTCCCCGTTGCTCTCAGACATCCAGGTCCCCTCCTAGCTGGGACTGTTTATGGGTCAGTTTACCTGTTTCAGTAAAGACCCTGGACTGCAACCTATTGTCTGTGTGCTCCTTCGCGCCTCCAGCACTACCGGTACTGGGACTCTCACCACCATTACTCCCACGATCCATTATACTGCCCTGGGGCCGCACTCTTCCCGTGGGGAGTCACACTACCCTAGCTGCACACCTCATCAGCCCCAGCGGTCTGCATGCAGCGGCGGTTCCTAATAACCGCAATCCACGGGTGGCGTAGTCGGACATTATCAGCAGAACGTAGCAGACTACCATTGGCCTGACCACCCTGAGCCACGGAACCGGGTCGCCACTACTACACCCATAGTCTCCCTATTGCCCGGATCCGAGTGCCCCACGGCCCAGGGGGCGAGTCAGCTTTGGCGTAGTCGGCAGGATTTCGTGCCCGCAACCATCGGGTACTGCGTGCCTGAAAAAGACTTTTGTAACTTACCTGTGGCGAAGTTTCCCGCCATCCGGAGTCGTTTCCCGCCATCCGGAGCCGATTCCCGCCATCAGACGCCATCTTGGACCGTTTCCCGCCGTCTTCTGCCGTCTTCACGCCATCCGCAGCTGTTTCCCGCCATCGGACGCCATCTTCAGGACGCCGCGCGGGAAGAAGAGGGGCGTGGACTCCGAAAGCGCGCGAGACCCGAAGCTCCGCCCCACGCACCGACGCTGCGCAAGGTCCTGGAAGGGAGAGAGAGCGACGCTGACGTCATCAGGACGCGACGCAAGGTCCTCGTCCAGAGCAGCAGCAGCGGAGCCGCGGCCTACAGAAGAGGATCCTCGGAAGGTAGGCCACGCTTAAATAGGGGGGAGGAAGATGTCGGACACAGAGGCGCCCACTACCACCAGCGCAGCTGCAGCAGCGGTGATGCCCTTTTCCCTGCCCTACATCCCTGGAGCGGCCTGGCTGCCCAAATACTCAGGGGAGCCCCATGCCCTAACTGACTTCAAGGAAAGGCTATACAGTTTGTTCCACGTTTACCCCCTGACAGAGGAACAGAAGGTCAGCATATTAACAGGGCAGTTAACTGGCGCAGCCCAGAGGGAGGTAAAATCATGGCCCACTGAGGAGAAAAGAACTGTGAAGGGTATTCTGGCCCGGCTGCGGGGTACCTTTGACACACGTACCTCCGCTGAAATTAAAATGAGGTTCTATGGATGTAAGCAGCGGGCACAGGACAGCATCAGAGACTATGCTCTAAATCTGCAGGAAGCCTTGAGGGCTATTCAACAAACTGACCCTGGCAGTGTGCAGGAAACGGATAAGCTGCTAACAGAACAATTCATAGAAGGTCTGCTGTCTAGCGCCCACAGGGCCCAACTGCGTCTCATGTTCTTTCAGAACCCCGACCTGACCTTTGCCCAATTTAAGGACAGGGCCATAAGGGTGCTCCGTGAATCTGCAACCAGTGGCGCTATAAACCCCCGGCGCCCTACTCTCACCTACTACCAGGAGGCGGTGCCCTCCTCTATGGACCCCGTGGGGGCTGATGCACAGGCCCTGAACCAAGCCCCGTCGAAAGACCAGCACCACCAAGTCCAGGAGCTGACCAGGAGCGTCGCGGCGTTGACCAGGACCGTGCAGGCGTTGCAAGTGGACCCGTCAAGACCCATCGAGCTGGCTTCAAGTCCGGACGATGTCCCGTGGCGTCGACAGAGGAGGATCCCGTCGTTCCGAGGGAGGCCCACAGACCGCTACGCAGAGGATGGACAGCCCATTTGCCGTCGATGCAACCAGCCCGGACACATTTCCAGGTACTGTAATTTAAACGGGTCCAACCTGGGGCAGAGGGCCAACCCCCAGGCATAAGATCACCAGGCCCTTACAATTGGCGTAATAAGTACGTTGGGGGGCGCCCGGTTTTACCCGTGGTGCTGGACGGTATCCCCATGAGCGCCTTGCTGGATACTGGGTCACAAGTAACCACTATCCCTTATGTACTTTTTAAGCAGTATTGGACTGATGCTGATATCACGCGGTATCCAGACAGTAACTTGAGCATCATCGCCAGTAATGGCTTACCCGTGCCGCAGATGGGGTTCAAGGAGATGACCATTAAAATTGGTAAAGTTGAACTGCCGGCACAGGGAGTGATTATTGTGGACATTGACCGTCGTGAAAGTCACCCTAAAATAACTGTGGGTACTAACGTAATTGAAAATTGTCTTTCAGAGGTAATTGTAATCTTACAACAGGTGGCGGTGAATGCTAGTTCCATCCAACAGAGAATCCTCAACAAGGAGATAAAAGCCCTGATGAGACGGCAGCAGGTAGAACTGTCTGGTGGTGAGATCGGTAGCGTAAGACTGAGTGACCCATTCCCCATTTCCATGCCTCCCAAAAGTGAAATGATGATCTGGTGTCGGACTGCAATCGGGTTGAGAGATAGAGACTACCAAGCCATGGTAGAACCCGTGTACTCAGACAGCAGGCCCACCATTTTGACAGCCCGGGGGGTGGTTGATGTCCGTCATGGGAGGGTGCCCGTCCGCATCCTCAACATTGGGGAGAGGGAGGTACACTTACCCAGGTACGCTACACTCGCCAAACTGTTTGTTGTCGAACACAAAGCTATCAGGGCCGTGGAACCCTTGCCTCCATCTCCACAGGCGGAGGGTAATGTCTCCCAGAAACAAAAGGAGGACTGGTGCCAGAAACTCCATGTGGGTGCTGACTCCACTCCCCTGCACCAAAAACAAGGAGTCTACCGGGTGGTACAGGAATACGAGAGAGTCTTTAGTAAGCACCCGCTAGACTTCGGCAGAGTAAAGGGGATAGAACACCACATCCCAACAGGGAGCCACCCACCAATAAAAGAGAGGCACAGATCTGTACCCCCTGCACATTATCAGAACGCAAAGGGCATGCTAAGAGAGATGAAAGAAGCTGGGGCCATTAGAGGCAGCTGTAGCCCCTGGGCAGCCCCCTTGGTTCTGGTCAAAAAGAAAGACGGCACCATGAGAATGTGCATGGACTATAGACAAATCAACCGTATCACCCACAAAGACGCATATCCGCTGCCTAGAATAGAGGAGTCTTTAGCCGCACTAAAATCAGCTAACTTCTTTTCTACTTTCGACCTTACTAGCGGATACTGGCAGGTTCCTGTGGCAGAGGCTGACAAGGAGAAGACCGCCTTCACCACCCCGATGGGACTGAGTGAGTTCAACTGTATGCCTTTCGGGCTCTGCAACGCACCAGGGTCCTTCCAGCCGCTGCTGGAATGCTGTCTAGGGCACCGAAACTTCGAGACGGTCCTCCTTTACCTGGACGACGTGATCGTCTATTCGAAAACCTACGAGGACCATCTAAAGCACCTGGCTGAGGTGTTCGAAGCCCTGGCAGGCTACGGCCTGAAGGTGGAACCATCAAAGTGTCACCTGCTGAAACCAAAGGTCCAGTACCTAGGGCACGTGGTAAGCGCGGAAGGAGTGGCCCCCGACCCTGACAAGGTCACGGCAATCAAGAGCTGGCCAAGCCCCTCGAACATCAAAGAGGTGAGACAGTTTCTCGGGTTGGTAGGCTACTACCGAAGATTCATCCCCGGGTTCACCAAGATGGCAGCTCCTATGCAGGTCCTCCTGATCGGACAGTCTAAGTCCAGGAGCCAAAAACCGCCCTTCAAGTGGGATAAACCGGAAGAGGAGTCCTTCCGCCAGCTAAAGATGGCCCTCACAGGGGACGAGATCCTGGCCTACCCTGATTATGGCCAGCCTTTCATTCTCCACACAGATGTCAGTAATGTGGGACTGGGAGCCGTACTGTCCCAAAACCAACAGGGCAGAGAAAGGGTGATCGCATACGCCAGTCGGAAGCTGAGGCCCACCGAGAGGAACCCGGAGAATTACAGCTCCTTCAAGCTAGAATTCTTGGCGGTGGTGTGGGCCGTGACGGAACGCTTCAAGCATTACCTGGCCTCCGCAAAGTTCACCGTGTACACGGACAACAACCCGTTGACACACCTGGACAATGCAAGACTGGGTGCCCTAGAACAGCGGTGGATGGCCCGTCTCTCCAACTATGACTTCGTGATCAAATACCGGGCCGGCAAAACCAATGCCAACGCTGACGCCCTATCGAGGATGCCTCACTTACCTGAAGGTGTTGAAGACCCAGAAGAGCTGGAGGAGGTAGAACTCCCCGCGTTTCACCGGTATGGAGCCGCTCAATACTCCCACCACGTGAAGGAGGAGGATCTAACAACCGTGATGATCAATCCCCTACCTCACCACAGCTGGGCCGAGACCCAAGATAGTGACCCTGCCATCCGCCTGGTGAAAGATCTGTTGACCCAGGAAGACGCCCGCTTAGATCCAGATGCCCCAGAGGAAGCCAAGCAGCTATGGAAAGAGAAGAGCAAGCTGTTCCTCTACGAAGGCAAGTTGTGCAGAAGGATTGTTGTAATGCATACGCCCGGGCTGAGCGGCGTGTGCGTGTGATTCCACTGGACCATGCCGGAGAGTGAATGCCTGGAGGGGCGTAACTAGGTATTCACCCGATCCGACCAGGGTCGCACGACGGCATACGACGCCAGTGCACCAAGGAGGAACCGAGCAGAGGAACCAGGTGCTACTCCAGGACAGACCCCGGACACGACTGTTGACCCACACAGGGGAATACAGGAACAGACTGGTTAAGCTGGCACACAGACTGGTGGGAATAGGCAGGCACGACTGGTATGCAGGCAGGCGGGTATGCAGGCAGGGGGGTACAGGCAAGCACGGCTAGAGTGCAGACAGGAAGGCACTAGCAGGTAGGAACACAGGCGGGATAGGACCCAGTACACACTGGGACTCTGGAACAGAACCACAGATGTGGCGGACAAACACAGCAGAGTGAGGCTGCCCAGAGAGGTGAGCGAGAGCAGGGCAGGACGAGACCGCCCGGAGCGGTGAGCGAGAGCAGAGCAGGACGAGACCGCCCGGAGCGGTGAGCGAGAGCAGAGCAGGACGAGACCGCCCGGAGCAGTGAGCGAGAGCAGAGCAGGACGAGACCGCCTGGAGCGGTGAGCAAGAGCAGAGCAGGACGAGACCGCCTGGAGCGGTGAGCAAGAGCAGAGCAGGACGAGACCGCCTGGAGTGGTGAGCAAGAGCAGAGCAGGACGAGACCGCCTGGAGCGGTGAGCAAGAGCAGAGCAGGACGAGACCGCCTGGAGCGGTGAGCAAGAGCAGAGCAGGACGAGACCGTCTGGAGCGGTGAGCAAGAGCAGAGCAGGACGAGGTCGCCTGGAGCGGTGAGCAAGAGCAGAGCAGGACGAGACCGCCTGGAGCGGTGAGCAAGAGCAGAGCAGGGCGAGACCGCCAGGAGCGGTGAACAAGAGTAGAGCAAGACTGCCAGAGCAGTGAGCAAAAGGATAAGAGCGGAGCGAGACTGCCGGAGAAGTGAGCAAAAGGGTCAGAGCGGAGCAAGGCTGCTGGAGCAGTAAGCAAAAGGGTCAGAGCGGAGCAAGGCTGCCGGAGCAGCGAGCAAAAGGGTCAGATCGGAGCAAGGCTGCCGGAGCAGCGAGCAAAAGGGTCAGAGCGGAGCAAGGCTGCCGGAGCAGTGAGCAAGGCAGAGCAGGCTAGAACCGCCGGAGCGGTGAGCAAGGCAGAGCAGGGGGGACAGGGCTCTGTTCACACGGAACAGACAGGAAGGGAAAGGCAGAGCCAGATACCCACAGGGTACTTGCAGAGAAGTAGCGAGTGGACCACAAACTCACAAACGGGAGTACAGAGACAACAAGCAGGAGTTAGGTACGAGTTCAGACTCTGCAGAAAAAGGAAAGGAATGGACATAGAGAAAAAACAGGTAAAAGATAGGAGAGAGTTCAGACTGGAACTGAGTGTACGGAGGAGACCGACACTGCAGCGGGATACAGGAGCGGGTCTGGGAATACGGCCCCCAGAGAGGCGGGACGAACAGGCAAGGAGCGTGTTCAGACAGGACAGACAAGATACAAGAGCGGGTCTAGGTAATCAGCCCCTAGAAGGCGGGAGGAACAGGCTAGGAGCGTGTTCAGACAGGACAGACAAGATACAGGAGCGGGTCTAGGTAATCGGACCCTAGAAGGCGGGAGGAACAGGCTAGGAGCGTGTTCAGACAGGCCTGGAAATACAGCCTCCAGGATAGGCAGACAAGAGAACACAGAACGGGACCTGGCACCTTCAGAGTGAAAGCACACACTGAATGAAACACAATGCTCAGGCAGGGATTGATTGGGGCAGCTGGCTTAAATACCAGGTGACAGACAGCAATAGGCTGAGGACGCACAAGGGGTGTGACCCACAGCAGGTACAAAAAGCAGGAAATGATCGGGCGCCGCCCTTAAGCAGCAGAAACAGACACAAACAGACAGCATGGAGGGAAGCCAGAGAGACATTCTGGACTGGAGATCAAGTGCGTGCTCTTGCACAGTGGGAGATGGACCACTATGCAAGGACGCCGCCTGGTATGTTATAGTACCCCCCCCTTTACGCCCCCTCTTCTTCAGGCCTGCCAGAATCTTCCGCAGGGAGTTCGAGGGCCAATCCTTCACTTCAAGGAGATCACTTCCACTGTCCACAGGAAAAACTGGTCTCATCTGGTTAGCTAGGATGCTACCTCCTATCCAGCCATCCTCAGCAACAGACGAAACGGGTGGAGTACCAGGAACAGCACACAAGGAAGTCTCTCTCCACATATTTTCAGGTGGCACCCCAGAGGGTACAGGAGACAACTGGAAGTCCTCCACCGGGTTGGAGGGGAGCAGAGACTTGGGGGTAATCTCTGCTTCGAGGTACATCTTGTCAAACTCACAGGAAGAAATAGACGGGTTATCAGGTACAGGGTGAGAAAAAGTCACTGTCTCTTTGTTATCTGGTGGTACCCCGGAGTAGTCAGGAAACAACTGGAGGTCCTCTGCCGGGTCAGAAGAGTGCAGAGGCTCGGGGAAAACATCTGCTTCAGAGTACACTAGGTCGGACTCACTGGACGAAGCAGGCGAGGTATCGGGTGCCGAGTATAGGAAAGTCTCTGTCCATACACCACCAGGTGGCACCCCGAGGGGTTCTGGAGACAACTGGAGGTCCTCCGCCTGGTCGGAGGGGTGTAGAGACTCGGGAGTAACCTCTGCTTCGGAGTACACTAGGTGGGACTCACTGGACGAAGCGAGCAAGGTATCAGGTACAGAGTATAGGAGAGTCTCTGTCCTTTCGCTACCAGGTAGCACCCCGAAGGGCTCAGGAGACAACTGGAGGTCCTCCGCCAGGTCGGAGGGGTGAAGAGACTCATGGGTAACCGCTGCTTCGGAGAACACTAGGTCGGACTCACTGGACGAAGCGGGCGAGGTATCAGGTGCAGGGTATAGGGAAGTCTCTCTCCAATTGTCCTCAAGTGGTATCCCGGGGGATTCAGGAGGCAACAGGGGGTCCTCCGGTGTGAATTCTGGGTGGGCAGCAGTCTCTTCGGACAGGAGAACTGGTGCACTACCCACGCACATTACCCGTTGAGGCTTCTCCGGGATACAGGGAGATGAAGCTTCAGTAGGGACTTCAAGGTTGGGGTCAGGAGGTCTCAGGGTGGACAGATCCTGGCGTGACGGCTTGCCTCTACGTCTAGCACGTCTGGACTGCCTCTTGAGGTTGGGAGAAGTATTCCGGAGAGCGTAGTCATCCTGTGTGGAGTCTGGATGGGCAGTAGTCTCTTCGGGCAGGAGGACTAGTGCGCTACCCACACACATTACCCGTCGGGGCTGCTCCAGGATATTGGGAAGCGAAGCTTCAGCAGGGGCTTCAGGGTTAGGGTCCTCGAAGACCATACGAAAGGCCACCAGTAAGGCCTGCAGGTCAAGGACGACAGGATCCCATGCTTCCCATAGGGGAGTGACCCATTTCAAGGCATCACCCGCTAGGTAGTCAATCATAAAGGCCACTTTAGCCCAATCGGAAGGAAAATAGAGAGGGTAGGCCTTGAAGTGTAGCATGCATTGCTCCACAAATGCAAGACTTTGTTTTGGATCCCCAAAGTACCGTGGCGGAGCCGCAGGAACGAGTGCAGAAAGATCCATCTGGACGGGTGCGTACTTCGCCTGGAACTCAGCTAAAGAAAAAAAAAATTTTTATTTATTTTTAATGCACGTATTCACTGGAAAACGTCTCAGAGAGCGAAGGCCGTGGGGCTCAATGGGAACCATGGCCTGAGCATGCTGTAATGCACACGCCCGGGCTGAGCGGCGTGTGCGTGTGATTCCACTGGACCGTGCCGGAGAGTGAATGCCTGGAGGGGCGTAACTAGGTATTCACCCGATCCGACCAGGGTCGCACGACGGCATACCACGCCAGTGCACCAAGGAGGAACCGAGCAGAGGGACCAGGTGCTACTCCAGGACAGACCCCGGACACGACTGTTGACCCACACAGGGGAATACAGGAACAGACTGGTTAGGCTGGCACACAAACTGGTGGGAATAGGCAGGCACGACTGGTATGCAGGCAGGCGGGTATGCAGGCAGGGGGGTACAGGCAAGCACGGCTAGAGTGCAGACAGGAAGGCACTAGCAGGTAGGAACACAGGCGGGATAGGACCCAGTACACACTGGGACTCTGGAACAGAACCACAGATGTGGCGGACAAACACAGCAGAGTGAGGCCGCCCAGAGAGGTGAGCGAGAGCAGGGCAGGACGAGACCGCCCGGAGCGGTGAGCGAGAGCAGAGCAGGACGAGACCGCCCGGAGCGGTGAGCGAGAGCAGAGCAGGACGAGACCGCCCGGAGCGGTGAGCAAGAGCAGAGCAGGACGAGACCGCCTGGAGCGGTGAGCAAGAGCAGAGCAGGACGAGACCGCCTGGAGCGGTGAGCAAGAGCAGAACAGGACGAGACCGCCTGGAGCAGTGAGCAAGAGCAGAGGAGGACGAGACCGCCTGGAGCGGTGAGCAAGAGCAGAGCAGGACGAGACCGCCTGGAGTGGTGAGCAAGAGCAGAGCAGGACGAGACCGCCTGGAGCGGTGAGCAAGAGCAGAGCAGGACGAGACCGCCTGGAGCGGTGAGCAAGAGCAGAGCAGGACGAGGCCGCCTGGAGCGGTGAGCAAGAGCAGAGCAGGACGAGACCGCCTGGAGCGGTGAGCAAGAGCAGAGCAGGACGAGACCGCCAGGAGCGGTGAGCAAGAGTAGAGCAGGACGAGGCCGCCTGGAGCGGTGAGCAAGAGTAGAGCAAGACTGCCAGAGCAGTGAGCAAAAGGATAAGAGCGGAGCGAGACTGCCGGAGCAGTGAGCAAAAGGGTCAGAGCGGAGCAAGGCTGGCGGAGCAGTGAGCAAAAGGGTCAGAGCGGAGCAAGGCTGCCGGAGCAGCGAGCAAAAGGGTCAGAGCGGAGCAAGGCTGCCGGAGCAGCGAGCAAAAGGGTCAGAGCGGAGCAAGGCTGCCAGAGCAGCGAGCAAAAGGGTCAGAGCGGAGCAAGGCTGCCGGAGCAGTGAGCAAGGCAGAGCAGGCTAGAACCGCCGGAGCGGTGAGCAAGGCAGAGCAGGGGGGACAGGGCTCTGTTCACACGGAACAGACAGGAAGGGAAAGGCAGAGCCAGATACCCACAGGGTACTTGCAGAGAAGTAGCGAGTGGACCACAAACTCACAAACGGGAGTACAGAGACAACAAGCAGGAGTTAGGTACGAGTTCAGACTCTGCAGAAAAAGGAAAGGAACGGACATAGAGAAAAAACAGGTAAAAGATAGGAGAGAGTTCAGACTGGAACTGAGTGTACGGAGGAGACCGACACTGCAGCGGGATACAGGAGCGGGTCTGGGAATACGGCCCCCAGAGAGGCGGGACGAACAGGCAAGGAGCGTGTTCAGACAGGACAGACAAGATACAAGAGCGGGTCTAGGTAATCGGCCCCTAGAAGGCGGGAGGAACAGGCTAGGAGCGTGTTCAGACAGGACAGACAAGATACAGGAGCGGGTCTAGGTAATCGGACCCTAGAAGGCGGGAGGAACAGGCTAGGAGCGTGTTCAGACAGGCCTGGAAATACAGCCTCCAGGATAGGCAGACAAGAGAACACAGAACGGGACCTGGCACCTTCAGAGTGAAAGCACACACTGAATGAAACACAATGCTCAGGCAGGGATTGATTGGGGCAGCTGGCTTAAATACCAGGTGACAGACAGCAATAGGCTGAGGACGCACAAGGGGTGTGACCCACAGCAGGTACAAAAAGCAGGAAGTGATCGGGCGCCGCCCTTAAGCAGCAGAAACAGACACAAACAGAGAGCATGGAGGGAAGCCAGAGAGACATTCTGGACTGGAGATCAAGTGCGCGCTCTTGCACAGTGGGAGATGGACCACTATGCAAGGACGCCGCCAGGTATGTTACAATTGTCAACCACCGGACGCACGAGCTGACCTGGCAAGTCGTGGTCCCAAAGCGAGATGCAGCTATGGTCCTGGGGGCTTACCATGACAGAGCGGGACACTTCGGTTGGAAGAAACTGGAGTTCCTACTAAGAGGAAGGTTCTTTTGGGTCGGCATGAGAGGAGCTGTAGAAAAGTGGTGCAGAGACTGTGGCCCTTGTCACCTGAGGAGGAAGGACCGCACCAGCCAGAAGACACCCTTGAGGCCCATCGTCACCACGCAGCCTCTTGAGCTGGTAGCTCTGGACCATGTCAAATTGGCTCCCAGCCGGTCAGGATACATCTATGCCCTGACAATCGTGGACCACTATTCCCGTTTTCTAGTGGTGGTCCCGGTAAAGGACTTGACAGCCCAAACAGCGGCCAGAGCCTTCCAGCAATACTTCTGCCGTCCACACGGGTATCCGGAACAGGTCCTGACAGACCAGGGTCCAGCGTTCGAGGCTGAAATCTTCCAGGAGTTCTGCAACCTCTATGGCTGTAAGAAGATTCGTACAACGCCTTACCATCCACAAACCAACGGGATGTGTGAGAAGATGAACAATATAGTTATCGATCTCCTGGAGACGTTGCCCCTGGAGGAACGCAGCCTGTGGCCAGAAAAACTGCCGGACCTGATAGACTTATACAATCATATCCCGGTGAACGCTACCAACTGCACCCCGGCTTACCTGATGCGAGCTAGACCAGGTAAGCTGCCCGTAGACCTGGAGATGGGAGTCCTAATACCTGAGGACACCTCCCCGGATGCGGACTGGGATACGGAAAGGCAACTGCAGTACAAGAAGGTACAGGAGAGTGTGGAGAAGAGCCTGGCCCAGGTGAGAGAAAGGCAAGAAAAACTCTTCAATCAACACGCCCCTGCTGGTCCCCTAGAACCTGGTGAGCAAGTCCTAAAGCGAAAAAGAAGGCTACATAAGTTGGACGACCAGTGGGAAAGGGAACCCTACACCGTACTGCAGTCTGACCACGACAACCCAAAGGTGTGCGTAATCACCAAGGACGGAGGAGAAACCACTAGTGTCGTCTCCAGAGACCACCTCAAAAGGTGCCCCGAGCAACTCCATAGTGCAGAAGAGGATCAGAGTGACCTTGAACCCGCAGAGGACAAGGAAGAAATGATCAGCACCGTTCTCGGAGAGTTCCCTCAATCCTGGACTCGCATAAATGATGCCATAGTGGTACCTGTCCTGCATTTCCTGCAACCGGCACAGCAACAACCAACACCAGAGCCGGAAGGTGAAGAGGAGCAAGCGGTTCCAGAGGCAGAAGAGCCTGTACCAGCAGCCCAGGAGAGTCAACCCTCTGCTGACAGTGAGCCTGCCATGCCTGCGGTAAGCCAAAGGACCCGCAGACAGCTGCCTGCCCTACCTGTACACCCAGCTGGTAGCTGTACCCCTAACGCTAGTGGGGAAAGCCAGGTTGGTCCACCACCAGACAGTGGGCTATGTAGGTCAACCAGGAGCACAAAGGGGCAGATACTCGCTCGCTGGAGAATATAGAGCGCGCAAAAATTGTAAATAACCCTGTTACCAAATGTTGAATTGTTTGCAAAGTTACATGCATGTTTGGTAATTCTGTGTTTCAGTTTCTTGCAGCTACCGTAAGGACTCAAAGGTTATGGACTTTTTATAACCAGGACCTTGTATGGACTGCGTTCGGAGCCTAACCCAGGAATGAACTAAGACTGTGAAGGACTTGGGGTAGGACAGACCCCCACCTGGTTAAGGCTCCCCGTTGTGCTGGTGATATGGACACCCGATCACAGGCCACACTGTGACCTTAAGAACTCAATTTGTGCGTCGTCTGTCTATTAATGTTTTATTGTTATGCATATTGTCTTTGTTTACTGTTTAGTCCCGGAGTACTAAATTTCACTAGGGGGGAATGTGTCTCCCTGGCCTGGATGCCACAAGTGTAATTAAAGCTGTGTCTGAGAGCAAGGGGGAGGTTCTCTAGTCAGGGGACCATTAGCATGCAGTACCTCCTGTCTCAGGCCAGTAGGGGGAGCAGGCTGCCCCTATAAAAGCTGGTGCTGGGAGCAGGGTTAGAGAGAACTTGATGGCCTGTCTCAGCACTGAGACTTGTCCCAGGGCAGAGCAGGGACAGACAGTTGCACTGCACCTAAGAGGAAGTGTGGCAGGAGGAGAGCCACAAGCCAGAGACAAGAGGCGAAGCAAGCCTGTCTTGGCAGATAAGAGACTGACTTTTCCAGACTTTGGTGTCTGAGGCTGGGAGGATTCTACATCCTCCAGCAGAGAACCAGTCCGCAAGGGACTGTATATTCCTTGGCCTAAGAAGCCTGGAGGCCCTGCCACAACCGAAGGGACCAGTAAAGCCGTACAAGGCTGGGAGCAGAAAGGAACCCACGTCGCAGGCCATACAGGCGAGAATACACGGAAAGCTCGGAAACGTGGGCTGTTACCCTATAACGAGGAGATAGCCAGAAGGAGCGCAGAAAGCACGGTAGGCCTACACCCTCACCCTGACCAGGGCCAATTTCCCCATTGCTCTCAGACATCCAGGTCCCCTCCTAGCTGGGACTGTTTATGGGTCAGTTTACCTGTTTCAGTAAAGACCCTGGACTGCAACCTATTGTCTGTTTGCTCCTTCGCGCCTCCAGCACTACCGGTACTGGGACTCTCACCACCATCACTCCCACGATCCATTATACTGCCCTGGGGCCGCACTCTTCCCGTGGGGAGTCACACTACCCTAGCTGCACACCTCATCAGCCCCAGCGGTCTGCATGCAGCGGCGGTTCCTAATAACCGCAATCTACGGGTGGCGTAGTCGGACATTATCAGCAGAACGTAGCAGGCTACCATTGGCCTGACCACCCTGAGCCACGGAACCGGGTCGCCACTACTACCCCCATCGTCTCCCTATTGCCCGGATCCGAGTGCCCCACGGCCCACGGGGCGAGTCATAGAATCATAGAATCATAGAATGGTAGAGTTGGAAGGGACCTCCTGGGTCATCTGGTCCAACCCCCTGCTCAAAGCAGGATTCACTAGATCATCTCAGACAGATGTCTGTCCAGCCTCTGTTTGAAGACGTCCATTGAAGGGGAACTCACCACCTCTCGTGGCAGCCTGTTCCACTCATTAATCACCCTAACTGTCAAAAAGTTTTTTCTAATATCTAATCTGTGTCTCCTCCCATTTAGTTTCATCCCATTGCTTCTAGTCTTTCCTTGTGCAAATGAGAATAAAGATGATCCTTCTACAATGTGACAGCCCTTGACATATTTGTAGACAGCTATTAAGTCTCCTCTCAGTCTTCTTTTTTGCAAGCTAAACATTCCCAAATCCTGCAACCGTTCCTCATAGGACATGGTTTGCAGACCAGTCACCATTCTGGTCGCTCTTCTCTGAACTTGCTCCAGTTTGTCTAAGTCTTTTTTAAAATGTGGTGCCCAAAACTGTACACAGTATTCCAGATGAGGTCTGACCAAAGAGGAGTAAAGACCGATAATGACTTCACGTGATCTAGACTGTATGCTTCTGTTAATACATCCCAGAATTGTATTTGCCTTTTTTGCTGCTGCATCACACTGTTGACTCATGTTCAGTCTATGATCTATTAGTATACCTAAGTCTTTTTCACATGTACTGTTGCTTAGCTCTATTCCTCCCATTCTGTATATGCTTTTTTCATTTTTATTGCCCAGATGTAGTACTTTGCATTTTTCCCTGTTAAAACCCATTCTGTTGGTTGCTGCCCACTGCTCCAGTTTATTTAGGTCTTTTTGAATCCTCTCTCTCTCTTCTCTAGTATTAGCTATCCCTCCTAGCTTTGTGTCATCAGCAAATTTAATCAGTTTACCCTCAATTCCTTCATCTAAATCATTGATAAAGATGTTGAACAATACAGGTCCCAGGACAGAGCCCTGTGGTACCCCACTTGAGACATTCATCCAGCTGGATGTGAAGCCATTTACAACCACCCTTTGAGTCCGATCACTAAGCCAGTTATGAATCCACCTAACAGTTGCCTGGTCCATTGCATACTTGGTCATTTTTTCAATAAGGATGGTGTGAGATACTTTGTCAAATGCTTTGCTGAATTCAAGATATACTATATCTACAGCATTTCCCTGATCCACCCAGTCAGTGATTCTGTCATAGAAGGAAATTAAGTTAGTCTGACATGACTTGTTAGTTACAAACCCATGCTGACTCTGGTTAATTACTTCATTCTTATCCATGTACTTACATACATGTTGTTTAATAATTTGTTCAAAGATCTTTCCTGGTATAGAAGTCAGACTCACCGGCCTATAGTTCCCTGGGTCCACCTTCTTCCCCTTTTTGAAGATAGGAACAACATTTGCTCTTCTCCAGTCTTCTGGGACTTCTCCTGTTCTCCAAGAATTTTCAAAGATTATGGAGAGTGGTTCTAAAATTTCTTCTACGATCTCCTTCAGTACTCTGGGGTGTAATTCATCTGGACCTGGAGACTTGAACTCATTTATGTTAGCTAAATATTCCCTCACAATCTTTCTGTTTACAGATAACTTGGATTCCTCTATTCCTTTAAAAGGACAGTGAAGATCAGTTGATGTTACATTTTCTTTCTGAGAGAAAACAGATGCAAAATAGGAATTAAAAAGTTCGGCCTTCTCAACATCCTCTCTTACCATTTCTCCATTTTCATCCTGTAAAAATCCTATAGCATCTTTGACTTTTCTTTTACTTTTGACATACCCCCAAAATCCTTTTTTATTGCTTTTGACATCTCTTGCAAGCCTTAATTCATTGTCAGCTTTAGCTAACCTGATACGTGCCCTGCAGGATCTGCAGACTGCATTATAATCTTCTTTAGATATGCCTCCCTCTTTCCATTTAATAAACATTTCTTTCTTTCTTTTTAGCATGTGTTTAAGTTCTGTGTTCATCCATCCTGGTTTCCTTAAATGCTTCCCATTCTTCCTACTTTTCGGGATTGTTAACGATTGTGCTTTGAGAATCTCATTTTTAAAAATTTCCCATCCTTCCTGGACATTTTTGTCCTTAAGGACATCCAGCCATTGGATCCCTCCTATTCTCTTTCTGAGTCTCTTAAAATCTGCCTTTCTAAAATCTAACCTTGAAGTTTCCTCATCTACAATGAGGAAAACATTTCCTAAGTTGTCCTGCCTGTGATTTGGAACAGCACAAATCACCTGATATCCAAAATCAGCGCACAACTCATCACTAATAAGGAAATGATCACATTAGCTTGGAGTCGACAGTCTTAAGATAAGACCTAATGTATTTACGGTTTTCTTCCTCAATATCAAAGAGATGTTAATAAGAAGGTGAAGATAATTGCCCCTAAAATAGACTGGTCGTCTCCAACCCAGACTACGGACAGCAGGGTGGCACAATGGAAATACAGTATGTCATTGCCATCTATACAATAATCTGATTTCAAAACAATCCATCTAATTATTTGTGATTGGGGAACATAATTGCTTCTTTGGCTTGAAGCACCAGGATTGTCGGCCTTGGGAAACCACAGAAATGTAATATCAATCTGAATTATGGATATGTCATTGGCATGTTTGGTATGTCCAGAATTGTAAAAATATGTTCAGAAACATGGCCATCATATTATTCCTTTGGAGGTTCCTGCATGGAAATATAGCATAAATTTGAATTTTATCTTGAAACCATCTTTCTCTGCATATAATTAGCCACCCTCCTGTCATCTGACCAGGAGGAGGGGTGAGGGGTCTAGATGGGGCTCTTTAAAATATCTCATCCAGAGCCACACAGTGTCAAACTCAGCAGAAGCAATGAGGATTCTAGATTTGCGACAATTTCTAGTTATTCTCTGCAGAATATCTCACCGATCCAATGAATAAGAGCTTTCTTCATCTCTTTTATAATTTACTGTTTTGCTTTGAGTATGTCTTTTTGTTATTTCATCTTTTTGTAAACATTGTACCTTTTTTATATATACAGTTATATGAAAAAGTTTGGGCACCCCTATTAATCTTAAGCTTAATGTTTTATAAAAATTGGTGTTTTTGCAACAGCTATTTCAGTTTGATATATGTAATAACTGTTGGACACAGTAATGTTTCTGCCTTGAAATGAGGTTTATTGTACTAACAGAAAATGTGCAATCTGCATTCAAACAAAATTTGTCAGGTGCATAAGTATGGGCACCCTTATCATTTTCTTGTTTTAAATACTCCTACCTACTTTTTACTGACTTACTAAAGCACTTTTTTTGGTTTTGTAACTTCATTGAGCTTTGAACTTCATAGCCAGGTGTATGCAATCATGAGAAAAGCTACTTAAAGTGGCCCCTTGCAAGTTGTTCTCCTGTTTGAATCTCCTCTGAAGAGTGGCATCATGGGCTCCTCAAAACAACTGTCAAATGATCTGAAAACAAAGATTATTCAACACAGTTGTTCAGGGGAAGGATACAAAAAGCTGTATCAGAGATTTAACCTGTCAGTTTCCACTGTGAGGAACATAGTAATGAAATGGAAGAACACAGGGACAGTTCTTGTTAAGGCCAGAAGTGGCAGGCCAAGAAAAACATCAGAAAGGCAGAGAAGAAGAATGGTGAGATCAGTCAAGGACAATCCTCAGACCACCTCCAGAGAGCTGCAGCATCAACTTGCTGCAGATGGTGTCACTGTGCATTGGTCAACTATACAACGCACTTTGCACAATTAGAAGCTGTATGGAAGAGTGATGCGAAAGAAGCCGTTTCTGCAAGCACGCCACAAACAGAGTCGGCTGAGGTATGCAAAAGCCCATTTGGAGATGCCAATTTCATTTTGGAAGAAGGTCCTGTGGACTGATGAAACCAAGATTGAGTTGTTTGGTCATACAAAAAGGTGTTATGCATGGCGGCAAAAAAACACAGCATTCCAAGAAAAACACTTGCTACCCACAGTAAAATTTGGTGGAGGTTCCATCATGCTTTGGGGCTGTGTGGCCAATGACGGCACCGGGAATTTTGTTAAAGTTGAGGGATGCATGGATTCCACTCAGTATCAGCAGATTCTTGACAATAATATTCAAGAATCAGTGATAAAGTTAATGTTACGCAGGGGATGGATCTTTCAGCAAGACAATGATCCAAAACACCGCTCCAAATCTACTCAGGCATTCATGCAGAGGAACAATTACAATGTTCTGGAATGGCCATCCCAGTCTCCAGACCTGAATATCATTGAACATCTGTGGGATCATTTGAAGAGGGCTGTCCATGCTCGGCGACCATCAAACTTTACTGAACTGGAATTGTTTGGTAAAGAGGAATGGTCAAAAATACCTTCATCCAGGATCCAGGAACTCATTAAAAGCTACAGGAAGCGACTAGAGGCTGTTATTTTTGCAAAAGGAGGATCTACTAAATATTAATGTCACTTTTCTGGTGAGGTGCCCATACTTATGCACCTGTCAAATTTTGTTTGAATGCAGATTGCACATTTTCTGTTAGTACAATAAACCTCATTTCAAGGCAGAAACATTACTGTGTCCAACAGTTATTACATATATCAAACTGAAATAGCGGTTGCAAAAACACCAATTTTTATAAAACATTAAGCTTAAGATTAATAGGGGTGCCCAAACTTTTTCATATGACTGTAAAATCTAAAATTACTTTAGTTTGTTCCTTGCTGCTCTAACCGTACCCACAACCTCGAAGAAGGAAAGTATAGCCTAGTTGTTTTACACTGTGAGTGTTAGAAATGAATCTGTTTCGTGCTAGAGAGCTGGGTGTGCGTGTGTGACGCGCCCCCTGGGGCCCTGGGGTACTCTGTAGCCGGGTCGGTCAGTTCTATTAGGGTAGTCACAGTGGCAGTGACCCAGTCCGTGGCCCAGGGCGGTCAATAAGAAAAGTAAAATTGGGGAATAGAGATTTGTGACGCCACCCGTGGTTTGTGGCTACAGGTGGCTGCCGCTGCTATTCAGTTCCACTGGAGCTGTTGATGACGCAGCAAAGATGGTTCAGCTCTCCACGGGTAGAGCTAGGCCTCAGGGCAGTTAAATAAGGGATTGAAGATATTGGTGTTGTAGTGCAAGGTAGGTGACGCAGTAATTAAGTAAAGGACACAGTGGGGTGCAGTCTTCAAGTGTTCACTCACAGTTCTTATGGAGTTCCAGGTTACAATGGCCAGATTATAACAGCCCACCGAGTCCTGTGTTCTCCGGGAAAGTGATCCAGCCAACTCTCAGATAACTTGGGTGCACTTGAACTCAACCCCCTTTATGTGTACCTTTCCAGGTCGTCTCTCTGCACTGCCTCTCGCCCTCCTGCCCTGCGCCTCACACACAGTGTCCCGTGCCAGTGGCCGCGGGCCTTGTTGGGCAACATCCTTTCTGTCCCCTTTGTCCTATATGGCCACCTTTCCAGCGAATGTGTGTGGTTTTTGGCCACGGCACTTAAAGATACAGCAACCTCCGGTTTGCTAGCTGAGTCTTGCAGTCCTCCACTAGTCTGGGGCCGGTCCCCTACTACGGCCTGATCCCTTCACGGTCAGCGTGAACTCGGGCACACGGGTGACACCGCACTTCCCGTGCCCCTAGGATCCTTTCTCACTGCTCCAGTGTTCTCTCCTCACTCTCCTACTGGGCCCCTTCCACTGGGCCCCCTGATCACTCTGGACAGTCTTACTCCTCCACGGTCCTCCCCTCCTGACTGAACTGAACTGCTTCTAGATGTTTCTACCCTGCTTTTATACTCTTCCTTCAGTGCTCCCCTAAACTACTCTCTCCACCCACCTCCTCTACTTAGTTCCATCCCCCTGACAGGGACCAGGCCTGTGTTCTCCCTTAGGAGCTATCTGGACCTTCCCTAATGGAGTGATGTAGTGTTGGATGTGAGTGGTTGGGTCCCGGTTAGTGCTCCCTCCTTACCTGAGAGTGGGGTACCACAGCTCTGGATGAGATGCAGTACCTCTGTGGTAACTGGACCCGCTCGGGAGCCACATGTGTACTAGAGTCAGATGTATCTAGGTTTTCTAGCACATGGGGCAAGAATTCAGTTTGGCGCCCACCCCCCTCCAAAGCACATATGCGATTTGCACACTTAGTAGCGTGCCGTCAAGCTGCTCTCCCTAATTCTCTCAATCACATATGAGTGAAGTGGCCATGTGATGACTGCTTGAGATGAAAGTATGCAGTCACTCTATGTGATTGCAGGTTTCTGAATTCTCACAGCTAAGGCCCTGCACACTTTTAGGATTCTCCCTTGCCGGTGGCACGAGTGGATGGTCATGTCAGCACAAGTATGCGATTTGTATACTACTGACCACATTCCAACTAGATGTGTCCAGCCTTGCTCAATTCATTCATTTTCATTGCGTGAGGCCACGCATGTCTATTCAGCACATGACCGCATGTCAGCACCAGAGAATCCTGACAGTGCGCACTGTGAAAATTCAGAAGTCTGCAGCCACATAGAATAACTGCAGACTCATCACAAACTTGGACAACCCATTTAATGTTCCTAACAAATACAAATATGAGAATTAGTAGCACAAAAAAAAACATTTACATGCAGGTACCTTTTTAGATGATGACTCCTGAGACAACATCTCTTTCTTTTAATCTTGTCCTGACTCCATGATGACTTTTCTCATCCACACCTCATCTCTGCAGACTTCTCTGATCTTGTGCAGCACATCCCCACATGATGCCCTTAAAAATAGCAGTGTCATTATAATAATTCTGAATAAAAATATCTGCCCGCCCCTGAATAAATAATTGCAGAAAATATGACCCCCACACTGTCCCTCTTATGGTACATTCCCTCCACACTGCCCTCTCCTTTCCACATTGGGCCCCCTCTTCACACTATCCTCTCACACTGTGTCCCCCCTATAGGGTCCAGTCTCTATACTGCGCCCCCTCATTACATTCCCCCTCGTTAGTTTACTGTCCCCTCCTGGATGTGCCCTTGATCTGTCCCCCCATGCTACCCCTCCACACTACTCAGTCTTTGTTCTTTGCCCACTCACACTTTTCTCCCCTTTACTGTCTCCTCAAACATTTGCCCCTCCCTCATCATATTGTCTTCTCTCACATCCCTCCTGCTAACCATACTGTCTCCTCAAAAATTCCCCTGACTCCCCATACTATGTCTGCACCTATTCCCCCACTCGCTTCCCATACTGAGTCCGCATGCATTTCCCCTCTTCACTCCCCGTATTGCATTCGCACCCATACTTCCCATTTTGTGTCTGCACTAGTGATGAGCAAACATGGTCGCCACTGCTCGGTGCTCGATGAGCTCGGCGAGTATTTCCGGGTTGCTCGGGCGGGAACTCGGGTCCCCTGCCTGCATGTTTGCCACTTTTTAGAGAGCCAATAAACATGCAGGGACTGCCTGCCATGCACTGTAATGTCGTAGCCATGTTGGTTGTGGGCGTTACAGTGATTGGCTGGCCACACAGCGTCATCAGGTGTATATAAGACCTGGCGCCGCCATGCTCGTCACAGTCACTCCAGAACCAGGCAGAGTAGAGAGAGCTGCTACTACGTCAGGGAGAGATTTGCTTCTTCATAGTTAGTATAGGTATTCCACAACAGTCCTTCTGAGGACTAATCCAGCTGCATATATTCAGTGGTGATAGCAGGAGTTAGGCAGGTAGGCAGTATATGTGGCATACTGTAGTGCATGATACAGCACAAGAGGGTCCATTGAATGTTAGTATAGGTAGTCCACAACATATATATATTGTAATGCAGCGACTTGCTGGCATTACGGTAATGGTCTAGGATGTGTTTTACCTGACCATATACCTTCTCCCTCAGGTGACTGGTCACATGACTGTGACATCACACAGGTCCTGTATGCACAGTAAAGGTCTGTACACATGACTGGGACAGCACACAGGACCTATACACACAGCTGACTGATCACATGACTGTGACATCAGCAAGGTCCTGTCAGTATGTGTGTGTGTGTGTGTGTGCACAGGATATATAAACCCTGGTAATTTGAGACAGGTGTGTTCGGTGTGAGGCGTGAGGCCTGTGCTCCGTGTGTGTGTGGGACACCGTTTGTGAGAGGCCTAGGGAGGCCGAGAGTGAAGCCTGGCAGCCTGAAAGGTAGAGCCTGGATCCTGTGCGTGGATGTCAGTGGCCTTTGAGGGAGAGCTGGCTTGGTGAAGAATCCTGAAAGGCGCAGGCTGGATGTCAAGTGTGGAAGACATACCAGTAGCCTACGAGGGGACGGCGGCTAGAGACCCCCACCTGGGAAAGCCGCAAAGCCACAGTGGTGGGGGGATAAACGGACTGTAGCAGGCAACCGCTAAAGGTAAAACGCTGCGTTATATGGACATTTATGTTGTTGCCTAGCCGAGGGCTATAACGGGAGTCAAGTGGACGTATCTGTCGCTGGAAAGGCTCCCGAATTGTGATGTGTGTAATATGCCGGTCTGCCACTTGAGAAGCTCCCGGAGGTGATAGCTGTAAACATGCCGGGCGTATACTAAGATGGACTGTCTGATTAGCGGTTTGTGACGAAATAATAAACTGCATTGTGAAATATCGGAAGGACATTGCTTATGTGCCTTAATTGACCCGATGCAGCGAGTATCCCCCATTATGATGACTAGCGCTGCCTTACAATATATATATACAGTACAGACCAAAAGTTTGGACACACCTTCTCATTTAAAGATTTTTCTGTTTTTTCATGACTATGAAAATTGTACATTCACACTGAAGGCATCAAAACTATGAATTAACACATGTGGAATTATATACTTAACAAAAAAGTGTGAAACAACTGAAAATATGTCTTGTATTCTAGGTTCTTCAAAGTAGCCACCTTTTGCTTTGATGACTGCTTTGCACATTCTTGGCATTCTCTTGATGAGCTTCAAGAGGTAGTCACCGGAAATGGTCTTCCAACAATCTTGAAGGAGTTCCCAGAGATGCTTAGCACTTGTTGGCCCTTTTGCCTTCACTCTGCGGTCCAGCTCGCCCCAAACCATCTCGATTGGGTTCAGG
The DNA here is from genome assembly GCF_046119375.1 of Phyllobates terribilis. NCBI lineage: Eukaryota > Metazoa > Chordata > Amphibia > Anura > Dendrobatidae > Phyllobates > Phyllobates terribilis. The sequence continues at coordinate 214,798,978 of NW_027362769.1, read as the reverse complement.
TCTGGTGACTGTGGCGGCCAGGTCATCTGGCGTAGCACCCCATCACTCTCATTCTTGGTCAAATAGCCCTTACACAGCCTGGAGGTGTGTTTGGGGTCATTGTTCTGTTGAAAAATAAATGATGGTCCAACTAAACGCAAACAGGATGGAATAGCATGCCTCTGCAAGATGCTGTGGTAGCCATGCTGGTTCAGTATGCCTTCAATTTTGAATAAATCCCCAACAGTGTCACCAGCAAAGCACCCCCACACCATCACACCTCCTCCTCCATGCTTCACGGTGGGAACCAGACATGTAGAGTCCATCCGTTCACCTTTTCTGCGTCGCACAAAGACACGGTGGTTGGAACCAAAGATTTCAAATTTGGACTCATCAGAACAAAGCACAGATTTCCACTGGTCCAATGTCCATTCCTTGTGTTCTTTAGCTCAAACAAGTCTCTTCTGCTTGTTGACTGTCCTTAGCAGTGGTTTCCTAGCAGCTATTTTACCATGAAGGCCTGCTGCACAAAGTCTCCTCTTAACAGTTGTTGAAGAGATGTGTCAGCTGCTAGAACTCTGTGTGGCATTGACCTGGTCTCTAATCTGAGCTGCTGTTCACGTGCGATTTCTGAGGCTGGTGACTCGGATAAACTTATTCTCAGAAGCAGAGGTGACTCTTGGTCTTCCTTTCCTGGGGCGGTCCTCATGTAAGCCAGTTTCTTTGTAGCGCTTGATGGTTTTTGCAACTGCACTTGGGGACACTTTCAAAGTTTTCCCAATTTTTCGCACTGACTGACCTTCATTTCTTAAAGTAATGATGACCACTCGTTTTTTTTTACTTAGCTGCTTTTTTCTTGCCATAATACAAATTCTAACAGTCTATTCAGTAGGACTATCAGCTGTGTATCCACCAGACTACTGCACAACACAACTGATGGTCCCAACCCCATTTATAAGGCAAGAAATCCCAATTATTAAACCTGACAGGGCACACCTGTGAAGTGAAAACCATTTCCGGTGACTACCTCTTGAAGCTCATCAAGAGAATGGCAAGAGTGTGCAAAGCAGTCATCAAAGCAAAAGGTGGCTACTTTTAAGAACCTAGAATATGACATATTTTCAGTTGTTTCACACTTTTTTGTTAAGTATATAATTCCACATGTGTTAATTCATAGTTTTGATGCCTTCAGTGTGAATGTACAATTTTCATAGTCTTGAAAATACAGAAAAATCTTTAAATGAGAAGGTGTGTCCAAACTTTTGGTCTGTACTGTATATATATATATATATATATATATATATATATCCATCTGAACTAACAGTCCTTCTGAGGACTAATCCAACTGCATATATTCAGTGGTGATAGCAGAAATTGGGCAGGCAGACAGTGTATGTGGCAGACTGCAGTGCATATAGTGTAAGAGGGTCCATTGAACGTTCCTGCTGCTGCTGTTCTTATAGATATTTGTAGACATGTTCCGTATTTCAGCAATAAAAATCGAGAAATTTAAACTAAACAAGGAAAAGATTGGTCTTTTTTTCCATTCTGATGCAGTGTGTCGGTCAAGCTATTCACACTAGGTGTCTGTGAAGAATTGTATTAGTAAATTACAGGCCTGCTATTTAAAAAAATTGGTTCTCTGTCAGACATATCACCTATAAGACTGTTCCAAAATCAGACGTTTCTTCCATTTTCATTCCGTTGCAGTGTGTTGGTCAAGCTATTCACACTAGGTGTCTGTGAAGAATAGTATTAGCAAATTACAGGCCTTTTATTTAAAACCGTGGTTCTCTGTCAGACATAAGACCTATAAGAGTGTTCCAAAATCAGACATTTCTTCCATTTTAATTTTGTTGCGGTGTGTCGGTAAAGCTATTCACACTAGGTGTCTGTGAAGAATAGTATTAGTAAATTACAGGCCTTCTATTTAAAACCGTGGTTCTCTGTCAGACATATCACCTATAAAAGTGTTCCAAAATCAGACATTTCTTCCATTTTCATTTCGTTGCAGTGTGTCGATCAAGCTATTCACACTAGGTGTCTGTGAAGAATAGTATTAGTAAATTACAGGCCTTCTATTTAAAACCGTGGTTCTCTGTCAGACATATCACTTATAAGAGTGTTCCAAAAACAGACATTTCTTCCATTTTCATTCCGTTGCAGTGTGTCCAGGGGTGGATTAAGAGTAGCAGGGGCAACGGGCAGTTTAGAAGGTGCGGGCCCCCCCCACACACACACACACACACACACCTGATGTATCACGTGACATGTCACATGATCCCCTGTGATAGATCATGTGATAGTTCACGCGAAATTAATTTGGCATAATATTAATATATTAATTATAATAATTTTTTTACATAAATTGTATGACTTAATATTGAGCACAATTATGTATGCTGACATCCCCTATATACAGTATGAGACCCTGCACACAATATGAGCTGCCACAATCCTCCTATACACAGCAGGAGGCCGCACGTAGCCATCTATACACAGCGGGAGGCCGCATGTAGCCATGTATACACAGCGGGAGGCAGCACGTAGCCATCTGTACACAGCAGGAGGACGCACGGTGCCATCTATACACAGCAGGAGGCCACACATAGCCATCTATACACAGCGGGAGGCCGCACATAGCCATCTATACACAGTGACAGACCGCACATAGCCATCTATACACAGCGGGAGGCCGCACGGTGCCATCTATACACAGCACGAGGCAGCACGGCGCCATCTATACACAGCGGGAGGCCGCACGGTGCCCCCCAGATACAGCGGGCGGCCGCACGTAGCCATCTATACACAGCAGGAGGCCGCATGTAGCCATCTATACACAGCAGGAGGCCGCACGTAGCCATCTATACACAGCGTGAGGCCGCACGGCGTCATCTATACACAGCAGGAGGCCGCATGTAGCCATCTATACACAGCAGGAGGCCGCACATAGCCATCTATACACAGCGGGTGGCCGCACGGCACCCCCCAGATACAGCGGGAGGCCGCACGCAGTCATGCACACACACAAACATATACAGACATATGCATACACACATAAACACATTTGAAACACAAAAATACATATAAACAGACATCACACAATGATATCTGCCTGCACACACACACTCACTCAATCAATCACACACTCAATCTCACACACGCACTCACACATACACACACACACTCAATCACACACACACACACTCAATCACACACTCAATCACTCACCATCTCCCGGCTCGGCTCCAGCCGTCCAGCTCCTCTCTGGTGCAGCAGTGCAGGGCGCACAATGCGTGACGTCATGCTAGCAGATACGGCTGCGCACAGGGCTGTGTCTCCTAGCTGTGACGAGGCCGGGCCAGCACACAGGGAAGTTAACAGGTGCAGTGCTGGCCCGGCCGAAGAAGAAGCAGCGGCCCTGTGCAGCTGCTGGGGGAGCGGTCCGGGGTCCCCCCCCTCTGCCTGCCGCCGGTATGTGCCGCCCACATATTATAATGAGGGATTATAATGAGGGCAATCTGGCCATCGGAGCCCCGTGCTCTGGGTGGTAGCCCAGATTGCCCTCATTATAATCCGCCTATGAGAGTGTCGGTCAAGCTATTCACACTAGGTGTCTGTGAAGGATAGTATTAGAAAATTACAGGCCTGCTATTTAAAACCGTGGTTCTCTGTCAGACATAACACCTATAAGAGTGTTCCAAAATCAGACATTTCTTCCATTTTCATTTCGTTACAGTGTGTCGGTCAAGCTATTTACACTAGGTGACTATGAAGAATAGTATTAGTAAATTACAGGCCTACTATCTAAAATTGTGGTTCTCTGTCAGACGTATCACATATAACTGCGTTTCAAAATCAGCCATTTCTCGTGAACGTGGAAAATATTGTCCTCCATTAAAAATGGGCAAGGGACAGGGAAGTGGACGTGATGGTGATGGTGCATGCAGAGGCCAAGGCCGAAGACGTGGCCGGTGGCAAGCTGAAATTGTGCCACAACAAACACCCACATCTTGTGGCTCGACCTTACTGTCCCAATTAATAGGGGACCGCAGAAGACCCCTATTGAACACAGAGCAGTGTGAAAAGGTTATTGGTTGGATAGCAGATAATGCTTCCAGTCACTTAGCCATCACCACCACAACCTTGTCTTCCACACAGTCAAGTCTCAGTAGACATGAGTCTGGACCGCATATTCCTCACCCTGATCCTCCTTCCTCCCACCATGCCGAGTGCCCGGAGACAACTAATCCCACACTTGGACACTAAGAAGAGCTGTTCACTTTATCATTGGTAGATATGGGATTCTTGCCCGGCCAGCTTCAAGCGAGTCAAGAGTAGAACGCATGTAGCGATGCCCAAATATTGGAGCAGCCACGGTCACATGAAGGCGATGGTGGGAAAGTGCAATTACTGTCGCAAGAGGTGGATGATGATGATGAGACACAATTGCCAGAAAGTCAGGAGGAGAGCCAGGGTGCGGAAGTAGAAGACGAGGTGGTGGATGATATAGTAACTGACCCAACTTGGTATGGTGAGAAACAGAGCGAGGACAGCCGCACACAAGGGAAGGGAGGCGTAACACCACAACAGGCAATGTGGTGGCCGCAGACACAAGGCGGGAAAGAGTTCCTCGTAACGCCAACACGATGGAAGTTGCCAGTATAACTGTTAGGTCTTCCCGAGTCTGGTTATTTTTTAAAGACTCTGCAGATAACCCCAAAAAGGCCATTTGCACCACCTGCCAGGCCAGCATTAGCAGGGGTAGCAAAGCTAGCAGCCTGACCACCACCAGCATGATCAGGCACATGGCAGCAAAGCACCCAACTAAGTGGGCCAAACCCCAGGGTCCAGCAACAGTGTCTGCAGGTGACACCACTGCTTGCTCCGCTGTTGTGTGTGCACGCCAATCCCCTGTCCATGGTGCATGCCAAGATCCCTCCCGCCCTGTACCTGTCGTTGCACTCTCTCAACTAGCACCATCAGCAAGCACGCCCACGTCCTTGTCCCAGCGCAGCGTTCAGTTGTCCCTACCCCAGTCCTTGGAACACAAGCGCAAATACGCAGCCAACGCCCCACAGGCCACACTATTAAATTCACAAATTTTGCGAATGTTTGCATTCTAAATGTTGCCTTTTAGGCTCGTGGAGACGGAAGCTTTACGCAACCTGATGGTGGTGACCGTCCCTCGGTACTCGGTCCCCAGCCACCACTATTTCTCCCGGTGTGCCGTCCCCGCATTACACGAGCACGTGTCCCACAACATTAGACGTGCCCTCAACAATGTAATTACTGGGAAAGTCCACCTAACCACGGACGCGTGGACTAGTGCTTGTGGGCAGGGACGGTACATCTCGCTGATGGCACACTGGGTTAATATAGTGGAAGCCGGGACCCAGTCGGACCTCGGGATGGAACACATCCTCCCGACGCCGAGGATTGCAGGCCCTGGGTCAATCAGGGTTGCACCCACATTCTACAGCTCCTGCACCTCCTCCTCTTAAGCCTCCATCTCTGAAATGACCACATTTGTGGCAAGCTGGAAGCACTGCAGCACTGCCTCGGCCAAGCGGCAACAGTCTGTGCTGAAGCAAATATGCTTAGGTGACACTAGTGTGTATAGCCTAGTGAGGGCCTCGAGCGCGGCCAAAGGCTAGAGGAGTGAGTAGCATTGGGGGCAGAGGAGCTGTACAAGCTCACCCCAGAAAACATATACCGGACACCGGGTCTGCATCTACAGGGCCGTATACCCCCCTGTAGAGACAACCGGAGACCCCTGGAAGACTTCAGGTCCCAGGATCACCCAAGAGCTGATACGTACCAGAGCCAGGAGTCACGGAGGCCCCGCAAGCTGGGAGCGTGTACTCCAAGAGAAGGCCCTACCACAAAGTCAGCCGGTGCAGGACAGAGACAAAGTTAGGCCTAGCTATAAGCAGGTCAGAAACTTACCACACAAAGGCAAGAAACAGGAGGTCCTATACCCGCTCACTGCGGAGGATCCTGATATGCACCCTTCACCCTACAGTGCTCCGGAATGTGCCTGGATTTCCATCAGTAAAAGGTACTGAAGAGAACTGTGTGTTTGCCTATCCTTCTTCAGACCCGGCTGGGTCCCCTCTGTCCTGCATCCCTACATCCACGCTGCCCTGAGGCCTAGCTCCACCTGTGGGGAGCTATACCACCCAAGCTGCGTTAACACCGTCCTCAGTGGGCTGCCGCAGCGCTGGTGAACCTCACCAGACACCACAGGTGGCGTCACGAACTTTCGCATAATTATCCACCCTTTTAAAGAGAGGCCCAGGGTACGGGCCCGGGAGCCGACTACTGCGACATCCCCCAAAACCAACAACAAGGCCCGGGCGCCGAGTCCTCCCCATCCCCTGGGCTCGTCATCTATTTCCTGGCGTCACGAACAGGATTCCATGCCCGCTGCAACGACGGAGTGTTGTGCCCGTTGTCACCGGGTACTGTGTGCCTTTAATCAAAAACTGTGTATTTGACTGTGGCGAAGATTGCTGCCATTGTTGGGCCGCCGAGCGGGAAGAAGGGCGTAACCGCAGGAAACTGAGAGGCGTGCCTGCTAAAGCAAGCAAAGCCCCGGACACGCCCCACGCCTCGACGTCAAACCAGGAAGCGCCAGGTCCTGGAAGGAGCGTCGCAGAATGCTCTGACGTAGGACGCAAGCGACGCAAGGTCCTGAAGAAGACCGTCACCTGCGGAGCTGCGGCCTACCGGAAGAAAAGAAAAGAAGGTAGGCCACGGTTCGCTAGGGGGGCACCAGGATATCCGAGGAACAGCACAACGCCGGAATACCGGTTAACCGCCCTGATGCTCAACCCGCGCCCGACGCCGAGCAGGCCGAAGCAGCCGCTCCACCAGGAGGGCCTGTAACCCCTGTCATACCCATAGCCCTACCGTACATCCCTGGAGCGAAGTGACTCCCCCAGTACAGCGGCAAACCAGATACCCTGTCGGGATTTAAGCGGAAAATATGCGGTATACTGGACATGTACTCTATGAGAGGCAAGCAAAGAGCCGCTGTTGTATTGGGACTGGTGCTGCGGAGCGAGAAGTAGAAACCTGGTCGGCCGCAGACCAGGAGTCAGTGTCCGCAATCTTTAAAAAGTTACAGACTGTCTTTGAAAATCGTACTGAGACAGACCTCCGGATGAGGTTCTACAACTGCTCTCAGCAACCGGAGGACAGTGTTCGGGACTATGCCTGGCGTTTACAAGGGGCCCTGTGGGCTCTGAAACAGGTTAGTCCAACCAGCATCAATGATGAAAATAAAATGCTGAAAGAACAGTTTATCCAGGGACTGAGGTCCCAAAAGGAGAGCAGGACTGTGCATTGGTGGTCCCTGCATCATCCAGATGCCACCTTTGACACCCTTAAGGACATGGCTATAAAAGTACTTCAGCCCCTGGAAACAACTGCTATCCAATGTTACCAGGGTGGGGCCACCCCAGTTCCTGCAGCGTCCACCTTTTCCCCAGTGGCTGCTGAAGCCAAGGTGCAAGCAACGTCCCCTAGTGAGCTGGACAGCCTGCGCTCTGAAGTGCATCAGTTGAGTAAGACCCTGACCACTATACTGAGTGCCCTGCAGCTGCGGACGGAGCCCGAGGAAGAAGAAAGGATCCTGCTGGCCGATAGCCCTGAGGATGTTCCCTGGATGAGAAGGAGGAAGAGGACAACGCCACCCCCTGGGAGGATCAGCGACCAACGCCGTCCACCGAGGGACCCTGTCTGCCACAAGTCAGGTCACACCATCCAGAGCTGTCCTTTAAACGAGAAAACCCTGGGTCCGAGGGCCAACACCCAGGAATAGACTCAGCAGGCCCCTCAGACTGGCACAGCAGGTACGTGGGAGGAAGACCTTTCCTGTCCATAATCCTGGACGGCATTGCGATAACTGCCCTGCTGGACACTGGATCTCAGGTAACAATTATGCCTGATGTCCTTTACAAGAAATATTGGTCCATGGACAGTCTCCAAACCCCGAACCCAGATTTTTCGGTATATGCCTCTAACGGCCTCCCTCCTAATCTAGTTGGGGTTAAGGATGTGGCAGTGAAGGTGGGGAGAGTGGAGCTGAAGGACCAGGGACTCATTGTGGTAGAGACTGTCTCTGATGACGCAGGACTGAATATGGTACTAGGCACTAACATTGTTGGTAACTGTTTGGAGGAAGTGGTGTTTTTGCTCCAACAGCTCGCTAACGCCGCCAGACCGGGGCAGAGAAGAGCAATCCAGAAGGAGATCCGAGCCCTGATGTACCAGCTGCAAGTAAAGATATCTGGTGGTGAGATTGGTAATGTGCAGGTAACAGACCCCATACCCATTGTGATCCCCCCAATGAGTGAAATGCTTATCTGGTGTAGAGCAGCAATAGGTCTTAAAGGACAGAGCTACCAGGCGGTAGTAGAACCCCTTATCTCAGAGCACAGACCTACACTCTTAACTGCCAGAGGGGTAGTGGATGTACGCAATGGGAGGGTGCCCGTCAGTCTTTTCAATTATGGGGAAGATGAGGTCAGGTTACTACGCTATGCCACTGTTGCCAAGTTACATGCTGTAAATAACAACTCTATACACACAGCGGAGTCCTTAACCTCACCAGACGAAGTGGAGGATAACGACCCGGCAACCCAGGTGGAGGATTGGTGTCAACAGCTCCATGTTGGGACAGACACCACTCCTGCCCATCAGAAGCAGGGTGTACACCGGGTGGTTCAGGAATACGCGCAGGTATTCAGCAAGCACCCACTTGACTTTGGGAGGATTAAGGGGGTACAACATCATATCCCCACAGGTGATCATCCACCCATCAAAGAACGTTACAGGCCTATACCACCAGCACACTACCAGAAGGCGAAGGAGATGTTGCACGACATGAAGAAGGCAGGGGTAGTAAGGGATGGTTGTAGTCCCTGGGCAGCTCCCCTAGTGCTAGTCAGGAAAAAGGATGGAAGCATGAGAATGTGTGTAGATTACAGACAAGTAAATCGCATTACACATAAAGATGCATACCCTTTACCACGTATTGAGGAATCCATGGCTGCCTTAAAGTCTGCAAATTACTTTTCCACCCTTGACCTCACTAGTGTGTACTTGCAAGTAGCTGTGGCTGAGGAGGATCGGGAGAAGACGGCCTTCACCACCCCGATGGGACTCTGCGAGTTCAATAGTATGCTGTTTGGACTCTTCAACGACCCCGGAACGTTCCAGAGATTGATGGAGTGCTGCCTGGGACACTGCAACTTCGAGACTGTACTACTATACCTGTACGACGTGATAGTGTACTCCAAAACGTATGAGGACCACTTGAAGCACCTGGCAGAGGTATTTGAGTCGCTGTTCCAGTATGGGATGAAGCTGAAGCCCTTAAAGTGTCACCTGCTCAAGAGAAAGGTACAGTACCTGGGGCACATTGTCAGTCCAGAGGGAGTAGCACCAGACCCGGAGAAGGTCACAGCCATCCAGAAATGGCAGGAGCTGAAGAACTTCAAGGAGGTGCGTCAGTTCCTGGGACTAGTAGCATACTGCCGGAGGTTTGTAAAAGACTACACTACACTAAGACTACACCTTTTGGAAGTGCATTGAGGTGAAGGGTGCATTGCTGGAAAAGGGAAAAAAAAAAACCTCTTTAAATCTCTTAATTTGCGAGTGTGAACGAGCTGAGTGTGACCAGAGCGTAAGTGCGAACGAAAGTAAGTGTTTGACTTGTTTTTCACGGACGAGGTATTTGGGAATCCTGCAGAAAATACCTGTGTGAATTGCGGTGAGTGCTGCATTGTGACCTGCTGAGTGCTTTTCTACCTGTTTAGATTTATTGGGCTTTTTAAAACCTATTTTCTCACTACAGTTTTAGTTTCTTAGTTTACTACCTGTGTATTTAAGGGTTAACTACATTGCACTAAAATCCTGAGGTGTAGCTTTACTCACAAGGGGTTAATTAAGGGGAAGGGGTCATAATTAAGGGTTTATAAGGGGCAGCAGGTTGGGCATCCAGTCCTTTGGAAGTGCATTGAGGTGAAGGGTGCATTGCTGGAAAAGGGAAAAAAAAAGCTCTTTAAATCTCTTAATTTGCGAGTGTGAACGAGCTGAGTGTGACCGGAGCGTAAGTGCGAACGAAAGAAAGTGAGTGACTTGTTTTTCAGTGACTTTGGATTCAGGGAGTTTGGAAGGGAGGACTTTGGACTGAATTGCTGTCTGTATTTCATTAATTCTTTACTTTTCTTTTTACTTAACATTCTGTCTATTGCAATCCCCATTAGGAAATGAGCTCCATTATTGACAATGCTATCCAGTGTACATCTTGCCACATGTATGCATTCCTTCAACAGCCGGTCGGGGGTGCTTACTGCTGCCCGAGATGTGTGCACGTTGTGCGTTTGGAAGCCCAGATACTGGCAACACTGAGATCCATTGACAACATGGAAAGGAGTCTGCTGCTCACTGAGCAGCAGCTCACTGGGGTAGATGTGGGGGAGGGTGGTAGTCGGGAGCTGCAGGACAGTGAGGTCGCTAGTTGGGTGACAGTTAGAAGAGGGAAGAGTGCCAGGGAGGCTAGTCCTGATCTGGCACACCCCAATAAGTTTGCAAAGTTGGCAGATGAGGGGAGTGACGGTACAGGGGTAGCACTACTGCAGCAAGGCATGTCCCCTGAAAGCCGGAGGAGTGTCAGCTCCAGTAAAGAGGGAAATAGGAGAGTAGGGCAGGCCAGGCAGGTGCTGGTAGTGGGGGACACAATTATTAGGGGAACAGATAGGGCAATCTGTCACAAAGACAGGGATCGTCGAACAGTGTGCTGCCTACCTGGCGCTCGAGTCCAGCACATCGCTGATCGGGTTGACAGATTACTGGGAGGGGCTGGTGAGGACCCAGCGGTCATGGTGCACATTGGCACAAATGACAAAGTTAAAGGTAGGTGGAAGGTCCTTAAAGATGATTTCAGGGAATTAGGCTGCAAGCTGAAAGCAAGGACCTCCAAGGTGGTATTCTCTGAAATACTACTGGTACAACGTGCCACGCCAAAGAGGCAATGGGAGATTAGGGAGATAAATAAGTGGCTCAAGAACTGGTGTAGGAAGGAGGGTTTTGGGTTCCTGGAGAACTGGGCCGACTTCTCAGTGGGCTACAGACTCTACGCTAGGGACCGGCTGCACCTTAATGGGGAGGGTGCAGCTGTGCTGGGGGAGAAAATGGCTAGAAGGTTGGAGGAGTGTTTAAACTAGGGATTGGGGGGGAGGGTATTCATTTTATAGGTGGGGATGATAGTGCAGATAGTGACCTGGGCACAAATAAAGAAATTGGGGGTGGGGTTAGAACAGTCAATAAAGTAAGAAGGAATAGAGGTACAGAGAGATACATAAAATGCATGTACACTAATGCCAGAAGCCTCACCAACAAAATGGAGGAATTAGAATTAATTTTGTTGGAAAATAATTATGACATGGTAGGGATATCTGAGACGTGGCTGGACGAGAGCCATGACTGGGCAGTTAATTTACAGGGCTATAGTCTGTTCAGAAATGACCGTACAAACAAGCGAGGGGGAGGGTGTTTATATGTAAAATCATCCTTAAAACCTGTCTTGCGGGAGGATATATGTGAATCTAATGAAAATGTAGAGTCCTTGTGGGTGGAGATAAGGGGAGGGGGAAAAATAATAAATTACTGATAGGGGTTTGTTATAAGTCTCCAAAAATAATGGAAGTAGCGGAGAATATCCTCGTAAAGCAAATAGATGAAGCAGCGACTCAAGGAGAAGTCATTATTATGGGAGACTTCAACTACCCTGAAATACATTGGGGGACAGAAACATGTAGTTCAAGCAAAGGAAATAGGTTTTTGACTACTATGAGAGACAATTACCTTTCACAACTGGTTCAGGACCCAACAAGAAGGGAGGCACTGCTAGACCTAATATTAACCAATAGGCCAGACCGCATATCAAATATACGAGTTGGGGGTCACTTGGGTAATAGTGATCACAAAATAATACATTTTCATGTAACCTTTAATAAGATGTGTAGTAGAGGGGTTACAAGGACACTAAACTTATAGACTGGGACAATATCCTGAGACATAAAGCTACACAAAGCAAATGGGAGGCAGTTATTAACATCCTGAATAGGACCTGTGCACAATATATACCCTTTGGGAATAAACATGCTAGAAATAGGAGGAAACCACTATGGCTAAATAGAGCTGTAAGGGGTGCAATAAGTGACAAAAAGAAAGCATTTAGAGAACTAAAACAAGTAGGTAGTGATGAGGCATTAAATAAATATAGAAAATTAAATAAATTATGTAAAAAACAAATCAAGGCAGCAAAGATTGAGGCAGAGAGAATCATTGCCAGAGAAAGTAAAAATAACATCAAAATATTCTTTAACTACATAAATAGTAAAAAACTAAAAAATGATAGTGTTGGCCCCCTTAAAAATAGTCTGGGTGAAATGGTGGATGAGGATGAGGAAAAAGCCAATATGCTAAATGATTTTTTTTCAACTGTATTTACACAAGAAAATCGCATGACAGAAAACATGATTAGTGATAACAAAAATTCTCCATTAAATGTCACTTGCTTAACCCAGCAGGAAGTACGGCGGCGTCTAAAAATCACTAAAGTTGACAAATCCCCGGGCCCGGATGGGATACACCCGCGAGTACTGCAGGAATTAAGTAATGTCATAGATAGACCATTATTTTTAATCTTTAAAGATTCCATAATAACAGGGTCTGTACCACAGGACTGGCGTATAGCAAATGTGGTGCCAATATTTAAAAAGGGGACAAAAACTGAACTTGGAAATTATAGGACGGTAAGCTTAACCTCTACTGTGGGTAAAATCCTGGAGGGTTTCCTAAGAGATGCTATACTAGAGTATCTGAAGAAGAATAACCTCAGGACCCAATATGGGTTTATGAGGGACCGTTCCTGTCAAACTAATCTGATCAGTTTTTATGAGGAGGCAAGTTCTGGACTGGACCAATGAAATGCAGTGGATGTTGTGTATATGGACTTTTCAAAAGCTTTTGATACGGTTCCACACAAAAGTTGATACATAAAATGAGAACAATGGGGATAGGGGAAAATATATGTATGTGGGTGTAACGGGTCTGGGAGGCGGAACCTCTGAGCTACTATACAAGGGGGCGGTCCTTGTAAGGGAGCGGGTGGCGACCAGGGAAGACGGGCAGGCAGTCACAGCAGGTGACCGGGACAGTCTCTGGGTGAACGGGCTGGAGGTCACGGCAAGTGACCGGGGTAGTCTCTGGATGAACGGGCAGGGGTCACGGCAAGTGACCGGGGCAGTCTCTGGATGAACGGGCAGGGGGTCACGGCAAGTGACCGGGGCAGTCTCTGGATGAACGGGCAGGAGGTCACGGCAAGTGACCGGGGCAGTCTCTGGGTAAAGGGTAGGTACGACCTGTGATGGCTGAGCCTCCAGGTAGGCTAGCAGGCAGATGGTAGATGTGTGCTCCCAGGTGAGCAAGCGAGAGTCTCTGGATAAACGGGTGGTCACAGCATGTGACGGCGGAGCCTCCAGGTAGGCCAACAGACAGGCAGCAGATGAGCGCTCCCAGGTGAGCGGGCAGGAGTCTCTGGAATGGCAGGTGGTCACAGCATGTGACGGCGGAGCCTCCAGGTAGGCCAACAGACAGGCAGCAGATGAGCGCTCCCAGGTGAGCGGGCAGGAGTCTCTGGAATGGCAGGTGGTCACAGCACGTGACGGCGGAGCCTCCAGGTAGGCTAGCAGGCAGGTAGCAGATGTGCGCTCCCAGGTGAGCGGGCAGGAGTCTCTGGAATGGCAGGTGGTCACAGCACGTGACGGCGGAGCCTCCAGGTAGGCTAGCAGGCAGGTAGCAGATGTGCGCTCCCAGGTGAGCAGGCAAGCTGGTCCATAGACAGACTGACAGGAGTAGGAAGGCAGACCGTCGGACCTCAGGCTAGCAAGCAGGTAGGAGGAATGTCAGGCAGGAAACAGACAGCAAACTGGCAGGTTACTGGCAGGTAACTGGCAGGTAACTGGCAACGGGACCTGAGGGCTGAAGCAGAGTAGTGAACAGTGCAACAACATTGCTCGGGCACCTCCATTTTGGAGGAGGTGCCTTATATATGGTGAAGTCCTCCGGCCATTGGCCGGGGACTCCTTAGGACGGCGCGCGCGGCCCCTTTAAGAGGGAGGGAGCGCGCGCGCGCCCTAAGCACAGTGTCCGGGAAGGAGCGCGCGCTGCCAGCTGAGCGGGAGGAGGACGCCGGGCTCGGAGCAGAGGGGTGAGGGGAACAGCGTCCCTGCCTAGCAGAGGGCAGGGACGCCGGCGCTACAGTGGGTTAAGAATTGGCTCAGTGATAGGAAACAATGGGTGGTTATTAATGGAAAACACTCAGACTGGGTCTCAGTTAACAGTGGGGTACCACAGGGGTCAGTATTGGGCCCCCTTCTTTTTAACATATTTATTAATGACCTTGTAGGGGGCATACAGAGTAATATTTCAATATTTGCAGATGACACTAAACTCTGCAGGGTAATCAATACAGAGGAGGACAATTTTATATTACAGGAGGATCTATGTAAACTAGAAGCTTGGGCTGATAAATGGCAAATGAGCTTTAATGGGGATAAATGTAAGGTAATGCACTTGGGCAGAGGAAATAAAATGTATAATTATAAGCTTAATTGTAAAACACTGGGCAAAACTGTAACTGAAAAAGACCTGGGTGTATTGGTGGACGACAAGCACACGTTTAGTGGCCAGTGTCAGGCAGCTGCTCCAAAGGCAAATAAAATAATGGGATGCATTAAAAGAGGCATAGATGCTCATGAGGAGAACATAATTTTACCTCTATACAAGTCATTAGTGCGACCACACTTAGAATACTGTGTACAGTTCTGGTCTCCGGTGTATAAGAAAGACATAGCAGAACTAGAGCGGGTGCAGAGAAAAGCGACCAAGGTTATTAGAGGACTGGGGGGTCTGCAATACAAAGACAGGTTATTACACTTGGGGTTATTTACTGTGGAAAAAAGGCTTAGGGGTGATCTTATTACTATGTACAAGTATATGAGAGGACAGTACAAAGACCTTTCTACTGATCTTTTTACTCTGAGGCCTGAGACGGGGACAAGGGGGCATCTTCTACGTCTGGAGGAAAGAAGGTTTAATCATAATCACAGACGGGGATTCTTTACTGTAAGAGCAGTGAGACTATGGAACTCTCTACCGCATGATGTTGTAATGAGTGATTCACTGTTAAAATTTATGAAGGGCATGGATGCCTTTCTTGAAAAGTATAATATTACAGGTTATAAATGTTAGATTCATTGATAGGGCGTTGATCCAGGGAACTAGACTGATTGTCGTATGGAGTCGGGAAGCAATTTTTTTCCCCAATGTGGAGCTTAGTGTATGCCACATGGGTTTTTTTTTGCCTTCCTCTGGATCAACATGTTAGGCTATGGGTTGAACTAGATGGACTTAGTCTTCCTTCAACCTTAAAAAACTATGTTACTATGTAAGAAAGCAGTCCCTCTGCAAGACCTCCTGGTAGGACAGTCCCCCAAAGGCAGAAATCCCCCATTCCACTGGGGCAAGGAGCAAGCCGAGTCATTTCAGGAGATGAAGGAGATCCTGACTGGCAATGAGATCCGAGCCTACCCTGACTACAGCCAACCGTTCCTGCTGTATACTGATGCCAGCAACGAAGGACTGGGAGCTGTCCTAAGTCAGAAGCAGAATGGCCAAGAGAAAGTGATCGCATACGCAAGCAGAAAGCTCTGCCCGACTGAGAGGAACTCAGAGAACTATAGCAGCTTTAAGTTAGAGTTCCTGACCTTGGTCTGGGCCATCACTGAAAGGTTCAAGCACTACCTAGCCTACAGCAAGTTCACTGCCTACACTGACAATAACCCCTTGACCCATCTTGAAACAGCCGAGCTAGGAGCCATGGAGCAGCGATGGATGGCTCGGCTGTCAAACTACCAATTCACAATTAAATACCGGGCGGGCTGCAAGAACGCCAACGCCGATGCCCTGTCCAGGATGCCTCACAAGTCAGACACAGAAGAAGAAGTGGATGACCTGGAGGAGATTGAGCTACCTGCCTTTCACCGGAATGGGATGATCCACGAGCAACGAGCCTCCAGGAGGCAGCGTGGGAAGACGTTAAACCCTTTGCCTCACCACAACTGGAAAGAGACCCAGGACAGTGACACGGTTGTCAGCCGTATCAAGGAGCTGATAACCCAAGAAGGTTCCTCCCTGGAGAAGGAAGCGTCTCTGCAAGCAAAGCAGCTGTGGAATGAAAGAAGCCGGCTGTTTATCTACCGTGAGAAGCTGTGCTGGAGGTACGTCAATCCAAAAACCCATGAGATGGTATGGCAGATAGTGGTCCCCAAGGCAGACCTTCAAATGGTGTTGGAGGCCTACCACGATCAGACGGGGCACTTTGGCTGGAAGAAGCTAGAGACCCTGCTGAAGTGTCATTTCTACTGGGTAGGAATGCGCAGCTCCATTGAGCGGTGGTGCCGAAACTGTGGACCCTGTAGCCCCCGAAGAAAAGACTACAGCAGCCAGAAGGCACCCCTGCAACCCATCAAGACGACTCGACCCCTGGAGATCGTGGCCCTGGACCATGTCAAGCGGTCACCCAGCAGGTCAGGGTACTCCTATGCCCTGACCATGGTGGATCACTACTCCAGGTTCCTGGTGGTCGCCCCCGTCAAAGACCTGACGGCAGAGACAGCAGCAAAAACATTCCATGCGTGTTTCTGCAGACCCCATGGATACCCTGAGCAGGTGCTGACGGACCAAGGCCAGGCCTTTGAGGCTGAGTTGTTCAAAGAGTTCTGCCATCTTTACGGGTGTAAGAAAATAAGAACTACACCGTACCACCCACAAACCAATGGCCTCTGTGAAAAGATGAACAACATCGTCATCGACCTGCTGAAGACCTTACCACTTGAGGACAGAAACCAGTGGCCAGACCTACTACCTGACCTGGTAGATCTGTACAATCACATACCTGTAAGTTCCACCAATTGCACTCCAGCATATCTCATGCGAGCAAGACCAGGAAAGTTGCCCATGGACCTGGAGCTCGGTGTTGTAGAACCAGAAGCAGATGTGACCACTGTGGACTGGGACACGACCAGACAGGAGCAGTACAGAAGAGTACAAGCCTGTGTCGAAGACAGTCTCACTCGGGTGAGGGACAAGCAGGAAGCTCAATACAACAGAGGAGCCCCAGCAGAAACCTTCACACCTGGTGCAGTAGTGTTAAAGAGGAAGAGGAGAAACCACAAACTTGATTACCAGTGGGAGAGAGAACCCTACACTGTGTTAAATTCAAGATTTGATAACAAGAAGACCTGTTTGATTGGTAAAGACGGACGAATAACGACTGCAACGGTATCTAGAGACCATCTGAAGTTGTGTCCAGATCTGCTAAAGCCCCAAGGAGAAGTGCCTCTCATTATCCCGGAGGAACCTAAAGAAGCAGTAATCCATACTGACTTAGGAGACTTCCCGGCAGATTGGCCTCAACTAGGAGGAGCAGTAATAATACCTGTGATCCACTTCTTTCAACAGCCAGAGGACCCTCCACAGCAAGTTGGACCTGTAAGTGCTTCAGAAGAGCCTGCTCAAGAAGAATCCCCGGAAGAAGGATCCCCGGTTGGAGCAGAGCAAGAGGGTCCAGCCAATGGTATACTTGCCAGTCCTGTAGAGAGGTTAAGGCGACCCTGCAGTACCCCAACACTTAGATCTGACAGAATGGGAGGTAGTGCAAATACTAGTGCCTCACGCATCCCAGTACCACGTAGGTCTACACGTAGTACACTAGGTCAACCCCCTGTCAGATACACTGAGTAAAATAGTTAAACTTCTGACAAGTGTAGATAGTTACCCCTGGGGTATTTTATAGCATTGTATTGTGTATTACTGTATTATCTTGTATATTGCCATGTATTCATTGCCTTTTATATGCACTTAACTTATATTTTTGCCTTCAGTAATGGACAATTCAAGTGATATGGACACTTTACCAATTTACTTCTCATTACCCGTATGGGTACTTAAGAACTCTGTGGCTGAGGACTATGTGCAGCCCAAAGACTTTTGTTTGCAAATATTTGCACTCCTTGGAGTGCCCCATTGAGAAACCTCTCCGGAAGAGACTTGGACTTCTAGGTTGCTTATTCCAATACATGTATCTATTTATTACTTATTAATGTTATATGCAACATTTAAGAATGTGCCTCCCATAAAGGGAAGATTGTTATAGTTCATGCTATATTGTTGTTTCAAAATGTACTTCAGTCCGGGAGTGCTGAGCTTTCCTAGGGGGGAATGCGCAAGAGTGCCACAGATGCTAGAGGGGTGTATGAATGGATTCCTCCACAAGAGGCCCTCATAGCATTCACACACCTCCACCTTCCACCTTAGACCACCAGAGGGAGCCCGGGTAGGGATATAAATAGGGAAGGTGGAGCTAGGCAGTCAGTCTAGTCTGTGAGAGAGTTCCTGCAGTAGAGAAGCCTGAGAGAGGTCAGCCTGCAGTGGAGCTCAGTCTAGAGAACACAGCTAACAGTTCGGCAATGGAGCACGAGGCTCCTGCAAGCTAGACTCCGGGAGCTCAGTTAGAGCCCAAGGCGTGCTGATGCCATAAGAGCGGTGAAGCGCGGCAAGCTGCCGCTAGTGTGTATAGCCTAGTGAGGGCCACGAGCACGGCCGAAGGCTAGAGGAGTGAGTAGCATTGGGGGCAGAGGAGCTGTACAAGCTCACCCCAGAAAACATATACCGGACACCGGGACCGCGTCTACAGGGCCATATACCCCCCTGTGGAGACAACCGGAGACCCCTGGAAGACTTCAGGTCCCAGGATCACCCAAGAGCTGATATGTACCAGAGCCAGGAGTCACGGAGGCCCCGCAAGCTGGGAGCGTGTACTCCAAGAGAAGGCCCTACTACAAAGTCAGCCGGTGCAGGACAGAGACAAAGTTAGGCCTAGCTATAAGCAGGTCAGAAACTTACCACACAAAGGCAAGAAACAGGAGGCCCTATACCCGCTCACTGGGGAGGATCCTGATATGCACCCTTCACCCTACAGTACTCCGGAATGTGCCTGGATTTCCATCAGTAAAAGGTACGGAAGTGAACTGTGTGTTTGCCTATCCTTCTTCAGACCCGGCGGGGTCCCCTCTGTCCTGCATCCCTACATCGGCGCTGCCCTGAGGCTCAGCTCCACCTGTGGGGAGCTATACCACCCAAGCTGCCTTAACACCGGCCTCAGTGGGCTGCCGCAGCGCTGGTGAACCTCACCAGACACCACAGGTGGCGTCACGAACTTTCGCATAATTATCCACCCTTTTAAAGAGAGGCCCAGGGTACGGGCCTGGGAGACGACTACCGCGACATCCCCCAAATCCAACAACAAGGCCCGGGCGCCGAGTCCTCCCCATCCCCTGGGCTCGTCAGATCTGCTTGTCAAAGTACGCCGCCTGTGTGCCCATTTTAGTAAGTCAGCTACAGCTTCTGCCGCCCTTGCCATGCTTCAGCAGCATTTGCAGCTTCCAGCTCACCGACTGATCGACGATGTCCCCACGTGTTGGAACTCTACATTGCAAATGTTGGGAAGGATTTGTGAGAAGAAGTGGGCAGTTGTTGACTACCGGCATCAACAAGGCCGTCGGTATTCAGGTCAGACTCCACACAGAAAACCTCAGGAGTGGACATGGATGTCAGACTTATGTACTATCCTCAAAAAGTTTGAGGACTCCAGCAAGATGGTGAGTGGCGATGATGCCATAATTAGCGTCACCATCCCGCTTTTCTGTCTTCTGAAACGCTCTCTGCTCACAATTAAAGAGGATGCATTGCAGGCGGAGCACGATGAGATGGAGCAAGGAACCATACAGGGTGATTCCACACAGTCCAGTCTCATCTTATCCCAACGTGGATTGGGTGACAATGAGGAAGCGGAGGAGGAGGAAGAACAGGAGCTAGTTTCCTGCGCTACAGACGGTACTACCTGCACAACTGTCATACCGTCTGTTCAGCGTGGATGGCCTGAGGCAGGGAGGAAAAGGAAGAGGAGGAGGAGGAGGAGGAGAGCATGGTCAGTCGTCCTCTTAGTGAGGACATGGAAGTCTTGCCTCTTTGCAGTCTGGCACACATGGCTGAGTTTATGTTACGCTGCCTTTCCTGTGACCCTCGCGTTGTCCAAATTTTGGGTGACAGTCATTATTGGTTGGTGACACTTCTAGACCCACGCTACAAGGAGAACTTTCTGTCTCTTATTCACTTGCAGGACAGGCCTAATAAAATGGTGCAGTACGAGAAGGCCCTTGTTTCGGAATTATTAAAAAAAATTCCATCTGAAAATGCTGGTGGCAGAGGTCACAGTTCGTTGGACAACGAAGGAGTTTCAGGCGAGATAGACACAAATGCAATCGAGCAGAGGCAGAGGAACACTGTCAAAGTTCTGGGACAGTTTTCTCAGACCCTCCTGCAGAAGCTCTGATGCGCGGAGTACTCTCTCAAGGAGGGAAAAGTTGCGGAAGATACTGAGGGAGTACCTTGCCGACCATACCAACATCCTCTGTGATTCCTCTGTGCCTTATAATTATTGGGTATCCAAGCTGGACACGTGTCATGAATTGGCTCTCTACGCCTTGGAGGTCCTGGCCTGCCCTGCCTCTAGCGTTTTGTCAGAGCGGGTTTTTAGTGCCGCTGGTGGAATTATAACCGATAGGTGCATCCGCCTGTCAACTGAAAATGCTGACAGACTCACTCTTATAAAAATGAACAAGGGCTGGATTGGGCCAGACTTCTCAACACCACCGAATAATAGCAGCGAAACATAAACTCAAATACAGTGTCTTTTTTTTGGGAGGTCTAACTCTATTCCCATGCACCTCTGTCTTCACACCCAGACATGGATATACGCTTCCTGATTTTGTCTATTTGCTCTTGTCCTCCTCCTTCTCCGCATCCTCATCCTCCACCACCATATCACCATCATATGTACCATATCAACAAGGGGCAATGGAGTTCCTCCAAATTTTTGGCAGCCATTGCTTCACTGCATAGGCAAACAGTATGGGTGACACACTTCCTAATAATGGCAGCAATTTTTGCAGGAGGCCCTCCGACCTCTACGTCTCTTGCAAGGGGCAATGAAATTCCTCCAAATTTTTGGCAGGTGTTGCTTCACTGCATAGGCAAACAGTTTGGGAGACACACTTCCTAATAATGGGGAGCATATTTTGCAGGAGGCCCTCCGACCTCTACGTCTCTTGCAAGGGGCAATGGAGTTCCTCCAAATTGTTTGGCAGCCGTTGCTTCACTGCATAGGCAAACAGTGTGAGAGACACACTTCCTAATAATGGGAACATTGTTTTCAGGAGGCCCTCCGACCTCTACGTCTCTTGCAAGGGGCATTGGAGTTCCTCCAAATTTTTGGCAGCCGTTGCTTCAGTGCATAGGCAAACAGAATGGGAGACACATTTCCTAATAATGTGGAGCATTTTTTGCAGGAGGCCCTCCAACCTCTACGTCTCTTGCAAGGGGCAATGGAGTTCCTCCAAACTTTTGGCAGCCGTTGCTTCACTGCAAAGGCAAACAGTATGGGAGACACACTTCCTAATAATGGGAGCATTTTTTGCAGGAGGCCCTCTGACCTCTACGTCTCTTGCAAGGGGCATTGGAGTTCCTCCAAATTTTTGGCAACCTTTGCAGTCACTGCATACGCAATGACAGTATAGGAGACCCACTCGTTAATAATGGGAACAACAAAGCATAGCCGACGGCTGGCCCTTTAAGAAGAGTAAGGGCCGCCTGATGACCCTATAAAAATAGTCTTGGTGATTTTCAGAGACCCTCCATCATAAATGAAACAGGATATGTCTGATGATATTTCACACACCACATGGCCAGATAAGGTTGTAAAATGTTAAAATGACATTTCCTGGTGAATGCATTTGTCTTGGTTGAAAGCAATGCAAAAGTGCATCAAAAACGCTACGTCTGAACATAGCCCAAGGTGTGGAGGAGCATTTTTGGTTTTGGTTATTTATTTTGCCTTATATACAAGTCATTACCCTGGAAAGGATGTTCCTTAACATATTTCCCAGGAAAATCCATTTTGATTTCGTTTTTATATGTTTTATTGTGAGTCCGTAAAAGTGGCGTAAAATCTCTGACAACGTTGTTGACTGCAGTGACCTGGGAGTCAGAAATGCTTCCAAGGGTCTTCCCCATGCTGTTCCCATATCATTAGAGCACTGCTCCCATGTCTTTGGGCAATTTTTAGGCCCTCTGCAGACCGCCGGGGGGAGCCGCCTGAAAAATGCTCGCGTTTCCCATAGACTTACATTGAGCTCGTTACTCGGTCCGAGCACTCGAGCATTCCAATTTGCTCGACTCGAACAACGAGTACCCAAGCATTTTAGTGCTCGCTCATCACTAGTCTGCATCAAACTCCCCTCACCATACTGTGTCTGCACCCATCTCTCCCGATCACCATACTGTGAATGCACCCATCCCCCTATACTGTTTCTTCATACATGCCCCCATCTCCCCACTTGCCCCCTCATACTGTGACTTCAAATCTCTCCAGCTCTCCTTATTGTGTCTGCACCTGCTCCTCCTTTGCTCCCCCAACATCTATCCTTAAATCTTCCCCCGTGTTACACTAAATCATCCCCATTCCCCCCACGCTAAATCCCCCCCCACACTAAATCTCCCCCCACACTTAATGTGACGATACAGAGTAAAATCTTAATTATGCCAGACATACTTTCTGACAGCAAGAGCATCATTCCTTTATTTTTATGTTGATTCTTTAATCTCTGTTCTTCTTTAGTTGATTAATACAGACTACTATTTGTATAACCCTGAATGTTATCTGCTCTTTGATTCTGAAACAATGATGTGTATTTACAAGAGACCCTGTGATACCAACTATGTAAATAGATTATCTCATACAATGATAGGTGAGCCCTGCACCTTTACCTCTGACATGTGATATATACACTAAGCTTTGGGGGAGGAGGGTGAGAGCAGTTCTGCCATTCAGGGGGCTGAGCCCAGAGAAGCAGAAGGGACATGTGTTTCTGAGACAGAGGGAGTCTTGGGACAGAGATTCAGACAGACTTTGGAAGGAGAATGAGAGACATCCTCCAGGACAGCTGATGGATTGCATGGCATTACCAAAAAGACACAGATTTGAATTCTATATTATTCTAGCCTAAGGGTACTGGCCCTGACTGTAAATATTCAGATCTGCTCCATTAACTATCAGAGAGACATGGATACATTTTGGGGAGTCCATAAGAGGACGAAGAAGTCACTTGGCACCATGGATATGTTGCTTTGGGGTTGCTAGGAGGGACCCACCGGTCGCCTAGAACCCATGGAGACATTTGGAGTTGCCAGGAGAGAATCACCGGTTGCCTGGCTCCATGGAAACTGTCAGAGAGGCCAGATTTGGACCCTTGGGTCTCCTGGCCTTGTACCTTGATGGACTACTAGCTTCCTAAGCTTGCGCTACCTCCTCTCTGTGGGGGCCCGCCAGAAGCGGGGGGCCACTGGTTGAGGTAATTAACCCTGGAAGTCTCCAAAGTCACAGTTGTTCTATCCCAGGCGGATCAGGGGAAAAGTGACACTGTGTAATGTTGTACCATCTTGGGTATTTGCTGGGACTGTTCTGTGTGTTTATTGTCTGCTCTGTGGTTCAATAAAGTATTGCCACGCTGTTTTACCCTCCCCCTGTGTTGTCTGAGTAGCATTACGCCCACAGAAGACCCCAGGTCTTCACACTTAATCTTCCCCACACACAGTAAATCTCCCCATAAAGTAAATCCCCCCCCCCACAGAATAAATCTTCCCCCCACAGAGTAAATCTCCCCCTCACAGAGTAAATCCCTCCCCACAAAATAAATATTTCCCCCACAGAATAAATCTCTTCCCCACAGAATAAATCCCCCCACAGAATGAATCTCCCCCCCCACAGAATAAATATTCCCTCCACAGAATAAATCTCCCCCCCATAGAATAAATTTTCCCCTCACAGAATAAATCTCTTCCCCACAGAATAAATATACCCCCCACAGAATAAATCCCCCCCCACAGAATAAATATTCCCCCCACAGAATAAATGCCCCCCCCACAGAATAAATATTCCCCTCACAGAATAAATCTCTTCCTCACAGAATAAATCCCCCCCCCACAGAATAAATATCCCCCCCCCATTTCATTTAATCTTCTGCTCTAGTGGTGCACTTACCACCAATGCGCCGCACCTCTGTCTGCAACGCCGACGAATGATGTCACATGACCTGATCACGCTGCTGACGGCAGTCAGAGCTTTAATTGTACTCGCGTCTGGAAGAAGTATAATTGTACACTGGGATCCTTCGCACTGCACATTCTGGGAGCAGTCTGTCAGCTTGACAGCCAGCTCAGAGAACTGCTGAATCTCAGTCTAGGGGGTGGCAAAATGCAGTCACTGGGGGAGACACTTTGGACCACCACATTAGGCGGCCCGACGGCGTCACCCTGCCGGCTGCACCCAGGGCAGCTGCCCCGCCTGCCTCCCAGATATGCCTCTGACTAGAGTGTTACCCAGGGTAGGTGTCTTGGTGGCATAACAAAATGGGGAGGAGTGGCTGCAAGACGTGTGGTGTGGATGTGTGAACTGGCTGCACGTAGCTCATTTTAGCCTATTGCGCTAGGTGCGATGCCAAGTGAGTATGAGAAGCAGAGTACCCCTTTACAGTTACAACCGAGTCTCTCTTGTAGAGAGAGGCTGATTGAATCTTAACAGGTTCCCTTTTCTTACAGCTATTGAAGGAGTTGTCTGCTTTGGGTAATCATCTGGGTGTTACCAGTTGGGTGCATCTACACTGTCCAATCAGTGAATATAGGACCTGACTGTGTATGGGGCCACCACAATGAGAATGGTAACACTTTGTTGTCAAATGAAAAATGTTCAGTAGGAAGAACAAAGGACCAGCACAACACAGAGTTATGAAAAAATATGCTCCAGAATTGTTATATCATGGGGAATATGGGTATGTACTAAAAATAAATATTAGGAGAACTGACAGGCCCTTTTTCAACCCCATCACATCAGTTGCAAAACCATTTGTTCTTTTTTAGGTCAGAATACAGCCTTCAGAGCTCCATTCTTCTGCACGCTAGTCCTTGTGCATAGGTTAATCTCTTGGCTTTCTATACACTTCAAAGGAATGGCTTCTTGGCACAAACTGTTCCATGTCAGGATTTGTGATAGACTTATAAATCTGTTGAAAATATGGAACAGCTTACATTTCCTTCTCTGAATTTAGAGCTGTAGGCACAGACCAGAAATGACTATATACATAGTTTCTGCCTCTTTGTCAGCAGCTGTCAGTTAAGAAGTTGCATTTTAAATTAAAAAAAAAACTGTACCGGGAACTGTATCTGCATATAAAATTGGCAATTGCATTTTACATGGGTTATTGTTTAACTACTTTCACCAAAAAACACAAAGCCTCATCATTGGTAATGCTGCTGCTTGTAGGATTTCTTACCAAAATGTGTTTTAAGGACAACCTGTGATTTCCTGAAAAAAAATTGAGTTGAATATCTTATAAAAATCCATGAGCTGCCCTGACTCTGCCGCTCTTTTCCTTTTTGCAGTGTATCACTCTATTGCAGAGATATGCACATTTGTTGCTTCTGGAGCACCGTATGTGAATTCTCTGTTTACAGACCAACTGGGCGTTTTTTCAGACTCGTCTCTACGGGTGTGCGCTTTCTCTCCTGCCTCCCAGATGCTGACAATCAGAGTTCTGCATCATCTAAAACTGTTAGAGCAGCTGTTGAGCTGTCATTAGTAGTATCAGGGAGGGAGGGGTGAAAGTGCACACCCCCGAGAAGACTCCGAAGAAACCACTGGTTGAACTACAAGCAGAGATTTCAAATACTGCGCCCCAAAAGCAACAAATGTGAATATCTCTGCAATGGAATGAGACTGCGCAAAAAGGAAAAGAGCAGCAGAATCAGGGGAGCTCTGGGATTTTTACAAGGTATATAACTCAATTCGTCATTGGCCATGTCCCTGCCTTTGATGCAGGCTCACACGCTAAGCACGCATCTTTTCCCGCACTTGATGGCTGATTTAATCAGCCATCAAGTGCCTCTAACAGCCGAAGGTGGATCTGAGATCCACCCACAGCAGTCAACAAGTTAAATGCCGTTGTCAATCACTGACAGTGGCATTTAACATGGCAGCATTTAACACGCGCAGACAGAAAACGCGTCATTGATCCTACCCATCAGTGCGCCCATCACATGATTGCGGGGCGCCAATGGGTTGTCCTGACAGTCGGGTCTACTGAAGACCTCTGTGCCTGTCATATGATCCTCCTGTGAACGCCAGCCGAAGGCCGACGTTCATAGGAGATCGTGATTTTTGCTATACATAGCAGAGCTGAATCCCTGCTATGTGTAGCACAGGTGATTGGACAATCACAGCTTCAAGTCTCTTAAAGAGACTATTGAATACAGTAAAAAGTTTTAAAAAAAAGTTTAAAAAAAAAAACTACAAAAGTTCACATCTTTTGCCCCACTAAAGATAAAACAATTAAAATAAATACACATATTTGGTATCGTTGCGTTCAGAAATGTCCGATTTATAAAAAAAAAAATTATCTGATCAGTAAACGGCATAACGAGAAAAAAATCAAAACTCCAGAATTATGTTTTTTTGGTTGTCTCAACATTGTAATAAAATGCAATCAAAGCTGATCAATACATCGTATCTACTCCAAAATTGTATCAGTAACAATGTTAACTCAGGGTGCAAAAAATAAGCCCTCAATCTGTCCCAGATCCCGAAAAATGAGAACGTTGAAGCGACAAAAGAAACATTTTACAAATTCTTGAATTTTTTTTTTTTCACCATTTAAATAAAACAAAAAAAACTATACATGTTTGGTATCTGTGTACTCATACTGACCTGGGAAATCATATTGCCAGGTCCGTTTTAACATATATTGATTAAAAAAAAAAAAAAAACATTGTGGAAATGCACTTTTTTTGCAATTTCACAGCACTTGGAATTTTTTTCCCATTTTCCAGTGCATCACATGATAAAATGAATGGTATCATTCAAAAGTACAACTCATCCCGCAAAAAAAGCACCCTCATACGGCTGTATGGAGAAATAAAAAAATCATGGATTTTGGAAGAAGGGGAGGAAAAAATAGAAAATCACCCCGGAGGGGAAGGGATTAAATAAAATTTTATGTTAAATGTAGTGATGGGCGAGCACTAAAATGCTCGGGTGCTCGATGCTCGGGTCGAGCACATTGGAATACTCGGGTGCTCGACCCGAGCAACGAGCTCAATGTAAGTCTATGGGAAACTAGAGCATTTTTCAGGTGGCTCCCCCCGGCGGTCTGCAGAAGGTCAAAAATTGCCCAAATCGATGGGAAAAGTGCTCAAATTACAGCGGAACAGCATGGGGAAGACCCCAGGAAGCATTTCTGGCTCCCAGGTCACTGCTGTCAACAACGTTGTCAGAGGTATTACGCCACTTTTATGGACTCACAATAAAATATACAAAAATGAATCTAAAATGGATTTTCCTGGGAAATATGTTAAGGAACATCCTTTCCAGGGTAATGACTTGTGTATAAGGCAAAATAAATAACCAAAAACAAAAATACTCCTTCACACCTTGGGTTATGTTCAGACGTAGCATTTTGATGCATTTTTGCACTTTTGCATTTCTTTCAACCAAGACAAATGCATTCACTGGGAAATGTCATTTTAACATTTTACAAACTTATCTGGCCATGTGGTGTGTGACACATCATCAGACACATGCATACAGTGCTGAAAAGACATGGGAAAAGCATGGGGAAGACTTCTGAAAGCATCTCTGACTACCAGGTCACTGCCTAAAAATGTGTCCATCATAAGTGATCCTTGGAGCATGCGAAGATGCCTCCCGCCATGCACCTATCGTTGCAGACTTGCAATAATCTCCGTCCACGTCCTTGTCCTAGTGCTGCGTTCAGTTGTCCCTACCCCATTCCTTGAAATGCAAGTGCAAGCATGCAGCCAGCCACCCACCCACCCACAGGCTGCAATACTATACTGCCAAATTTTTGACAGCTGCTTGCACTTGAAATGTGGCCTTTTAGGCTCATGTTGGCGGAAGCTGTCCACAATCTTATGGCGGCAGTGAAACCATATCTACTCCAGCTGTCATTTCTCCCAGGAAGTCCTCTAAAGCTGCTATCACTTGAAATGTGGCCTTTTAGGCTCGTGGACGCGGAAGCTTTTCATAACCTCATGCCAGCGGCGGCCAGGTGTCCATACTCAGTCCCCAGCCACCACTATTTCTCCCAGTATCATCTCCTCCGTCCACAAGCACGGGTCCCACAACATTACCCGTGCCCTCCCCAGTGCACTTACTGGGAAGGGCCACCTACCCACAAACACGTGGCCAAGTGAATGTGGCCAGGGACGGTACAGAGCCAGTCCACAGCTTTTTTTGCTGAGTTGTATTTCACCACAGCCATAATCTTTAGCTTGGTGAAATGACTTGGGAAACCGTATCTACCCTGGGTGTCATTTCTCCCAGGAAGTCCTCTAAAGCTGCTTTCACTTGAATTGTGACCTTTTAGGCTCATGGAGGCGGAAGCTTTTCATAACCTCATGCAGGTGGCGGCCGGGTGTACATACTCGGTCCCCAGCTGCCACTATTTCTCCCGGTATCATCTCTGCCTTCCACAAGCACAGGTCCCACAACATTATACGTGCCCTCCCCAGTACACTTACTGGGAAGGACCGCTTAACCACAAACACGTGGACAGCTGAATGTGGCCAGGGACGGTACAGAGCCAGTCCACAGCTTTTTTTGCTGACAGTTGTATTTCACCACAGCTATTCCTCTTAGGTCGGTGAAAGGACTGGCATAGAGGGAAACTGTATCTTCTCTGGGTGTCATTTCTCTCAGGAAGTCCTCTATTGCAGCTTGTTGGAGAAGCAATGGCGGCCCATCCAACATCAACTTGCACTTGTCGGTGGTGCTTTGACACACAAACATCTTTCTTTGCGCATTTAATTTCATGACTACAGAGTTTGACAATGGTCTGATCTGCAATGCGGTTTGAGAAATAACTTGCATAAGCACGTCCGATCCACATTAAAAAAACAGCCATAGAGTGTCCGGGAAGCTTCCCACACACTTTTTTTTAGCCAGGGCTGCTTCTCGGCAGGGTTGGACGGGCCCACCAGAAAACCGGAGACTCCTCCGGTGGGCCCTGGCTTCTCTTTTAGGAGAGTTCATAGTGCCGATGTGAGGCCATGATGATGATAGAGGCCACCATCTGCTTAGTTTTCTGTTACTTGGAATGAAAGCGCAAGTATGCAGCCAGCCACCCACCCACAGGCCGCAATACTAAACTGCCAGATTTCTGGGCAGCTGCTTGCACTTGAAATGTGGCCTTTTAGGCTCATGGAGGTGGAAGCTTTTCACAACCTCATGCCTCGTGTCCATACTCCATACTTTATTTGGTAGACTGAGTGGCTGCTGTCCCACAAAGGAGCTGAAGATAGAGTGGCAGTAAGTTTCTCCAGCCTGTTAGATATCAGAGGGTGAACGGCAGGCAGCATATTGGATCAGTGGTTAGCACTGAAGCCTTGCAGCGCTGGGATCCTGGGTTCAAAGCCAAGCAAGGACAACATCTGCAAGGATTTTGTATGTTCTCCCCGGGTTTCCACCTCAGTAAAAAAGCAGCCATAGAGAGAACAGGAACCTTCCCACACACTTTTCTTAGCCAGGACTGCTTCTCGGCAGGGTTGGACGGTCCCACCAGAGAATCCTCTGGTGTTCCCTGGCTTCTACATCAAGAGAGTTCATGATAGCGCTAACTTTGCAGCTGCTATGGGGCTCTTGAGTGGGGAAGAAAGGTGAGCCCTCAGAATCAAATCCTCTGGTGGGCCCAATGTTTTTCAATCTGAAACAGCTTCTCAGTGGGAGTTGTATTTCACCACAGCCATATTATTTAGCTCGGTGAAAGGACTGGCATAGAGGGGAACCGTGTCTACTCCAGCTGTCATTTCTCCGTCACCAGGTTCCGTCCATTGTCACACACGACCATGCCTGGCTGTATGTTCAGCGGTGAGAGCCACAAATCAGGCTGCTGTGTTACATCTTTCAACAACTCTGCAGTGCTGGGCGGTTTGTCACCTAAGCATTAAGCATGTTATCTTCAGCACAGCCTGTTGCCGCTTGGCCAAGGCAGTGCTGCAGTGCTTTCAGCTTGTGACTGATGTGGTCATTTCAGAGATGGAGGAGGAGGTGCAGGAGCTGAACAATGTGATTACATTGAGGTTACTTTGGCGACTCTGTTTTTTATACTAAAGAAGATCCTACTGTTTGTTTGTTTTTTTACGTTATTTTTTAAGACAAATGCATTCACCGGGAAATGTAATTTTAACATTTTATGACCTTATCTGGCCAGGTGGTGTGTGACACATCATCAGGCACATCTTGTTTCATTTATGATGGAGGGACTCTGAAAGTCACAAAGCCTATTTTATAGGGCCATCAGGTGGCCCTTACTATTCTTAAAAGGCTAGCAGTCGACCCTCGCTATTGTTAGAGAGCCATCAGCCGGCTATGCTTTGTTGTTCCATTATTAACGAGTGGGTCTCCTATACTGTTATTGCGTATGCAGTTACGGCAAGGGCTGCCAAAAATTCGGACACAACCCAATACCCCTTTGAAGAGACATAGAAGAGGGTCTCAGTAAAAAAAATGTTCCCATTAT
Organism: Phyllobates terribilis; assembly: GCF_046119375.1. NCBI lineage: Eukaryota > Metazoa > Chordata > Amphibia > Anura > Dendrobatidae > Phyllobates > Phyllobates terribilis. The sequence goes on along the minus strand of NW_027362769.1, from coordinate 214,768,154 downwards.
AAAGGAGCGGGTCTCCTATAGTGGTAATGCCAATGCTGTGACTGCAAGGGCTGACCAGAATTTGGGAAAAACCCCACTAAGAAGTTAAAGACACATAGAGCAGGGCCACAGTAATGACATGTTTCCATTACAAAGGAGCGGGTATGCTATACAGTTAGAGGGTATTTATAGCAAAAAATCCCCAAAACATATTGTTTGTGGGCACATAAATCCGTCCAGGCTGGTTGTGCACCACTGCAAACAAGCAACTCCAAAGAACCATGGAATAAACAGAGAACACAGAGTTTTTCAGATTATATATAAAGATAAATACCACTTTATTAGTACATACATTTGATCAATACATATAAATATAAAAAAGGGGGAGACATGGATAGGAGGGATATAGAGGATAGCAGCAAGGGTGCAAGCACTACCAGGGAAATGTGTGATAACACATAGATTAAGGGCTAGGGTGAGCTCCAGGCTCAGGCTTCATGTAGAGCTGGAAAACCTAACACAGCCTAGTGGTCAATGACCGATGTATTTAACATTAATTGGCCATAATGGCAGTACAAAAATGGAACCTGGAGCGGACATCCCTATCAGCACAAAAGTATCCAAACAATATGCATAAACAGCAACATCGCTTACACTGAATGAGCCCCAGATGTCAAGTGGATACTTACCGCTTCCCGACGCGCGTTAAGCGTGGAGTCTATATGGCTTTATCAAGGGAAGGTAATGGTATTCTGTGCAAGGACCTTAAAATACCCAGGTAACCGGTCACGTGGTGCACCACGTGATCGGATTCCGGCCAATGGCATTACATATATGGCGCATGCGCACGGAGCAGAACAGACCCAGCACAAGCCACCCGGTGGTCACATCCGTGAGCATGCAGCTAAAGGATGCGCAGTCACGGATGAGAGAACGCCGGGCACCGAGGCCAGGAACATGAATGCGCCGGGCACACGCGCTCAGAATGCCAAGTCAGGTAAGTACAGTACAGACCAAAAGTTTGGACACACCTTCTCATTGAAAGATTTTTCTGTATTTTCATGACTATGAAAATTGTACATTCACACTGAAGGCATCAAAACTATGAATTAACACATGTGGAATTATATAATTAACAAAAAAGTGTGAAACAACTGAAAATATGTCTTATATTCTAGGCTCTTCAAAGTAGCCACCTTTTGCTTTGATGACTGCTTTGCACACTCTTGGCATTCTCTTGATGAGCTTCAAGAGGTAGTCACCGGAAATTGTTTTCACATCACAGGTGTGCCCTATCAGGTTTAATAAGTGGGATTTCTTGCCTTATAAATGGGGTTGGGACCATCAGTTGTGTTGTGCAGAAGTCAGGTGGATACACAGCAGATAGTCCTACTGAATAAACTGTTAGAATTTGTATTATGGCAAGAAAAAAGCAGCTAAGTAAAGAAAAACGAGTGGCCATCATTACTTTAAGAAATGAAGGTCAGTCAGTCCGAAAAATTGGGAAAACTTTGAAAGTGTCCCTAACTGCAGTTGCAAAAACCATCAAGCGCTACAAAGAAACTGGCTCACATGAGGACCGCCTCAGGAAAGGAAGACCAATAGTCACCTCTGCTTCTGAGGATAAGTTTATCCGAGTCACCAGCAGCTTAACAGCAGCTCAGATTAGAGACCAGGTCAATGCCACACAGAGTTCTAGCAGCAGACACAGCTCTTCAATAACTGTTAAGAGGAGACTTTGTGCAGCAGGCCTTCATGGTAAAATAGCTGCTAGGAAACCACTGCTAAGGACAAGCAACAAGCAGAAGAGACTTGTTTGGGTTAAAGAACACAAGGAATGGACATTGGACCAGTGGAAATCTGTGCTTTGTTCTGATGACTCCAAATTTGAGATCTTTGGTTCCAACCACCGTGTCTTTGTGCGACGCAGAAAAGGTGAACGGATGGACTCTACATGCCTGGTTCCCACCGTGAAGCAAGGAGGAGGAGGTGTGATGGTGTGGGGGTGCTTTGCTGGTGACACTGTTGGGGATTTATTCAAAATTGAAGGCATACTGAACCAGCATGGCTACCACAGCATCTTGCAGCGGCATGCTATTCCATCCGGTTTGCGTTTAGTAGGACCATCATTTATTTTTCAACAGGACAATGATCCCAAACACACCTCTAGGCTGTGTAAGGGCTATTTGACCAAGAAGGAGAGTGATGGGGTGCTATGCCAGATGATCTGGCCTCCACAGTCACCAGACCTGAACCCAATCGAGATGGTTTGGGGTGAGCTGGACCGCAGAGTGAAGGCAAAAGGGCCAATAAGTGCTAAGCACCTCTGGGAACTCCTTCAAGATTGTTGGAAGACCATTTCCGGTGACTACCTCTTGAAGCTCATCAAGAGAATGCCAAGAGTGTGCAAAGCAGTCATCAAAGCAAAAGGTAGCTACTTTGAAGAACCTAGAATATAAGACATATTTTCAGTTGATTCACACTTTTTTGTTAAGTATATAATTCCACATGTGTTAATTCATAGTTTTGATGACTTCAGTGTGAATGTACAATTTTCATAGTCAAGAAAATACAGAAAAATCTTTAAATGAGATGGTGTGTCCAAACTTTTTGGTCTGTACTGTATATATAATGTTCATTACATATTATCTGCTCACCTATAGAGGATGCCTGGTCAGGTACAGTAGTGGTCGGGCTACATAGGGAAGGTCGACGTGGAGTGGGGGAGCCATACCGAACCTAGGGTGCCAACCTCCGCTGTCAGGAAGGGAATAGTGAAGGGCAAAACTAGTCCTTATCTCCCCTCATTTCTGCTCTTTTTTTAAATCACTGTTTTTCTGTGCAAATGTGTATGCATTTCTGTCTTTATGTATTGGGGTTTTAAATTAACTAATTAATGAAATAATTTTTTATGGTCTTTTTTTGTTATGGTTTACAAGAATAAGGGCCCCGGTTGTTGATTGAGGGGGCTCATACTGTATATAGGGGGATGTCAGCATACTTAATTGTGCTCAATATTAAGTCATACAATTAATACAAAAAAATCATTATAATTAATATTGAGCAAAATTAATTTCAGCCTATTCGTTCAGCCTCCACAACAGTCACTGTCTATCACCACTGCTCTATTATGTATAGTGCTGTGTTATGTATAGTGACGCGCCCCTGGGCCTGTGTCGCGCTGCGTTGCGCATGCGGGAGCTTACCCGGAGCCGGATCTCTTGAGGGTTGTAGTCTCGTGGCGGTGACCAGGTCCGTGCCCAGGGAGTCAAACTGAGCGGCGATGTAACAGCGGTAGATGTAGGACGACTACGCCACCCGTTGAATGCAGCTATGGAGCTGCCGCTGCAGGACAGTCCGCTGAGGCCGGTGGATGGATGGTGCAGCGTAGATGGTATAACCCCCAACGGGAGGGGTATGGCCTCAGGGCAGCAGATATGGATGATGGGGGTAGCAGGAACCACTCAGAGACGGTGCGGTGTAATTCAGGGTCTTTACTGGTAACAACGATAGACCCTCCCGGAGTACTTGCTAGTGAACGGGGCCTGGTCAGTCCTTGAGCAGATGGGATCTCCCCTGGCCAGGCGGAGTTGTAGGCCTCCCAAACTGACTGTACTCTTCTGGCTACCTTGCTAGAAGCGGATATAAGTAGCCCACGTCCCTGAGTGTACCGTGTGGTGCTCACCCGTATGGCCGGTGACTCGGGGCCTTCTAATGGCTTCCGCTCCACGATGGCGGTGCTGGTCCCACGCGTGTGACCGTGCCTTCGGGTTTCTGGGCCTGAGGACCTGAAATCCCCTGCCGGTCGGCTTCTGCTGCTGGGTAAGAGTTAGTCCCCACAGCCTCGGACGCTGGGTCCGGTAAGAAAGCTTCTCAGTCAGGGCGAGCTCTGCAGCTGCCAGCCCCTGACTCGTAGTAGTATTGCTCCACTGAGCTTCTGCTGTTTTCTCCTATGCTGCTTCTCTGTCTCTACTCTCCTTGACTCCTAACCCTGCTTCAGCCCCGGGTTTATATAGGGGAAGTTCTTCCCCTCCCAAGACTGGGCAGGAGGTGTGGCATGCACAGGATCCCTGACCAAAGGACCTCCCACCTGCTCTCAGACATAACATCTCTATCACTGTGGCAACCAGACCCCTGGGGTGTCACATATAGTGCTGTACATAAGGGAAAAATTTGCACGGTGCGCTATATACGCCACTATCTCTCTCTTTCATTTTTCATCTACATATGTGCACCAGAGCACCTGTGTGTTACATGACCTATCGCATGATCAATGAAAGGGGATCATGTGACATGTCACGTAACACATCGGGTACCTGGGGGGGCCCACACCTTGTAAACTTCCCGGGGCCCTGGCTACTATTAATCCACCCCTGCCTCTGGGGATATGTAAGATTATCATGTCCCCGTGCAGTGGATAGTTTCTTAAAATGTTCAGAGACCAGCTTGGTAAAGATCTCAACTGCAGGGCTAATCGACAAGGGGGGAAATCGTGTGGATTTAGGAAAGACATGAGGGGGAAACCTATCTCTGGCTACAGGAGCCTGTTCACCAAGGAGATCCTCCAATGTTTGTAATGCCTCCTTCTCGGCAGGACTCATCATAGAGGGAGTAGTTGTATCCTTAAAATGAAGTTTCTTTAGAATTAATTTACGTGAAAAGAGATTTAGGTCTTTGAGGGCTGTAAAGAAATGAAACCCATTAAAAGGTGAAAAAGTTAAACCCATACGGAGCACCTGTAATTCAGTTTCAGAAAAATTGTACGTGGCGAGATTAATCACCTGTAGGCCCCCTGAGTATCGCTCACCGACTGTCCACTCATGGGTGTCATTACAAAAAAGGTCCTTGATGGGCTTACAGTACATTTTCCCAAAATTTCCACTTTTTATTTACTGCCCTAGATCCACAAAGACGCGGTCAACCCACCCGGACGTCCGATCGTGTCTGGGATAGAGAGTCTCTGTGAACCAATCTGTAAATTTGTGGACTTTTATCTAAAGCCACTGGTGGAGACTCTGCTGTCATACATTAAAGACACGACGGACGTCCTTACTCGGGTTGACGGCGTCTTTGTGGATTCAGACACTTTTTTAGTTACAGCTGATGTAGAAACCCTGTATACGTGCATAGCCCACTCAGATGGGTTGGAGGCTGTCCGCCTCTTCCTTGGGGCCTCCAACCTGGACGGCCCTCTATGCGGGTTCATTCTCGAGATGCTGCACTTCATTTTGACTCATCATTTTTTTATTTTTTTAAAGACCAGTTTTACCTCCAGAAACGCGGCACAGCCATGGGTGCGGCCTGCGCGCCCTCGTAGGCCAATCTCTTCCTGGGTTCATGGGAGAGATCTCTTTTTAGTGACGGGGGCGGGTGGGCCGCCGACCATGTGCTGTGCTGGTACAGGTATATTGACAATATTTTTTTCTTATGGAGGGGTACAGCGCAGCAGCTCGAGAAGTTTATGGGAGAAATTAATACTAACAACATGAATATCCGCTTGACATATAAAGTGGATGTCGCCAAAATTGACTTCCTTGACGTGAGTCTGGATGTCGATTCTGATTTTTCGATCCGGACTGACGTCTTTAGGAAGTCGACGGCAGTGAATTCGTTGATTCACGCCTCCTCTGCCCATAATCCCGCAACCATTAGGGCCGTCCCGGTTGGACAGTTCCTGAGGGTGAGGCGGATTTGTTTCTCCCCCCAGGACTTTGAAGCTCAGGCCACGGCTCTCAGGACGAGATTCATACAACGTGGCTATAGTAAGCGTTCAATTAAAAAGGAACACCTCGCTCCCAACTTTTATATGGTCACAAACAAACTAATATATATATAGAGTGTATACCTTCGGCACAATAAACAAAAATTTTGATGCCAAAAAAATAAGTTTATTGAGAGCGACCCAAAGGAACAAGAATTGCCAACGTTTCGGCTAATGCCTTTATCACGGTTATCTAAATATAAGAAACATACAGATATAGGTTCATAGTGTTACGTATGAATGAGTGCATATAAATCAAAAACAAAGCTCATTGAGACATTGATAAGCGATTCAATAATCAATAAGAAGCAAATAGAGTAACATTATAGTTTAAATAAAGCAAAAAAACAAGGCACATAAGAGATCATCACAATCAGGTAACCTGAGACCATGGGTAAAGTATCTACCTTCATAGAAAAAAGTAAACCCAGGTGAGTGACAAGATTTTTTGATGTGAGTATATACAAATGCCAAAAGAAGAAACATATAAGGAGAAAAAGCTTAGAAGAGTAGTAACATGCGGATGATTACCTTGAGTGGTACTCGGTGCTCATGGTCCATGTGGTGCTGTTAATGCATGCGGTGCATGCCTGCTTGTGAGGAAACAGTATTGCCATCGCCATTAAATGCATGTGTGAGGAGGCGGGGCGGAAGTACTTGTCATGTCCGCTCTCTGTGAGTGCGTTCCATCTAAGGGAAATTACGTTGCATTGAAGTGAAATAGAGGCTTGGGTCCTATGCGGCAATGCGCATGCGCAATTTGCCTTCCAGCAGAATCTCAGAGACAAAAACATATGTAAATAGCCCAGAGCATAAGGTAGAAGAAAGACTAGGCATGTATGTATAGTGTGTACGTTCTATATATTGGTTATATGATATGAAGGAAAAAAATTACTGTTAATAAATAAGAGAAGAGGGAGGAGCGTGTAAGCAAAGGGAGGGGGGGAGGGAAGGAGAAGGTGAGGGCAAAGCAAGGGGAAGAAGGAGAAAACCAAAAAGAAGGTAGAAAACAAATACATCATGGATCCCTATGGTGTCTGTAATGAAAAAAAGAAAAGGAAGGAAATAAGTGATAAAAATATACATACACTAGGTCACTAGTCTAGAATACAATATACTAGAATGCTAATAAAACAATGTATCCAGCCCATCTTAAATTATGTCATATAATAAAGTGATATCATACAGTGATATATCATCGCAGATGCAAAAGTCTATACCGGCCCTCAGTATAGGATATCATATTCACGATTAAGGCCATTTGGTTCCAATGTGTTAAGACGGAATATCCAAAAGGCTGCCCTTTCTTTTAATTTTAATATTCTATTACCACCTCGTCTAGGATGTGGTATTGTCTCTATTATTTGAAAGCGGAGTTGGGAAACATTATGTCCAGCTGACAAAAAATGGGCTGGAATGGGAAGAACCGATCTTTTGCATCTTATGGTGGACTTATGTTGAGATATGCGGTCTCGGATATGTTGGGTAGTTTCACTGACATATCCGAGACCGCAAGGACATTTAATCATATATACGGCAAAGGAGGAGTCACATGTATAAAACCCATGAATCGAGAATTTCTCACCAGTCCTAGGATGGGTAAAGTGGTCACCCTTAATGATGTTGGAGCACTGTGGACAGTGTAAACAAGGGAAAGTACCCTTCCTAGCGGTTGCCAGAAAGGTTTGAGAGTCTACCCGTGTTTTTGAGCCAATGTCGGCTCTAACCAATCGGTTCCTAAGATTCTGGGCCCTTTTATGACAAATGAGGGGGGGTGACAAAAATTCTGGAATGTCTGGATAAGATCTGCCCAATAATGGGCAATGGTTCCGGATCACTTGATGGAATAAATGCGTAAAAGGATGGTATGTGTTAACAAGAGTCACTCTTGGACACTGAGGATGTTGTGTCTGATGTGGAGGTCGTGGGTATGATAATAAACGATCTGGGTATCCCCTACTCCTAAATTTCAACTTCATTTCTTCCAGTTTGGATTTACGTGTGTCATCATTACTAACTATGCAACCAACTCTACATAGCTGTGAAAATGGTAATACCTCTTTAATATGACGAGGATGACTGCTAGAGAAAAGAAGTAAACTATTCCGATCTGTTGGCTTGATATATAAGTCAGTAGATATAGACCCATCCATATTAAGTATGACATCAGTGTCCAGAGAATTAATATGATGTTCATCATAATGAACAGTGAATTTGATTTAGATAACCTTGATAAAGGCATTAGCCGAAACGTTGGCAATTCTTGTTCCTTTGGGTCGCTCTCAATAAACTTATTTTTTTGGCATCAAAATTTTCGTTTATTGTGCCGAAGGTATACGCTCTATATATATTATATCTTTTCCTTCTGAGCACAAGCTTATAGTCCGTGCGAATCCTTTTTGACTCTCACAAACAAACTAAGTCAGTAGATGGCCAGACACGATTCATCGCTACATATAATACAGAATGGAATAATATGCGTGCTATCCTAAGGAAACACTGGCCTATACTTCTTACAGAACCCTCTCTTGTGGGGTCTATTGGTGTTTCCCCATCCATGACCTCAAGGAGAGCTAGAAATCTTAGTGATCTAATTGTCAGAAGCCACTATGTCCCTACTAACAACACTTTTCTGTCTTCATTTCAACCTACATTGAGCTGCTTTTCCTGTGGCCACTGCTAGGCTTGCAGTGTCCTACGTACCCGAACTTTTGACTCTGCAGCAGGAGATAAACATTTTCAAATCCAACATCGAATCTCCTGCAGTTCGATTAATGTTATCATGCCACCTGTGGATGTCCACTTATTTATATTGGCCTCACACCCAGGGAACTCAGAGTTAGAATTCCGGAACACGTTAGGAACATTGCGCAGCCAGGTCGATGACAGACCCCTCTGATCTAAAGACACTTCCCCGCTATTTTCGTCAATTCCATGATTGCAATGCTTCATCACTTTCCATTCGTAGTATTGATATTGTTCATCTTGGGGCAAGGGGTGGTAATGTCAAGCGCATCTTGGCTCAATGTGAAACTAAGTGGATTGTCACCTTGGACACGATGGCCCCTAAGGGATTGAACGAAACCCTTAGCTTTGCCCCATATTTATGATCTGTTGTAGCTACGTGCGTTTTCTTTTTCCTTCATTATTGTTTTTAAACTTTAGAGTTTTATGATAATCTTTGGTGTTGCGTTAGCAGCATTTTTATTATATTTTTGTGTGCTGTTGCATTTTTTGTCACTAAATTTATGTTTTTGCTTGTGTTTGCCCAGGTTGGTCCTTTCTATTTTCAGAGCTGTACCTGAATTTAACATCTATATTTTACAGCCATTTTTTCTTCATTGGATACGTCCATTTCATCTAATTGTTATGCTCAATTCATGTTATTTCTTATGAATTTGTCTCCTTTTTGATGCACTGTATTGGCATGCTCATCATCATACATATATACTTACCTGCCTTGGCATTTTGAGCGCGTGCGCCTGGCGCATTCATGTTCCTGGCCTCGGTGCCCGGCGTTCTCTCATCCGTGACTGCGCAGCCTTTAGCTGCGCGCTCCCGGATGTGTCCGCCGGGCGGCTTGTGCTGGGTCTGTTCTGCTACGTGTGCATGCGCCATACATGTAATGCCATTGGCCGGGATTCGATCACGTGGTGCACCACGTGACCGGTTACCTGGGTATTTTAAGGTCCTTGCACACATTACCATTACCTTCCCTTGATAAAGCCGTATAGACTCCACGCGAAACGCGCATCGGGAAGCGGTAAATATCCACTTGACATCTGTGGTGCTGCGCTCATTCAGGGTAAGCAATGTTGCTGTTTATGCATATGGTTTGGATACTTTTGTGCTGATAGGGATGTCTGCTCCAGGTTCTATTTTTGTACTGCCAAACTTATGGCCAATTAATGTTAAATACATCGGTCATTGACCACTAGGCTGTGTTAGGTTTTCCAGCTCTACATGAAGCCTGAGCCTGGAGCTCACCCTAGCCCTTAATCTATGTGTTATCACACATTTCCCTTGTAGTGTTTGTACCCTTGCTGCTATCCTCTATATCCCTCCTATCCATGTCTCCCCCTTTTTTTATATTTATATGTATTGATCAAATGTATGTACTAATAAAGTTGTATTTATCTTTATATATAATCTGAAAAACTCCGTGTTCTTTGTTTATTCCACAGTTATAGGGTATGCAGTGAGTCCAACGGCTGACCAAATTTAGGAAAAACCCCACTTACAATTTAAAGACACATAGAGCAGGGCTACAGTAATGAGTACGACATGTTCCCATAAGAAAGGAGAGGATCTGCTATACAGTTATAGGGTATGCAGTGAGTCCAACAGCTGACCAAGTTTAGTAAAAGCCCCACTAACAATTTAAAGACACATAGAGCAGGGCCACAGTAACGACAAATTCCATTTAGAAAGGAGAGAGTATGCTATACAGTTATAGGGTATGCAGTGAGTCCAACGGCTGACCAAATTTAGGAAAAATCCCACTAAGAATTTAAAGACACATAGAGCAGGGCCACAGTAATGACTAGTGTTGAGCCACCCCCGTAGTGTTCGAGTTCGGTTCGGTTCGTCGAACACCCGTGTGTTCGCCGAACTGTTCGTCGAACTGTTCGTCGAACACCTTCGAACACCGTTAAAAACAATGGCAGGCAAACAAAAACACATAGAAACACATAGAAAACACCTTCAAAGGTGTCCAAAAGCTGACAAACTGCTCAGAAGACATAACTAACACATGGAAAAGTGACAAGTACATATAGTCATGCGAAAATAAAAGAAGTGGAGGAGTAAAAGGAGGGGGAGACACAGATATAGGCATGTCATGCCCTTCTAAAATCCAAAAAGTGAGAAGCCGACACGGCCAGTCCGCTCCTGCCCGTGCCACCTCCGTGTCGCCGGGTTTGTGCCAGAGCCGCGGTGAACCCTGACGGCCAGCCCCCCTCTCCCAATACTGGTGCCTGTCCGCTGGTGGGTCGAGCGAGCCCCCCTGTGGTGGAGGCAGCTCTAAGCTTTTTAATTTAAATTGTCTCTCTAATTTGAATGAATACACTTTAAATCCATTTACAAGGATCTATTGGAGGGCAAGTCTCATGCCAGCAGCCGCGGTAATTCCAGCTCCAGTAGCGTCCACTAAAGCTGCTGCAGTTAAAAAGCTTTTATAAGGATCGAGCTTGGCTGTCCACCGCAAGGCATCCTACTGCCAGTCCCAGCCCCTATGCCTTGGGGTGCCTCCTGATGCTCTTCACTAAGTATCCCATGGTCCCGAAGCATTTCCTTTGAAAAAATTAAGTGTCTAAACTACAGGTGGTGCAGCTTGCTTAACAGCCGGGATAATCCGCTGACTAGCAGACACTGCTACTAGGCACAAAGTATTTCCTGGGCTAGATGCAGTTAAAAATTTGTAATTAGATACTCTCGTTGGATGCTGAGAAAGCATTCCATAGAGTCTCCTGGCACGCCATATATGATTCTCTTAAAAAGCTTGGGGTAGAGGTCTAGGGGACCCTTTTATAGCCAAAATCACGGCCCTGTATCGCAATACGTCACCTAGGCTGAAGATAAATGGAACTGTAGCACCCTGAGGGCTCGGTTGCTACAGACGTATTGCACCTCACCCAGAGGTGTGATATCTCACTCTCAGGTAAGGATGGAGTGTGGATCAGGACCCGACACCTGCATGCATTACACCACATTGCCGTGGGGCAGGGCGACCAATATGCCCCTGAGATGGGCACGACAGTCCCTGTCCCTGGCTGGAGTGGGGGGAGGGAACACTGAGAAAGGGGAACCCTGTAGTGCAGGAGCAGGGAGGAAGCAGTTCCTGGGTGCATTGAGAAGGGAGTATAAAAGGTGGGCACCATCTTAGTTCAGTGCAGAGAAGTCTGAGCAGAAGTGGCAGGGAGCAGGGGCTCTGCATGAGCTCTGCTCCGGAGGCGGGCCTAGTAACAGAGGCCCAGGCCTGGAAGAGGGAGAAGGAAGGAAGAGGAGCGGAGAAGGCTCCAGGAACGAGGAATGAAGGGATCCCAGGGGTGCGGACGGGCGAGTCGCCACCGCACGCCCGAATCCACCTGCGTGGAGGGGTCAGGCCAAAGGGGGAGACCGGTCCCCGAACTAGTGGAGGCAGGAAACGACCCTCAGCTAGAAACCGGAGGCTCTGACATTTTATGTGGCGCAGCCCCTCGCTACACCCGCTAGGAAGGCACCACATAGGGTCAGGGAAACTGGCGCCAAGTTTACCAAGAGGAGGCCCGAGGCAGCCGGACAGAAGTGTTGGTAAGAAAGGCCAGACAAAGGACACACAAAGGGGGTCCTGTGAAGTGCTCCAAAGTTATCTGGGAGTTGTCTGAGCCCCTCACCTGGTGAGCACAGTACAACGTGGGCAGCCGTTACCTGCAGACGTGGTCTGGATAATAAGAACTGTGAGTAAAGGCCCTGGACTGCATCACTGACTCCATGTCGTTACTGCTGCTGCCCTGCACCATCACTCCCATCCTCCGCATACACTGCCCTGAGGCTATACTCCTCCCGTGGGGAGTTATGCTACGCTCTGCTGCACCCACAACACCAGCCTCAGCGGTCTGCCCTGTAGCGGCGGTTCACTCTGACCGCAATCCACGGGTGGCGTAGTCGGACATTTAAACATCAAAACCACATAAATAGTTCCGCCACTGGTTTGACCACCCTGAGCCACGGAACCGGGTCGCCGCCACGAAGACTACAACCACCAGCATCCACCAAAAAGGGTCCGGCTCCGGGTGTCCCAAGGCCCAGGGGGTGCGTCAGAACATTTTCATCACCTTTCACAATCACCAATGGGACAAGGCAGGGATGTCCTCTGTCCCCTCTCTTATACATCCTAGTGACGGAGCACCTGCTCTCATCAATTCGCCATAACCCCAATATTAGGTGGATTGAGGTGGGAGGCACCGAGTACAAGTGCTCTCTATTTGCTGATGATGTCCTAGTATATATCACTCAATCACATATATCCATCCCTGCTGTTATGGCTGAAATAGATCACTTTGTTACATGGTAAAATTTTAAAATCAATGCAGCGAAGTCTGAGGCCCTCGATGTCTCCCTCCCCAAATCCATATAGGATTCCATCCAGTCCAACTTTCTCTTTGCCTGGCCCTCACAGGGTATCAAATACTTAGGAATTCCTATTCATAGAGACCTCTCCCATCTATGTTATCTTAATTTTGGGCCCTTTATTGAACAATTCCATACAGACCACGGTTGGCAAATTAGAACTGTAAGATTCACTACGTGAACCACTGGTGTTTTGTGGAAAAGCACATGTACACTGCGTTCCAAATTATTATGCAAAAAGTGTTTAGGAGTGATAAGGGAAGAATTTGTTTGTTTGTCAGTTAAACTCATTGATGGTGATGTGTGTCAGGGCTCTTTATATCACTGTAAGCAATTGCAGACACCTGTGCTAATTAGTTTGGCAGGTGTGTCCAATGAAAGGCAAGACTACTTAAGAAGGCTCTCTCACATTATTAAGCAGCCTACATTTTCTGCCAAAATGGGAAAGAAAAAGGATGTGTCGGCTGCTGAGAAGCAACAAATTGTGGAGTGTTTAGGTCAAGGCATGACTACAATCAACATTGTGCGATGATCAGGATGAAGTGTCTTGGCAATCAAGAAGTATGTAGCTGATTCACAGTACACACGTGTGCGTGCTGATAAGGGCAAATTGAGGACTCTTTCCTACAGGCAATTACGTCAGGTTGAAAGAGCAGCGGCCAAAAAGCCTTGTCATAGCAGCAGACAAGTTTTTGAAGCTGCTTGTGCCTCCAACGTCCCCCCAACAACAAGATGCAGGGTCCTTCAGAGGTTTGCAGCTGTGCATACGCCATCCTGTCGACCTCCTCTATCCACTTCACACAAGCAGAAACGGCTCCAGTGGGCCAAACATTACATGAAGACTGATTTCAAAACAGTTTTGTTCACGGATGAGTGCCGTGCAGCGCTCGATGGTCCAGATGGATGGAGTGGAGGATGGCTGGTTGATGGACACCCCACGCAAACACGGCTACAGCGCCAACAAGGAGGAGGTGGAGTAATGTTTTGGGCTGGAATCATGGGGAGAGAGATTGTCGGCCCCTTTAGGATCCCTGAAGGCGCTAAAGATGAACTCCATAATGTATGTGGATTTTCTCAAACAGCACTTCCTGCCATGGCTCAAGAAGAAGAACCGTGTATTTCACAGCAAGATCATTTTTCTGCATGATAATGCACCATCTCATGCTGCACATAAAACATCTGCATCTCTGGCTGATATGGGCATAAAAGGGGACAAACTTATGGTGTGACCCCCATGCTCCCCTGACCTCTACCCCATTCAGAACCTTTGGAGCATCATTAAAAGGAGTGTCTATGATGGCGGGAGGCAGTTCACATCTAAGCAACAGCTCTGGGAGGGTATTCTGTCCTCATGCAAAACAATTGAAGCAGAAACCATCCAAAACCTGACAAATTCAATGGACGAGAGAGTTCAGAAGCTCCTTTCGAACAAGGGGTCCTATGTGAAAATGTAACATCACCTAGAATAAAGTTTTGAGTTGAAAACTGTTTGATTTCAGTTTCTAACAACCTGCTAATGCTTATAATTTCAAAAATGACCATTTTTTTGGTCTTTATTAAAATGAAAAGGTTGATCGAAAAGTTTGGGGGATCTAAGAGTGTGGCAACCCAGTAGTCATGATTACTTCGAATTCTGACAATATGAGGGTCATGCTGCAGGTAGTGCAGCAAGAAGGCACTTATGTGCCTTGCGCATCTCGGAGCCCCAAAATTATTTTCCGGGCTAGATGCAGCTAAAAATTATTTTTAATTTTAAATCTGGTGAAGCTTTAGTATAGATGGCCTAATAGGATCAGTGCTGCACACTGCTACAAAGCCCAAATTATTTTCCAGTCAAGATACAGATAAACATGATTAGTAATTTGAAAGCTTAAAACGGTTGGTAGGGTGATTTTAACCAATCATCAAGCTTTTACTCTCCCCAGGATGACACAGGGGTAGAAAAGTCGTTTCTGATCCATGATTTGTTCATCTTTATGAGCGTGAGTGACGCGCCCCTGGGCCTGAGTCGCGCAGCGTTGCGCACGCGGGAGCCTACCCGGAGCCGGATCAGATGGGGGTAGTAGTCTCGTGGCGGTGACCCGGTCCGTGCCCAGGGAGTCAGACTAAGTGGCAGTCTATTAGCAGTAGATGGTGGATGACTACGCCACCCGTTGAATGCAGCTATGGAGCTGCCGCTGCAGGGCAGACCGCTGAGGCCGGTGGAAGGATGGTGCAGCGTGGATGGTATAACCCCCAACGGGAGGGGTATGGCCTCAGGGCAGCCGACGTGGATGATGGGGGTAGCAGGAACCACTCAGAGACGATGCGGTGTAGTTCAGGGTCTTTACTGGTGACAAAGATAGACCCTCCCAGAGTACTTGCTAGCAATCGGGGCCTGGTCAGTCCTTGAGCAGATGGGATCTCCCCTGGCCAGGCGGAGTTGTAGGCCTTCCCAACTAACTGTACTCTTCTGGCTACCTTGCTAGAGGCGGGTAAAAGTAGCCCACGTCCCTGAGTGTACCGTGTGGTGCTCACCCGTATGGCCGGTGACTCGGGGCCTTCTAATGGCTTCCGCTCCACGATGGCGGTGCTGGTCCCACGCGTGTGACCGTGCCTTCGGGTTTCTGGGCCAGAGGACCTGCAATCCCCTGCCGGTCGGTTTCTGCTGCTGGGTAGAGATTAGTCCCCACAGCCTCGGACTCCGGGTCCGGTGATACTTCTCAGTCAGGGCGAGCTCTGCAGCTGCCAGCCCCTGACTCCCTGTAGCACTGTTCCCACAGAGCTCCTGATGTTCTTTTCCCATAGCTGCTTCTCTTCTCTGTCTCTACTTCTGGCATGGCCCAGGAGCTGGGCCCAGCCGGAGCCACAGCTCCCTGTCAGCCCTCCTGGCTGAACTCTCCCTTTGAACTCACTAACCCTGCCTCAGCCCCAGGTTTATATAGGGGAAGTCCTTCCCCTCCCAGGACTGGGCAGGAGGTGTGGCATGCATAGGATTCCTGACCAAGAGACCTCCCACCTGCTCTCAGACATAACATTGCATTACTGTGGAAACCAGACCCCTGGGGTGCCACATTCCCCCCTAGTGAAATTTAGTACTCCGGGACTAAACATACTTTTGTAAACATAACAGGGTATAACAATAATAATACAATAAGAAAAACACATAAAGGTGGTCACGGCATGTCCGCAACCGGGTGCAGTCTTTGAAGGAAACAAAGGTGTCCATTTCACCAAAACAGGGAGACGTAACCAGGTAGGGGTCTGTCCTGCCCCGAGTCCTTAACAGTCTTTTAGTCCATCCTGGGTTACGCTCCACTAACTGTACAAAGGATTCCCGGTAAATCCACCAAGGACTCCTATAAATTACTAGAAACACATAATTATTTACAGGATATGGCCGCTCTCAGTCCTCGGCCAGTGGGGATAAGGATTGGCTGCTCACAGTCCTCAGCCTGGTAAGGGATAGGGGATGGCTGCTCACAGTCCTCAGCCTGGTAAGGGATAGGGACACACGGGGAACAATTCACTAATCCCAACGGGGACCATATTTTAATTAGCAGTCCTTGTAACCTAACGGGTAACTATGTACAACTCTTTATTCACGCTACTTCCCTTCAGTAGCTATGTCCTCTTTGTGCTCCCTCCTGAGGGTAGTCCTCAGACCCGTCCGGGTCCTCTTGGCTTTCCTCGTATTGGTAGTACTGCAGCTCCTCCTCGGTTAGCTGGGTTAGCATCTCTGCGACAGTCCTCCTTCCAGGTGGCCAGGACTTTACCTCCCTTTGGGCTGCCCCGGTTAATTGGGCCACCAGGATGCTCACTTTTTGCTCCTCTGTGAGGGGGTACACCTGGAAGAGGCTATCCAGCTTTTCTCTAAAGTCATGCAGGGTATGTGACTCCCCCAAGTACTGGGGTAGCCAGGCTGCCCCCGGGATATAGGGCATGGTGAAAGGCATGACCGCAACAGCGGTGGCGCTGGCGGGGGTTGAAGCGGTGAAGCTCTCCTCCGTATCCGACATCCTTCTCCCCCCTAGTGGACCGTGGCCTACCTTGCGATGATCCTCTTCCGTAGGCCGCGGCTCCGCAGTGGATCGTCAGGGTTGAGGACCTTCCGTCGCGCTCCTGTGACGTCGGCGTCTGCTGGGCTCCTTCCAGGACCTTACGCAACGTCCGGACGTGAGGCGGGGATTCAGTTCTCGCGCGCTTTCGGAGTCCACGCCCCTCTTCTTCCCGCGCGGCGTCCTCAAGATGGCGGCCAACGGCGGGAAAACTCCACGGATGGCGGGAAGAAGGCCGAAGATGGCGCCGGATGGCGGGAAAACCTCACGGATGGCGGGAAGAAGGCTGAAGATGGCGCCGGATGGCGGGAATCTTCACGGATGGCGGGAAGAAGGCTGAAGATGGCGCCGGATGGCGGGAAAACTTCACGGATGGTAAGTTTCAAAAGTCTCTTTTTCAGGCACGCAGTACCCGGTGGTTGCGGGCACGAAATCCTGCCTACTTCGCCAAAAGTTGACGCGCCCCTGGGCCTGAGTCGCGCAGCGTTGCGCACGCGGGAGCCTACCCGGAGCCGGATCAGATGGGGGTAGTAGTCTCGTGGCGGTGACCCGGTCCGTGCCCAGGGAGTCAGACTAAGTGGCAGTCTATTAGCAGTAGATGGTGGATGACTACGCCACCCGTTGAATGCAGCTATGGAGCTGCCGCTGCAGGGCAGACCGCTGAGGCCGGTGGAAGGATGGTGCAGCGTGGATGGTATAACCCCCAACGGGAGGGGTATGGCCTCAGGGCAGCCGACGTGGATGATGGGGGTAGCAGGAACCACTCAGAGACGATGTGGTGTAGTTCAGGGTCTTTACTGGTGACAAAGATAGACCCTCCCGGAGTACTTGCTAGCAATCGGGGCCTGGTCAGTCCTTGAGCAGATGGGATCTCCCCTGGCCAGGCGGAGTTGTAGGCCTTCCCAACTAACTGTACTCTTCTGGCTACCTTGCTAGAGGCGGGTAAAAGTAGCCCACGTCCCTGAGTGTACCGTGTGGTGCTCACCCGTATGGCCGGTGACTCGGGGCCTTCTAATGGCTTCCGCTCCACGATGGCGGTGCTGGTCCCACGCGTGTGACCGTGCCTTCGGGTTTCTGGGCCAGAGGACCTGCAATCCCCTGCCGGTCGGTTTCTGCTGGGTAGAGATTAGTCCCCACAGCCTCGGACTCCGGGTCCGGTGATACTTCTCAGTCAGGGCGAGCTCTGCAGCTGCCAGCCCCTGACTCCTTGTAGCACTGTTCCCACAGAGCTCCTGATGTTCTTTTCCCATAGCTGCTTCTCTTCTCTGTCTCTACTTCTGGCATGGCTCAGGAGCTGGGCCCTGCCGGAGCCACAGCTCCCTGTCAGCCCTCCTGGCTGAACTCTCCCTTTGAACTCACTAACCCTGCCTCAGCCCCAGGTTTATATAGGGGAAGTCCTTCCCCTCCCAGGACTGGGCAGGAGGTGTGGCATGCATAGGATTCCTGACCAAGAGACCTCCCACCTGCTCTCAGACATAACATTGCATTACTGTGGAAACCAGACCCCTGGGGTGCCACATGAGTCTATCTACATTATCAGTGGAGAGCCGCGTGCGCTTATCTGTCAGCACACCACCAGCAGCGCTGAACACACGTTCAGACAGAACGCTGGCTGCGGGGCATGACAAGATCTCCAAGGCGTAAGTGGCTAGCTCCGGCCATTTATCCAGATTGGAAGCCCAAAAAGAGCAAGGGTCCAGTGACACAGTCGTGGCTTCAATGTTTACTTGGAGATACTCCTGTACCATCGTCTCTAGGCGTTGACTATGTGTCAGACTTCTTGTCTCCTGTGGCCTTGCAAAGGATGGGCTAA
Source organism: Phyllobates terribilis (assembly GCF_046119375.1). Lineage (NCBI taxonomy): Eukaryota > Metazoa > Chordata > Amphibia > Anura > Dendrobatidae > Phyllobates > Phyllobates terribilis. Next base: position 214,749,454 of record NW_027362769.1, on the reverse strand, counting down.
AAAAGTGGTGAAATGATTCCGCAAAATTGATGTTACCAGCAGATACTGTGGTTCTGTTACGGTTTGAGTGCTGAACACTTGACGGTCCCACGGTTGGCAAGTTGGAACTGTGAGATTCACTACGTGCACCACTGGTATTTTGTGGAAAAGCACATGTAAGATTCTGCAACAGTCTCTGCTGATACTCCTGCATGCGTGCATCCCTTTCTATGGCAGGAATAATTTCTGCAAATTTACTTTTGTACCGGGGATCTAACAGTGTGGCAACCCAGTAGTCAGGATTATTTCTAATTCTCACAATTCGAGGGTCATGTTGCAGGTAGTGCAGCAAGAAGGCACTCATGTGTGTTGCGCATCCAGGAGCACCAAGTCCCTGTTGTGTTGGTGGCGAGGTAACAATCATGCTTCCTTCCTCTGTCCTCTCCCCCCAACCTCGCACAACAGAAATGTGATCAAGGTCTCCCTCATCTGATGAGTCTTCCATCAGTTCGTCCTCCACTTCTTCCTGGGCTCCTGCACCTTCCTCACTAGTTTGGCTGCTACCATGCGCCCTGGTAAAACCATCTCCCCCACCCTCACATGCCTGCCGCCTTGGTGCTGCCGACCGTCTGGACCTTGCAGATGTTAGCCCTTCCGCATACAACTCCTCCTCCTCTACTTCCTCCACCTCCTCTTGTGCCACCACCTGACTTTGAATTCTGTTTAACATGTGCTCCAGCATGTAAATCACCGGAATAGTCATGCTGATAATGGCATCGTCAGCACTAAACATCTTCGTCGCCATTTCAAAACTGTGCAGAAGGGTGCATAGGTCCCTGATCTGAGACCACTCCTCCAGCGTGATTTGCCCCACCTCTGAATCTCGTTGGCCCAGGCTATTCGTCAGAACGTATTGCACCAGGGCTTGTCGGTGCTGCCACAGTCGCTGCAACATGTGCAGAGTTGAATTCCACCGGGTAGGCACATCGCATTTTAGCCGGTGAAGTGGCAGGCCCAACGACTTCTGTAGAGATGTAAGTCGCTGAGCTGCGGGATGCGAACGGCGGAAGTGAGCACACAGCGACCGTGCCCTCTGCAGAAGGCCATCTAGTCTGGGATAGTGGGCTAAAAATTGCTGGACAACCAGGTTCAACACGTGAGCCATACAAGGCACGTGTGTGACATTGCCCCGGCGAAGGGCCGCACCCAGGTTTGCAGCATTGTCGCACACGGCCTTCCCTGGTTTCAGGTCCAGTGGAGACAACCATTCATGAAATTGGTTCTCCAGAGCTGACCACAACTCCTCAGCTGTGTGACTCACATTTCCCAGACATTTCAATGTAAAAACCGCCTGATGACGTTGAGCCCTACTGCCAGCATAGTAAGGAGGTGTGCAGGATCCCTTCTGCGCAGTTAGAAAGCTTGTGGCATGACCAGACAGGCTTTGGGTGCAGGTGGAAGACCGAGAGGAGGTTGAGGAGGCAGAAGCAGTGGAGGAACTTTGACATAAAGAGGATTGACGCACAACTCGTGGGGACGGCAAGACTTGGACAGCAGCCCCTTGTCCTGCTGTCATCATAGTTACCCAGTGCCCAGTCAGCGACATGTAACGCCCCTGTCCATGCCTACTCGTCCAAGTGTCTGTGGTGAAATGCACCCTGTCACACACAGAGTTTCTCAAAGAAGCGGTGATGTTGTGTGCGACATGCTGGTGGAGCGCAGGCACACCTTTCTTTGAGAAGTAGTGCCGACTGGGCATCTGGTACTGGGGCACTGCGACGGACATAAGGTCTCGAAAATCCTCTGTGTCCACCAGGCGGAAAGGCAGCATTTCTGTAGCCAAGAGCTTGCAGATGGTGAAATTCAACCTCTTAGCTTTCTCATGGCTAGGAGGAAATGGTCTTTTACTTGTCCACATCTGAGGGACCGAGGGCTGGCTATTGTGCTTAGACGGGGTTGATAAGGGTGTCCCCGGCAAACTGCCGGTCTGTGAGGAAGATGCAGGCGGACATGTTAGGTTGCCTTGATCCAAAGGTGGTGCTATCGATGTCGGACAGCGCTCAACACCAGCTGGTGTTACCACCTCCAAAGAAAATGATGACCTGCCAATCACGCTGGCTGTTGCGGGTAAAGAGGTGGCAGGTCTGCGCCCCAAAACAGGTGTGACTGCTGTCCCCCCAGTCACAGAGGATGAAGAGGCCGCGGATGCACAAGATATGGCAGACGGTGGTTGGCCCGGCCGGCTAGGCCGCATTGTAGCACACTGAGCTTCCCACTGCAACTTATGCTTCATGTCCATGTGCCGGTTCATGCATGAAGTACTCAAACTCTGTATTTTTTGGCCTCTACTTAGCTTTTGCTGACAAATGTTACAGATAACACGAGTTGGGTCATCTTTATCGATCTGAAAAAATGCCCAGGCTATGCAAGGCTTAGCACCCATGCGACCTGAAGAGCCACCACGACTTGTGGTGAGAGGCAGAGTTGTGTTTGAGGATGCAGTTGTTGACGTGCTTCCAGTACTACGTCTCTGTCCAGGAAGGCGCAACCTGACCTCGTCGTCACTAGCATCTTCCTCCACCTCCTCTGCTGACCTCATCTCTTGGCTGACTGTGGGTTGACAGTAAGTGGGATCTCCAACCTCATCATCATCACCCTGTGTGTTATCACACCCGTCGTCCTCAGAGCCAACCTGTTCCTGCCCTGACAAAAAACTAAAGTTGTCGCTCCAATCAGGTATTTGAGTCTTATCATCGTCTTCCTCATTGTCTCCACCAACAGGAGTTACAGTTTGGGAATGAGGGTCTACATTATCGTCAGAACCTTCTGCGTCTGGTCCTGAATCCGACTCATAAAGATTCTGGGCATCAGTGCAGATCATTTCCTCGTCTGGATTCACAGAAGCGCTGGAGTCGACCTCTGATTCCCAGGCTATAGTATGAGTAAACAGCTCTGCAGACTCAACCATCTGTTCTACCTCATACTCAGACGGGCAGCTGGAGATTTGGGAGCTGTGAGGAAGCAAGTGCGACTTGGGTGACACCTTTGAGGACTGGAGTATTTGTGATGTTGAAGTTGATGTGGAGGAGAGCCCACTTAAAGGAGCACTTGATATCCGTTGAAGCACCTGCTGTTTTTGTGCCTCATCTGGAATTTGTAGCGATTGGCGTGGCCGTAAGAAAGGGATCTTATCACATTGTCCGCTAAAAGAAGTAGACATTTTAGTTTGGCTGGAAGATGGTCTTTCTTCTGCAGATGTTACTGTTGCTTTAACACCTACCCCACGGACACAACCTTTTTTCCCCTTCCCAACACGACTATTCCCCTTTCCACCAGCAGCAGGCCTTTTTCCACTCATTTTGGTGGTTAACTAATTCACAACTCTGGAGTTGTTTGCACAAAAAAACAATGGATGGTAACCGAGCAGAGCTGAGTGGCCAAACTGTGGTATTAGGCCAAAACTATTGGCTGGGTTAGATGCAGAAAAAAATTATATTCAATTTGCAACCTGATGGAGGTCAGTATAGATGGACTAATACAACAAGTCCCACACACAGCTAGAAGCCCAATATTTTTTCAGAGGTAGATGCAGAAAAAATTATATTCAGTTTGCAACCTGATGGAGGTCAGTATAGATGGATTAATAGAACAAGACCCACACACAGCTAGAAGCCCAATATTTTTTCAGAGCTAGATGCAGAAAAAAATTAGATTCAGTTTGCAACCTGATGGAGGTCAGTATAGATGGACTAATACAACAAGTCCCACACACAGCTAGAAGCCCAATATTTTTTCAGAGGTAGATGCAGAAAAAAATATATTCAGTTTGCAACCTGATGGAGGTCAGTATAGGTGGACTAATAGAACAAGTCCCACACACTGCTAGAAGGCCCAATATTTTTTCAGAGCTAGATGCAGAAAAAAATTATATTCAGTTTGCAACCTGATGGAGGTCAGTATAGATGGATTAATAGAACAAGACCCACACACAGCTAGAAGCCCAATATTTTTTCAGAGCTAGATGCAGAAAAAAATTATATTCAGTTTGCAACCTGATGGAGGTCAGTATAGATGGATTAATAGAACAAGACCCACACACAGCTAGAAGCCCAATATTTTTTCAGAGCTAGATGCAGAAAAAAATTATATTCAGTTTGCAACCTGATGGAGGTCAGTATAGATGGACTAATACAACAAGTCCCACACACAGCTAGAAGCCCAATATTTTTTCAGAGGTAGATGCAGAAAAAAATATATTCAGTTTGCAACCTGATGGAGGTCAGTATAGGTGGACTAATAGAACAAGTCCCACACACTGCTAGAAGGCCCAATATTTTTTCAGAGCTAGATGCAGAAAAAAATTATATTCAGTTTGCAACCTGATGGAGGTCAGTATAGATGGATTAATAGAACAAGACCCACACACAGCTAGAAGCCCAATATTTTTTCAGAGCTAGATGCAGAAAAAAATTAGATTCAGTTTGCAACCTGATGGAGGTCAGTATAGATGGATTAATAGAACAAGACCCACACACAGCTAGAAGCCCAATATTTTTTCAGAGCTAGATGCAGAAAAAAATTAGATTCAGTTTGCAACCTGATGGAGGTCAGTATAGATGGACTAATAGAATGATGCTATGCCCAAAAGATTTTACTTCACTAGGTGCAGTAAAAAAATTGGTATTCTATACACAGGTGGTATATCTTGCAACACAGATAGGCTACTCCACTGACTAACACACTCTGCAATAGGCCAAAAAGGATTAGCTTTGCTAGATTCAGCCAAATGCTGTGAAAAAAACTTGCACAGCACTGGCACAGACCTGCCTGGCAAAAACTGATAGGAACTGATGTAACCTAGTCCTGAAAAGGACTCCAATTACAATTAGTCTTTACTCCCACAACCTATCTATTTAAGAGCACAGACCTGCCTGATAAAAGTCGTAGGAAATGCTGTAACTTAGTCCTTAAAAGGACTGCAATCACAACTATTCCCTACTCCCAAGCTATCTGTATATTTGTGCGAAAATTGGCTTGAAATTAACAAGGTATAGCGCACACAGCAACAGCGGTGCCGTCTAACACGCAGCTGCAGCAGTGAGAAAATGGTGGCGACGGGGAAAATGGCTTGGTCTTATAGGGCAAGAACATGTGACATACACTGCCAATGACACATGCCTTTGCTTGTGTGAAAAAAAGCACTTCGCTCCGTGTGTGCGCTGCTGATAGGCTGACAGATTGCACCTCCCCACTGTAAATGCGGGAAAGAGAAAAAAAAATGGAGATCTTCATTGTTCCTGCAGAGATCCATCCCCTGCCCCTCCCCCCACCCCGCTGTACACTCAAACTGCGTATTAACATTAATTTTCATCATTACTGAGAAAAAATCCAGTTATGATTTTGGTGCACGAACAGTTATCGAACATAACCTCGAACTGCCGAATTTTTCTCAAATTGTTCGTGTTCGCCGAACGGCTCGAACACCGCCCAAAACAGCTCGAATTTGAGATTGGCGAACAGTTCGAGTAGAACAACGCTCATCTCTAGTAATGACATGTTTCCATTATAAAAGAGCGGGTCTCCTATAGAGGTAATGCCCATGCTGTGACTGCAAGGGCTGGCCAAATTTTGGGAAAAACCCCATTAAGAAGTTAAAGACACATAGAGCAGGGTCACAGTAAAGACATGTTTCCATTACAAAGGAGCGGATGTGCTATACAGTTATAGGGTATGCAGTGAGTCCAACGGCTGACCAAATTTAGGAAAAACCCCACTAACAATTTAAAGACACATAGAGCAGGGCCACAGTAACAAGGTACGGCATGTTCCCATTAGAAAGGAGAGGGTCTGCTCATAGGTGGATTATAATGAGGACGATCTGGGCTACCGCCTGGGGCCCGAGGCTCTGGCAGGGTCCACGGCCCGATCACCCTCATTATAATGTTTTCTGAAGAGGCAGGGGCAGGGGGACCGCACATTGCCATTAGACGCCGGCCGGCCGCATCAGGGAGACAGACAAGCCCCTTGCACGCTGTGGCTGTGTCTCCAGGACTGACGTCACACAGCAGCGCCGGGAGCTTCTTCACTTCATCCTGCCGGAGAGGAGCTCATGCATCAGTGGATGGCAGTGAATACGAGGTCGAGGTCGGGCCCTGGGCAGGATGTCTGGAGTGAGGAGGGGGCTGCAGGACGCTGCTCCCCTACTGATGAATTCACACGGATCCCTTAGTGTCAGGTCGGCGGCCGCTCTGCTGGGGCCCTGTATGACTTATGGCCGGAGTCTGACCTTTGCTGCAGATAAGGTCACTCTGGGTCATCGGCTCCAGAGTCACCAGATCTGCAGGAAAATTCAGAGTCCAGCAATAAATCACACTGAGCCCCTGCAGAGCGACCACAGACATCAGCAGAGTGGATCCTGCACTGACTGATCAACCCTTAACCTACAGGACGTCACATACTATACTGCTCCATATATAATATGTGAGGTCCTGTAGGCAGGTCCAAGTGTGATCAGTACAGTGTATACCCATGTACAAAAAATGTCACCCAGTATATCGATTACTGTATGGTATACTGTGGCACAGACATCAGATGGGATATAAAAATGCGTATAGCATATAACATCTAATGTCTGTATCACAGTATATCATACTAGCTATTGAACCTGTTCTACGCCCGGGTGGTGAGCTTTTTTATTTGTATATGCTCCCCCATCCTGGTATATGCTCCCCCATCCTGGTCCCCCATCCTGCTATATGCTTCCCCATCCTGCTCCCCCATCCTGGTATATGCTCCCCCATCCTGGTATATGCTTCCCCATCCTGGTATATGCTCCCCCCATCCTGGTATATGCTCCCCCATCCTGGTATATGCTTCCCCATCATGGTCCCCCATCCTGGTATATGCTTCCCCATCCTGGTCCCCCATCCTGGTATATGATCCCCCCATCCTGGTATATGCTCCCCCATCCTGGTCCCCCATCCTGGTATATGCTTCCTCATCCTGGTCCCCCATCTTGGTATATTCTCCCCCATCCTGGTATATGCTCCCCCATCCTGGTCTTCCATCCTGGTGTATGCTTCCCCATCCTGGTCTCCCATCCTGGTATATGCTCCCCCATCCTGGTCCCCCATACTGGTATATGCTCCCCCATCCTGGTGTATGCTTCCTCATCCTGGTATATGCTCCCCCATCCTGGTGTATGCTTCCCCATCCTGGTCCCCCATCCTGGTATATGCTCCCCCATCCTGGTGTATGCTCCCCCATCCTGGTGTATGCTCCCCCATCCTGGTGTATGCTTCCCTATCCTGGTGTATGCTCCTTCATCCTGGTCCATGCTTCCCCTGCATTATGGTATATGCTCCCCCATCCTGGTCCATGCTTCTCCCCATCCTGGTATATGCTCCCCTATCCTGGTATATGCTCCCCCATCCTGGTCCATGCTTCCCCCCATCCTGGTATATGCTCCCCCCTCACTCTGGTCCATGCTCCACATGTCCGCATAGCGCGATATCTGGTTTCATTTGAATGAATACAAATGTGCAGAGTGTATTCAACAAAATGGCGCCAAAGTACGCGCATGCGCATACCACGCTGTCCATTTTGTCGAAGGCACTGTTCATATTTGTCTTCACTAAAATAGCGCCGGAAATTGGCGCCTGCGCCACACTCCTCCCCTGGCCTCTCCAGAGATGACAGGACTGAACACGTATGTGTTTATGGTGCCAGAGATTGCGGTATGCGCTCAGTGCTTATGCATACCGCGATCTCCGGCGCCACACTCCTCATCCCTGTCTGGGATGTGGATGTGTCTTTCTATCTGTGGCCAGACTGCGCAGGTATTGCGCTTGCACAATCTATAGAGGCTTCTGGCAGAAGGACACATCCTTGATTATACTATAGATACCAGTCATGTATTGTCATATAAACTATACAGGACCATACCTAGGGGAATCAGGGGGGCATGTGACCTGGGTACAGCCGTCAGGGGGGTGCCTTCGGGCCACCTCATGCGGTGGTCAGAGGTGTCTCCCAGGTAGCTGCATTTTGCATTCGACCATTCTCTGAGCTGGCTGTGGAACCGACAATCGATCAGAGAAGGGAGCTATGTACGGGCTCATATTGTATGTAGGGAGCTATGTGGGTGCTCATACTGTATATAGGGAGCTATGTGGGGCTCATACTGTATATAGGGAGCTATGTACGGGCTCATACTGTATATAGGGAGCTATGTGGGGGCTCATACTATATATAGGAGGCTATGTGCGGGCTCATATTGTATATAGGCGCTATGCGGGATCTCATACTGTATCTAGGGAGCTATGTTCGGGCTCATTCTGTATCTAGGGAGCTATGTACGGGCTCATACTGTATCTAGGGAGCTATGTGGGGGCTCATACTGTATCTAGGGAGCTATGTGGGGGCTCATACTGTATCTAGGGAGCTATGTGAGGGCTCATACTGTATCTAGAGAGCTATGTGCGGACTCATACTGTATCTAGGGAGTTATGTGGGGGCTCAAACTGTATATAGGGGGATGTCAGCATACTTAATTCTGCTCAATATTTAGGCTTTGTGCCCATGTTGAGTTTAAGCGTTTCCGCAGCGGCAAAAATGCTGCAGAAACGCTTAAAAAACGCTTGGTAGAAGGTCTGCCATGTTCCCCAATGATAATCCGCATGTGCTGTGCACATGCTGCGGAAATTTCCGCTGCAGATTATCATTGCGGAAAAAAACACAGCACTACCAATTATTTTGCGGAAGCGCGGCGCTTTCTCCGCCATTGACTTGCATTGGAACGCATGGATTGCGCATCCCTGCATCTGTAGATGCAGAATCCACACGTTTCAATGTGCTGATGGTACCCAGGTCTAGAGGACAGGAGACTCTCCTCCAGACCCAGGTACCATAGAAACTGTGAAAAAAAGAATAAAATAAAAAATAAATGTTGTATTTACCTTCTGGCGGCCCCCGGTGCGCTCTTCCTCTCATGCCGGCAGATCGCGATGGACTGAAGGACCTGCGCTGACGTCATAGTCATGTGACGGGTCACGCAACGCTGACGTCGGCAGGTCCTTCAGTGTACCGCGATCTCCCGACAAGGGAGAATGAAGAGAAGCAAGACTCCAGGGACAATCAGAAGGTAAGTATAGATTTATTTTTTATTTTTAAACATTCTTTTCGTCACAGTATATATGCCGTTTGCATGGATTTATATAGTGTGATCAAGTTGATAAGCACTTTCCAAGTGATGCTAAAATTGCTTGGAAAGCACTTGTCAACCCGCATGCGGAAATGCATGTGAAGAACGCTTCACTTCCGCTTGTCCCTGGCAGGAAAAAACACATATACAATCCGCATGTACAATCCGCATGCGTTTTTTCTGCCAGGGAGATGCAGAAACGCTCAGGAAAAATCCAGAGCATTTCTGCATCGTGGGCACATAGCCTGAGTCATACAATTAATATATTTTTTTATTATTTTGCTAATATTATTAATATTGAGCAGAATTAATTTCAGCCTATTGATTCACCTTCCACAACAGTCATGGTCTCTCATGTAGCCCCTCAAGGAAATTAATCTCCCACCGCTGCTCTACTATATATAGTGCTATGTTATGTATAGGGCTGTGTACATAATGGAAAAAAATTTCCATAATTTTCCGTCTACAGATGTCACCAAAGCATCTATGTTAGTCACATGACCTATCACATGATCTATCAAAGGGGGTCATGTGACATGTCACGTGACACATCGAGTACCTGTGGGTGGGCCCACACCTTCTTAACTGCCCGGGGCCCTGGCTACTCTTAATCCACCCTTGGGTCTGCTATACAGTTATAGGGTATGCAGTGAGTCCAACGGCTGACCAAATTTAGGAAAAATCCCACTAAGAATTTAAAGACACATAGACCAGGGCCACAGTAATGACATGTTTCCATTACAAAGTAGCAGGTGTGCAATACAGCTATAGGGTATGCAGTGAGTCTAACGGCTGACCCAATTTAGGAAAAACCCCACTAACAATTTAAAGACACACAGAGCAGGGTCACAGTAACGAGTACGACATGTTCCCATTAGAAAGGAAAGGGTCTACTATACAGTTATAGGGTATGCAGTGAGTCTAACGGCTGACCAAATTTAGGAAAAATCCCACTAAGAATTTAAAGACACGCAGAGCAGGGCCACAGTTATGACCAATTGCCATTAGAAAGGAGAGGGTCTCCCATAGTGTTGGCCTATGCAGTGAATGCAAGGGCTACCAAAAATTGGGAGGCACTCCAATGCCCCTTGGAAGAGACTTAGAGGGCCTCATAAAAAAATGTTCCCATTAGAAAGGAGCGGGTCTCCTATTCTTGTAATACCCATGCACTAAGTGTATGGGCTGACAAACATTTACCCCTGGGGGGTATACATGAACATCCTGTATAAAAAAATTTTTTACGGGCATCATAAACAACCTTTAAAAAAATTATGTGGGTGTTGCATCACGGACCACGGTCACCCTGGTGATATGGTGGTGGAGGATGAGGATGAGGAGGAGGACAAGAGCATATAGCCAAAATCAGGAAGTGTATACCAATGTGTGGGTGTGAAGAGGTACATGGGAATACACCTCCCAAAAAAATGACACTGGATTTGAGTTTATGTTACGCTGCTATCATTCGGTGGTGTTGAGAAGTCTGGTCCAATCCAGCCCTTGTTCATTTTTATAAGAGTCAGCCTGTCAGATTTTTCAATTGACAGGCAGATGCGCTTATCAGTTATAATTCCACCAGCGGCACTAAAAACCCGCTTTGATAAAACGCTAGCGGCAGGGCAGGCCAGGACCTCCAAGGCGTAAAGAGCCAGTTCATTCCACGTATCCAGCTTGGATACCCAATAATTATAACTGTCAACAACCACTAATGACTGTCACCCAAAATTTTGAATACCGACGGCCTTGTTGATGCTGGTTCTCAACATCTGCCCTCTTCTGCTCACAAATCCTTCACAACATCTGCAGTGTAGAGTTCCAACGCGTGGGGACATCACATACCAGTCTGTGAGCCGGAAGCTGCAAACGCTGCTGAAACACGGCAAGGGCAGCGGAAGCTGTAGATGACTTTCTAAAATGGGCACACAGGCGGCGTACTTTAACAAGCAGATCCGGCAGTTCCGGGTAGGATTTGAGAAACCGCTAAACCACGAGGTTAAGCACATGGGCCAGGCATGGTACGAGTGTGAGCTCGCCTCGCCGATGTGGTGTGAGCTACAGATCTGCCTGCTCTTTCAGAGCTGTCCACAACTCTTCAGCATTCTGTGGTTTGTCACCTAAGCATATTAGCTTCAGCACAGCCTGTTGCCGCTTGGCCGAGGCTGTGCTGCAGTGCTTCCAGCTTGTGACTGATGTGCTCATTTCGGAGATGGAGGCTGAAGAGGAGGAGGAGGCTGAGGAGGTGGCTGAGGAGGATGAGGTGCAGGAGCCGTAGACTGTGGGGGCAACCCTGATTGACCTAGGGCCCACAATCCTTGGCGTCGGGAGGACATGTTCTGTCCCAAAGTCCGACTGGGTCCCGGCTTCCACTATGTTAACCCAGTGTGCCGTCAGCGAGATGTACCGTTCCTTCCACAAGCATTTGTCCACGTGTCCATGGTTAGGTGGACTTTCCTGGTAACTGCGTTGTTGAGGGCACGGCTAATGTTTTGGGACACGTGCTTGTGTAATGCGGGGACGACACACAGGGAGAAATAGTGGCAGGAACGGCTGCCGCCATCAGGTTGCGGAATGCTTCCGTCTCCACGAGCCTAAAAGGCAACATTTCTAGCGCAAGCAGTCCTGAAATGTGGAATTTAGTAGTGTGGCCTGTGGACCGTTGGCTGCGTATTTGTGCTTGCGTTCCAAGGACTGGGGTATGGACAACTGAACGCTGCACTGGGACAAGGACGTGGACGTGCTTCCTGATGCTGCTACTTGAGAGGGGGCAATGACAGGTGCAAGGCAGGAGGCATCTTTGCATGCACCTGTGCCACCCTCAGACACTGTTCCTGCACCCTGGGGTTCAGCCAACAAAGTCGGCTGCTTTGCTGCCATGTGCCTGATCATGCTGGTGGTGGTCAGGCTGGTCGTTTTGCCACCCCTGCTGATGTTGGCCTGGAAGGTGGTGCAAATGACCTTTTTGGGGTTATCGGCTGAGTCTTTAAAAAACATCCAGACTCGGGAAGACCTAACAGTTGTACTGGCAACTTCCTTCATGTTGGTATTACGGGGAACGGTTGCCTGCCTTCTTTCTGTGGCCATGTGGCCACCACACTGCTTCTTCCTGCCTGTTTGGGTGCTCTGCCTCCCCCCTGTGTGCTGCTGACCATGCTCTGCATGTCCTCCTGCCAGGTTGGGTTAGTTACTATATCATCCACCACCTCGTCTTCCACTTCTGCACTCTGGTTCTCCTCCTGACTTTCTGGCAATTGTGTCTGATCATCGTCCACCTCTTGTGACACTTTCCCACTGTTGCCTTCATGTGACCGTGGCTGCTCAAATATTTGGGCATCGCTATATGCGATCTCCTCTTGCCTCGCTTCAAGTGGACCGGGCGAGAGGCCCGAATCTATAAATGGAAAAGTGAACAGCTCTTCGGAGTGTCCAAGTGTGGGATCAGTTGTCTCTGGGCACTCGGCATGGTGGGAGGAAGGAGGATCAGGGTGAGGAATATGCGGTCCAGACTCACAGCTACTGAGACTTGACCGTGTTGAAGACAAGGTGGTGGTAATGGTGGCTAAGTGACTGGAAGCATTATCTGCTATCCAACCAATAACCTTTTCACACTGCTCTGTGTTCAGTAGTGGTGTTCTGCGGTCCCCTATTAATGGGGACAGGAAGGTCGAGCAAGAAAATGTGGGTGTTTGTTGTGGCACAATTTCAGCTTGCCCACGGCCTCGACCTCTGCATGCACCATCATCACCATCACGTCCAGTTCCCTGTCCCTTGCCATGTGCCTTGCCCATTTTAAATGGAGGACAATATCTTCCACGCTCACTACAAATGACTGAATTTGGAGCGAACTTACATGTGATCCGTGTGACGGAGAAACCACAGTTTTAAATACCTTGCCTGTAGGTAACTATTTTGAACAGCAAACTGGTGTCAATTGCTTCACTGACACACTGAAACAAATTTTTAATGGAGGTCAGAAATGGCAGTATTTTCTGAAAACGTATATGTGATTCATGTGACGGAGAAACCACAGTTTTAAATACCTAGCCTGTAGGTAACTAATTTCAACAGCAAACTGGTGTAAATTGCTTCACTGACACACTGAAACAAATTTTTAATGGAGGTCAGAAATGGCAGTATTTTCTGAAAAAGTATATGTGATCCGTGTGATGGAGAAAACAGAGTTTTAAATAGCTGGATTTTTAGCGCTGAAATGTGGAAAGGACCTGGCTGTATTCTGCAGTGCCAACAAGCAAATGGCGCAGAAAAACTGTGTTCTCTGGATTGCTTTTTAAGCAAATAATGAGGATTAGGATCCAAAAAAAAATGATTCCTGGCCCCTGAGCCTATTTCTAGAAATATCTCACAGCAGCAGAAGGCAGAATTGGAATGGAGCCTCTTGTGCTATATGCACTGCAGTCTGCTATATACACTGCCTGCCTATACACCCTGCCTGCCTGATATCTCTGCAGATGGATTAGTCCTCAGGACTGTTTGTTGAGATGGATATGTGTCTCTAATATAGTTTGGTATACCTACACTAACTAGAAACATGCAAATCTCTCCCTAGCTCAGCAGCACCTCTCCCTACGCTATTTAATTCCGGAGTGACTGTGACGAGCATGGCAGCGCCAGGTTTGATATAGATCTGATGACACTGTTCGGGGAGTCAATCACTGTAATGCCACAACCAACATGGCTGCGGCATTACAGTGAGTGGTAGGCAATCCCTGCATGTTCATTGGCTCTCTAAAGAGCGGCAAACATGTAGGGAGTGGACCCGAGCTCCCGCAGAGCAACCCCGGAAATACTCAGCGAGCGCCGAGCATCTTGAGCAGTGAGATGCTCGGGCGAGCACCGAGCAGTAGCGAGCATGCTCGCTCATCACTAGTTAAATGCATTTTTATTTATTTATTTTAATTTTTTTCAGTTTTATATATTACTATCTATATGTTGCCATAAGGTCTGATATTGGACTGATACTTCCTGCTCTGTACAGAAGACTTTACAGCAGTTTCATTTTTATCACAGACAGGATTATAATGGCTGGTAATACCTTCATATACAGTAGCTAATGCAGAATCTACCATTCATAGTAGGTGATTTCACAACTCCCCTGCACCCCCTTCCTTTACAGTGACCTTTGCCCAGAGTAAAGCATGCTCAAACAACCCCACAAATAGGGTCTGAGAAAGTCTATTGCTGCAAATATCCAATTGTTTTGTGTCTACAGCTCCTATTCAAACCTATATGTCTCCATGACAACAGACAACAGAGCAGATTACTCTGTGTAGTCTGTTACCACTGACACCCATAAACCCTACTTCTTTATAACCCCTATTAATCTTAAACTTAATGTTTTATAAAAATTGGTGTTTTTGCAACAGCTATTTCAGTTTGATATAGGTAATAACTGTTGGACACAGTAATGTTTCTACCTTGAAATGAGGTTTATTGTACTAACAGAAAATGTGCAATCTGCATTCAAACAAAATTTGACAGGTGCATAAGTATGGGCACCTCACCAGAAAAGTGACATTAATATTTAGTAGATCCTCCTTTTGCAAAAATAACAGCCTCTAGTCGCTTCCTGTAGCTTTTAATGATTTCCTGGATCCTGGATGAAGGTATTTTTGACCATTCCTCTTTACAAAACATTTCCAGTTCAGTTAAGTTTGATGGTCGCCGAGCATGGACAGCCCTCTTCAAATGATCCCACAGATGTTCAATGATATTCAGGTCTGGGGACTGGGATGGCCATTCCAGAACATTGTAATTGTTCCTCTGCATGAATGCTCGAGTAGATTTGGAGCGGTGTTTTGGATCATTGTCTTGCTGAAAGATCCATCCCCTGTGTAACTTCAACTTTGTCACTGATTCTTGAACATTATTGTCAAGAATCTGCTGATACTGAGTGGAATCCATGCGTCCCTCAACTTTAACAAGATTCCCGGTGCCGGCATTGGCCACACAGCCCCAAAGCATGATGGAACCTCCACTAAATTTTACTGTGGGTAGCAAGTGTTTTTCTTGGAATGCTGTGTTTTTTTGCCGCCATGCATAACGCCTTTTTTTGTATGACCAAACAACTCAATCTTGGTTTCATCAGTCCACAGGACCTTCTTCCAAAAAGAAATTGGCTTCTCCAAATGTGCTTTTGCATACCTCAGCCGACTCTGTTTGTGGCGTGCTTGCAGAAACGGCTTCTTTCGCATCACTCTCCCATACAGCTTCTCGTTGTGCAAAGTGCGTTGTATAGTTGACCGATGCACAGTGACACCATCTGCAGCAAGTTGATGCTGCAGCTCTCTGGAGGTGGTCTGAGGATTGTCCTTGACTGATCTCACCATTCTTCTTCTCTGCCTTTCTGATGTTTTTCTTGGCCTGCCACTTCTGGCTTTAACAAGAACTGTCCCTGTGTTCTTCCATTTCCTTACTATGTTCCTCACAGTGGAAACAGACAGGTTAAATTGCTGAGACAGCTTTTTGTATCCTTCCCCTGAACAACTATGTTGAATAATCTTTGTTTTCAGATCATTTGACATTTGTTTTGAGGAGCCCATGATGCCACTCTTCAGAGGAGATTCAAACAGGAGAACAACTTGCAAGTAGCCACTTTAAGTAGCTTTTCTCATGATTGCATACACCTGGCTAAGAAGTTCAAAGCTCAATGAGGTTACAAAACCAAAAAAAGTGCTTTAGTAAGTCAGTAAAAAGTAGGTAGGAGTATTTAAATAAGAAAACGATAAGGGTGCCCATACTTATGCACCTGACAAATTTTGTTTGAATGCAGATTGCACATTTTCTGTTAGTACAATAAACCTCATTTCAAGGCAGAAACATTACTGTGTCCAACAGTTATTACATATATCAAACTGAAATAGCTGTTGCAAAAACACCAATTTTTATAAAACATTAAGCTTAAGATTAATAGGGGTGGCCAAACTTTTTCATATAACTGTATTAGTGAGAAAGGTGACTATAATTGCAAGTTCAGCCTACACAGGCTTTTTTTTGTGTGGACTGTTTTCACAGAGACAAAAAGGTCTGCATCAGGGATGTAGACACAAAACGATATGAGATTTTTAATTAATTACTTCATTTGATTTTAGCATTACAAGTGTTTGTAAAGGTGTACATTGTCTATTGCTACAGGAAACATGGATGAAGCACTGAAACCTGGCTGTTATTGACACACATATGTTCAGCACAGATACTGTTTGATAGGGAGATACATTCTTCACAGGTTTAAGTAGGAAATCGCCATCAAGACAGTCTAAGAAAAGCTTTGGAAACTGTTAATGCCTGGTGGTTGATTGATCTTTTACAAATCCCTGAGCAAGCAGGCAGTATTGAGAAAAAATGTGTCCACTGGGATAGGGCCATTTGTAAATGTGACTGCTGATGATCATAATCTCGTACATTAATTTGTGCTGCTTAGCCATGATATGTAGTCAGATACCAGGGAAATTGATCACGAGGAAAAGTTTTAAAGTCCGTTGTATCTGCGACTGTGGTGACTTTTTTTTGCAAGAGTGTCGCACATCCTTAAAGGGGTTGTCCAGTCTTCTGATAAAAGTCTACAGTCACACTGTGGGAGTGCAACTTTCGTTCTACTTGTTAAATGACCACAGTGTGAATGTGAAGGGGGGCACAAGGCTTTGTGCCGTTGGCCGGAACTGAGTTCTCTTTGCCCTGAAACCCCTCTTCTAAACAGGAATCTGACATGTGTGTGATGTGCTGTGGGGTTCGTTCTGTACGCACTTGTTGTACGGGAGTCCTTGTTACCTCCTCATCCATGGGACCAGATACAGCTGCACATATAACAGGAGACTTTAGGTCCAGTTCAACAGGCTCAACTTTACTTTGCAATTCAGATACATATGGTTGTGGCACACAGAATGAGACAGAGTCCCCTCCGGTTGATGTTTCTTTTGTCCTTTTGTCTCCATTCTGGCCGACCTGCCCCCACCTCAACAGCTTCTGTTTATACCAGGCACTTCCTATCAGATATTAAAGCTTTCCTGAAGCCCACCATCTTTCCCTCTTGCTATAAACCGACCGGCCTCCTCCACTTGGGGAAGAAAGAGTCATTGAATCCGATGCCTCTCCTGGGTCCTATTCCCTGGACCGCCCCGGGATCTGGGCAAAACTTTGGATGTGTCCTCGTACTGTACTGGAGATTTGTAACTAATATGATTCTTCGCCACTGATGCATCTGCTGAACTTGAACCTGTCACACCTGTCACTCTCTGAGACTTCCTCTACTAGATCCCAGACTAGAAAGTGCTTCCCCTTTTATCTGATCTAACCCCTCCCGAATGTGGGCTATTCCCAAGCTTTTAGCTACAGTTGAAACCAGAAGTTTGCATACACTATATAAAAAGACACATATGTATGTTTTTCTCAATATCTGACATGAAATCAGAATAAACCTTTCCCGTTTTAGGTCAATTAGGATTACCATAAGTTTTAATATTTGCCAAATGCCAGAATAATGAGAGAGAGAGAGAGAGAGAATAATTTAAGGCATTTTTATTACTTACTGCAAAGTCAAAAGTTTACATACACTAAGATTACTATGCCTTTAAACAATTCTGGACTGCCCATATGATGATGTCATGTGTTTGGAAGCTTCTGATAAGTTTTTTGGCAACATCTGAGCTAATTAGAGACACACCTGTGGATGTATTTTAATGCACACCTGAAACACACTGCTTCTTTTTGTATCATCATGGGAAAGTCTAAAGAAATCAGCCAAGATATCAGGAAGAGAATTGTGGACTTGCACAAGTCTGGCTCATCCTTGGGTACAATTTCAAGATACCTGAAGGCTCCTCGGTCACCTGTACAAACAATTATGCTCAAGTACAAACAAGATGGGAATGTCCAGCCATCATACCGCTCAGGAAGGAGACGAGTTTTGTGTCCTAGAGATGAACGTGCATTGGTTCGACATGTGCATATCAACCAAAGGACAAAAGCAAAAGACCTTGTGAAGATGATGGCGGAATGATGATGATAGTGGTCTGATGAAACTAAAATTGAACTTTTTGGGCATAATGACAGTCGTTACATTTGGAGGAAAAAGGGAAAAGCTTGGAAGCCTAAGAACACCATCCCAACTGTGAAACACGGGGGTGGCAGCATCATGTTGTGGGGTTGTTTTTCTGCAGGAGGGACTGGTGCACTTCACAAAATAGATGGCATCATGAGAAAAGAAGATTATGTGGCAATACTGAAGCAACATCTCAAGACATCAGCCAGGAAGTTAAAGCTTGGGCAGAAATGAATCTTCCAAATGGACAATGACCCGAAGCATACTGCCAAAATAGTAACAAAGTGGCTTAAGGATAACAAAGTCAATGTTTCGGAGAGACCATCACAAAGCCCTGATATCAATCCTATTGGAAATGCATGAGCAAAGCTGAAAAGGCAGGTGCGAGCAAGGCGACCTACAAACCTGGATCAACTACACCAGTTTTGTCAGGAGGAATGGGCCCAAATTCCGACCAACTATTGTGAGAAGCTTGTGGAAGGATATCCCAAACGTTTGACCCAAGTCATTCAGTTTAAGGGCAATGGTACCAAATACTAATGACATGTATGTAAACTTTTGACTTTGCAGTAAGTAATAAAAATGCCTTAAAACATTCTCTCTCTCTCTAATTATTCTGGCATTTGGCAAATATTAAAAATTATGGTTACCCTAATTGACCTAAAACTGGAAAGGTTTATTCTGATTTCATGTCAGATATTGAGAAAAACATGTATATGTGTCTTTTTATATAGTGTATGTAAACATCTTGTTTCAACTACCCTGAGTGCTGCAAACTGTATCCCTATGCCTTCCACTGGTTCACCTATGGACAGCCCTCTCCAATCCCCTAGGGAAGCCTTGAGGTAAAACCTCTATGAAAACCGAGACACAAACCGGCCATAAGGATTAAAATGCAGATTTATATAAAATACAACCAAAAACATTGATACTCATCACTGTACAAGTTAACTCTGATTGACTCAGCGTCTTCTTCTCAGCCCCCCTTACAAATGCTCACCTATGCATTGCACTTATACCAACATATGCTCTGGCTCCAATTTTTTTTGTTTTGGTTTAGTTTTTTGTACTTTGTACAAACTTTGACGTGGTTCCCCTTTTTTTCGGCTGTTCATTTTGTTTATATAGCTTTCCACGAGCAGGTGTATGAGCAGTTGGGACCCAGGTTTTACTTTGCCCTTATCTTTTTTTACGCCTACAGACACATAGTGAGGTGAACTACAAGAGTTAGGTACTGTACCGATTGGGTACACCTTGTGGGATGACTTTTGCATTTTTTTTAATCAAAACAATGATAACTAAGTACCCTATGTGTTTGCATGTACTATTACTATGTATTCACTTATTACAGGGTATTTGTTCATTTTTGTTTTTATCTTAGGTTCTGATTGTTAAATGGCCACAGTGTGAATACACACCTATGCATTGCACTTATACCAACATATGCTCTGGCTCAAATTGTTTTGGTTTTTATTATCACAAAACAGGAGATGATCAAGGTAAAGTCAATCTTCAAAATGGTTTTGTTTTTGCTGAGATTTAGACGAAGAAAAGCGAGTTTTTATTTATGACTCATTCAACATTGATTTTTGCATCTGAAATTCCCATTATGTGAGTTCCTGGTGTCTGGTCTAGAAAGCTATGATAGTGAGGGTTTGGCCTCCTCGGGAGCAATCGATAAAGAGGTCTTCCCAATGGATTTATGTTATAGATGAGGCCAATGAAGAGGACACCATACGTTGAGGGAGCGGAGGAAGGTGAGAATAATATTTTTTTCATTAGTTTTGTTTTATATGCAGAACATTGAACATATATACCAGAAAGGGTCCCAGAGATGGGGGACATAAATATCAGGAAGGAGCCAAGGATTGCAGACATATATACGAGGAAGGGGCCAGGAAGGGGGGCATATATACCAAGATGGGGGACATACTGTATATCCAAAGATGGGCCCAGGATGGGAGACATGTACAACATGCCAGGATGGGGGACATATATACCAGGATGGGGGACATATATACCAGGAAGATGACCAGGATTGCGGAAATATATACCAGGAAGAGGCCCAGGATGGGGGACATGTATAACAAAGTGGGGGACATATATACCAGGAAGGGGCCCAGGATGGGGGACATGTATAACAAAGTGGGGGACATATATACCAGGAAGGGTCCCAGGATTGGGGACATATACGACCAGGATGGGGGATATTTATACAAGGAAGGGGTCCAGGAAGGGGGACATATATACCTGAAAGGGGCCCAGGATGGATTGACATATATACTTGGAAGGGATCCAGGATAGGGGACATTAGTACAGGATGGGGAACATTACTACATAATGAAGAGGGGGGGTGAACACAAATGTCTTTATAGGATTTAGAATGGACAAGAGTATTCAGCAGGAAACAATGATTTTAACATTAAACTAAGACATAACCTTTAATGAATGCATTGAAATACCGTACCCAGACATAACATATGAATAAAAATACTTGTGCTCAACAAAGTGACCAGTGCTCAATTAAAAAATGGTTTGGTCTCACCACTCCAACGTAATTCAATAGGCCGGGGAACCAAGGAGTCCAAACCTCCGGAGCTAGGAAACTCGTCCAATAAGCAAGTTGAAGTAAGGGGGTATTTTCATTTGATTACTCTCCCCTGTTGTGCCTTTGCAGTGCTCCCACCCTTACAAGGGCAGTCCCCAAGTGTATGACTAGGTTTAATGTTCCCACCACAGCCCAGAGTATGTTCTGATAAGGTTAGCAATCCCTACGTGTTTCTGTAGTGGTATGAGCTTTCTCCCATTAGATAGCCCTATATAAAGATATTCCCCCCACACAGCACAAAGTTAATATCCGGTTGTAAAAAACCCCCATCACCCCTTGTCATGTCCTGTGTGTCAGGTGCAGTCAGTGGACCGAACTGTGACACGCACGCCGGCTTCACTTCCGGTCGCGCCAGGCATGAATCGCGTCATTTCCGTTCGCGTCACTTCCGCTCGTGTCACTGAAATGCTAGCTGGAACGCACCGCCTGACCGCCGATGGACCAGATGCACGTAACATCCGGGTCAGACCGCACCACACCAAGCTTGCGGTTCACAGCTTGGCACGCAGGCAGATGCGCATCCCTTCACCTCACCTTGTGATCTGAAAGCAGTCCGATTTATGGGGATTGACAGAGGTATACCCCCATGTAGAGGAGGGGACTTTGATAGGATAATCCTACAAAGAGAACT
Organism: Phyllobates terribilis; assembly: GCF_046119375.1. Taxonomy (NCBI): domain Eukaryota; kingdom Metazoa; phylum Chordata; class Amphibia; order Anura; family Dendrobatidae; genus Phyllobates; species Phyllobates terribilis. The sequence continues at coordinate 214,727,985 of NW_027362769.1, read as the reverse complement.
GAGTTGGATTTTCCGCTTGGACACTTGTCACTCATGCAGTCTCAATGAGCAACTTAATTGTTGTTGTTTCTTATGAGGTTCCCCTCCCTCCATTTCTTTTGGCATAATAATCCTACAAAGAGAACTACGCGGGTTTTTTTGCGCCAATCATGTGACGCGCCCCCTGGGCCGTGGGGTACTCGGTAGCCGAGCCGGTCGTTGCTAGGGGAGATGTCACAGTGGCAGTGACCCGGTCCGTGACCCAGGGAGGTCAATAAAAGGGGTTTTAAAGAAAAGGATTATAGTTTTTATGTTAAATGTTCGTGACGCCACCTGTGGTATGCGGCTATATGGAGCCGCCGCTGCGGAGCAGGTCCTCTGGAGCTGTTGGTAATGCAGCAGAATTGGTTCAGCTCTCCACAGGTAGAGCTAAGCTCCAGGGCGTTGCTGTGATGGTGAATGATGAAGTAACTGTGGTGGTGCAGTGTGGTGCAGGGGATGATGGCGCAGCAATAATTCAGAGACAGTGGGGTGCAGTCTTCAGGGTTTTACTCACGATTTTCACGTTGCTCCTGGTTACAACTGCAGTTCATAACCACCCACGTCGTCCGGTGTTTACTCAGGGAGGGATTCAGCAATCCCTCAGATAATTCAAGAGCACTTAGTGGGACCCCTTTCTGTGTGTCCCTCCTGGTCGTCTTCCTGCGCTGGCTCTCACCCTCCTGCCCTGCGCCTCGCAAACAGTGTCCCAAGCCGGTAACATCAGATCTTGGCGGGCAACCTGGAGTTCCCTGGATCTTGTGTGGCTACTTTTTTGGCGATTAATTGCGGCTGTGGCAACTACACCCTGGAAATGTAGAAGCCTCCGGTTTCTAGTTGAATATTGCAATTCTCACTAGTTAGGGGCCGGTCGCCTTTGCGGCCTGATCCTTCCACTCCTGGTAGATTCGGGCGTACGGGTGGCCTCCAGCACTTCCCGTACCCCTAGGATCCACTCTTTCCTTCTGGAGCCTTTCTCCCTGCTCCTCTCTTCCCTTCAGTCTCTCTTCTTCCTGAGCAGAGCTCCTGCTCCTTTCACTCTCCTCCTCTGACTGAACTGAACTCCACTCCACACACACCCAAGATGGCTTCCCTTTGTATACTACTCTTTCTCAAGTGCTCCCCTGATCTTCTTCCTCCACCCACACCCATTACATGGTTCCCCCCACTCCAGCCAGGGACAGGGCTCAGCAGCACAGCAGTGCTTCTTGCCCCTGCTGCTGGTCTGGAGTAGTGTAGTGTTGGATGCAGGTGTTTGGGTCCCGGGCAGTACTCCATCCTTACCTGAGAGTGGGATACCACACCTCTGGGTGAGATGCAGTACCTCTGTGGCGACCAAACCCGCAGGGGCGCCACACATGCGATCCTAATAAAGCACTTATTATCTGGTATACTGTACAAGTTCTCTCCCAACTCCTCCCACACTTCCGCTTGTTTTCTCCTCCTCTCCATCCCCCCTGCAATCATATTTTTGTTTTCCCCCCTCGAGAAGTAATGTGACAGATATGTTTTTTGTCGAGTAGCTTGACTGCCTATGAAAACAGACTTGACACCAACAGGACAATCCAGGATGTGGATTCTTGTGCTTTTGACCAAAACTTATTTTGGCTAATAATACAGAAACCCTCCTCCATTTTGTAAAATATTGTACCTTTTTGATTAGATACATATATATATCCCTTAGATATGCCTGTTCATTCACCCCCTATATGATAATATGGTCTTTTGTATGACCAATAGAGGCCTGCATTTTATTATGTATAAGCCCAAGGATATTGAGTTTAGCCCTCCTGTGCTGGCCTTTATCCGGTTTTTGGCCCCAGTAGTATAGTAGGTGTTCCCTACACTTTATATGTTATTGTCATAGATTATATTTGACATTATGTGATATCCCTATCTTCAATTAACCTCTACAATGACATAAAAGTATTATATTATATGTGGAGTATACCCTGTGGGGAGATTAACACGGTAATAAATGTGACCATGCGCCCAGTTGTACAGAGCGTCCAGAGCGTGCATCGCTCTGATCCACAAGGTGAGGTGAAGGGATGCGCGTCTGCCTGTGTGCCAAGCTGTGAACCGCAAGCTTGGTGTGGTACGGTCTGATCCAGATGTGATGTGCATCTGGTCCATCGGCGGTCGGGCGGTGCGTTCCTGCTAGCATTTCAGTGACGCGAGCAGAAGTGACGCGAACGGAAGTGACGCGATTCATGCCTGGCGCGACCGGGAGTGAAGAAGGCATGCGTGTCATAGTGCGGTCCACTGACTGTACATGACACACAGGACATGACAAGGAGTGATGTTTTTTTTTTCCAACCAGGATATTAACTTTGTGCTGTGTGGGGGGGATATATTTATATAGGGCTACCTAATGGGAGAAAGCTCATACCACCCTGACTAAGCAGGGACTATGCTAGTAAGCCCCTACTTGTTTGGGAACTGCCACTGCAGGAACCACAATATATAAATCTTTACATCCCCCCGATGAATCTCCCATATGGGAGAGGAAACGCGTAGTGATTGCTAACCTTATCAGAACATACTCTGGACTGTGGTGGGAACATTAAACCTAGTCATACACTTGGGGACTGCCCTTGTAAGGGCGGGAGCACTGCAAGAGCACGACAGGGGAGAGTAATCAAATGAAAATACCCCCTTACTTCAACTTGCTTATTGGACGAGCTTTCTAGCTCCGGAGGTTTGGACTGCTTGGTTCCCCGGCCTATTGAATTACGTTGGAGTGGTGAGACCAAACCATTTTTTAACTGCGCACTGATCACTTTGTTGAGCACAAGTATTTTTATTCATATGTTATGTCTGGGTACGGTATTTTAATGCATTCATTAAAGGTTATGTTTTAGTTTAATGTTAAAATCATTTTCTCCTGCTGAATACTCTGATACATTTTTGAGAGCGGTTGTAGGGACGGCGATAGGCCGAGACCCTTTGCTATAATATTTAGAACGGACAAGGCCCCATATATCTGACCACCAAGCAGTTGGGGGCCCAGGTCCAAATTTTGCTCTAGGGCCCATTGGACTCTCGTTACGCCACTGTTGAGAGCTATACCCTGCTTTCTCCAGCAGTCACATAGACAATGAATAGCGCAGAGGTGGGCATTGCCCCATTCAGGTGGGAGTGAGATTCTACAAGAAGCCCCGTTGTTAGGATTGCTTGAGGTTCAACATCAATCAGTAAGTTATCCCTTATCCTATGCATCATAAGATGATACTGTAGCATCACATAAAATATTCTGCATCATAAGTTAACACCGTGACGCTACATAAAGCGTTCTGCATCGTAGACCGACACTATAATATATTATCAACTGTAAGCATCATAGGATTTATTATCTCGATCTTATTATGCATTTCAACAGTACAGTACTGAACTATGTAAAGCGCTGAGGAATATGTTGGCGCTATATAAAAATAAAGATTATTATTATTAACTTACAATTGTGCAGTCATTGTACCGTAGAAAGCATGCCGAACAAGAGAGGAGGAAATAAAGGTTCCTGCAGTCAGAACCTCTAGCGAAGAATGGGGAAAAAAAACTATGGCGGACCCTTCTTTATGGCTTGGTTGCAATATTTTAAAAGGGCCCCTTATTCCTTTTTTTTTGTCTAAGCCACTAAACTTGGTTAAATATGGAAGTCCAAAATAAGATTTTAAATTGAAGGGTTTGGTTTAGACACCCCATTATCATATGCCTAATTAGAAAAGGGGTCCTGTACAGTGGCACTGCAGGTAGACTTGACATTTAGGGCTCATGCCGAAGTCCATGGATCTTGGTCTGATTTTGGACTGCAATTCATGGACTGGCCACGACTCTTTCGACCCGAGCGTGACAGCTTCATATATTTCTTTGAGGCTGTCAGTCTTGGGTTGGGAGAGCTGTGGCCAGTCCGGGCATTAATGGTCCGTGCTCGGACCGATTTGCACAGATGTCTGCATCAGCCCTTACTGACAAGTTTTCCCACAGATTATAAGTGATTGCTGAGGGTCTCAGGTGGGTAAAAGTAGGGACTTTCCAAAGTGGAATCGGCTTGCACAGAAATAAACTTTAAGGGTCTTATTCATAATTTGCATTTTCCTTAAAAGTCACTTTTTTTGTCTTGTAGTATTCGTTGGCGTATTTTTCTACCAAATTCTTCAAAATGGCACACGTGGTTCTTGAATTATGTGCAAAATAAGAAAAATGCGTCTTTTTAGAGGAGAAAGTCACGTCCAACTAACATTTTTCAAAATATGCACAAAACTTTCTGCAGTACATAAAATCATTTCAGGGGGGGAATTGCAGTGAATTTGCGCAATAAAATAGCTACTTTTTGAAAAGGCGATAAATCAGTTGCAAACATCCAGAAAGCAAAAAAACACACAACCATTGACTAACATAAAAAAAAATTAAATAAACAAGCAAATACGCATTAAAAAGGCTCAACAGTAAGGCACAAATGAAAAGAAGAATAAGACGTAAATCAAAATGAAGGCAAAAAACGCCAAAAACTAGGCAAAAAAAGCACGATTGCAATAATGAATCGGGCCCTAGGTATGTTACAGGCACTAACCTTTATACGCAGGAAGGGACAGAGCGTGTCATGTTAAGCTTTAGTGTAAAATGTCATCCTTCACTTCAGAGCTGTAATCCCAATGTACACTACCAATATGTTCTAGTCCTTAGTACATAATCTGGGTTTGAAACATATTCAGTGTTTGCAAAGTAGGTGGACTGTAAAGGATGAGACTTTTCTTTTAGATCTGACGCTAGTTCTTGTGTTACTGTCAATTTCATAAGGAATAAAGTAAAAATAAATAATGACATAACAATATATATTCCTTTAACTGTGTGGTCCAAAGTTCACAGTCTTCCTGTGATGGACGTAATGTGAATTGACGCTTAAGGCCAAGTTGCAAGATGCAATTTTCAGTTCAATATAAGTAAATTAGTTTTTTTCAAAACTCCATTCACACATTACAGGAAAAAAACCCTGAAAAAACCTAATATGAAAACAAAATGCAGTAAGAAAATAAGTAAATAGTAATAGTACATGTAAATAACATAGTGTACTTAGTTGACACTATTTTGATAAAAAAAAGTGTTAAAGCCATCAGACCATGACAAGGTGACCCAATCAGGACAGTCCAACTCTAGTATTAAAACCTCACCTTGTGTCAGCTGACCTCAATTTAGATTAGGGCAGAGCAGGATTGGGGTCCGATTGTTCAGACACCTGCGAAATGCCTAGCTCAAAAAGGGGGTCACAAAGAACAAGAAACTCCAGCAAAACCAAAGAAATGAGCCGGAACAAAATCTGCAAGTTAGAAAAGCGGATTCACTTCCAGATTTGTCACCAAATCCACAACAATAATTTTATGCTACATGTGAACATGTCCAAACTGACCACAAGTACACCACAACTTGCCATCATTTGGACTGCCTAGGCACGTTACTGCTATACTCTTCTTAGCACAATTTGGAGAGTTTTTTACATTGGTCATTGCCCATAATGACAATACTCCACTTCCGACTACTTTTGCTGGATTGGCTACCACCAGTGTTAGCTGTTCCAAGGAATCGATTATGAGTCCAGGTAAAGGCACTGAAGTCCTGGGGCCAGGCATAAACCTCAACCAGGGGCGTAACTACAATAGGTGCGGGGGTCGCAATCGCACTCGGCCCCTGGATGCTAAGAGCCCCAAAAAGTCCCTTTGGCCTATATGAAAAGGCCAATACTATTAAAGATTTGCAATAATTGGGGGCCCCGTTGGAGCTTTTGAATTGGGGCTCACGAACTTCAAGTTACGCCATTGACCTCAACCATAGCTGAAGAAATGGGAAAATGGGGATCTGCCAGTTGTGTAATTGAGTTGGCTTTTTACTTTTGTGTTACGATAAATTGGAAGAGCGTGTGCCATAAATATGTATTTTTTACCCAGTGTAAATGCCTCTGTTCTCCTGAATCTAGCGCTGAGTTTTTATCGTTTCTGCATCTTTCCATTCCTGAGATATGGCCCCTGTTCCCTGTATGTAAATATAGTCATGTTAGCCAGATGGGCGTGGTCATTAGCACTTCTATATTGGAATCTTCTTGAGGATTACGCCCAGTTGGATAAAAAGATTAGTTTTATATGCAGATAAAAGAGGGCCATATCTCAGGAATTGAGAGACATAGGAAAAAAATATATAGATTCAGAAGAACATGGGCATTTACACCAGATAGGTAAGTATAGACAGTGACGGGTCCTTTGTAAGAAAAATATACAGATTTACTAATGCAAATATAAATATGACAGCCGCAGGGAGTGCTGGCTGGGTGTGTGGACTTATGCTGTAAGGGCGCTATGCCCGTGCAGGTCGCATGTAGCTGGTGTTGTGGGTTTGCCAGGACCAGATGTTTCACAGTTCAATATGAGAGACCACCATTCAAAAATACAGTCCTTACTGAACAGTAACTTAGTAAGGGTTATACATGAGGGATACAAAGTCTTATGGATGTTTCCTTTACAGTATGAAGCATTATTCCACACAGTTTCCTTCCTCTGTAGTTTACTCTAGGGCTTTCAAGACATGCTTTCTCCCCACTTCACCACAACCCAGCTTTAACGCTACAGTCCTGATACACAAGTCTCCATTATTTGCTTATCTGGTCCTATTTCTTTCAGTACTGGCGCCCTGGAACTCCTGCTCAGGACCCTTCACTAGCCCTGATGTTTCAGACCTCGTTAGGCGTGTTACCTTCTGCATTATAAGCACCAGGTCTCGTGGCTAGGCAAGGACCCGACTCTGGAAGGCCACTCTGTCTCGTCTGTCCATTTACTTCAGGATCATACTATTCCTCCTCCTTTAGTCTCCTCTCACTCAGGGTCACCCTTTAATGCAGCTCTGCTCACTTCGCACTCCAATCCCTATCTGTCTCCTAGCAGGAACTAGCCACTCTCCCTAACACTATCCCCTCCCATTATGGGCTAGTCCCAAAGATTAACTATATCTTACCCTATTGTCAACTATATACATCACACACTATATATTGTATTAGATTACTTATCACACTCTATATCACAATACATTACAATTCACACGACACCATAAATACAAAAAATGCAAAACATTATTCACATTACAATACAACACATTATGTGATTTGCATCTTCAGGGGTAGGATTGCGATAGCAATTATCCACCACCTCTTACAGAAACTTTATCTTACTTCCTATCACTTGTTAAGAAAATAGTCATACTGTATAATTCAGATTCGGTGACATTATCCCGGTGACTGAGCAAACGAAGAGTATAAAATATTCATGACTTTCTTGGTTTGGAGTGTCCGTGCTCAGTTTGTTCTGCTCTTAACCCAGGCATATCATTATGGCAATACCCTCTGATGCTAGGTTGGCCATTTGGTCAAGGACTTCTAATGTGGTCATTTTTTTTATTTTAATGGCATTAGCGTTTCTAAATTCTGCTAACAGTGTTCCTAGTGTGAGTGTCTCAGTCTTACATTAGCTTAGTGCATTCTGGAATACATTAAATAATTAAATATACTTCATTATTTCTTACATGCTCCATAACTGGATTTGCTGTTTTTAGATGTAAAGTGTGCCTCTACCACTTTACTGAGAGTGCATAAGGTCACCATACACCTACCACTGACTATACAGACACAACAGATACAGTGATAAGTGCTGCAGGAGATGCAAATCCCACTAGGGTGAAGGTTTTCCCCTTCACGACATAAAACGTACATTTACATCATATGTCGTGTTTCTGAATTTGATGCGGGCTCACACACCGAGCCCGCATGTTTCCTGGCAGACGATGGCTGATTTAATCAGCCATCATGTGCCTCTAAAAGTTGCCGGTGGAGCAGAGCTCGTCCACAGCTGTTAACTTGTTAACTGCCGCTGTCAATCTGACCGTGACATTTAACATGCGCCGGCAGGGGGGAACGTCATTCCAGGCGCCCGTGATGTGATCGCAGTGCGCCGATAGGTTGCGATAACAGCCGGAGGTCTGTTGATGACCCCAATGCCAGTCATTATGATCCTCCTGTGAAAGCCAGCATTTAGTTGGCGTTCATAGGAGATCATGATTTTCGGGAGTGGCTGTTCATTGTTGGCCACTCCTTTCTCCTATTTATTCTGGGCTCTGGCAAGCAGTCACTGCCAAAGCTAGCTTCATTGCTGCATGTGGTTCAGGAGTTAGGTGGTTTGTTGTTGTTTAAGAAGGCCTATGGTGGACTTATCTAAGACTGTGGCGAGGTTTTGGTTGTGTGTTTATCCCCTCCTTCTCCTACTTTGGTTTTTCCCCATACTCCACTCCCTACGGACGTGAGGAGCACTGAATATTCATGCTCCTTAACAGCGGCACACAGTGTAGCCGCAGCACGGCTCCAGCTGTTGCCGGAATCGCCTGTGCCCGCTGTTAAAGGACATGAATATTCAACCTCTCTCCACGCACATGGGAGTGGGGTAGGGTGAATATTCATGCCCTTTAATAAGTGGGCACACGCGATAGCCCGGCAGCAGCAGGAGCCGCGCTGCGGCTACGCTGTGTGCCGGTTATTAAGGAGCTTGAAGTCACTGCTCCCCGCACACACAGTCCCGGGGTGGGGAGCAGTGACTTCCGGCAGCTGATCTCTCCTTGTGAGCCGCTCATGGCAGTGACGCCATGCGCGGCTCACATGGAGAGATCAGTGCGGGCAGAAAGTACACAGCGCTGGAGGAGAGAAGAAAGGTGAGTAGGAGTGTTTATTTTTTTATGTGCAGCCTGGTGGGGATAAGGGGGACCATGCATACTACGATAAGGATGAGGGGGCCATACATACAAGGGTAAGGATGAGGGGTGCCATGGATACCAGGATAACGCTGAGGGGGGCATACATAACAGGATAAAGATGAGGGGGCCATACATACCAGGATAAGGATGAGGGGCCATACTTACCAGTATAGGGATTAGGGGTGCCATGCATACCAGGATAGGGATTAGGGGTGCCATGCATATCAGGATAGGGATTAGGGGTGCCATGCATACCAGGACGGGGATGAGGGGTGCCATGCATACCAGGATGGGGATGAGGGGTGCCATGCATACCAGGATGGGGATGAGGGGTGCCATGCATACCAGGATGGGGATGAGGGGTGCCATGCATACCAGGATAGGGATGAGGGGTGCCATGCATACCAGGATAAGGATGAGGGGTGCCATACCAGGATGGAGGGATGCCAGGCATACCAGGATGGGGATGGGGACCACGTATAAAAGGAAGGGGGGGGCATATATACCAGGATGGGGGATATTGTTAGAATTGGGGGACATTACCCCTATACCAGTGTCAGCAGAAGACCCCCCTCCCCATAACAGGGCATCATGAACACATTTTTTGCTTAAATTTTTTTTTTTTATTTTCCTCCTCTAAAACCTAGGCGCGTCTTATAGTCCGAAAAATATGGTAGATACAGTAGATAGATGGATAGATAAATAATAAAAAATGGAACAGCACACTCAAAAAATGCGATGTGGGTGCAAAAGCCTCCCAAACTAAATATCCAGATTTTGTAAGAGTATATAGAAGTAAAAAAAAGTAGGAGGCACTCCAATAGTTACCAAAACAAGTGGACTTTATTTAGCCCATGTGGCGTGACGACGTTATGGTTCAAATGAACCTTTCTCAAGCAGTGAAACAATTGTACATGCAAAATACATATAGAAACATTTCATCATTGTGCAATTTACAAAATAAGATAAAAAATAATACATTATAATTTGTACAAAATATGCAAATATTCAATTAATGTAGTATAAAGTGTTAGTTATAAAATGCATGACACAGATCTACAGACATGGCTATTTTGTGCATATATACATATCTGATATCATAATCAATTCATGTGTTGTTTATAATTAGAAATGATTGTTAGTTTTGCGATCACATGATAGGACATGGCAAGTAGCGCTACATAGACACCGATATCAGCGCGGTTTATGTGATCAATATACCCTATGACAAAACTAATGTGGGTGAATCATTTCTAATTATAAACAACACAATGATGAAATGTTTCTATATATATATTGCATGTACAATTGTTTCACTGCTTGAGAAAGGTTCATTTGAACCATAACGTCGTCACGCCACATGGGCTAAATAAAGTCCACTTGTTTTGGTAACTATTGGAGTGCTGCCTGCTTTTTTACTTCTGGATAGATAGATAGATAGATAGATAGATAGATAGATAGATAGATAGATAGATAGATAGATAGATAGATAGATAGATAGATAGATAGATTAATGATAGATATTGTAGATTGTAAGCTCTTACGAGCTCTGAATTGTAAAGCGCTGCGGAATATGTTGGCGCTATATAGATAAAGATTATTATTATTATAGATAGATAGATGATAGATACAGTTGAAACCAGAAGTTTACATGCACTATATAAAAAGATACATCTGCATGTTTTTCTCAATATCTGACATGAAATCAGAATAAACCTTTCCCGTTTTAGATCAATTAGGGTAACCATAATTTTTAATATTTGCCAAATGCCAGAATAATGAGAGAAGGAGAATGTTTTAAGGCATTTTTATTACTTACTGCAAAATCAAAAGTTTACATACATTTCATTAGTATTTGGTACCATTGCCCTTAAACTGAATGACTTGGGTCAAACGTTTGGGATATCCTTCCACAAGCTTCTCACAATAGTTGGTCGGAATTTGGGCCCATTCCTCCTGACAAAACTGGTGGAACTGATCGCCTTGCTCGCACCTGCCTATTTAGCTTTGTCCATAAATTTTCAATAGGATTGAGATCAGGGATTTGTGATGTACAATCCAAAATATTGACTTTGTTATTCTTAAGCCACTTTGTTACTATTTTGGCAGTATGCTTCGGGTCATTTTCCATTTGGAAGACCCATTTCTGCCCAAGCTTAAACTTCCTGGCTGATGTCTTGAAATGTGGCTTCAGTCTTGCCACATAATCTTTTTTTCTCATCATGCCATCTATTTTGTGAAGTGCACCAGTCCCTCCTGCAGCAAAACAACCCCACAACATGATGCTGCCACCCACATGTTTCACAGTTGGGATGGTGTTCTTAGGCTTCCAAGCTTCTCCCTTTTTCCTGCAAACATGACGATGGTCATTATGCCCAAAAAATTGAATTTTAGTTTCATCAGATCACATGACATGTCTCCAAAAATTAAGGTCTTTGTTCCTGTGTGCATTTGCAAACATTAATCTGGCTTTTTATGTTTCTTTTGGAGTAATGGCTTCTTCCTGGCAGAGCGGCCTTTCAGCCCATGTTGATACAGTACTCGTTTCTCTTACCAGCTTCGGCCATCATCTTCACAAGGTCTTTTGCTTTTGTCCTTGGGTTGATATGCACATGTCAGACCAAAGCACGTTCATCTCTGGGACACAAAACTCGTCTCCTTCCTGAGTGGTATGATGGCTGGACATTCCCATCTTGTTTGCACTTGCATACAGTATGATTGTTTGTACAGATGAACGAGGCACCTTCAGGTATCTTGAAATTGTACCCAAGGATGAGCCAGACTTGTGCAAGTCCACAATTCTCTTCATGATATCTTGGCTGATTTGTTTAGACTTTCCCATGATGCTACACAAAGAAGCAGTGTGTTTCAGGTGTGCATTAGAATACATCCACAGGTGTGTCTCTAATTAACTCAGATGTTGCCAAAAAAACTATCAGAAGCTTCCAAACACATGACATCTATCATTATATAGTGTATGTAAACTTCTGGTTTCAACTGTAGATAGATATGAGAGAAAGATAGATACAGTGGATAGATAAATAGATGGAGGGATAGATAGATACATGCATAGATAATAGATAAGATAGATGGATAACAGAGAAATAAATGAGATATAGTCAGACGATAGCTGAGATTGATAGATGCTATATGGGGATGAGATTAGACTGATGTGAGATAGAGGTAGAGCGACGCACAGATGATTGATGCATGAGACAGATATCATAGACTGTATATGATACACACGGGCAGACACATGCATGTGTGTATACACCAGCCTGTGACATCACATGGATCTGATATGACAGAGGAGATGGAGGGCGCTGTCTCCAGCAGTGAGTGTCAGATTGGCTCCGCCCAGTTACTGACGTCATCCACTCACTCAGCCGTTGACGTTCCGGCTGTTAGGTGACAGCTCCAGTACAGGGGCCGGCGGAGGCCAATTTGCCTGAAATCTGCTATTCTGCGCGTTCATGTGCTCCCAGTAGAAGGCGCTGTGGACGCGCAGGAGCGCTGCTTGGTAACGTCAGCTCTGCCAGCGTGGAGACACGGGGCTGACCGGAGCAGGGAAGGAAGGGAAAGCGGAAGTGCTGACAGGGAAATACTGCTGAGGAGGAATACAGCGAGCCAAGCATCGGCGGAGAGGAGCAGCCAGCATGCAGAGCCACAGAGCCTTCCCTCAGGTACAGTGCTGGGGCCAGCTGCTGCCCTGTGTGCTGGGCGCGGAGTGTGTGCTGTCTACAGGTGTGTGTGTGTGTGTATGAAGGCCGGGCAAGGTGTGTGTGATGTCTACAGGGGTGTGTGTGTGTGTAAGGAGGCCGGGCACGGTGTATGTGATGTCTACAGGTGTGTGTGTGTATATGGAGGCCGGGCACGGTGTATGTGATGTCTACAGGTGTGTGTGTATATGGAGGCCGGGCACGGTGTATGTGGTGTCTACAGGGGTGTGTGTGTATATGGAGGCCGGGCACGGTGTATGTGATGTCTACAGGGGTGTGTGTGTATATGGAGGCCGGGCACGGTGTATGTGATGTCTACAGGTGTGTGTGTGTGTATATGGAGGCCGGGCACGGTGTATGTGGTGTCTACAGGGGTGTGTGTGTATATGGAGGCCGGGCACGGTGTATGTGATGTCTACAGGGGGGTGTGTGTATATGGAGGCCGGGCACGGTGTATGTGATGTCTACAGGGGTGTGTGTGTATATGGAGGCCGGGCACGGTGTATGTGATGTCTACAGGTGTGTGTGTGTGTATATGGAGGCCGGGCACGGTGTATGTGATGTCTACAGGTGTGTGTGTGTGTATATGGAGGCTGGGCACGGTGTATGTGATGTTTACAGGTGTGTGTGTGTGTGTGTGTATATGGAGGCCGGGCACGGTGTATGTGATGTCTACAGGGGTGTGTGTGTGTAAGGAGGCCGGGCACGGTGTATGTGATGTCTACAGGGGTGTGTGTGTGTGTGTGTGTGTGTGTGTGTAAGGAGGCCGGGCACGGTGTATGTGATGTCTACAGGGGTGTGTGTGTGTGTAAGGAGGCCGGGCACGGTGTATGTGATGTCTACAGGGGTGTGTGTGTAAGGAGGCCGGGCACGGTGTATGTGATGTCTACAGGGGTGTGTGTGTGTGTGTGTAAGGAGGCCGGGCACGGTGTATGTGATGTCTACAGGGGGGTGTGTGTGTGTGTGTGTGTGTGTGTAAGGAGGCCGGGCACGGTGTATGTGATGTCTACAGGGGGGTGTGTGTGTGTGTGTGTAAGGAGGCCGGGCACGGTGTATGTGATGTCTACAGGGGTGTGTGTGTGTGTGTGTGTGTAAGGAGGCCGGGCACGGTGTATGTGATGTCTACAGGTGTGTGTGTGTGTGTATATGGAGGCCGGGCATGGTGTATGTGATGTTTACAGGTGTGTGTGTATATGGAGGCCGGGCACGGTGTATGTGATGTCTACAGGGGTGTGTGTATATGGAGGCCGGGCACGGTGTATGTGATGTCTACAGGGGTGTGTGTATATGGAGGCCGGGCACGGTGTATGTGATGTCTACAGGGGTGTGTGTATATGGAGGCCGGGCACGGTGTATGTGATGTCTACAGGTGTGTGTGTGTATATGGAGGCCGGGCACGGTGTATGTGATGTCTACAGGTGTGTGTGTGTGTATATGGAGGCCGGGCACGGTGTATGTGATGTCTACAGGTGTGTGTGTGTGTATATGGAGGCCGGGCACGGTGTATGTGATGTCTACAGGTGTGTGTGTGTGTATATGGAGGCCGGGCACGGTGTATGTGATGTTTACAGGTGTGTGTGTGTGTGTGTATATGGAGGCCGGGCACGGTGTATGTGGTGTTTACAGGTGTGTGTGTGTGTGTGTGTGTGTGTGTGTGTGTATATGGAGGCTGGGCACGGTGTATGTGGTGTTTACAGGTGTGTGTGTATATGGAGGCCGGGCACGGTGTATGTGATGTCTACAGGGGGGTGTGTGTGTGTATATGGAGGCGGGGCACGGTGTATGTGATGTCTACAGGGGGGTGTGTGTGTGTAAGGAGGCCGGGCACGGTGTATGTGATGTCTACAGGGGGGTGTGTGTATATGGAGGCCGGGCACGGTGTATGTGATGTCTACAGGGGGGTGTGTGTATATGGAGGCCGGGCACGGTGTATGTGATGTCTACAGGTGTATATGGAGGCCGGGCACGGTGTATGTGATGTCTACAGGTGTGTGTGTATATGGAGGCCGGGCACGGTGTATGTGGTGTTTACAGGTGTGTGTGTATATGGAGGCCGGGCACGGTGTATGTGATGTCTACAGGTGTGTGTGTATATGGAGGCCGGGCACGGTGTATGTGATGTCTACAGGTGTGTGTGTATATGGAGGCCGGGCACGGTGTATGTGATGTCTACAGGTGTGTGTGTGTATATGGAGACCGGGCACGGTGTATGTGATGTCTACAGGTGTGTGTGTGTGTGTGTGTATATATGGAGACCGGGCACGGTGTATGTGATGTCTACAGGTGTGTGTGTGTGTGTGTATATGGAGGCCGGGCACGGTGTATGTGGTGTTTACAGGTGTGTGTGTATATGGAGGCCGGGCACGGTGTGTGTGTGTATATGGAGGCCGGGCACGGTGTATGTGATGTTTACAGGTGTGTGTGTGTGTATATGGAGGCCGGGCACGGTGTATGTGGTGTTTACAGGTGTGTGTGTGTGTATATGGAGGCCGGGCACGGTGTATGTGGTGTTTACAGGTGTGTGTGTATATGGAGGCCGGGCACGGTGTATGTGATGTCTACAGGGGGGTGTGTGTGTAAGGAGGCCGGGCACGGTGTATGTGATGTCTACAGGGGGGTGTGTGTGTAAGGAGGCCGGGCACGGTGTATGTGATGTCTACAGGGGGGTGTGTGTATATGGAGGCCGGGCACGGTGTATGTGATGTCTACAGGGGGGTGTGTGTATATGGAGGCCGGGCACGGTGTATGTGATGTCTACAGGGGGGTGTGTGTATATGGAGGCCGGGCACGGTGTATGTGATGTCTACAGGTGTGTGTGTATATGGAGGCCGGGCACGGTGTATGTGGTGTTTACAGGTGTGTGTGTATATGGAGGCCGGGCACGGTGTATGTGATGTCTACAGGTGTGTGTGTATATGGAGGCCGGGCACGGTGTATGTGATGTCTACAGGTGTGTGTGTGTGTGTGTGTATATGGAGGCCGGGCACGGTGTATGTGATGTCTACAGGTGTGTGTGTGTATATGGAGGCCGGGCACGGTGTATGTGATGTCTACAGGTGTGTGTGTATATGGAGACCGGGCACGGTGTATGTGATGTCTACAGGTGTGTGTGTGTAAGGAGGCCGGGCACGGTGTATGTGATGTCTACAGGTGTGTGTGTGTAAGGAGGCCGGGCACGGTGTATGTGATGTCTACAGGGGTGTGTGTGTGTGTAAGGAGGCCGGGCACGGTGTATGTGATGTCTACAGGTGTGTGTGTATATGGAGGCCGGGCACGGTGTATGTGATGTCTACAGGTGTGTGTGTGTATATGGAGGCCGGGCACGGTGTATGTGATGTCTACAGGTGTGTGTGTGTATATGGAGGCCGGGCACGGTGTATGTGATGTCTACAGGTGTGTGTGTGTATATGGAGACCGGGCACGGTGTATGTGATGTCTACAGGTGTGTGTGTGTGTATATGGAGGCCGGGCACGGTGTATGTGGTGTTTACAGGTGTGTGTGTATATGGAGGCCGGGCACGGTGTATGTGATGTCTACAGGGGTGTGTGTGTAAGAAGGCCGGGCACGGTGTATGTGGTGTTTACAGGTGTGTGTGTATATGGAGGCCGGGCACGGTGTATGTGGTGTTTACAGGTGTGTGTGTATATGGAGGCCGGGCACGGTGTATGTGGTGTTTACAGGTGTGTGTGTGTATATGGAGGCCGGGCACGGTGTATGTGATGTCTACAGGGGTGTGTGTGTAAGAAGGCCGGGCACGGTGTATGTGGTGTTTACAGGTGTGTGTGTATATGGAGGCTGGGCACGGTGTATGTGAGGTCTACAGGGGTGTATGTGGTGTTTACAGGTGTGTGTGTATATGGAGGCCGGGCACGGTGTATGTGAGGTCTACATGTGTCTCTGTATGTACATGTAGGCCGGGTCCGGTGTATGTGATGTCTACAGGTGTGTGTGTATATGGAGGCCGGGCACGGTGTATGTGGTGTGTGTGTATATGGAGGCTGGCCACGGTGTATGTGGTGTGTACAGGTGTGTGTGTGTATATGGAGGCTGGCCACGGTGTATGTAGTGTGTACAGGTGTGTGTGTGTGTGTGTGTGTATGGAGGCTGGGCACGGTGTGTGTAGTGTGTACAGGTGTGTATGGAGGCTGGGCACGGTGTGTGTGTAGTGTGTACAGGTGTGTATGGAGGCTGGGCACGGTGTGTGTGTGGTGTGTACAGGTGTGTGTGTATGGAGGCTGGGCACGGTGTGTGTGGTGTGTACAGGTATGTATGTGTGTGTGTATATGGAGGCTGGGCACGGTGTATCTGGTGTGTAGAGGTGTGTGTATGGGGGCTGGGCACGGTGTATCTGGTGTGTAGAGGTGGGTGTATATGGAGGCTGGGCATGGTGTATCTGGTGTGTAGAGGTGTGTATGTATGGGGGCTGGGCACGGTGTATCTGGTGTGTAGAGGTGTGTGTGTATGGGGGCTGGGCACGGTGTATCTGGTGTGTAGAGGTGTGTGTGTGTGTGTATGGAGGCCGGGCACGGTGTGTACAGGTGTAATACATTTTTTGTGGCTTATTTTATCGTTATTAAATGTACTTTATGTATTACCCAAACCTCAGCCCTAAGTGTTAGGCCGGGGTCAGACAAGCATAGGAAAGAAAGTCCAATCTTCATCCAGGAAACTGCACTGTTTTTGTCCGCACTTTCTATCTGCGCGTCCTTAAAGGGGTTGTCCACTACTTTAGATTATCCCCTCCTGGGGCGCCTGAGTATTTGTGTAATTATCTTACGTTGCAGATACTGCCTGTGAGTGGCGCTATCACTGGCCGCTCACAGGCATCACGTGACCCCCCCACCCAGCTGCAGCCGGCTCTGACATCCGCTGACGTCACAAGTGCTGGCAGCAGCCGGGAGTCTCTGTCTTCTGTGTTCCAGATGGATGCCAGGCTGTGGGCGGGGTTACCCCCCCCCCCCCCCCGTCACGCCTGGCATCAAGCGCGCACTCTGCCTCTCCCCATTCACTGGGAAAGCTCGCGGTGGATGCTGGGTGTGACGCGGGTGGTAACCCCGCACACAACCCAGCAGCCACCGCGGGGACCCAAGCGCTGAGTCATGCCTCACTTGTCGTAACATCATTGGGGGGTCACATGATGCCTGTGAGCAGCCACCGATAGCGCCGCTCACAGGCAGAAAGAGCAACGTAAGCTAATTACAAAAATCCTTAGGGGTAGATACATTGGGAGGGGTAATCTAAAGTACTGGACAACTTCTTTAATATGTAGACTATTCAATCCAGCTTCCTCTGTTAATAATGGCGATGTATCCATAAGAATCGGATGTTACACGGATGCTCCAGATTTGATCTATTTTTTTATATGCTTCCTTAGAATTGAATAGGTGAGTCTCATCTGAAATACAGACGAGTGCATAATGTGAGTTTTTGTTTCTTTTTGTCACACAGTTAGTACTTATGAAAAAACTGTCATCTGATCAGATCTATTGCATAACATTGGTCGAGGTGCTGTCTGATTTAATTCTTTCTTTTCAAATATTCATACAGCACATATCCATATTATGCGCTCATCTTAAAGAGGTTGTCCAAGACTATTTTAAGTTTTTAGGTAGTGAAGAGCAACCTTTTCGCCAAGCATGCTCAGGGGCTTTCCGAGTATCTTCGGTGTGGTCGTACATTAAGCTCGAGTCCCTGCGTCTGCATGATTTATTGCTGTTAGTCAGCCTCAAAACATGCAGGGATTGCCTATTTGTTAGGGAATACTCACAGGTGTTGAGGATGTCTAACAAACAAGCAATCCTTCCATGTATTGAGGCTGACTAACAGCCATAAATCATGCAGACGCAGGGACTCGAACTTAAAGGGAATTTGTCACCCCCGGGAGATATCAGACCGCTAATATGGGCATACAGGTGATAGAAATGTAAATCTATACATACCTGTATGGCCCATATTGGAGGTCTGCTTGTTTTAAAATATCTTTTTATAAAATCTGTTTCCTATGCTTGGCATCTGGGGGACACCAAGAAATGCCCACCTTCCTACTTAATTTACAAATTCCTCCCTCCCCTGACAGATTCCCTTTAATATACGAGCACGCCAAAGATACTCTGAAAGCATCCGAGTGTGCTCGGCAAAAGGGTTAAACAAGCATGCTCGCTCATCACTATTTTTAGGCCCATGGTAAAAAATAAATAAACAAAACCAGGCAGGCAGTTGCCAACAGAGGCATGATGTCGGCAGACATGTCCCTTCAACAGAGCAAAAGAAACCGCCGCTTTGTCTACGTGACCTTTGCGGAAATCACTGGCAGGAGCCGTCTGTGAAATTGCTGTGCCGACAGAATTTGGCACAGAGAACAGGCAGATAGTTCTTAGTTCCATAGTAAAAAAAAAAAAAAAAAAAAAAAATTAAATTGTCCTGGACAGCCCATTTAATGAGAACCTGACAGCTGATACGTGCTGCACAGTCCATGGGCATCATGTATCAGGCATCGGCTGTATATTCTCAGCCAGGTACGTCTGTCTCTGAAGCACTGCAGCGGTTCACAGAAAAACATCATTTAAAATCCGCCGGGGACGGAGCTGCACTGGAGACTGGTCGGACAGGCGGGTACCGGCGACTTCACTGGATTCACTGTTGCTTCATATCCGGGTCCTTATAAATCTACCCTGACATTCCCCATCTGTTTGATGAGAATTGTCAGATTTATGACAGTCTGCAATCCATTGACAGCTTGCCATAAACAGCGGCCCGGATTACTTTGATGGATTGATTGGGTAACACAGGGCCTGTGCGGCTCTTGGCTTCAATGTACATTGTTGTTTATATCTGCAAGAATGGTAAAATTAAATCCCACAAATCCCTTTTTAATCTGTCAAGTGATGCCTTATTGCTAGAATGTGCTGTTACTTTCCATGCTGAGAATTCCCCATACTTGGCAATCTCTGGCAGTCCGGTAGGGCACGGGTAGGCATTGCTCCACTCTGACCGGGCGTTTCAGAATTCTGGATCAGTGGCGGTCCTAGCGATCCCGCTGCGTGAGGCAAAAATTGAAATGGCGCCCCTCCCCGCAGTGCAATACAAACCTGCGATGAATAAGTGCAGTTTTGTCATTGTTTTTTGGGTTTTGGTTTTAAGGTATTCTTTGCATTTTAAAGATAACCTGACAACTCGATTCTCCACGTCAGTGCCATTACAGCAATGCTAAACATCCATAGTTCTTATTTATTTTTATTAATATTTTTTTATTTTTCCTTGGATGGAACTGTGTGTGGGCTTGTTTTCGCAGTACATGTGACCTTTTTATCGGGGGAGGTGAGGTGACAAACACAATTCTGAGGTTTTGATTTTTTTTCATTTTGTAAATCTTTTTGCAGCATTAACCATATAAATTAAAGTCATATTTTAATAGACCAGCCTTCTATGAATGTGGCAATGCCAAATTTGTTAATCTTTATTTATTTTTTCTTAATCTCTATTAAGGGAAAATAAGTGATTTTAAATTTATTTTTTTTAAGCCCCTTAGGAAACTTGAACCCTTGACCGTCAGATCACCTATACCATAGTATTGCAGTATATAGGACACATCACAGGCTCCTATTGAAGCCTGTGGCTGAGCTACAGAGGAGAGCCAAAATGACAGTGACTCTGGCCTTATACAGGCCTCTAGCTGGCATGGCAAACCTATTGGTAGCCTGCAATCATAACGCAGGGGGCTGATGGGAGCCGGTGAACCCGCGACTACTCCATTTAATTACCAATGTCAGAGATTTGAGGCAAGATGTGACCCTGATTCAGTAGTCGGATCCACAAGTTATCACCTATCCAAGGTTTTAATGTTGGGAATAATCCTCTAAACAGTCCTATTGACTTTGCACGTCTTACCCTGTGATTGGCTCCAGGTACGGAGAAACCAGTTCCTCTGGCCTAATGTGCTGCTGCCTGTTGGTTTGGAAACGCCTGATCTATCGATTATGATCTTTAGGAATGTCAAACATTTCACCTAACCACATTGACCTGTACCATTCTCATTGTCTGGTATGTGCCGCCTTCAATGACATTTTACTTGGGTTTGTTACTACGATAAAGAGTTTGGGTATGTCTGCGGTCACATCATGACGTTCATGTATAATGGAGGCATGACAGCTGTGCCAGATCGGTTTACAGCTAGATACTGGAGAATCGTGATGTATTTTTGGCAGCAGATCCCTTTTTTTTTTTTTTTTTTGCAGTCAAAATTGATGAACATCCCGACTGTCCCCACATGGACAGACCCTTGTAGTACCTCCAATGTCTTGGGTGATCTGAAGGCCACCGGCTGGTTTATTTGCTTTTAATGGTATTGTGTACCACAAAAATCAGTGGTGAATGGCTCAAATGGACACGTGTATAACAGACTTGTAGAGGACGATGGCTGTGACCAGTTAGTTATCTGACCCCAGGTTGTAATATGGGGCATTGCATTGATTGCCCTATCATTTGTTTCTTATCAGTGCCTAGCCTGCAAACGAGAAAATGCTTACACATCGTCCTGTGTTAATATAGCTCGCATTGCCAAGAACTATGGCCGCCTATGCACGCTGATTTAGTACAGATCGCTCAGTGCGGATCGTTTACTTTGGTCTGCTTGTATAAACGATCATCTGACGATCAGTAAGGGTTTACCGACCAGCGGTCATATGGTGCAGCAGGTCCGCCCTTGTAATTGTTGCTTCAGCAGTGATGACATGTTCTTCATATCCATCCCTTCTAGATGACAATCGAGGACCAAAAAGACCACAGTCCTAGTTAAAGGAAACCTTGGGTAATTTGAAGTAGACGTTTGCAAGGCTATACAAAAAGCAAGGTTGCTCAGTAATACAGGCATACATTGGTGCTCTGCTAGTTGGTATAAAACTGTTATCCGTATATAAAAGTATCATTATCAGTCCTGCCTCATATTCACTTAGGGGTCTAGAAACTCTGGTCCTGGTACATCAAAGCTTTCACTCCAGAAAATTGTCTTTAAAACGCTTTGAGGAGTAGCAACATTTTTGAGCAATGCATGGTTGCACAAAAATTTAGCGACTTTTGCCATTTTCACTCTAGTTTGAAGCAGCTCTGATAAGATAAGTCGAGCAGGAGAGGGGTTGTCGCGGGACAGGGCACACCTACACCCGCCCATCAAATTTAACAAATGTGCCAGAGTTTCTTATGTCAGAAATGCTACTACTGTCAGGGACTGGAGTACCTTTTCTGGCTAGGTGCCTGCCACTGAGAAGATACTCCAAATTCAGTATGTTGCGGACATCTCTCAGAGTTAATCTGTCAGCAGGTTTTTCTATGTAATCTGAGAGCAGCATGATGTAGGGGAAGAGAGCCTGATTACAGCAATGTATCACTTGATAGGCTGTTTTTTTTTGCTTTTTTTTTAATACAATCAGTGTTTTATCAGTAGGTTATTATCACTTCAGGACAACTGGCCTAGTGCCTCCTAGTCAAACCCCACCCCCAGCACTGATTAGCTGCTCACTGTCACTATACACTGTACACAGAAGGCTGTGGTGTGGTCGGGGATGCAGAATGTGCTGTAAATGTTTTCATAAGAATTTGGGAGAGTTCTGAAATGTCCTATAAATGTCTGTTCTGTTACTGATCGAACGATCTCGGCTTTTAGTTGAGATGAATCTGTGCTGCACTTTATGTACACGCTCAGTAGTGAGGCAGTGAGATGAATCTGTGCTGCACTTTATGTACATGCTCAGTAGTGAGGCAGTGAGATGAATCTGTGCTGCACTTTATGTACACGCTCAGTAGTGAGATGAATCTGTGCTGCACTTTATGTACACGCTCAGTAGTGAGGCAGTGAGATGAATCTGTGCTGCACTTTATGTACACGCTCAGTAGTGAGGCAGTGAGATGAATCTGTGCTGCACTTTATGTACACGCTCAGTAGTGAGGCAGTGAGATGAATCTGTGCTGCACTTTATGTACACGCTCAGTAGTGAGGCAGTGAGATGAATCTGTGCTGCACTTTATGTACACGCTCAGTAGTGAGGCAGTGAGATGAATCTGTGCTGCACTTTATGTACACGCTCAGTAGTGAGGCAGTGAGATGAATCTGTGCTGCACTTTATGTACACGCTCAGTAGTGAGGCAGTGAGATGAATCTGTGCTGCACTTTATGTACACGCTCAGTAGTGAGGCAGTGAGATGAATCTGCTGCACTTTATGTACATGCTCAGTAGTGAGGCAGTGAGATGAATCTGTGCTGCACTTTATGTACACGCTCAGTAGTGAGGCCGTGAGATGAATCTGTGCTGCACTTTATGTACACGCTCAGTAGTGAGGCCGTGAGATGAATCTGTGCTGCACTTTATGTACACGCTCAGTAGTGAGGCAGTGAGATGAATCTGTGCTGCACTTTATGTACATGCTCAGTAGTGAGATGAATCTGTGCTGCACTTTATGTACACGCTCAGTAGTGAGGCCGTGAGATGAATCTGTGCTGCACTTTATGTACACGCTCAGTAGTGAGGCAGTGAGATGAATCTGTGCTGCACTTTATGTACATGCTCAGTAGTGAGGCAGTGAGATGAATCTGTGCTGCACTTTATGTACACGCTCAGTAGTGAGGCAGTGAGATGAATCTGTGCTGCACTTTATGTACACGCTCAGTAGTGAGGCAGTGAGATGAATCTGTGCTGCACTTTATGTACACGCTCAGTAGTGAGGCAGTGAGATGAATCTGTGCTGCACTTTATGTACACGCTCAGTAGTGAGATGAATCTGTGCTGCACTTTATGTACACGCTCAGTAGTGAGGCAGTGAGATGAATCTGTGCTGCACTTTATGTACACGCTCAGTAGTGAGGCAGTGAGATGAATCTGTGCTGCACTTTATGTACATGCTCAGTAGTGAGGCAGTGAGATGAATCTGTGCTGCACTTTATGTACACGCTCAGTAGTGAGGCCGTGAGATGAATCTGTGCTGCACTTTATGTACACGCTCAGTAGTGAGGCAGTGAGATGAATCTGTGCTGCACTTTATGTACACGCTCAGTAGTGAGGCAGTGAGATGAATCTGTGCTGCACTTTATGTACACGCTCAGTAGTGAGATGAATCTGTGCTGCACTTTATGTACACGCTCAGTAGTGAGGCAGTGAGATGAATCTGTGCTGCACTTTATGTACATGCTCAGTAGTGAGGCAGTGAGATGAATCTGTGCTGCACTTTATGTACACGCTCAGTAGTGAGGCCGTGAGATGAATCTGTGCTGCACTTTATGTACACGCTCAGTAGTGAGGCAGTGAGATGAATCTGTGCTGCACTTTATGTACACGCTCAGTAGTGAGGCAGTGAGATGAATCTGTGCTGCACTTTATGTACACGCTCAGTAGTGAGGCAGTGAGATGAATCTGTGCTGCACTTTATGTACACGCTCAGTAGTGAGGCAGTGAGATGAATCTGTGCGGCACTTTATGTACACGCTCAGTAGTGAGGCAGTGAGATGAATCTGTGCTGCACTTTATGTACACGCTCAGTAGTGAGGCAGTGAGATGAATCTGTGCTGCACTTTATGTACATGCTCAGTAGTGAGGCAGTGAGATGAATCTGTGCTGCACTTTATGTACATGCTCAGTAGTGAGGCAGTGAGATGAATCTGTGCTGCACTTTATGTACACGCTCAGTAGTGAGGCAGTGAGATGATTCTGTGCTGCACTTTATGTACACGCTCAGTAGTGAGGCAGTGAGATGAATCTGTGCTGCACTTTATGTACACGCTCAGTAGTGAGGCAGTGAGATGAATCTGTGCTGCACTTTATGTACACGCTCAGTAGTGAGGCCGTGAGATGAATCTGTGCTGCACTTTATGTACACGCTCAGTAGTGAGGCAGTGAGATGAATCTGTGCTGCACTTTATGTACACGCTCAGTAGTGAGGCAGTGAGATGAATCTGTGCTGCACTTTATGTACACGCTCAGTAGTGAGGCAGTGAGATGAATCTGTGCTGCACTTTATGTACACGCTCAGTAGTGAGGCAGTGAGATGAATCTGTGCTGCACTTTATGTACATGCTCAGTAGTGAGGCAGTGAGATGATTCTGTGCTGCACTTTATGTACACGCTCAGTAGTGAGGCAGTGAGATGAATCTGTGCTGCACTTTATGTACACGCTCAGTAGTGAGGCAGTGAGAGGCAGTGCTGCACTTTATGTACACGCTCAGTAGTGAGGCAGTGAGATGAATCTGTGCTGCACTTTATGTACACGCTCAGTAGTGAGGCAGTGAGATGAATCTGTGCTGCACTTTATGTACATGCTCAGTAGTGAGGCAGTGAGATGAATCTGTGCTGCACTTTATGTACACGCTCAGTAGTGAGGCAGTGAGATGAATCTGTGCTGCACTTTATGTACATGCTCAGTAGTGAGGCAGTGAGATGAATCTGTGCTGCACTTTATGTACACGCTCAGTAGTGAGGCAGTGAGATGAATCTGTGCTGCACTTTATGTACACGCTCAGTAGTGAGGCAGTGAGATGAATCTGTGCTGCACTTTATGTACACGCTCAGTAGTGAGATGAATCTGTGCTGCACTTTATGTACACGCTCAGTAGTGAGGCAGTGAGATGAATCTGTGCTGCACTTTATGTACACGCTCAGTAGTGAGGCAGTGAGATGAATCTGTGCTGCACTTTATGTACATGCTCAGTAGTGAGGCAGTGAGATGAATCTGTGCTGCACTTTATGTACACGCTCCGTAGTGAGGCCGTGAGATGAATCTGTGCTGCACTTTATGTACACGCTCAGTAGTGAGGCAGTGAGATGAATCTGTGCTGCACTTTATGTACACGCTCAGTAGTGAGGCAGTGAGATGAATCTGTGCTGCACTTTATGTACACGCTCAGTAGTGAGGCAGTGAGATGAATCTGTGCTGCACTTTATGTACATGCTCAGTAGTGAGGCAGTGAGATGAATCTGTGCGGCACTTTATGTACACGCTCAGTAGTGAGGCAGTGAGATGAATCTGTGCTGCACTTTATGTACACGCTCAGTAGTGAGGCAGTGAGATGAATCTGTGCTGCACTTTATGTACATGCTCAGTAGTGAGGCAGTGAGATGAATCTGTGCTGCACTTTATGTACACGCTCAGTAGTGAGGCAGTGAGATGAATCTGTGCTGCACTTTATGTACACGCTCAGTAGTGAGGCAGTGAGATGATTCTGTGCTGCACTTTATGTACACGCTCAGTAGTGAGGCAGTGAGATGAATCTGTGCTGCACTTTATGTACATGCTCAGTAGTGAGGCAGTGAGATGAATCTGTGCTGCACTTTATGTACACGCTCAGTAGTGAGGCCGTGAGATGAATCTGTGCTGCACTTTATGTACACGCTCAGTAGTGAGGCAGTGAGATGAATCTGTGCTGCACTTTATGTACACGCTCAGTAGTGAGGCAGTGAGATGAATCTGTGCTGCACTTTATGTACACGCTCAGTAGTGAGGCAGTGAGATGAATCTGTGCTGCACTTTATGTACATGCTCAGTAGTGAGGCAGTGAGATGAATCTGTGCGGCACTTTATGTACACGCTCAGTAGTGAGGCAGTGAGATGAATCTGTGCTGCACTTTATGTACACGCTCAGTAGTGAGGCAGTGAGATGAATCTGTGCTGCACTTTATGTACATGCTCAGTAGTGAGGCAGTGAGATGAATCTGTGCTGCACTTATGTACACGCTCAGTAGTGAGGCAGTGAGATGAATCTGTGCTGCACTTTATGTACATGCTCAGTAGTGAGGCAGTGAGATGAATCTGTGCTGCACTTTATGTACACGCTCAGTAGTGAGGCAGTGAGATGAATCTGTGCTGCACTTTATGTACATGCTCAGTAGTGAGGCAGTGAGATGATTCTGTGCTGCACTTTATGTACACGCTCAGTAGTGAGGCAGTGAGATGAATCTGTGCTGCACTTTATGTACATGCTCAGTAGTGAGGCAGTGAGATGAATCTGTGCTGCACTTTATGTACACGCTCAGTAGTGAGGCAGTGAGATGAATCTGTGCTGCACTTTATGTACATGCTCAGTAGTGAGGCAGTGAGATGAATCTGTGCTGCACTTTATGTACATGCTCAGTAGTGAGATGAATCTGTGATGCACTTTATGTACACGCTCAGTAGTGAGGCAGTGAGATGAATCTGTGCTGCACTTTATGTACACGCTCAGTAGTGAGGCAGTGAGATGAATCTGTGCTGCACTTTATGTACATGCTCAGTAGTGAGGCAGTGAGATGAATCTGTGCTGCACTTTATGTACACGCTCAGTAGTGAGGCAGTGAGATGAATCTGTGCTGCACTTTATGTACATGCTCAGTAGTGAGGCAGTGAGATGAATCTGTGCTGCACTTTATGT
Source organism: Phyllobates terribilis (assembly GCF_046119375.1). NCBI lineage: Eukaryota > Metazoa > Chordata > Amphibia > Anura > Dendrobatidae > Phyllobates > Phyllobates terribilis. Next base: position 214,701,080 of record NW_027362769.1, on the reverse strand, counting down.
ACACGCTCAGTAGTGAGGCAGTGAGATGAATCTGTGCTGCACTTTATGTACATGCTCAGTAGTGAGGCCGTGCTGTGGAGTTGGGGAAATAGAGAAGTCTGAGGTTTGGCTTACCGACTCCACAGTCCTTCTGAAAATGAAGGAATGAACATTGCAGACTGAAACTTGGTGTCATTTTATTAACTAAAGGTAACGAGTCACATAAGTGAAAATCATTTTTGTATCAAAGGTCTATATGCTTTAAAGTGATAGACATTTCATCTGTTAACCTCCGAGAACTGACCCAAGTTCACTCTGACATGAACCCCGGCTGTCCTTCCAGTCGCGTCCTCGAGATGAGGAATAACCCTACAAGTGATGTGGCTCCATTGAAACGTACGCTATGCTTGCCCTGACAGATCACATTTCCTGATTTGCCTCCAAGCTTTTCATCTTCTACTGTCTGAGAATCCACTTTGCGCTCCATAAGTGTGACCTTTCCCGGAGGTAATATTGAGCTGCCATTGTGTGCATGCTTTATGCCTATGAATCGGCACTGCTATTTTATATACATTATTACCTACAAATCCCTTAAATTATCCTGCAAGTGCAGCCATATCTCTTTCTGTATATCAAGTCTTAGGTACTGATAAATAGATAAGATAGGAATATGGAAAGGTACAGCTGTGCTCAGTAGTACATCTCATATGCCAAAAAAGCCGTCATAACATTATATATATATATATGGTAATTCTTTCCAGCTTATGCCAACATCAATAACAGAACTAGGGCATATTCCCTGGCAGTGAGATGTTATTTTCACAGCTACACTTGAACAAGATCCAAGTACCAACCCCATCATAACTGGCACAGTGTTCAGTCATGACCTCTCATTATCCATTTCACCCGATTGCAGGTGCTGTATGTTTTCAGCACCCCTTCAGCCTGTATGCATTATCTGCATATTGCAGACACCTAAAATAGAAAAAACTTTAGTCTTCCTTCCCAGGGCAGTTTTGCACCATGTTCTGCGGTTTCGATAATCTGCCTTTACCTGAATTATTCATCTTTTGCTCTCATCTGTATGTAGGTCACTGTATTTTCTTCTTTGTAAAACACCTTCGATGGGATGATGTTTGAGCAGTTTGTTAGGAGAAGCTTACGAGTGTACCAGAGCTGAGTGCGTTGTGTGCAACCGATTGGGATATGTCTGTTACATTGGAATGGCAACAGTAAAACTGCACAAGCGATAAAGCCTTGGGACAGGTGCAGACAACCATATTTTCGGTCCCAGTGCAATCCGACAAAACATCCTATTGCTCGGACCAATGTTGTTTTTTGGGGCCATGCACATGTAAGATTTTTTTTTTTCCTTTGGACCTAGTCTGTCCGAGGAAAAAATCGCAGCATGCACGATTCATGTCCGTAAATCAGATCGCACTCGGCCATGCAAGTCAATGGGTCCGTCAAAAAAATTGGACTGCACTCTGACATCCAAGTGCAGTCTGATTTCTACAGACTTACAGAATGGAGAAGTCTGACAGTGTCATCAGAGTGTGATTAGCATAATCAGACCATTCTTCTCAGATGACCCTTGCCTTAATGAAATCGCTGCTATGGCTCTGCTACACCAGACCCTTTACAGATAGGATGTCTATTAGATATCCTGTCACTGCTGAATATGTCAGTGCAATAGACCCTCATCAGTGCTGATCAGGAGCCATTAAAATGCATTACTTATACGATGATGAGATTTCACTTTTTCACTTCCATTTGCGTTTGACCCTTTAGGCTATGTGCCCACGTTGCATTTATGAAGCAGAAAATTTCTGCTTCATTTCTGCAAGTCCTCTCCCGGAAAAACGCATGCGGAATTCCGCACGCGTTTATCGCGCATTTTTCGCGCGTTTATCACGCGTTTTCCACATGCGGAATTGCCTTGCGTTTTTTATGCATTGGACAAAGGCAATTCTGCTTGCGGAAACGCAAAATTAATTGACATGCTGCGGATTTTTGAACGCAGCATAAACGCTGCGGAAAAATCCGCAGCATGTGCATAGAACTTGCGGAATCCCATTGGGGACCATGGGGTGCGGGTTACCAAGCGTTTTAAAAGCGTTTCCGCTGCGGAAATTCCGCATCAAAAACGCTTGAAAAACGCTACGTGGGCACACAGCCTTAAGCCTATGTGTTGCTTGGCGGCAGAGTGGGCTCATTATGGTAGGGGTAGGTGGCACATGTGCTTACTAGTTTACATAATTTGCTTTTGTGTGTTCCAAAATGCAATTTTGTGGTTTTTTTTTTTTTGCTTTTTCTGAAGAAAATAAAATTGTTAATTTAAGTCTCCATAGAGTTGTGGCACTGTAATCTTTATCTTCCCTATTACTTCTGCTAGTATGCACTGTCAGAAGACAGTTTGTGAGATGAACTTTAGTTTTTATTTTATATGATGGATGTTTTAAAAGGGCCAGAGTAAGGAGACTTGTTTTGTCAAAGACAACTTGTGGCGCAGTCTTTTACTTAAAGGGGTACTCCAGGGAGATAAACTATTCTAATGGCCATGGCTTCATAAACAATACATTTAAGTTGAATGGTGCTGTTTGTAATGTTACAAAGCAAGCTTTCCAGACTACTTAGGGCTCTTCATCAGGTATGGTATAAGGGAAGAATCTGAAGAAACACAAATATATCCACAGAAAGCAGAGACAAGAAGTAATACATGGACATTTCAAAAGAGTGAATCCTAAATTAGCTTAGATAAGTGGTGTGAAAGCTTATTGTCCCAGTAGCCATGTAAGATCAGGGACCTGGTGCCCTCACTATCTGTGGAGCAGATTCCTCAGATTTTGTAGCAAGTCATAAATAAATCCTTCTGACAGATTTAGTCCAGTGCGGAGAGTATCAAAGACGGTCATAAATCTTTGTTCCCAGACCCTTCCAAGTTTTTGTGATTTGAAGTTGCCTTTTGATATAACCAGGGCTGTGGAGTCGGTATAAAATGGACCAACTCCGACTCCTAAAATATATAATAAATTGGGTACAGTAGTTCAATGCAGTTTGTGGGGAATATTTTTTTATAAGAATTTGGGAAAGTTATGAAATGTCCTATTCCTGATCTAAGGGTCTAGACTTTTAGCTGAGATGAATCTGCGCTACAGTAAACTTATCACTTAAACATGAGCCATGTATGAGGGAGTCGGAATCATGGAAATTGAGGAGTCGGAGGTTTGGCTTACTGAAATAAGCCACAGAAATATTTGGCCACAGGTAAATGTTTTTTTTTTGTCTGTAAGGCTATGTGCCCACGATGCAGAAATGCTGCATATTTTTTATGCTTCTCCCTGGCAGGAAAAACGCATGCGGTTTTTACATGCAGTTTTCCCGCCAGGTAGAAGCGTTTGTGAAGCGTTCTTCACATGCATTTCTGCATGCAGATTGACAAGCGCTTTCCAAGCGATTTTAGCATCACTTGGAAAGTGCTTGACAACTTTTTCACACTATATAAATCCATGCAACCGGCATGTATAGTGTGACCAAGTTAGTTAAAAAAAAGAATAAGAATGGTGAAAAATAAAAAAAATAAAGTTTATACTCACCTTCTGATGTCTGCCCCGGGACGGTGTCTTGCACTGCTCGCGGTGATGTGAAGGACCTGCGGTGATGTCATTGAGCCATGTGATGGGTCACATGACTCAGTGACATCATGGCAGGTCCTTCACAACAACGCGAACATTGCAAGACACCGTCCCGGAGCAGACAAAACACCGGGCAGACATCGGAAGGTGAGTATAAACTTTATTTTTTATTTTAAACTTTTTTTTTACAGTTTCTATGGTACCCAGGTCTGGATGGGAGTCTCCTCTCCTCCAGACTTGGGTACCATCCGCACATTGAAATGCATATAATCCGTGAGTACAAATGTGCTGACACGGATTATATGCGTCTCAATGCAAGTCAATGGCGGCAATTACGCTGCGTGTCCGCAAAATTAATGGACATGCTGCGGATTTTTGAGCGCATTATAAACGCTGTGGAAAAAAACGCAGCATGGGCATTGAAAGTGCGGCTTGTCATTGGGGACCATGGGGGGCGGATTACCAAGCAATTTTGAAGCGTTTTATGCTGCGGAAATTCCGCAGCATAAACGCTTGAAAAACGCATCGTGGGCACACAGCCTTAGCGTGTGGCGATGAGACCTCATCCTTCCTCTCAGTTTCTGTCCTGTTTCTCCCACATAGAGACCCCCAGTAGGACAAATAGTGCACAGAATTAAGTACACCACATTGGAAGAGGAACATGTGACTGTCCCAGGAATCTTGCAGTCCTGCCGTGCATTGCGGATCTGTATCCGGCCTGTGATCTTTAAATCAGTGCAGGATTTGCAGCTTTTTTTTAATGCAAGGACCAGTTCCTTTTGGTGTATCACAGGGCAATGAGCGTCTGATCACAGTATTAAGTTTGGAGGTTGTCTGTAGCATAGCAAGGGAGTGTCTGTAAATATTATCTTTAGCTGGTCATCCTTGTGTTAGGATATGGTGACGTTTTCTTAGCATTTCTAGCTGTGGACTGTAGGTTACTACCAGGCTTACATGATTATTTTTCTCCATTTTGAAGTAGTTGACTTCTAGGGATCTTTTTTGCTTTAATGAGCTTGGCACTTATTTTTCAATCGTCTTCAGATATTTAAAGGGGCACCTATACTTTTCCCAATAGAACCAGATAGTGAAACTCTTTAAAAAAAATTATCTGTACATGATCATGGAGGCGGCAATCTTTTCTGGCCCACTACTCTGACTACCCCTTCTCAATCCCTATGTCTGTCCCCCCAGTAAATTAATATAGCCTATATTCCGGTGCCTTCGCCGTTATAGCGGTGTCAGCACTAGCTCTCCCGGGGCTCGCTTGACAGCGCTGATTGACCGCAGTGATCACATGACATAATGTCACACGAGCCCATGGGAGAGCTAGTGCCGACACCGCTGGAATGGTGGTGACACCAGAGATGAGGATAGGTGTTATGTTACTGGTGGGAAAAATAGGGATTAAGAAGGTGTTGCCCGAGTATTGGACAACCCCTTTAACAACATTCAAAGCTATGCTTTATGGCAGCCACATGAAACATAGGAATCTTTAATCTGGAGATGTTCATTAACTATGAGAGTTTTCTAGACATGCTCTGTGACAGGTGCAGGGTTCATTATGCAGGGAGGGGGAGGAGGCGAGCTGTGACCATCACCTATTGTGAGAAGTGGATCCTATGTTCTCTATATATACATGTTACATTCTGCTGTAGTCCTGCCTGTAATTGTAATGAGATGCCTACAGAAAAGTGAACTCTACCGAACAGGAAGGTTCAGCTTATTATTGGGCTCAGTGGCCGGGGTGAAAAGCTGTAATATTTCAGGTTTTGTTTTTATTACCATAGATAATGATATGGGGAAAAAATACTAAAAATAGCATAACATGTTTAAAAATAAAAATGATTTATACGGTACGGTTTGCTTTAACACCTCACACACCTTTGCTGTACTCTGAGGATGTCATCAGACTAAGTGAATAATCTCTATCCTTAAGACTTTTAGATGATTGTAAAAAGTAATTCTGTACGATTCATTTAAAGGTTTTATTGAATACTTATTTTTCTTTTATCTTCTGTTATTGTTTATTGCAGCGGCAGATGATATTCTGTAGGGAAAGCATTATGTGTGATCTGTAAATCCTATAAATAGCATTAGTCTTAGCTCTTTCTTCCCAGGGTTCTGACAACATCTACAAGTGTGGAAGTGTCGGCTTATTATGTCAGCACTTCTGGTGATGCTGCACGTCAGCAGTCTGCTTACTGCACATGTCTGTCTGCTACTAAAAGGCAATTTCCAAATTGGACAAAAAATCCACAGCTCGATCTCTCGCTACATCAATCTAGAAATGTCTCGATTTAATGTGCATGGATACCTAAAGAATTGAGGAAGAACTTGTCCTGTAGATGGGACACGGGGGATCGTTTACTATACAGTGGAATGGAGAATATCACTAAGAAATGAAAATTGTAGAGTAACAGAGAGGTATCAGAACATCACATACCTCTATAGGAGTGTAAGGGGAACTTAAATACACATTGTATGGGGGGGTCAATCTCCAGCCAAACCCACTTCCTAGGTGGCATGGCTGTGTACATTGTATAGTGGGTGTGAATGGTACAGAAGGTTCTCTCATAAGGAAGTAATTTGTCGCCTTTGATCTGCCCAGTTTGCATCACTGACCAGCTTTTTTACACACTTGGGTGCACTGTTTTCCTGCTATTGACTTTCTTTTGTGTTGGTGACTATCTTCATTGTTTATTGGGAAGCTGAAATCCATTTTCAGACCTGACAGAGGCTCAGGATTGTGTTGTCTCTCACCATGCTTTACACTGCAGTTCTGCTTGTTCTGTATAAACACAAGTTCATCATCGATTATATTTTTACAAGTCTCGGCAACTTATTTTAAAAAGAACGGCTTTCATGTAAGGCTCCGACCAGTGATTCCTGTTCTTCTGGGTGTGCAGGGGGCAGAGTTCACCTAGATTATAAGAGGTAAATGTCCCTCTCCTTAGATCTGTCACTCTCAAATGCTTTAATCTACAAGTGTGCAATGTAAAAGGAAGATAATTACAAGCTTCATATGTATTATGTATATGCATCACTAATGTATTAAACTGTAATTGTCTGTATGTCATGTAATGTTCATGTGTGAAAAGTGCGTCACAGGGCACACATGGAAGGCTTGCTGTAATGTCTGACAAATACTGGTTATTTCCTGGAGCCTCTGTTTACTGAGGGCGTGCGGCTTTGCATGTAAGAGAATATTGTTTATTTGTGACCTCATAAGGATGTTACTTCCTTGCACGGCGCCTTGTGACCCAACAGAGTGTAGTACACCAAAGGCCAAGTCTGCAAAGACTTATCTGTAACCCTTAGAAGTAGTAATAAAAGCACCAAACCGAGATCTGCAACTTTAGGGCTGATACTCATCTGCGAGAAAAGCGGATGGGTGCAATCCGATAAAAAATCGGAGTGTACTCTGACTAATGTTATATTCTATGATTGCCTACTCATCTGCGATTTTTTATTTTTTTATTTATTTATTTTTTTTAAATTTATTTTCCTCAGATCAGACTGAGAAAAAAATAGCAGCATGCTGCGATTGTCCTCTCATATCGGATGAGACTCGCCAATGCAAGGCAATGGGTGCGAGAAAAAAAATCGCACGGCACTCGGACCATGCGTGTGCCCTCCGATTTTTACATACCCATCTCCTTGAAAACCTGACATTTCATCTGCCACGTACAGTAAAATCACAGCGTGACAAGTCAAAATAGGTAGATGGATAGATACAGGTGCATCTCACTAAATTAGAATATCATCCAAAAGTTAATTTATTTCCGTTCTTCAATACAAAAAAGTGAAACTCATATATTATATAGAGTCATTACAAACAGAGTGATCTATTTCAAGTGTTTATTTCTGTTAATGTTGGATGATTATGGATTACAGCCAATGAAAACACAAAAGTCATTCTCAGTAAATTAGAATACTTTATAACAACAGCTTGAAAAATGTTTTTAAAATCCGAAATGTTGGCCTACTGAAATATATGTTCAGTTAATGCACTCAGTACTTGGTCGGGGCTCATTTTGCATCAATTACTGCATCAATGCGGCGTGGCATGGAGGCCATCAGCCTGTGGCAATGCTGAGTTGTTATGGAAGCCCAGGTTGCTTTGATAGCAGCCTTCAGCTCATCTGCATTGTTGGGTCTGGTGTCTCTCATCTTCCTCTTGACAATACCCCATAGATTCTCTATGGGTTAAGGTCAGGCGAGTTTTCTGGCAATCAAGCACAGTGATACTGTTGTTTTTAAACCAGGTATTGGTACTTTGGCAGTGTGAACAGGTGCCAAGTCCTGCTGGAGAATGAAATTTCCATCTCCAAAAAGCTTGTCGGCAGAGGGAAGCATGAAGGGCTCTAAAATTTCCTGGTAGACTACATAAAACCCAGTGGACCTACACCAGCAGATGACATGGCTCCCCAAACCATCACTGATTGTGGAAACTTCACACTAGACCTCCAGCAGCTTGGATTGTGGCCTCTCCACTCTTCCTCTAGACTCTGGGACCTTGATTTCCAAATGAAAATTGAACTCTGGGACCTTGTGGAAAGTGTCAATGATTGCCTTCTGGACATCTGTCAAGTCAGCAGTAGTGTTGAGCGATACCTTCCGATATCAGGAAATATCGTATCGGATTGGATCGGACCGATACTCAAAAAGTATCGGATATCGCCGATTCCGATACCGGAAACCAATGCAAGTCAATGGGACAGAAATATCGGAATGAAAATAAACCCTTTCTTTCCTTGTAGGTTAATTCTACATGAAGTAAAACAACTAAGAATAATGTAGAATGTATTATGCGAAAAGCCGGCAATTCATCAGCGCATACACCGGTACCCGACAATTTATAACAGACAGAATAGAGCTTCACACATAGATTAGATAGATAGAAACATGTCAGCCACATATATATGAAGTACAGTGACAGTGTTGCTTACTGTACTTGTCATTTAGTGTAAAGGATTTATTTAAAAAAATAATAGTGTTTTAATGCACCGTCTCTTTAAGAAAGCCGGCCGGCCGGCAATTCAGCATCTGTACCCGACAATTTAGAATAGAAGGAATAGAGAATCATACATAGATTAGATAGATAGAAACATGTCAGTCACATATATATGAAGTACAGTGATAGTGTTGGTTACTGTACTTGTCATTTAGTGTTAAAATAAAGGATTTATTTAAAAAAAAAATTGGCGTGGGATCCCCCATAATTTTAGTCTCTAGCGGAGGTTAAGCAGACGGCTGGGGCAGATGTTTGAAGCCTGGGAAGGGGGTAATACCCACGGAGCTTCCCAGACTACTATCAGCCCCCAGCTGAATACCTAGCCTTTACTAGCTATTAAAATGGGGGACCCCCCAAAAAAATGACGTGGGGTCCCCCCTATTTTAATAGCTAGTAAAGGCTAGGCAGACAGCTGGGGGCTGATATTAATAGCCCAGGAAGGGTGCCATGAATATTGGCCCCCTCCCAGGCTAGAAACACCAGCCGTCAGCCGCCCCAGAAATGGCGCATCCATAGGATGTGCCAATTCTGGCACTTAGCCTCGCTCTTCCACGCTGCCCTGGTGCGGTGGCAGGGGGTAATGGGGCTGGGGTTCATGTCAGCGCCAGCTGCCATGAAGCCCAGGTTAGTAATGATGGGCGTCTATAAGACACCCCCATTACTAACCTACAAAGTGTTAAAAATAAAAAACACACTACACCCAGAAAAAAATAATTTATTTGAAATAAAACACACTATTTTATTTAATTCTTAGTTTACTAAAAATAATAGTTACCTGTCCACGTTCCTGCGCTGATCTCCCATGCACAGCTGTCACATCTGGAGATGGTGACAGCTGTGCATGGCTGCTGTAAGCTCACACTGCCGGGAACACGTCCGCTCCCGGCAGCGGGAGCCACTGACTGAGGTCACCGGAGTGCATTCAGGCAGCGCAGCTCCAGAGACCTCCTTTACGGCACTGCTGTACCGTGGGAATTTCTAACGATACAGCAGGGCCGTAAAGGAGCTGACCGGAGCAGCGCTGCCTGAACTCCGGCGAACCCACTTATGCAATGACGGGGCTGCTTTACGGCCCCATCATTCTAGCGGCGGCAGCGGTTCAGAGCGGTCACATTCTATGTGGCTGCTCTAAACTGGAGATCATCGTGGGACACTCGTGGACTACTACGGAGGGGTAAGGATAAGGTTGTGGTTTATTATTTTATATTTTATTACAGGAGATCGATGGCTTCGGGGAATTAGGTGTCTAGGTGAGTATAGGTGTAGTTTTTTATTTTTTACTTTTAGGTGGGGATCGGCGGGGACAGGTAATGTATGAACTAATTTATTGTAGGTAACCACTGGCCACCAATGACATGTATTTAATATTTATTGGGGACACTGTAGGGCAATTTAAATAGCAGGATCAGGCTGATGGGAACTACTGCTCCCATCGAGCTGATCCTGCTGGCACGAGTGGACGGGGGACAGACATAGGCCGATGGGAGTAGTAGTGTCACATCGGCCTATGTCTGCCTGCACGCACACACCCCCAGACATCGCACAGACACCGCACACACCCGCAGACATCGCACAGACACCGCACACACTCAGACATCGCGCAGACACCGCACACGCCCGCAGACACCGCACACGCCCGCAGACACCGCACACGCCCGCAGACACCGCACACGCCCGCAGACACCGCACACGCCCGCAGACACCGCACACGCCCGCAGACACCGCACACGCCCGCAGACACCGCACACGCCCGCAGACACCGCACACGCCCGCAGACACCGCACACGCCCGCAGACACCGCACACGCCCGCAGACACCCGCACAGACACCCACACACACCAATCATGACTGGTCTGATGGTCTGGGAGGTGAGGCTGACCTGTGCGACCGTGGGAAAGTTCATGTGAGTTCATGCAATGCAGTCAAGCATGAACTCACATGAACCCTCCGAGGGCACCGCGGCTACTTCAAATGAACAGCTGATCGGCATCACCTGATACCTCAGCTGTTCATTTGAAATAACCGGCGGGAAAGCGCAGCACAGAACGGGAAAGCCGGCGGTGAAGTCTTTTCACTGCCGGCTTCCCCGCCCGGGTCCTTCGCTCCCCGCTCCTTGGTGCTGCGCTCCCCGCCCGGTCCTAACTTACGATCGGGATGGGAGGTGGCGAGGGGAGCGGAGGATCGGGGTGGGAGGCTGCGGGGAAGCAGTATGGGGCTGTGTGATTGTTTAAAAGCCGGCGGCTTTTTACCGCGCGCCGGCTTTTAAACAATCAGGAGAATTCTCCCACGCTGGGGTGGCATTCTGATGACAGGCTGGATCTCAGCTGAGCGCTGCCATCCAGCTTGTCATCCTTCAGAGACACTGCAGAGCGCAGGCATTATGGGAACTTCCGATTCCGGTAATCGATATTGTAAAAGTATCGGAATTAAGTATCGGAATTCCGATACCGCGAATATCGGCCGATACCCGATATTTCAGTATCAGAATGCTCAACACTAGTCAGCAGTCTTCCCCCATGATTGTGGAGCCTACTGAAACAGACTAAGGGACCTTTTTAAACGCATCGGAAGCCTTTGCAGGTGTTTTTTGTTAATTATTTAATTTACTGAGATAATGACTTTTGTGTTTTCATTGGCTGTAAGCCATAATCATCAACATTAACAGAAATAATCACTTGAAATAAATCACTGTTTGTAATGACCATATATAATGAGTTTCACTTTTTGTATTGAAGAACTGAAATAAATTAACTTTTTGATGATATTCTAATTTAGTGAGATGCACCTGCAGAGTTATAATAGAGATAGATGGATATAAAGATGTCAGTGACCATTTATTAGTACAGAGCATGTGTAGCTTATTGAACATGTATTTAATAAATTAATACATTTCTGAAAAAAATGTGTGGGATCCCCCGATATTTTATTAACCAGCAGAGGGAAAGCGGACCGCTGTGGGCTGATGTTTATAGCCTTGGAAGGAGGTAATATCCATGGAGCTTCCCAGGCTATTAATATCAGCTGTCAGCTTTCCCTCTGCTGGTTAAGAAAATTTAAGGGGATCCCACGCCATTATTTTCAGAAATTTCTTAATTAATTACTTGTTCAGTAAGCTACACACGCACTGTACTAATTATAAAAGATGTCAGTGACATTTATATCTAATTAGTACAGTGTGCGTGTGTGTAGCTTACTGTCCATGTATTTAACTAATAAATAAACTTCTGAAAAAAAAATTGCATTGGATGCCCTGAAATTATCTTAACCAGCAGAGGGAAAGCAGAAATCTGGAGCTGATGTTTATAGCCTGGGAAGCTCCATGGGTATTACCCCCTAACCCAGGCTATAAACATCGGCCCAACTGTCCACTTTCCCTCTGCTGGTTAATAAAACTTCGGGGGATCCCACTCCATTTTTTTCAGAAATGTATTTATGACTAAAATACGTGTACAGTAAGCTGCACACACAAATGTCAGTGAGCTATATAGTCATTGCTATCTATCATGTATTTATCTATTTAGCTATCTATATGTTTAGAAGAGTTTTCAAAGGAAATATTATCTTTAAATAACATGAGAATTACTCTGTAAAAGCTAACGTTAAAATCGCATTGCATTCAGATTGCATTTGCATGTCATTCGGATTCTAGGTGTGAAATATCACATTGTACTCGCATGGAAAATACTTGTATGACGCTCGTCCGACTTTTCAAGAACAACATCGGACCATTTTTTTTCACGGTGATGAGTATAAGACCTTATACTGAGATACTTAGAATGTTAATTCATGTCCGCAAGTTTTAATCTTCACTTCAAAGAAAAAAGGTGGGTTATTGAGACCACTGCTGGATAATACATTTTTAATGAATTCAGGGTAGTGGCAAAAAAAAAAAAAAGAGAGAAAGATACTCAATGGACTTGCGTTCCTGCTCTGTACTTCGCTGAGTGTCCTCTGCCAGTATCGTGGCCATTTCTTCCTGCAAGATGATGGCTTCTGCAGATAATCTGAAGCCATCGTGTTTTGTCTAAATCAAAATTTAAAAAAGAGGGACTGAAACACAGCACTTCTGGTGAAACGGAATCACAAAGGAACACAGATCCTTAAATCTTACACTTTGTGAGTGGTGTGCCTGCTACTCATGGATTATAAACCCCTTTACGCTCTCATTCTGAGACTCTGCATACCATAATAACTATGAAGCAATTGAAAAATAACAAAAAAGAGCATTGGCCAACCGGAGCAATAATGAATCATGGAACACAGAGAAAAACGGACAGCGGCACATAGTGGGTGGAGAGCGATACCTCCTGAGGAGGAGTGGTGTATTTGGAAGAGGTACCGCTTCTCCCCCCCTCGAAGTCCCGCTGTCTCCTTCTCTGTTCTACGATCCATTATCTCTCCGGTTGGCTAGCGCTCCCTCTTGTTATTTTTCAGTTGGTTCATAGTTTTGTCTGAACCAGTGACATCACTGTTCTCTTCAGCTCAGACGAAATGTTGCTTAACACCCCTTCTTCCCCACCCCCACATCACAGGAGGATGCCAGGATACTGCCAGGGAACATAGTGCCGGCCCGATAGGGGGAGGAAGTATTGTTGTTTTTGTTTTGTTTTTTCTTTTGGCACCATCCTGGGCTAATGTGTGAGTGGTGGACTAGTGGTGGGGTTCATCAGTTGACGTATCGTCCACACTGGAAAAAACAATGACGTCATTGTTTCTTCCAGCTAAAAGCAGATGTGACCTCATCAGCCGCCTGGCATCTTTGTAGCAAATTTGTTAACTTTTTTTCCTATTTTTACTTAATTCATTAGTGTTTTTGTTATTTTTAACTGTTGCAGCATAATATACAGTGGATATAAAAAGTCAAAACACCCATGTTAAAATGCCAGATTTTTGTCATGCAAGAATCATTTCAGAGCTTTTAATATCACCCATAGTTTGTGTAATTCAATTGAAATATAAACTGACATCCTTTCGGGGGAAAAACAAAAATGAAAAAACTAAAATAATGTGGTTGCATAAATCTGCACACCCTTAAACTAATACTTTGTTGAAGTCCCTTTGAATTTATAAGGGACTCCTACTCAAAAAGAATGAATGCTATCAGCCAGGGCTGTGGAGTTGGAATCTAAGTCTGTGTCCATTTTGGTGGAATCGGAGTCAGTTTATTTTATACTGACTCCAATTCCTAAAATATATAATAAATTGAGTACAGTAGTTCAATGCAGTTTATGGGGAATATTTTTTTATAAGAATTTGGGAAAGTTATGAAATGTCCTATTCCTGATCTAGGGGGGTCTATACTTTTAGCTGAGATGAATCTGTGCTACAGTAAATTTATCACTTAAACATGAGCCATGTATGAGGGATGTGGAGTCGGTGTCATGGAAATTGAGGAGTCGGAGGTTTGGCTTATCGACTCCACAGGCCTGCTATCAGCATGGCACAGCTAGAATTGCCATTTTTTTTGTCCACTCTTCCTTGTTCTTCTGCTCCAGATCTGTCATATTGTGAGGGCATGTGCAGCGCTCTTTTAAGGTCAAGCCACAGATTTTCAATTGGATTCAGGTCTGGGCTCTGGCTAGGCCAATCAAAAAACGATCATCTTCTTCTGCTGGCAAAGCCATTCTTTTATTGCTTGGGGTTATTGTGCTGAAAGGTGAAACTCGTCTTCATCTTCAGCTTTTTAGCAGGGGCCTGAAGGTTTTGTTGCAAAATGAATTGATATTTGGAACTAATCATAATTTCCTCTACTTTGACTAAAGCCCCAGTTTCAGCTGGTGAAAAAAAAGCATAATGCTGCCTCCTCCATGCTTCCCCGTGGGTATGGTGTTATTTTGGTGATGTGCATGTTGGCTTTGCGCTAAACATACCTTTTGGAATTGTGGCCAAAAATGTCAACCTTGGTCTCATCAGACCACAGCACATTTTTCCACGTGCTTTTGGCAGACTTTATGTAGGCTTTGGTGAAATGCCTAAAAAAAAGCATTTTTTCTTTCTTTGTAAGAAAAGGCTTCCATCTTGCCACCCCACCCCACAGGCCAGGCATATGAAGAATACGGGAGATTGTCGCATGTAGTACACAATCAGAACTTGCCAGAAAGTCCTGCAGCTCCTTTTATGTTGCTAAAAGCTACTAGGCCTGCCTCCCGGGCTAGTTTCTTCTTGCCTTTTGTCATCAATTTTTTTGGGAGACCTCCAGTTGTAGGTAATGTAATAATAATAATAATAATAGTTTATTTTTATAGCGCCAACATATTCCGCAGCACTTTACAAATTTTAGGGGGGACTTATACAGACAATACAGAATAAGCATATCTCATATCGAACGGAGTGAGGGCCCTGCTCGCGAGCTTACAGTCTATGAGGAATTGGGGGAGACACAAAAGGTAAAAAGTACATATATTGTATAATGCAGCCTTGATATACTGAATAGGATAAATAATAATACATGGACTGGTCGCCAGCCAGTATGTGTGCAGTCCTGACAGAGGCTTTTATGTGCATGGTTGGTTTGAACCCGAAGTTGAAGAAGATTTTAATATGGGGGAAAGCTGGGATGGACAGAGTGTGTTTAGGTGATACGCCAGTCTAAAGAAATGTGTTTTTAGGGTTCGCTTGAAACTGTGGGTATTGGGAATTAATCGAACTGTCCTGGGTAGTGCATTCCAGAGAATTGGCGCAGCACGCGAGAAATCTTGGAGACGGGAGTGGGAAGTTCGGATTATGGAGGATTTTAGTTTCAAGTCATTTGCAGAACGGAGGGCACGTGTAGGGTGGTAGACTGAGACAAGGGAGGAGATGTAGGGGGGTACTGAAGCATGGAGCGCTTTGTGGGTAAGCGTGATAAGTTTAAAACGAACTCTATATTGGATGGGCAACCAATGCAATGACTGGCACAGGGAAGAGGCATCTGAGTAGCGGTTGGCGAGGAATATGATCCTGGACGGATTGGAGAGGGGAGAGTTTAGTAAGAGGGAGACCGATTAGTAGAGCGTTGCAATAGTCAAGACGAGAATGAATAAGAGCGACAGTAAGAGTTTTTGCCGAGTCAAAGGTGAGAAAAGTCCTGATTCTTGAGATGTTTTTGAGGTGTAGATGACCTGAACGAGCGAGTGATTTGATGTGAGGAGTGAAAGAAAGATCTGAATCAAAAATGACCCCAAGACAGCGGGCTTGTAGCTGGGGAGTAATGGTTGAGCCACAAACGGAGATGGCAATATCGGGCACAGGTAGGTTAGTGGAGGGAGGAAAGACGAGGAGTTCAGTTTTTGACAGATTCAGTTTTAGGTAGAGGGAGGACATAATGTTAGACACAGCAGAAAGACAATCACTGGTCTTTTGTAGTAATGCAGGGGTGATGTCCGGAGCAGAGGTGTATAATTGGGTGTCATCAGCATAGAGATGGTACTGAAAACCGAATCTACTGATTGTTTGTCCAATAGGAGCGGTGTATAAGGAGAAAAGAAGGGGGCCTAGGACTGATCCTTGAGGAACCCCGACAGTAAGAGGAAGTAGGGAGGAGGAGGAGCCGGCAAAAGACACAGAGAAGGAGCGGTTAGAGAGATAGGAGGAGAACCAGGAGAGAACCGTGTCCTTGAGGCCAATAGTGCGGAGCATAGTGAGGAGGAGCTGGTGATCCACAGTGTCAAATGCTGCAGAGAGATCCAGGAGAATCAGCAGGGAGTAGTGACCATTAGATTTAGCTGTTAGTAGATCATTAGAGACTTTAGTGAGGGCAGTTTCAGTAGAATGTAAAGAGCGGAAACCAGATTGTAAAGGGTCAAGAAGAGAGTTGTCTGAGAGATAGCGGATTAGACGGGAGTGGACCAGGCGTTCCAGGAGTTTAGAGATAAAGGGAAGATTGGAAACAGGTCTGTAGTTGGCCGTGCAGTTCTGGTCGAGGGATGGTTTTTTAAGTAATGGTTGTATGCTGGCGTGTTTAAAAGAAGAGGGAAAGATACCAGATGAGAGGGAAAGGTTGAAAATTTTAGTTAGGTGAGAGGTGACAGCTGGAGCAAGGGACTGAAGGAGATGTGAGGGAATAGGGTCGCTGGTGCAGGCGGTAGGGCGAGAAGATGCAAGGAGCCTGATCACTTCATCTTCCGTGACTGGTTCGAAGTCAGAAAATGAGCAAGATACAATGTGGTGGGGGGGAGCATGCATAACATTTGGGGATTGGGAGAAAATTTCCTGTCGGATATGGTCAATTTTTTCTTTGAAATAGTTAGCCAGATCGTCAGCGCTGAGGTCGGTGGTCGGGGCCTGTGCTGTTTGATTGAGGAGAGAATGAAACGTGTCAAAGAGTCGTTTAGGATTATTGGAAAGTGAGATGATGAGGTTGTTAAAGTAGGTTTGTTTGGAGAGGTGAAGGGCAGAGTTATATGTTTTCAGCATAAATTTATAGTGGAGGAAATCTTCGGGCAGATTTGATTTTCTCCACAGCCGTTCAGCGCACCTGGAGTACCTCTGGAGAAGACGTGTTTGAGGCGTGTGCCAGGGTTGTCGCCGTCTATGCCGAATTGTTCTTTGTGTAGGAGGTGCGGCTTCATCCAGGGCGCATAGCATTATTTTGTTATAATGCTTCAATGCAGATTCGGGACATGAGAGGGAGGAGATTGGGGCCAATGATGATTGCAACCTTTTTATAAATTTCTGGGTGTTAATGGCGCGTAAATTTCTATAAGTGTGGACGGTGGGAGTGTCTTGAGTAGAGTCACAGTTCTTGACAGAGAATGAAAGAAGATTATGGTCAGAGAGTGGAAGGGGAGAGTTAGTAAAGTCATGTACTGAGCAAAGCCGGGAGAAGATCAGGTCCAATGTGTTCCCGTCCTCATGTGTAGGAGAATTAGCAAGCTGTGAAAGGCCGAAGGAGGAGGTTAATGATAAAAGATGCGTGGCAGATGGGGAAAGAGGATCGCCAGTTGGGATGTTAAAGTCTCCCATGATTATCGTGGGGATGTCGCAGGATAGAAAATTTGTAAGCCAGGCAGCAAAGTGATCCAGGAATTGACGGGGGGGACCTGGGGGGCGATAGACAACCGCCACTCGCAGGGAGAAGGGCCGGTAGAGTCTGACTGTGTGGGCCTCAAAGGACGGGAAGATAAGGGAGGGTACAGGGGGGATAACCTGAAAAGTACATTTTGTTGAAAGAAGCAGACCAACACCTCCACCTGATCTGTTGTCAGGTCGCGGGGTATGAGAGAAATGTAGGCCACCATAGGAGAGAGCTGCAGCGGCGGTGGTGTCCCACTGCTGGATCCAGGTTTCAGTGAGAGCCAGAAGGTTGAGGGAATTAGAGAGGAAAAAGTCATGGATGTAAGAGAGTTTATTACAAGCTGAGCGTGCATTCCAAAGGGCACAGTTGAATGAGACAGAAGATATGCAGGGAATATTAATGAGATTAGCAGGGTTTCTGAATGTAACAGGGAAAGAGTTAGTGTTATTATTACTGGAGGGTCCTGGGTTGGGAGAAATATCACCTGCGACTAATAGAAGGAAGATACAGAGAGTGAGCAGATGATTGAGTGATTTGTGAGAGCGTTTCCTGCGTTGTATGGTGGGAATGAATGGATCTGCGTGGTATAACATTGTGAAGAGAGCATGACAACTGTACATAGGAGAAGAGAGGAGTGAGGGATTAATATGGATGAAGTGTGCCGCATTTGTGGGTGAACGGTGAATGTGGATGATTGTAGCAACCAGAGTATAAATGGCACAGATACAAATGGTGAATACTGTTTGCCAAAAAGATGACCTGGAAGCAAGTTTGTTTAATTGTCTTGCATGTCTTACCTGTCCAACTGCCATTTTCTAACTGCCAGGGCACTTTGCTAAATTATGGCACTTCGATAAAGTATGCATAAATGCTATATGCATAAATGCCCCCGCATAAATGCCTCCCCTTAACTAAGTCTCAATATATAGGGACGTATCTGCTTAGATCTGCACAGATTTAACTCATTAACAATCAATCACTAGCTTAAAAGACAACAGGAGACCATAAAGTGCAGGGAAAAAAAAAAAAAAAAAAACAGACTAGTAAACTCGGCATGGATCATAAACTCTTAAAGTAAGTGTGATGACCTTTAAGTATCATGGAATAAAAAAGCTAGAGGAGTGAAAAAATATATACCAGAAATTGATAGGCTGCAGAGCATTGCATGGAGATATAATGCAGTTTTCAGGACAGATCACACAAGCAGTGAAAAATATATACCAGAAATTGATAGGCTGCAGAGCATTGCATGGAGATATAATGCAGTTTTCAGGACAGATCACACAAGCAGTGAAAAATATATACCAGAAATTGATAGGCTGCAGAGCATTGCATGGAGATATAATGCAGTTTTCAGGACAGATCACACAAGCAGTGAAAAATATATACCAGAAATTGATAGGCTGCAGAGCATTGCATGGAGATATAATGCAGTTTTCAGGACAGATCACACAAGCAGTGAAAAATATATACCAGAAATTGATAGGCTGCAGAGCATTGCATGGAGATATAATACCAGAAATTGATAGGCTGCAGAGCATTGCGCCATATTTAATCCACTTCTTGATGACAGTCTTCAGTGTTCCATAGTATATCTAATACCGTGGACATTTTTGTACTCTTCTCCTTACTGATAACTTTCATTAATGTGATCCCTTTGCTGTGTTGTAAGCTGTTTCCGGATCATGGCTTTTGCTTCTTGTGCAAATAATAAAAGGTCAGTAAAATCCTACTAGAACAGCTAAACGTTATACCTTTTTAACTTGATTAATCAGAATCACTATAAATAATGGCAGCTGTGAACTGACTACTATGTAGCATAAGGTTTTAAATGATTGTATTGGGGGTGTGGCTGTGTTTAGAATTAGCCAATTATAAGAGGGTGTTAACACTTATGCAACCTCATTATTTCATTTTTTTTTCTCCCTCGCAATGATTTCAGTTTGTTTGCCAGTGGATTTGTACAGTTTATGGGTGGCATTTAACCCCTTTCTGACATTGGACGTACGGGTACATACTATTTTTAAATGACTTCCTGCAAATGGACCTACCGGTACATCTTGCAGGAGAATGATCACCATGTCAAAAGATTGGGTGAAGATAGCTGCTGTCCCCGTTAGCAGGACATCTTGCCTCAATGCCCAGGAGGCTTTGCAGTGACCGGCCAATTGCAGCAGGAAAGCATTTAAAACAAATGAAAATAATTTTAACATTGGTGGTCAGTCATGATTAAGGCTGTCTGTGATTGCACCAATAGGTGTGGGGACCCTCAGTGACGAGGCAATAGTCCTACCCGCTCCGATTGCTGTGACTGGCCATTTACAGTAGTTTTAGCATTCTAGCATTAGTGGTCAGTGGTGATTGGTGCTGTCTGGGTAATTGTTTTTACTGACGTCCACATCGTACATTATAATTTAGTATAGTTTCAGAAATTTAGTGAATACTACTGTGGTAATTATTATACTACAGTATTTTTTTTTAGTAAGTCAGTTGCGGGCGCCCAGTAATTGTTTTTACTGACGTTTCTTTTTTTTTTAAATTTTCATATTCTCATTTTTTATTATATTTCTCCTTTTCTTTTTCTCTTCTCATCCAAAAAAAAATTACACCAAACACCTGAATCAAATTTTGTTACACAATACACGTGAAAACATATGCGACTTACAGACGCATACACAAAACGCCTTCCCCCTTAAAAAATATAATTGTCCCGCTGTTCCCAAAGAGTAAATTCAGCCGAGGAGGCATACGCCTTCCTTTCCTCCGACACCTATTGAAAGGGAGAGGATGCCACATTCTTGTATTTTTCATCCTCTTCCACCTCTAATGATAACGAACCCCCGTGCAAACTCCCCAGAACAGCAAGTGAGACAGTGCCACCCATTAGTGACCCCATGTGGACCTCTCCCCCTAAAGATTTTGAGCCACAGATTCCTGATTTTGTGGCCCGATCAGGAAATCAATTTGATACTGCCGGCCTCATCAACTTTTTCAAAGTCTCTTTCTCTGAGGATTTTGTAAATCTTATGGTGGTCCAGACAGGTTTATACGCCCAATAATTTTGTTCCCACAACCCCATTTCATCATCATGCTAATTCTACCCCTGTACATGCGGTAGAAATGATGATATTTTGGGGTCTTGTCCGTAACATGGGAGTAATGAAGAAGCCAGAATTTTGGCAATATTGTAGTGTTGATGTTTTGCTTAACACTACAGTTTTCCACATGGCTATGTCTCGGACACGCTGTGAGGCCATTCTCAATTTTTGCATTACAACAATAATTCACAGTGTCCACACTGAGATGATCCCAACTTTCACCAACTTTTCAAAGTACGGCGTGTACATTCTCCAAAGGGACATCTGCGTATATGAGTCCCTAATACACTTCAGGGAAGGCTCAAATTCCGAAAATACCTGCCCAGTAAAGGGCCAGGTACAGAATTAAACTCTACAAGCTGTGTGAGAGTACCTCAGGGTACACCCACAGGTTTAGAGTTTATGAAGCGAAGGACACCTGGATTCAACCCCCCTAAATGCCCCCCTGTCCTGGTAGTGAGTGGGAAAATTGTGCGGGATTTGGTGCACCCACTGCTGGATCAAGGTGATCACCTCTTGAGGGTTCTAGTTTTCAAAATGAAGTGACCTATGGGGGGGGTCGCCACTGTTTAGGCACATCAGGGTCTATGCAAACGCGACATGGCATCTACTATCGATTGCAGCCAATTTTGCTTTCCAAAAGTCAAGTGAGGCTCCTTCTCTTTTGAGTCCTGCTCAGTAGTTTTCCACCACATATGGGGTATTGGTGTACTCTGGAGAAATTGCACAACAAACTGTACGGTCCATTTTCTCCTGTTACTTTTGAAAAAATACAATCTTTGGGGCTAAAATGCTTAATTTTTTCCTTCCACATTGGCTTACTTTACGCAAAAGTATTTTGCCCCCAAATTTTTATTTGCTCTCTTTTTAATGAGCCATGCCCGGTTCATTGGGTTAGCCTTAAAGAGTATATAAAAGATGTAATAATTTAGTTTTTTTTTTTTTTTTTGCCATTTTGTTGTATTTTGTAAATATTGAGCCATATTTTTAATGTCCTCTATTGTGTCCAGTCCGTTGTCACAGTGACCTGCTGCTGTGTCAAGTAACCCAACTAGAGAAGACTACCTAAATTCCGATCATAAGAATGAATGATATGGTATAGTGTCACCTGTGTGCACAGATATGGGTGATGCATACCAAGCGTCAGCTAGTTGTTGGAGCAGTCTGTGTAAAACGAGCACTCGGGGTATACACAGATTATGGTCGTTGGACAATGCCGGGAACCTGAGACGGGCATTGTGGCTAGTCAGAAAGCTGGCCAGGTATCATGGTGTTTGTATAGTCGTAGAGCTGATGCAGCTTTTCATTGTCTACCTCCAGTGTGTTATTTTAATACATTTTTTCCTCTATTTAGAAGTCTCTCTTGAGTTATTGTTCCTGTTATATCAGAACAAAAATAAAAGGATCCTACTCTTTACTGTAGTTTAGCAAGTCAAGCCTGTGTAAAAAAAAAAAAAAAAAAAAAATAGAGTCCACATATTGGTACTGGTTCTCTCTTCCTATTTTAGTATAGAAAGTCCCAGCTTTTTCATGTCTGCAGCCTCTTTGCACAGAGCACAATGAGCAGAGGAATAACTTGAAGCTTCTGAGCTCCAGTGCAAAACCTGTAACTGCTTCCTCACCCCCAACTATCAACGGTACCTCTTTAAAACCCATAGGTTACGTTCCCATAATGAGCTTTTGATGTTGCAGAGTATCTGCAGCATTTCTGCAACTATTAGGGTTCTTGTGTTTCTTTTGTCTTTTTACATGCGTTTTTGACTCTGTGATTTATCTTTTGCTGTTTTAAATAAAACTGCTTTGCTTCTCATATTTCCTGGTATTCTGCTTTCACAAAACTTTTATGGATATAGTCATATGTGGATTACTAGCGGTTTTAATGCGCTTTCACAGCGGAATTGCACTAATAAGGTATATGCGTTATTTACCTGCAGATTTTTCCACATCTAATGCAATTCTGTGGGGAAAATCTGCATATAATACCGATTTTTATTTTTTTATTTTATTTTTTTTTGCAAACTTTTAAATGCCTGTTTACACCGGCAGCCCAAAGTAAACAATGCTTAGTGAGCGATCTGTACTAGATCACTCAGTGTTCATAGGCTGCCATTGTTCTTTGCAGCGTGAGTCCTGACAATGCTCCTCAGAGAATGATGACTTTTTTTGGAATGCACAAAAGATCATTTCAGCTAATGAACAAGTGTTGTGCTCATTCATTGGGTGAACTGCAGCCTGTTTACATTTGAAGATAATCATGAAATGGGCAGCATGGTGGCTCAGTGGCTAGCATTGCAGCCTTGCAGAGCTGGGGTCCTGGGTTCAAATCCCACCAAGGAGAACATCTGCAAGGAGTTTGTATGTTCTCCCTGTGTTTGTGTGAGTTTCCTCCAGGTTCTCCGGTTTCCTCCCACACTCCAAAGACATACTGATAGGGAATGTAGATTGTGAGCCCCAATGGGGACAGTGCCCATAATGTCTGTAAATTGTCTGAATTTTAAAGCGCTGTGGAATATGTTAATATGTTGGCGTTATATAAATAAAAAGATTATTATTATTATACAAGCTTTTTTTTTTTTTTAGCAATGCTCGTTCACAATTATCATGCAGTGTAAATGACCCTTGAGGCCCAAGAGGCAGCTTTTTTCTTCTCCTCCCTTTGACCAACATAAGGATAATCTGAGGCAGTAGATGTGCACCAATGAAATTGAACACCTCTTCCTCTGTCATTCACATGCAATGGAGAAGTGTATTGTAATGGGTGAAATCCAGAACAAACTTGCCCTCCATACATTGCTATAAAAAAAATTCTTCGGACTCTATACACTAGGAATTTTTTCTAAAAGTTTTACTTCTATGGGAGAAGACACTCTGAATCCAATAATGCATAGCACCATTTTTTGTTGGGTTCTTCTAGAATCTGCTGATAAAATAACACCATATGAACTTGGAGACCTACAGAGGTACAGTAGAGTTCACGTGAACCTCATTGGCAACCCTATTCCACGGTCTGCCTAGACCTTAATAGTTCAAGACATTATTTTTTTTGTAAGTGCATTATCCAGACAGCACATAAGTACAATTCCATCTTACACTGATGTGACCCAAATGCCTCTTCTTTTATGTAATGAGTACAGGACGCCTGAAGGAAGAGAAGCCATTATTAATATATTACATAAGTGATAATAACATGTAAATCTGGTAAAGATCTATTCGTCCAAGATGGTTCATATTTCTTTTCATTATTTTCTTTACCATGAGGTTTTTTTTTTCACTTGTGTTAGGGAAAGTCTGTTTTAGTTTATCCAGTATATTGGATGTTTTGTGAGTTTTTGCGGAAGCGTTGCGCTCCTGTTTTCATTTATTTCTGTTGCTAAACATTCTCGTATTTGTAAATCACCAAATTGTAAATTTAGTTCAGGCTCTTTTAGAATTCAAGGTGTAGATTCAATTCTATGGGGAAAATCTGCATATAATACCACTTTTTTTTTTGCAAACTTTTAAATGCCTGTTTACACAGGGCACAGAGACTCCTTCTTCAGGCAATATTACAAATTTTTTTTTTTTGTCGGGTTCTTCTAGAACAGTGATGGCGAACCTTTTAGAGACCGAGTGCCCAAACTGCAATCCAAAAGCCACTTATTTATCACCAAGTGCCAACACTGCAATTTAACCTAAATATTGAGGTTTTACTGATACAAAGAACAGGCGAGGGCGGCATAGAGCATCCACAGGAAAGAGCAGGGGTATGAGACTGCAGAAATAAAGAATGTGCTCATCCCCATCTTGGTATATGCCCCATCCTTGAATATATACTGCTCTCCACCCATCCTTGTATATATGCTGCCCTGCCCCCATCCTTGTATATATGCTGCCCTCCCCCCATCCTTGTATATATGCTGCCCTCCCCCCATCCTTGTATATATGCTGCCCTCCCCCCATCCTTGTATATATGCTGCCCTCCCCCCATCCTTGTATATATGCTGCCCTCCCCCCATCCTTGTACCTATGCTGCCACCCATCCTTGTATATATGCTGCCCTCCCCCATCCTTGTATGTATGCTGCCCTCCCCCCCAGTCCATGTATGTATGCTCCCTCTCCCCCCAGTCCATGTATGTGTGCTCCCTCTCCCCCCAGTCCATGTATGTGTGCTCCCTCTCCCCCCAGTCCGGGTATGTGTGCTCCCTCTCCCCCCAGTCCGGGTATGTGTGCTCCCTCTCCCCCCAGTCCGGGTATGTGTGCTCCCTCTCCCCCCAGTCCGGGTATGTGTGCTCCCTCTCCTCCCAGTCCGGGTATGTGTGCTCCCTCTCCCCCCAGTCCGGGTATGTGTGCTCCCTCTCCCCTCAGTCCGGGTATGTGCGCTCCCTCTCCCCTCAGTCCGGGTATGTGCGCTCCCTCTCCCCTCAGTCCGGGTATGTGCGCTCCCTCTCCCCTCAGTCCGGGTATGTGCGCTCCCTCTCCCCTCAGTCCGGGTATGTGCGCTCCCTCTACCCCTCCCCTGTCCATGTATAGATTACCCCCCCCCCCAGTCTGCTGGCACCACTGTGCATCGCATATTAAAAAAAACCATAATAAACACTCCTACTCGCCTTCCTTCTTCTCCCGCGCAGCGTCCTCTCCTGTAGCTGGCATCTGACTCCTGCGTCCTAGCGACTGTGCGCATGACGTCACTGCCATGCGCCCAGTCGCGTGTGGGCTGACTTCAGCTGCTAGCTGCGTGTATTGCGGCGTACGGGCCTGGCAAGTTTGTGTGCTGCAATACACTTCAGCTAGATGTGCGTTCTCGGACACACATCTAGTTGAAGTAGCGGGGCTGGTGTCGGCACTCGGCGGGCTCAGAGTTCTCACCTGCCGGACCCGATCCAGTAGCGCTAGTGCTGCGGCGATGCCCGCCGGGAGGGCTCTGCGTGCCCCCTCTGGCACACGTGCCATAGGTTCGCCAGCACTGTTCTAGAATATTACCTGAAGAAGGAGCCTCTGTGCTCTGAAAACTTGCATATATATTTTTTTTCTGGTTAGCCAATAAAGGTATCACTCCAAGAATACTTTTCTCATCTTTGGGCATAAAAGTATTTACATCGATTTCCCCCCTTCCCCCCTGCCTCTGGTTAACACGGTACCCCAATATAACTTTGTATTGTACATCATGAGTCTGTTAGCCAATGACTGCCATCACACCATCCTGTTTTTCCCACTGAAAGGATTGCCCCACTACTTTTTATCATAAAGATAGGTCATCCGTATCATATCGGTGGGGATTCGACATCCAGCACCCCCGTTGATCAGCTGTTTTCGGTGGTGCCGCCAACTAGATGTTAACAGTTAAGCAGCTGAACAGCATAGATCTGTCAACTGTGTAGTTGCCGCTGCTGGGTCCTGCAGATCTGCCCTTATTCGAATGAATAGCTGATCCGGTGGAGGTGCCTAGTGTCGGACTCCCAAATCTGCTATTGATGACCTATCTTTGAGATCAGACATGATGAGTTGAATCTCCATTCCTAATCCTTTTGTGCTCCTGGGAGATTACACCTAACCACTTTCCCTAGTGCGAACACATTTATGCTGGGTTTATGTTGAGCGTGCATGTGTATGGGGACGTCAGGGGAGGGAAGAGGTGAAAGAGTCGGCAAGTAGTTATCTAAGAACCATGGACACCTTCAGGATCATTTTGAGTCCCCAAAGTAGCAGAGATGATATCATGTAGATGCATAGAAACCAAGAGATTTAAAAAAAATCCTGTACTGTTTTAAGGAACCAATATTATTTGGGTATATTGTAGTTTTTCTTTTTTGCTATGTTATATGCAATCACCTGATTGTTACAGATTTTACAACTGATCTTTTCTTGTTGTAGATGGTGGACCCAACCTTAGCAGAAATGGGGAAGAATCTCAATGAAGCAATGAAGATGCTGGAAGATGGACAAACGTGAGTATTAATGGGATATGTTTTGCTAAATTGGCATCAGAAATGTGTAATCCCATCATTATTGCTTGTCATTTGAGTCACAGTCGTCGTATTTTTGGATCTTGTAATGTGTGCAGAAATTCACTTGTATGAAACTGGCCTTCTGTAGTATTTCCTCAATGGCATCAAAAATAGACAGGGGTGGCGGCTTAATATTGGAGTGATGATGGTTAGATAACGGGAAGCTAACAGTCTAGACTCAGTTTCTGCTGCTTTATCTAATCCAGCGGGAATGCTTAAAGACTATGGACACCCATGACACGGAAAACAGAGCTTTGCATATGTTAGTGGCTTCAGTTAATAACATTGCCCTCCGTTTCAGGCAGTAAGCTTCTTTCCAAACCCCTTGATATGCAGTTTGAAGCCTGCACCAGGTTTAATATTTTTCTGTTATGGGAGTGTCTCTCCAAGTAATATAGGCTGGATGTGAAGTCTGTGTACAAAGGGTGCTGCTGTCTTCATTATCTCATGTAACAGCACAGCTTCTGTTCCGCATTTATTTCCTTTTCATGTGTTTTCCTCCTTTTTTTTTTTTTTATAGCCTGTTTTTGTACCCTCCCTGAGACTGTAGATATGTTTTTAGTTTCTCCACTCTGGGGGGATTTAGGTATAATCTCTTCCTCTTTACTGCTATTTGTAACAATCAGAAGGGGAGACCAGAGCAGACAGAGCTTGACACTTGTATTGTTTTTGCAAAAGCACCGAGCTAAGATGGATGACTTACAATCTGCAGTAACAAAATGTTAGAACTAGGGATGAGCGGACCCTTAGAAGTTCGGGTTCTGGTATCTGATCGAACTTTAGTCCCAAAGCTCTGTTTGGGTATCCGAACTGTACCTGAACCCCATTGAAATCAATGAGGACCCGAACTTTGGAGCTCGCTCATACTCTCGCTCTCGACTCCCAACCTGTAATACGGACTTCCACGAGAAGTCTGTGTTCGGAGTTCAGCACCGGACACATAGTGTGTGGTATGAATTCCGAACTTTACAGTTAGCTCATCTCTAGTTACAACTTTAAGGGGTTGTCTTCTGGTTTTTGTTTTGTAAAAAATCCTTTAAGCCATATACAGCGAAAGTTATAAAAACAAACTGATTACTTCTTACTCTTCCCCAATCCACTCTGTTTTATTTTGTTTTTTTGTTTTTTTTTATAACTTTTACAATATATGGCAATAAAGCTTTTCTAAAAGAAGACAACCCTTTTAATGCAGATTAGTTGGAAAGTTGCTTAATTTTGCTGATGAGCAATAAAAAAAGTATTCCTGTAAAGGGGTTTTCCAAGTTGAGGAAAAAAATTTAAACACATCGGACTATGGTATAAAATAATAAAGGGCTCTTTACTCCCTTGATAAGTCCCTCACGTTGAAGTGCTATTACTCCCGACTGGTTTTGGATACTGTGCTCCAATAATGATGTCTCCAAACAGCACTGAGCCCTGCGATTGGCTGCAGCGGTCATGTGTTAGTTGGGGACATCATTGCTGGAGCGCACAGACCAGAGTGCCGGAATGTGGGGGCTATATTGGGTGGGTAATTGGTGTTACAGGGCATGCCCATGGAGCAGGGTAAGCACACAGATGAAAGTGGGATGCCGGATCACTGGCACCAGACTGGCAGATGTTCATAGTCTACTATTGGACACGCCAACCTTCCTGCGATATTACTGTACTAATATATGTTGCCTGTGCCAGAATGATCTGAATCCCTCAACCTGATCCGCAGGTTTCTCTTACCAAATCCATTACATGTCATTTACTGATTGACCTAACCACATTTCTTGTGACATTATTCAGGTCAGGCACCTCTTATTATAAATTCTATTATTTAGGAAGCTTAGTGTAAGCATTTTCTTTTTGGGCGAGGTGGAGGAGTCATAATGAAATTTTCGACCACATCCTAAATACTCGCCCTCTTTTAGGGTTTTAATGTGCTTTCATCATGTTCTAAATAGGTCGGCAGAAGAAGAGAGAGACACTAAGAAATATACAAGGAAAGATATACCAGGACCACTTCAAGGAAGGTGGGTAGTGACAATGGTGTCACAGTATTGTATTGCAGTCACAAAAACTCTGAAACCATGAAATGTTGTGCTTTATTGCCAAAAAATGTCTTTCCTATTTTAATTACATCTGTTTCCTCTCATCCCTATAAACAATTCTCCAGTACGAGGCGGCCTTTTTCAGACTTGCTTGCAAATTGAAAGATTTTCTTGGGAAAACATGACCAATAAAAACATTTATAGCCATTAATGTATGTAACATATAGTGGCATATAAAAGTTTGGACAACATTACTATTGTTGTGAACTGATAAGCAAGTTGAAGATGTGATCTTTTTTTGTAATTTTTAAAATGTAAAAGTTGAAAATATATATATATTTTTTTGCCTAAAATACAAAGGAAATGTGTAATCTTTAACTTTAAGCCTTTTAGGGATCATTGCAGCTTCAACCTGCTTAACTATTAACTAAAACAGTAATTTTGACCAGGGGTGTCCACACCTTTTATATGCCATTGTAATAGTTAATTTGTGGATGCAGTTGTATGAACACTTACGGTGGGCCTCGCTCCTTGAGTAAATCAGTTCTTCAGAAATGAGGATGAGAATAAGGGTTTTTTTTATTCACAACTCATTTCAATGACGTACCGGCGTCTTTATGAAGTGAAAAAAAAAATGTTTTTCACTTCTAGCTTTATTCAATAATTTTTAGCGTAGCTATCTGTAATTTTTGCGCAATAAAATATTTACTGGTCAGAGTCTTCTGCCGGTCCCGGTCCTCTCCTGGATCATATGACTTGAGCTGTGGTCATCTGGATTGCACAGCGTCTTCTGTGTGGGCCGGAAGTCACTTTCTCAATGTAAGTGTACGAGATTCAGAACGAATTTCTCTGATGTACAAGGTGGAAGAGATGAACGATCGGTCTGCTATGTGAGACGGCAAAAAGATAGCTATGGCTACGTGATGCAGGAGAGGAACCGGAGCACTGGAACCGGCAGAAGACTGCAACCGGGAAGTGTTTTAATGCTCACACTGACCATTATGATTAGCTAAGAAATGGTTAAACAAAAAAAACAAAATGCTGGAATGGGACTTTAGATCAGAAGCAGGAGCCACAATCTGGTGGGAAGTACTTCTTAAAGGACTCAGTAAAGCCTCTTTAGAAGATCTCCTCTTTGAAAAGTTCATCTTCCCTTTTTTAACCAGACCAGATTTGACTTCACCATGTATTATGCATTCTGGCTATCGTCTTAGAGGTGATCACCTACCTAGAAGACCACTTTTCAGTGCAATTTTGGATGATTATCTCAGAAGATTTCCATTTTTAAAGATACTGATCTCCGATATCTTTAGGAATGTCGTACCAGGGGTTATCCTCATAGCCCATGATGCTAAAATAGAAAGGTGAGACGGAAAACAAATATTGGACCGACTGCTGTTTCTTCTGACCCCTTCATAAGCATCACACCAAGTATTCGGCAAACCTGATGGTTCTTTTCCCTGCATTGCATATTTAAGTAACTTTGAGCCACCCCCATATATATACAAGATGTTCTGCTAAGTGGTTTGTCAGATGGCTAATACTAAAAGTTGGTCTTGCTAAATGTTGGCTTTTTTTTTTTTTATTACACTGCTAATATTTCAGCAAAAGAGGTACTTGGCCCTCCAGTGACCAGACCTGCCCCCATGTACTGCTGTATGGTGCTTGCACTGTAATAACTGGCTTTTTCAGTCGGCCCTGTCCCCCTCTTATGTGTTGGTTGACATGAAAGGAGACTCTTTTGACACATCATTGAATTGTTCCAAAGCGACTTGTAGATGTGATAATGCTGGAAACACCAGGGAAAGTTCAATTAATGGGTATTTTTTTAAGAAAGTGTATACATATTTAATTTATAAAAATACCTTTCTAGAAATTGGAGTTTACACTACACAGCTGATGCTCTCATTGAGTCCCTAAAAATTGCACTCCTCTTAAAGTATCTAGGTCCAAATGGGCGGCTGCTGCCAGCTGCTGTGTAACGCGTGTCTCATGGGACCGTTTAGACCCAGAGGACATGCATATGAGACGTAAAAACGGCACAGAAAATGTTTACTATAAAAAAAATAGATGCATTTAATTGGCAGCTGTAAGCCGCATCAAAGCAACTTATAATTGTGACATCCAAAAACAAGAATTGCTAAAATATTTTGCAAGCTTGTCGATGATCTGACTGTATAGTCTGATCATGCATCTGAACTTTGCTATGCTTTCTTAGATGTAGTAGTAGTTGTAGTTTTATATAGCGCCAACATATTCTGCAGCACTTTACATTTCAGAGGATACATGTACAAACAATATCAGACATTACGGAATAACACATTTCTACAGATTAAAGGGCCCAGCTCACAAGCTTACAATCTATAAGGAAATAGGGGGGTGACACAAAAGATAAAAAGTGCTTGTTGCGTTTGTTCCAGCCATTTTTATAACAAAGAAATTATTAAGTAAAGCTGCATGACCTGGTTTGCGACCCAGTATCTATATGTGTACAGATACAAAGTGCTACTGAGTGAAGGGAGGGTGTGGGAACACATAATAGAAAGGACCAGATACTGCGAAAATTTAGGAAGGGAGAACTGGGAACAGTTAGATTAGTGAGGTGAGTTGATAGGTCAGTTTAAAGAGTTATATTTTTAGGGCACACTCAAAGCTGTGGATAATGGGAATTAACTGAATTGTCTGGGGAAGTACATTCCAAAGAACTGGTGCAGCATGAGAGAAGTCTTGGAGACTGGATTTAGATTATAGAATATGTTAATCTTAGATCTTTAGCAGAACTGAGAGCATCAGTAGTATGGTAGACAGACATGAGAGAGGAGATGTAGGGCGGTGCAGGACTATGGGGAGCTTTGTGGATGAGACTGATAAGTTTCTGATGTTCTCTGCAATGGAAGGGCAACCAGTGCAATATAGAAGTGGTGTACAGATGGGAGAGAGCATGACTCTAGGTTCAGACTGTATTTTCTTTCATGAAGACTCCTCATGGGGTGCTCAAATCTGGGGAGGAGGGGAACCTGTGTCAGAAATTGACATCTAATGGATTTTATATCCTCACTACAGGTCTATTTTCCATCCAGAAAAATTCAGCCCCATTCTGCCCCAATTCGCTCTTTCATGATATGACTCCATTTGGGAGGGGCAGTAGCAGAGGCATGTGATTGGTCACAGCTCAGCCGATCATATGAGGACTCCGCCCCCTCTGCACAGTTATAGAGAGAACTGTCCCTGGTACATAATGTACATTAGAAACAAACTCTACTGTTATTCTTATACGAGGAGATGACACTGGGAAGTAAGTGTTAAAAAAATGTAATACTAGAACCAGTGCTGCCATCTTATTGTGTTTCTGACATCAAATCCCTCAAGACAACAAAAGCCAGGTCATTTTAAATGGATCAGTGGTTTCCTATTGTTTGTGATTTTTTACGGAACAGAAATCTTTTTTTCACCTGATGGGACGTGTCCTTATATAATGGTCACAAAAAGTGCTGACTGCAAGTCTACGTATATAGGAAAGATGTGGGATGAAACACTCCCCCCACACTTCATCTATAATTGACAGCTCTTTTGCTATGTGGTCGCTCAATGACTGGGGTAGCATGCATATCATTACTACATCAGACCCTATGAAGTAGGTTGACAATTTCCCTTTAAATGTGAATTTCTGGCCGCCAGAACAGATTTTTGGGATCTTACGGTATATGATTTGTACGTGTAACTTGAATGCTGAATCTGTGGAATTGACACCACAAACCTGCAGTAATTTACAGTACAACACACATGGATGAGATCCTCAATGTTGCAGAAAAAAAATCTGTGTGAAAAAACTGTATACATGTTTTCCCTGCGGATTTAACGTGAACCAAGGTAACATTTGCTGTGAATCCGTAGCAAAATCTGCATGTAACGTATGCAGGTCTTACTGTGGATGTGCATCAAGATCCACAGCAGAAATATTCTGCATGGTCTGCAGATTAATAAAAGCGTTTGCTGTAAGCTTTCCAGGGGGAGCCAAGAGATTACTAGAATTGATCTCATTTATTTCTTTCTGTAAAGGATTTGGAGATCTGTACCAGATTATTGGGGTTTTGACCAACATAAAGATAAAAATGATTCCGATAAAGAATCTGAAGATAATAGGCCGACATGTAAATAACTTGTCTCTCCTTCACCTATTTCAGTGGTCAGAACATGGTGAGCATTCTCCAGCTGGTGCAGACCCTTATGAATGAAGATGAAGAGGAGGAGTCGCTATCTATTCGGTAAGTATCCTATATGGTCAGGAGCACTGACACTTTGTCTCCTTCTTTTCATGTCTGTAATACTGTAATCGGTCTAGTCTAACTTAATTTTATTAATGGGAACCTGTCAGTTCATGATGCCCCAATCACGGCCAAAATGAATCCGAGTCTGACTGCACAATTTCATCCGGGCGTGTTTTTCACTGAAATTCTCTGACGTTAAACAATATAATTTGAAGAGCTGGTCGAGAACTATAGAGAGAGAAGCGACTAGTCTGGCAGCACCACCATTTGGCTTCTCCCAACATCAAGCTAGTTGATTGACAGGTCTTTCCCATGTTTACATCTGGAGAGACCTGTCAATCAACTGGAACTGTGTGGGTAGAAGCCACCCAGGGACTGGTTTCTTCTCTCCCCACAGTCCTGGGCTGGCCATATTAGTACATCGTATGTCATATCCCCTTCTTTGATACAAGCCCTTATCATTCCAGATGCTGGCTGTGTTTTAGTATTTTATAGATATCATTTTTTTTCTAACAGCATCAAACAGAGCCAAGCTCCACCTGCTGCTGTTAATCACTCAAATGCTGCTATCAATCTCTGTTCCATGTGTCAACTCTCCCTCTCCTCCCTAGTTTGGGACCTTGGTAAATCCTAGCACCCTGGAATTGCACACTCTGCGCCATGACTGACATCTGAAGATGTGCAGGAAGGGTAAGAGGAGGTACAAGTTCTTTTCCTCATCCTCCCTGCACACGCTGGGGTGTCAGTCAGTCATGGTGCAGTGGGTGTGGTGCCAGCCTGCTGTAGCATTGATTCACAGAGGTCCTGGACTAGTCTGCAATCTGCAGGCAGGGAGGATATAAAGGGGTATTCCCATTTCCAAGATCCTAACCCAATATGTAGTAGGTGTAGTAATAATAATATTAGCAAATACCTCCAATTAGAAATTAAGTATAGTTCTCCTGATTCACTATGTCTTTCCCCTTGTAGAGCATTGCAGTAGCTTAGGTATCCATGGTTACGACCACTACAAGCCTAATTCACTATATGAGTGGTTGTAACCATGGATATCTAAGCTACTGCAATGCCCTGCACATGGGGTAAGCGACATAGTGAATGAGAAGAACTATACTACATTTCTAATTGGAGGTATTTTCTAATACTACATATTGGGATAGGATCTTGGAGATGGGAATATTTCTTTAACATACTTTTTAAATGCACACATATAGCGTTTGTATATAACACAGAGATCTCCTAATACCTCATAGGGTAAACCCTGCTGTCAGGTTCCCTACAATTACTGAATATTTGGCAGCCATTGTGTAGGTGCTGGGTAATGTAATACTGTATTATTTAGCAAATATTAAAATATTTGGTTGTCCTTGAAATACATGGACAGACACAATCTGTTGAAGCTCTTTGCTGCTGCTCATAAGAGTGGGGTCCTGACCAGTGGCTCTCCCTCTATGATGTCCATAAACCCCTCTACAGTATATAGAAAAGGGTTGTCCTGAAATTGGCCCTCCCTTTAATAATAAATGTAGGTAAATCATCTTTTTACAGTTTGTAGAACGTATAGCGTTATATTGGCTATGTCTCTTTTTGCAACAAGTTAAAATATGTTTGTTTGTTAAATCAATGGTTAAAATTTGCCACAGAAATTGACAAATTACAAGAATAAAAATAAATTGGTAACATACTTGGTGATTTCAATTGTACTAGTGGGGGGGGGGATTAATGTTTGTCATTGTGGAGTCCCCCAGCTTGGTCAGGGACTCCTATAGCCCAGGCAATGCTCCCTGGGAAAAAAAGGTATGCAAATTAAAACTTCCAGTAGAAAGAAATCAGTGTCTCTAGCGCCACCTATTGCTGATCGCTCGCCTATGCGTCAGGAAGCCTTACAACTTGGAAAAAAAAATCAGAATTTGCCCAAAAAGGGAAAAGACACTTTACACCCCCATACACGATAGAGTAACGTCGGTCAAAAGTGCCGATATCGACGGGTTCGGCAGACTGTCTAATGTGTATGTGACTTCCGACAGATTACGTCGGAGGAGATAACGATCCAGCATGTCTGATTTCGGACTGCCAATCTTTTTCTCCTCTTAAAGAATTGAACTGATACCTGGCAGTGACTCTTATAGAGAACACAGGAGCGCTCACTCGGCCAGATGAGTGCTCCTGTGTATGAGACAGTCTTTGTGAGAGAACTGCTGGGCGAAGGATTGTTCCAAAGCAAGTGTTTGAGGGGCTTTATCAGTGCACAGCAGGGTACTAATTACCTGGATGAGGGACCTTTTGACCTGGTCCTAGTTCTAAAGTGTACTATATCTCCTAGAGAGACCAGCTGCGGTGTAGGGATACTTAAAGGGTTGGATATTGACTAATATGTGATACTGGAGTCACCTTTCTTTTTTGCCGGAGAGGTAATTTGTATATCCCGAGTTGTACAAGAAATGGCTTATCCGTTAAATTAGATGTCGGCTCCTTTTAGAGAGTACTTTAGGAAAAATGTAAGGGGCGATGTGATATAGTTTTTTAGGGGTATCTGCTCCTCTTTATTTAATTTGCAGTAGTTTTAAAAATTACCTCTAGTTCTTACAGCTTAGCAAATCTTGACCTGACAAGCGGCCTGCAGAGAATTGCATGGCAATGTCCTAGGAATTAATATTTCAGGTAGATGGGCGCAGTCCTCCGTTCTGGAGATGGAGCGATTCCAGCATAAATTGTGCCGTTCTTCCAGCATGTTCCTCTGCCGTAGCGCTCAGATGGCACAGAAGTGCTCTGTAATCCCATCCATTATTAGATTTGTGTGTCAGATTTGTAGAGCTTATACGCCACTCCAGTCCTGGCGGGCCTCTAATAGGTCAAGTAGTAATGATATATTTGCTGGAGCTCAGAAATGTCAGTCATCAGGGCCTAGTCAGTGACTCACCGACCTGTGCGATTATCAGCTATATTGCTACAGTATCAGGTGGGATAAAGGAATGTCACACAACCATTTGGGGCCTTGGACTTGCTTTGATAGCTTTTTGGCGGATATATTTTTAAAAGAAGCTATACCTTATTTACAATGTTAAATGTCTGTTTGTGCCATTTTATTTTAGTCGAATTCAGAATGTCGGGGAGCAGGGTCACATGGCGCTGCTGGGACACAGTCTGGCGGCATACATCTCCGTGCTGGACAAGGACAGACTCCGAAAATTGACCACAAGAATTCTTTCAGACACTACTCTGTGGCTTTGTAGACTATTCAGGTACGGATACTGTTCAGCTCATTTATAAGCATGTTAGACCAGTCGGTACAGACAGCTGCAGGCCTCCTGACCCGATGTCATGCAAGGTGAGGGAAGGAACAAGTGTACAATGAAGGGGAGAGGGGGGGAGTGGAGACCCCTAGGTAGATCTAAGATCACCCTGACTACCCTATCGTCCCTATATAGGTTCCACACCTATCGCCGAGCAGGAACCCAAGCCCTGAATGTCCTTAGAGCTTGGCCGTAGGTAGGGAGGGGACCGGGTGAGCACTAGTCAGGCCCCACTACAAACTAAAGACAGCAAGGTAAACAAACAAAGGTGATACACTTAGCTTGAGAAGACACCAGAGAGATAATGCAAACTGTCCTCCAAGGGCACCAAAGAAGAAACTAGCCGACTACTAGTACTCCAAGCCTGGACAAAGGAACATAAAACTATCACTGGCAAGTCTCTGGAGAAACTGAGAGTTTTTAACTAGCAAGCAAGGGTGTGTCAATCAGCAGCAGAAGGTGGAAGTCGCTGCTGGGTCCTAATGGGAGAAGGATATCACTATACTACAGAGATGAGAGGATCACGAAGGAGTCTGCAATGCCAAGCACAGTGGCCTTCTGCAGCCCTATCCAGAGCGACTATCTGTCACACCTGATACACCCGTGACACCCGAACTCAACAGCCTCATAGGGATAAGAGATCTGTGGCCCCTTCTAACATTGCGGTCTGTACTCGAACCATGAAAACATCCTAACCTGGCACACCGCTGTCACTTTACTTCTATCATAGAGCTAGACTCTGTTCACACAAGTG
Organism: Phyllobates terribilis; assembly: GCF_046119375.1. NCBI lineage: Eukaryota > Metazoa > Chordata > Amphibia > Anura > Dendrobatidae > Phyllobates > Phyllobates terribilis. Next base: position 214,664,041 of record NW_027362769.1, on the reverse strand, counting down.
TTATGAATCCCTTTCATGCTATCACAACAGCCACGGTGGCTTAATTTTTTAAACATATACTGGGGAATCCCATCTAACCCCCACGTCCTTACACAAATTCAAATAGGGTTCAAGGATTTTTGACGTCCTTAATTACGCTGTTCAGACTGCACTAAGCTTACTGTCAAAATAAAGGAGGGACAGGCAGGTACTTGATTTGGTGTGATGTTTCTATAAGGCTCCACAGTAAATTTTGGCCACATGATGGTTGAGATATAATATTGCATTACTACAACGTCAGCATTTATACACAGGGCAGTGATCCAAAGAATCCCTCCATGGTCACAATTCTTGCAGTAGTTTCAAGTTGCAAATTTTTCCTCCACATTAAATTTACTCATTGTGAAATAACCAGTGATTGTACCATGTCCAAAGGTTACTGTGGAGCCGTAGCCTAAAGCTTTACATTGTCCAAGCAAATGGGAATGGGCCAACTTAGGATAGGTGGTAAATATCAGATCAGTGGAGGTCCGACACCCAGCAGCCCAACCGATTAGATATTTTAAGCTCTAGTTGGTTGTAGGTGGTAATCTCTAAATAGTACCAGATTTGCATGTTTGAATGTATTAGCTTGGCTACTCTATTATACATATACAAAACAGGAGGAAAAGGAGTCCAGAAAAGCTCAATAAAATTACAATCTGTTATTTCAATAAATGAAAAACAAATAATGAGGTTCATAAATGGTCACTGGTGAAAGACATTGGTGATCGAGAGGCTATACAGAAGAGCCACTGTCACCACGGTCTTTCACCAGTGACCACATTTTTTAAACTCATTATTTGTTTTTAATTTATTGAAATAACAGTTTGTAATTTTATTGAGTTTTTCTGGACTCCTTTTTCTCCTGTTTTGCAGTTGTAGATGGTGTAAAACTGTTCGCGGGGTCCTGACCATATAATTTTTGCAAAAATGTAGTGTAGCCCAATGTTAAAGCGTACCTGTCAGCAGGATTGTGCTCAGTAAACTACATTACATTGATTAAAATGGTACCTTGGTTGATGAAATCTGTCCTGTGGTTCTTGTGTAATCTTTTCTTTCAGTTTGGAGATAATGATATGCTTGTGATTCGGGGCGGCCTGTGGTGGGCGCTCTATCTGGTGCTCTGATTACATATTCATCTGTATGCTCTTATGACAGATCACTGTGCCTTCACTGACCTGCCTCGTATTTTACATAATGCATCTAGTAGTGCGGGGCTAGGTAAAATAGGAGGCTGGTCAGTGACTGCAGATTGAGCTGTCATAAGAGCATACAGATGAATATGTAAGCAAAGCACCAGATAGAGCGCCCCCCACAGGCCGCCCCAGAGCACTGGCATATCATTATCTACAAATTGAAATTAAAGATTACACAAGAACCACAGGACAGATTTCATCAACCAAGGTATTATTTTATTCAGTGTAATGTCGCCCACCTGACAGTGTATGTGGTTTACTGAGCACAATCCTGCTGACAGGTACGCTTTAAATAATCTATTTCATTTCCACAAATTTTTGTTTTGGAACAGTGAATCGTAGAGCGCATCTCTACAGACGTCACGCATATTACATAAGTTTCTATTGTTTTACAGATATGAAAATGGTTCTGCCTATTATCACGAGGATGATCGCGAGGGCCTTCTTAAAGTGTGTAGACTCGTCATCCATTCCCGCTATGAAGACTACACAACCGAAGGATTCAATGTCCTCTATAACAGACAGCCTGTTATCTATATGAGTGCTGCTTCAAGACCTGGCCTCGGACAGTATCTTTGTAATCAGGTAGGATACGTTCACAGATAATGTATACATATAGGCTGTGTATATAACCCAAAAAGGCATTAAAAGTTCATTAGGCTTTTGACTAGATATGAGCGAATCTTTCAATTCAAATTTGACAGGTTCGAGAATATTTCAAAGACATGAAATTTGCAGCAATTCTATTTGATATGAATCGCAATATTGCATAGCCTCCAAGTGCCCTGAAAAGCTGTGTATAACACTCTGAAGTCTCGTAGGCCTGTATCCAACCCCTTTCAAGCTATTTAACGCTAAATGGCCTTAGTAATGTCAGTGATCTCACTGTAGAAACAGATGGTATCTGGGTACTAAGCAGCAGCCTATTTAATAGCCCAGGGCATTTGCAGACTTTTTATGTTTTTGGTTTTTTAATTAAAAACTGTCTGAAAATTTTCCCTTTTAGTCATGTGGTCAGGCAGAACACTGATTCATACTGACGGTGTCGCTGTCAGTGGTGACCTCATACTGTTGTGACTGAGACAAGTCCTGTGCCATGTATTCCATAATACCCTCTGCTTCTACCTCACTAATACACTTGCTATAGGCAAAGGAGGCCAATTGTGACCTGCGTTTGGTACTATTTCTGCCCTGACAGGTGGTGCAAGTGTTGGCGCTGCGGCTTGTGGCTCCTACGTTCTTTGCCTTTGTATGTTTGTTTGTTTTTGTTTTTCTCTCTTACACTACTTTGTCCATTGAAACTTTTTCTTTTACTATACATTTTGTACAACACATTGTCAACCCAAAAAGGACGTAATATGAAATGCTGCTGTAGATGGGTACATGTACAGAAAGTAAAGCACGCGTGCAAAAACAGACATGCACAGTTAAATAGAAAAAAAATGTAGTCATTTAACAAAATTTAACCCCCTTCTCAAAATTGGCTTAGTAAGAAATACTAGGTAGGTATACGTCCAAAAAGCTATCACCCCTGATAGGGTGCTGTATACAGCTGTAAAATTTGACTAGTAAAATAGATGTGCACACAAACATTGTTTGCGACACAAATACTTTAGTGAGGTACACGGTCGTAGCTAAATGAGTTTTTTCTTTTGATTTTCAAATAACGATTTTCAGACTACTACTATCATCATCTTCACTGTAACAGTTATACAACATATTTTTGTCTGGCTTATTTGTCTAATGTTTAAGGGCTTACTATACCTGTCCCTATTGTATGAGCTGTCAGCTCTTACAATCTTTCACTGTTCTAAATCACCCTAAAGTGGCTGCTGCATTCCTTGCCTTAACTTTTATACAGTCTATCATAGTCTTTCCCAATTAGCTGTACTATACTATGCAATTTGATGGCTGCAAGGCCATTACGGGGAAGTCTGCATAGTCACGCCTGAGGTGATGTCAGCCTTCTGTGACTGATGCAATCTTTTGGGCATATTTTTAAGATCGATTTGATCATCTCTATAGTATTTACATAATTGAGTATTTGGTAATTTTATTTCTTTTGATTCCTTTTCAGCTTGGACTTCCGCTGTCGTGCTTGTGTCGTGTGCCTTGTAATACAATGTTTGGATCCCAGCATCAAATGGTAATTTTGCAGGTGCTTCATTGGGGGATACAAGAAACTAGCAAAAGATAATGTGGCTGTCTTTCTGTTGTAGTGAATGATTTGTTGGTCTATTCTGTAGACTATCCATCAACTGTCTCCATCATATCTTTATAGTATTAAAAGGAATTTGTCAGCAGGGTTTTGCTATGTAATCTGAGGACAGCATGAGGTAGGGGTTGAGACACAGATTTCAGCGATGTGCTACTTTAGGCTGTGTACTGTTGTTTCCATGCAATGAAGATTTTACCACCAGGAAATAATCATTGCTTGGACCACACTGCACATGAGCCCTGGTCTGACCACGCCCCCTCCTGTGATAAGCAGCTCACTGTCAATAGATGATGTGGGTGGGGTTAGCTTTCTGAGCTCTGCTGCATGCTACATCTAAAAACTCTGATTGTGTCACAATTGCAGCACCTAGTAAAGTAAGTGATACATTGCTGGAATCAGAGTCTCTTTTCCTACATTATGCTACTTTCAGATGAGGTAGCAAAAATCTGGTAACAGATTTCCTTTAAGGAAGCTGTAAGATAGTTGAATATTGGCTAAGATGCAGTAATATATACAGTTCACTCCATTTTTGTGCTATTCAGAGTAATATTTATAGAAGCTGCTAACTGATGAGCAGAGAATATGTGTATAATGGGTTGGGAATGTGTGACCTTACAGTGCGGCATATGGTCCACGGTGCAGGATTGCAACCCAAGATCCTGAACAGCTGCTCAACATGATGGGCAAAATGGATGTCTGACCTCTGCTGGGGTCTAGCAGCCGAATCCAGTTTTGCTCGGCTATATGGCATCGCGTATTACTGGTAGCCACACTATACATGTTGTCATTGTCTATAAACACACTATATAATCCGTTCATCCCAGACCCTATACATGCATATAGGATATCTATTTATATGTAAGAGTTGGCATCAATTTGGATCTCCCTATAATTATATGAAACAGAAAACCTTGAAATGCCGAAGGGATAATTTATTATGTCTGTTTGCATTGATTTCTTTTATGTCTCTGATTCTAGGATGTGGCATTGTTGGAGCGACTTTTGAAAGATGACCTGCAGTCCGGGAAGTTACCCCTCTTATTAGTGGCCAATGCTGGTGCGTTCATTTCAGTCTATATTTTGTAATCCTTTATTGTTGCTTATATTACTTACTAGAGAGATTATATTGGATGTTTTGGCTAATAATTGGACATGGCTTGTAATTCAGTAAATGTCCCTGTTTTGTGGACTGCAAGGGGCATTGGGTTTGCTGCAGTAGTATCGGTGGTAACAGAAGTCAAGGGACCTCTTTCTCAGACACGCTTTTGGCAGATTTAGATATGCCAACTGCGGCCATTAAAAAAGCAGCGATAATGCCAGCCGATTGGCAGTCATTTAATGACCCGTTTATACAGGCTGACCAATGTATGCACACACGTAGTATGTAGAATATCATTCTTTTCAGCAGCTCATGTCCTGTCTACACAGAGCAATGTCCTGCCCAGAATGATAAGCCTGCTTAGACATCATCGCACCCGACAAACTAGTGTTTTTTGCTCGTTTTTCGGGAGATTGCTGGCCTACTTAAATGGAAGTCTGAAACAAGTGTTCCCACCAACGCTCCTTGCTCAAATGAGCCTTTATTCTGGGAACCCCTGTGAAAACCTCTTTAATGTACTATTTTTTTTATATTTTGCAGGAACCCCTGGTGCAGGACACACAGACAAACTGGGAAGACTAAAGGAGTTGTGTGACCAATATAATATTTGGTTGCATGTGGAAGGGTATGTCTTATTCCTGTTAGTTTTGTTTATTTTTTAAGTGACGTTTTCAAGAATTGATGTCACCGGCAACAATTTTTTTATTTTTTTATTCATTGATATTTTTCAAAAACTTCTAGTGGTTTGCCTAAAGTGCAAAATCAGAATTAGCTGACCGTATAGCAATCTCTAGTTTATTCTGAAAAAGCTTAAGGTTTCTTACAAGAACTGAATCGCTGCAAAATCCATGAAATATTTACTGTGAAAAGATTAGAGTCTGGCTGGATGAAAGCAATAAATATTTAATTGATGTAAAGATATTTTCTTTTGCAGAGTAAATTTGGCAACATTGGCGTTGGGTTATGTCAGTGCATCTGTGCTGGTAAGTTCCTCCATCTCCACTAGGTTCTTGATTGGTGACAAATGCATGTAGAAGACTTGTTGGCACTCTCAATGGATGTGAATGCCCCGGGTACTCTGAGAACATATGTGCCACTGTGTTCTTGGGCTCTCTGGAGATTACAGACATGTTGTGGGCCCATATAGATTCTCTTCAGTTCCAGGTGAAAATTATTAAAGAGGAGCCATCTGCTTTCCTTACATTCCCCTGAAGTAACAATTTACTTAGAGGTTTTCCCACGAACAAAGTTAATTTTAATCAATAGATACTTGAATAATAATAACTTCCACAATTGGATGTGTTTAAATAAAATGTTCCTGTGCTGAGATAATCTTATAAATTTGCCCCTGCTGTGTACTGTGTAATGGCTGTGTGAGACCATGCAGGTACATGGTCTGATCATACCACATCTCCAGGGCCGGGGAGGAAGCAAAAGAGTATACAGACAGGACAGCATGGGATCACAGCTGATTCTTTCTGTGCGGTAAAACATTGCTGAAAAATGGGCAGTGAAATGTTTTAGCTTACAAAAAGAATCAGCTGCGATCCCCTGCTGTCCTGTCTGTATACTGTCTTTTGCCTCTTCCCCTGCCCAGGAGCTGTGGTATGATCAGACCATGTTCCTGTACGGTCAGACACAGCCATTACACTGTACACAGCAGGGGCACATTTATAAGATTATTTCAGCACAGGAACATTTTATTTAAACACATCCAATTGTGGAAATAATTTTTATTCCAACTTCTATTAATTAAAATGAACTTTGTTCGTGGGAAAACCCCTTTTAAATGGACATATCAGGAGAGATGACAAACCCTCTTACAATTCCATAACGCCAAATGTTTCCTGGATGTGGGAAGCTCATACATGCAGACTACTGGGCTGGTCAATGACATTTCATTATAATAATTCATGAAAGGATTTGATCATTTAATGAATTCTTATTTCCCATTTATGTACCAGGCTGCTACTAAGTGTGACAGTATGACGCTGACTCTCGGACCATGGTTAGGCCTTCCTGCCGTGCCTGCTGTTACCTTGTACCGACATGAGGATCCCTCCTTGGTAAGATATTTGCAGGCTATGCTTATACATCTTTTTTATATAGTCTTCATCATCATTGTGCACACTTGACATACCCCTGTCTTACCATTGTTTCATGGGTTTCTTATCAGTCTCTTGCCGCTGGGCTCACGACAAGCCAGCCGGTGGAAAAGCTTCGGGCTCTGCCACTATGGCTGTCTCTGCAGTATCTCGGCCACAATGGCATTGTTGAGCGGATGAAGCAGGCATCCCAACTGGTATGTACATTCACATTTTTCTATGTTTGATATTCATGGGCAGCAATCTATTAGTGTTATATCTTAGATGTGACAGTAATGTCACTTATTTTTTTGTCTTTTACTAGCTACATTTGATCACACATTGGTTATAATTCCTCACCCAATTTTCCAGTTTTCTTGCACTTATTATACAGAGAGCAGTGACTTGCATTGGCCATGCACATTGGATATTTGCCCTCAGAATCATCCCCAAAAACTTTGTGTATAAACTGACTGGCCCCTAACAACCTTGTTAATCTGGCAGCCATGTCAAAGGTGGACTGGGAATAGAAATGAGCAAAAAAGATTTGCAGCACACAGCTCCAACATCTGGACTGTTCCTCTGGTAACCACACTCCTGCTACTGGCAACCTAAGAGCGGCATCTCATGGGCACCTCTGTTGCTTCCAAAACCTTGAGGTCTAATCACTTGACAGCGAAGTTATGATGTCACAGGCTGTTGGGTCTAGGAGGTAACAGGGGCATCCAGGAGATGCTGGGTCAAGAATGCCAACCACAAAAGTGAAGTCCGGCCAGACCACAGGTCGGAATTGGGTACCTCAAATCTTTTTGCTCATCTCTAACTTGGAATGTTGCATTTCTTCCCATTCATTCCTTGCTTCTGCAGGTGACTAGGCTCCATCCGTTTATATCAATAACTGGGTATTCCCATATTGGGATGTGATTTCATGTTGCTAGGTCATGCCATCACCTTTTGATCAGTCTTGGAGCAACCTCGTTGATCCTGAAAATGAAGGGAGTTGGCACTGTTGTTGCGCCAAGTTCCGTTAAGTGTTGCCTGCTTATCCGATCCTGGCTACCTCTGTGCAGGGGAACGTGAATGTCAGCTGGTTGCAGAATACACTGGGTATGTTCACACGTGGGTTTTTTTCTGCAGCAAAACCTGATCTCTTAGCAGGAAAGAAGCTGCGTCAAAAATTCAGTTTTTTGGTGCGTTTTTCTGGATCCCAAAGTACAACTTTGCTTCCACCACAGAAGCATAAACACAGGTCACCAATGCAAGACATGTGTGAAACCATATTGACCAGAATTACAAATGTAAGTGGGGGAGGTGAATTGTTAGGGAATGGTTTACCTAAGACACTGGTAGTGCATTGAGCTGGAGGACACTATTTATTTTCACACTATGGTCTGCCATTGAGTTGCTCAGGGATTGTTCAATTTCACACCTAGATCAGCCAATGTTTACATTTTTACACATCACTAATTAAATTGCACTGTCCTAATCCAAACTGCCATTGCAGGTGACCAAGACAAGATGGTAAAATCACAAAAATAAATGAGTTTCACATACTGATCTACTTGCTTTTTTTCACTAAAAACGCAGCAAAACCTGATTGCTGTGTTCACACTAGGTGTTTTTTCACCACTCATTACTTTCAATGGGTGAAAAACGCTGAAAAAACACAGAAAAAGACGCTGAAAGAAGAGACAATGCTCTATTGTGCAAAAAACCATGCAAAGCACAAAATACTGATGACACAAAAACCAATGAGTATGCATGAGATTTCTAAAATCTTAGACTTTGCTGGTACTGTAAAACGCAGCTGAAAATTTGCATAAAAAAAACGAATGAAAAAACGCCTAGTGTGAACATAGCCTTAGAAGTGCAGAAAAATATCTGGTTGTGCAGTCGCTGCAGAGGAGGCGGGCTTTAACGCGATGTCGGGTGCAGCTGTTCTAATAATGAAGGATGCGTTGTGCAGTTATCAGATCACTTTGCTTTTCACCCCAGCATCTATGGACACACCTCTAGTCTTTTGAGCCACAATTACTGTATAAAAGTCACTGTCTGAAAGCACACTACATGATTTCTCAATGCAATTAGTCATTTACTTGAAATGGAAAAATACCAATTGTATTGAGCCGGTGTGGGTGGAGGGAGGGTGTTCATTGTTTTTTTCTGACTTTATAGTCTAAAATGTATTTTTGCTGTGAATGTCATACCAAAATCTTCATCATTTATCCTAGAATAAAAGCAAGTGAGCAGTCACTGAGCGTAGACGAGAACTGAGAATGTGTGTCCTGAAGCAGGAGGTGGTATTTGGGGTATATAAATAGATACCAGTCTCAAGGTGCCCCTCTTGTTAGCTGTGCATGGCTGTGTCATTTGGTCAGAGTGGATTGAGTATGTGGCAGGTCACTGACTGAATCAAATAACTGTGTATGTTGTGTTTTCTCTGCACACCCTGTATAGTGTCATTTCCATCCCCCCTTAGGCATCTGTGCATTAAATGTAGTGCAGTATCCTGAATACTTGTCTATAACTTCACTATTCTGGGCCCTAATTACCTGCTAATTGTTGGGTCTCTCTATTCAGATCTGATTGGTTATTAACGAGAACTTGTTATGAGATTTATGCTGCCAGAACAAGGAGCAGCATGAATCGGAGCCTGACTGTTATTGCGGACATGTATGTTTTACTCTGAATCGCTGCAGAATCTCAGAATGAAACTTACTTTGTAAAGCCGGCGGGAAACTACGCGTCTCAGACGGCTAGTCCCAGGTCGGTACTCAGCAGCTTCTCCTCACTCTGCACCCCTAGACTGACATGTCTCTCCCCTTTTTGTGTGTATTGGGAGTTACCTGTCCGTATAGGGGAGCAGAACTAAGAGAAGCCACCAGGGACCTTCCTTCTAGACTAGTCATCAGAGATGTATATTCCCCGGCCAGCTTATTAAAGGGAATCTGTCAGCAGGTTTTTGCTGTGTAATCTGAAGAGAGCAGGAGAGGCTGAAACACTGAATTCATTGATGTGTCACTTGTCACAGTGTGTTCTGTAGTTTAAGAACTGTGAAGGATTTATTACTAAGAGATTAACATTGCTGGACTAGTCTGAGAACTCCCCCTCCCCCTGTGATAAGCAGCTCACTGTCTATGGACATTGTACATACAGAGCCTGGTGTGGGCGGGATTAGCTTCCTCAGCTCTGCTGCATTTGAAATCTAAAAGCTCTGATTTTGCTTATTTATCAACTCATCACAGCCATGGGCGATTAATCGTGAATGAGTGTTCTTGTCAACGTTATTTTAGCCAATCTTGCACCAATGTCAAAAGTCTTTAAAGTTGTCCTGTCATGTGCAGCGTGATGCAAAAGACTTGTGTGCGGCAATTCAGAGAAAAACCTAGTAAAAAACAGTTGGGGACGAGATGACTAGTCCCAGAGGTTTGTCTCCGCTGGCTTCTCCCTGCCCACTCCGCTACGCTGCCAGACCTCTCCCCTATAGTCACAGCGGTAGTCCTCTGTGACTAGTCATCTTGTCTCTGGCCATTTTCAGCTATGTTGTAATCTGAAACAATTCATAGAAAAGCATAGATGTTTGTAATGCAAGACCCTGTGTCTGCTTCATGCTGGCCATGGATCTGGCAACAGGGATCTGCCATCAATAGTATAGTCCCAGATAACCCGAATATATAGAATAAGCAAATTCATCTTTTTTTTCCCCCATTTTTCATTCATTATACAGTAAAATGGATGGTGTAATTCAAAGCTATAACTCGTCCTGCAAAAAAAACAAGCCTTAATATGGCTTTGTTGGCGGAAAAATAAAAAAGTTATCTTTGTCGGAAAAATGCTAAAATGAGAATGGTCTGCAGAGGCAAGAGGTTAAAATGATTAGGCGGCCTGTACATCTTGGACGTTATCATTTGTATTCACTATTGTTCTCAATCATTTCTGATGTTTTTAAAAAATGGTAAGAGACCTCAACAAAGCCCCCTGTATCCAGTCATTTCATCAGATAGCAGCAGATGAGACTGCAGGTCCTCGCTGTCATTGTGCGCCAGTAACATGACGTCACCCAGCACAGCCCACGGACATGGAGATTAAAGCCACAATATCTAAAAGAACGGATGATATTTGGCTGAGAGAATTGATGAGGGTTGGTACAGAGTGGCCTCTGCAACTAGCAAGAAGGTTGGTATCTGTGCACATTACTGATTTATTTGTGGAAAAGGTAATTTCAAGGGCAGTAAACTGGTCACTATGGGAACATTCACGTATCTCTCGTTTTGCTCTTAGCGGTTGGTAGTGGAAGGGACAAAAGGCTTACAGCATTGCGTATAACTGGAAGGGATCTCCAGGATTATAACAGTACAGTTAAAAATAAAAAAGGGGAAAAAAACATGAAATGGTCCTGTCTAAACAATGCAAAGTGCTCTGTAGGGTGTATAAAGCTTCTCCTTATGGAAAGTGACCTGCCAGTGTAAGGAGACTTATAGGCTATACAACAGTCCTGGGAATTAAAAGAAGCAAATGGCCTCTCCAGAGAGGAAGAGGGTGTGTTTTTTTTTTTTTATTATTTATTATTATTTTTCCATATAGGATTGCTACCTAGCATTTCTACTCTCTTCCTCTTTGAAGAGGCTATTTGCATATTTAAATTCAAAGAGGAGCTTTGCATGGCCTATAAGTCTCCCAACAATGACTTTGAGCTCTCCACAAGGAGAGATTTTACCCTACAAAGCATTTTGCATATCTATAGGAGTAGACAACCATTTGATGATAATTTTTTTTTCCTTTTTATTTTCATTTTTAACCATCCTATTATAATCCTGGAGAACACTTCTAGCCAAGTGCAATGCTGTAGCCTTTTTCCTTTTCACTAACAACCACTAAGAATACAATGTTAGATGCGTGAATAAATTCCTGCACTGCAAATGCGCAAGAGCATCAATGCAGAGAAAAATGGCGCTACCTCTCTTCAAACCTTCGAATTAAGGGAGGTCCTAGAGGTTGGACCCTCACAAATAACGGCATATATTTGTTTCTTTCAGAGTCAGAGGCTGCTGGAAAATCTAAAAGACGTAGCTTCCATCCGAACTTCGGTACAGTATGCTGTATTGTGTGATCTGTGCTGCTTATATGCTGGTGACTGTCCTGGGTTTCCATATCTTCTGAAGAAGGCTAATGAGGCTAATTGAGCCATATACCATAAAGTATATGCAGCCCATCATTTCCCCCTGATGAAGCTAACGTGAAACGCGCGTTGGGGTACAGGACCGTGTGGTTCAGTACAATGGCACATGGTCTGTATTGATTTACATTATAGTAATTCTCTGTTGCCTCTAAGAAATGGCTACCTATTGTGTTTTAAGGAGTATTTGTGTACTTATGGTAAGCCTGACTACTATGGCAACACTGTAAATATCTTTACTGTGGCACTGATCTATTTTAGAGATACTGTATGTGACATTTATTCACTTGCAACTGGTTCTATATGTAAAAATTTGTATACAGATTTGTTTACATGTGACCTCAATTTGTATATTTCTGCACTTATATGTGCCATTTGCACTATTTAGTGTAATACCTGTGGCAACTATTTATTATCATATAACCACACTGTCCATTTAGTTTTTAACTAGGGTTTTTAGGGGCTGTTTTATAGGGTTCTATCTGTTTTTTTGTGTGTGGCAATAAAGATTTATAAACGTTCTGAGATAATTGTGAATTATAGTTTATACTTCTCTACTTTTATAATTGTGGTAGTTTTCTAAATATGATACATTATCTGATACCTCCATCACTTATAAATATTGATTTAAACTAAAATGGGTCTATATATCCTAATTTTTGTACATCATTTCTTTGTAGTGTGGAGAAACCACTTCTGTAAAATCTATTGATTGATAGAGTTGTCCCCTGTTCCCATTAATGTTAATTATAATACTTAAAATATATATTGTGATAATTCTTTTCCTTTTTTTTTTTTTATTTTAGGTTGAACATGATGGAAATTCACCGGTAGTTGTGTTCAAATTCTCTTATGAAGGCTCGGGATCAGGTTTGTAACCTATTGTTAATGGTACTATAAACTTTCCATGATTAAAGAGAAGCTAGCAGATTGGACATGCAGTATGTTATTGAGCAGATTGTGGGATAAGATTCTGTATAACTTGTAGATTATTCATTAAAATCCCTAAATCTGTGCTTAGGAGTCCAGTAGGCGGTCCTAATCAGTGATTTACCACTCTATGTATGCACTGTTATACAGGGAAGGCTGTAATCCACTGATTAGGACCGCCTACTGGACTCCTAAGTATAGCGTGAACTTTGGATTTCAATGAAGTTACACGTTAGATTGAATCTGTTCGGCTTCCCCAGTTCTATAGTTTGAACAATGTTTCCAAGCTGACAGGTTCACTTTGTTTCTTTATTCTGTAGGCTTGGGAAGCTCAAAAATAATAAAATTAGCTTCACTCGCCCACCGCTGCTCCAGGGCTATCTGTCCATCGCTGTTGATCTTTGTTGACAGGCTGCAGCGGTGACATCGTGACTACAATGCACATTGATGCAGCCAATTACTGAACTTGGCGGTCATGTTGATATAAACAGAATGAAAGCTCTGAAGTCAGTGATTGGGTACAGCAGTCACATGTGGTGTCGTCGTGACCACTGCAGCCTGTCAACAAAGACTGGAAACCGCGGCGGAGAGCAATCACTTGACCAGCCATGAGTGAGGAACTCTGATTTTATTATTTTAACATCCCTAAGCCTATAGAATAAAGAAACAGAGGGGCAAAAAACCTTTTTAATACATATGTTTCATTACATTTGAAGACATTGATACAACATTGTTACATGTTCTACTTTGGAAACAATAAATAATATATAGATTTTTTTTTTGCCAATTCTATTTATTTTTATGTAGTCATAGTCCCTGGTGCTGGTTGTAACCATGAAATATTTTTTGCCTTGTAGGTTCCACAATAAACTTGAACACTATTGAAAGGGAGACTGACGCCATGAATCAATGGGTAAGATGGCAGGGAAGGGCCCCATCCATGTGCTCTATATTGCTTGTTTTCTGGGTGTGAGACTCAGGATTTCTATGGTTTTCTGCAGCTAGGAGAACAACTGGCTGCTCTTATTCCATCCTGTGGCGTGGACATAGTGGAGCTGGAAGATGAAGGCACGTGTGTACGCTTCAACCCATTGATGACATCTGCAGGTAGGCGGATGAGACCATTTTCAATGTATTTTATTTTAAGCAGGTTTATACTAGACATCAGTCCTTTTAAGGACTGTTTTGTTTTTCTTTACCTCTGTACTGTACGTTGCCTAGTGTGAATATAACACTGAGTAAATTCTGCACAGGGACCAGGGGATATTATCCAGTTAAAGCCATTAACCTCTGCATTTGTTTTCTTTTTACATGCAGTGTGAAATATTTTCAAATTTGGATGTTCAAATTATTTTTGAATCTTTTTTTCGTCATACATGGAGCTTCATATTTCTGTCATTGTCAGACTTTCTTTTTTTATTTTTTTGGCGATATTGGTAGGAAAATAATGCAATAATATAATGACTGATGACAAAAACTGACACATTGTCCAAACACTGATGGAAATCTGACCCAACACACTAACAATAATCGAGTCAGTTTTTTTTACGTACAAGAAAAATCACTGATGTGTGAATAAGCCCTTATTGACATTGCAGAAGAGGGAGCAGGGATCGTGCATTTGCCCCCTATAGACAGTGCAGGAGAGGGGGCAGGGATCGTGCATTCACCCCCTATAGACCGTGCAGGAGAGGGGGCAGAGATCGTGCATTTGCCCCCTATAGACAGTGCAGGAGAGGGGGCAGAGATCGTGCATTTGCCCCCTATAGACAGTGCAGGAGAGGGGGCAGAGATCGTGCATTTGCCCCCTATAGACAGTGCAGGAGAGGGGGCAGAGATCGTGCATTTGCCCCTTATAGACAGTGCTGGAGAGGGGGCAGGGATCGTGCATGCGCCTTCTGTAAAGAGTGCAGGAGAGGGGGCTGGGATCGTGTATTTGCCCCCTATAGACAGTGCAGGATAGGGGGCTGGGATCGTGCATTTGCCCCCTATAGACAGTGCAGGAGAGGGGGCTGGGATCGTGCATTTGCCCCCTATAGACAGTGCTGGAGAGGGGGCAGGGATCGTGCATACACCTTCTGTAAAGAGTGCAGGAGAGGGGGCAGGGATCGTGCATTTGCCCCCTATAGACGGTGCAGGAGAGGGGGCAGGGATCGTGCATTTGCCCCCTATAGACGGTGCAGGAGAGGGGGCAGGGATCGTGCATTTGCCCCCTATAGACAGTGCTGGAGAGAGGGCAGGGATCATGCATGCGCCTTCTGTAAAGAGTGCAGGAGAGGGGGCAGGGATCGTGCATTTGCCCCCTATAGACGGTGCAGGAGAGGGGGCAGGGATCGTGCATTTGCCCCCTATAGACGGTGCAGGAGAGGGGGCAGGGATCGTGCATTTGCCCCCTATAGACGGTGCAGGAGAGGGGGCAGGGATCGTGCATTTGCCCCCTATAGACGGTGCAGGAGAGGGGGCAGGGATCGTGCATTTGCCCCCTATAGACGGTGCAGGAGAGGGGGCAGGGATCGTGCATTTGCCCCCTATAGACGGTGCAGGAGAGGGGGCAGGGATCGTGCATTTGCCCCCTATAGACGGTGCAGGAGAGGGGGCAGGGATCGTGCATTTGCCCCCTATAGACAGTGCTGGAGAGAGGGCAGGGATCATGCGTGCTCCTTCTGTAAAGAGTGCAGGAGAGGGGGCAGGGATCGTTCATACGCCCCTTATATACCGGCCAGGAGAGGGGGCAGGGATCGTGCATGCGCAATCTCAGAACTTAAGCAATGCCCATATACAAATATCAGCAGTGACAGTACATATTCTGGGCAGAACCAACAAGGCAGAAAACGAGGTTGGTGGTGCACTGGAGAGACGTCGCAGCCCACGTGTCCAGCACACAGAGGAGACTGGCAGAATTTTTAATGTACGTACACTAAAAATCGCTTTTTAAATGCAGAGGAAAAGCTTAGGGATCTAGAAAAAAAATGTCCGGCTCTGAATAGTTTGACCTTCTCAGGATGTTGTTCAAACATTTCCACATAAGTGTTCCGGCAGATTAACAAACCACGGGTCACCATGACTTAGAGACGTCAGAACATGAACAATACTGGTATGATATAGATCTACGGCAACACAGGTGCAGATCTCTGTGACATGGCCAGTAATGTCCGTGCCTACGTATAATAGGGCAGTGGTATATTGTGTGGTTTACTGGTAAATTCTGACATTATATATGTGTAATAGTTCTAGGTACAAGAACAGACGATGTCGATCAGCTGGTGGAGTGTATAAAGGTGAAGATCCCCATTATTCACTACACGCTCCAGCTGAAAGAAGAGTTCAGACTAGAGGTGGAAAGAATCGCTGGACTGTCCTACGTGGTGGACTACAGCTGGGCTGGTCTTGGTGTACTAAGGTATTGGACCAGGTGGACAACTACATTTATGACTTTTCCCCCACAAGTGCATTTATTACCTATCCTCCGACCATGAAATCCATCAACCACCGCTAACCTATTTCTGAGCAGCTACCATCAGCAAGGAGATGATTTACCAATTGAGCATGATACAGCTGAGAACAGATTGGAGCTGTATCCCTTGTATCATAGTAGTTCAGCTGGGCCGGAGCCGGTTTTGTCTTTTGTTTAATCATAATGTTCATTTCTTTTTTTTTTTTTTTTTTTTCCAATTCCAAGGTATGAACATATAAGTGAGGAACTGGACGTCAGCAAGCGAGAAGCAGAACTGGAGAAGATTAATGTGTTGCTGCTGAAGAAGCTAAATGAATTGGAGTCTGATCTCTCATTCTCTTCCGGTATTGATTATATGTCATTGTTCAGAAACCAGTGTGTTTGCCTTCCCAAAATAGCATGCCATTAATTTTCTTCTTTGTTAACCCATATTTTTTCAGCTCTGCCTTGTAAGCACTTAAATACAGCCATACGTCATTAAAAGATTTCCCGTCTATACAAATGTTCAAGGGGTTCCCAAATTTTATATATAAAGTTAGAATATGGTCGACAAAAAAAACAATAATCACCTGTTCAATGACTTCTCCAGCCACCCCGCCGTCCGGTCCTCTTCTATCCACTATCGCGTGCTGTACTCTGGCCAATTCATTATAGGCCAGGACTTATAGACGCATGCCGGCCTCGGCAGTCACTGCCTGTTTTAAGGTTGTGAATGCAAGACGTGCACAGTGACCTTATGTTGTGTAATGATCTCCAAGGCCTGGAGACGGACGGAAGTCCTGGCCTATAGTAAAGAGACCAGAGATGCGTTGCTTGACAGCAGAAAGAAGAGGACTGGATGGTGGGCAGCGGGGTGGCCTAGGGAGTAGCGAGCAATTGGGTATTATTTTTTTTTCGGAACTATAAGTTGTACATGAGCAGAATATCCTTAACTTTAGGACTGCCTACTAGTGATGAGCGAGCATGCTCGGTGCTCGCTCGAGCATCTCACTGCTCGGTGCTCGCCGAGTATTTCCGGGGTTGCTCGGCGGGAGCTCGGGTCCCCTCCCTGCATGTTTGGCGCTCTTTAGAGCACCATTCAACATTCAGGGATTGTCTGCCACTCACTGTAATGCCATAGCCATGTTGGTTGTGGCATTACAGTGATTGGCTGGCCGCACAATGTCATCAGGTTTATATCAGACCTGGCGCCGCCATCCTCGTCACAGTCACTCCGGAATCAGACCGTGTAGGGAGAGCTGCTGCTGAGCTAGGGAGAGATTTGCTTGTTTCTAGTTAGTGTAGGTATACCAGACTATATTAGCGACACATATCCATCTATCCATCTCAACTAACAGTCCTTCTGAGGACTAATCCATCTGCAGAGATATCAGGCAGGCTGTGTATATAGGCAGGCAGTGTACGTGGCAGACTGCAGTGCATATAGCAAGAGGGTCCATTCCAGTTCTGTCTGCTGCTTTTACAGATATTTCTAGAAATAGCCCCAGGTATCAGGGGCCAGGAATATTTTTTTTTATCTTAATCTTGATTATTTGCTTAAAAAGCAATCCAGAGAACACAGTTTTTCTGCGCCATTTGCTTGTTGGCACTGCAGAATACAGCCAGGTCCTTTCCATATCACAGCGCTAAAAATCCAGCTATTTAAAACTGTGGTTTGTCCGTCACACGGATCACATATAAGTTCGCTCCAAATTCAGCCATTTGTAGTGAGCGTGGAAGATATTGTCCTCCATTTAAAATGAGCAAGGCACATGGCAAGGGACGGGGAACTGGACGTGATGGTGCATACCGAGGCCTAGTCTGTGGGCAAGCTGAAATTGTGCCACAACAAACACCCACATCTTCTCGCTCGACCTTCCTGTCCCAATTAATAGGGGACCGCAGAACACCACTGTTGAACACACAGCAGTGTGAAAAGGTTATTGGTTGGATAGCAGATAATGCTTCCAGTCACTTAGCCACCACCACCAACTTTTCTTCCACACGGTCAAGTCTCAGTGGCTGTGAGTCTGGACCCGCATATTCCTCACCCTGATCCTCCTTCCTCCCACCATGTCGAGTGCCCTGAGACAACTGATCCCACACTTGGACACTCCGAAGAGCTGTTCACTTTTCCATTTATAGATTCGGGCCGCTCGGCCGGTCCACTTGAAGCGGGGCAAGAGGAGATCGCATGTAGCGATGCCCAAATATTTGAGCGGCCACGGTCATACGAAGGCGATGGTGGGAAAGTGTCACAAGAGGTTGACAATGATGAGACACAATTGCCAGAAAGTCAGGAGGAGGACCAGTGTGCGGAAGTGGAAGACGATGTAGTGGATGATATAGTAACTGACCCAACCTGGCAGGAGGACATGCGGAGCGAGGACAGCAGCACACAGCGGGAGGGAGGCAGAACACCCCAACAGGCAGGAAGAAGCAGTGTGGTGGCCATAGACAGAAGGCAGGCAACCGTTCCTCGTAATACCAACACGAAGGAAGTTGCCAGTACAACTGTTAGGTGTTCCCGAGTCTGGTTGTTTTTAAAAGACTCTGCCGATAACCCAAAAAGGCCATTTGCACCACCTGCCAGGCCAGCATCAGCAGGGGTGGCAAAACTACCAGCCTGACCACCACCAGCATGATCATGTACAAGGCAGCAAAGCACCTGACTTTGTGGGCCGAACCCCAGGGTCCAGGAACAGTGTCTACGGGTGACACCTCTGCTTGTTCGTCTGTTGTGCTTTGAAGCCAATCCCCTGTCCATAGTGCACATCCTCCTCCTCAGCCTCCTCCTCCTCTTCAGCCTCCATCTCCGAAATGACCACATCAATCACGAGCTGGAAGCACTGCAGCACTGCCTTAGCCAAGTGGCAACAGGCTGTGCTGAAGCTAATATGCTTAGGTGACAAACTGCACAATGCTGAAGAGTTGTGGACAGGTCTGAAAGAGCAGGCAGATCTGTGGCTGACACCGCTGAACCTTCAGCCAGGCATGGTCATGTGTGACAATGGCCAGAACCTGGTGGCGGCTCTGAGGCGAGGCGAGCTCACACATGTACCATGCCTGGCCCATGTGCTTAACTTCTTGGTCCAGCGGTTTCTCAAAACCTACCCGGAGCTGCCGGATCTGCTTGTTAAAGTACGCCGCCTGTGTGCCCATTTTATAAAGTCAGTTACAGCTTCCGCCGCCCTTTCCGTTCTTCAGCAGCGTTTGCAGCTTACAGCTCACCGACTGGTGTATGATGTCCCCACGCATTGGAACTCTACGCTGCAGATGTTGGGAATGATTTGTGAGCAGCAGAGGGCAGTTGTTGACTACCAGCATCAACAAGGCCGTCGGTATTCAGTTCAGACTCCACACATAAAACTTCAGGAGTGGACATGGATGTCAGACATCTGTACCATCCTCCAAAACTTTGAGGACTCCACCAAGATGGTGAGCGGCGATGACGCCATAATTAGCGTCACCATCCCACTTCTCTGTCTTCTGAAACTCTCTCTGCTCACAATCAAAGAAGATGCATTGCAGGCGGAGCACGATGAGATGGAGCAAGGAACCATACAGGATGATTGCACACAGCCCAGCCTCATCTCATCCCAATGTGGATTGGGTGACAATGAGGAAGAGGAGGAGGAGGAGGAAGAACAGGAGCTAGTTTCATGGTCTATAGACGGTACTACCTGCACAACTGTCATACCGTCTGTTCAGCTTGGATGGCCTGAGGACAGGGAGGAGGAGGAGGAGTGCATGGTCAGTCGTCCTCTTGGTGAGGACACGGAAATCTTGCCTGTTAGCAGTCAGGCACGCATGGCTGAGTTTGTTACGCTGCCTTTCCCGTGACCCTCGCTTTCTCAAAATTTTGGGTGACAGTCATTACTGGTTGGTGACACTTCTAGACCCACGCTACAAGGAGAACTTTATATCTTATTCCTGAGGCGGACAGGTCTACAAAAATGTGTCTGTACCAGAAGGCCCTTGTTGCGGAACTATTAAAAAAATTCCAATCTGAAAACGCTGGCGGCAGAGGGCACACTTTGTTGGACAACCAAGGAGTACAGGCGAGAGAGACACAACTTCAATCCAGCAGAGGCAGGGGAACACTGTCAAAGTTCTGGGAGAGTTTTCTCAGACCCTCCCATCGCACAGGCCCTGAGGCGCGGGGTACTCTCACAAGGAGTGCAAAGTTTGGGAAGATGCTGAGGGAGTACCTTGCCGACCATACCAACGTCCTCCGTGCCTTATAATTATTGGGTATCAAAATTGGACACGTGGAATGAACTGGTTCTCTACGCCTTGGAGGTCCTGGCCTGCCCTGCCGCCAGCATTTTATCAGAGCGGGTTTTTAGTGCCGCTGGTGGAATTATAACTGATAAGCGCATCCGCCTGTCAGCTGAAAATGCTGACCGGCTGACTCTTATAAAAATGAACAAGGGCTGGATTGGGCCAGACTTCTCAACACCACCGAATGATAGCAGCGTAACATAAACTCAAATCCAGTGTCTTTTCTTGGGAGGTGTATTCCCATTCATCTTTTTCACACCCACACATGGGTATACGCTTCCTGATTTTGGCTATTTGCTCTTGTCTTCCTCCTTCTCCTCATCCTCCACCACCATATCACCAGGGTGACCGTGGTCCATGATGCAGCACCCACATAATTTTTTTAAAGGGTGTTTATGATGCCCGTAAAAAAAAGTTTTTTATACAGTATGTTCATGTATACCCCCCAGGGGTAAATGTTTGTCAGCCCATACACTTAGTGCATGGGCATTACAAGTATAGGAGACCTGCTCCTTTCTAATGGGAACATTTTTTCATGAGACCCTCTACATCTCTTCCAAGGGGCATTGGAGTACCTCACAATTTTTGGCTTCCCTTGCATTCACTGCATAGACAAACAGTATGGGAGACCCACTTCCTAATAATGGGAACATTGTTTTCAGGAGGCCCTCTAAGTCTCTTCAAAGGGGTATTGAAGTGTGTCCAAATTTTCCATGGGGTATTGGGGTGCGTCCAAATTTTCGGCAGACCTGCCACTCACTGCATAGGCAATAACAGTATAGGAGACCCACTCTTTAGTAATGTGAACAACAAAGCATAACCGGCTGATGGCTCTCTAAGAATAGCGAGGGCCAACTGCTGGCCCTTTAAGAATAATAAAGGCCGCCTGATGGCCCAATAAAAATAGTCTTTGTGACTTTCAGAGTCCCTCCTTCATAAATGAAGCAGGATGTGTCTGATCATGTGTCACACACCACATGGCCAGATAAGGTTGTAAAATGTTAAAATGACATTTCCTGGTGAATGTATTTGTCACGGTTGAAAGCAATGCAAAAGTGCAAAAACGCTACGTGTGAACATAACCAAAAACAAAAATACTCCTCCACACCTTGGGCTATTTATTTTGCCTTATATACAAGTCATTACCCTGGAAATTATGTTCCTTAACATATTTCCCAGGAAAATCCATTTTGGTTTCAATTTTGTATGTTTTATTGTGAGTCCGTAAAAGTGGCGTAATACTCTGACAACATTGTTGACAGCAGTGACCTGGGGGTCAGAAATGCTTCCAGGGGTCTTCCCCATGCTGTTCTCATGTCATTTCCCATCGTTGTGGGCAATTTTTAGGCCCTCTGCAGACTGCTCGGGGGAGCCGCCTGAAAAATGGTCGAATTTCCCATAGACTTACATTGGGCTCGTTGCTCGGGTCGAGCACCTGAGCATTTTAGTGCTCGCCCATCACTACTGCCTCCATGTCAAGGTCCCAAAAATAAATAAATTTTATATATATACAGACAGACAGACAGACAGACAGACAGACAGACAGACAGACAGACAGACAGACAGACAGTCAGTCAGTCATGGCCAAAAGTTTTGAGAATGACACCAAAATTATATTTTCACATGATCTGCTGGCCTCTGGTTTTTATTAGTGTTTGTCTGATGTTTATATCACATACATACATATAATTGCAATCATATTATGAGTACCAATAGGTTATATTGACAGTTAGAATGAGTTAATGAAGCAAGTCAATATTTGCAGTGTTGCCCTTTCTTCTTCAAGACCTCTGTAATTCTCCCTGGCATGCTCTCAATCAACTTTTGGACCAAATCCTGACTGATAGCAGTCCATTCTTGCATAATCAATGCTTGCATTTTGCCAGAATTTGTTGGTTTTTGTTTGTCCACCCGTCTCTTGATGATTGACCACAAGTTCTCAATGGGATTAAGATCTGGGGAGTTTCCAGGCCATGGACCCAAAATCTCTATGTTTTGTTCCATGAGCCATTTAGTTATCACCTTTGCTTTATGGCAAGGTGCTCCATCATGCTGGAAAAGGCATTGTTGGGCGCCAAACTGCTCTTGGACGGTTGGGAGAAATTGCTCTTGGAGGACATTCTGGTACCATTCTTTATTCATGGCTGTGTTTTTAGGCAAGACTGTGAGTGAGCCGATTCCCTTGGCTGAGAAGCAACCCCACACATGAATGGTTTCAGGATGCTTTACAGTTGGCATGAGACAAGACTGGTGGTAGCGCTCACCTCTTCTTCTCCGAATAAGCTGTTTTCTAGATGTCCCAAACAATCGAAAAGGGGATTCATCAGAGAAAATGACTTTGCCCCAGTCCTCAGCAGTCCACTCCCTGTACCTTTTGCAGAATATCAGTCGGTCCCTGATGTTTTTTCTGGAGAGAAGTGGCTTCTTTGCTGCCCTCCTTGAAACCAGCCCTTGCTCAAAGAGTCTCCGCCTCACAGTGAGTGCAGAAGCACTCACACCAGCCTGCTGCCATTCCTGAGCAAGCTCCGCACTGCTGGTAGTCCGATCCCGCAGCTGAAACAGTTTTAAGATACGGTCCTAGCGCTTGCTGGTCTTTCTTGGGCGCCCTGGAGCCTTTTTGACAACAATGGAAGCTCTCTCCTTGAAGTTCTTGATGATGCGATAGATTGTTGACTGAGGTGCAATCTTTGTAGCTGCGATACTCTTCCCTGTTAGGCCATTTTTGTGCAGTGCAATGATGGCTGCACGTGTTTCTTTAGAGATAACCATGGTTAACTGAAGAGAAACAATGATACCAAGAACCAGCCTCCTTTTAAAGTGCCCAGTGATGTCATTCTTACTTAATCATGACTGATTGATCGCCAGCCCTGTCCTCATCAACACCCACACCTGTGTTAATGGATCAATCACTAAAACGATGTTAGCTGCTCCTTTTAAGGCAGGACTGCAATGATGTTGAAATGTGTTTTGGGGGTTAAAGTTCATTTTCTGGGCAAATATTGACTTTGCAAGTACAGTAATTGCTGTTAAGCTGATCACTCTTTGACATTCAGGAGTATATGCAAATTGCCATTACAAAAAATGAAGCAGTAAACTTTGGAAAAATTACTATTTGTCTCATTCTCAATACTTTTGGCCATGACTGTACATACATACATACATACATACATACATACATACATGAATTGGCCAATTTATCTGCTAAGAACCTCTGTTTGTTTTTTTTTAAGTAAAGTTCATTGAGTAATAACACAGTTTAAATCAAATGTTTTTATTGTCTTTATGTATTTTGGCCATAATGGAGTGCTGCTGCGCTCTCTTTTTATATATCCTATTCAGTTTCTGCAGCTTGCTCCTGTTCACATTTAGGATGTGCTGGTCAGTTCTTTTTACATATTACTATAGGAGGTGGTAACTGCCTCCTGTTTGACCTTGCACTTCCCCCATTTAACCAGCAGGTGATGTATAGTCTATTCTACCAGCCCATTTAAATTGTAGGTGTTTCAGCCCAGAAGTGACATGTTCTGTCCAGAGTTATAGGCTTGTAGCCCAAGACAGGCATGTAGGCAGAGTAGTACCCATCAGATGGGAGGTCACCTTGCAGCGGTTGATGGGCACACGTTTTGGCCAATTTATGCGCTAAGAACCTCCGTTTTTGTAAGTAAAGTTCATTGAGTAATAACACAGTTTAAATCAAACGTTTTTATTGTCTTTATGCATTTTGGCCATAATGGAGTGCTGCTGCTTCCCTATCTATCTATCTATCTATCTATCTATCTATCTATCTATCTATCTATCTATCTATCTAATGCATACATACACACACAGCTCTGGCAAAAAATTAGGAGACCACTGCACAGTTTTCTAAAAATCCTCATCTCTACATGTCTGACTTCCATTCCAGTGTCAGTTGAATTCCAACCAAAGTCCACCTCATTCTACTTAATGTGCTTCTGATTAGGTGATCACCTGAACCAAATCTTATGGAATGAGGGAAAGTATAAAAAACACTGCTGTGGTCTTCACAATCCTCTTGCAATAGGACAAGCTGGATGGCAAAACAAGTGCTAGGAATAGCCCAAAAGTAATTTGAATAAAAAAATAACTTTTAACCATGCCAAAGGAGCTGAAAAGAAAAGTCTTGAGTGAGGAAAAGGGCTCAATTCTGGCTTTATTAGCAGAGGGATACAGTGAGCGTCATGTTGCCTCCATCCTTAAAATTTACCATTACAACAAGGTCAAGCAGCAGACATTGGTGAGAGCAAAGCTACAGACCGGCAGAGGGCAAAAGTGACTTTCCACTGACCGGGATGACCGTCATCTTATTCTAATGTCACTCAGCAACCGCAGGATGACATCAAATGACCTACAAAAGGAATGGCAAATGGCAGCTGGGGTGAAGTGCACGGCAAGAACAGTTCGTAACTGGCTCCTAGAGGCAGGCCTCAAGTCATGTAAAGCTAGAAAAAAGCCTTTCATCAATGTGAAGCAAAGGAGAGCCCGGCTGAAGTTTGCCAAAGACCATAAGGATTGTACCATAAAGGACTGGAGTAAGGTAATCTTCTCTGATGAGTCTAATTTTCAGCTTTGCCCAACACCTGGTCGTCTAATGGTTAGACAGAGATCTGGAGAGGCATACAAGCCACAGTGTCTTGCACCCACTGTGAAATTTGGTGGAGGATCGGTGATGATCTGGGGATGCTTCAGCAAGGCTGGAATTGGGCAGTTTTATCTTTACGAAGGACGTATGAATCAAGCCGCATACAAGGATATCCTTGAAAAACACTTGCTTCCTTCTGCTCAGGCAATGTTCCCCAACTCTGAGGACTGTTTTTTCCAGCAGGACAATGCCCCATGCCACACAGCTAGGTCAATCAATGTGTGGATGAAGGAGCACCACATCAAGACCCTGTCATGGCCAGCCCAATCTCCAGACCTGAACCCCATTGAAAACCTCTGGAATGTAATCAAGAGGAAGATGGATAGTCACAAGCCATCAAACAAAGAACTACTTACATTTTTGTGCCAGGAGTGGCATAAGGTCACCCAAAAGCAGTGTGAAAGACTGGTGGAAAGCAGCCAAGAAGCATGAAAGCTGTGATTAAAAATCATGGTTATTCCACCAAATATTGATTTCTGAACTCTTCCTGAGTTAAAACATGAGTATTGTTGTTTCTAAATGAATAAGCGCTTGATTTCTTTGCATTATTTGAGGTCTGAAAGCACTGTTTCTTTTTTATTATTTTGACGATTTCTCATTTGCTGCAAATAAATACAAACTTTTTAGCTTTGAATTTCGGAGACATGTTGTCAGTAGTTTACAGAATAAAACAACAATGTACATTTTACTCAAAATATACCTATAAAGAGAAAAATCAGAGAAAATGAAAATTTTGCAGTGGTCTTAATTTTTGCCAGAGAACCATTTTTTTTATACATTTAAATTACAAAAATATTTATTTACAAGATGTCTTCAGCATTAACAGTATGTTGTATCATGGCACAAGCCCTTTAATATGTTTGTGCCGTTTTGTGACTGAATCATTAAAAATACCGAAAATATGATGGATCCCTTTTGGCTGTCATGGCTCCACTATGGACAGAAGCCATGACACTCGTGAGAACAGAGTCTTATTGATTTAAGTCCTGCCAAGTGTCTGTAGCATTTTTCTGCCCTCATTTGCAGTTCTGCTTTGAGCTGGAGTAGTCTAGTTGCTAATATCCTTGACTGTTGGACAGCCAGATTGGTGTTGTGCTGAAAACTAAACCACATTTTTAATATAAGTATTCAGTTGTTTGAAAGGATGCCTATACAGTTATAATTGAAGATAAGGCTGTTGTCCATTAACCAGATATACTGGCTAACCCCAGGATAGGTGATAAATGTTTGATCGCTAGAGATCTGACCAAAGGGATCCCCACTGATATTGAAAACAACGGTCCCAAAGTCTCCTGTGTGAATGGAGTGGTAGTGAGCCTGTGCGACCACTGCTCTATTCACTGTCTATAGGACTAGTGGTCACACATGCTCCTACCACTCCATTCAAAACTGAAACTTTGGGCTCCATGTTCTCAGCATTGGTGGAGATCTCTGCAGCCAGACCCCTAATGTCCATACATTTATCAAATAATTTTTAGGTAAGTGAAAAATTTATTTTATAGCTGCCTTTTATGTTAATAGCTGAAAGTATGTATCTTAAAGGGTTAATCCCATCTTCTATATTCAGGAGAGGAGTGCATCACTCACTAGCCTCCTAGACTTCTTTATTGTTGGGGAACAGGTGCTACTCATCGTTTGACAGTTCACGTCATAAGCGCAGCACAGCTAGCACAAACTGTGCTGTCCCAATGATACTATATGCGGCAGTTTCACTCTGCATTATTGGAGTCAGGAGCAAGCCTCACTGCAGTGCCTTCCAAGCTTAATATGAAAGAGCTTGCAAGCACTGCTCATAGTCTGCCACCACTGCTATAGACCGGTGGTCGGTCTCTTTGGCAACGTTTAGTATATAATAAAATAAAGCAAAGATATTAAGAGAACGGCCAAAAAAATAATAATGCCTAAACGGCAAGGTTCTTTCTTTTTTTCAAGCACTTTGCAACTTTACTCCTTTTAGAAAATGAGAATAAGAGGATTTTGGGTACTTAATGTAAAAGCTCTTTCTCAGCGTCTTCATTGGAGGACACAAGAGACCATGGGTGTATGCTGCTGCCACTATAAAAAAGTTAGCTCCTCCTCAGCAAGGTACACCCCCCTGCTGACACAAGTGCTAAACGGTTAGGCTATGTACACACATCTTGGTTTTTTGATGTGCTTTTTTATGCAGATTTACAGCTGCATTTTAAAGTTACCAGAAAAGTCTTATGAGATTCCAGAATCTCATGCACACATCTTGGGTTTTTTTGATCAGGATTTTGTGCTTTGCATGTTTTTTTTGCAAAATAGATAATGTCCCTTCTTTCAGCGTTTTTTCACCCATTGGAAGTAATGGGTGGTTAAAAAAACGCACCAAAAAGCAGGTGTCAGGTTTTTCAGCGTTTTTTGTACCAATACCAGAATGAGGTTTTTTTTTTCGTTGAACTTCATGTACATGCATAAAGAGACAAAAGGACAGTGAAAAAAACACAGCAAAAACGCACCAAAAAACAAGCAAAAAAGCAAGAAAAATCCTGAACAAACCTCCTGGCAAGAGATCAGATTTTGCTGAAAAAAAAAAAAAACGCAGCAAAAACGCAATGTGTGAACATAGCCTTAATGAAAAAGCAGTAGGAGAAACTAATAACTTGAACATGGGCAAAAAAGGAGGGTACTGTGTCCCCCAATGAAGGCTCCAAGAAAGAGATTTCATGGTAAGTACTCAAAATCCTATTTTCTCTATCGTTTCATTGGGGGAGACCGTGGGACGTCCTAAAGCAGTTCCAATGGTGGGAAAAAGGAGATGGAAACACGCCCAGACAGGTTTATGCCCGGTTGACTGCCGCTAGCAGAACTTTGAGAAGGTATGCATGGAAGACCAGGTGGTCGCCTTGCATATCTGCGTCGCAGAGGCTTGATGGCGAACGGCCCAGGAATGAGCCTTGACCCCGGGCGGGGGCTGTCTGTCTTGAGCCCAATAGGCTTCCAGGATGGCAGAGTGGACCCATTGACGATCGTGGTATTGGAAGCCGGAAGACCTCTGCGATGACCTTCGGGAATCACAAACGAGTCCGAGCGTTTGAAAGATGCTGTTCTGGAAAGATAGAGACACAGATCCTTGACAAGATCCAATTTGTGAACAGAATTCTCCCGAGGATGGAGATGGACAGAAGAATGGGGGAAAGATGTCCTTGTTAAGATGGAAGGGATAAACTACCTATGGGAGAAAAAGTGGTGCTGCGCCCAGTTTCTGTCCTGATGGAGGATGAGGATGGGTGAACCACAGGATAGAGCCGCCAGCTCTGAAACGCGTCTGATGGAGGTGATAGCCACCAGGAAGGTGACCTTCCAGGACAGCAAGGAGAGCGAAACATCCAAAATGGGCTCGAAGGGGGAATCTTGAAGAGCGGTCAGGACCAGATTGAGGTCCACGGGTCTAAGGGAGGGCGATAGGGGGAATGGAATGAGCGACTCCCTGTAAGAAAATCCTGACCTGAGAGCGTGAAGCTAGGTTCCTCTGAAACAGGATTGAAAGGGCAGAGACCTCACCCTTAAGGCAGCTGAGAGACAGGCCAGACTCAGTCTGACTGAAGAAAGGACAAGATGGACGGGAGAGACAGACATGGAAGCTGCTGGTTCGATTCGCACCAGCGGAAAAAAAGCTTGCCATGTGCGATGGTAGACGTGGGAGGAAGAGAGCTTCCTCGCTTTGATCATGGTCTGTAAACCTGGGGTCAGAGAAGCCTGTGTCTTTCATGACTGCAGCTTCAACAGCCATGCTGTTAAATTGAGAGACTGTGAATTCTGGTGGAAGAGGGGACCCTGGGAAAGGAGATCTGGATGATCCGGAAGCTTCCATGGAACGTCTGCAATGAGATTGACGACTTCTGCATACCATTGTTTTCTGGGTTCAGTCTGGAGTCACGAGGATGACCAGTATTCCCTCTGCCTTGATTTTCTTGATGAGTCTGGAAATCAGCGGCAGGGG
Source organism: Phyllobates terribilis (assembly GCF_046119375.1). Lineage (NCBI taxonomy): Eukaryota > Metazoa > Chordata > Amphibia > Anura > Dendrobatidae > Phyllobates > Phyllobates terribilis. The sequence continues at coordinate 214,634,976 of NW_027362769.1, read as the reverse complement.
CGGAAAAAGATATTGAAGGTGAAACTGAGATCATGGAAAAACCAGGGCATCAGAGCCAATCGCGATTGAGTCGCAAGATCTGGACACGAAGCATGGAACCTTGTTGTTCATCCTGGACACCATCAGGTCGACGTGAGGCGTGCCCCACCTTTGACAGATTTAGCTGAAAACCAACGGGTTCAGAGACCACTTGCCAGAGGAGAGGCCTTAGCGACTTAGGATGTCGGCTGCCCAGTTGTCCTCTCCTGGAATGTGAACCGCTGATATCGCCGTCACTCTGTGATTGGGCCATGCTAGGATCCGAGAGACTTCTACCATGACTGATCTGTTTCGCATGCTGCCCTGGTGATTGATTGTATGCAATGGCCGTGGTATTGTCAGACTGGATGCACACCATACGGCCCACTAGTAGGTCCTGCCAGTGCTGGAGAGCGAAAAAGATGGCTCGGAGTTCTAGGATGTTGATGAGAAGTGAGGACCGTCGAGTGTTCCAGTGGCCCTGGATCGTGAACTGGAGAAACACTGCTCCCCAGCCCAGAAAACTGGCATCTGTCATCACGATCTACCAGTGCAGTGGGAGAAAGGATCACAGGCGGCGGGCGAGGGGAGATAGGCGCCACCAGGCATGCGACTTCCGTACTTGTGGAGGAAGGATAGGGTGATCCAAGGAGGAGAGTTCTTCTTGTCCCAACGCGATAGAAACACAAGCTGAAGAGGGCGAATGAGAAACTGAGCGAAGGAGACTGCTTTCATAGTGGCAAACATCTTGCCCATTACTCTCCTACGGCTCATAGTGGGCAGGGCAATGGGCAACTGAGAGCGAATCCCGATGACAAGGAGACCTTTTCTTCGGCAGATGGACCCTGACACACGCTGTATCAAAAAGCATGCCTAAGAAAATTAGACTCTGGGCTCGGATTAGAGAGGACTTTGCCGTGTTGATGGGTAAGCCCAGACGAGACAGCATGTCGAGCGTTACTTGGAGACTCACAGCAGTCCCGGTAGGACAAAGCTTTAATCAGAAGATCGTCCAGGTAGGAGAGAACTAGAATTCACCTGTGGCGAAGGAGGGCCATAACAGCCGCCATGACCTTCATGAAGATTCTGGGGGTCGACACTAAACTGAAGGGGAGCGCCGTGAATTGAAAGTTTGAGTCCTGAACTGCAAAGCGGAGGAACCTTTCATGTGCCTCTCAGATTGGGATATGGAGGTAGGCATCTTGAATGTCCACCTAACAGAGCAACTTTGCGGGCTCCATGGAGACAATAACTGAATGGAGGGATTCCATCTTGAAGCGGCGGATTCTTACATGCTTGTTTAGGAATTTGAGGTCCACAATCGGGCGGACAGTCATCCATTTTTGGGACCACAAAAAAAGTTTGAGTAGAAACCTGAAAAGTGATTTTGGCAGGGAACGGTATCTTTTCCTTCCTGTAGCATCTGAGATGATCTGATCTAGCCTGGATCCAAACAGACGTTGACACTGGAAGGGTAGGCTGGTGAGGGATTTTTTTGTATGCCGTGTGCACAATCCAACCCTTGAGCCATAGGACTCTGCGAATGGCCACAATGTTGCTGAAGGCATGCACTGAGCAGCCTACAGCATCCAGAGATGCAGTAAAAAGATATATTCACTCATGGGCAATTTGTTCCGCGAGATCCGCTAGTTGTTTAGGTGGGGCCCCTGAAAGTATGACTTGACAAAGGAGCTTAGCCCAGGTGGAGATTGATTTGGAGATCCAAGTGGAGGAAAAGGCGGGGCAGAGTGATGCTCCTGTGGCCTTGAAGACAGACTTGGCTACGGACTCGACTCGCCTTGTTAAAGGATACTGTGTGCTCCATGGTAGGGGAGTCCTGATCCCTGACGTTGAGGGTCTGATTGATGGCTAGAATCAGACTGTCTATCACATCCCACAGCTTGGAAACTTGATCATAATCAAGGTCCGAGTCAGACTCTGAGTGGATGTTGGACCCCTGAGCTGTATGGGGTCCTGGAGAGGGGGAGGCAGAGGCCATCATGGAGGATGTGGATGGTGAGTGAGATCCAGAGGAGGAGCAGTGAGTCCGATTTCTTGGTTCTGGTGCTCTATCTGCCATGATAGAATGCATAGGAGGGCTGACTGCTGACCTAAGGGCGGTTTCCTCTGACAAGAAGAACAGGCAAAATGAAGTACAATGGGGGAATGGGTTGGAACAGGTCTCCCTAGAGGTAGACATTGCCACTGGAGGGGGTGGGGGTTGCTGAAGAGTGCTAGCCTGTTCACCGCAAGGCAGAGCTTATCTGGTCCTGAGAGGTAGTCCTGTTCCTGTGGATTCCCAGGTCAGCCCGCAGAGGAGACGGTGTGTAACGGACGGCGTCATGCAGGAAGATGGCGCCGAGCAGAGGAGGTGGTGGAGTCCGAGAGATCGCGCTGGGAATGCAGATCCAAGTCGGCTACCCCGAAGAAGGAGCAATCCGATTGTCTGCCGAGTGAGGGCGTGGCCAGGAGAAGACATACAGAGAAAGCCCGTACAATGGTCAGGGAGAAGTAGGTCATAGATTAAACGGATCGACCAGGAAAGGGGGTCAGGGTGTCGGAAGACCGCTGGAAGGCACGCCCTGTCGCAACCTGAAATAAAAAGGCCCTGCGGTAATAAACCCCCCCCCCAAAAAAAAAAAAACTTGATGAGGAAGGTGCCTCAGCGGAAAAGGAGGAAGATGAGCCCTGTCATCAGTATTCCTTCCAGAAGTAGAGGCCCAGAGGAGAACTGTGGGGGGAACCTGTGCAGGGAATTAGTGTTGTGCCCTGGGTAGTTAGACCAGGAGCCCCATATATAATTTTTTTTCTTCCTCTTCTGTTGTCTTTGTGATGGAAAGGGATTTTAGGGAGAGAAGAGAGTACCTGGTCCAGACACTGTCCCGACTTCTTCACAGAGTGGAAAACAGTTTTCAGGAGCTCCATGTGGAAGGGTGGGGTTCACTGCTGTGTCGTTATGGTGGCGGAGCAGGCTGGGTATAGGTGACAAAGGACTGTCCTCTGGCCACCCCGAGACACTCTTGATATGTTAGGAGACTATGGTCCTGTTGCGCAGACACAAGAGGCTATGATGTGGCTCTTTTCCACACTTGTCTCGGTCTCTAGGTGGGAAAACAGGGTGACTGTTAAACCCTGTTGCCCGTAGTCACAAGCTGAGCCTGAAAGGGAACAGATTAATAAAAACACAACTAGGTCCTAAGGTAGAAATGGGTCTGAGCAGACCCTTGTCTCCGTCCTACTGACACTAAGCTAAAACAGACGAGTTTTGTGCCAGTTGGGGGGTGTACCCTGCTGAGGAGGAGCTAACTTTTTTTTGCCTGATGTCTGCCTCCTAGTGGCAGCTGCATACACCCATGGCCTCCTGTGTTCCCCAATGAAGCGATAGAGAAAACCTTTTATCCTCGTATAACCTAATCATTTGTGTGTATAGCTGCAGAGGTGGCTAGTGAGGTCACAAATAGCGCACCATCAGGTGATCTTAATAGCCACTAGGAATTGTAGATCTATTCAGTAACCTAATCTTGTGTGCACATTAGGTTTCTTGTTGTAATTAAAACTTTTGTCTTATTTTGGTTGCAGGTCCTGAGTTTGGAGCTGAGAAAAACTGTATCTATATTGGAATGGCAACAGAAGACTTGGATGTCTCTGAGTTGATAGAAACTATTGCCGTCATGGGCCGAGAGATTGAAGAAAACTCAAAGGTATAATCATTTATACAGTTTATTCTACAGCGTTTCTCCAACCATATAATGTTAGACTTTCCGGAAGATGTAATGACAGCTTACATTCTTATCTTACACCCAGGGCAATAATGTGAAGGCTTAGCCTTGCCTTAAAGGGATATTATAAAGTAATGTATTTCTACACTAAGCAATCGCTTTATAAAGGGAGGGTATTGTGTGCTGGAACCTCCATCATTGTGACAATAAAAGGGCAGCAACATTAAGTGCTGAATTTCCATCATTGATGTTCATCCCCTGGCCACCCTGTGTAGGGAACTGTAACAGTCATCCCATTAATATCTTTTTCATATGTAGAGATTTTTTTTTTCTCAGGATCCTAAAGGAGAACACCTACTGATCATAAAGTGATGACATGTCCACTTGATGAATTGGGAATACCGCTTTAAATACCTATCAGATTCTGATTTTGAGCAACCTGATGCTTTCTTTAGCATTTCCAAAGTTAAAATTAAACTTCTGCATATTCATGCCGCTTTCCATATCTGTAGTTTGCAGGATAATGACAGAGGGGCAATTACAGAAACTTTACAGTGGTGTTTGAAAGTTAATCAACACTTCAGAATTTTTCACATTTCTGCATAAATTTGAGAAAAGCTACATCATATTTTCACACAAGACCTAAAAGTAAATAAAAAAGAATATAAAACAACTTATCAAAATATTAGATTTTAGAATTTTTTAGAAATTATCCAGTCACATTTCTGTGAGTGGTAAAAGTATGTGAACCTTTAGGATTAACAGATAATTTTGAAGGTGAAATTAGTTTTTTTTTTGTTTTTTTTTAAATCACCTGTTTTATTTAAAGAACATGGATCTATCAAAATCTGATTTTCGTAACACTTTTGTGTAAGTGTATCATGGCACGAAAAAAGTGTTAACTAAATACTCTGTTATTTACATGTACTATTACTATATACTGATTTACTTATTATAGGGTATATGCTCCTTTTGTTTTTTGGGAATTTTGTCTGTGAAATGGCCACAGTGTGAATGTGCTCCTACACATTGCATGTATACCAACTTAATGCTCCAGCTAATTTCTTTGGTTTTGCTAGAGTTTGGACAGTCAGATTGTGTACAAATGGAGCAAATTCAAGACCATCATTACCGTTGATTGACGCATCAGTGGTTCACCAACAAAGATCACTCCAAGAGCGAGGTGTATAATAATCTGCGAGGTTACAAAGGAACCCAAGGTAACCTCTAAGGAACTAAAGGCCTCTCTCTCGTTACTTCATTTTAATGTTCATTGGTCCACCATAAGAAGGACACTGAACAGCAATGATAAACATGGCAGCATTGCAAGGAGAAAGCCGCAGCTCTCCAAAAAACATTATTGCTTGTCTGCAGTTTGCGAACTATCAACTGGATGGGAACACAATAAAGCTTTTTATTTTTTATATAAAGTATTCTGTTTGGAGAAGGAGAAAAGCCCTGCACTACAGCATAAAAACTTCATACCATCTGTGAAACACGGTGGTGGTAGTATCATGGTTTGGGCCTGTTTTCCTGCATCTGGGTCAGCTAGATTGCCATCATTGGTGGAGCAATGAATTCTGAATTATACCAGAAAATTCTATAGAAAAATGTCAGGACATCTGTCAGTGAGCTGAATCTCAAGAGAACGTGGATCATGCAGCAAGACAATGACTAAAAACTTACAAGTCGTTATACAAAGGAATGGTTAAAGAAGAATAAAGTTAAAGTTTGGGAATGGCCAAGTCAATGTTCTGACCTCAATCCTATAGAAATGTTGTGGAAGGACCTGAAGCAAGCAGCTCATTGGAGAAAACCCACCCATCCCACAGTTGAAGCGGTTTTGTAGGGAGGAATGGGCTAGAATTCCTCCAAGCTGATGTGCAGGACTAATCAACAATTACTGGAAACGTTTAGATGCAGTTATTGCTGCAAAAGGGGGTCACACCAGATACTGAGAGCAAAGGTTCACATAATTTAGCTATTCAGACATGTGATTTGGACCATTTTCCTCATTTACAAAATGACAGTATAACATTTTTGCTTCCTTTTATTTGGTTCTCTTTATTGACTCCAAGTACTTTGTCTGAAAACTTGATGTAGTTTTAGGTCAAATTTATGAAGAAATATGGAACTTTCAAGCACCACTGTACATCGTAATTGCATCATTTTCACTCTTCCTATTTTGCATCCATTTGTGCAGCTCCTTGAAAATATGACTGAAGTAGTCAGGAAAGGTATTCTGGAAGCTGAAGTCCAACTTCAGAAGGCCAATGAGGAGCGGCTTATGGAGGAGGTAAGATGAAGGCCGTATTGAATGGTCACTGGCCTCCACAGTATATCGGATGTTTCCTCACCATACCTGTGCCAAATGTTTGCTTGTTTGCAGGGAGTTTTACGGCAGATCCCTCTGGTCGGGTCAGTTCTTAATTGGCTTTCTCCTGTTCAAGCAACACCAAAGGGGAGAACATTCAACTTGACTGCAGGTGAGCTAATGGGAATTGCTTCTTTACCAAGCTGACACTTTATAATTTACACTGAATGCTTGGAAGATGTCTAATACTGATGATGATAGGTATAATTGTACACTGCATCTGCGCACTTAGCCAGTAGTATATATTGAGAGCTTTCCCGATGTATACTGTAACATTGCCGAAGCTGACCATTCACAAGATGGAGACCAAAAGTGTGTTTTTTCGGCCTCAGTCTAGCCGGTATACACCGGCATATTGTTAGTTTTAAGGACCACTTCAGGGATTTTTTTATTTGCCACTTCGTTAGGTGTCCTGTGTGTAAGTGTATTGAAACTAGTAAGACACTTACCAATGGCTGTCTTCTCCCGGGTTTCGCACCTCGAGATTGCATCTGTAATCTCCTGGATCACTGTGTGGAGTGGTGGTTTTTCCCTCAATGTAAGGGCTCGCTCATATGAGCTAGAAGTGTCGCTTCTGAGTCAATTGGATCGATGGTAATGACACTCGGCTCAAGCTCTAATCAGAGTTTGAGCCAAGTGTAAGTTTACTGTGATCCGATTTTCTCGTATCAGAGACTAATATCACAGGTGCGGAGAACTTAATTTCTCCATCTTCTCCATTGTCTGGTTCTACATAAATTGGACTGCACTGGAATGACATCCGAGTGCAGTCCGATGTTTTACATGCACCCATAGACTTGTATGGATACACGTGATCCAATTTTTAGGAACCACTTGCAGCATGCTGCAACTTTTTTTTTTTTTTTGCTTTCCTCATGGCCAAAATTGTTGGCACCCATAAAAATGTTCCAGAAAATGAAGTATTTCTCCCAGAAAATTATTGCAATTACACATGTTTTGTTATACACACGTTGCAAACCACCCAGCAGGTTACAAACGCAGTCACTAGGGTTTCGCAATGGACCAAAGTGCTGCTGAAATTGGGAGAAGACTGCGACCAGTGAGTATGTTACTACCTTCATGACACTTACACACACAATCCCTAACAAAGTGAAAATCAATGGAGTGTTCTTTTAATTGTTTAGGAATGTCCAGCAGACTGCATTTTCCCACGCTGAGGGCTATTACAAAGAAATGTATACCACGCTGTATATGTTTTTTTTACAATGGGTCCTTATGATGCACAGATGTTTCAGCATCCATCCTGACTGTGGGCATTGTTGGGGGGTGCATACCTCCTGAGCGTATGCGCCCGACAGTGTCACAAATGCAATATGTACCTAGCATTATAGTCATACCAACCCAACTTGAAATCTCAATTTTATTTTTTTTAGTTCAGTTGCATTGTGATGGGCAGGCACGATGATGTAATGTGTCTAAGTCTAACTGAAAGTAGTAAAGACACCCTTAATGTCCTTACTATGGTGAAATGGGCATTTGTAATCGACCGATCTCAGACCCTATTAACACTGTAAGGAGGAATGAAATTGTAACTTTGTGTCTTCTTGATTTTTAGGATCATTAGAATCAACAGAAACAACATATATGTCCAAGGCACAGGCGAATGAATCAAGTCCTCCCTCAACGCCAACCCTGGGACATGCAAAGAGACATCCAGGTACTATATGAAGATGTCTTATTGATGCGCTGTCCCCTTGGCAACATTTACTGTAACTAGAATCCTCAAGGAAAGGTCAGAACTACACACATCTGGTCTGTTTGGACATATCCATTGGATATGTCCACATGAGATCCACTACGTATTTTGTTGCAGAAATGTAAATTTGCCACATATAAGTAGATTTTTGGTACTCACTGTAAAATCGATGTTTCTCATAGTCTTCATTTGGGGGACACAGAACCATGGGATAGTCTGCTGCATTGTCTCCTCCCCAGCAGACTATACCTCGCCAGCTGGAATCAGGCTTCCTCAGTTTTGTGAGAAAGCAGTAGGGAGGAGAAAAGAATTAAGGTAAAAAGAAACATAACTACACGCCCAACCGGGCAACCAAGGGTTGTAACTGTGTCCCCCAATGAAGACTACGAAGATACAGTGAGTACCAAAAATCTACTTTTCTCATTTGTCTCATTGGAGGACACAAAACCATGGGACGTCCTAAAGCTGTTTCTGGGGTGGGAAACAATTAAATATCATACTGTTACCACCTAGTCTTCCACTGTAACTCAAGCAGACGTCTGGGCTCACTGTCGCCTGCAGTATCTTCCTACCAAGACTCACAGCTGCTGAGGCAAAAGTGAGGACCCTGTAAAACGTAGAAAATGTATGCACTGATGCCCAAGCTGTTGCTGTACAGAGCTGCAAAGCCGATGCCTGGTAACCAACCGCCCAGAAAGCTCCCACCGCTCGTTGGAGGGTGAGTCATAATCCTAAATCGGGCCACCCTGGCCTTAGCCCGATAGGCCTGGATAATAGCAGTCTTGATCCAGCGAGAAATGGTTGCTTTAGAAGCAGCCTGATCCCTAGAAGGCCCCTCTGGTATAATAAACAAGGAATCAGAACACCTGAATGAGGCAATGGCCGATAAATAGTACCTTTATGGCTCCAACCTGTACGGAGCCTTCTCAATAGGACGATTGTGCTTGACAAACGGAAGGTAAAATGGCCTTCATTAAGGTGAAAACTTGAGACCACCTTCAGGAGAAAAGACTGAACCGGCCTCAACACTCCCTTATCCTGATGATGAATGAGGTAAGGGGTGCGACAAGACAGAGCTGCAAGCTCCGAGACTCTCCTAATATAACCATCACTTCTAAGGAAAACTGCCTTATAAGAAAGAAAAAGTGTTGCGATCTCTCCAATAGGTTCAAGGCGGACACTGAAGGGCCTCCAAAACAAGATTCAGGTCCCGATGATCTAAAGGAGTCCGATAGGGTGGCCTAATGTGCGCTGCCCCCTGGAGAGAAGTCTTAACTTGGGGTTTAGATGCCAAATCCCTCTGAAACAGAATAGCCAGGGCAGACATCTGAGCCTTGATGGGAGTTAAGCGCCAGCCCTGCATCCAATCTGGACTGTAAGAAGGAGAGCAGTGCTGGCAAGTAAAAACACATTGGCGAAGTATTGATACTCACACCAATGAAATAAGCCCTCCAAGTCCAATGGTAGACTTGCAAGGAGGATAACTTCCTAGCTCAAATCCTAGTCTGGATGACTGATTCAGACAGACCTGCTTCCTCAAAATCTCGGCTTCAACACCATCAAATTGAGCACGCGTAAATTCGGATGGAAGAATGGACACCCTGGGATACAAGGTCTGGAAGAGTCCAAGGGACATTCGCCAGGAGTTTCATAACCTCCCAATATCAAGCCCTCTGAGCCTAGTCTGGAGCAATGAGAATGACTGAAACACCGTCTGCCCTGATCTTTGAGCAGTCTGGGTAGAGGTGGAAAGAGGTAAGGCAGAGTTAACTGGCACCAAGAGATTGCCAGGGGGTCTACTGCGATCACCTGAGGGGGTCCCTTGTGGTTTAGTCTGGATGCCAATCGATCGACATTCGGTGTACCCCACCGCCAACAAACCTGCCTGAACAGCTCTGGGTGAAGAGCTCACTCTCCTGCGGGTAGCTGTTGGCGATTTAAAAAGTCTGCCTCCCAGTTGTCTACTCCTGGTATATGAACTGCCTAGATTAGAGGAACCTTGTCCTCTCCCCACTACAAAAGCCCTGCGACCTCTGCCATGGCAGATGGGCTGTGTGCCCCTTTGGTGATATGATATAAGCCACAGCCGTGGCATTGCCTGATTGAATCCTGATTGGCAGTCCTCACACTTAGTGCTGACAATGTAAAAGAGCCAGATGAATAGCTCTGAGCTCTAGCACGTTGATTGGGAGAAGTCTCTCCTGACTGATCCACACACCTTGGACCTTCAAGTGATTAAAGATTGCTTCCCAGCTGGAAAGGCTGGCATCTGTGGTGAGCAACTGCCAGTAAATGGGACAAAAAGAGAGACCCCGAGTTAACAGGGGCGACGTTATCCACCACCTGAGAGACTGGCGACAGCGAAGGGGGAGACAAATAGGCCGATCCAGGGACTATATTGACCTATCGCTACAAGCTGGAAACGTGTTCTGTAGAGGCCTTGACCGAAATTGAGCAAACCACACTACCTCAAACTTTGCCACAATCTTTCCTAGGATTTTCATACAAAATCGAAGAGAATGCCTGCCTGGACGCTTCAAAGTTCTGATGGAACTTCTCCTCTGGAAGGAATGCTGATGCTTCAACAGTGTCTAACATCATTCCCAGAAACCGTAGCTGTTGTGTCGGAACCAAAATAGACTTTGTCCCTTTGACATTCCAACCGAATCGCTTCGTAGCCTGTAGAACGATCTGCAGCCTCTCTAGATTCTGAGCAAAGGATGGTGCTTTCACAACAATATTATTCAGATAGTGGAAAACAATTATCCCCCTGGACAGTAGCAGTGCCATAACCGGGGCCAGGATCTTTGTGAAAGAATCAGCTGTGATCCCCTGCTGTAATGTCTGTATACTCTTTTGCTTCCTCCCCTGCCTAGGAGATGTGGTATGATCAGACCATGTTCCTGTACGGTCAGACACAGCCATTACACAGTACACAGCAGGGGCACATTTATAAGATTATCTCGGCACAGGAACATTTTATTTAAACATGTCCAATTGTGGAAATTATTATTATTCCAAGATCTATTGATTAAAATCAACTTTGTTCTTGGGAAAATCCCTGTAATGAATTGGCACATCTTTCAGCTTTTCTAAACCACAAGGAATGTATGCCAGTCGGGGGACTGGTGTACATTTCTGTTGTAATTTTGTGCCACAAATTTGATGAATCTGTTGGCTGCACATGGCCACGCACCCTGTTCCCACTTTGCAAAAAACGGAGCAGATAGCTGGGACTGGCGTAAAATGAGGTAAAAGTTGCTACATTTTTGCACAACTACGAGTTGCACATAAATTTTAGAACTTTTTAGACTTCAAAATTCTGGTGAAAAGGGTCTAATGAATCAGGGCCTTAGTCTTCGGACTCCTTCAGATGGCTGTAATTTCTGTCATTGTGCGGTCCTTGTGATTGTTTTACACGGATCCATGGTCCATGTGAAAAAAAATCGCAGCATGTACCGGTCTGGGCTGATTTCTGGCATGTCAATTAAAGGCTTGTCTGAGCCCACCGAGCCAATCACGTCCGCAAATTGCACAATGGCTGTCTGAACCCGCTCTTAATATGTTTGGCCAAACCTGGTGTGCATGGCAATTGTGTAATATTGTTAGATGGCTTTGATTTCACATCTATGTGATGCAGAGCTTACACTGATTATTTTTCTGCATGCTCTTGTGGCTCTAACAGGTCAAAAGTTGTTCAAAAGACTGTCCCGAAACTCTGATGCGATGAGCGAGACAAGTTCAATAAGTCACCTGGAAGAAGTGGAAAACCTTGAGGTTGTACCCACCCCAGAACCTCAGCTCTGCAGCCCCACTGAGGCCCCCACTCCATCCGTGGAGTCGCACAGCGAAGGATCCAACGAGGCTGAAGCTCTGGACATTAAGACAGTGGAGTCTGAGAGTCTAAGATAAAGGCGAGCCTTTTCTTCTTCACCCTCGACCCACCATGAACTCTCTTCAGCTGTAAGGGTGTTTACTGATTTGAAATGTGAACAGTGCCACGCAATCTTACAGTAGAAATACTGTACTAAATTATTATCCTGTCTGCACAAATAATCTAAATTAAAACAAGCTTTTCCTTTTTTTTTTTCCACTGTAGGGAGAGGTTACGTCATAAAACTACTATTTTTTACCATTGGTAACTTGAGTTTACTGCACTTCTTATAATTTTGAGAGTTGGATTTTATAATCAAGCCTTTTATTTCCTAATGAATAGTTGCAGAGTTTGTTCTTATTGTTTTTGTCTTAAAATGAAACCATGTAAATATAAGAAATATCTCACCCATAGCTGACTAATTAGAAATGGTATCCTAATGCCTCTGCACATTGCCTTCTGAGGCTTGCTATTTGCACAGTCTATGTATTTTTAATGAACGGTTCAGTTAGTTTTTCAGGTTCAGAAATAGAAGCGTTGGGAAAATGATATATCCATTTAAGATCCTGGCCTCACACAAGGAAAAATGGAAAGGGCAAGTCCAGTGTAACACTTATGGAAGTTCAAGTTGTTCACTCATTCTTTCCCAAAAAAATATATATGCCTTCCCACCTGCTTGTTTTCCCTAAATCTCCATCCCCCTTCTTTGATTGACTGCTCTGGCTTCATAGAGAAGGGAGGAAATAGATGGAAAACAAGGAGTTGGGAAGGTGTATATATATGATTGGCTCCGCCATGGGTCACTGGCCGCCTGTACTTGGTTTGAACAGTCATCCTGTGCTGACAGAGTCCCTTTAAAAGTCTCATAGTAACCTATAATGACCACACTCCCATGTATTAAACAACCATCCAGACAACGTCTTATAGATCAAGGCCTTTTTCAAGTGTGAAAAATCTAGGGCTCCTGCCATAATATTTTCTGTTTTCTTCCATTTTGATTTTTATGACAAGGATGCCATAGAGCTCTTGCGTCCCACCAAGCTTACATTAATTCCTTGTGGTTTTCTTCCACTATTCATGAAGTTTGGATTACATGACTACTCCAATGGCTTTCACACAATGTTTAATTTTGTGTAATCTGTGCATTTAGAACTGATCTAGTTTATTTTTTGTGACTTTCTATTAAAAAAAACAACCCAAACTGTCTCTGAAGAAAAAAATCTGGAAGCTGATCGGTTGCAAGAGGCAACTGCTACATTATTCCCTTCCACTGGTTGTGATCGATCGTCTCAAGTGCATTTTTTGGAGGAATTAAAATAATACTTTTCCATGTCTCAAGCGCACGGATACATAAGGGAATGTGACTTTTCTCATTAAAGAACAGAATGACTGTTCAAACCAAGTACAGGCGCTCTGTGCACCCTGGGTGTGGCTAAACATTTAAGTGCACCTTACCACCTCCTTGTTTTCATTCTGTGTCCCCAACCGCCCTCTCTATTTTGAGTGACAGTTCTGTCTTGATCGAGCCATATAAAGGTAGAGCTAGAGGTAAAACAAGGAGGTGGGAAGGTGGTTTGAACTGTTTGGCCATGGCAAGGGTACACCAACCTTCTGACTTGGTTTGAACAGTCATTCTGTGCTGTCAGGCTCCCTTTACCCTCTAAGAAAGTGTGGCTTAAAGGGTTAGTCTAGCTTCATTTCCAGAGTGAGAGATGAACAGTCTCCTGTGCACTGTTCTATTCTAATGAATTACAGGTGCACAATACCCACAGGTTACACATGCAGCGGTAGACATCACAAGGCCTGATTGGGAAGTGAACAGAGCCTGACCAACTCTTTTAGCAATATTTATATGATTTGAGACTTGCAACTATTATTTTACATAAATCCAGTCACACGTGCCAATATTGGCTGTGGCTACAAACTTATTGTGCCAATGGCTATTTCTCCAAGTTAATCATCTTGCAAGCGTAGCTGACCATGCCTGTTTGCTTCAATGCAGAGAGTGGAAATAGACTTCTGCTGGACTCTTCAGGCAGCATTTTACATCAATAATAAAAGAATGTGGCAATTAGAGAAGGGTGAACCCGAACAGACATGTTTGCCATTTGTACTGGACAGTCACTGTCTGGGGCTGAACGCCGAACACCGAACACCATCTTTCTCTGGAAGTCAGTCGCAGTGTTCAAAAGTTCTGGGGGTAAAGAGAGAGAGTTTTTTTTTGTTCTCACAGTTAGGGCAAGCTTTAATTTCACTGAGATTCTGGTTGAAGTTTGAGTAGTGTTCTGGTACCTGAACCCAAACTTACACAGGTCTGCCCATCCCGAGTAGCAATCCATCTTGTCATGAAATCAGGAATCTGCAGTTTGGCCAACTTTGGCCTTGGCCTAAGGATGGGTCTCTTGAACTGAAGTGAAGAGCCTCATAGGCATATATGAGGCCGTCCAGTTCTGGGCGAGAGATCCACCCCTTGTTCCTGTCTAGGAGCACTGATGTGTGAACCCGGCCCTAGCCTCATGAATTCCATCTCTGTACATTGCTATGAATGCCGAAATCTCAAGAATCAAATTATAATATGGATTTTACATGCCCAGTCTGACCCTAAGTGAACCGATTTTCTTAATGTTAACTGGATCCATTCATGTTTGTCCTGATGCCGGTAATGTATGAAGAAAATACTGAGACAACAATCTTCTGGGCAGCATTTGCAAACTAAAAACCAAGAGTACAGGCCATCTTTCTATTCTATGTGTATGATCGATTCCTGGTTCTGGCTTACAAACACTATGCAGAATAGTGTGAATGAGGTCTGTAAGGCCCCATCCAAACATTATATATGGGCAGGTTCACACTTGTTCTAATAACTGCAAGCAAATGTAATGTTCAAAACGGAGCACCCAGTAAGATACACACCGGTCTGTGTAATACATATTATCCAGGGCTTTTCACCAATTGCACATGTCTGTAGGTAGGCACATGTATTCTCACAACGCATTGCTACACCCTAGTGGCATAGTCACGCTCACATTATTTATTCCGGATGTTATGGTTTTTGCACTTCATACAATAATTGCTTGTAAGTGGGTTATTCTCAGATTCATTGCTAAATACTTTACTCCTGAAGTTCATATTGTCCACTAAACCTTATAGGGACTGTCCACACGTAACTTTTTTCTTTGGTTCCATAGGTTTGTGTGATGTAATGAAAGGAAAAACAAAAACCTAAAAAACAACAACCCAAAATCGCTTACTCTAGTGCTGCCTCTCCACTGATACCCCAGTCATTTTTACCATGGCGGTAGCTGTGACATTACTGCTAAGCCCAGTGATTGGCTGCAGTGCTCAAGGGTTGTAGTCATGACTGCGGCTAAGGTTTATTTTGTTAATTTTATGCAAAGCAAGCCTATGGAATAAGAAAAGATAAACGTGGACAACTCCTTTAATAATAATCAACTATTAAATTGTCCAGAGAAATTAGTCATTGCAAGACCTGAAGGATAAATTCCCCCTATTAAACCAGCCTGTATTCCTTTACTGTAACAAGCTATGTAATATGGTTATGTATAATGGGCTGCTGATAAACCAGGCTCCCATTATCAGTCCTTCTACATGGAAAGAATTACCAAAATAGAAGTGATGTGAGATCAGGAGAAAAATCTGATTTCATACTAGACATGGTGCCGTCCACGGGTTAGGTCTGGTATTAGTGGCTAAGCCCAATTCATGACTAGAGCGGAGCTTTATCACCATATCCATCCCCTTTTCTTCTCATCTTATGCAACTCCTGCATAATACAGATGTGTGAATGCTCTTGGGATCTGTTCACATTTAATTCTTTTGTTAACTTAACCAAATGGCCACGCTGAACATATTAGTGGGCATGCACTCGGCCTACGCCTAAAGGCTGTCCTTTTGAATACAGCGGGCTGGTATGTGACAGTAGAAGCAGTGGCCGATAAGCTTTTCTATACAATAGGACACTGTCTAGTGTGTTAAACATCACAAGCTACACACTTTAAATCCGCACGGAGGATTTGGTTTTAGGACACGTTATCCATGCGATTGCAGACACTTACTTGTGGTGCTCATTTTACATCCCCAACATGTCAATTTTTGAAGTTGATCAGTGGCAAAATGTTCTCTTATAGCGGCATGATACGGACTACTCCAGACTAGTGATGAGCGAGTATGCTCAGGCGAGCACCAAATATTTACAGCTGCTCGGTGATATGTTTGAATCGCTCCCGTGTGCATGATTTGCAACTGTTTGACAGCTTTAATATATGTGAGGAATGTGTAAGAAATTGACAGCTTTAATACATGTAAGGAATGTCTAACAGTCGAAAATCATGCACACGGAATGATTCAAAATAACACCGAGCAGCTGTGACTACTCGGTGCTCGGCCCGAGCATACTCGGCGAAAGGGTTAACAAAACATACTCGCTCATCACTACTCCAGACATATACTGCCCAAGGAATCCAAAAACGAAATGTGAGCAGGCCCTGACATTCTCTTCACTTGTTTATTAAAGAAGTTGTCCACTACTAGGACAACCCCTACGCTTGGCCCCGATAAAATAAAAAAGCTTATATTCTCCTCCTGTGCCGGAGCTTTTTCTGTGGTGGCGGTACTCGCTCTCCCTGAGGCTCTCGTGCGGTGTTGTGACCCTGCGCTGGCATCCCTGCCTCCTGTCGAATTGAACATGAGGAAGTCAGAGATCAGCTACAGGCTGGACTTCCGCTTCACGTTCAATTCGACAGAAGGCGCGGACTGTGACGCCAGCGCTGATGGGGCGCCGGTGTCAAACACCGCAGGAGAGCGAGTGCCGACCTCGTGGGAACAGCGCTGGAGGCGAGTATAGGCTTTTTTATTTTATCGGGGCCAAGCATGGGGTATGAGAAGGAGTTGTCCTAGTAGTGAACAACCCCTTTAAAGCCTTTCTGCCACCACAACTTTACCAAGTGCAGCTTGATGATTCAGTGCTAATAAAGTCAAGTCTTCCTCCTATTTATTTCACTATTTACTGGTGCAATGAAGTCTACAATAAATGTTCCTTTTGGGGTAAATTTCACTCTGTAAAATAATAATACAAATTTTTACTGTTTTTATAAATATATATGAGATTGTGGTCTACGATTTACCTATGTTTGTTGGATTTATGCTTAATGTTTAATTAAAGTGAAGATTTTCATCTGTGGGTTAACACGGATACCTATGCCAAGTGCTGAGCTTGTATCACGCTTCATGCGTCCGATTATTTATTTTTTTAAAGATTCATATTCGCCAACCCAAACCGGTACAAACGCAATTATGAGGACTCATCATTTGTGCTGGAGAGGAGATGCTCCTGTGCGGTGATGGGGGGGGGTGGGTGGGTGTGTGTGTGTGTGTGTGTGTGTGTGTGTGTGTGTGTGTGTGTGTGTGTGTGTGTGTGTGTGTGTGTGTGTGTGTGTGTGTGTGTGTGTGTGTGTGTGTGTGTGTGTGTGTGTGTGTGTGTCAGAGCTGTGTTTTTATTTCTTTTTTTTTCTTTGTGGACTGAGTTCAATGCCAGCCATCGAGTGTCCATTTTTTTTCTTTAGTGGGCAGGAGAAGCTTGGAATTTTCTTTTCCCATGCTAGAAAACAATTTACCAATAATTAATTTTTTTTTTCCTCATTCAAAAAAAAAGGGAAAAAAAAGTAGATTTTTTTAAGCTTCTATCAAACAGTCAATTAAACCCAGACATTGGTAAAATGCCATCCTTGTGGTATCCTGAGTGTTTCACAGATTGGACTTGCATTGGCGAGTTAGATCCCTGACTGATCAAAAACAGAATTTTTTTTGCCGTCCAGAAAAGAAAAACCACAAACGCGTGAATGGTCTCATATAATGGCTACATATCCTATTCATGAGAAACATGGACATCTGAAGCCCGTTTTGTGGGGGGTTCGGACGCGAGCCCCAATGGGACCAATGAACGTGGGCAAGAACGCAATGTGAAAGGGGCCTTAAGAAGATGTAACAAAGGAGAGTTTAGGTGGCAATACTGAGCGTTCACTTCGGAATTCATTTACAGTTTTTGTATCAATAAAATCTGTATGAAGTGCTCGGTAACACAATTTATATACAAATCTAGTCCTTTATTGAACACACCTCCAATCACAATTCTGTTGGTGGATATTGGAAACCATCAGTACACGCCCAATTCTAAAATAGTACATATATAGTTTTCCTCTAGGGTGTGTTATTAGTGCATCGCTCCTGGAGCAAAAAAAAAAAAAACTCAATGGAAGCAGCAATCCAAACTGCAGAACCGTGAATGCTGCTCTGCAGTATAAGGCTATATTCATAAGCAGAAAATTTCAGCAACTGAAAATTCAATTCTGTGTGTATAATTTCTGCAGTTATCACGTGGTTTGATGCAGATGAATGTGACCGCAGCAAAAACCTCTACACATCTCTGC
Source organism: Phyllobates terribilis (assembly GCF_046119375.1). Classification (NCBI taxonomy): domain Eukaryota; kingdom Metazoa; phylum Chordata; class Amphibia; order Anura; family Dendrobatidae; genus Phyllobates; species Phyllobates terribilis. The sequence continues at coordinate 214,616,828 of NW_027362769.1, read as the reverse complement.
ACATATTCACATCTACCTACAGAGTAAATCCAGATAATAAATCAGGTATATGCACTTAGCTTTATATATAGAATCATTGTGGCGTTTAATAGGGAATATACCTAATACATAACCAAAGCTGTGAAATAATGAGCTGGTGCAAATCCTGTCTTAAGAAACATACAATCACCAAGCTCTTTTTTTGGTCAGTGTTTTTCTTGCACTGGCAATAAGTCAATTGCATAGACATAAGGTATGGTCCATATGGTTCAGCCACAAATGAAAAAAAAAAAAAAAAAACCTGCTTTTTCTGCTGCAATGTCACACAGTCCATGAACAAGAGTGGCGCTACTTCCAGGAAAAAAGTTTAGCTTTCTTTTACTCCTACATAAGCTCTTTAATGAATCAGCTTTTAATCCTTTCCCATTGGCCATCGGCTTGTTTCTTGTAAGAGCGGGGCTTTCCGTCAGGAAATACAGATACTTGTGGACGTGGATTGTCCTTTAGATACCGGAGTGAAGATTTCATGTGTTGGACAAAATGTGGAGGTTCTGCCTGAGGAGATGTAGAAAAACACTGCAAAATAGAAGAAAAGTAGTGAGTGGTGCACAGTGTGTTCATGTGATGGCTGCCTTGCTACAATGTACCTACTTTATTCATGGCCGGCACAAAGGCAGATAGCGGCCCCAACAGAGCGAAAGCTCTACAGGAGGCCACCCTATATATAGGCCAGATTCCTGGTGATTACGTTTCACCATAAGAGACTTTTTTTGGGGCGTGGGAGGGGGGGGGGGGGGGTCATCTAAAAAGAGTAGTTACTTACCGGTAACGAAATTTCTCGGAACCCATGACGGCACCACAGAGAGAGGGGATCCGCCCTTCAAGGACAGGAAACCTACAGATAAAAAGGGCGGCACCTCTCTCCCGCATCAGTTGGTTTACAGAGCACCGCCACGTTAGTAACACCAAATATGGCATTTTTATTTATATATATTATATATGTATTTTTTATTTATTTATTTTAGACACACCCTGTGACTAAACAAACAGGTAGTAACGATTGTGCACACCCATGTGTAAGAAAAAAGGGCTGAGAAAAGTAACTGCTCTTTCTCTTTCCCCATGACGGCATCACGGAGAGATTGCAGAGCACTGAAGATTAGGGAGGGACCACCGCTTTCAGAACCCTTCTACCAAAGGTAAGATCTGAAGACGATGTTAGAACCAGCCTGTAGTGTTTAAAGAACGTGGGGGGAGAAGACCAGGTCGCCACTCTACATATCTGTTCGATAGAAGCTCCAGCCTTCTCTGCCCAGGAGGCTGCCACTGCCCTCGTCGAGTGAGCCCTTAGGCCCACTGGCGCTGTTTCCTCACTTGAGGAATAAGCCAGGGAAATGGCTTCCCTTATCCACCTCGCCAGGGTTCCCCTTGGAAGCTTTCTGTCCCTTCAGAGATCCCTGGAAGCACACAAAAAGAGCCCTGCCCTTCCTACACTCCCATGTGGCCTCTAAATATTGCATAATGCACCTCCTGACGTCCAAGGTGTGAAGGGCCTCTTCCCCCTTGTTTTTTGGGGCTGCGCAGAAGGAAGGGAGGGTGACCTCCTGTGACCTGTGAAAAAGGGATCCCACCTTAGGAAGGTACGCTGGGTCGGTCCTAAGCGTCACTCTGTCGTCTAGAATCTGCGTAAAGGGGGGTCCCGTGGATAATGCTTGGATGTCACTAATGCGGCGAGCCGAGGTGAGGGCTACCAGAAGGGACGTCTTAAGGGACAAGATTTTAAGGGACGCTTCCCCTAGTGGTTCAAAGGGGCCTCTGGTCAGGGCTGAAAGAACAAGATTTAAATCCCACAGAGGAGCCTTCCAGGAGGGGATGGGTCTGGATCTATGAGATGCCCTGATGAACCTGGAGACCCATCTATCCCTTGCCAGGTTGCAGTTATACAGGGCTCCCAGAGCTGCCACCTGAACCTTCAGCATGCTCGTGGTCAACCCCAGCTCCAACCCCCTCTGAAAGAACTCCAGGATGGTAACCACGGGGGCCTCCCCTACTATATCCGTACCTGCAAAGGAAAGGAATTTCTTCCAAGTTTTCCCGTAGAGCCTAGTAGTTACAGGTTTCCTACTCTGCAGCAAGGTCCTCAGATGAGCCATGACTTCCGACACCACTTTCGTGAAGACTCTTGGGGCTATTGCTAACCCGAAGGGAAGAGCCGCATACTGAAAGTGTCTGATTGTGCCCCTTATTGGTATTGCTACCCTCAGGAATTTCTGGTAGTCTCTGTGAATGGGGACATGATAGTAGGCGTCTTTTAGGTCTAAGACCGTCATGAAACAGCCTGGAAACAGTAATTTCACACAAGTTTTTATTGATTCCATCTTGAAAGGTTGTATATTCAAGAACTTGTTCAATTTCTTCAGGTTCACGATAGTCCGGAGTGTACCGTCCGGTTTTCTCCTGAGGAATAGGGGGGAGTAAAAACCCTCGCCTGCCTCCTGAGCTGGGACCTCCTGCAGGACTGCTCTGTCCACTAGGTCTCGGACTTCCTGTTCTAGAGACAACTGCTCTACCACTGAGGACCTTACGGGGGGTTACTGTGAAATTTCCTCGAGGAGTGGAGAGGAACTGGAGTTTTAGCCCAGATTTTATCAGGCCCAAAATCCAGCCCACATTTGAAATCTTTTCCTAGGCTGGGAGGAAATGGAGCAGTCTTCCCCCCACCTGTGGCTGCGTTTCATTGGGCGGGCTTCTTGTTGTCACTAAGGGGCCTGTTGAACATAAACCCCTTGGCCTTCCTCTGTCTCCTATCTTCCCACCTATCCTGATCTTTGGGGGGCCTCCTTCGCATGAATTTTCTGCTCCGAAAAGCCTTCCTGAATGATTAACCGGAGAGGACCGGAAATCGTTTTCTTTGTCATCCCCGGCTTTATCCAGGATGTCATCCAGGATAGATCCAAACAAAAATTCCCTTTCACACGGGATGGAGCACAGTTTGGATTTTGTTTGGAGGTCGCCTGGCCAGCATTTGAGCCATAGGGCCCGCCTAGCTGCATTTGAAAAACTCCCTGCTCTGGCTGCCAGTCTGACGGAGTCGGCTGAGGCGTCTGCCAGAAAAGCCGCTGCGCCTTTCATCACAGGGATGGCCCCTATAATATCCTCCCTTGAAGCCTTGTCTTTTAGCTGAGATTCCAGCTGGTCCAGCCAAACCATAAAGGATCTGGCTGTGCAAGTGGCTGCCACTGCAGGTTTTAACCCCCCCCCCACTGCCGCTTCCCAGGCTCCTTTCAGAAAGGAGTCCGCTTTTTTGTCCATAGGGCCTTTGAGTACCCCCATGTCTTCAAACGGCAGGGAATATTTTTTAGAGGCTTTGGCTATCGCCACGTCAATTTTTGGCGCTTTATTCCAGAAAGAGCATACAGGGTCCTCAAAGGGGTATTTCCTTTTCGGGGCCAACAACCCTTTCCTCTCTGGCTTCTTCCATTCTCTCAATCAGATCGTGTACCTGATCATTAAGAGGGAAGGATCTCTTTCTTTTCTGACCTAAGCCACTGAACATTATCTCTTGGATGGACTTTTTGGGGTGAGGATCTACAAACCCCATGGTGGACCCAACTGCTTTGATTAAGCTATCTGTTCCGTCTATAGGGAAACAGTTACGACCCCCGTCCTCTGAAGATGAGGAAGCAGATGATGAACAGGATGATTCAGATACCGCAACTTCCTCATCTGATTTACTAGACTCTGACACCGGGGAAAGGTACCTAGTTTTTTTATGCTTCTCCCCCCCCCCCTTTTGGAGGGATTTAAAGGTATCTTCGACTTGCGATTTTATCAGGGATCTGAGCTCGGTAGCAAACTTAGGGGTCTCCTCGATGCATGAGCTACATAGTCTCTTTTGTCATGTGGTGGGTAGATCCGCTGCGCAAAGTGCGCAGGCCCTGTGTTTAAACTTCCCCGTGCTCTTCCTTCCCTAAGAAGAAAAAAGGGAGGGGGGAGGGCCTAAGTTACAAGTGAACTTTCACGAAGATCACTTACCGCCCAGACGAAAGAGAGAGGGAATACCGCATTCGAAGAGGAGCCTGCTCTGGTAGCTGGGTCTTTCGCCGAGGCTGATGCCGTGCCGGAATCTTTGCCACGCTAAGAAGACCTGCCGGACCGACCGCTTCCTCCGTCACCTTGAGTATGTTGACGCGGAGGGCCGCTGGAGGGTCCTGTCGTGCGTTTCCTCTGAGGCGATGGAGATGGTGAGTGGGGGCGCAGGGGCTGCACCTCCTGGGGCTCCTGGTCACTCATACTGCTGAACGCAACGTATGCCAGGAAGCATTTTCCCATTGCTTCCCTGGCTATTTAAGCTATGCAGGGGACCGCCCTCTCCCCCACCGATGCGGGGAGCACCCCCCTCTGGCCAGGGCACCGCTGTGTCCTACATGTTAAGCCTTTCCCGCGCGCGCGTTTGAACGCGCCGCTCCCATAGGGATCTGTGGCCGCGTCACTTCCGGGCGCCTCCCGCGTCACTTCCGGCGCGCGAGTGGGGGAGCGTCAGCGCGCGCGCGCACCCGCCCAAACGCCGAATCGCTATCCGGCAAGCATGCGGGGCGCACGCTGCACAAGGCCCAGGTACCCTGGGCCCAGGGTTCAGGCCTACTCCAACCCGAGCCCCGGACCCGTATACTTACCACCTGGGACCGACGCCACAGGAGACCGCGGCTCAGCTTCGCGTCTCCCTGCCACCCTGGAGGCCCGCTGACCCCAGCTGTGGCGCTTCAGGACACCGCACCAGCCGAGGCAGGGAACCCCCGCTGCCTGAGTCAGACTGGTCGGGCCTGGTAAGTAAAATCTTTTTTCTTCGTTTCTTCAGGATTTTTCATCCCTAGGTCCCTGTCAAGGACAGGAAACCAACTGATGCGGGAGAGAGGTGCCGCCCTTTTTATCTGTAGGTTTCCTGTCCTTGAAGGGCGGATCCCCTCTCTCCGTGGTGCAGTCATGGGGAAAAGAGAAAGATTGGACTGTATTTGTAGAAGAGCTCAATTTTAAAACCGCTGTCATTTGCCGTTTTTAGCGCTGCTCGGCTCCCTCGCCTGCATCACATCATTGCCGCTCTTTATTGTCAGCTCACACATGGACCACAATTCATTTCTTAATGTAATGCTATACAAGCCTTGTTCAGAGTCTCAATCAACGTTCAGTATTTTACATCAGTATTTGTAAGCCAAAATCAGACGAAAAGTAGAATAGAAACACGTCACCACTGCTGTATTTATCACCCACTCCTGGTTTTGGCTTACAATACTGATGTAAAATACTGACTAAATACTGAATGTGTGAACATAACCTTAGATTGAGAAAGTGTCTTCTGGTCCACACCAACACTAGTGGGCCAGCCAGACAACTGGGGTCACATGATTCTGGAGATAACCAGAGCGGCACTGGAAACAGCAGAAGACTGCAACTGATATTTTAATGAATACACTGAACATACATTACTGATCACTATCAAATGCTGAAATAAAAAAAAAATAATGCTGGATTGAGACTAAAAGTCAATGTCCTCATCATGGGAGCAGTACACAATGTTCATGCAATGAGCGCCCTCTAGTGGTGGCTATAAGCAAACACCATGATCGTCTGTTGGTTAGGCAGTCCAGGCCCCATAGTTTTAGCACTGTGCGCCTTTTATGAGAGATGCATCGCACGTTTTATAAAATGTGTCCGCCGATAATTAGCAGAACAGCAAACTTTCAAGCGCACGGAATGGATCTTACATTTCACAAGGGTTTGACACTACCCAAGTCACCATATGAAACGCTTACCCCTAGTAATGGTGGCATCAGCTGAATGAGTGCGAATATACTCACATCAAGTATCTCCTTGTCCTCCTGATCCAGCCAAAATGCAATGTTTGGGAAAGGCACCCAGGAATAAGGCCCAATGTTTAGCTGCTCCGATCCTGCGTCATAGATATTCACCATCTAAGACCAAGACACCAACACCAGTGTTACTCCTGTATTACCATTCCAGCTAAAATACTTATTATAGTGTTTCCCTGCCTGACACATTTTTTTTTAAAGGTTGTCTTCCTGTGCTGCCCGGTTTTCCGCCAGGCTTCCTCTTCAGGCCAACGCTGCAGCCTGTGATTGGCAGCAGCAGACTTATGTCCGCATGTCAAGAACAAGGTATACAAAGCTGGTCAATAGGAGCTTTTATTATTACAGTCAGTGGATACAATCTGATCATGTGTTGGACACATAAGTGCACATCGTACAGTTATCCATGTCTTGTAGTGTGCCCTACATGACCAGGAGAGACGGTAATCAATGGAAGGAAGCAATTAAGGTTCCCAATTGAATTGAATGACAGCAAGCTTAAAAACCGGGAAAAAAATAGTGTAATTTCTCATTATACAAAGTATAAACTTTATTTGCAGAATCTGGAAAATCTACTTTAAAATTAAATCCATTTTCTATGGTAGATTTACTGCAAATGCTACCTAAATATGTAAATTCATTCAGATAAAAGAAATTATATAGGCCTAGTCATAAATAAATGATAATTTTATTTGTATAGCGCCGACATATTCCAGAGTACTTTAAAATTAAGCGGGAAAAAAAAATACATTTTTTTGCATCTAATACCATCACGTACAAACAAGAAGGATAACGAACTAAGCTGCCAATGCAATAAATAGAGGAGTATAGATCCTAAAACCTTACATCTCCTCCTGCAAGAATGTAGGCAGAGCGCAAATCCTCATCCGGTTGACGATCCTCAAATTTTGCCTTGCAGATTTCTCCTGTCTTAACATTTACTGCTGAATTAAAAAAAAAAAAAAAAAAAAAAAAAAAAAAAAAAAATGAATTCACGCTGTATTTCCTCAAAAGCTCCGATATCAGGAGACCACCCAAGAGGAGGTTATTAAATGTGCATGCTCCCATGTCTCCTCTTCTATGCAATGCTATCTGCCATCTGCTGGTGACAAATGAATATTGTAGTCTGTACTCCCCCATCCTTTTCCTTCATAGAAGAAAATACACAGGAATAAGTGTGATGTGAATATATTATAATATATATATATATATATATATATATATATATATAATGTGTATGTACAAGTGTGTCTGATGTGTTACCACATAAGTGTCTGTACATACAGGTAGCTCAAGAGAACAAGAACTTACCTAGGCCATAAATAATTGGGAGGTGAACACCATCCTCCTTCCGGTCATTTATATCTGAGGAATGGAAAGGATATGGAGTCATCTTAACACAATCAGATTTCTGGAAATTAACCACTTCGCGGCAGAGCCTGTTTTTGCCTTCGTGACCGGGCCAATTTTTTCAATTCTGACCACTGTCACTTTATGGAGTAATTACTCTGGAACGCTTCAACGGATCCCCCTGATTCTGAGACTGTTTTTCCATGACATATTGTTCTTCATGATAGTGGTAAAATTTCTTCGGTATAACTTACGTTTATTTGTGAAAAAAAAAAAAACGGAAATTTGGCGAAAATTTTGAAAATTTTGCAATTTTCAAAATTTGAATTTTCATGCCCTTAAATCAGAGAGATATGTCACACAAAATAGTTAATAAATAACATTTCCCACAAGTCTACTTTACATCAGCACAATTTTGGAACCAAAATTTTTTTTTTGTTAGGAAGTTATAAGGGTTAAAAGTTGACCAGCGATTTCTCATTTCTACAACAACATTTTTTTAGGGACCACATCTTATTTGAAGTGACTTTGAGGGGCCTTTATGACAGAAAATACCCAAAAGTGATACCATTCTAAAAACTGCACCCCTCAAGGTCCTCAAAACCACATTCAAGAACTTTATTAACCCTTCAGGTGCTTCACAGGAATTTTTGGAAAGTGGAAGAAAACAATGAACATTTAACTTTTTTTTCACAAAACTGCTACTTTAACCTCAAATTTTTAATTTTCACAAGGGCAGCCAGAAAAAATGGACCCCAAAATGTGTTGTGCAATTTCTCCTGAGCACGCTGATACCCCATATGTGGTGCAAAGCCACTGTTTGGGCGCACGGCATGGCTCGGAAGGTAAGGAGCGCCATTTGACTTTTGGAATGGAAATTTGACTGGAATCGATAGCGGACGCCATGTTGCATTTGGAGAGCCCCTGAGGTGCCTAAACAGAGGAAACCCCCAACAAGTGACCGAATTTTACAATCTAATCCTCTGTATAAATTAATCTAGTGGTGGGAAAATAAGTAGATAGATGAATTCCCAGAGAGGTGTCATTTCCAAAATGGGGTCACTTCAGGGGGGATTCTGCTGTTCTGGCACTTTTCAGAGGCGCTAAGTACCAGAATTAAAGAATCCCCCCTGAAGTGACCCCATTTTGGAAATGACACCCCTCTGGGAATTCATCTATGGGTTTAGTGACCATTTTAACTCAATGGATGATTTCCAGAAACAAGCACACAATGGAAGGTTTAGATTCTGGAGAAACCTCCCCCCCCCCCCTGGAAATTAAGTGAGCTCTACTCGAATGTGTCATTCACTAAATGAACCAAATGTTTGAATGACATAATGAGATACATTTTTACAGTTTAAAAACGTGGTTCTGTGTGGTAGATTTTAAAGCAGTCAGTGACGCATAAGGCTGGCAATGATGGGCATTGTGGGCAATAGTAGCGGGTATCACGCCTCATTCCTCTCTTAGTACATACACGACATCTTTTCTGGGGGTTCCTTCTCGTTTCCGTTGCTGGAATAAGTGCAATAAAATGTCGCTCAGTGAGTCTTTTCACATCCTCAGATTCTAATGGATGAGCGGGGCTAACACTTTCAAAAACAACATTTTCAATTACCTTTTCTTGATGGTCAAGAAAAGGATCTGAATTTCCTGCTTTTTTGTAGAACACAAAAGAATTGTATGTGGCCACCTGAAACAAATAAATAACCAAGTTTTTATACCAGGTATAGGACTTTCTTGATACCTGGTATGGCTGTAGAACCTGGTCTGCAAGGTCCACACCCCCCATGTGTGTGTTGTAGTCAATGACTGACACAGGTTTTTGCTTCGGAGTGGTGGATCCTAGTTCTACAGTGGCCCTTGTGGCATCTGTGTGGATCGAGCTGAGGACAAAAATATCCTTCTTATCCCTATACTTCAGGGCAAGCAGCTCTCCGTTGCGTACAGCCCCTGACTGCCCCTTTTGGAACTTTTGGTTGACCAATGGTTGTGGAAACCCCTGACGGTTTTTACGAATGGTCCCACAAGCCCCGATGTTGTGTTCAACCAGACTTTTAAATAGGGGTATGCTGGTGTAATAATTGTCCACATATAGATTGTAGCCTTTTTGAAAAAATGGACTTATCAGCTCCCAAACAATTTTTCCAGATGTCCCCAGATAAGTAGGGCATCCTGGTGGGTTTAGTTGGCTATCTTTCCCCTCATATATGCGGAAAGCGGATGTGTGTTCGGTTGAACTTTCGCACATTTTATAGATCTTTATTCCAAACCTTGCCCTTTTAGATGGGATAAATTGCTTGAGGTGCAGCCTTCCTTTGAATTTTACAAGGGACTCATCTATAGAAATATTTTGTGTTGGGGTGTAGAGCCTTCAGAATTTTTCTGACAAATTTTCAATGATGGGTCTAATTTTATATAACCTGTCATGTTCTGGGGCATTTCTGGGCAGGCATTGACTATTGTCGTTAAAATGCCAAAACCGCATGAGCATTTCATAACGGGTCCTAGGCAGAATGACTGAAAACATAGGGGTGGCTTGAACAGGGTGGTTGGACCAGTAGGATCGAATGCTCGGTTTTTTAACAAGCCCCATGGCAAATGTAAGTCCTAAAAATTTTTATTATTTCCGGGACATTAGTTGGTGTCCATAAATTTGCCCTAGCATAGTAAGATCGGGGATTCTGGCTTATGAATTGGGACGAGTATAAATTTGTTTGCACGACAATATGCTCTAGCAAGCGGTCTGTAAAAAACAAATTAAAATAATGAATTGGCCCAAAATCTTCCACCTCCACATTTATACCAGGAATGGCTGAATGGAGCAGCCGAATCCGAAGCCTCCCATCTGGGAAATGCTATATCATGTGGCAAAGCCCCTTGTACACTGGCGTGCGCCAATTCACTAGTAGCAGGGACAGCGCTTGTACTGGGCAGTGTTCCCTGATTTGGAGACATTTCTCCAGTAGCGCTATTTGCCCCTATTGCTGTACTGGTCCTTGGGCTTGAGGATGGACCAAAATCACTGCTCATTTCTGAGCTCTCAGTGTCGCCGCTACTAAAGCCCTCAAAATCCATATCTCCATCTGAGATTGCGCTGTCAGTGTCAGAACATAGCAGGGCATATACCTCCTCTGCGGTATAAGTCTGACGGGCCATTTTATTTTTATATTTTTTGACTGGACTGGACTGGCCTGACTGGACTGGACTGTCAGGTCAGGTCAGGCCAGTCAGGTCAGGTCAGGCCAGGTCAGGTCAGGCCAGGCCAGTCAGGTCAGGCCAGGCCAGTCAGGTCAGGCCAGGCCAGGACTGACCTGACTAACCCTAACTCTTACTTTCTTTTTTCTTTTCACTTTTACTGTGGCAAGGCTGACAGCTCTTGTCACACTGTTTCTCCTCTGCTCTCTCACTGAGATCCGAGGAGAAACAGTGTATTTATCAGCCAGATCGCCCGGGAAAGTTTGTTGCTAAAACAAACTTCCCTAGTGATCTCTCTGATTGTCAGCGTCACACCAGCCATCGAGACCTGAGCCAATCAGGTCTCCATGATGTCAGAGGTCACAGCACCGGGATCCCCGCCGCTACTAAGGTATGTGGGGGGGTCCCGATAGCCGACCACCAGCTGTCACTATCTTTTAAATGCCGCGATCGCTATGGATCACGGCATCTAGAAGATAGGAACAGGTCATCATCATGGGGACCTGATCCAATCAGGTCCCCATGATGCCACATGTCAGAGCTATCGCTCTGAACCGGTACCGCAGCGCTTGCAGGACCCTGGGGGTCCTGAGTGCCGCAGGACCACCCACCGTTTTTAAACGTCGGCGCAGCACAGAGCCCAGGCAGCGCCAACGTTTATATACAGTGGGGCGTCGCGAAGCGGTTAATATTCATTAAATCTACTCTTAGAGTGCCATTTTCACATCATCTATAACGTGTACCTGACACTATTATATCATTTTCATGTCCAAGATTCTGTGCTGATTAATTTATCTCTCTATAAAGGCTTCTCTGTGCGCAGCCATAGAGAAAAATTATAAATTCTGGCTGTCTGCAGCCATCGCTAAGGGAACAGAAGGGAGTTAATGAAGAAAGATGTATTGTTGATCTCAATGGAGCTGTATTAAAAGGGTTATTCCTATAATTGCATTATTTTTCACAGAGCACAGTAAATGCAAACTTATTGTTAATTTACAGATAAGCCCAACAGGAAGAGTCTTTCTTGAATCTTTGTGTCTTTTTTCCATCTCCATCTGCCAATCCATGCAGCCAGCAAACTACTGCTAAAACAACATTTCCCAGCAGCACCTTGCTTCTCCTCAGTGCTGCAGGCCTCTGCCCCTGTTCGCTTGTAGCCTCCCCTCTCTGAATTGTTGTCTCACAGTTGTATCTTGGCTTCCAGTACATGTGTAAAATTGCTCCAGCATCAAACTAATCTGTTTAAAATTCACTCCATGCATCCGTAGACTGTATGGCCATATATAATACTCAGCCAGACAGATTTTATCTTTTGCCATAAGCATCAATATTGTTACGGGTGTGTCAGAGGTGACAGACAGTCGCCCTGCAGTGGTTTACAGGAGATCTCCACGTTTGGCAATGCAGACAGCTGCCTAGATAGGAGGCTGTGTTTAGGACCCAGCAACTACCTCCCTTTAGTCTGAGTGTATATATACCTGGTGTGTCTAGGTGGGCGTAGTCGGTTATACTCATTCCTACTTGGAACTTGGCTGAAGTAGCATCACGTCCTCTTAGGAGTCTTGAGGCCGTGTGCCCTGTTGGGAGTTTCTTCTAAAGCGAAGTTGAAATTCCCCTGTGTTGTCTACCCCTTTTGTCTTTAGAGTGCTAGCGGAGGTTGACTAGTGCTCATCTCCTTCCACCCCCAGCTATAGCCTTACGCCAGGGATAGTAGGGCGAGGCACGTGATCGACGACCGCTGTGGAGGCTGCATAGGGACGTTAGGGAGAGACAGGGTGACGCTAGTCCAGATTAGGAGGTCACCTCTTGCTCCCTTTCCCCTCTGTTGCACTCACACCTGGCGTGACAAATATAGAGACATGATTGTTATTATACCCATGATCTGTTAATCGGCATCAAGCTGTTGACAGAGCGGAATTAGCAATTTTATATTGATCTGTTGGCAGCTTGATGCCGATTTAAAGATCATTATTATGAAAACAAACATGTCTCTATATTGATCCATATAGCAAAAGATTAAAGAGGATTATCTTCAAGCTAATCTATAGGTTTAAAATTCACTCTATGCTTCCATTCACTGTATGGACATGTATAATACTTAGCCAGACAGATTTCATATTTTGCTGTAAGCATCAATATGGCGACATGTTTTATAAAGACAAACGAATAAATATTATACATAAATCTATGTGTCAGTCTGTATATGATCATATATGTGTGTGTATACAGACACATTTACAAGACTGTGTTGCGATTTGGGGAATAACCCTTTAAATAAGCAGAAAGCTTGAACTTTGTGAACAGAAGCAGAAGATTTGGGGAAAAAAATAAGAGCTCTAATCCCTCACTTGTACAATAATGCTCATACTACTAATCTGGATTAGCTGATAGATATTCTAAATGACTGCACTTACATTATGTTACAGACAAATATATTTGAGAAATTCACTCTGGATAATCTAATTCCATGGTCCAGCTTGTCCTGAGTGTTGGGTTATTAACCGGCCGGCAGCTTACTTACACACACACACACACACGAGGACAAAATTTTTGGTCTAAAGGTTGTGCAAGAAAATACTAAGTTAAGGGTGCCATCATTTTTGTCCAGGCCTTTTTCAATAGTTTGAGGGGGGGGGGGGGGGGGGTTGTTTTTGTTTTTTAAACAATTTTCTGTTGGGCCATAATTCAGAAGCAAATGTCCGATTCTCATCAGTTGATATTCAATAAATTTAACTGAAAATTACTTTTGTCAGTTTCAAGTTATTTCAGTGACCACTGAGTTTGTTACTTTACCAAAAGGACACCGACAATTTTGCCCACGTCTGTATATTGCTACACCACACACATACAATTCATTAAAGTGCTAAATTGGGCATACAAGTGGGTGCCATGTGCACCAGGCCCAAAGATGACATTTTGTACTGCGGGTGGGTTCTAACTTAGTCCGGCCAAACAATCAAAAGTCCAAAGAATCCAAGGAGCCATCAAGATAATCAGTTCTGGATGACATAATGAAATCCAGCAACATTTCATGACGCGGCCTAGCAGATCGGAAGCAGTGGAAAGTCACAGACCTGTAACGCACAATGTGACGAGGTGGATGTCCTCTGCTTGTTTGTGAAATGCTTCTACAAAACAGGATATAAAAATCTGGTTACTGATCTAATTACAAAGTAATTAGAAACTGAAGGGAACCGTCAACAGCAAAACACAGTCTAGCTGCAGGTGTAGCTCACTACATGGCCGCGCTAATCACTCCCTGTGCCCCTCACTAACAGCTGTGCACACACACACTCACACCCCCACGCTGCGCGCACCCCAACCCCCCCCCCACGGGGCACACACACACACACAACCGCGCTGCGCGCACGCACGCTGCGCACACAAACACAAGCGCACCCCCACGCTGCGCGCACACACAAGCGCACCCCCACGCTGCGCGCACACACAAGCGCACCCCCACGCTGCGCGCACACACAAGCGCACCCCCACGCTGCGCGCACACACAAGCGCACCCCCACGCTGCGCGCACACACACAAGCGCACCCCCACGCTGCGCGCACACACACAAGCGCACCCCCACGCTGCGCGCACACACACACAAGCGCACCCCCACGCTGCGCGCACACACACACAAGCGCACCCCCACGCTGCGCGCACACACACACAAGCGCACCCCCACGCTGCGCGCACACACAAGCGCACCCCCACGCTGCGCGCACACACAAACACACCCCACGCTGTGTACACACACACACACAAACACACCCCCATGATGCGCGCACGCACACAAACACACCCCCACGCTTCGCGCACCCCCCCCACCGCGGTGCACACACACACACAAACACCCCCACGCTGTGCTGTAATTCTCACATTCCTTTCAATAAAGGTTTTTCCACTTACATTTATAAAATATAGACTGATCGGTGTGGGTCCGAAGACTGGAATCCCTATCATTTTGAGTAGTGCATAGTGTTGAGCGATACCTTCCGATATCAGGAAATATCGGATCGGATTGGATCGGGCCGATACCCAAAAAGTATCGGATATCGCCGATTCCGATACCGGAAACCAATGCAAGTCAATGGGACAGAAATATCGGAATGAAAATAAACCCTTTCTTTCCTTGTAGGTTAATTCTACATGAAGGAAAACAACTAACAATAATATAGAATGTATTGGGGGAGGTGGTTGCCCAAATCGATGGGAACAGTGCTCACAGTGAAACATGAAAAGCCGGCAATTCAGCAGCGGCATACACCGGTACCCGACAATTTAGAACAGAAAGAATAGAGCTTCACACATAGATTAGATAGATAGAAACATGTCAGTCACATATATAATAAGTACAGTGACAGTGTTGGTTACTGTACTCATCATTTAGTGTTAAAATAAAGGATTTATTAAAAAAAAAAAAAAAAATGACGTGGGGTCCCCCCTTATTTTAATAGCTAGCAAAGGCTAGGCAGACAGCTGGGGGCTGATATTAATAGCCCAGGAAAGGTGCCATGAATATTGGCCCCCTCCCAGGCTAGAAACACCAGCCGTCAGCCGCCCCAGAAATGGCGCATCCATAGGATGCGCCAATTCTGGCACTTAGCCTCGCTCTTCCCACTGCCCTGTAGTGGTGGCAGTGGGGTAATAGGGCTGGGGTTGATGTCAGCTTATAATGCCAGCTGACATCAAGCCCAGGTTAGTAATGGAAAGGCGTCTATAAGACACCCCCATTACTAACCCCATAGTCAAAGTTAAAAAAAAACACAAACACCCAGAATAAAGTCCTTTAATTGAAATAAACACACAATTCTTTATTGTTCAAAATTAAACCATACTTACAGTCACGCCCATTCCAGCTGAAGCCAACGATCTCCTGCAATAAAAGAAAAATAATAAAGCAACCTCATCCTTACCTTTCCATGGTTCCCAGGACAGCTTCAGCTCAGCTACATTCAAATGACAGGCTGGACCGCAGCAGAACGCTGCCATCCAGCCTGTCATCCCGCAGACACTGAGAAGCGCAGGCATGCTTGCGCTCCTCAGTGTCAGGCTGTGACGGCATCCAGATGAGCCGACAATGAACTCAGCTCACCTTATGCACGTCACTGACAGCGTGGGAGAATTCTCCTGCGCATGCGGTGAGCGTGAGAGACTCATCTGGATGCCGTCACAGCCTGACACTGAGGAGCGCAAGCATGCCTGCGCTTCTCAGTGTCTGCGGGATGACAGGCTGGATGGCAGCTTTCTGCTGCGGTCCAGCCTGTCATCTCGATGTAGCAGAGCTGGAGCCGTCCTGGGAACCATGGAAAGGTAAGGATGATGTTGGTTTATTATTTTTCTTTTATTGCAGGAGATCGTTGGCTTCAGCTGGAATGGGCGTGATGGTAAGTATGGTTTAATTTAGAACAATAAAGAATTGTGTGTTTATTTCAATTAAAGGACTTTATTCTGGGTGTTGTGTTTTTTTTTTTTAAATACTTTACTAGAAATTCATGGCGGTCATGTCTAATATTGGCGTGACCCCATGAATTTCGGGCTTAGGGCCAGCTGATAATACCAAGCTGGCCCTAACCCCTTTATTACCCAGTGAGCCACCGCACCAGGGCCCTGGATGAGTTGGGTGCAGTGCCAGAAGATGGCGCACCAGGGCCCTGGATGAGTTGGGTGCAGTGCCAGAAGATGGCGCCCCACGTATTTTTTTTTTTTGAATAATTAAGAATAAAAAGGGCTTCCCTATATTGTTGTGTCCGGCCAGGTACAAATAGGCAGCTGGTGGTTGGGGGCAGCCCGTTCCTGCCTGCTGTACCTGGCTGGACACAAATATAGTGTGAAGCCCCACATCAATTTTTTTTTTTTTTCATTTCATGAATTTCATGAAATAATTAAAAAAAAAAAAATACGTGGGGCTTCGCCTTATTTTTGTGTCCAGCCAGGTACAACTAGGCAGCTGGGGGATGGAATCTGCAGCGTAGGGAGGCCCAAGCTTTCTGCCCCCCGCCCCCCCCCCACGCTGCAAATTGCAGTCCGCAGCCACCCCGGAAAATGGCGCATTCATAGAAGCGCCATCTTCTGGCGCTGTTCCCAACTCATCCAGGGCCCTGGTGCGGTGGCTCACTGGGTAATAAAGGGGTTAGGGCCAGCTTGGTATTATCAGCTGGCCCTAAGCCCGAAATTCATGGGGTCACGCCAATATTAGACATGACCGCCATGAATTTCTAGTAAAGTATTTAAAAAAAACACAACACCCAGAATAAAGTCCTTTAATTGAAATAAACACAATTCTTTATTGTTCTAAATTAAACTATACTTACCATCACGCCCATTCCAGCTGAAGCCAAAGATCTGCAATAAAAGAAAAATAAACGAACATCATCCTTACCTTTCGATGGTTCCCAGGACAGCTCCAGCTCTGCTACATCGAGATGACAGGCTGGATCGCAGCAGAAAGCTGCCATCCAGCCTGTCATGCCGCAGGCAGACACTGAAGTGCAGGCATGCTTGCGCTCCTCAGTGTCTGCCTGCGGCATGACAGGCTGGATGGCAGCTTTCTGCTGCGATCCAGCCTGTCATGTGAATGTAGCAGAGCTGGAGCCGTCCTGTGAACCATGGAAAGGTAAGGATGATGTTGCTTTATTATTTTTCTTTTATTGCAGGAGATCGTTGGCTTCAGCTGGAATGGGTGTGACGGTAGGTATGGTTTAATTTAGAACAATAAAGAATTGTGTGTATATTTCAATTAAAGGACTTTATTCTGGGTGTTTGTGTTTTTTTTTTTAACTTTGACTATGGGGTTAGTAATGGGGGTGTCTTATAGACGCCTCTCCATTACTAACCTGGGCTTGATGTCAGCTGGCATTATAAGCTGACATCAACCCCAGCCCTATTACCCCACTGCCACCGCTACAGGGCAGTGGGAAGAGCGAGGCTAAGTGCCAGAATTGGCGCATCCTATGGATGCGCCATTTCTGGGGCGGCTGACGGCTGGTGTTTCTAGCCTGGGAGGGGGCCAATATTCATGGCACCTTTCCTGGGCTATTAATATCAGCCCCCAGCAGTCTGCCTAGCCTTTGCTAGCTATTAAAATAGGGGGGACCCCACGTCATTTTTTTGGGGGTCCCCCATTTTAATAGCTAGTAAAGGCTAGGTATTCAGCTGGGGCTGATATTAGTAGCCTGGGAAGCTCCGTGGGTATTACCCCCTTCCCAGGCTTCAAACATCTGCCCCAGCCGTCTGCTTAACCTCCGCTAGAGACTAAAATTACGGGGAACCCCACGCCAATTTTTTTTTTTTAATAAATCCTTTATTTTAACATTAAATGACGAGTACAGTAACCAACACTATCACTGTACTTATTATATATGTGACTGACATGTTTCTATCTATCTAATCTGTGTGTGAAGCTCTATTCTTTCTGTTCTAAATTGTCGGGTACCGGTATATGCCACTGATGAATTGCCGGCTTTTCATGTTTCACTGTGAGCACTGTTCCCATCGATTTGGGCAACCACTGTAATGCCATAACCACCATGGCTGTGGCATTAACATCTTAAAAAAATATTAATTCCTGCTATTCCATTTAATTGTAATGTAAGGGAGATAATGTAATGTCAGCGCTTGAGCAAGAGAATTCTCCCACGCTGGGATGGCATTCTGATGACAAGCTGGATCGCAGCTGAGCGCTGCCATCCAGCTTGTCAACCTTCAGAGACACTGCAGAGCGCAGGCATTATGTGAACTTCTGATTCCGGTATTCGATATTGTAAAAGTATCGGAACTCAGTATAGGAACTCCGATACTGAAATATCGGGTATCGACCGATATTCGCTGTATCGGAATGCTCAACACTAGTAGTGCAATAAATAGATAGACACTTCCTCACCAATAGTTGGATAAGCTCGCTAGAGACAGTTCACTAGACAGTCAGTGGACGAGTTATATGGGAGACACCTACTGGTGGCATGCTGGAATGATTTGTCACGTTAAATGGAACCTGTCAGAAAATTGTTTGCTTCCAAACCATCTATATGACCTTTAAAAGATAAGCAAGTTGATCCCTGTAAGACCCCCAAAACGATGCTCTGGCAGCAAAAAAATCATGTTTTCAAGTTCACTACAGGGACGGACAAACCATAGGTGCAGCCGCACAGGGACCCAAGAGGAAAGGGGGTCCACGTCCACCTCAAAAGCAGGTGATGATGAGCTATTGGACTGAAAAGGCCAAAATATTGTTCTTGCACAGGGGCCCTCTTCTGTCTGTGAATGGTTCAGTATCTGTGTGTCTGGACAAGCATTGGGGCGTGATGATGCCCTTACAGCTCCTCAGCCTAACGCTGTATGCCCTGACGTATATCAGCGCCAATGACCTGTCAATGAACCAGAAGAGAGTGGCGCTAGGCAGGGAATACAGCGTGAGACTGAGGAAATGAAGTACATCGTCACACCTCAGTGCACTTCCTGACACATACAGTGGATACAGAAAGTATTCAGACCCCTTTACATTTTTCACTCTTTGTTTCATTGCAGCCATTTGGTAAATTCTAAAAAGTTCATTTTTTTTCTCATTAAAGTACACTCTGCACCCCACCTTGACTGAAAAAAAACAAATGTAGACATTTTTTGCAAATTTATTTAAAAAGAAAAACTGAAATATCACATGGTTATAAAGTGAAAAATTTAAAGGGGTCTGAATACTTTCCGTACCCACTGTAGACACAAGATTTCTTGCTGCTGGAGCATCGATCATAAAGAGATCAACTTGCTTATTTTCTTAAGGGGCCACCCAGACATATAAATGGTTTAGAGATTTCTAACAAGTTCTCTTGAAATGAAATCAAGTTGCGTGACAGTACGGGGAGCATATAATAGGGAAATACAGGAACAGATACTGTCAGATGTATATTACTTACAATGAGTGAACTTACTGAGAAGCTGACGCGAGAGTTTCAGTGACAATTGGCGCTGGTCATTGAAGCCTCCGACTAAGTGCAGCTCTAGTCTGGGAATTAAAAAAACATTTCATCAGGGCAAATTCACGTTGTATGGAAAACGGTAAAAGACCATGGAGATGTGATGGGTGTCCCCAACCATCTGGAGCAATAACTACAACTCCCAGCATAGCTTCTGAATAGATCCAACTTCATTTACATTTAAAAGTTATTTACAATGAAGGTTAAAAAAAATAAATAAATCCTTGTGTAGAAAATAGTAATAACCCACCTTCCTTCCGTGGTCTTTGTTAATGACGTCACAGCCTGAATAATGGCTGCCACCTCATTTTCAGAATCTGATCCATCGCAGTGCGCTAGACAAGTGGCCCCACTTCCTACAAGGGAGACACACGTGGTTAATATGTTGATCGCCACCACTGGCTGCAGCCGACACACACCTGTCCTGTTTGGAAGTGGCAGCCTGTAGACCAGCAGAGGACCCAGTCATTTTTTATAATGTCTTTTGTTTGTTTTATATACATTATATATATATATATATATATATATATATATATATATATATATATATATATATATATATATATATATATATATATATATATATATATATATATATATATATATATATATATATATATATATATATATATATATATATATATATATTTTATTTATTTTAATTTTTTTTTCCTGATTTTTTTGCTTTATTTTGAAGGGTTTTTATTTATTTTTTTCGTGTACTGTTAAAGGAGTGGCAGCAATGAGTACCAGGAGCATGCTTTATTTTTATTTATTTATTTATTTTTTTTACGAAGCCACGATGCCGATGTGGAAAAATCCTTCATGGGTCATTCCCACCTTGGACTTTTAAAGTCGGTGGGGGTCAGGCCGATTTCCCTGCACTTTACCTTTCCTCCACAAATCACTCTGGCCTCTTCAGAATAGGCGAGGATCCCTCACTGTTCATAAAGTGATTAACCCCTTAAATCTCCAATATTTGGGCCATCACTGGTCCGTAGCAGAATTCCTGGCTGCTCCTTCCATACCTGAGTGTCTGAGAACAACAATGTGACAAGTAGTTGCATCTTCCGATCCGAGGATGGAAATTGAACCTGGATTGGAGGAGAAAGAAAACGGGCATTAGATTTCTGTATAACAAATTCGTAAACCAAAAGTTTTTAATTTGAATCGTTAAAAAAAAAAATAATAATAATAATAATAATAATAATAATAATAATATTGCTGTGCTAAGCACTGCCGTTATGTATTTGTTATGGCGCCCCCTGCTGTTCTTTTCATCCAAAATGTACACCTAATGTGTCTACCGCTGAGAAAGTCACTTCTAGTGGCGATTCCTATAGCCCGGCCTGTACAATAGCAAGATTTACCCCACCGGCCATATATAAGAAGATCTGGGTGGTGGGACTGAGAATATGTGACCACCAGCGCTGTGGACAATCAGAGAAGGGATTAACGGAACACTAGGGGGTGCCATAAAAAAATCTGTATGTAAAGCTACGATCACTTATGGCGTCCGCCATAATTCAGATATTGCTGAAATAAACATGAAAGCCATGCTTGCCTGAGCTCCACAGCGCAGCACAGACTCCTCGGGATACATTCCCTTTATAATGCACCGCAGGGAGGACAAAGCCACTTCCATTCGTTATTATCAGATGGGAACGTCTGATATTAGAATACTGGAAAATGCCTGACTATAGCACTGGCAAGGCAAACCCCGTCACCCCATTGAAAAGGGATCTCCGCTTTCATCATGCCTGGGTCTTTCTTAACCAAAGTAATGAAAAGGTTAAAAAGTCTGCAGTAATACACGACTGAGAGTCAACCAGACTCGAAAAGCAGCAGATATTTTTTATGCCTATGCCATTTTAATGAAGTCACAACACAAGAAAATCACTATTAAAAAAATGTGTGTATGTATATATATATATACACACACTCACACAGTGGTGTGAAAGTGTTTGCCCCCTTTCTGATTTCTTATTCTTTTGCATGTTTATCACACAAGTGTGACAAACATGCAAAAGAATAAGAAATCAGGAAGGGGGCAAATACTTTTTCACGATAGATAGACTCCAAGAACCCTAAACAGGCAGCCTAATAGAATATGCCCCATGGTTAAGCCTACGGTTGCCATACCAATCATCGGCACCACGCAATTGTGCTGCGGGGAACCTATGGAATGACAGAGGAAGAGATCTACCTCTGTCATACACCTTAACATGGAGCGGTTGCTTATGACCGCAGCATGTAAAGAGTTAAGATTGTGGGTTATAGATAATTTAGTGACAAAAAATGTAGAATTGGCAGAGAAAGGTTGAACATCAGGCAGTAGAAACACTACTAACCCTTATGTCATGTCCAGCTGCCTTATAAACAGCTCATAAAACTTATTACAAGTTAATCACATCACATCGTACCCTAGTGCCACCCTCCAGTACACGCTTATCACAGGCCTGAGATCGATATCTCAAGGGTCCGCTGTGTCTGAGGCTCCACATCTAGAATAGCAGAGGATTACATTCACAGCTTGCAGAAGGCAACAGCCAAAAACATTCCCTTTATAGTGTAAGAGCCGTGTAATCCCCACTACTGTCCTGCCATGTCATATACACACAAGACTCCAACATCATAAAAATCCATACTAATAAAAAAGGGTGATAATTCCCCTCTAAAACGAGAAAGAAGATCAAGGTGTGCCACTCACTATTTATAACGTGGAATGAAGCATGCTGTCTCCTTTGCCTGTTGTAGATTAAGTTTATATATAGACTGAACATACACATGTAGACACATTGCATTAAAGGGGTTCTCCAGGCACACCTCGATGGCCTATCTGTAGGATTGGAGGGGATTCAACACCCTGCACACCCCTACTAATCATAGCTTAGATGGCAGCCAGATGTGAACAATGAGCAGAGCTGCTCTGCACTGTGCAAGGTCTGC
Organism: Phyllobates terribilis; assembly: GCF_046119375.1. Taxonomy (NCBI): domain Eukaryota; kingdom Metazoa; phylum Chordata; class Amphibia; order Anura; family Dendrobatidae; genus Phyllobates; species Phyllobates terribilis. The sequence goes on along the minus strand of NW_027362769.1, from coordinate 214,594,522 downwards.
AGTATCCGGCAGCAGATGCTACATATTGAAGAGCTGATCAGTGCAGCTCCATTCTATGGTGGCAACCGCCGACAGCTGTAGCTACCGACTGATCAGTGGGGGTCTGACTACTTGTATCCTCACTGATGAACAGAGATAGGATATCAATATCATATGCCTAGAGAACCCGGATTCATTCTCATCTTAATTGCAGCACCTAACTACTAATTGCTCTCCAATCTATCCTGAATGCAGCAGGCAGTCTCCATGTCCAGCTGCTACACTGATGCCTCCTCCCTGTGCCAGTTATTGCACTGGATGCCCTTTTTCTATAGAGTACAATATAAATGTCTCAAACTCACCCAGAAAGTTTTCCATGGTGCTGCACTGTCCTACATCTCCTTCCACCACCTACTCGTGCTTTCTGATTTGCTGATGAACCAAGACTAAGATTCTCCATTATCTGAACCTCTTACTCCAGTCTCCTAGACTTTTCTCAGATTAACTCCTGATTTCTTAGATTTAAGCACGCCCTTAAAACACATTTTTTTAGGCAGGCCTATCACATCACCTCACAAATCTCATTTTCCTCAGTTCTCCCTTCTTACACTGTCCATCCTGGTCCCTTCCATCATACAATTTTACAAGAATACCCATATTTATTATAAAAGATGGCTGGACCAAAAAATTGTTATTCTTGTAAAGCTGCATGAAATCTATATATTAGGGGGCTAAGCTGAACATCTGTGTTTTAGGGTGTTCCAACTTTCCCCCCTGAAAATAAGTATTGAGTATGTTAGATGTCAGAGTGATCAATCCTTTGTTCCCATGAGAAAAAGCTGCTGCCAGAGTTGTCTGGCAGCAGCTTACTCCTTCCTCCCCATTGAGTACACAGGGGTCAGGACAAATAGCAAAAAAAGTGTACGGCCACCGTATGGCAAAAAGTGTATGGCCACCGTAGGCATCTCTTTCCATTCAAGGTCTGTGACTTTTCAGAAGTCAGTGCGTCTGGCATTATGGTTGTCCACCATTGCACAAAGCATAGCACACAGCAAGTGTGGTACCATATACTGTACACACAGTGCAGAGTGTATTAATCTGTGGGACGCCGTGACTGCTGGATTCAAAACATAGATCGTGACATCGTCCAAATGATAGAGGGGTAGCACTCCCCTAAATGCATGCTTATCACAAGTGAGCACGTGGGGTAACAAGGTGTGGGACCCGGGGGATACGTACTGTCGCCTGGTGTTGTCGCAGCCAGTTCCCGTTGTTGCACATATAGGAATCCATTAGCCCCGATGACTTGCGCGGGCTGGCTTGTTAAGTTTCTGGCTCGTTCCTAGAGATTACAAATATTAGATATAAATATAACTCAATTTTGTAAACTTTTCTACTATGAATAACTGTAAGTGGGATACTTCATCCATTACAACAGATGGGGCTCTCACTTATGAAAGCACACTGTGGCGGTGGAGAAATACACCTAATTTTAAAACCATTCTCCAAGACCATCCTTAGGCCGACCCCTGTTTATCAGTAGAATGAAGGCGCTGGGCCATATCTCTTTATTATGTACACAAGTATAGCGCCATACATGAGTGTGGCTGCACCCAGTACTGCAGCCAAGTCATGTGTGGGCTCACACCTGGCAATCAAACACTGATGGCATCGAGTCCTTCCTATTGCAGCTAGTTTTCATGTTCATTTTCAGGGTAAAAGAGTGAAGGAAACACCGTGATACACCAATGCTTGCAGCCAGCCCCCTTTATTTTCATGATCCACGGGGGTCCAAGGAAGATCTTTTTGCTGGTACGAGCACTTACATTATAGCGGGAATGTGAGCACCAGACATTTCCTCTTCTGATGAAATACTAGGTGCTGTAATCCCCTGAATCTGGGAGAGGCGCCAGCTACACTGCACGTCCCGGCACATTAGTGCAGGCATGATACAGTCAAGGCACACCCATACAAGCCTCACAGCACCACTTAGTAGCCACTCTACACAACATATCACAGGTGCATACAATTCTCATACATAGTGGGATTACTAGACATGACTGCACATCGCAGGATCAGCTCCATACATGTGAATGGAGAAGTTTAACAGGACTATGACAAATCGAAATTGTGTAATCCTAAAAGACCCAATAACCTGACCTTAACACCTTTCAACAGACAGATTATAACCCTGGATTACAGGACACCTGGATCCGGCCTGCAGGGAAAGTCGCGGAGTTTAATCAAGGTGTTTTCTCATCATCCTAAACCCTTAAAATTGCAAAGTTCTTGTAAAAAAAACAAGCAACTTTGCTACTTACTTATTAAGCATCCTCTTCGTTCTCCGGAATGTAGGGATTTTTTTTATTCTATAATTTACCGCTTGTTGCCTAGGGAACTGGCCACCTCTATAATCAGAAGCGGCTGGTCTCCTATGCAAGAAGTGCAGCAGTTACAAGCTCTCTCCTGAACTGGAACTCATCATCATAGCTCTGGAAAACTTAAGTGTCCCAGCGCTCTACCATGTTGCAGAGGTGAAGCCGCCTCATGCAACTGCATCAGGAGGGCACAGCGCAGACCAGAGGCGAAACCATGCTACTAGTCCAAACTATCAATCATCAGGAAGGCACAGCACAGACCACCGGGGAAACCATGCAACTAGTCCAAACTATCAATCATCAGGAGGGCACAGCGCAGACCAGCGGGGAAACCATGCAACTAGTCCAAACTATCAATCATCAGGAGGGCACAGCGCAGACCACCGGGGAAACCATGCAACTAGTCCAAACTATCAATCATCAGGAGGGCACAGCGCAGACCAGCGGGGAAACCATGCAACTAGTCCAAACTATCAATCATCAGGAGGGCACAGCGCAGACCACCGGGGAAACCATGCAACTAGTCCAAACTATCAATCATCAGGAGGGCACAGCGCAGACCAGCGGGGAAACCATGCAACTAGTCCAAACTATCAATCATCAGGAGGGCACAGCGCAGACCAGCGGGGAAACCATGCAACTAGTCCAAACTATCAATCATCAGGAGGGCACAGCGCAGACCACCAGGGAAACCAAGCAACTAGTCCAAACTATCAATCATCAGGAGGGCACAGCGCAGAGCAGCAGCAAAACCATTCTACTAGTCCAAACTATCAATCATCAGGAGGGCACAGCACAGACCAGCGGGGAAACCATGCAACTAGTCCAAACTATCGATCATCAGGAGGACACAGCGCAGACCAGCATGGAAACCATGCAACTAGTCCAAACTATCAATCATCAGGAGGGCACAGCGCAGACCACCGGGGAAACCATGCAACTAATCCAAACTATCAATCATCAGGAGGGCACAGCGCAGACCACCGGGGAAACCAAGCAAACAGTCAATCAGGTGTGCTCCTGAAGATGAATGGTAGGACCATCCCCTTATAGGGCACCCTCTCCGCTTACGTTGCCCCGGTGATGCCCATTAGGGGTATTATAGACGCCAGGTGACGCAGTTTCTCAGGGGTCGGCTGGGTGGCTTTGCAGTACTTGGGTCCTTGGTTCGGATCCAGCTAAGGATCACACTAAGGATAGGGACTGAGAGTGACACTGTGTGTACAGCGCTGTGGAATATGTCAGTGCTATACAAATACTGCTGATATCCTATAGAAAGGATTTTGCAGCAGTGTCATCCTGCTACCCCAGTTACCCTGGTAACGCTGAGTTCACATCTGTCTCGTCCTTTCCGGTTTTCTGCAATGCATTGATATGAATGGACCCCAGGACCCCCGCACAGCACAGTGGAGGGAGGACACAATAGAGGACAGCGCCTCCTACCTGCAGCTGAGCGCTGCTCTGCAGGATCCGGGCGGCGGGCAGGCTGACCTCCATCCTCCGGCTGTCAACCAGCAGCGGCATGACTGCGAAACTCCCACTGACTGCGGCCAAACTTCCTCTACAATGCTAGCCGGGGCGCCGCGCAGTGCCTCCTGGGAGCTGTAGTCCGGAAGTGGGAGGGGAGCATGAGGGGGTACTGGAAACGGAACTACAATTCCCAGCGTCCCCCGCGTTAACCTGCAGCTCACCCCTCAGTCACAGAAATGAGCTAAGGGGTAGAGGGGTGTTGTTGGACACGGGTGTTGATGAGGGGCGTCCTTTTTTTTTACTACTACTGCCAGATATGGCGGTATTAGGGCTGGCAGGTGACCCCCATCTGCTGTCGCATAACTTAACCCCTTCCTGTAACCAATTTCTGCACTTTGTTTTTTTACTTGTCTTGAATAACGTGTATCATTTTGCAATATAATGTACTGAAAAACCAAGAACAAAATTCCAAGGTTTAAAAAAAACCGCACTGTATTCCCTGTATGATAATAATGACCTGGAAACCCAAATCTCCAAGTCTGTACGGTTACGGAGAGAGCACGCTTGGGGTGCGTTCACACATGGCAGCAAAATTCCAAGCATGAACATACCCTCATGTAGGAGGTTGTTTTTTTTTTAAATCATTTTAGTGGTTTAAAAAAAAACAAAACTGTACATGTATTTTAATCCCAATCTGTAGCCACCAAAAAAACAGCAATTTGACATTTTTTTTCCTCTTAATGTTCTTACCTTATGGGCTCAATAATTTTACCTTTTGATAGACCATACTTTTATGGAAGTGGAGATATTGCTTATTTTGATTTATTTTTGGACAGGAAGATAAAGGGAGTGATTCAAACTATTTAAAAAAAAAACAAACTTATTTTTAGTCTCAATATTAAGTATATAAATATATACAATTTAATAGTATTTATATATTAAAAAACTAAAAAACACACTGGCGCTTCACACAGGATATAAAAGCTGCTGGTAGTAAGCAGGCTCTGTGTGTATCTGCCTGCACAATGGAATAATAATAAAACAACCACCAATACTACCGCGCTAAGTACACACAGAGCTGGTGGCTCTGACTAGATGGATGTAGATAAATACAAAAGAAGGAAAATCAAAGTGCAACCCAAATGGATAGCCTACTTCTAACTGCCCCCAGTGAGGATACACACATTGATCCTAGCTACAATCAAGGATAGTTCTATGAAGCAGGGAAAAGTGGCAGCACTCACTCTGAGAAGTGTGAGCTACTTCCATAGAAAGGTGTGTTGATTAGGCAGGCTTTGCAGGATCACAGCCATCAGCTGTTGGTTGTGGTGTGGAAGTCATCAGCCAGCCAGACCGAGCACAGTAGTTCAGTAGTTGATGCGCGCTGTTACCATACGTCCAGCTGGGTCTGTACTGATGAGCCGGCGGGGTAAAGCGGGAGCGTCCTCCCGAAAACGTGCATCTTACCCACTCTAGCACTGGTACAGACGCGGCATGCTCCGGCCGGAAGCTTGGCCTCGTGAGCGCACAGCTGGTGGGGGCGCAGCACTGTGACGTCACAGCCCAAAGTATGAGATCTACAGGGGGGCCACAAAAAAAAAAAAAAAAAAGACCGCCGCGCTTTGAAGGACGCAGTCCTTCTTCCTCAGGGTGTGGCTTACTTAGACCTCCTGCCTTTAAATAGCACTGCCAGCCTGCTGCCAACCAATAAGAACAAAAGGGGAAAAAAAAACATACACGCCCTTACAAAATACTATGTTTAGTGTAGGAGAATATCCAAACAGAAACACATACTTAAAAAGGAAAGAAAGAAAGACCTGTATACTCCATATACACCACCACTGGTAGATTCAACTATTAAAAAACTGTTTATTTAATAATTAAAAGTATAAACTAAAAACCTGTGTGGTGATGCAAGTGCATACTATGTGCCTGTGTGTCCCAGAGAATAGGAACCTAATAGGGAACGTTGCCTATTTGTGAGATATGTTATTATTATTATTATTTACTATTATAGCGCCATTTATTCCATGGCGCTTTACATGTGATAGGGGTATACATAGCAAAAACACTTACATAATCTTGAACAAAACAGAGTCAGCGACTGGTACAGGTGGAGAGAGGACCCTGCCCGCGAGGGCTCACAGTCTACAAGGGATGGGTGAGGTTACAGTAGGTGGGGGTAGAGGAGGTCATGCAGTAATGTTGTGTAGCGACGGTTACTGCAGGTTGTAGGCTTGTCGGAAGAGGTAGGTCTTCAGGTTTCTTTTAAAGGCTTCCATGGTAGGCGAGAGTCTGATATGTTGGGGTAGAGAGTTCCAGAGTAGGGGGGAAGCACGGGAGAAATCTTGTATGCAATTGTGGGAAGAGGAGATAAGAGGGGAGTAGAGAAGGAGATCTTGTGAGGATCGGAGGTTGTGTGCAGGTAAGTACCGGGAGACTAGGTCACAGATGTATGGAGGAGACAGGTTGTGGTTTGCTTTGTATGCCATGGTTAGGGTTTTGAACTGGAGTCTCTGGGCAATGGGGAGCCAGTGAAGGGATTGACAGTGGGGGGAGGCTGGGGAATAGCGGGGGGACAGGTGGATTAGTCGAGCAGCAGAGTTTAGGATAGATTGGAGGGGCGCAAGAGTGTTGGAAGGAGGCCACAGAGCACGAGGTTGCAGTAGTCGAGGCGGGAGATGATGAGGGCATGCACTAGTGTTTTTGCAGAGTCTTTGCTGAGGAATGCACGGATCCGGGAGATATTTTTGAGTTGGAGTCGGCAGGAAGTGGAAAGGGCTTGGATATGTGGTTTGAAGGAAAGATCAGAGTCCAGGGTTACCCCAAGGCAGCGAGCTTGTGGGACTGGGGAGAGTGAACAGCCATTGGCGTTGATGGATAGGTCAGATGGAGGATATGAATGAGAGGGTGGAAAGATGATGAACTCTGTTTTATCCATGTTGAGTTTTAGAAATCTGGCAGAGAAGAAGGATGAGATGGCGGACAGACATTGTGGGATTTTGGTTAGTAGGGAGGAGATATCGGGTCCAGAGAGGTAGATCTGTGTGTCATCAGCATAGAGGTGATACTGAAAGCCGTGAGACTCTATGAGCTGTCCCAGACCGAAGGTGTAGATGGAGAAGAGCAGGGGTCCTAGAACTGAGCCTTGGGGGACACCCACAGATAAGGGGCGAGATGAGGAGGTGGTGCGTGAGTGGGAGACGCTGAATGTCCTGTCTGTTAAGTATGAGGAGATCCAAGATAGGGCTAAGTCTGTGATGCCAAGAGATGAGAGAATCTGTAGTAAGAGGGAATGGTCCACTGTGTCGAAGGCAGATGACAGGTCCAGAAGGAGGAGGATGGAGTAGTGTCGCTTGGATTTGGCGTTTAGAAGGTCGTTGGTGACTTTGGTCAGGGCAGTTTCAGTCGAGTGGTGCAGTCGGAAGCCAGATTGCAGGCGGTCGAAGAGGGAACAGGAGGAGAGGTGGGAGGACAGTTCAAGGTGGACATGTTGTTCTAGTAGTTTTGAAGCAAAGGGGAGAAGTGATATGGGGCGGTAGCTAGTCAGAGAGGATGGGTCAAGGGAGGGCTTTTTGAGGATGGGTGTGATTGCGGCATGTTTGAAACATGAGGGGAAGCCACCGGTTGTTAGTGACAGGTTGAAAAGGTGGGTTAGGGTTGGGATGAAGACTGTGGTAAGGTTAGGGATGAGGTGGGATGGGATTGGGTCAAGTTCGCAGGTGGTGAGGTGTGATATATGTGAATAAATAACCCCTAATTAGATACCTCTATATACTTTTTACTGTCAGAATATACGATTTCAGCATGATTACCTGACGGTAAGGGGAAATAAAATGCTCCTACTGACACATGTAATTAAAAAAGATTAAAATGCAACACAAATAATGTTAACTTAAATATATATATTTGCGAGAATGTAGTGTTAGCTCGTACCCTGAGATATCCTTAAAGAGAGAAAGTCAACAGTGCTTGGTAAACGAAAAACACGCACAAGCGCATCTCTGTGTGCACAAACTATAGGTTTGCCCCTGTGAGATGTACCTGAGGGGCACCTCATATTGTGCGCTGGGGTCTACCTGACCGCATGCATTTAACACGTGGCCTAACCAACCAGTCTGCCACCTTTTGAGGGGATAACTCCTGTGAGCACTAGATTTAAAAGGCGTACAATTCAATTTTGTGATTTAGCCCTTTCGGTGCCAAACTGTCCAGAGTAAATATCCATTTGGACTCCACTCTGGACATTTGTTTTAAAAATCCCCTCCTCTCCAGTTTCTTTTGACCACCTGAATACCACAAAAATGGACCCCCTCACAAGACCGATTGTGCTTTTCAGCAAAATGGCGTGACAATGGGTGCCCTGTATAGACTTTGTTAATATTGTCCAGATGTTCCTTGATTCTTTTTAACTGCCTTTTCGTGCGCCCAATATAGATTTTCCCGCATGGGCACTGGATAATATATATGACGCCCATTGTATAACACAAAATTGCTTCTTTAATAGTAAAATGATTATTACCACTTGAATTAGAAAAGCTAGTTTGAAGGCTTTTCTTGATCTTTGTGCGAACACAGCATGAGCACCTCCCGCATGGGATGAATCCCATATGGGAGGGCAAAAAATTGTTTGCATGCACTATTGACGGTTTACTAGCCTTTGTTTTCATTTTAGTTGTCGGCGCTACCAGATTACCCAAGGTTTTGGCTTTTTTATAGGTGAACCTTGGATGTTTAGGTAAGAGTTCACCTATAACCTTATCTTGTTGGAGAATCGGCCAGTATTTGTGGATGATATTGCTGAATACTAGGGTTGAGCGAGTATGTTCTGTCTGAGTATGCTCGGGCCGAGCTCCGAGTATTTATAGCTGCTCGGTGATATGGTTGAATCACTCCCGTGTGCATGATTTGCAACTGTTTGACAGTTTTATTACATGTGAGTGTAACGGGTCTGGGAGGCGGAACCTCTGAGCTACTATACAAGGGGGCGGTCCTTGTAAGGGAGCGGGTGGCGACCAGGCAGGCAGTCACAGCAGGTGACCGGGACAGTCTCTAGAAGAACGGGCAGGAGGTCACGGCAAGTGACCGGGGCAGTCTCTGGATGAACGGGCAGATGGTCACGGCAAGTGACCGAGGCAGTCTCTGGGTGAACGGGCAGATGGTCACGGCAAGTGACCGGGGCAGTCTCTGGGTGAACGGGCAGATGGTCACGGCAAGTGACCGGGGCAGTCTCTGGGTAAAGGGTAAAGGGTTGGTACGACCTGTGGCGGCTGATGGTAGACGTGAGCTCCCAGGTGAGCAGGCGAGAGTCTCTGGATAAACGGGTGGTCACAGCATGTGACGGCGGAGCCTCCAGGAAGACCAACAGACAGGCGGCAGATGAGCGCTCCCAGGTGAGCGGGCAGAAGTCTCTGGACAGGCGGGTGGTCACAGCACGTGACGGCAGAGCCTCCAGGTAGGCTAGCAGACAGGCAGCAGGTGAGCGGGCAGGAGTCACTGGACAGGCAGGTGGTCACAGCACGTGACGGCAGAGCCTCCAGGTAGGCTAGCAGGCAGGTAGCAGATGTGCGCTCCCAGGTGAGCGGGCAAGCTGGTCCATAGACAGACTGACAAGAGTTGGAAGGCAGACCGTCGGACCTCAGGCAAGCAGGCAGGTAGTTGATGTGCGCTCCCAGGTGAGCGGGCAAGCTGGTCCTTAGACAGACTGACAGGAGTAGTAAGGCAGACCGTCGGACCTCAGGCTAGCAGGCAGGTAGCAGAATATCAGGCTGGCAGGAATCTGGCAGGAATCTGGCATGTATCTGGCAACGGGACCTGAGTGCTGAAGCAGAGTAGTGAACAGTGCAACAACATAGCTCGGGCACCTCCATTTTGGAGGAGGTGCCTTATATATGGTGAAGTCCTCCGGCCATTGGCCGGGGACTCCTTAGGACGGCGCGCGCGGCCCCTTTAAGAGGGAGGGAGCGCGCGCGCGCGCGCCCTAAGCACAGTGGCCGGGAAGGAGTGCGCGCTGCCAGCAGAGCGGGAGGAGGACGCCGGGCTCAGAGCAGAGAGGTGAGGGGAACAGCGTCCCTGCCTAGCAGAGGGCAGGGACGCCGATGCTACAGTGAGGAATGTGTAAGAAATAGACATTCCTCTCATGTATTAAAGCTGTCAAAACAGTTGCGATTCAACCATATCACCGAGCAGCTCTAACTATTCGGAGCTCGGCCCGAGTATACTCGGCGAAAGGGTTAATAGAACATACTCGCTCAACACTACTGAATACCCTATGGTTCGAATGATATTGGGTCAAAATGGCTAATTTGTTAATTTGTTGGGAGAGGCTTGGGATCTCTTTTACTTGTTTTTCTTTATACACCAGTTCTTGTCTCGGAATGGATCTCACCTCCTTTGCAGATCTTTCCAGCAGAGATGCCGCATAACCCTTGTCCTTCGAAACGCATCAGTCTTTTTTTGTGGCCCCCTGTACATCTCATACTTTGGGCTGTGACGTCACAGTGCTGCGCTCCCACCAGCTCTGCGCTCACGCGGCCAAACTTCTGGCCGGAGCACGCCACGTTTGTACCAGTGCTAGAGTGGGTAAGATGCACGTTTTCGGGAGGACGCTCCTACTTTACCCAGCCGGCTCATCAGTACAGACCCAGCTGGACGTTTGGTAACAGCGCGCATCAACTGCTGAACTACTGTGCTCGGTCTGGCTGGCTGATGACTTCCACACCACAACCAACAGCTGATGGCTGTGATTCTACAAAGCCTGCCTAATCAACACACCTTTCTATGGAAGCAGCTCACACTTCTAAAGGCCCCGTCACACATAACGAGATCGCTAGCGAGATCGTTGATACGTCACGGTTTTTGTGACGCAATAGCGATCTCGTTATGTCTGACAGGTAGCAACAATCAGGCCCCTGCTGTGAGATCGCTGATCGTTACAAAGCTTCCCGGACCATTCCTGGGTCATTGCGCTCCCGCTGAGCAGTGTGCATCGCTGTATTTGACACCTCATCAACGACCTCGTTAGCGATTCAGAACTGAGACACATAGGCGTGCATAAATTGGACTTTTCCGCGCCCCTCGTCCCCGATTGGTGGTCGCTACAGCGTTCTCATTTTCCGCCGTGCATAAAGAAGGCAGCAGAATAGCGATTCCATCCTTTGTTTCTGACTTCGTGCTGGATTGCAGATCCTAGCAGAATTCTCCGGGCTGTTGATATCCGTTCATTCGACTGAGTCCTGATTTTGCGGATCGTTGTAGCGTTCTCCAGCTGGGACTGGCCGTACGCAGTAGTGTCCACCAATCGGAGATGAGGGGGCGCGGAAAAGTAATTTTATGCACGCCTTTGTGACACAGTACAGTCCCTATCAAGGTGTGGATCGTTGAAATAGCTGCTGTGTGAAAGCGTCCTAACGACCGCCGAGATAGTTAGTTAGATCGCTGGGGCGGCCAAAATCGTTGGGAAGTTCTGCCTGTTTGACAGCTCCCCAGCGATCACTAAACGACTCTTCAGCGATCCCAAAACTGTGACGTAATAACGATCTCGCTAGTGATCTCGTTATGTGTGACGGGGCCTTTAGAGTGAGTGCTGCCACTTTTCCCTGTTTCTTTTTCATAGAACTATCATTGATTGTAGCTAGGATCAATGTGTGTATCCTCACTGCTGGCAGTTAGAAGTAGGCTATCCATTTGAGTTGCACTTTGATTTTCCTTTTTTTGTATTTATCTACATCCATCTAGTCAGAGCCACCAGCTCTGAGTGTACTCAGCGCGGTAGGATTTGTGGTTGTTTTATTAGTATTTATATATTAATTATATATTAAATAAATATTAAAATATTTTAAGTCAACTTGACCTGCGATAATTTGTACTTTATACTGCAATATTTCCCCAAGAGGCCTAGTCGCTGGAAAAGTTTCATAGCTGGGACCCTTCAGCAAACCCCAGGCCAATGGACATCCGAACACATACCAAGCCAGGATTGGATGCCATTTTCAGAGTTTGATAGAAGCATTTAGAGGGCGTTGTCTGGTCTTGAATTACAACTATGTGCCTGCAGAATTGTGAATCCTCACATTGCGCATTGCAATGTGTATACTTTTGGCCACATTCCGACTAGATGAGTGCAGTCTAGTCGGAATGTGGCCAGAAGTATGCACATTGCAGTGCGCAGTCTAGTTGGAATGTGGCCAGGAGTATAGATATCGCATACTTGTGGTCACACGACTGCTGTTCCCAGTGTTGGAGAATCCTCACAGCACACACAATGTGAGGATTCACAAGTCTGCAGTCACATAATGATTGCACACTTGTAGTTTAAGACTGGACAATCCCTTTAAGTTTGGAAGTTATCCCTATCCAGAGAATAGGAGATGTCTGCCCTGTCGCTGGGACTCTCACGGATCATGAGAATCAGGGGTCTGAAGACATCCGTATGAATGGAGCGGTGGTTTATCATACGCACATCTGCTCCATTCATTTGTAATGAGACAGCTGAGAACCGCGTTCAGCTGGTCTACGACACTCCCGTAAGAATGAATGGAGGTGCAGTTGATCTGACCGACGACAGAACTCTTCGGATCAGTTGGACCCCCAGCGATAGTAAATGTATCCCCTATTCTGTGGTTAGAAGATAAAATGGAACTCAAGTTTGGAAGTGAATCAGCAATGATCGGAGCCAGATACAGGCTGTATAACGCAGCTGGCACCCGACTTGTGTGGAGCAGACTTGGCTCATGAGCCCGGCTTCATATGCCTACAATAATAGTGCATCACTGAGTGAGAAGATCTGCACCCTGTGAACAAGGCAGGAGAGGGTGCACAGCCGTGTAAAATTAGGGTGCTACACAAGTATTAGAGGTAAAGGAAAAACAAAAAGGCAATACTCATAGCCGTCTGCACACTATATGGAGATATAAAATATTTATTTTAAATATAGCATGAGCAAAATACTGGACAACCATTAAAACCTAGAAAAAAAAAAGTCTATCCACCATGGCATAAGATACATGTAAGAATTATGATAAACACTTATAAACCAGTTTTGGATAATCAAATTATACAAAAGACAGGTCTGCAGAAGATAAATTAGTATGTCTGAGACAAAGTGCATACAATGAGGTTAGGACATGAAAATAACATGAGACACTGTGGGTAAAGTAGAAGATGTAATACCAATATCCAATACAATCAAGTCTACTATACAGGCTCAAAAGACACAGTAATTGTAAGATCGGTAAACTATCAAATGTCAAATAAAAAATATACAAATCCCATAATGTGATGTCCAAAACCTCTGGGATAGAATCAAAAAGTGAGTATCAAGGAGCAAGGTTATAGTGCCAGAGATGTAGACCAACGCGTTTCGCTGTTAATAGCTTCATCAGGGGACACACAGCAGATAGATGACGAATAGACGGGCATAAACACATTGACTGGTCTCTGAACACAGCATGAAGAACGTGGATTTTGTCACTGACTGCTCCATGTATTATGCAACAAAATTTCAATGTCCAGTTCTTAGCTGACCGGTGTTGGTGATCCTGTGCACCGTGGCCTCAGTTGCTTTTGCCAGGAGTGGCGTCAGCCATAGTCTTCTGCTGCGGTAGCTGAAGGTTCACCGTGCTGTCTCTACAGAGCAGCTGTAGAGGTACACACGTGTCATCAGAGACGGAAACCCCATAGAGCAGCAGTGGATCGAGGAAGATAAGATGATGTACTTTGTATTACATGACAAGGTCAGATTTTTATACACTGAAAGCAAACCGAAAAAATGAAAGGAAGTACAAAAAACCCGACGAGACAAAGTTTATTGCAACATTACAGAAACATACAATTATACAATGAACAGAATACAGAATTAATCTTTTACAGCAATGGCTCATCTGTCACATTGTGCAGAAATAAAAGCCAGATATTACGTAGATCAAGAACTTCTATCAGTGCGAATATAAGACAATACGAGCGCACTAGCAATTCATAAGACCGACGTACCCCCGAGGGGTTGTCTCAGGGCGCTTGTTGCATCTCCACAACTCTAGGACCCCCGACCCCCTGTTCTAACTGGAGTCCGACTGCAGGAAAAGAAGAGGTGTCTGTGCTATTCCGAATACTGCATGGAGAATAGTTACAACTCAGCAGGAAATGAGAGCGCTGCACACGATCGCCCCTCTCCTTTTGCTGCTGTCAGTCATCATTCAGAATCTGGAGATTGATGTAAATCCCATTTATTAGATAATTATGGAAGATCTTGATCCAGCTCCACTCACCTCTGCATCAAGATCACTGTCGACAGATTGTGCACGTGACCCGACAGGTATCAGTAGATGTCACGTTACCAGTCACGCTGATCTCTCAATGCGAAGGGGAGTGAAGCTGGAATAACTCTTTAGGGTCAGCTGAACCCACTGATATTAGCAGGATCAGACATTCGATAACCATTATATGTATATGACAGCCTCACGACTTTCCCGATCAGAGACGGGAGAGAAGGATCAGGCAGTTGGGTTTCAACATGTCCAATCCTTTTGTTCTCAGAGATGTATAGGCTTGGATATGGATGGGGAAGCAAACAAACATTAAGGCAACAGGCCCCCTTTCGCCAACAGATATGAGGATTTCCATGTTGACGGAGGAAAAATTTCATAAATGTAAAACTACAGCAAGAAACTGATGGGATTACATTAGTACATATCCCCTAATGACCAAATAAAGACAGACGTGTCACAAAAAAGCATGACAAAGTCACATGTGGCAAGGACCCCCAGATCATAGACCACCACTGTGGCTCACTTCCATGTAGTGATGATTACTAGATTACAGGGCTGGAAAAGTGCACAAAAATTAATGAGTGTGAACCCATCGTCCATTTGCTCTATAGGAGTTTAGCAATGAAAGATGAACACCTATGCACAGTTATCATTGTACCGGTCAGGGTTAGGCCGACAACCCAGCAAAGGAGACACCGATGAGACATCAGTGACTGCACACATCATGCAAGGACCAAGGCCATTACAATACATATTACTGCAGATCAGTACACACTGGGGTCAGGAAAAAATAGCAGTCCCTCTGCTGAAAAACTACAACTCCAGCAAGGTTTGATGTAGAGCATGCTGGGAGTTGTAGTTTCACAACGGCTGGAGGGATGCAGTTTGCTAACCGCTGCGAGTCTAGCATTAGTGATGATTTTACGTAGCCTCTCCGTCAGACTTGGGCACAATGCCGTCTCTGTGACTGGCAGGTCCCATATGGGTTAGATTTCACACTTTAACCCACTTGTCAAGGAATAAGAACAGCCCTGAAAACCCCTTAAGACCAACGGGACACAAAAAGGGACTTCCTCCAACTATGACTGTCCATAGACCCGTGCCAGCCGTCCCGGCTACGTCATGGCTTGTGACACCTTCTGAGACCAGCACAGCAGTGCCTGAAGAGGTATCCGCTCCAGGAGAGTGCTTCTGAACTCAGAACGGCCGCTGAAGAAACTTGTAAGCCGGCGGCGAGCCCACGCTACTGGGGCTCTTCAGGTAAGGGTCAAAGGAACCCGGGGTCTCAACCAAGCAGTCATTCTGCGGTGTGTTTCCTTGGAGAAAATCATCATCATCATCAGGGGTGGCACCGGGCTGCTATAAGAGATAGTTACAAGTCAATATACATGCAGTTTATCATCACTGAATAACTGATAACCATAGCAATCATGTGATGCAATATATATATCAAATTTATCCAAATTCTGTGGAATAAATGGAAACAAAATTGGAGTTTTTACTTATATCCAAAATGGGAGAAAAAAAAAGGGGGTCAGCATTTAAGCCGGTCTACAATGGTGGCTGAAGTGGGGAATTTATATGCAAGACGCATATAAATGAAGTTTTTAGCAATATACTTATCTCTTGTATTTTGGAGAGGCGCTAGTAACGCTTGTAGACCAGTGGTGTATATTAAAACATAGAAACCATGTTATACTATATCACCCCAAAATACATATATGCAAATTGAGATTCTGGTTTGGATTTTATCCTGAACTAACAAATAAAGCTGTACTCTGTAACGCTATAGCATGCAAACATGAAATAAATGAAAGTGGAATTACTGTTCTAGATAATAGGAAAGAAACCAAGATACTTAGCGCATAAATTGGCCAATTCATTGTCACGGGTGTGTCAGGTGTAATAGACAGTCTCTCTGGATCTGGCTGTGGAAGGTCACTGCGCTTGGCACATTGCAGATACCTTCTTAATCCTGCTTCCTTTAAGACCCAGCAGCAACCTCTGTCCTGCTGATTGACACACCCTTGCATGGGAGTTTAAAACCCTCAGTTTGCTCCAGGCAATCGCCGGTGATACTTCTACAGTATGTATCTTTGTCCAGGCTTGGAGTACTAGTAGTCGGCTAGTTTCTTCTCTGGTGCCCTTGGAGGACAGTTGGCGTCATCTCTCTGGTGTCTGCTCAAGCTAAGGTAATCCTCTTTATTTGTCTACCTTGTTGTCTTTAGTTTGTAGTGGGGCCTGACCAGTGCTCACCCCTCCCCCTCCCTATCTAGGGCCAAGCTCTAGGGACATTGAGGGCTTAGGGTCCTGCTCGGCAATAGGTGTAGAACCTATATAGGGACGATAGGGTAGGCTGGGTGACATTATATCTCCCTAGGGATCTTCACTCCCCCTTCCCCTAGTGTTTGGGTTTCCTCCCCTTCTTCCCTTCGCGTTGCACTTTGTCTTTCCCACATATTCATGCATGCCCAGTAGCACATAAATTGGCCAAAGTATCTAAGTTTTTACCTATTTTCTAGAGCAGAAATGCAATTCCAATTTTATTTATTTCATGTTTACATGCTATAGTGTTACAGAGTGCCTCTTTATTCATTAGTTCTATATGGAGCAGGCTACTCTTAGTATGAACCTGTTCACACCTAGTCTCTGTTTGGAAGTGACTGTCAGTCTTTGATATTTGGATTTTATCCCGAGTCATATGGCAAGGCTCAGAGGGTCGATATTGACTTTTAGGACTCTTACTTCCAATAGGTGGCATTAGAGTCCTAGTCCTTTTCCTCTCTGAAAAGGCAATTTGCCTATTAAATTTCCCAGAGGAGCATTGCATGGCTTACAAGTCTCCTCACACTGGCATGTCACTTTTTAAATGGAGAAACATTACCCCTTAGACCACAAAGTGACAATTATTGGAAAAATCGGTTATATACCTTCACTGGTGTTCGAGGTCCTTTCAATTCCTCAGCAGTAGACTCTTCCCAGGGCTGATAAATCGGATCGATCAAGATCTTACACCTGAAAAAGAAGAACAGTTACTGGAAATTGCTAAAACATGAAGTGAGGAATAGAGTTTTATTAATCCATCTACAATGGTAACCAATGGACCATCTACCATGGAAGAGGGTGGTATATATGAAGATATTATAATGTAATACAAACCTTTTTAAAACACAAGGATCAAACGGGAAGAAGCTGTCCAGTGGATTCGAGACAGTTTGGGCAATTTCCCCTCCAGCGCTGCTTCTGATGATGGGGATCATCTGTCGATTGTTGCGTTCGATGATGGTGTAACAGAACACCAACTGATATTTCCTGAGAAACACAGATGAGATATCAGCACAAATCTCTGCTTCCAGAGACATAGACACTTCTGGTCCCCGTCACATTATTAAAACGACAAGAGGGAGACATGAGGGGTCTGGTGTGCCGATCCTTACGGAAAATAGCCGACAGCTGCAATCTTACCCGTGGACGACATAGATCTTATTTGTACACTCTTCCAACTATACAAGATATTTCGAAACAGGGTGGACAGACAAGAGACAGAACGTTTCTTTTTTGGTGATCTGCAGAGACGTTTGCACTTACCGAGTGATTGCAGCAAAGAAATTAACTACTGAAGGAAGACAAATCTTCAGAGGATTGAGCTGGCACATGACAATTCTTTCAAAATTGAGACCTTGCAAGTAGGAAAGACCTGACAAAGCAGAGAAACGGCAGAGTGTTATACATGGTGTCTCACTGACCTTACAAGAGCAGACAATGCTTTGTTGGATCACCCAAGCCCAAGAGGTTTCTACCCAGACCTTGATCTAAGGATGGTTATACACCTTAAGTAGTTGTCGGCTGAAGCCGCAATAGAGAGGGGGGCATAAGCAACTGACACCTCTGCATCTCCCAAAATAGCAAAAAAAAAAAACAACTGAAATCCAACATGCCCACTTTCACTGAATCTTATGTAACACGCTTTACATTGCTTAAAACAAGGGGGCTGGAAAGTGAAGATTAGTATGCTTTGTCAACGTGCAAAGGCACAAAAAAAAAATAAGGAAAGGATATTGCACCATGACCTAGTCTTTGTCTATTTTGCAGATATTGCAGTTATCACTGCAATGACTGGCCGCGGCAGACAGGATCCAGGGCCGCGGCAGACAGGATCCAGGGCCGCGGCAGACAGGATCCAGGGCCGCGGCAGACAGGATCCAGGGCCGCGGCAGACAGGATCCAGGGCCGCGGCAGACAGGATGGTTTTATTTATGAAAAGGAGAAGTATAATGAAGATCTGATACTGCTCTCATTTGTTAGGCTGAAATAGTGCTGCCAAAACTGCATGTGAGGCTACTGCCTACTCACTTATATAGTCCTAGCTAACACACTAATGAGGTGTAGACTATAATTGCTAATTATTTTAATGGGATCTGTCAGCAGGATTTCACCAACCAAACTAATAATATGCACACGTAGCTCCTTCAAAGACTAGTCCAGCAATAACTTTACATGGCCAGTCCGTGCCTCTCTGCTGTGTGACTTCAGGCAAAGGAACCATCAGTCAAGCAGGAGGACACAGCACTGGGCGAGGAATAGAGCTGGAGTGACAGAGGCTTCAGATCTACCATAGCTCTTCAGTCTAATTTGCATATCAATACAAACGCCGATTTCTCAGTAATGGAGGCACGGACCGGCCATGTAAAAGTATTGCTGGACTTGTCTTTGAAAGAGCTACATGTACATATAAAATAGTGTGGGGGGAAAGGATGAAAGATTATTATAACTGGGCACTAACCTTTGCGCAAGTCACCATCTAAAAGATGCTTATGACGGAAAATCAGGGTATAGAAAACCGCCTGGCAAGCAGCGTAGAAGGATCCATGGAAGGTGATGTCGCAGAAAGCCCTGCTTCCGGCATCCTGGTTATCTATGTAGCCATGGAGCCAGTTCACAAGGAGATCAAGGCAAGCCTTTACTGTCCTGGAAAAGACACATAAACTTCACATTCGCCTGAAATAGTGGCAAAGCACAAGCCTTACTCCTTGTAAACCGAATCACCATACTCCGCTTTTTTAGTGAATTAATGCCTTAAAGTTATGGCAAATTTAGATCTTACAATTTATTTCCTAAAATGTGTCACTTTTCTGTGAATACTTACACCACAGGAACAAACTTGGCTCGAGCCAGAAAACTTCCAATATAACTTGCGGCAGTTTGTCGGATAATCGGAGCGTTGTTGGGATTTTGAAGCTTTTTCCAAAGATGTTCCAAAAATGCTTCTGCGAGTCCCTGCATTCAATATCACAGAAAGATTATATTTCACCCATACTCTCTACTATAGAATTACAACAACATGCCCATTCAATGAACGCCCCATGTATAGTTTGGGGTTATCCATACGCCAGAACCTGTAAAATGGAGGAAGCACATCTGCAGAATTTGCATTAAGAGGAGACAATACGCACCAGCTTGAAGCTGCAGATGTAAAAAATGCCAAACTGCACGTGACAGGAGGCATGGGTGGGTAAAATCAGCTTGTCAAATACGGCCAGCAGATCTTTGTATAAATCCTTTGCTTTATTAAGGTCAAAGCTCCCTGAAAGATACAACAATGAGGCGACAGAGTAAGATACAATTATACAGCATTAATTCTTCTAAAAAAATAATTCTAAAATCACCCTTTATTCATCATTAAACAAAGACATAAAAAATTTGTGGACATACCCTTATAGGAATATTCCAGTGTGAGCAAGTGAACACCTATCCACTGGTAAGGTGATAACTGTTACATTAGTGTGGGGTCAAAACATGGCATTGACTGTGGATCCATTCATGTGTATGCCACCAACAAAGATACCCAAGGACAGCGCTCAGTGATCTCTGTATATCAGAGCCAAAGACTTTGAATAGAGCTTTACTTAACTCCTGCTGGCCCCGGTCTTGCAGTCAGTGGGGGTCCCAGAAGAGGAACCTACTCCGATCTAAAGCCCCCATCTCACATAGCGAGATCGCTGCTGTGTCACGGTTTTGGTGACGCAACAGCGACCTCACCAGCGATGTCGCTATGTGTGACACTTTGCAGCGATCAGGCCCCTGCTGTGAGGTCGCTGATCGCTGCAAAGTGTCCTGGACCATTTTTTGGTTGTTGCCCTCCCGCTGGTCAGCACACATCGCTGTGTGTGACCAGCGGGAGCAGCGATCAGGCTGGTAACTATGGTAAACATCGGGTTACTAGGGGCACACGCGCACCTAGTAACCCGATGTTTATCATGGTTACGAGCCTGCTACAGTGAGCGGTAACCATGATAAACAACGGGTTACTAGGTGCGCGTGTGCCCCTAGTAACCCGATGTTTATCATGGTTCCCAGCCTGCTCCTGCTTCAGCAGGCTGGTAACCAGGAGCAGGACATCGTGGAAAGATTCTTTCCACGATGTCGCTGCTCCCCTGATCGTTGGTGAGCCTGCCTGTTTGACAGCTCACCAGCGACCACATAGCGACGCAGCAACGATCCCTGACAGGTCGTATCGTTGTCGGGATCGTTGCAGCGTCGCTAAGTGTGACGGGGCCTTAACAGTGACCACCAGTGGAGATATGATTAATTGCTTATACCGGAATGCCCCTTTAAAAAATAAAATAAGGAGACGTTGGCTCAGTTCACTAGTGCATGTTTCGGCTTGTGAGCCATCGTTGATACGTAGCATTATAACTCACCGTTACTGAAGCAGATGTCTTTGATGTAAGAGAAGAGAACAGAGAGACTCAAGTCCAAGCGTTCGGCAGCAGGATGAGCCATTTTTTCACTGATTAAATTTACACTCCTCTGGCCCGGTTCTTCATCTTCATCCTTCAAAAAAATGAATATCTTTAAAGCCACGAAAAAATAACCTTCTCCAATCACCTAAGTGCACTTTCAGTCCTTTAGTAGGACCGCTATAAACATAGACCTTGTGTGGCCGAGGGCTGAAGTACCTGTCGAATCCCTGGGTAACTGAAGAGCAGATGTAGGTGGGATGTAGATCTCTCAGCCCAAGACATTACACTTTCATCAGATGCTGACAAAATTTAAGGGGTTGTCCACCTTTGCTGACAATTTATTCTACTTAAACACATGTGCTTGTGGCTAAAAATGAGTTTTGCAATTCGGTTTCATTAAACATTTTGCACTGTTTGGCTTTTACAGGCTCTTTGTTACCCTGCACATTAAACTTTAATAGGGTCATAAATCATCTCTGAGAGAAGCTAAAAAAGCATAAGACAGATAAAAGCGTTAGAAACCCTCCTATTGGACCGTCAGAAGGCGTTCACTGATGGATTCTCAGTTAACCCATTCTGCATCCACCAGTAGGCAGTGCAACATAACGACTATATAAAAGCGATGCATAGTAAATTACCATGTTAAATAGTGCTTCTTCTGTACTCATCTGCTTATTCGCAGTCCATACATTTTCTTCTGCGTCTTCGATGTCATGACGAGATGCACTCACCTGAAACAAAAAAATAATAATATTCAGATGTAAATTACAGCACAAAAAGCATTTCATCCTCATAGAAAGAATGAATGCAAACGAGACAAAAAAATTAAAAAGTTTTGCAAAATGCTCATGTTACCTGCTGTGGATTTAACCCACAGCAATTCTGTGAGATAAAAGACCTCTGCAGATTTGGAAAATCCACTATGTGGGAACGGCAAAGCCCATTTGTTAGCACTGTACTAAAAAACTGCCCATAGATCCACCTAATGTGAACATGGCCACTTGGAAAGCTGAACAACCAAATTCTCGATTTAAGGGGATGTCTATTTGAGTATCAACCCCCTCTTGTTGCAAAAACGAAACCATTTCCCACCGATTTCTACCTACTGGTCCGATCTCAAAATACCACAAAAGGCCTAAATATGCCGCTCAGCCAATCACAGCAATGATTAGCTCAGTGGGTATTTCCTGCCAATTCTGGTGGGTCGAGATAGCTCCCATATCCCAGTCCTCTTTGGTCCTGCAGGGGATTGGTGCGGGGGTGTATCACTTCCTTTTCACAATATTTTTTATCCCTTGGACAACCCCTTTAAATCACCAAATATCCCCCAAAAAAGTGGAGATTCTTTTAAATGTCAACAACCCAAAGACTAAAATAGTTATTTGTAATTTTTTTTGCAATCATTAGCACAGAAAAATTTGGCGAACCTATGTTTTTGAGTTGCAACAAATGCTAATTGAAAGCAGAGATACAACCAATAAATCGAAGCTGGAAATACTTACATCAATTTTAAGCAACTTTTCAATAATGAGTTGCAAGATTTCCAGTCTAAGCATTGGGAAGTAGACGGTGATCCGCAGGAGGTTGTGGATGTAACATTCCTGCACAAAGAACAAGGGATAAGCATTAGAATCAGACATGGCTGCACATTAACAATATGGCAATGACTTATAATGGGGCTGAAAACAGGAATAAAGATGCAGCACCCTGATCCAAGCATTGGTAAACCAGCACTTTTTTTTTTTAGAAAAAACAGAAATTCCCTAATGTATTACCAATGACTGGAATCAGTCCCTTCACAGGTAGAAGAAATTCAAGAATAAAGCAGTTGATCAGGGGAAGAAGACGGTCACCCCATATGTAGCTTTTACTATCTGGTAGATGGAATGGTAGAGGCCCGACAAGCTTAATATGACGACAATCCAAAAGTCATCCTAATAAGAACGTAATTAGGATCCGCTGTTTACATAACTTTTTAATATACAGAAGAGTACGTTTAGCAAAGATGAACTCACACTTTAACCCCTTAAAAGGGCTCTCCCAGAGTGAAAAAAATACACACATTCTTAAGTACCTTTAATTAGCAAACCACATTCTCTCACATTTTCGCATGAAATAGGCTATTAAATAGGACACCATATTGATACACTGAAAAAAAATGGCTGTTGAATGTTAAGGGGTTCTCCAAGAATGTAAAAAATGGCCTCCGTCACATAATTCAAACGGCAATGCATCTAGTTAGAATTCAGGATGGGCTGCAGTCTAAAGAAACGCAGCTTCCCTGACCTGTCTCTCAAATGACAGAGAAGCTGTATCATAAGCACACATATCTCCATGAGCAAAGAATTACTGTAACGTCAGAAGCAATAAACCTTCTCGGCTGACTGAGCACGAAGGATTGAAGCTGGAGGAAAGACTCCTCTGTGCTCAGTCAGTTGAGAAGACTTATTTCTCCTTCTCGACTCATGGAGGTGTGTGTGTGCTTACGATACAGCTCTTCTGTCAGTTGAGACAAAGGTCGGGGAAGCTGCTGTAATCAGGGGCTCAGGGTGGGATACCAGACTATGCTCCTGTGTGTAGTCTCAACTATGAGATTCAGGAATGAAATAAGAAGGAGATCATTAACAATTTAGTGTGGAAATCTCACCATGACTCTGGATGATTTCTTGATATAGGGGAATTTTTCCATGAGAATTGGCATTAGGAAACGTGGAGCTCTGCAGGGGGAAAACACACAGACAAAAAATACTGAAAAAGAAAAATAACTTAACATATCATTAGTCGGAGCGCTGGGGTTATCGTTACCCCACCACGCAACCATCAGTAATAGATATACAGTAAGATCCCTATCTGTACGAATAAGGATAAGCATATATGTTGTATCCATTATAGTAAAGTACATGTTAAAGGGAAAACGTTAGCTGGTGTTAACCCACATAACCCCTTTGGTGACATCTGCCATAGATGTATGGTGGATGGGACACTGAATATATGGAGTGGTATCAGGAGCAGAGCCCGTCCTCTACAGCAGGGGTGCAACCAACACCCGAATTTATCTGCTTTGATCATAGCAAGCTCTGATTGCGACAGTTTAACCCCTAAAATGCTGCTGTCCATCCTGACAGCGACATTTAAGATATTGGAAATGGAGAGGGGCATCTCTTCCGTTGTCCATCGCCGTCCATCCTATACAAAGCAATTGCAAGGTGCCGATGGTGTTATGTTTGCGCTCCAATGAAGCCGGGCTTCATGAGAGATCATGGTGACAGATTAAATGATTTAATTCCCCATCTTAAAAAAATAAATAAATACTTTCCTCCCTCACCAGCGGCATTTCAGCCATATTAGAATGGTTCCATATATATGGTTTTCCACTTCTTGAATATACTCCCTTTCTAAGTGCTGTAGTTCCCTATATAAAATAAAAAAAAACCACACATATACTCGCCTATATATATAGCGCAGGAGGCGAGTATATATGTTTTTTTTTTGGCAGGTTCATCTGACTTTTCTCTGTGTGTCGGGGCCTTTTCACATTGGAGGTGGTTCACATTCGACAATACTCACGAAGGAACGTATTGTGCTATCAGCTGCAGTGTCCGGTGACAGGTGTTGAATTTAGGAACAATATCTGTGGAAGAAAAAAAAAAAAAAAAAAAGAATTGTAATGAATGGACTAATCCCAGTTTATTTCTACTTCTGGCGGTCACTGAAAATTTGATACATTTATTTAAATAAATAAATTGTGAGCTACCGTATTTTTCGGACTATAAGACGCACCGGACCATAAGACGCACCTAGGTTTTAGAGGAGGAAAATAAAAAAATAAAAATTTAAGCAAAAAATGTCGTCATGATGCACTTTTAAGGGGGAGGGGGTCTTCTGCTGACACTGGTATAGGGGTAAAGTCCCCCAATTCTGACAATATCCCCCATCCTGGTATATATGCGGCGCCCCTCACGCCTGTCCTGGTTCGCGCGGCGCCCCTCATCCCCATCAGGCTTCACATTTAAAAAAAAAAATAAAAAAATAAACACTCCTACTCACCTTTCTTCTCTCCTCCAGCGCTACAACCTGTCTGCCTGCACTGATCTCTCCATGTGAGCCACTCATGACGTCACTGCCATGCGCGGCTCACAAGGAGAGATCAGCTGCCGGAAGTCACTGCTCCCCATGCCGGGACTGTGCGCGCGAGGAGCAGTGACTTCACTCTCCTTCATAGCCGGCACACAGCGGAGCCGTGCTGTGGCTCCTGCTGCTGCCGGCTATCTTCTCATTAAAGGGCATGAATATTCACCCCCTCCCCACGCCCATGGGCATGGAGAAAGGTTGAATATTCATGCCCTTTAACAGAGGGCACAGGAGATAGCCGGCAGCAGCAGGAGCCGCAGCGCGGCTACACTGTATACCGCTATTAAGGAGCATGAATATTCAGTGCTCCCCACGCCCCATGGGAGTGGGGAGCAGTGAATATTCATTTTCTTTAGCAGCGGGGACAGTGTAGGCTGCAGTAGGTGACCGCTGCTTCCTGTGCCCCGCTCCTCCACCGATACCGCTCCCCCCACACCACACAAATATACAACCCCCCAACATTCGGGCTATAAGACGCACCCCCCCATTTTCCTCCAAAATTTTGGAGGAAAAAAGTGTGTCTTATGGTCCGAAAAATACGGTATATAGTACAATCAACGCAATATATATTAAAGGGGCATTTACACAGCAGGATTATACTGAAGAAGCTCTCCTAGGAACACTCATTTCTGATAATCTTGCTATCTAAGACAAGCTGCGACCACCTGACAAACTAGAAAACGCTTTTTCATCGGGTGAAATTATCTTTCAGATTGCCTTAAACATCATCGTTCTCGGCAGCACATCTTCCTGTGTAAACAGGACATGCGCTGCCGAGAACAGTGGCCGCCTCTACATACAGAACAATCTATTACAGCAGCTGAAGCGCGGACTGCCAATGTAATCAGGGTATTGAACGACAGGCAAACATGTTGTTGATTGCTGGTCATCTAATGCTGAGCATCAGTGTAAATGCATCCTAACTGCAGAGTATCACGTCACATAAAAGGTATAAAAATGGTACTCGCCTTCATGTTCATCTTCTGAGTCTGTAATGTGTACATTGCCCTCGCTTATAGTCACATGAGCTGTAAGGAATAAATAAAAATCTCATTTATTTGAGGAGCCACACTTTTCTGGTTTACGGCCACTACTGCTCTCAAAGACCCACTGAAGTGAATAAAGTCGTGGTCAAGCAAGTGCACTGCCATTCCTTTAAAGGGGTATTCTCAAGTTTAGAAGTTATCCCCTATCCATAGGTTAAAGGGGTATTCCCATCCAAGATCCTATCCCAATATGTATTTACATCTCCAAGATCCTATCCCAATATATAGTAGCTGTAATAATAATATTTGCAAATATCATTAATTAGAAATGTAGTATAGTTCTTCTGATTCGCTGTGTTGCTTACCCCATGTGCAGGGTATGAGAATGAGAAGAACTATACTACATTTCTAATTGGAGGTATTTACTAATATTATTATTATTACACCTACTACATATTGGGATAGGATCTTAGAGATGGAAATACCCCTTTAAATGGAGCGGTGGTTGATCATGCACACATGCGCACCATTCATCCTTATTGGTGCTTGTGGAGATAGCCCAGCACAGCACTCACCCAGTCTCCTATAAAAATAGATGGAGCGGCATTAGCTCATGATGAACCACTGCTCTGTTCACACAGGGATCTTTAGAGCAGTGATTCTTGGGATTAGAGGGAGTCCCAGTGGTCATGTCACTACCGATCGGGAAATTATCCCATATCTAACTACAAATAGATAGGGAGTAACATGAGAATACCCCTTCAACACAGAGGATACTGGATGAGCAAACAGACCTTAATCCCTATATTTTGTGGATAGGTGATAAATATCCTTTGTGAGATAGCCCCTTTGAGTTCAGACTTATTTCCGTGAACGTGAAGGTGAAAGCAGACATGTAGCAGTCTCCACAAAGATGCCAAGAGGTCCTTTAAGGCAGATAAATGTTACCTGGTACAAAGTGGGAGACGACCATGTTCATGCAAGGCCGCAAGTAGACCGTCTGCGCTGACACAAGGTTGCCCAAAAAGGCCAGATATTCTTCCACCACTTCTCTGCTTCTGGACAACCATGGTAGTTTCTACAAAAAAAATAAAAAAAGGAACCAAGTTAGAATCATTTCTACAGTTTTCACATGGATTTCGAATATCTGTGACTAGATATCAAACTATATTTTATACAGTAAAAGAATAGATAATTAAGAAAACACTAGTGCTGCGATCACATTATATAGGAACAGAGAAATGGAATCATGTCCACAATGGACCTGTTACATAACTGACGCAAACGGAAGCCGAGGGTCTTACTGACTATAACGGGGCCCGTCTGGTTTCTGTAAGGTGGTCACAGTTAGAAGTGCTGAAACAGAGAAAAGGAAATCAAATGCACAGATGTTGGTGGGCTGTGGACATGTGATCCTTGAGCTCCAGTGCTCCACGGCTCTTTGTGGCTCAAACCAGCCAACAGCAATCCTAATTATGAGATGTGCACAATGACAGTGCGCTCTGTTGTCGGCTCAGATAAGTAGTAACAAGCTGTCATCAGTGTGAACTGTTAGTGTGAGTTGTAAGACGAATACCCAGCTTGCAGAAACCAGCACCACCCCACAAGTGACGTCACACATGTACACATGGTCAACCACTCTTTCATTCATAGTCTATGGGACTGTCAGAACTAGCAGAGTGCTAGTCTTGGATATTTTGGGAAGTCCTATAGACAATAAATAGAGGGGAGTTTGAGCATGCTGCATAGCAATGTTTTTAGGATAGATGGGGGTCCTGACAGTGGGAGCCTCTGTGATCATAGAATGTTAAAGTTGGAAGGGACCTCCAGGGTCATCGTGCTCAATGCAGGAGTCACTAAACCATCACAGACAGATGTCTGTCCAGCCTCTGAAGACTTCCATTGAAGGAGAACTCACCACCTCTCGTGACCGCCTGTTCCACTCATTGATCACCCTCACTGTCAAAAAGTTTTTTCTAATATCTAATCTGTATCTTTTCCCTTTCCATTTCTTTCCATTGCTTCTCGTGATTCCAAGTGCAAATGAGAATAAGGATGATCCCTCTACACTGTGACAGCCCTTCAGATATTTGTAGACAGCTAATAAGTCTCCTCTTTTGCTGTGTGCCCACAATGCGTTTTTTTAAGCGTTTCCACAGCGGCAATTCCGCTGCAGAAACGCTTAAAAAACGCATGGTAGAAGGCCTGCCATGTGCCCCAATGATAATCCGCATGTGCTGTGCAAATGCTACGGAAATTTCCGCTGCGGATTATCATTGCAGAAAAAAAAGCAGCACTACCAATTATTTTGCGGAAGCGCGGCGTTTTCGCCTCCATTGACTTGCATTGGAACGCATGGAATCCGCATCACTGCATCTGTACATGCGGATTCCATGAGTTCCAATGTGCGGATGGTACCCGGGTCTGGAGAGGAGACTCTCCTCCGGACCCGGGTACCATAGAAAACTGTAAAAAAAAAAAAAAAAAAAAAAAAAAAAAAGAATAAAATAAAAAAATAAATATTATACTTACCTTCTGATGGCCCCCGATGCGCTTGTCCTCCCTTGCCGGTAGCTCGCGGTAGACTAAAGGACCTGCGCTGACATCATTTAGTCATGTGACAGCAGGTCCTTCAGTGCACCGCGAGCTGCCGGCAAGCCGAGACGCATCAAATAAAGACTGCGGGGGCCATCAGAAGGTAAGTATGATATTTATGTTTTAACATTCTTTACGGTCACACTATATAAATCCATACCGTTTGCATGGATTTATATAGTGTGACCAAGCTGTCAAGCACTTTCCAAGTGATGCTAAAATCGCTTGGAAAGCGCTTATCAACCCGCATGCGGAAATGCATGTGAAGAACGCTTCACATCCGCATGTCCCTGGCAGGAAAAACGCATGTACAATCTGCATGTACAATAAGCATGCGTTTGTTCTGCCAGGGAGATGCAGAAACGCTCAGGAAAAAATCCTGAGCATTTCTGCATTGTGGGCACATCGCCTTAGTCGTCTTTTTTTGCAAGCTAAACAATCCCAGATCCTTTAACCGCTCCTTGTAGGACATAGAAGAGCGAACTGTAAATTATGAATTGCTCCAGTTTTTCAATGTATTTTTTAAAATGTGGTGCCCAGAACTGGACTCAGTATTCCAGATGAGGTCTGACCAAGGAGGAGTAGACGGGGATAATTACTTTACGTGATCTAGACACTATACTTCCGTTAATACATCCCAGAACCGTGTTTGCCTTTTTTGCTGCTGCATCACACTGTTGACTCATGTGCAGTCTGTGATCTATTAGTATACCAAAGTCTTTTTCACACGTGCTGTTGCTTAGTTCTATTCCTCCCATTCTGTAGATGTAATTTTCGTTTTTCTTGCCCATATGTCGAATCTTGCATTTCTCCCTGTTAAATACCATTCTATTCGTTGCCGTCCATTGCTCAAGCTTATCTAGAGCCTTCTGAATCCTGTGTTCTCTAGTGTTAGCTACCCCTCCTGTCTTCTGCCTCCTGATCATCAAGATCATTCAGGTAATGCCTTCAAGTACAGAAAACAAATTCGGGCAATCCTGCCATGGGAACACGCTGCTCCGTAAATCAGACTGACCAGTGCATGCTGCAATGTTTTTCCCATGGACAGACTGTTGGCATGCTAAGACACAATGGTTACTATTAGATCAGTGTGCCGCCTGTTAAGCACACAGAAATCAGACTGAACGAAAATATGGCTGTCAGAATGAGCCCTAAACGTCTCCTCTGTCTGGTATCTGATCATATACCACAAAATACATAACAAAATTATGAACAATATGCAATATTACACACAATGGCATCTTGGAATACACATGTGCATTTACATGCAGCAACAAAGGCTGGCGTCCCTGCATGCTAATAGGATTTACTCCTCAGCCTTGCTTTATATATGCCCATTATACATGTTCATAGTCATGCTGTGTATACTGTATATGTGCTGGTCTTCACACCGCTCAGATATGGTGAATTACTTTGCTCTTTGTCTCTTATGAGACAATACTTTGATGAAGGGTGTGAAGTTCATTTGCACATTAGCTTAAGGGCTTTTGTTATTTCCATAGCACTTACAGAACCTTTGACCAATTACGCACATTTCTATTTGATGTTATTGCAGCACACCTTTTTATTCAGTTTTTGTATCATGCAAATTATCCCTGAATTTTTATAGGTTTCCATATATTTATATTTTTGGCGAATTAATACATATTTACAATGGAGTATTCTAAGTCTTTGTGTTTTAAGTCTTGTTCTATATGAGGACATATTCTGAGATTTAAAGACTCACATTACTTGTCTAGACAATTTGGTTAAGCCTGTACCGGAGTGCGGAAGTCTCATGTGTAGTAATACGCATGAGACTCTTTGTAACACATAAAACAGCCTGCACAGATCTCTCTGCCACTTGTACGTGCCTTAAACGACCGCTGCCTCCAAGCATTCTGCAGAGTGTACAAGCAAGGGCTGAACATGACCCATGGGAAGACGAAGGAAAGCCCTCGAAGGAAATGTGCACGCAATGTCTTTTTCAGGAGGGGGAACCTCAAGAAGCTTCAGAAATGACCAACAGTTTTTCTTCTTAAAGCACTCCCATCAAAGTTTTTATCTTCTTAATATATCGCAGTCATCATATTATATAGCACTGTGTACTTACAATTGCTCATTTTGCTTTTCTACCCTGCTAATTCTTCTCTTTTCTCTGCTTTATGTAGAAACAGGAAGTCTCTTTTCCCTATATTTATCATTTCCCTCTTCCCCTCCTGACCCAGCTGTTCCCTCCTCCCCCTTGCCATAGACTTTTGCAGTGACTCATGACTTGTGCAGAAAAAATTGACCTCCTCTTTCTACATAGAGCCAAGAAGGATTCAGCTAGTCAGTTTTTAATGACGTGATGTCATAGACCTAATGGAAAAGAGAAAGAATCATCTGGGTAGAAAAGCAAAATGAGCAATTGTCAGTACACAGAGCTATGTAATATGATGATTGCATGGGATCTCTTTAATTGTGTGAAGATTGCAAAGCTTTAAAAGATTTAACTCACAGTGGCCCAAATGGCTATTGTACTCTTAGCGTTAAATGTCGCCCAATGTATCTGGACCTGACCCAATCTCTCCCGCTTCAGTATCACAATCGTACAGTCTTCTAGGTATTTCTCTTTCAGGCATACTATGGTTTGTGGTTGCTTTTTCTTGAATGTTTCGGGTTTTGTATTTTCCTTCCCTCTCCCCTTATACCCTCCCTTCCTCTTTTCCAATATTTCATATGTATATTTCATGCAAAGTACGTCGTTGACTGAGCAGTCCGCAAATTTGTATAATTTGTATTTGATTAGTAGAAAGCACAAGGTTTTTTTTAACCCATAACATGAAAGTGAGGTTAATAATATAAATTTCATTGCAAAATCTTCAGTTTTTCTTAAATTAGTTGATGTAAAAATGAGTACACCCGACATCAAAAACAACTACATCTAGTATTTTGTATAACCTCCATGATTTTTAAAGGACATCACCAAGTCTTCTAGGCATGTAATGGACACGTTGGCGACATATTGCAATATCTATCTTTTTCCATTCTTCAAGAACGACCTCTCATAGAGCCTGGATGCTGGATGGAGAGTGATAACAACTTATAAGTGATCGGTTGGGTTCACATTAGGAGACACTTGGCCACTGAATCATTTTCATCCTGTTCTTTAGAAATGCAACAGATGTGTGTGTGGATCATTGTCATGTTGGAAAAGTGCACGTCTACCAAGGGCACGGAGTGATGGTAGCATCTTCTCTTTCAATATAGAGCAGTACATCTGTGAATTCATGATACCATCAATGAAATGTAGCTCTCAACACCAGCAGCCCCACATAAGTACACTGCCACCACCATGTTTCACTGTAGGCACCATACATTTAGAAAACGGATTTAAAAAAAAAAATGTATGGTGCCTACAATATAACATGTTGGTGACAGTGTCGTTATGTGGGGCACATGAGTGCTGCATTTCATTGATGGTATCATGAATTAACAGATGTACTGCTCTATATTTAAAGAGTAGATGCTCCCATCACTCTGTGCCCTTGGTAGACGTGCACTTGTCCAACAGGACAATGATCCAAAACACACATCAAAGGTGACTGTTGCATTTCTGAAGAACAGGGTGAAAGTGATTCAGTGGCTAAGTGTCTCCTGATCTGAACCCATCCGAGCACCTATACAGAATTCTGAAAAGACGTGTTGTCATCACTCTCCATCCAGCATCCAGGGTCTAAAAGAAGTCATTCTTGAAGAATGCTGCTACGCTGAGCCCCCATGACTTCAGGCCACCCCACCTCGCAAGCACAGCAACAATGGCCACCACTCGAGCCAGGCAAGCTTTAGTTTAGAGAGTGACAGCTTGTAGACAACTGATAGACCAAACCTACACTGCGCCAACTCACCAGGACAATGCTGACCAGCTGTTCATAATCAATTGTCAGGTAAGTAACTGAAGCCCGCAGTTCCCGCAGCCAGTTTATAATCTGCCCGTCCTGCAAAAAGACAAACAGCATTTCAGAATACACAGTCTATTTAATCTACTGTAATCAAGTGGCTGCAATCATTTTTTTTTTAATATATATTTTTTTGTACTATTTTTGTATTTTTTTTTTTTTTTAGCACCCCTCACCCACCACGGGGACTTTTGTCTGCAATCGTTTGATTTCTTGTACGATATACTGCAATAATTAAGTATTGCAGTAAATAGAGAAGTTAGAAATCTCCTATAAAGCCGAGCCACAGGCGATGTGGTCTGTGGTCATAAATTAGCTTTTAATTATACCCAATCGCTTAATTAATTTTTAGTCCCAATTACTTGGTTTTAAAAGGAATCTGTCAGCAGGATTTCACCACAAACTATATATATATGAAAATGTACTTCTTTCAGAGACAAGTCAAGCAATACCTTTACCTGGCCAGTCTGTTCCTCCTCTGAGAAATCAGTTATTTATTTGATATGCAAATGAGGCTTAAGAGTTACTGTAGATCTGAATTCTCCGTCACTCCAGCTCTATTCTCTACCCAGCGCTGCCTCGTCATACCTAACTGACAGCCTTTATGCTGTGTGACTTCAGGCAAAGGAGCAGTCATTGAAGCAGGAGTCGGAGGAGTTGGGCGGGGAATAGAGCTGGTGTGACAGAGGCTTCAGATCTACCATAGCTCTTCAGCCTCATTTGCATATCAATACAAAAGTTAATTTTTCAGTAACAAAGAAATGGACTGGCCATGTAAAGGTATTGCTGGACTTGTCATTGAACCTATAAATAGTTTGGGAGGAGGGGGGGTGAATCCTGCTGACAGATTCCCTTTAAATATAAAATAGTGATCATTTGTATCTAGACGAGTTTGTGGAAACAACCCGGATCACAGGCTGATATATACCAGTAGTAACGTGGTACGAGTGCAGGGTCCATTACCTTTATCTCGGGGTCAGACAGCTGGTGCTTTAGAAGCTCAAAATCACCCTGGTTACCCTGATGGAATAAAAGGTGGCAGAAAGACTAAGTATGAGGATAGTAAGAACCCATGGACATCGAGGACACGCCAAACGTCATAGTAAAGGTGGTCACGACAATGATCTCATAATCCATCGACAGGGGCTTCTGGAGTGGGGGGGGGGGGGGGGGTTAACAAAAAAATATATATATCAGTGGGGCTCCCAGCAGTGGATCCTCCCAGCGATCAGACACTTATCACCTATCCTGTGGATAAATGATAAGTTGGGATTTTAGGACAGCCTGTTTAATACCTAATATGCAGATGCATGAAGCCAGCTGAGTCTGCTCTATGCTCGGCTGTTGCTGTATAACACAGCAGGCACCTGCCTACCACTAGCACCGACCAGAGCTAGCTCAGATCACTGCTGGTTAACTATTCAAATGGAACGATTGAGGCCAGTGTCCATCGCTCACTCTATGACAAGATCAAAATGTATGTATCCCAAGACAATATCAATAAAATCAGCTTGGCGTGCAAAGAAAAACAAGAACTGACACAGTTCTATCGAAAAAAAAAAAAAAAAGGTCAGGCCTCAGGATATGGTGATACAAACCAATTTTCAAACAAAGTTTTGAACTTTTTTAATTACTCAAGTATGAAAAGAAAAAAAAAAGTATAAGTTTGATATTTCCCTTAATGAACGCCATAAAAACAAGAACAAAATAAAAATGGAATTGTGGGTTATTTATTTTTCCCACCACTTGGGAGTTTTTCTTATTTTTCAGTAAGTTATATTGCAAAAAAGTCATTGAAAAAGTACAACAAGCTCTCACAGGACTAGATCAACGGGGAAACAAAAAAAAAAGTTATGGGTCTTGGAAGATGGGTCCGAAAAATAACAAAACCACAAGAATGAAAAATTGTGCGGTTAGAGAAGGGGTTAAGGCTTTTGCAGAATTAGCAATGGGAAGCGGTGCTTCTTCTTTCTCCAGACTCTAAGGATTATATACTTACAATATTTTTGACTATGGGAATTAGTGATCGATAGCCACGTCAGCATGGACATGAGGAATTAGCCCTGCAGATGTATATTCACCTGGGAATAGTTTGACAGGACGTCCGTCACTTTCCCACCGAACCTGACCGTTTTCTTTGGAGGGGAGTTCAGGAACTCGTTACTTTCAGCCATCATGGTGTCTCCTTATAGAGTGACAGGACCTACTGCGGAGGAAAAATGTGATTATAACGACATTACTATTATCTTCCCACGATCAGACCATCGCTGCAGGGCAGACCCCCAGGCACAACCATGTATATACCGTCCATGATACTACGGGTCAGTATTATATGGTGGAGAACGTGGTACCCCCTGATATACTGCTACTGGAGGCTCATTCACATATAGCAATAAGTCCCCCAGTCTTAACCCCTTCTTGACATCCCCTGTACATGTACAGTGCCTCACTGACAGCAGCAATTAAAGGGAACCTGTCACCTCCAGAAATGTAACTAAGCAGCATGTAAAGTACCACTCCAGGTTGTTGTCTTCTCCACCAGAGTGGTATCTCTACTGTAAAGAATGTTCCCTGTGTGTAGTAAAATACTTATATGGGGTATTGCCATCTCCAAGACCCTATCCTAATATGTAGTAGGTGTAATAAAATAAATTAATAGCAAATACCTCAAATTAGAAATGTAGTATAGTCCTTCTGATTCACTGCGTCACTTACCCCATGTGTAGGGCCATTCAGTAGCTTAGATATGCATAGTTACGACCACTAAGAACTGTCGCAATATTAGTGGTTGTAACCATGGATACCTAAGCTACTGCAATGCCCTGCACACGAGGTAAGTGACACAGTGAGTCAGAAGAACTATACTACATTTCTAATTGGAGGTATTTGCAAAAATTACACCTACCACATATTGGGGATAGGATCTTGGAGATGGGAATAAACCTTTAAGGCCATGTTCACACATTCTGTATTTTACATCAGTATTTGTAAGCCAAAACCAGGAGTGGAACAATCAGAGGCAAAGTATAATAGAGACACATCACCACTTCTGCATTTATCACCCACTCCTGGTTTTGGTTTACAAATACTGATGTAAAATACTGAATGTGTGAACATGGCCTTAAAGGGGTATTCCCATCAGTATTTGTAAGCCAAAACCAGGAGTGGATGAAAAATACAGACGTGATGATGACATGTTTCTTTTATACTTTGCCTCTGATTGTTCCACTCCTGGTTTTGGCTTACAAATACTGGAGGTAAAATACTGACCAAATACTAAAAGTGTGAATGTGGCCTAATGGTCGCAGTCATCTGCTGTTCCCATCACCGCATACTGAACTGAACGTGTGAACATGGCCTAATGGTCGCAGTCTTCTGCTGTTCCCAGCACCGCTTCTCTCCTCTTCTGCACCTTGTGACCAGATTTGTGACCAACTGCATTGCTCCAGTGTTTGCTGTGCAGACAGGAAGTCACTTCTCATTGTAAGGTCTCATTCACACTTCGGTATGTTTGCATACCAAAACCAGGAGTGGAACTTACAGAGAAAAACCATAAATGATGGATTGACACCTGTCCTGGTTTTGGTATACCCATACTGATGTATGAATGAGGCCTAAGGACTTAGTCTGTTTTTCACTAACTAATAGGAGAAGCTGGAGAAACTTTTTTTTTGTTTCTCGTCAGTAAAAAAAAAAAAAAAAAAAAAAAAAAAAAAACTGATGAAACTCTGGCGTCAATCACTGATAAATCTCTGTCCATTTTTCTTGAACGTAAAAAAAAAAAAAAAACGACGTCTGAATGAGGCCTATAGTCTGTAAGACTCAGAATAAAGTTATCGTAGACTTACAT
This sequence comes from Phyllobates terribilis, assembly GCF_046119375.1. Classification (NCBI taxonomy): domain Eukaryota; kingdom Metazoa; phylum Chordata; class Amphibia; order Anura; family Dendrobatidae; genus Phyllobates; species Phyllobates terribilis. Next base: position 214,558,205 of record NW_027362769.1, on the reverse strand, counting down.
CAAGAGAGATAGTGACTGATAGCATTGGCCTCTGACCAGTCAGGAGCTGTAGCCACAAGATGGCAGAGGAGGACCGGAGCAGTGCTGGAAACCGCAGAAGACGGCATCTGGTAAGCATTTTACTCTGCACAGGGAGCATACATCACTGATACCACTTCAGTGGTGAGAAAAGAAAAAAAACTATCCCTGAGTGGTACTTTACATCTTGTGCAATCTTCATACTAGAGAAGTGGCAACAGGGAGAAAATGAAGTTATATTCTCCCAGCAGCTGCTCGCTTCCAGTCATCGCTCACTACACGGATATTGCCCCAGCACATCGATGGACAGTCTGCTCTGCAGTGTGTGTGTGTGTGTGTGTGTGTGTGTGTGTGTGTGTGTGTGTGTGTATGTGTGTGTGTATGTATATGTGTGTGTGTGTGTGTAGAGCAGGCTGTCAATCGGAGAGTGTTATCAGCGAAGTCACTGTGTAGTGAGCGGTGATGATACTGCCCAAATGACTAAAAGAGCAGCTGCAGGGAGGATACAACTTAATTTTCTCTCTGTAGCCGCTGCTCTAGTAAGCTGGATTTAAACACTATTTACATGCAGATTACCCCTTTATGTGCAGGTAAAGAGTCTCTTAACCAGACAGATTCCCTTTAAGTGGAATAATACCAGACTCTGGCACCCAGGGAGCTAACAAACACAAAGTTCAAGTCTCCTAAATACAGTATACTTAAAAAAAAAAAAGTATACAAAATTAAAATAAAATAAAAAAATAAAATATATTATACAAAAAAAAAAAAGTATATAAAAAATAAAATACATATACCAAAAACATCAGCAGCCTGCGCTGCTGATGGAGATACTTTATCCTGGACCGTTCTTTTGGATCTCCATCAGCAGCGCAGACGACCCACCTATTGTTTCTCTTCTGGGGTTTCCCAACAAATGGTTTCTTAAATAAACGAAAAAAAAAAAAATTTAAACACAAAATCCGGTATTATTTCTATCAGTTTGGTTTTGCAGGACTCAGACGGCCCTGAACTATCGTGCCATCGGGCTATTTTTAATGCACAATGAATGCAGTAAAAACAAAAGCCACAAAAAAAATGGCAAAACGGGTGTTTTTCTTACCATTTCACCCCACTTAGATCTTTTCCCCATTTTTTAGTACATTATAGGGTAAAATAAATAGTTCTGAATGAAGCCGCAATGAAATAGGTCTGCGTACGACTTGATTGATGGAAAATATTTTTTAATAAAAGTTTGGGTTCTTGGAAGAGGGAAAAAAAAAATCACTGGAAGGAAGGGGTTAAGCGAGTGTTCCACTACAGAGTGTGATCAGGGTCCTACTCTCTCCCATAGGGGTCTATGGACGGGGGTCGCACAGATAGTACTGTATTCCTCACTCTGGGAGTGATCAGACATAGTGGTGCACACACACCTCCTCCACCTGTGTCTGTGGGCCGTGGAAATCCTTAGCTGCAACTTATAGACGATCGGCGCCATTGCTGATTAACCCCGGCAATGAAAAAAAAAAAAATCATGTCATTCCTCTACAGTATCTGCTGCTACGGATAAAGACGCGTCAGTGATCGTACATTACCTGAGAGAAGTGACTGACAACACGGAGAGCGTCCGGAACCGACACAACGTGCTGACTCTGCCGCACGCGTCTAGGACAACCGTACCGGAAGTGAGTACAGGCGAACAGGAAGTGGGGCACGCACCCGGCAGAGCGGGGCGGCCATGTTGTGTGTACCGCTTCTGATTGCAAGAAGTAAGGGAGTGCTCTGAGTAGTAGACACTGAGCAAAGAGTCCAGGAGAAGCAGAACTGTAGAAGGATGGCTTTATAATATGCAAACTGTAAATGACCTGTCAGATAAAGCCATATTTTATAGTAATGCTTTGGCCATGAGTGCTGTCATGGCTTCTGTAAAGATGGGCTGAGTTAGTGTTTGCCTATAGCTTGGGTTACAGGCCTAGGTCAGTTAGTTTTACATCAAGTCACAGAGAAAGTGCACATCCAAAATGTGTGTAATTTGTCTAAAAGGGGGCGTTACCAGTGTGAGACATTTAGAGCAGACAGTCAGTACATGTCTCACACTGGTAACGCCTCTTTTCATTGATAATAATCTCTGGAGGCACATTCTCAGGGAGATCTACAGCTGGCCCATAGATCTTAAAGGGAATCTGTCAGTAGGATCAACCCTCCTAAGCCGACATGGACATGTAGGTCATAGGAAGCTGAATAAAATGATGCCTTGATATCTGTGATCCGATGTCTTTTCCAGAGAAATTCATGTTTTTCTTATATGTAAATGAGCTGTTAAGATCTATGGGCCGGACATAGATCTACATGAGAATCTGCCTCCAGAGATTATTTTAAATGAAAGGAGGCGTTACCAGTGTGAGACATGTAATGACTCTTAGTCTGTTCTCCTGATCTACATGTCTCACACTGGTAATGACGCGCCCCTGGGCCTGTGTCGCGCTGCGTTGCGCACGCGGGAGCTTACCCGGAGCCAGATCTGTTGAGGGTTGTAGTCTCGTGGCGGTGACCCGGTCCGTGCCCAGGGAGTCAAACTGAGCGCGATGTATCAGCGGTAGATGTTGGACGACTACGCCACCCGTTGAGTACAGCTAAGGAGCTGCTGCTGCAGGGCAGACCGCTGAGGCCGGTGGTAGGATTGTGCAGCGTGATAGTATAACCCCCAACGGGAGGGGTATGGCCTCAGGGCAGCCGACGTGGATGATGGGGGTAGCAGGAACCACTCGGAGACGGTACGGTGTAGTTCAGGGTCTTTACTGGTGACAAAGATAGACCCTCCCGGAGTACTGGCTAGCGATTGGGGCCTGGTCAGTCCTTGAGCAGATGGGATCTCCCCTGGCCAGGCGGAGTTGTAGGCCTCCCAAACTAACTGTACTCTTCTGGCTACCTTGCTAGAGGCGGGTATAAGTAGCCCACGTCCCTGAGTGTACCGTGTGGTGCTCACCCGTATGGCCGGTGACTCGGGGCCTTCGGGTTTCTTGGCCAGAGGACCTGGAATCCCCTGCCTGACGGATTCTGCTGCTGGGTAGGAGTTAGTCCCCACAGCCTCGGACTCCGGGTCCGGTAAGAAATCTTCTCAGTCAGGGCGAGCTCTGCAGCTGCCAGCCCCTGACTCCTTGTAACACTGCTCCCACAGAGCTCCTGATGTTCTGTTCCTATATTTGCTTCTTTTCTCTGTCTCTACTTCTTCTCTACTCACTAACCCTGCCTCAGCCCTAGGTTTATATAGGGGAAGTTCTTCCCCTCCCAGGACTGGGCAGGAGGTGTGGCATGCATAGGATTCCTGACCAAGAGACCTCCCACCTGCTCTCAGACGTAATATCTCTATCACTGTGGCAACCAGACCCCTGGGGTGTCACATTCCCCCCTAGTGAAATTTAGTACTCCGGGACTAAACATATTTTAGAAAAACATAACAAGATATAACAATAACAATACAATAAAGAAACACATAAAGGTGGTCACGGCATGTCCGTAACCGGGTGCAGTCTTTGAAGAAAGCAAGGTGTCCATTTCACCAAAACAGGGAGACGTAACCAGGTAGGGGTCTGTCCTGCCCCGAGTCCTTAACAGTCTTTAGTCCGTCCTGGGTTACGCTCCAACTATGTACACAGGATTCCCGGTAAATCCACCAAAGACTCCTATAAACAACTAGAAACACATAATTATACACAAGCAACAAGAAAAACAGGTAACTACAAATAAAACAATTTATACACTTCAAATCCTCCAACGTGCGGGTAACTGGCCTCTAGTGGCCCTAGTGGACCTACGGAGCTGACTGTCTGGCCCTGAACTACAGGGTGTAGGAGCTGTCAAGGGTAAATTGGGCAGCTGTCTACGGGCCCTTTGGCTCACTAGGGATATGGCAGGCTCACTGCAAGCAGAGGGTTGATCCTCCTGATCTGCTGGTGTGGGGTCTTCTGCCTCCTGGACCGGCTGTTCTTCCAGCTCTACCTGTTGCTCCGTAGGTGCTTGGGATGCTGGTTGGAGGAAGGTGAGTACGGGTACCACAACTGCACCATTGACTTGAGTCCAAGACCGAGGGAAGTCTCCGAGCACAGTACTAACCATATCTTCCCTTTCCTCTACGGGTCGATGGTCTTCTTGTTCCTCTTCAGGGTTCCGTAGCTGTTCAGGACACTTCTTCAGGTGATCCCGGGATACAATGGCTGTGGTCTCCCCTCCGTCTTTACTGATGGTACAGACCTTCGGGTTCTCGTGGCTTGAGGGCAGTACGGTGTACGGGTCCTTCTCCCACTGGTCGTCCAACTTGTGGAGTCGTCTTTTCCTCTTCAAGACCTGCTCTCCGGGCACCAGTGGAACAGCGGGAGCATACTGGTTGTAAGTTTTCTCTTGTCTCTCCCTAGCCTGACAGAGACTTCGCTCCACGCTCTCCTGTACTTTCCGGTACTGCTGCTGTCTCTCTGTGTCCCAGTCTGCTTCTGGTGAAGTGTCCTCGGGTGTCAGGACCCCCATTTCCAGGTCAACAGGTAACTTACCAGGTCTCGCCCTCATTAGGTAAGCCGGGGTACAGTTGGTGGAACCTACCGGGATGTGGTTGTATAGGTCCACCAGATCGGGCAGCTTCTCAGGCCACAGACTGCGTTCTTCCAGGGGCAACGTTTTCAGAAGATCCATTACCACCTGGTTCATTTTCTCACAAAGTCCATTAGTTTGCGGATGATAGGGTGTCGTCCTTATCTTCCGGCAGCCATACAGATTGCAGAATTCCTGGAAGACCTCCGCTTCAAAGGCAGGTCCCTGGTCCGTCAGCACTTGGTCCGGGTACCCGTGTGGACGGCAGAAGTGCTGCTGGAAGGCTCTAGCTGCTGTTTGAGCCGTTAAGTCCTTGACAGGGACGACAACCAAGAACCGGGAGTAATGATCCACGATGGTTAACGCGTAGACGTAGCCACTTCTGCTTGGGGTCAGTTTTACATGATCCAAGGCTACCAGTTCCAACGGCTGCCGGGTGACGATGGACTGCAGGGGAGTCTTCTGGCTGGCACGGTCCTTCCTCCTCAGGTTGCACGGGCCACAGTCTCTGCACCACCTCTCGATGGTTCCCCTCATGCCTACCCAATGGAACCGCCCGCGCAGCAGGAACTCCAGCTTCTTCCATCCGAAATGCCCAGCTCCATCGTGGTATGCCTCCATCACCATGGCTGCGTCTCGTCGTGGCACCACTACTTGCCAGATTAGTTCATGCGTCCGGGAGTTAACCATCCTGCGGCACAACTTCCCCTTGTAAAGGAACAGTCTACTCTTTTCTGCCCACAGTTGCTTGGCTTCCTCCGGAGCGTCTGGGTCAAGGCGAGCCTCTGGCCGAGTCAGCATCTCCTTCACCAGCCGGACGGCAGGGTCACTGTCTTGCGTTTCCGCCCAGTTGTAGTGAGGTAAGGGGTTAAGCGTTGCGCCTTGCTTACTCCTTACCCGATGGGAATACTGGATAGTCCCATGACGGTGAAACGCGGGGAGTTCGACTTCTTCCAGTCCCTCTGGATCTTCTCCTACGTCCGGTAGGTTTGGCATCCTGGACAGGGCGTCCGCGTTGGTATTGGAGCGTCCTGCCCGGTATTTGATGGTGAACTCGTAGTTGGACAGGCGGGCCATCCATCTCTGCTCTAGGGCACCGAGTCTTGCCGTGTCCAGGTGTGTCAACGGGTTGTTATCCGTGTACACGACGAACCGGGAAGAAGCGAGGTAGTGCTTAAAGCGTTCGGTGACTGCCCACACCACTGCCAGGAACTCTAGCTTAAATGAGCTGTAATTCTCAGGGTTTCTTTCGGTGGGTCGCAGTTTTCGGCTGGCGTAAGCGATTACTCGCTCTTTCCCCTGCTGGATCTGGGACAGCACGGCTCCTAGCCCGATGTTACTTGCGTCGGTGTAGAGGATAAAGGGCTGGCTGTAATCCGGGTACGCCAGGATTTCATCCCCCGTGAGGGCCATCTTCAGCTGGCGGAAGGACTCTTCTTCCAACTTCTCCCATCTGAAGGGCGGCTTCTGGTTCTTGGCCTTCCGGGACTGGCCTATCAGGAGGTCCTGCATAGGAGCTGCCTTTTTGGTGAAACCGGGGATGAACCTGCGGTAGTAGCCTACCAACCCGAGGAACTGCCGCACTTCCTTTACACTGGAGGGACTTGGCCATTCCTTAATTGCGGTGATCTTATCAGGGTCGGGAGCCACTCCGTCAGCGCTCACCACGTGTCCCAGGTACTGCACCTTTGGTTTCAGGAGGTGACACTTGGAGGGTTTCACCTTTAGGCCGTAGCTTGCCAGAGCTTCGAACACTTCCGCCAGGTGTTTCAGGTGGTCCTCATAAGTCTTAGAATATACGATGACATCGTCCAGGTACAACAGGACCGTCTCGAAGTTTCTGTGGCCCAGACAGCACTCCATTAATCGTTGGAAGGTTCCTGGTGCGTTGCAGAGTCCGAACGGCATACAGGTAAACTCGCTAAGTCCCATCGGGGTGGTGAATGCGGTCTTCTCCCGGTCCGCCTCTGCTACAGGAACCTGCCAGTACCCACTAGTGAGATCCAAGGTAGAGAAGAAGTTAGCAGATCTTAAAGCAGCCAAAGACTCCTCTATCCTTGGTAAGGGGTACGCATCCTTGTGTGTGATACGGTTGATTTTCCGGTAATCTACACACATCCTCATGGTGTTGTCTTTCTTTTTGACTAAGACTAGTGGAGCTGCCCAGGGGCTACAGCTATCCCTGATCACCCCAGCCTCCTTCATGTCTCTAAGCATCCCCTTGGCGTGTTGGTAGTGTGCAGGGGGTACGGGTCGATACCTCTCTTTTATGGGAGGATGGTCTCCCGTGGGGATGTGGTGTTCTACCCCCTTGACTCGCCCGAAGTCTAACAGGTGTTTACTAAACACTCTCTCGTACTCTTGAACCACCCGATAGACTCCCTGTTTCTGGTGTGAGGGAGTGGAGTCAGTACCCAAATGTAGTTGCTGACACCAGTCCTCCATTGTTTTCTTAGAGCCGTTACCTTCCTCCGGGTGAGATGGAGGCAAGGGTTCCACAGATTGTATAGCATTTTGGTTAATGGTATATAATTTGGCTAGCGTGGCATACCGGGGCAGGTACACTTCCCTCTTCCCGATATTGATTATGCGAACGGGCACCCTCCCATGGCGTACATTAACCACCCCCCGTGCCGTCAAGATGGTGGGCCTACTGTCTGAGTAAACTGGTTCTACCATTGCCTGGTAATCTCTACCTCTCAGACCAATAGCTGCCCGGCACCAAATCATCATTTCACTTTTTGGGGGCATGGCAATAGGGAAAGGGTCACACATTCTCACGCTACCAATCTCACCGCCGGAGAGTTCCACCTGTTGCCGTCGCATCAGTGCCCGGATCTCTTTTTGGAGCACTCGCTGCTCGCCGGAGCTGGCGTTCTTGGCAACCTGCTGTAAAAGGAAAATCACCTCTGCAAGACAATTTTCAATTACATTAGTTCCTAGAGTTATCTTTGGGTGACTCTCGTGTTTGTCAATGTCTACAATGATCAGTCCCTGTGCTGCCAGTTCAACTCTACCGATTTTAATGGTCACCTCTTTAAATCCAATCTGTGGCACGGGCTGACCATTGCTGGCGATGATACTCAAGTCGTCGTCAGGGTAGCGGGTGATATCCGAGTCATTCCAGTACTGCTTGAAGAGCACGTACGGGATGGTGGTGACCTGTGACCCGGTGTCCAGTAGGGCACTCATAGGAATGCCATCCAGTACCACGGGTAAGACTGGACGTCCTCCCACATATTTGTCACGCCAGTTCGATGGGCCTGGTGATCTTTTTCCTGGGGGTTGGCCCTCTACCCCAGGTTGTGCCAGTTTAAAGGACAGTACCTTGCCATATGTCCGGGTTGATTGCAGCGGCGGCAGATGGGTCGTCCGTCCTCGTTGTATCGGTCGCTGGGTCTTCCTCTGGCCGGTGGGGTCCTCCTTGGTCGACGCCACGGGATGTCCTCCGGTCCGGATGCCAGCTGGATCTTCCCTGGAGTGGAAACCTGTAAAGACTGCACAGTTCGGGTTAGCGCAGCAACGCTTTTAGCTAGCTCTTGGACCTGATGGTGCAGGTCTGGAGCCGGGTCATTGTTCAAAGCCTGCGCATCAGCTCCCACAGGCCCTGCCGACAAGGGCGCCGCCTCCTGGTGGTAAGTGGTAGTGGGGCGTCTTGGGGTCACAACGCCACTTGGTGCCGGTTCTCGAAGCACCCGGATGGCTCTGTCCTTGAACTGTGCAAATCCCAGATGAGGGTCCTGTAAGGCCATTGCCCGCAACTGGGTTCGGTGGGCATTGCAATATAAACCCTCTATAAATTGTTCAGTCAACAGCCTGTCCTCGTCTCCCACGCCGTCAGGGTCGGTCTGCTTAATGGCTCTCAGGGCCTCTTGTAGGTTCAGGGCATAGTCCCTTATACTCTCATGTGCCCGCTGTTTGCACCCGTAGAATCTAAGCTTGATCTCGGCTGAGGTGCGGGTATCAAAGGTGTCCCTCAGCCGGGTTAGTATCCCTGCGACAGTCCTCCCCCCAGGTGGCCAGGACTTTACCTCCCTTCGGGCTGCCCCAGTTAATTGGGCCACCAGGATGCTCACTTTTTGCTCTTCTGTGAGGGGGTACACCTGGAAGAGGCTATCCAGCTTTTCTCTAAAGTCATGCAGGGTATGTGACTCCCCTGAGTACTGGGATAGCCAGGCCGCTCCCGGGATATAGGGCATGGTGAAAGCCATGACTGCAGCAGCGGTGGCGCTGGCGGGGGTTGAGGCAGTGAAGCTCTCCTCCGTATCCGACATCCTCCTCCCCCCTAGTGGACCGTGGCCTACCTTGCGATGATCCTCTTCCGTAGGCCGCGGCTCCGCAGTAGATCGTCAGGGTTGAGGACCTTCCGTCGCGCTCCTGTGACGTCGGCGTCTGCTGGGCTCCTTCCAGGACCTTACGCGACGTCCGGACGTGAGGCGGGGCTTCAGTTCTCGCGCGCTTTCGGAGTCCACGCCCCTCTTCTTCCCGCGCGACGTCTTCAAGATGGCGTCCAACGGCGGGAAAACTCCACGGAAGGCGGGAAGAAGGCTGGAAATGGCGCCGGATGGCGGGAATCTTCACCGATGGCGGGAAGAAGGCTGGTAAGTTTGAACAGTCTTTTTCAGGCATGCAGTACCCGGTGGTTGCGGGCACGAGATCCTGCCGACTACGCCAAAAGTTGACGCGCCCCTGGGCCTGTGTCGCGCTGCGTTGCGCACGCGGGAGCTTACCCGGAGCCGGATCTGTTGAGGGTTGTAGTCTCGTGGCGGTGACCCGGTCCGTGCCCAGGGAGTCAAACTGAGCGGCGATGTATCAGCGGTAGATGTTGGACGACTACGCCACCCGTTGAGTACAGCTAAGGAGCTGCTGCTGCAGGGCAGACCGCTGAGGCCGGTGGTAGGATTGTGCAGCGTGATAGTATAACCCCCAACGGGAGGGGTATGGCCTCAGGGCAGCCGACGTGGATGATGGGGGTAGCAGGAACCACTCGGAGACGGTACGGTGTAGTTCAGGGTCTTTACTGGTGACAAAGATAGACCCTCCCGGAGTACTGGCTAGCGATTGGGGCCTGGTCAGTCCTTGAGCAGATGGGATCTCCCCTGGCCAGGCGGAGTTGTAGGCCTCCCAAACTAACTGTACTCTTCTGGCTACCTTGCTAGAGGCGGGTATAAGTAGCCCACGTCCCTGAGTGTACCGTGTGGTGCTCACCCGTATGGCCGGTGACTCGGGGCCTTCGGGTTTCTTGGCCAGAGGACCTGGAATCCCCTGCCTGACGGATTCTGCTGCTGGGTAGGAGTTAGTCCCCACAGCCTCGGACTCCGGGTCCGGTAAGAAATCTTCTCAGTCAGGGCGAGCTCTGCAGCTGCCAGCCCCTGACTCCTTGTAACACTGCTCCCACAGAGCTCCTGATGTTCTGTTCCTATATTTGCTTCTTTTCTCTGTCTCTACTTCTTCTCTACTCACTAACCCTGCCTCAGCCCTAGGTTTATATAGGGGAAGTTCTTCCCCTCCCAGGACTGGGCAGGAGGTGTGGCATGCATAGGATTCCTGACCAAGAGACCTCCCACCTGCTCTCAGACGTAATATCTCTATCACTGTGGCAACCAGACCCCTGGGGTGTCACAGTAACGCCTCTTTTCATTTAAAATAATCTCTGGAGGCAGAATTTCATGGAGATCTATGTCCGGACCATAGATTTTAAAGGGAATCTGTCAGTAGGATCACCCCTCCTAAGCTGTCTATATGCGCACGCAGGTCATAGGAAGCTGAATAAAATGATACATTGATATCTGCAATCCGATGTCTTATTCCAGAGAAATCCACATTTTTTGTATATGTAAATGAGCTGTTCCAGTCTATGGGCCGGACATAGATCTCCCTAGGAATTTGCCTTAAGGGATTATTACAAATAAAAGGGGTGTTAACAGTGTGAGACATGTAACTAACACAGAACAGTAGAACTGAACTTTATGTCGTTACAAACACATTTGCTGCAGCTCTCACAGCTCTCCTGTATTGCGGCCCTGTCTGCCTGTGAGCTGGAAGCTGAAGCTGAGAGGAACCTGCAGATGTGTCAGGTATAATCACACACAGCTCTGCAGTGAGATCAGGAGAGCAGAGAGCGGCCATCACACATGACACTGGTAACTCCTCCTTCTATTTAAATTAATCTCTGGAGGCAGATTCTCAGGGAGATCTATGTCCGGCCCATAGATCTTAACAGCTCATTTACATATTAAGAAAAATGAAGATTTCTCTGGAATAAAACATCGGATCGCAGATATCAAGGTATCATTTTATTCAGTTTCCTATGATCTACATGCCCATATAATTGGCGTAGGACAGTTCATCATAATGACAGATCCCCTTTTAAACAGGATGTATTTAAAAAAAAATGTGCCCAATCCAGAATGAGGAAACTGGGCTGACCTTTATTCGGTTAAAGGGCTTTTCCACACATTGTTTTTTTTGTTTTTTTTACCATGGCTTGCTCTAAGGGTATGTTCATACTGAGTTTTCCAGATTCTGTGCCTAAAGCTATGTAAAAAATAAGCTTCACATCAGCTTGCAACATGATTTCCATTCGCTTGAATGAGAAAGCGTGCCTATAGTGTACGTCAAGTTTATTTTTCCACGAGATTTTACCGTATATTAAAAAAACACACCATATTGATAAAGCCCATACTTTCATTGAAAACACTTAGCCTTAAAGTGTTTAGCACTTTTTTTATGTTCACACGTTGCATTTTCACAGCTTTTTTTTACTGTTGGGAGATCAGGTTTTGACTTGAGAAAAAAACGCAGCAAAAAAAAGCAATGTGTGAACGTGGTCTAAAACAGCATAAAAAAAACGTTTGTCCTTACAAAACCACACCAAATACCCTTCACAGCAGATGGTGGCGCACTGCTGTGCAGAAAAAGACTGCGGAGGGATCCCGGTGTGGAGTAAGTGCTTAAAGTACAATACATGAATCATCAATAAATGAACATACAGTATTTTATTATCTGGAAAACAATCACCATTTTTACAGAGAGTAAATTATGATCAAAGAAAGAAAAAAAAAATCTCTATGATCCAGAGAACATTGACTTTTTATATATGGAGGCAGTCATCCTATGCAGTTGTCGTTCTCAGAAGTCCTTTACGCCTTATAGATTCAGTGATGATTGGTAACCAAACAAGCCCAGTTACCAAAAATATTAATCCAATGGAAAGGAAGACTGGTCCTAAGGCGTACGGCACATCCACGTATTTGGTGAAGTAGAAAGTGGTATAAAGGATTCCGACAAGAAAAACGATTCCGCCAAAAACCAGCAAAGTGATGGGTTTGTGGTAATAGGACCATTTACTCTTCTCTGTAACATCAGGCCCCATATAAGTTCCTCGTGGTATGAATCTCAAGCCCTCGGAGTTCTCCGCCAAAGGCGGTTCTGATAACGCAGAACTGATAGCCAGAGACATGCTGCCATAGGGGAAAACAATAGACAGAATGATCAATATACCATATGCAACAAATCCTGAAATACCTCTCATTTTGGCAGTTCACGGTTATATACATCGCTATACTGTACCTTCATTCTTTCTGTAGCAGTTCCATTATACAGTATTTCCTATATACATATTATAGCGTTTACCCATTTTCTATGGCAGTGATGCAATTCCAATTTTCTAGATTCAATGTTTTGCATTTCAGACTGCTGCTATTTTTTCTTAGTTTTATTGACTTAGGCTATGCTCACAAGGGCGTTTTTTCGATGTGTTTATTTATGCAAATGTTCCATTACGTTTTACAGTACCAGCTAAGTCTATGAGATTTCAGAAATCTCTTGTTTTTTTTGTCCTCAGTATTTTGTGCTTTGCATGGGTTTTTTTTTTTGCACAATAGAGCATGTCATTTCTTTCAGCGTTTTTCACCCATTGAAAGTAATGGGTGGTGAAAAAATGCTAAAAAATCAGGTTTTGCAGTATTTTTTGTGCCAAAACCTGATGAAATAGAATCAGATTTTTTTTTTTAGCAATAAACGTTATCAGCTTGCACAAGAGACAAATGTAGCATGACAAAAATGCACAAAAAACTTAGCAAAAAATGCAAGAAAAAACAAGCAAAACCTGCCAAGAGAGTAGGTTTTACTGCTGAAAAAAACGCCTAATGTGAACACAGCCTTAGTTGTCCTAGCTTGCACCTGTACACACTAGTTTGGATGTGCCAGTCTTTTCTGTTTGTTATACTGTACAATGCCCTGTTCTTTGTATTTTAAAACTTTCTGCCAAAGCTATCTTTCATTTTTTGCGCTTTTGTTTTTTTCCTCCTCTTCTTCCAATACCTATAACTTTTTTTAAAATTTTCTGCTGACATAGACGTACAAGGGATTGTTTTTTTTTTTTTTTTGCAGGATGAGTTGTAGTTTTGAATTACACCATTAACTTTACTATATAATATTCCGAAGTGGCGAAAAAAAAAATTGACACGTAACAAAACACGGACGGACCCCATAATAATGAGTGGGGGACCCCCTGCTTCTGTTTCCATCAGTTCTGCAACTGATTCAGTTTTGGACCTGAATTTCTAGAATGGAATTCTTGACCGCGGATGTGATCATTGCCTTATACAAATGTTTCCATTTAGTTAAAGCTCTAAGACCTTCATTTATATAGTTTATGAAAAATAAACAAAAAAATAAAAACATTTTTAAAACGAAGTATAGATAATTCATAAATAGTAAATATTTTCATTTAGTTTAGACCGTTGAGACATTTGGTCCCCACGTGTCAAACACATCCAAGTTGGTGATGCAAATTTGCAAATAAAATCTACATAAAAATACCAAAATGATTTGTGCAATTACCTTATCTGTAATATAGATCCAAGTCTTCCTGCAGCATTCCTTTTAAACCCCTTTTCCTGGGTGGAGGATCCCTAGTGCAGTGGATGGCTTACAGAAACATAGAACATATTTGTATATTTTCCAGACCTGCATGCAGTCAGGCTTGTAGGAGTGTCCTGGAGGATGATGGGCTCATTGTCACCTGCCCAGGGCTTGTAGTAATTCAATACCTCTCCCTAATGTACTGGCTTTTATACAAATGTGTATTGTCACATATCATGTATCTGGCCTTGTTGACCGCTTTCCAATATAGAGGGGCTGTCAGGCAAACTGTAGCCATGGGGCAGGTGCACAGCACTGGTCCATGAGTATTGGAGCATCCTAAACCTATTTACCTCTCCTGTTTACCAGATGGATTAAAGTGAACCTGACAGCTGATACATGCTGCACGATCCATGGCCGCATGATTCAGACAGGTATGTTTGCCTACATGTGCAGAAACCTGTCAATACAGGGTGGCTGGTGAGGAGAAGCTGCTGAGGACCCGCCTGTCCGACTAGTCTCCTGGCGGCTTTTAAAGTATGTTTTTCTTTGAAACGCCGCAGCATTTGAGAGTCGAACATACTTGGCTGATATCATACAGCCAATGCTTGATACATGGTGCACGTGGATCGGACAGCATATATCAGTTCACTTTAAATCCATTCGCCGGTAAAAGAGACGGCTTGTATTATTTTTATTTCTGCATCACACAAGCAAATGCAATCTCAGATCAATAATTGATCAGAACATAGATATTGTAAAAGAAACAGGCTTACTACATAAATGTGGGTGCAGAGGTAGGCTTACTACCTAGCTATAGTAACAGAACCTAGCTTATTACATAGATACGGGAATAGGACAGAGTTTACTTCATAGATATGGGAACAGAACCAAGCTTACTACAAAGATACTGAAATTGAACCATGCTTACTACATAGTGTAAGGCGGCGGTGTTCACACCGTGCAGAAACTGAGGCAGTGACCCAAGCAAGTCCAACATAAGCAGCTTTTATTCAGCAACTCACGGGTAAACAGAAAGTCCTCCGGTTCGCAGCCGGGTTAACATGAGTCCATAAACAACGGTTGCGGGGGCAACGGCCGTGCCGGCCGCTCCGAGCCTGACCGTTGCAGAGGGATCCCAGGCGTGGGTTCAGTCACACTCAATCCTGCTGAGCTTTCCTGATTTGCTCCTAGCAGGTTCCAACATAGAACAACACTAATCCTTAGTGCAGGGGTTTTAAAGGACCTGTGGCAAAAGCCACTGGAAACCCGGGTTGGAGGGAGGAGGCCGCCCCACTGCCTCCTGTGACCTCCTCCAAGAAATGAAGGCCCTGCCGGGTTTTACTAATCTGCCTTAGCCAGGTAGTCTGACCAGGTCATTGCTCACCTTCATTCCTGCATTGCAGCCACAGGTGAGTTTGTGACTGCAATGCACTCCAATGGATTTAATAGGTCTCTGTACACATTCTGGGGGATATATAACGTCCCTCGTATACGATCCCGGTCACTGCCTCACATATCCCCCCCCTGTGTTCAAACTTGTGGGGTTGAACATTTGCCACCATACAGGGTGCCCAGGACAGGGCATCCGCGTTTGCTTGCAACTTCCCAGGGTGATGTTCTACAGAGAAACTGAAATTTTGCAGTGACAGGAACCACCTGGTGACTCGCGCATTCCTCATCCATACCAAGGGTGAGTGGTCCGTCACCAAGCGGAACTGACGCCTGAGTAAATAATAACGTAGCGATTCCAAGGCCCACTTAATAGCCGAACACTCCTTCTCTACCACGCTATAGTTTTTCTTTGCGGGACAAGTTTTCTACTCAAATAGGTGACTGGGTGCTCTTCACCATTCACTTTTTGTGACAATACCGCCCCTAGGCCTACCTCCGAGGCATCTGTCTGTACAATGAAAGTTTCATTGAAGTTGGGGCTGATGAGGACCGGCTGTCCTCACAGGGCCAACTTCATGGACTGAAAAGCTTCTTCTGCCTGAGGGTTCCACCGAACCATTACCGATTTTTTTCCTTTTAAGAGATCGGTCAGGGCCGCCGTTCGCCCAGGAAAATTAGGTATAAACCGGCAGTAATACCCAAGGATGCCAAGGAACGCCCTCACCTGTTTTGTACTTGACAGTTTAGGCCAGTTTTTTATGGCCTCAACTTTATTGATTTGGGGCTTGATAGCTCCTCGGCCTATCACATACCCCAAGTATCGGGCTTCCTCTAGCCCTATCGCACATTTTTTTGGATTTGCCGTTAACCCCGCGGCTCTGAGAGAATCCAGCACCGCTTGTACCTGTGATAGGTGCATATGCCAGTCAGTGCTAAAGATGATAATATCATTTAGATACGGGGACGCGTACTCCTGATGAGGCTTGAGCACTATGTCCATCAACCTCTGGAATGTAGCCGGGGCCCTGTAACCCAAAAGGTAAGACCACATAGTGATATAGACCCTCCGGAGTTACGAAGGCGATCTTTTCCTTCGCCGAATCTGTGAAAGGTACCTGCCAGTAACCCTTGGTGAGATCGAGCGTGGTAAAGTACTGGGCCTGCCCCAGTCTCTCAATCAGCTCGTCCACCCTGGGTATTGGATAAAGGTCAAACTTTGACACTTCATTCAATTTCCGGAAATCGTTACAGAAGTGTAGCGATCCGTCTGGATTTGGAATCAGTACGATGGGGCTAGCCCACTCACTCCATGATTCCTCTATGATGCCTAACTGAAGCATTTGTTTTACCTCAGCCGTGATGGCTTGCCTCCGGGCTTCGGGTACCCGGTACAGTCTTATTCGCACCCTTACCCCAGGTTCAGTGACAATGTCATATTGGATAACCGTAGTCCTACCCGGTAGCGCTGAGAACAAGTTGGTATTGTGCTACACCAGCGAGCGAGCCTCCCGTCGCTGTGGTTTAGTGAGGGCATCACTTATCCTGACCTCCCCCTCGGACGTTTCCCTGGCTAAAGGTAGAGAACGCTCTGGCGATATGCCCGGGTTGACGTCTGTAACTAAACACTCTCGATCTTTCCAAGGCTTTAGCAGGTTTACATGGTAAAGCTGCTCAGGTTTCCTCCTTCCGGGTTGATACACCCGGTAATTTACCTCCCCCACTTTTTCTCGAACCTCATATGGCCCTTGCCACTTGGCCATGAGCTTACTCTCGGCTGTGGGTACCAGTACTAACACCTGATCGCCCTTGTTAAAAGGCCTGACTCTGGCTCTTTTATTATATGTGCTCCTCTGCGCTGCCTGGGCATTTAACAGATGTTCTTTCACGATGGGCATGACCGCCGCGATCCGGTCCTGCATACTAGCCACGTGTTCAATTATACTCCTATGTGGAGTCAGCTCTTGTTCCTATGTCTCTTTGGCTACGTCCAAAAGACCCCTAGGGTGTCTGCCGTACAATAACTCAAAGGGAGAGAACCCTGTGGAAGCCTGGGATACCTCACGGACGGCGAACATCAAATAGGATAGCAACATGTCCCAATACCTTCCGTCCTTAGAAGCCACCTTTTTTAACATGGACTTGAGGGTTTTATTGAACTGTTCTACTAGCCTGTCGGTTTGAGGGTGGTACACTAAGGTGCGCAATTGTTTAATTTTTAGCAATTTGCAGAGTTCCCTTGTCACTTTGGACATAAAAGGGGTCCCCTGATCCATAAGGATCTCCTTAGGTAGTCCAAGGCGACAGAACATGGCAAACAGCTCCCGTGCAATCAGTTTTGCCGAGGTGTGGCGTAGTGGTATAGCCTCCGGGTACCCGGAGGCTATATCACTATGACCACCAGTATATGTTGGTGGCCACGGGCGGATTTTACAATGGGCCCTACCAAGTCCATTGCAATCCGTTCAAAAGGTACCTCTATCATTGGCAGGGGTACCAATGGGCTACGGACTCTTGCGGTGGGTGTGGTCAACTGACATTCGGGGCAGGATTCGCAGTACCTGTTGACCACCGCGTAAACCCCAGGCCAAAAGAACCGCTGCAAGATACGTTCTTGCGTCTTTTTTACCCCTAAGTGTCCACCCAGCAGGTGGGTATGTGCCAAATCTAGAACCACCCGACGGTATGACTGAGGTACCACTAACTGTTCCACGACCTCGTCCCTGATCTTATCTATCCTATAGGGAAACTCACCGTTGACTACCATGCGTGGAAATACAGTATCTGCACCGGGCTGTTGGGCTACGCCGTTTACCTCTACCACTCTTTCCCGCGCCTGAGTCAGGGTGGGATCCGGTAGCTGAGCCGTCCCAAACATGTTCCGGGATACTTCCAGCTCGGGGATCGATGGGGTCTCCTCGACCTCTCCTGCCAGCACCTCTAAGGGAAACCTATCGGGGTCACACTCTGTCCCTAGGTTGGACACCCCTATGGCAGGTTCGTCGGGTACAGCGCCTGTAATACATTTTACAAGGGGAGAGTGGATTTTGTTTTTCCACAGAGTCCAGAACAGGGGCAAGTCTCTTCCCAACACAGTCCCATAGGGAAGAGTTTTTACCACCCCCACCACGTTTTATATCTCCACATGGTGTGGACAAAACTACCTCCGCAGTTGGGTACTCTCAGAGGTCCCCATGGATACACACAACCCCGACTGGCCGTCCACTGGGGTTGTCTCCTGTCACCAGCGACCCATGTACCAGAGTCACTAGGCTCCCTGAGTCCAGGAGGGCCTCCGTGGGGTACCCATTAACTAGTACCTGGCATAGTTGGAGTTCACTGTCCCGGGGGTCGACGCTCCCTGTGCAGACAGTCTGGGCATACATTGAGACCCGGCGGCTATATCCACAGTCCGTGGGTTCCGTAGTCAGGGGACAATTAGCAACCACATGTCCCGGCCCCTGACACCGCCAGCACCTAAGGGTGGAGGTACTGTTAGGTCCTATGACAGTTTGGGAGGGAATCGGTCTTCTGCCACTCTCACTCCGAGGTTCCCCTTCAGCACGGGTATGTTGCTGACTGTCCCCAGCAGAGGGACGCGACCTCTTTCCCGACTCCTGGGTTGGCAGGGATCGGCGTGACAGCTGCAAGGGGGCAGAGTCCCGGATAAAGTCCTGAGTGGCCGAGTAGCGCTCGATCAGGCTGACCACCTGGTCGAGTGTGCCGGGATCCCCTTTCCCCACCCAACGTTGGATAGCGGCTGGCAGAGTCCTTACCAGCCGGTCAACCACCACCCTCTCCACCATCTGGGCTGGAGACAAAGTCTCAGGCTGGAACTACCTCTTTACCAGCTGCAGGAGGTCATAAGCCTGAGACCCGGCAGGTCGGGTCTCCACATAACCCCATGAAAATACATGCTGAGCCCTCACGTATGTATTGACCCCCAGCCGGGCAAGGATCTCACCTTTGAGCCTCTTGTAGTCCTGGGCGTCCTCTCGACTTAGGTCGAAGTAGGCCTCTTGGGCATCGCCGACCAGAAACGGAGTCACCACTTCTGCCCACTGGCCGGTCGGTAGGTTTTCCCGGTCTGCTGTGCACTCATAAATGGTCAGGAAGGCTTCCAAGTCGTCCTCCGGTCCCATCTTCCTCAACGCTGTGCGAACCTTATCCCGGGCCTCTCGACGTTCCGGGGCTGATGCCATCGGTGTCTCCCGCTGGGCAGCAATTTGTTGCAGCAACAGTTCGTTTGTTTTTTGCTGCTGCTGGTTATGCTGCTGCTCCCACTCCTGCTGTTGCCGCTGAGACTGCAGCAGCTGCTGCTGGGCGAGTGTCAGTTGCTTTACTAGTTCGTCTATTTTGTCCACGGCGTGGAACTGAAAGGTGGCAGGCCGGATTGTGGTCATGCAGCTGCCGGTGGGGTATGCCTCAGTCACAATGCCCGCATTCTCCACCAAGCTGTAAGGCGGCGGTGTTCACACCGTGCAGAAACTGAGGCAGTGATCCAAGCAAGTCCAACATAAACAGCTTTTATTCAGCAACTCACGGGTAAATAGAAAGTCCTCCGGTTCGCAGCCGGGTTAACATGAGTCCATAAACAACGGTCAGAGCCGGGCTGCTCAGAGCCTGACGGGTGCATAGCCTTCCCAGGCAGGGGTTCAGCCACACTCAATCCTGCTGAGCTATCCTGCTATGCTCCTAGCAGGATCCAACATAGAACAACACTAATCCTTAGTGCAGGGGTTTTAAAGGACCTGTGGCAAAAGCCACTGGAAAACCCGGGTTGGAGGGAGGAGGCCGCCCCACTGCCTCCTGTGACCTCCTCCAAGAAATGAAGGCCCTGCCGGGTTTTACTTAATCTGCCTTAGCCAGGTAGTCTGACCAGGTCATTTCTCACCTTCACTCCTGCATTGCAGCCACAGGTGAGTTTGTGACTGCAATGCACTCCAATGGATTTAATAGGTCTCTGTACACATTCTGGGGGATATATACCGTCCCTCGTATACGATCCCGGTCACTGCCTCACAATAGATATGGTAACAGAACCAACAATTACATAGTTACAGGAACAGAACCAAGCTTACTGCATAGATCTGATAACAGAATCCAGCATACTATATAGATTCAGAAAAAGAACCAAGTTTACTACAGGAATATAACCAAGCTTACTACATAGATACAGCTACAGAACCAAACTTACTACATTGATATGGTAACAAAACCAAGCTCATGGTAAGCTAAACCAAGATAGAGGAATAAAACCAAGCTTAATGAAAAGATACAGCAATAGAATCAAGGTTACTAAATAGGCAAAGAACCAGAACTAAGCAGTACAGCAACAGAACCAAGCTTATTACATAGATAAGGCAACAGAATCGAGCTTGCTACATAGATAAGACAACAGAGCTGAGCTTGCTACTTAAATAAGGGACCTGAGCCGAGCTTACTATGTAGATACGGGAAGAGAGCCAAGCTTACTACAAAGATACAGGAACTGAATCAAGCTTACTACATAGATAAAGTAACAGAAGCAAGCAATTATATAGATACATGAACAGAACCAAGCTTATTACAAAATGTGGGAACAAAACCAAGCTTACTACATTAATACAGGAACAGAACCAAGCTTACTACATAGGTCCATAGATCTGATATCGGAACCAAACTTACTACATAGATACGGAAACAGAACCAAGCTTACTTCATAGATATGGGAACAGAACTAAGCTTACTTCATAGATACAATAAAAGAACTGAGCTTACTACATTGATGTGGGAACAGAACCGAGCTTACTACATACATGCAGGAATAGAACCGAGTTTACAATAAAAGAACTGAGCTTACTACATTGGTGTGGGAACGAAACCGAGCTTACTACATACATGCATGAAGAGAAACAAGATTACTACATAGGTCCATAGATCTGATAAAACGAACTAAACTTACTACATAGATACGGAAACAGAACCAAGCTTACTTCATAGATATGGAACAGAACTAAGCTTGCTTCATAGATACAATAAAAGAACTGAGCTTACTACATTGATGTGAGAACAGAACCGAGCTTACTACATACATGCAGGAATAGAACCGAGTTTACTACATTGATATGGTACTAGAACCAAGGTTACAATATAGATATAGAAACAGGACCAAGTTTACTACATTGATATGGGAAAATAATCGAATTCTAGATTCCCAGGAACTGAGGAGAAGATGCACGAAAAGTCTATTATGCCTTCGCGGGCGTAACTGCAGCTACTGAGTCCAAGTCTTTTTGCATATGGTGAGTGCAGGGCTGGCGTCAGCACCCGGCGCATCCGGGCAAGTGCCGGTGCCCTGAGCAGGCAGGGGGGCCCACTGGCGGTCGCGCACCCCGCTGGGCTATGGGCGGAGGAGAGCGTTGTCAGCGCCCGCCCTTCTCCCACGCTTGCTCAGGGCCCCGGCAGCCGGATACTTACCTCTCCCCGTGCCTCCGCAGATCCGCCGTCTTCCTGCTCTGCGCTCCCTGTGACGTCCCAGGTCAGAGGTTGCGGTGACGTCTTACCACCGCGCGCTCCCCTGAGCCGTCACAGAGAGCGCAGAGCTGGAAGACGCTGGCGACGCTGGAGTCCAGACCCGAGCAGCTGCAGCAGGTGAGGAGGAGGGAGGTGAGTATTTGATTTTTTTTTTTCTTTTTAATGTATGGAGGCATGGGGCATAATATGGGGGGTGACATCCTGCATGGGGCATAATATGGGGGGGTGACATCCTGCATGGGGCATTATAAAGAGAGGGGGGGTGACATCCTGCATGGGGCATTATAAAGAGAGGGGGTGACAGCCTACATGGGGCATTATAGAGAGAGGGGGTGACTTCCTGCATGGGGCATTATAGAGAGAGGGAGTGACAGCCTGCATGGGGCCTTATAAAGAGGGGGGGGTACATCCTGCATGGGGCATTATAAAGAGAGGGGGGGTGACATCCTGCATGGGGCATTATAAAGAGAGGGGGGTGACATCCTGCATGGGGCATTATAAAGAGAGGAGGGGGTGACATCCTGCATGGGGCATTATAAAGAGAGGAGGGGGTGACATCCTGCATGGGGCATTATAAAGAGAGGGGGGTGACATCCTGCATGGGGCATTATAAAGAGAGGGGGAGTGACATCCTGCATGGGGCATTATAAAGAGAGGGGGGGTGACATCCTGCATGGGGCATTATAGAGAGAGGGGGTGACATCCTGCATGGGGCCTTAGAAAGAGGGGGGTACATCCTGCATGGGGCTTTATAAATAGAGGGGGTGACATCCTGCATGGGGTATAAAGAGAGGGGGTGACATCCTGCATGGGGCATTATAAAGAGAGGGGGTGACATCCTGCATGGGGCATTATAAAGAGAGGGGGGTGACATCCTGCATGGGGCATTATAAAGAGAGGGGGTGACATCCTGCATGGGGCATTATAAAGAGGGGGGGTGACATCCTGCATGGGGCATTATAAAGAGAGGGGGGGTGACATCCTGCATGGGGCATTATAAAGAGAGGGGGGTGACATCCTGCATGGGGCATTATAAAGAGAGGGAGGGGTGACATCCTGCATGGGGAATTATAGAGAGAGGGGGTGACATCCTGCATGGGGCATTATAAAGAGAGGGGGGGTGACATCCTGCATGGGGCATTATAAAGAGATGGGGGGTGACATCCTGCATGGGGCATTATAGAGAGAGGGGGTGACATCCTGCATGGTGCCTTATAAAGAAGGGGGTACATCCTGCATGGGGCATTATAAATAGAGGGGGTGACATCCTGCATGGGGTATTATAAAGAGAGGGGGTGACATCCTGCATGGAGCATTATAAAGAGAGGGGGTGACATCCTGCATGGGGCATTATAAAGAGAGGGGGGTGACATCCTGCATGGGGCATTATAAAGAGAGGGGGTGCCATCCTGCATGGGGCATTATAAAGAGGGGGGGTGACATCCTGCATGGGGCATTATAAAGAGAGGGGGGGTGACATCCTGCATGGGGCATTATAAAGAGAGGGGGGGTGACATCCTGCATGGGGCATTATAAAGAGAGGGGGGGTGACATCCTGCATGGGGAATTATAGAGAGAGGGGGTGACATCCTGCATGGGGCATTATAAAGAGAGGGGGGGTGACATCCTGCATGGGGCATTATAAAGAGATGGGGGTGACATCCTGCATGGGGCATTATAGAGAGAGGGGGTGACATCCTGCATGGGGCCTTATAAAGAGGGGGGGTACATCCTGCATGGGGCATTATAAATAGAGGGGGTGACATCCTGCATGGGGCATTATAAAGAGAGGGGGTGACATCCTGCATGGGGCATTATAAAGAGAGGGGGTGACATACTGCATGGGGCATTATAAAGAGAGGGGGGTGACATCCTGCATGGGGCATTATAAAGAGAGGGGGTGACATCCTGCATGGGGCATTATAAAGAGGGGGGGTGACATCCTGCATGGGGCCTTATAAAGAGGGGGGGTACATCCTACATGGGGAATTATAAAGAGGAGGGGTGACAGCCTGCATGGGGCAGTATAAGGGGGGAACAGCATGCATGGGGCATTATAAGGGGGGGACGACAGCCTGCATAGTGCATTATGTGGGGGGAACAGCCTGCATGGAGCATTATAAGGGGAGGGACAGCCTGTATGGGGCATTATGTGGGGGGTAACAGCCTGCATGGAGCATTATAAGGGGGGGGACAGCCTGTATGGGGCATTATGTGGGGGGTAACAGCCTGCATGGAGCATTATATGGGGGCCAGTATCCTGTATGGAGTGTTATAAGGGGACCAGTATCCTGTATGGAGCGTTATATAGGGGCCAGTATCCTGTATGGAGCTTTATAAGGGGACCAGTATCCTGTATGGAGCGTTATATGGGGGCCAGTATCATGTATGGAGCTTTATATGGGGGCCAGTATTCCGTATGGGGCCTTATATGGGGGCCAGTATTCCGTATGGGGCCTTATATGGGGGCCAGTATTCCGTATGGGGACTTATATGGGGGCCAGTATTCTGTATGGGGCCTTATATGGGGGCCAGTATTCTGCGTGGAGCGATTCACCGGTTTCTGAGCTATTGTGGAATCACTCATGTAATGTAAGAAGTGAAATCTTTGGCCTTGTACTATATATATATTTCTCTGCGGTATCTGTGCATCATGAATCATGGTATGTGTTAAAGGGGCCCACTGAGAATCTTTCGCCCGGGGCCCAGAAAAACCTGGAGCCGGCCCTGGGTGAGTGGCACTATAGAAGTTGATTTTGCACAGTTATGTGACTCATTACAAAACAATGAGCATGGCTGTCAACAGACAAAACTATAGCATGGTTGTCAACATACAAAGAGGTCCTTAATAATTCAATAGATATATTGCATAATGCAAATATTAAAAGGACACTGACATATCAAATTGACATTAATATTTGGTCATGGAAAATATAAGTATCTGTGTAAGCTGCAAACAAGATCACCAAGTAGGCTCAAAGCCCAAATGGGTCCGTATGTATAATACTTAATATTAGATGCTGCCAGGATTGTCCCATAAAAAAGTGATACATCTAAGCTGAACGAAAAGTAGCTACAGAGCACCTTACATATCCAAGTGGGTTGATGTGTATTGTGGCCTTGGTGCCCCAACGTACGTTTCACCCTTCCTTCATAAGTGGGTGTATTTTATTTTAATAAAATAAGCACCCATTCTTTCTTTTTGGTGGTATTCATAGTTCGTGTGTTGTCTCCAATGATAATGTTATGGATTAGTCATGCTACTTATGTTGGTAGTCATCACTTGTGAAATATGGCAGTCTGAACCCGGTATGCCCCCATACACATTAGAGTAATGTCGGTTAGTCCAGCCGATATTGACGACAGTCTAATGTGTATGGGGGCGCTGGCCGCTTCATGGTCGAGAAAGATGTCGATTGCACATGTCGAATTTCGGACTGACAATCACATTGTTCTCCCTGGCATAATCTCCGGACCAGGGTTTTCATAGAGAACGCAGGAGCACTCAGCCGAGCGAGCATTCCTGTGTATGTGAGAGTCGGCCGAGATGGTTGCAGCACGATTGGCAGAAGCATCGTTCGGCTGACTGCTGTCTAATCTGTATGGCCAATTTTAGGTATAAATAATTTAAATTCCAGATTAGCAGGAAATAGTCTGCTAATACTCAGTGATATTAGTGGCTTTAGCATGATGGCATGATGCCCTGGCTCACAGGAGAACAGGGCAATCCTCCGGTGGGCCACCACCCGAGCTGTACTTGGCACAATATACTTCAATATGTACAAAGGCAACATCTTTTTTATTCAACAATCTACCTTTTCTTGGCTGTAGAAATTTGTGAATGAGGATAAAGTCATATTTGTGTGTAGCTGAAAAGTGGGGCCCTGGAGTTGATGTTACTGGTGGGCCCTCGGCACCCCAGTCCGACACTGATGGCAATGGTTTCCCGAAAAGAAGACTTATGTAATAAAGTGCAATCTAAAGTGGTGACACCTATTTTACCCACAATAAAGACATTGGAAAGCAGCAGATCCAGCAGCTGCCTCTCTGTACTTGTAATGTATCTGCGACTCAGCTGGGTAAATAACAGTGACACGAACATGTCAGTCATCCAGCTGGATAACAAGGGCAGGAGTATTCAGAGAGTCGAGCACCACTGTATTCTCCGTGTGGATGTGGGCTATTCTCCTGTGTCATAGGGAATGTCAGCTCTGTTTGTATCTTTAAAAAGGTTGTTTGTCATCAGGCTTATTGGTGCGGGAGGTTTGCATGCCACATTATGTGTATTGCAAATCACCCTGGGATCAGCACGACTTCTGTATTACCAGGATCATCACACAAGATGTCATCTGTGTCATGTGTGTAGTTACACGATAGACATCTAAAATTATGGGTGAAATGGTCTCTTGCTCAGAAATTGTTTTTTTTTTTTTTACTTATAGGCTGTGTGCTATTGTGATGATGTCACATTAGTTTGTATTTGTATTTACAAACATTCAATTGTGAAAAAGTCAATTATGTTCTGCTAATGGCACATTTTATGGTTCAACCACTTTTTCAGTCTTAATGTCACGGGTGTGTTAGGTGTAATAGGCAGTCACTCTGGATCTAGCGGTAGAGGGTCACTGCGTTTGGCATTGCAGACACCTTCTTAATCCTTCTTCCTTTAAGACCCAGTGGCGATCTCCCTCCTGCTGCTGATTAACACACCCTTGCATGGTAGTTTAAAAACCCTCAGTTTGCTTCAGGCAATCGCCAGTGATACTTCTATATTCGTTTGTGCATGCTTGAAGCACTAGCTGTTGGCTGGCTTCTTCTCTGGTGTCCTTAGAGGACAGTTGGCGTTTCTCCTCTGGTGTCTGCTCAAGCTAAGTTAATCCCCTTTCTTTGTCTACATTGTTGTCTTTAGTTTGTAGTGGGGCCTAACCAGTTCTCACCCCTCCCCCTCCCTATCTAGGGATATACAGGGTTTAGGGTCCTGCTCAGCGATAGGTGTGGAACCTATATAGGGACGATAGGGTAGTCAGGGTGATATTAGGTCTGCCTAGGGGTCTCCACTCCCCCTTACCCTAGTGTTTGGGCTTCCTCCCCCTCTTCCCTTTGTGTTGCACTTAGTCTTTCCCTCACCTTGTGTGACACTTAAAGTCGATGAACCCCAAAACATCATAGTTTCACTGATCAAAGAATTAATAAATCCGTTTGCATTATTTGGTAATGTGAGTGCCTGGACACTTTATACACTTTTAGGCCACGGCCCCACTATCAGTATTTGGCCACGGCCCCATTATCAGTATATGGTCAGTATTCGGTCAGTATTTTTTCTCAGGAGTGGGAGCCAAAACCAGGAGTGGGTGATAAATGCAGAATTGGTGACTTGTTTCTATTATACCTTTTCTCTGATTGTTCTTCACCTGGTTTTGGCTCCCACTCCTGAGAAAAAATACTGACCAAATACTGATAGTGGAGCCGTGGCCTTAGCGATATAGTATTCCCAACACTCAGAGTGATCAAAGTGATTTCACAAGAAGATACCTGTGACATTTTAAAGGAGTGCTCCGGTATCAAATTTTAAGAGACCAAAAATAGGTTGCAGACTTATAGAATAGCAATCACAGCTGTTACTCACCGTCCCCGGGTCCAGTGCTGACTCTTTGCTGCTTTTCCAGTCTTTGTTGAAAAGCTACAGAACACGTCACTGGTGCAGGCAGTCACTTGGCTCAGAAACGTAAATGGCACAAGACTCTGAGCCCAGTGATTGGCTGCAGTGGTGACGTGTGATGTAGACGTGACTTCATTGCTGCAGCCTATCAACATCATGCCTCTCAACTGTTCCTGATCTAGCAGGACCGTCCCAAATTTGGGAAGCTGTCCTGGAAGGTCAGGGGTATGTCCCAACTTCAGCTGTGTCTTCTAGACACAGGTACGTCAGAATATAATGGTAGAGCAGTTGATCAGTCGATCCCTCCTCCACTTGGCCCTGAAAGTCTTGCCAGGACCTTTGGGCGATGTGACATCCTCATGTAATGTGACTAGGCAGTGAAGATGAGGGCACAGGCAAGGTGTAGGTGTGTGTGTTGATGTAGCAGAGTTTTGTTGTATTGCTATAGAAAAGTTGTGTGTTGATGTAGCAGAGTTGTGTTGTGTTGCTGTATTAATATTGTGTGGGTTGATTTAACAGAGCTGCGTGTGTTGATGTAGTAGAGTTGTTTTTGTGAGTTAATATAACAGAGCTATGTTCGTTGATATAGCAAAGTTGCATCATAGCAGAGAGAACATCATACTTTGTGTGGGGAAATGTACTATAGAGGCATCATACCCTATGTGGGGGCATCTTACTATATGAGGGTAGGCTGTATGTACCATAAAAGATGTACCATACTGTGTAAGAACACTAATGAGCTTTATTAGGAGCAATATTTCTGTATGGGTGAATATAAAGGACTGGGTGAAGTTAGGGTGCTGGCTTAGTGTAAAATAAAACATTAGGCACAATGTGCTAGACAAGCTGCAGTGTGTGTCCCACTTAACATTCAAAGTTGTGAGGTATGAAGACTGGAACAATGGCAGAGAAGCAGTGCTGGACCCCCATATTTAGAAATAATAACCATTATCCCCCAATGTACGAGTACCCTGATCCCCCAATATACAGTAATAATGACCCCTGATTCTGCCATATATAGCAATAGTGCCACCTGACTCACCCCATATGTAATAATGCCCCAAGATCTCCATATATGGTAATAAAACTCCCTGATTCCCCTATTAACAGCAATATTGCCCCCTGATTCCTCCATGTATAGTAGTAATGCCCCTGATCCCCTATATAGTAGTAATGTCCCTGATCCCCTATATAATAGTAATGCCCCTGATCCCCTATATAGTAATAATGTCCCTGATCCCCTATATATAGTAGTAATGTCCCTGATTCCCTACATATAGTAATAATGCCCCCTGATCCCCTATATATAGTAGTAATGTCCATGATCCCCTATATAATAGTAGTAATGTCCCTGATCCCCTATATATAGTAGTAATGTCCCTGATCCCCTATATATAGCAGTAATGTCCTTGATCCCCTATATAGTAGTAATGCCCCCTGATCCCCTATATATAGTACTAATGTCCCTGATCCCCTATATATAGTACTAATGTCCCTGATCCCCTATATATAGTACTAATGTCCCTGATCCCCTATATCGTAGTAATGTGCCTGATCCCCTATATATAGCAGTAATGCCCCTGATCCCCTATAAAGTACTAATGTCCCTGATCCCCTATATATAGAAGTAATGTCCCTGATCCCCTATATAGTACTAATGTCCCTGATCCCCTATATATAGTAGTAATGTCCATGATCCCCTATATAGTAGTAATGTCCCTGATCCCCTATATAATAGTAGTAATGTCCCTGATCCCCTATATATAGTAGTAATGTCCCTGATCCCCTATATATAGCAGTAATGTCCTTGATCCCCTATATAGTAGTAATGCCCCCTGATCCCCTATATATAGTACTAATGTCCCTGATCCCCTATATCGTAGTAATGTGCCTGATCCCCTATATATAGCAGTAATGCCCCTGATCCCCTATAAAGTATTAATGTCCCTGATCCCCTATATATAGCAGTAATGCACCTGATCCCCTATATAGTACTAATGTCCCTGATCCCCTATATCATAGTAATGTCCCTGATCCCCTATATATAGCAGTAATGCCCTTTTCCAGCCTCATGATGGCGCTCTTCAGGATATCCAATGACAGCGCACTCCAGTACCATGCACAACCTACTGGTAACAACTACTGGAAAACCGTATTTCTCCCAGAGTGGAGCTGATGAAAGAAAACCAGACACTTGAAAAAGTAAAGGGAGCTCTGCATCATCCCGTCTGACTGCAGCGGAAGAGGTCGCGCATGCGCACCACCACTCCACTCGTTCACTGCGGCAGAGCCGAGCTGAGCACACGCAGTAACTCCTCCGCGCCGACAGTTGGCAGCACAACATTGCATCTAGTCTCGACAGACTTGTGACTATAGTAACAACCAAAGCCGGATAGCGGAGAGCGAGTAGCGCATGCGCGGAGGAGCCCGGACGGCCCGCAGCTGACACCTCTCGACTGTGTCAGCAAAAAGCAGGCAGCTCGTATCAGGCCGGCAACGTGCTGTGCGGGCCCGGGAGAGGGGAACCAACCGACGGGGGCATGGACGGGAGCGTGCGGGGCTGGGCGCTGCGGGCGCTGCTCTGCGCCTTGTGCCTGCGCTGCGGAGCGGAGGACATCGTGGTGGGCTGCGGGGGCTTCGTCAAATCGGACGTGGACATCAACTATTCGCTGATCGAGGTGGGTGTGAGGCGCAGAGCCGCAGTGTGGGGTGCCAGCCCCCAGTATGGGCTAGTGGGGTCTCCAGTGTGAGCTGTCACTGGTGGCGTGGGCAGGCCGCTGCCTCCATTCATTCCCTGCCTCCTCCCTGGTGACCTCTGCTCCCCTAGAGGGGTTGTTCTTCCTCTCCAGCCCCCTGCCTGCTGGCTCAGTAGAGGTCTTTGCCCACCGGTATAAAGGCGAGAGATCTGGTGCCCACCAGCAGAGGAAGGGGGAGAGATCTGGTGCCCACCAGCAGAGGAAGGGGGGAGAGATCTGGTGCCCACCAGCAGAGGAAGGGGGGAGAGATCTGGTGCCCACCAGCAGGGGAAGGGGGAGAGAGATCTGGTGCCCACCAGCGGAGGAAGGGGGAGAGAGATCTGGTGCCCACCAGCGGAGGAAGGGGGAGAGAGATCTGGTGCCCACCAGCGGAGGAAGGGGGAGAGAGATCTGGTGCCCACCAGCGGAGGAAGGGGGAGAGAGATCTGGTGCCCACCAGCGGAGGAAGGGGGAGAGAGATCTGGTGCCCACCAGCGGAGGAAGGGGGAGAGAGATCTGGTGCCCACCAGCGGAGGAAGGGGGAGAGAGATCTGGTGCCCACCACGTCTTGTCCAGACAGGAAACGCTGCTTTTTCCAATGTCTTTATTTCTGGAAGATGTTGTATTTGAAGCACTTACAAAATGGTCAAAAACACTTCAGGGCGTCTTTTTATCCCCCCATTGACTTCTGTAATAAAGAGTAGACCTGAGACCGGGCATGTCTCTTAATTACTTGATGTCTTTGGAAACCTGAAGCGGTTAAAAAACGCTCAAAAGCCTGAACATGTGAATAGTGACTTATTGTACGTAAAAATGTTTGTAAATTTTTATTGATCGTCTAGTTAGCACTGTGTGTATGTGTGTATATATATATATATATATATATATATATATAATTTGCATTTATGTTTTGAGTATTTATCCGCCATTCCTTCTCTTCCAGATAAAGTTATACACCAAGCAGGGCACCCTTAAATACCAAACAGACTGCGCTCCCAATAATGGCTACTTCATGATTCCTCTTTATGACAAGGTGAGTACCCAGCGCTGTGCATAGCCCTAAGTTACATGGACACATACATCCTAGATCAGTCTTGCGGCCACAGTTACAAGCACTGTAGTTAGATGCCAAAATTTCTGCCGACTTTTGGATTGTTGTCTCTTGCAGGTCACAAATGAACCCTATAAACTGCGATAAATTAAAGGGGTTTTCTAGGACTTTTATTATTTTTGTGTATGCGGGTAAGGACTTACCAGCAGATATTAGCTAACTACCTGCGTGTTCTGCATGGGGAGGATCTTTCCCGGCTCCGCTGGTGATTCTGTGGCTTCATCCCACTTCTCATCAGCAGAGCAGCTCTTTCTCTTCCTCTCTGCTCTGTTGACGGGGCGTCCCTGCAGACATCATGCCGATTGACAGCCGGCTGTCTGCAGTTAGGTAGGGGGAATCCAGCTGTCAGTCAGTATGACATAGACAGTGACACCTAATCGACTGAGCAGATCGGAAGAAAAGACTCTGCTGTGTCGACGTGACATCGGCGGAAGAAGAAGAGTTGCCGGCACAAGTAACTTCTCCCTTCCCTGTCTTGCTGTCATGAAGAATTTCAGGCCACTCACCAAGGGATGCCACTAGTCCCATTAGCCATTGCTTAGATTAGCATATTGCAGGCTCCTTTAAATGATGGTTTGGGGTGCTGTTCAGTACCGTTTCACCCACTTGTTTAAAGGGGTTGTCCACTACTTTGATATTGATGAACTATTCTTAGATGATTGTTATCGCTGCCGACATATACAGTAGCCCTGCGCAAAAAGTATACCATGCAGTATAATGAGATGCTATAGGTAACATATGCCCCTTCATAGCTGGGAGACACAAGTAAGGAAATCTTAATAATTCAGGAGTTATTTGCTTACCTCAACATTAAAGGGGATTATTAGATTTCCTTACTTATGTCTCCTAGCTAAACAGGGGCATACGTCACCTATATGAGGATCCCATTCTAGCAATGTATATGCAGTGATCTACTGTATATGTCAGTAGTGATGGCAATTGTGAAGACACGGGGGTCTCCTGTGGGCATAATACTATTCAGACAACACCGGGTGAGGGTCTGACCGAGGTTGGGAAATCCTTAGATCAACTCATAAATCCCCTGTAAGATGACATGCTCTCCTATGTTATTAATGGCTCCATATCTGCCTACTGTCCTTGCCAGAGACTGGGTGTAACACGTGGACATCACATAATACACCCCACAAATGGCCATGGCTCCATTTTCATTAACTTTAGCTCATTCTTGCGTAATAAAACATCATGTGGATATTTAACATTTTTATTTTTTCCAATATCTTTTGTTCCCAGAGAGTAGATGTGGAGATTGTATTAATAGACAAATGTGCTGCCATCAATGTCTAACCAGTATAACTGGTTGTGCCGCCTTTATGTGCATGTGCCCTGTGTATATGTGGGTGCAACCTCGGGGTCTGTGGCAGTCATGTATAATGGCTTGCGAAAGTGTTTATCCCACCCCCTTGGGATTTCTCGTATTTTGCTATTTCACAACCTGGAATTGCACTTGTTATTTTTTAGGGTTTGCATCAGTTCATGTAAAGTACATGTCTATAACTGTGAACATTTGGTTTTCTTTTTATTGTGAAGCAAACAACAAATAGGACAAAGTAAGTGAACACTTCGGTGAGCATAACTATTCACCCCCCTAAAATCAGTACTTTGTAGAGCCTCCTTTTGTGGCAATTACAGCTGCAAGTCACTTTGGATAGGTCTCTATGAGCTTTCCACATCTTTCCTCTGGGATTTTTGCCCATTCATCAAGGCAACTCTGCTCCAGCTCCTTCTAGTTAGATGGTTTCCTCTGGGGAACAGTATTCTTCACGTCTGACAACACATTCTAAACTAGACTAAGGTCTGGGCTTTGACTAGGCCACTCCAAAACATTTACTCGTTTCCCCTTAAACCACTCGAGTATTGCTTTAGCAATATGCTTTGGCCCATTGTCTTGTTGGAAGGTGAACATCCATCCCAGTCTAAAAATCACTGACAGACTGAAACAGGTTTTGCTCAAGAATATCCCTGTATTTCACACCATCCATCTTCCCCTTGACTCTGATCCATTTTCCCTGTTCCTGCTGCCGATAAACATCCCCACAGCATGATGCTACCACCACCATGTTTCACTGTGGGGATGGTGTTTTTGGGATGATGAGCTGTGTTGGTTTGGCACCAGACATAGCGTTTACCTTGGTGGCCAAAAAGTTCAATTTTGGTCTCATCTGACCACAGCACCTTCCTCTAGACATTTGGGGAGTCTTATGGCAAACTCAAAACGAGCCTTACAATTTGTGTGTGTAAATAAGTTTTTTTCTGCCTTCTCTTCCATAAAGGCCACAAAATTGCAAAAATATTTAAACACAGGTTGTAATGTAACAAAATAGGTAAAAAGCCAAGAGGGGGTGAATACTTTCCCTATAAGCATCTTCTGTACAATAATGATAATCTCCTTCTTTTCCTGGTCTTGCAGGGGGATTTTGTTCTCAGGATTGAGCCTCCCCTAGGGTGGAGTTTTGGTAAGTCGCTGTAATAACCGTGTTCATGTCCCTGGGGGTCTTGTGTGTGTTTATGCTTTACATTCCCTAGTTTCACCTATTTGCATTAGTTAGATGTAATCAGTAAATCCCCCGACACCAGAAGCACTCCACATGTAATCCTGTCTGAAATCTCTTCATATGTCGTTAAATCCAGATATGTTATTAATGCAGCGCGGCGATATTATCTTGGCGGCATTTGATTTATAAGATATATTCTATTATCTATATAACGAATGGGAGAAAGTCTGTGTTCTTCTGTTATTCCTGTGATTTATATATTATTTATTTATATTTTATTATATTAAGCCTGGATGTAAGTCTTGGTCAGTATGGCCACTACAGTCTGTAAATGGACCGTGAAATAAACCTGGCCCTAGAGGTTAAATGCCATTCACAGCCACCTCCCGGTGCTTCAATTAGAGGCTCCCACCAGGTATAGAGTCTAAAAAAAATGTATAAGAGTGGTCACTCCAAGAGGGTTTTCTACTGGACATCAAACTGGCATCTATGTATTTAGGGCTAAAAAATATTTTTTTGCAATTGGGTTTCATTAAAAATTTAGCAGTTTGCCGTCCATAGACTCTATGTTGCGCTGTGAGCTAACGGAGAATCCATCAGTGAGCTCATTTAGATGGTCTGACAGGAGGGCTTCTAACTCTAGTCAAGAGCTCCTTTCCGCTGATTTATGACCACGGACCACAACAAACAGTCAAAACATTTTTTATGAAACCCAATTGCTAAAAATGTTTTATCTAAAAAAAAAAATTGTCATCAAAGGTGGCCAACCCTTTTGTGGTGGTCTGAGATCACAAATTGAATGATAATGTCTTTAGATCCTGTAAGAGTGAAATGTTTCCTTCCTCTATGCAGAGCCGACCAGTGTTCCCCTGCACGTGGACGGAGTGAACGATATCTGTACCAAAGGGGAAGATGTCAATTTTGTCTTTACTGGATTTTCAGTCAATGGCAAGGTATGAAAAATAATTGTGGTGTTAGCAGTTTGATCTTATATTGATATTATGTGTGTGTAGGTAACAGGAGGTAACTTACTGATCGCTGGGGGTCCAAGAACCGGGATCTGCCGAATCGATTGCTGGTCAAGCATGTGCACCGCCACTCCATTCATTTTCCATATTACTGCGGGAGACAGTCAAGTACTATATTAAAGAGAACCTGTCATCACGATCTAACCTGTTAAAGTAAACCTATGGTGATAATGGCCGTGTTATACTGATTTAATGGATTCCTATAGTGAAAAAATCCATAGCCGGGTTCTTGCTTAATTCACCTTAGAAGTCTTGGTGCAATAGCCTGCATCAGGCGGGACTGTAGGACGGGTCTTCGACTCTGCTGTGGCCCCTCCACATTTGTATGAGCCTCCTCTTTTAAATTTTGCGCTAGTGCCGCCCTTGCCGTGGGCGTCGCTTGTGCACATTCATGTCCCAGGTGCTCCAGCGAAATGGCGCCAGGGGCGGCACATGCACAGATTATCCTCCGGCGGTCTCCAGCAAAATGGCGCCAGAGGCAGCGCAGGCGCAGATTGGGACCTCTGCTCAGTGACAAGCAGATCTTGCTCTGTGCATGCCCAGCCTCCGGGGCGATTTTGCTGGAGACCACAAGGACATGAATGTGCACAAGCGTCGCCCGTGACAAGGGCAGCACTAGCAGGAAATTTAAATAAGGAGTCTCACAAATGCGGAGGGGCCACAGCAGAGTCGAAGACCCGTCCCACAGTCACACTTGATGCACGAAGAGGATATTGCACCAAAGGTGAATTAAACAAGAACCAGGCTATGGATTATTTTTTTCACTACAGGTATCAATTAAATCCATATAACAGGGCCATTATGGTCATACCTTTACTTTAACAAATTAAATCGTGATGACAGGTTCTCTTCAAGTTGTTTTTGGCAGTCTCATATAAAATGTGGGGCGTGCTGGACCTCCACTCCATTCAGACTGGGCTTTGTACAGCCCCCAATCTTAGGAGTGCTGGAGGTCCCATCAATCGGTAATCTATTCCGTGCCCTATGGATAGGAGATAACTTCTGAACATGGTACAACCCCTTGGTCTTTACGTCGTTGTTGCTTTTATCACATTTGCTTCCGATATATATTTGCTCATCAGGTTTGTATTTGTTGATATGAGGCCATTTTTCAGAATTGCACATTAAAATGTAAAATCGTACTTGCAGGTTCTCAGCAGGAACCAAAATTTGGGTCCAGCTGGGGTTCAGGTGGCAATGAGAAGAGCGGGGAGCGGAGGGAACTTGCAGACGACGGTGACTCAGACTGGTGGGAAGTAAGTCACATAAAGCAAATGATAGGATGGCCGTCTGCTCACGTGCCGGCCCAGCAGCGGGATGAGCTGCCCCCACATTTTATTACAGTCGTACATGGCAGATATGCTACTAACATCTAATGTTTTTTTTTTTCATTCAGGTTTTTCTTCAATAAAGTGCTTCCAGGTGACTATGAGATTATTGCATCTCACCCCACTTGGACCCTAAAGGAGGTATGTGCTGCCATGATAATTTTTGGGTCCGGTATCCTATTACTCTGTTTCATCTTATATTGGGTTCTGGACGGAAAAGCCACTTTTTGGCATTGCTAAAGTAAAACGCAAAAGTTTGAAACATCTTAAGATTATTTTCAGACTGTAATTTCTATCTTTCAGGCAGTCACCATGGTACAAGTGAAAAATTCCAATGCCCAGACTGCAGGCCCTCTTCTCGTCGCTGGCTATGATGTGTCCGGTTCTGTACGTAGTGATGGCGAGCCAATGAAGGGCGTCATGTTTCTTTTGTTCTCATCGACCATCAGCCGGGAGGTAAAGTCAAAGTGATGGTTCTTTAGAAAGTTTTACCCATAAAAAGCAGCTTTCACATTGTCACGTACACGCTTCTCAGCATGTGACATGGGTGCGGCTGCAAGGGGTTAATCTTGCACTCAGGTTGCAAATTGGGCATGCATCACACACCCCACATGCACAACTGACTCCTGCTGTCTTTCACCAAACTAAACGGAGTGATGATTCCCCAAAACACTCACTGGTGACCCCATTCTGGAAGACTGTGGGTTCTTTAGAGCAAACAAGGTCCAACGTATTACAATTTTAGGCTGTAGTGTATCGGGATCCAAGGGGTAACGTTTCTCCTTGTGGAGAGTGACATGCCAGTGTGAGGAGGTTTGTAAGCCATGCAATGCGCCTCTGGGAAATTAAGTATGTAAATTGCCTTTTCAGAGAGGAAGAGGACTAGAACTCTTACGCCACCTATTGGAAGAAGCAATCCTTGAAGTCCATGTCGACCCTTTAACGAGCCTTGCCACATGGCTTAGGGTAAAAGCTGGTTCTTGCTTTTATCCTAAGTCAAAGGGTCGATAGTGACTTGTAGCTCTTTCCAATAGGTGGCGCTAGAGTTCTAGTCCTCTTCCTTTCTGAAGAGACAATTTGCATATTTAATATAAAAAGTACAAAAAAAAAAAGTTTTTTTTTTAGTTTGGATATTATAGGCCCATCTGCCCATTGTTTGACTTTTCTACCAACCAGGCAATAGGTGTCAAGAATGATAATCTCTATACTCTAAAAGATCCCTCCCTGATGTCCGATGGGTGATTATGATCTGCCAAAGATAGGATCTGTCAGGGTGGATATTTTTTTTGGGCTGTTGTCGGATAAAAACGGCATGAGTGGGCAACCTTGGCCAGTAATTTGACACTTTTTTTTTTTTTTTTTTTTTTTCCCAAGACCACTTGTTAAAAAAAAAAATACTGTCTCTCATCTATCTGGCAATTTGGTTTAATCATTCATCCACACGATCTGGATCAAGGATGGGGTTAAAAAACAAAGAGGGGTGCACATGGCGGGCTCTGAGCAATATTTATCAACACACCCCATCACATTGACCCTTGGGCAGCTTTGGGGAAGGTGTCCCCGTCCTGCTTTCCTCTCGTTGTAGTCTGACTGTACATTATTGATGTTGTGCTTCCAGGATATTTTGGGCTGCAATCTGTCTCCAGTTGACGGCTTTCAGGGAAAAGATGAATCGGTTTCGTACCTGTGTCATGCCACATCTAAAGAAGACGGATCCTTTACTTTCTTATCACTGCCAAGTGGGGATTACTGTGTGGTAAGTGGGGAGGGTGTCATCTTCTATAGTGAACCTTCTGCTTGTAGGTGTAGCCCAAATGGCTAATCTCTCAGTAGAGGGATCTGCAGGAGTTTTATTAGTTAAATCCACCAACAAATGCTCAGTGCACTAATCTGATCTGCATCATACTCCACTCAGCCACCTCATCCATCATACGTGGGATCATTTATATGACCGAGCCCGCTAGACTGTCTCAGCCGTACATGCATGTAAGCCCTTTTGGGCGAATATGCAAAAAAAAAAGTTAGACCTTAAATCCCATACACACATTGCTGATCTTCTTCTTTTTTTTTTTTTTTAAAACCAATTGCTGAACCAGTCAAAGTGTATATAATAGTTTAGCTGGGTTATAGCGTTAATGAAATCCTGTGCCTATTCTTGTCATACTGAACTAAGTGTTGTGGGGTTTGGCTAATTTGGATCTGTCACCTTGTGGTGTGCCAAAAAATATTATTTCCTGCAGCCACCATTAGAGGGAGCACAGGAGCTGACTGCATACTGTTAAACATTTGAAATCCATAGTAACACAATTTTGAAGTAGGCTCCATCTAGTGGCTGCTGAAGGCAAACAGGATTAAAAAATCCATGTCCTATGCAGGAACTCAGGATGGCCATATACCTTAGATCGCTGTAGTCGGCACTTGTGTTTTCATAGGGGGAAAACTGCTACTAGACACTTCTGTTGGCGGCTTATCTTATCTGAGAACAAAATAACTTTACGTTTTTAAAAGGAGCATGACCGCAGGAATCATGTACTGGATATGTGTAATGCACACGCCCGGGCTGAGCGGTGTGTGCTTGTATATGTAGTGATTCCACTGGACCATGCCGGAGAGTGAATGCCTGGAGGGACGTAACTAAGTATCCACCCGATCCGACCAGGGTCGCACGACAGCATACGACGCCAGTGCACCAAGGAGGAACCGAGCAGAGGGACCAGGTGCTACTCCAGGACAGACCCCGGACACGGCTCTTGACCCACACAGGGGAATACAGGAACAGGCAGGTTAGGCTGGCACACAGACTGATGGGTATAGGCAGACACGGCTGGTATGCAGACTGGCGGATGCTGGTAAGCACGACTGGTATGCCGGCAGGGAGGTACTAGCAGGTACGACAGGTTGGAGTACCGAGTGGATAGGACCCAGTACAGACTGGGACTCAGGAACAGAACCACAAATGCTGTGGACAAACACAGCAGAGTGAGGCCGCCCAGAGCGGCGAGCAAGAGCAGAACAAGACGAGACCGCCTGGAGCGGTGAGCGAGAGAAGAGCAGGACGAGACTGCCGAAGCAGCGAGCAAAGGGTCCGAGCAGAGCAAGACTGCCGAAGCAGCGAGCAAAGGGTCCGAGCAGAGCGAGACTGCCGGAGCAGCGAGCAAAGGGTCAGAGCAGAGCGAGACTGCCGGAGCAGCGAGCAAAGGGTCAGAGCAGAGCGAGACTGCCGGAGCAGCGAGCAAAGGGTCAGAGCAGAGCGAGACTGCTGGAGCAGCGAGCAAAGGGTCAGAGCAGAGCGAGACTGCCGGAGCAGCGAGCAAAAAGGGTCAGAGCAGAGCGAGACTGCCGGAGCAGCGAGCAAAAAGGGTCAGAGCAGAGCGAGACTGCCGGAGCAGCGAGCAAAAAGGGTCAGAGCAGAGCGAGACTGCCGGAGCAGCGAGCAAAAAGGGTCAGAGCAGAGCGAGACTGCCGGAGCAGCGAGCAAAAAGGGTCAGAGCAGAGCGAGACTGCCGGAGCAGCGAGCAAAAAGGGTCAGAGCAGAGCGAGACTGCCGGAGCAGCGAGCAAAGGGTCAGAGCAGAGCGAGACTGCCGGAGCAGCGAGCAAAGGGTCAGAGCAGAGCGAGACTGCCGGAGCAGCGAGCAAAGGGTCAGAGCAGAGCGAGACTGCCGGAGCAGCGAGCAAAGGGTCAGAGCAGAGCGAGACTGCCGGAGCAGCGAGCAAAGGGTCAGAGCAGAGCGAGACTGCCGGAGCAGCGAGCAAAGGGTCAGAGCAGAGCGAGACTGCCGGAGCAGCGAGCAGAGGGTCAGAGCAGAGCGAGACTGCCGGAGCAGCGAGCAGAGGGTCAGAGCAGAGCGAGACTGCCGGAGCAGCGAGCAGAGGGTCAGAGCAGAGCGAGACTGCCGGAGCAGCGAGCAGAGGGTCAGAGCAGAGCGAGACTGCCGGAGCAGCGAGCAGAGGGTCAGAGCAGAGCGAGACTGCCGGAGCAGCGAGCAGAGGGTCAGAGCAGAGCGAGACTGCCGGAGCAGCGAGCAGAGGGTCAGAGCAGAGCGAGACTGCCGGAGCAGCGAGCAGAGGGTCAGAGCAGAGCGAGACTGCCGGAGCAGCGAGCAGAGGGTCAGAGCAGAGCGAGACTGCCGGAGCAGCGAGCAGAGGGTCAGAGCAGAGCGAGACTGCCGGAGCAGCGAGCAGAGGGTCAGAGCAGAGCGAGACTGCCGGAGCAGCGAGCAGAGGGTCAGAGCAGAGCGAGACTGCCGGAGCAGCGAGCAGAGGGTCAGAGCAGAGCGAGACTGCCGGAGCAGCGAGCAGAGGGTCAGAGCAGAGCGAGACTGCCGGAGCAGCGAGCAGAGGGTCAGAGCAGAGCGAGACTGCCGGAGCAGCGAGCAGAGGGTCAGAGCAGAGCGAGACTGCCGGAGCAGCGAGCAGAGGGTCAGAGCAGAGCGAGACTGCCGGAGCAGCGAGCAGAGGGTCAGAGCAGAGCGAGACTGCCGGAGCAGCGAGCAGAGGGTCAGAGCAGAGCGAGACTGCCGGAGCAGCGAGCAGAGGGTCAGAGCAGAGCGAGACTGCCGGAGCAGCGAGCAGAGGGTCAGAGCAGAGCGAGACTGCCGGAGCAGCGAGCAGAGGGTCAGAGCAGAGGGGACAGGGCTCTGTTCACACGGAACAGACTGGAAGGGAAAGGCAGAACCAGGTACACACAAGATACTTGCAATGAAGTAGCGAGTGGACTCTAAACTCACAAACGGGAGTACAGGGACAACGAGTAGGAGTTAGGTACGGGATTAGATTCTGCAGGAAAAGGGAAGGTACGGACATAGAGATATAGGAGAGTATTCAGACAAGAACAGACACAGCAGCAAGATACAGGAGCGGGACTAGGTATGCGGCCCCTAGAAGGCGGAACGAAAAGGCTAGGAGCGTGTTCACACTGGCCTGGAAATACAGCCTCCAGGATAGGCAGAAGACAACAGGCTAGAAGATAGTTCAGACACGGAAACTGATACCGCAAGGCAGGAAGCATAGACAAGACCTGGCACATCAGTGACCAGAAGCCAACTGACAGAACACAATGCTCAGGCATGGATTCCAGGGAGGAGCTGGTTTAAATACCAGGTGACAGACAGCAATAGGCTGAGGACGCACAAGGGGTGTGCCTGC
Organism: Phyllobates terribilis; assembly: GCF_046119375.1. Taxonomy (NCBI): domain Eukaryota; kingdom Metazoa; phylum Chordata; class Amphibia; order Anura; family Dendrobatidae; genus Phyllobates; species Phyllobates terribilis. The sequence goes on along the minus strand of NW_027362769.1, from coordinate 214,517,333 downwards.
AGCAGCTACAAGAAGCAGGAAGTGATCGGGCGCCGCCCTTAAGCAGCAGAAACAGAGGCTAGCAGACAGCATGGAGGGAAGCCAGGCTAGCAGACTGGACTGGAGATCAAGTGCGCGCTCTTGCACAGTGGGAGATGGACCACTATGCAAGGACGCCGCCAGGTATGTGACAATATGTTCTTGCGTCTGTGTATGTGTCTCAGATGACTAGTCCAAGAGGCTGGTGACTTCTCCCCACCCGGCTCCCATAGACTGACAGGTCTCTCCATATGTGTGTGTCTAGGGGAGCAGGACGGGGAGAAATTGCTAGGTACACACCTTTTGGACTAGTCATCCGAGACGCATGGTCCTAGGATGAGTTTTGAAAGTAGCCAAGCGATTGCATGAGATTACGTAGCCTAGATGGCTCTATGGTTCACATGAGAATTCCTTCCATTCACCTTGCACTCCATCCACAGTCAGTATGTAGCTGCTGCGCCATTACTTTTATTTGATTTCAGTGTTACTTGTATGTACTTTATTCCTCTTACTGTATTTTATTTTTCCAGATCCCATTTTACAGGGGAGAGAGGATAACATTTGACGTTGCCCCATCCAGGCTGGATTTCACTGTTGAACATGACAGTCTTAAATTAGAGGTAATATAATGCTTTGAATTACCCTGATGTCACCGTGTCTTGGTTTCTCTTGTCCTATTACATTTATATTACCCTGAATTTTACGGTCATCTTAGTGAATTGTAATCTGTACATATACTATATGTCTAATTTAACACTTCATTTTACGGCACGTGCACATGACCGTATTATCGGTCCGAGTGTGATCCGACAAATCATCGGATCTTACCTGGACCAATGTTATTCTATGGGGCTGTGCACATGTCTGATACTCCCCCAGAACAAAAATCGCTGCGTGTCTGGGTTTGATCCGATATTCCAATCTCTCTCAGCCATGCAAGTCAGTGAGTGTGTGGAAGTCATCGGACTGCACTCGGATTACGCCTGAGTGCAGCCTAATTTTCACACACTGACACAATGGTGAAGATGGAAAAATTTTGCTCTCCATCTTCTCCTACCACTATGTTGACACTCTGATCAAACGCTGATCAGAGTGTCATTTGCATAATCTGTCCATGGGAGAATCTACGACCATCTGCACAAGCCCTTAAAAGTAATCGGTCAGCAGGTTTTCTGCTATGTAATCTGAGGACAGCATAAGTTGGGGGTTAAAACACCGATTTCAACTATGTGTCACATGCCAGGATGTGTGCTGTTGTTTACTTATTCTGAAAGTTTTCTCACCTGGTGATTATCACTGCATGGACTACAGCAGCGCATGCATACTAGTCTGACTCCGTCCCGCCCTGTGATAAGCAGCTCATTGTCTATGTACATAAAAAGCTGTGGTGTGGGTGGGGTTAGTTTTCTCAGCTCTGCTGCATTGCTACATCTAAAAACTGTGTCAGAACGGCTGCACCCAGTAAACTAAGTGATATATCGCTGGAATCGGGGTCTCTTTTCCTACATTATGCTGCTCTCAGATGAGGTGGCAAAAACCTGCTGATAGATTCCCTTTAATGGGTGGTCTCACAAGGACTACCACCTTGGAAGTACAAGTTGGCCTATCATTCGGCAGCTTTTCCAGCGTCCATAAAATGCAGTTGGCCGTACAGAGGTATTACATGGTGGTCATACCAATAATTACCGGAAGTTGCCAAATAGAGAGCTTCATCTAGCAGCTCTGCTCTGACGTAAAGGGGTTACCCCTTCCTGCCCCCTCATGTCCTTGTGCCCTAGAGCAGATGTAAAGGGTTTGTAATTTTGTATGTCGTGGTAAATGCAAGTTAATCAGGTAATGATTCTAGGGGACGACATCTCACAGGGGCTAAATAATTTTTTTTATATTACATTTTATATCTTTTTGGGTGACCTCTACTGTTGGCTTTCTTATTTAATATTTCCATCTGAGGGAATCCGATTTTTGGCTGTGTTTCTTAAAGAGGTTGTCTACCAGGATAGATGATGACATCTGTGTCTGTTGGGGTCCGACTACTCTGACTGATTGCCCGAATGGGGAACTACAGGGTGGGCCATTTATATGGATACACCTAAATTAAATGGGAATGGTTGGTGATATCAACTTCCTGTTTGTGGCACATTAGTATATGGGAGGGGGGAAACTTTTCCAGATGGGTGGTGACCATGGCGGCCATTTTGAAGTCGGCCATTTTGGATCCAACTTTATTTTTTTCAATGGGAAGAGGGTCATGTTACACATCAGACTTATTGAGACTTTCATAAGAAAAACAATGGTGTGCTTGATTTTAACGTAACTTTATTTGTTCATGAGTTTTTTACAAGTTTATGACCACTTATAAAATGTGTTCAAAGTGCTGCCCATTGTGTTGGATTGTCAATGCAACCCTCTTCTCCCACTCTTGACACACTGATAGCAACACCGCAGAAGAAAGGCTAGCACAGGCTTCCAGTATCTGTTGTTTCAGATGCTGCACATCTCGTATCTTCACAGCATAGACAATTGCCTTCAGATGACCCCAAAGATAAAAGTCTACGGGGTCAGATCAGGAGACCTTGGTGGCCATTCAACTGGCCCACGACGACCAATCCACTTTCCAGGAAACTGTTCATGTAGGAATGCTCGGACCTGACACCCATAATGTGGTGGTGACCATCTTGTTGGAAAAACTCAGGGAACGTGCCATCTTCAGTGCATAAAGAGGGCAACACATCATCATGTAGCAATTTCAGATATCCAGTGGCATTGAGGTTTCCATTGATGAAGAATGGCCCCGCTATCTTTGTATCCCATATACACCACCATACCATCAAGATACGAGATGTGCAGCCTCTGAAACAACGGATACTGTAAGCCTGTGCTAGCATTTCTTCTGTGGTGTTGCTATCAGTGTGTCAAGAGTGGAAGAAGAGGGTTGTATTGACAATCCAACACAATGGGCAGCACTTTGAACACATTTTATAAGTGGTCATAAACTTGTAAAAAACTCATGAAAGAATAAAGTTACGTTAAAACCAAGCACACCATTGTTTTTCTTATGAAATTCTCAATAAGTCTGATGTGTCACATGACCCTCTTCCCATTGAAAAAAAATAAAGTTGGATGCAAAATGGCCAACTTCAAAATGGCCGCCATGGTCACCACCCATCTGGAAAAGTTTTCTCCCTCCCATATACTAATGTGCCACAAACAGGAAGATGATATCACCAACCATTCCCATTTAATTTAGGTGTATCCATATAAATGGCCCACCCTGTATAATCCCCGTTAGGATGGAGCAGTAGTGCAAATGCCAGACGGCTGCTCCATTAATTCCCGAAGCGGCTGCCAGGTAAAGCTGAGGGCAATGCTTGGCAGACCCTTAGGAAATGAATGGAGCGATGAGTGATGCTGCCCCTTTCTAAAGGGGATTAAAGTGCCCCCGTTACCTTGTACTTTCCAGCACGATGACATTTTTTTTTTTTTTTTTATCCAGCAAGACTTTTGAGAATAAATGTCATTTTCCTTCTTTTATTTCAGCCGCTGTTCCATGTGATGGGATTTTCGGTCACTGGCCGTGTATTGAATGGGCCCGAGGGTGAAGGCGTTGCGGATGCTGTAGTCACGCTTAACAACCAGATGAAAGGTAGATACAAGTCTCCTCCATCTGACTTTTTGTGGTGACTCCGGTATTTTCATTAAACTAACATTTTACATGTGCCTAGTTGACTTTTTTTTTTTCTTCTTTAATGGGGTTGTGTCTTAGACTAATATATAGGATAGGTCATTAAAAATAGTGGTGGGGGTCTAACACCCGGGACCCCCAGCGATCAGGTGAAATCTGCTCAGACAGCAGCCAGAACGCCGCCGCTCCGTACATCATTCAGCAGGCCGCTGCTGAGCACTGCTGTTTATACTATCAATATATAGAGTAAGGGAAAGTATATATTGGATACGGTCACGGTGCATATATAGATCTCTCACGACGTTCTTGCTTCCAGCTATAAACCTATGCATGAGGAAAGCAATTGGCAGTCATTACTCCTCGGTTACCTGCATTTAATGTCCCCTTCGTGCTACTTTCATCACCATCATTTAAGGTGTTAGGTCTTATGTGTTGGCGATGGAGGGTCTTGGAGGTCAGACGTAATGATATGTCCTAACACTATAGGGCAGACCTGGGCAAACTGCGGCCCGCGGGCCACATCCGGCCCTTTGACCGCTTCTGTGTGGCCCGCTGACACAGTCAGCCAGACGCAGGAGAAAGCCTGAGCTATTATCTTACTCAGACTCAGCATTCTGATTGTAGCTCCGCCCCCCTGTGGATGCCATCTTCTCATTGGTGGATGTGGGGATGCTCAGTTCCTTGCTTGCAGAGCAGAGCTACTGCAATGTCTTCAGGTCAGGAGTGTTCAAGAAGAGGGAAACTTGGACTACTAAACCCATCTGCTGCACATAGTGGGCAAGTGACATCTAAGTTGAGCCCCATGGTATAAAATAACAGCTAGGAGCTGACATTGTGTCTACTGTGCTGATGAGTTCACAGCACAGCACTGCCTCCTTTCTCAGACCGCAGTTTACACTCAGTGAGAGCAGCTAATTATCTGCAGCTTACTGAGTCTTCCCCTGGCAGCTCAGACTGATCGGAGAGAACATTTGTATTCCTAGTGAATGACTCCAACAGTGAAGTGCCCCTCCTCACCTGGGATATTCTATGTGCTCCCCAAACTGCACCCCACATACTCTGCTGCCTCTCCACCTTTGAGTGAGGGTTAACCCTTACCTCACCCTTTACACTGAGCTTTTGAGTTATTGCGCTGTGTTCTATGTCCTGTGCAGGTGAGGTAAGTGTTAAGCTCCTCACAATGCTCCCTGCTGTGATCTGTGACTTATCACAGCCATAGACTTTAATAAAGATCCCCCCCCCACCTGCCTGTTACATCCTGCCCCACATGTGATGTGGATCTATGCATGTGGAACAGGGGTGGGCAAACAACTTTTTTTTTCCACATGCTCCCAATTTATGTATTGATTGATCAATTGCCAATGCTTGCTATGATAAACTTTATTGTAGCAAGTATTATCAGGGTGTGTTCACACAACTGTATTTTCGGTCCTAGTGCTTTTCGTGAAAAAAATAAAATAAACCTGACTTCACACGGACAGGACTAGTAGCAATGCTTTGCAATTGAGCTATTCAGATTACAGTTTAAGTCCACGGCCCCACTATCAGTATTTGGCAGAATTTTTTTCTCAGGAGTGGGAGCCAAAACCAGGTGAGGAACAATCAGAGAATAATAGAAGATATAATAGAAACAAGTCACCAGTTCTGCATTTATCACCCACTCCTGAGAAAAAATACTGACTGAATACTGATAGTGGGGAATACTGATAGTGGGGCCGTGGCCTAACACAGACCAAATATCCGTGTGAAAAAGATCACAGCACACACCAGTTTCTTCTGTGTATCGGATAACACTCACTTATTGAAGTCAGAGTTTGCAAAAAAAAAATTGAATCACATATTAATCATCTGTATGGCATCTGATTTTTACAGATACATTTCGATTACAATCATACGAAACTGTATTTGTTTTTGTACATTTTATTCACTTCTGATATATAAAAATGGATCACAATACAGATGATAAAAATAGTCTGCCTTTCTGGATGACAATAATGACATCGCTCGTGTAAACGTAATCATATAATCACCTTCTTTTTATAAAGCGATAAAATTAATATTGAGCAGAATTAAAGGGGCGGCCTAAAACAGAAGGTAAATTTCATACTAAATGTCTATTTAATTCAATCCAATCACTTATCTAGTACAGTTCAATTAAAAATTCCCTACCGTTTCCTCTCTACTCTAACTTCTTGTTTGTTTTTTCTCATCCAATGATGTTTTGTTGAGAATTCCAGTGCATTTTGGGATACTCACATGGGACGTCATCAAGGGGAAAAGGATGCGATCACTGACGCTGCTTTCCTCACATTTAAACGAAGCACCATCAGTGACCTCTGTTTCGGAGTCTGGGTTAGTCCCTGCTTGCTGCGTGGTGTCCTTACAATTTCCACTGACAGCGCACTCTCTTGCTGGCTCATCACTTCTCTTTAGAGCCAGCAAGGGAGTGCACTGTCACTGTTCATTCAAAGGAATATAGTGCCGGGAGCTCATACTGTCCATAGGTCATAATTTATAACCAATGCATCACCAGTAGAGCAGGGACTAGCCCAACCTCTGAAACAGACATAATTGATGCCACTTCATTTCATGGAGGGGGCAGAAGCTGCGGAAGTGACCACAGCTTCTACCACCTTATGACGTCCTGTGTGAGTATTCCAAACAAAATGCCATTGGAGGTTTAAAAAAAAAGACTGGAAGTCAGACTGGAGAGGGTATATTAGGGAATTTTCAATTGAAGTATATAAAAAAAGGAGATTAGAAAATTACATTATTTAGATAAATGTTTAGTATGAAATTCACCTTTGGTTTCAGACCACCCCTTTAAGTTCAGCCGACTGGTTCGGCCCTCAAAAGCAGTGCCAGTTTCTCATGTGGCCCCTTGGGAAAATTAATTGCCCACCCCTGCTATAGGGTATACCTGTTATGGAAGACATGATGGCTGCAGTCTAACTAAATGTAGCCTGACCTGCAGCTGTGGTTTGGTGGCTGGTATATTGTTATATGCTTCAGCCTTATAGGAGTTTTCAATAACTAAAGATTTTGGTGGCCTATCATTATCCTTAATATAGGTCATCAGTATGAGATCAGTTGGGGTCTGACACCGGACACCCCGACCTGTCAGATGTTACAGGTCCTGCAGCCACTGAACGTACCTAGTGTGCGGAGCCTGAACACAATTCTGCACGTCATGTAGTCTTCAGTCTCTTCTACTGCAGCTTAGCTCCCATTCTCTTTTAAAGGGAGTATGTCAGCTCAAAATGGCTAATTAAATCAAACACAAGCGAGGTTCACCATCAGATAAGTGCCCTTTCCCACCTACTTGCTTTCCTTCAATCTCTGCTGCCTTTTAAACCAAAGCTGTCAATCAAAGAGGAGCGCAGAGATGGGTGGAAAACCAGTAATTAGGAATGTGCACTAATATAGTGTGCACCGAGCACTTGTGCTTGGTTTGATCAGTCGTTTTTGTGTTGAATACTTAGTTTAATAGGAGCTTAGCTTCTGGGACTGATAATGGCCACTTTACAATGTACGAAGCTGTAGTGTTCTGGCTTCATACACTGTCATCTCGGGGGCTGTGGCTCCTGGTAACAGCTGATTGGTGGGGATGCCAGGTTTTGAGCCCCCACTGATCTGATATTGATGACCTGAGTCCTGAAAAACCCCTTTAAAACATTGCTCCAATATCACCAAGTATTGAAGCTCCTTTTCATTGACACAACTTCTCTATCCTTTTCACTTGTGATTCTGATTTAGCACTTAGTGCACAGTTAAGCTTTTGATGGACTTTATTTCTATTCGAATATCCAGTTTTAACAAGCAAAGCTGCAGTGTAAAGAATGAGAAAAAAATGTCCTGATCTCCTGATAAGGTAAGCTGTGCATTTCAGACTCTCATCTGTTTATCTTTTCATAGTTATGACAAATGGCGATGGATCCTTCCGCCTGGAGAACATGACAGCTGGGACTTACAGTATTGATGCACAGAAGGAACATATTTTCTTTGATACGCTGACTGTGAAAATTGCTCCTAACACTCCGCAGCTTGCTGACATCGTGGCGGCAAGGTAAGACGTCCTGGAAATTGCTCTTGGGTGTTGCAGAGTCTCCGGGCTGTTTGGGTAATTTAGTATTTTTCCTTGCTTCCAGATTCAGTGTGTGCGGAGACATTTCTATCACACACTTTACTGAAAGTATTAAGACGATGAGTAAATATAAGGTCACTCTGACATCGCAGGAGAAGGAGAGAGCGTCTGTCCTGACAATCGAATCCGACACCCACGGAGCCTTCTGCTTCCAGGCTAGAAGGGGATCCTATTATATAAAGGTGAGGCTGTATTTTACCTAATGCATAAGCTGGATGGCCCAAAACAAAAATCACACTAGCTAATGTATAAGCTGGATGGCCCAAAACAAAAATCACACTAGCTAATGTATAAGCTGGATGGCCCAAAACAAAAAGCACACTAGCTAATGTATAAGCTGGATGGCCCAAAACAAAAAGCACACTAGCTAATGTATAAGCTGGATGGCCCAAAACAAAAAGCACAGATGCAGACCAATTTGTTGAAGTTTTAGGCATTAGATCCTTATGGGCAATATCTGCAGGGATTTATGAAAACAGTCATTCAAGGACCTCACAGAAATGAAGTGGTCCAACATGGCTTTTTCAGACCTTGATAGGAAAACTAGCATTACTAATGTGAAAAAATTCCAGTGCAGCCAAACATTGGTCGCTTATGGGCTGCACTTTCTTCAGATGAACCTCGGGTGTCCAAAGGAAGTGTGAGAACTGCAGCCCATCAGCGTCCCTGATTAGCTGCAGGGCTCACGTGGCTTAATGTCACGCGAGTCCTGGAGACCTGGCACCGATATCACTGGAACGTCACCGGTGCGGGAGGTGAGTGTCTGTTATTTTTATTTTGCAGTGGGGAATGTAGTATTTGAGAAGGGATTGTCCGAGGAGTGGACAACCTGTATAAGGGGAGTCTGTCACCCAAACCCTACCGACAAACACAAATTAAGTCCTCAGTCATATAGGGGACTTAGCCCACTCCTTGCCTTCGGTGTCTAGAAAACGCTATTTAATCAATATGAAACTAGGGTACTGGGTGCACCCTTGGAATGCCCGAGAGCTCTGCACTGATCCTCTCACCTAAGCCCACATCCCACGGCCCCTCCCTGTATCTTGATGACACCGCTTGCTTGCCTAGAGCGCACACACTTCTCGTATGCACACACTGACCGTTCAGGTGCACTTGTTCTGATAATTCTCAGCCCAAACAAGGAGGATTACAGTGTTTTCTTCCTGTCGATCATCGTCTGTTTTAGCGCATATGAAGTCAGCGGCGTTCTGTCTCTCTATAATGATCTCTCTTTTGCAGGTCTTTATACCAGAAGCTGAGGTTAAAGCAGGACTGGCGTTAAAACCGTCCATGTTCCCTGTGACTGTAACAGACAAACCAGTTATGGACGTGTCCTTCTCCCAATTTATGGCTTCTGTTTCCGGCAAAGTATCTTGTATTGGTATGTTTAACGTGGAACAATGGCACTAGATGGATTTTAGAGAATTTTAATTTCTTTATTAATGAACTGTCTATACTGTCTCCTAAACCTAAAGGGGTATTCCCATCTCCAAGATCCTATCCCAATATGTAGTAGGTGTAGTAATAATAATAATAATAATAATAATAATAATAATATTAGCAAATGCCTCCAATTAGAAATGTAGTGTAGTTCTTCTGATTTGCTGTGTCGCTTACCCCATGTGCAGGGCACTACAGTAGCTTAGGTATCCATGGTTATGACCACTCATTTAGTGACAGTTTGTTAGCTGTTAGTGGTCATATGGAAGATCTGATGGAAAGCGAAGAATAAGCATTAAAAGCGTATTCCCACGTCAAAGATTCTATCCCAATGTAATAGGTGTAATAGAAATATTAGCAAATACCTGCAATTTAGAAATTTAGTATAGTTCTCCTGATAACCTATGTCACTTACCCCATGTGCAGGACAGTGCAGTAATTAGGTATCCATGGCTACTACCACTAGCAACTAACAAACTACCATATGAGTGTGCGTAACCATGGTTACTTAACCCCTTAATAACATCTGACGTACTAATACGTGTCTGTGCCCTGGGACTTAAGAGCCAGACCCGTATTAGTACGTCATCGCGATCGCGCGCGCACACAGGCTGTGCGGGCGCGATCGCCGCCGGGTGTCAGCTGATTGTCACAGCTGACACCCGGTACTATGTGCAGGGAGCGGTCCTGCACCGCTCCCAGCACATTAACCCCCGCGATGCTGCGATCGAAGTCGATCGCGGCATTGCGGGGGCAAGGGGAGGTGATCGGCGATACTCACCTCCTCTTCCGGCTTCCAGTGCAGTCTGCAAAGGCTTCCCGGGTGTTGCCATGACGACCCGATGTCGTCATGACAACATCCGGGTCACCAGAGAGCAGGAAGATTGCTTGGACATGCGCAGTGCATCTCCAAGCAATCTTCACACTGTGCACTTCTGACAGCCTTCATGGCATAGGGATGGTGCTCCATTCCTGTGCCATGCAGGCGATCAGAAAAAAAAAGTGAAAGTCCCAGAGTGGGACAAAGTAATAAAGTGTATAAACTGTGTGAAAGTGGAAAAAAAAAAAAAATGTGCAAAAATATTATAAAAAAATAATACACCAAAAATAAAAATATAATGTACCCATCAATAAATATTATTATAAAAAAAATAAAAAAAAAACAATAAAAGTACACATATTTGGCATCGCCGCGTCCGGAACAACCTGACCTATAAAACTGTCCCACTAGTTAACCCCTTCAGTGAACACGGTAAAAAAAAAAAAAAAAACGAAGCAAAAAACAATGCTTTATCACCATACCGCCAAACAAAAACAAAAAGTGGAATAACACGCGATCAAAAAGACGCATATAAATAAAAATTATACCGCTGAAAACGTCATCTCGTCCCGCAAAAAACAAGCCGCCACACAGCTCCATCAGCCGAAAAATAAAAAAGTTATAGCTCTCAGAATAAAGCAATACTAAAAAATATTTTTTTCTATAAAATAGCTTTTATTGTGTATAAGCGCCAAAACATAGAAAAATGATACAAATGTGGTACCGCTGTAAACGTACTGACCCGAAGAATAAAGCTGCCTCATCAATTTTACCACACGCGGAACAGAATAAAAAAAAAACAAAAAAAAAACAATTCCTGAATTGTTGGTTTTTGTTTATTCTGCCTCCCAAAAATCGGAATAGAAAGTGATCAAAAAATGTCACGTGCCTGAAAATGGCACCAATAACAACGTCAAGTCATCCCGCAAAAAACGAGCCGTCACATGACTGTCTGCCAAAATCTGGAAAAATTATAGCTCTCAAAATATGGCGATGCAAAAACTAGATTTTACAAAAAATGCGTCTTTTAGTGTGTGACAGCTGTCAGTCATAAAAACCCCATATGATTCTGGCATTGCTGTAATCACACCGACCCGAAGAATAAAGTAGTCTAATCACTTATACCGCACAAGGAACGGCGTCAAAAATAAATTCTTGGGTTAGGATTGGGCTAGGGTTAGGGCTGGGTTTGGGGCTAGGGTTGTGCTGGGGCTAGGGTTGTGCTGGGGCTAGGGTTGTGCTAAGGTTAGGGCTGGGGTTGGGATTTTTTTCAAAAGTAAGAAAAAAAGATGACGATATGGCGACTAGTGTTGAGAGCAAGTGCTCGCTACTTGAGTTTGCATCGGGTGCTCTGGTATGCATTGAGTATCGTGGGTATTTGAGTGACATGCTCGAGTCTCTGCCCCATATGCTTCGCGGCCAAAAAACTTTACGGGGATTGCCTGCCATGCACGAGCGATCCCCGCATGTTTTTTTTTGGGTGTCTAATAACCGTGAAACATGCGGAGCAGGGACTCGAGCATGTCACTCGAGCACACGCTGTACATGGTGCATACCTGAGTACCCGATGCAAACTCAAGTAGCGAGCACTTGCGCTCAAGAATAATGACAACTTATTCAATATGATGACCTAATGTAAACAAATTCTGTGCCGTACCTCTGGGTTCAAAATGTTCACTATACACCTTAATAAAATCCTTGAGGGGTATAGTTTCCAAAATGGGGACACTTGTGGGGGAGCTCCACTGTTTAGGCACATCACGGGCTCTCCAAACGCGACATGGTGTCCGCTAACAAATTGAATGGAAAATCGGCTCAAATTGTTAGCGGATATCATGTTGCATTTGGAGAGTCCCTGTGTGCCCAAACATTGGAGCCCCCCCACAAGTGACCCCATTTTGGAAACTAGACCTCCCAAGGCACCTATCTAGATGCATAGTGAGCACTTGGAACCCCAGGTGCTTCACAAATTGATTCATAAAAATGAAAAAGTGTTTTTTTTTTTCACTTTTTCATTATTACGAATCAATTTGTGAAGCACCTGGGGGTTCCAAGTGCTCACTATGCATCTAGAAAGGTGCCTTGGGGGGTCTAGTTTCCAAAATGGGGTCACTTGTGGGGGAGCTCCAAAGTTTGGGCACAGAGGGGCTCTCCAAATGCAATGTGGTGTCCGCTAACAATTTGAGCCGATTTTCCATTCAATTTGTTAGCGGATACCATGTTGCATTTAGAGAGTCCCTGTGTGCCCAAACATTGGAGCTCCCCCACAAGTGACCCCATTTTGGAAACTAGACCCCCCAAGGCACCTATCTAGATGCATAGTGAGCACTTGGAACCCCTAGGTGCTTCACAAATTGATTCGTAACAATGAAAAAGTGGTTTTTTTTTTCACTTTTTCATTTTTACGAATCAATTTGTGAAGCACCTGGGGGTTGCAACTGCTCACTATGCATCTAGATAGGTGCCTTGGGGGGTCTAGTTTCCAAAATGGGGTCACTTGTGGGGGAGCTCCAATGTTTGGGCACACAGGGGCTCTCTAAACGCAACATGGTGTCCGCTAATTATTCAAGCAAATTTTACAATCAAAAAGTCAAATGGCGCTCCTTCCCTTCCGAGCCCTGCCGTGCGCCCAAACAGTGTTTTTTCCCCAAATATTGGGTATCTGCGTGCCCAGGGGAAATTGCACAACAAATTTTGCGGTCCATTTTTTCTTGTTACCCCTGTGAAAATAAAAAAAATTGGGTCTAAAGTAACATTTTTGTGAAAAAAGTTAAATGTTCATTTTTTTCTTCCACATTCAAAAAATTCCTATGAAGCACCTGAAGGGTTAATAAAGTTCTTGAATGTGGTTTTGAGCACCTTGAGGGGTGCAGTTTTTAGAATGGTGTCACTTTTGGGTATTTTCTGTCATAAAGACCTCTCAAAGTGACTTCAAATATGATGTGGTCCCTAAAAAAATGGTTTTGTAAATTTTGTTGGAAAAATGAGAAATCGCTGGTCAACTTTTAACCCTTATAGCTCCCTAACAAAAAAAAATTTTGGTTCCAAAATTGTGCTGATGTAAAGTAGACATGTGGGAAATGTTATTTATTAACTCTTTTGTGTGACATATCGCTCTGATTTCAGGGCTTAAAAATTCAAATTTGGAAAATTGCAAAATTTTCAAAATTTTCGCCAAATTTCCGTTTTTTTCACAAATAAACGCAAGTGATATCGAAGAAATTTTTCCACAATCATGAAGTACAATATGTCACGAAAAAACAATCTCAGAATCAGGGGGATCCGTTGAAGCGTTCCAGACTAATTACCTCATAAAGTGACAGTGGTCAGAATTGTAAAAATTGGCCTGGTCATTAACGTGCAAACCACCCGCGGGGCTTAAGGGGTTAATCTACTGCAATGCCCTGCACATGGGGTAAGTGACATGGTGAATCAAAAGAACTACATTTATAATTGGCGGTATGTGCTGCTATTGTTAATAATAATAATAAATTATTATTATTATTTCTACTAAATATTGGGCTAGGATCTTGGGAATAGCCCTTTATAGAGAACCTGTAGCAGGATTTTGTCTTGTAAAGTAAAGGCATGTCTATGATGGCACATTATTTCAGAATAAAATGATACCGTTGTTGAAGAAACTGGTGACCTGCCTCCCATGGCCAAAATATCAGTAAGGCCCAATCATTGTCGCGGGCAGCCAATGCGTACATCAATGTCTCAGCTCAATTACATCATGTGGAAGTTAATGTGCATGTTTCTCCTGGCAATGACTGCACCTGCATAAGCCTTCGTGAGGCATCATCGTTGTTGGGGGAAGCACGTGTGCGGTAACTTCCCAGTTAAGTAATTGAGCCGCGAAATCTATCTGAGCATGCACCGTCCACGGCAGTGAGGAGTCCTATTTTGGCTATAGGAGGCAGGTCACCTGTCAGTGAAAGATCAGAGGCAGGCAGAGGTGCTGGCAAATATCCAGACTGGCTGCGTCCTGTCCCGCTACACTTGCAAGTCATTAGCATATAATTTCAACGAGTGATTACTGAAGAACAGGAACTTGGATTTCTTTAATGGTTATTCCCACTAGATCTCTCCTGATCATGTGATTGGCCATGATGAATTGTTACAGTACATATATTGAAGCTGTGTCTAGTAATGGGTTGAGCACCTGCATGCCCGTCCCTGATCAGGACAGATTATCCACTAGAAGAAACCAATGAACCAAAGCAAGCAGAGATCTTGAAGGCCAGGAGAAGTTGAGACCAAGTATGATGCAAAGTTGTATAATACAAACAAGTGAGTTAATGGGATATTCTGAGGTTGTCTCTTGAGCAGCTCACAACTCTGAAGTGTCCTTACTATCTCCTCACTTCCTGGTTTCTGGCAGGGCGGGCTCTCCTGATTTAATGACAGTTGTGGTGAGCAGAGCTGTAGAGTATTAGAATTACTATAAAGCTCGGCACAAGTTCAGCTGTAAAGCATTCAGCTGTCAATGGTTTGTTCTAAGTCTACATTGCTATCACTGTATTTAGACTCAGAGATAACCGGGCATTTGAACAAGCACACAGCTCCAAAAAGTGAGAGCCCTGATTAGAACTGCCGTGGAATCAGCGAATGGTGGGGGCTGAGGATTTTGCAAGATGTATAATAGCAGCTTGCCATGAGCTAAGAGCAGGAAGGTGAGCAGATAACGGCTGTATAGAAATCTATGGGCTAGAGAGGTGGATGGGATGTTAGGAGTTAACCCCTCTTCTGGAATGTAACTACTGCACACTCTTGGCCGGGAGTCTTTGCATGCTCTGGTGGCCAAGCTGCATGGAAACGAGCTGTACACTATGTAAGATGAAAGCTTGCATTGCTGAAGAATGGCAGCAGATAGAAAAAGCAAGTCATTTGCAAACTTACTTATTTTCATGCTGTTTTAACTAAAGCTATTTAATAACATGAAAATACCACTTTAATTACGGACTTGCATTAATAAAATATTAAAACATTTACGCTGTGGACAGCTTTGACATGGAAAAGATTATTTTGTACATAAGTTAGTGTTTTTTTTTTCCTCTAACTTTACAGATTCATGTGGGGATCTCACTGTGACATTGCAGTCAGTGACCCGACAAAGAGACAAGCGTTCTGTACAGGTCTCCAGCAAATCAGAAGGCGTGACTTTCACTTTTGAGGATGTTTTACCTGGGAAATATAAAGGTAAAGAAATATATAATGACCTAGTTTGGCTTCTTCACTGTAAGTTGTCCCAAGAGACATGTCCACACATGCCGGAAATCTTCTGCTGCGGATCCTATTGCATATCAGCGGCATTAATCTGCTGCACAATTTGATCCTTTATATTTGAAAATCTATGGCCTATTTCCATAAGTGACACATTTTATTTAGAGGTTGCAGTGTACCCAGGCATCCCTGATCAAGAAAACTCCTGAGTTAAAGAGTAAAGTAACTCTGTATTTTGTTTATTCCTGAATTACATGTTCAGATTTCTTTTTTTTTTTTTTTTTATTTTCAAGCGAGTATCATCCAGGAGGATTGGTGCTGGAAGAATAAATCTCTGGAGTTTGAAGTTAAAGAGGATGACCTTGTTGGCATTGAGTTCAGGCAGACTGGCTATATGCTGAGATGTTCCCTCTCACATGGCATAACGCTGGTGAGTGAAGACCCGTCTGAGATACTCATGGGTCCCATTGTCTAACCTTTATGGCTACTTGTTTATTGATCGACCTTGTGTCCTTGAACAATAAAATGTCTTTCTTCTCCAAGAGTCACGTTTCTCAAAAACTGAACAATGGAGATTGCAGAGCGTGCCGTGTTCATTAAGAGAAATTAACTTTTATTAGTTTTCTAAGGGATGTACCCATCGGCTTTGGGCTTTCCATTTTTTTCAGACTGGTTTTGGACAGGTCTGGCACCTGGCAAAACTAACGGTGCCACCATTGTGTCTAGAATTTATGGTGGAGTCTGTGGGTGTTCCTTTGAAAAGAGCCTCCAACTCAACCTTATGGGCAAAAGAAGCTCGGCCTGGGAGAATAGGGGTAAAGGTCCTCTATCATCAACTTTATTTTTGCAGCATTACATTAAACGGGTTGTCCGGCCTTAGGCTCCAAGTATGTAATCACTTTGTGAATGCTGACTTGTGAATCCTCACATCGCGCACATTCCACACTGTGAGGATTCTCCAGTGCTGGGATCGAGACGTCATGCGACCGCAAGCATGTGATTTGCATACTTCTGGCCACTTTCCGGCTAGACTATATCCAGCCTCGCTCAATATCCTTACATTGAGCGAGGCCGAGCCCATCTAGTTGGCGTGTGACCAAGTCACATACTTGCGGTCAAGCATCGGCACCGGAGAATCCTCACAGCGTGCAGTGTGCACGATGTGAGGATTCACAAGTCTGCAGTCACCTAGTGATTGCAGACTTTCAGCCTAAGGCCGGACAACCCCTTTAAGGGTAAAATAAGTGATACAGTGGGAGTGGCGCAGACAGAGGGTTGTCCAAGGAGGTCTTGGCTATTAAGCTGCAGTTTTAGCATGGATGGTTGTACTGAGAAATCCCACCCCAAGGTGTTAGTTTACTGCTTTCTTGGTGTCTCTTATTCTATATTTATTTTTTTCTTTTATTGATCTCTTATGTCACAATTTGTGAATCCTCTGAATTTCTCATCCCCAGGAATTTTACCAAGATGGAAATGCCCCCGAGCATGTTGGGGTGTATAATCTAACAAAAGGAGTCAATCGATTCTGCCTATCGAAACCAGGTAATTTTCACAGATTTTATTTATTTTTGTTTCAGATTCAGCATTTTTATCATCAAAAGATTAGGCACCCACCCCTTCAGCCATGCTTGTCCAATAGGGGAAAAAAGCCATACGAGGCTTGACGTGGGCAAAGGGTAGGGGGAACATATATGGAGCATTGCCCTGCCCCGACCACTATATACTAAAATAAAATGTGGCCAAGGAGGAGCTCCCGCTGCCTCTTCTACCTATTCCTCCCACCTTCATCACTATCGATCCCAATACTTTTCTGTTACTCCAGTCCAATACCCAAACCCACCTTCTCCATCATAGCTTTAGTTTGTGAGGTGGGAAATGCCCTTGTTGTCTCTTGAGACGCCATCCTGACATCAGTATACCCTAATGGGGCATATAAATAAGGGTTGTCCTAGCGAGACTTCTCATTTAATTTATCTTGATCAACATCTACATTGACAGAAATGTAATTTAAAAAGTTTACACTTGCAGAATACAATGGGGGCAAAAACTGACTGCATCCGTAACATCGTAAAAAATACCTAGATGTATAACCCACGGTATCTGGGATATGCTATCATTTTAAGTATTCTCAAAATCATTTGTAATTTATCCTCTATCCAGTGGTTGAACCCCCAGAGGATCAGTAAGTTATCCCATATCCAAGGAATAGGTGCTAACTTATGATTTTGGGTTAAGGATAGATGAAGATCTGACCTCTGGGACTACCGCCAATCCTGAGAATATAGGGGCTACAGCACTGCATCCCCCCCCTTTTTTTTTTTAAGCACAGGGTGTTCCCTGACACATGCCGTTCATGTCAATGGGGCTGACAGCACAACCATGAAAGCACCGCTATGGGGAAGGGGGAAAGTGAAGGATATGCATCACTTTGGTCCCTATAGTCTCAAAATCAGTGGGGGCTCTGCATTTGGACCTCCAGCAATTCTTAAAGGGGTTGTCTGGGACTTTCATTGATTGCCTATCCTTAGGATAGGTCATCAGCGCCTGATCATGGGGGTGTGACACCCGGCACCCCAGCCAATCGGCTGTTCTCGGTGTCAGCGGCCCAAACTGCTCAGTTTCGGAGCTGCGCAGCTCTGTCTGCGGAATATTGGCAGCAGCCGGGTACGGTATGGATTTGAATAGCGGACGGATGTGCAGTACCTGCCGCGGCCACTATACAGTCTGTGCCGCTCCATAACTGAGCCTTTCCGTCTGACTCAAGAACAGCTGATCGATGAGGGTGCCGGGGTGTTGCACCCCACCCGATCAGACATTGATGACCTATCCTAAGGATAGACCATAAATGTTTAAGTCTCAGACAACCCCTTTAAGTGATAGCATGTCCTAGGAATATGCATCGCTTCTAAAGGTTGTTTGCCATTTATCTAAGACACAAATTCAAGCTTATTAAATTAATTGCTGCTATATGTAGCATTTTTTTTCATCCTCAATGTGACTGAGGAGGGGAGAGGATCTGTCTGTGTTAGACCCATTACGTGCCTACAATTAAAATATTCCTATTTCTAGCTTTCCCTCCTGAATACAGCTGCTGATTTCCTCTTTTTAATTAATATTGTTTCCAGGTGTTTACAAGGTCACCCCGCGATCCTGCCATCGCTTTGAACACGCATACTACACTTATGACACGTAAGCAGATTTTTTTTTAATGTGTTGAATTTAGAGATGTAAACTGTCAGCAATTTTAACAGATACAATCACAATACTATGATACCAGCAAATGCTTTCATGATCATCAGATCATACTCCTTATCTTAAAAGTATATTGGTAGTTACTGGTCCAGAAGGTTTTACTTAAATGTGGCAGAAAATTGAGACTATTACACAGCTGTACTGCACTGGAGTGAGATAAAACACTTACTAGAAAGCAGCATAGTCTTTCGGTGTCTCTCTCATTCTGCTTCTCCCCATCGCAATACTCTTCCTTGGGCAGCTGTAATGGGATCTCTATTACAGCAGTATTTAGAGTGATTGAATAGTTCAAGAGGCATCTGGGAAGGTGGCTCATAAGTGGAGAAAGAAGCCTATTTCTCTGAGATATATTGGAAGGTTCTTATTTTTGCTTCTACAGTGATTTTTGCATAGATTGTTGAAGTGACAGCGATCAGTCAACCCAGTAATATTTAATGCCCGTGTTCTGCTAAACCCTAATATCGCTGCATTTGTTTTCTCCACAGGTCCTCACCGAGTATCCTTACTCTGACTGCAGTACGGCATCACGTCCTCGGGGCCATAACCGCAGATAAACTAATGGATGTGACCGTCACTATCAAGTAAGAGGAGGAACAATTCCTGCTTAAATTAGTTTTATTGGTACCTTTTATGGTGGAAGGTCTGGCAAAACATGAGTTTAGACTCTGCTGATGCCTAATCAGTGATGTCCGCACAGTCCTTCCTAAGGTGTGAAAGGCACTGGTTTTTGGTAACGCACACCAGTGTCTGTCCACTTGTAGTGCCAGGGGATAGTGGATGGGCATGTTTATAAAGAAGTACTTGTAGGTGTCACAAGATCTTCAAAGATAGACACATCTGCTTATGAGAGAAGACTTTGTCAACTGAGCAACACTAACATTTAAAGGGGTATTTCCATCTCCAGTATCATATCCCAATGTGTAGTAGGTGTAATAATAATTTTATTAGCAAATACCTTCAATTAGAAATGTAGTATAGTTCTTCTGATTAGCTCATGTGCAGGACATTGCAGTAGCTTACATGTCCATGTTTACGACCACTCATATGACAGTTTGTTAGTTCCTAGTGGTAGTAGCCATGGATACCTAATTACTGCAATGTCCTGCACATGGGGTAAGTGACATAGGTTATCAGGAGAACTATGCTAAATTTCTAATTGCAGGTATTTGCTAATATTTTTATTACACCTACTACATATTGGGCTAGGATCTTTGAGATGGGAATACCCTTTTAATGCCTATTCTTCGCCTTCCATCAGATCTTCCATTGACACAGAACCAGCCCTGGTCCTAGGGCCGCTCAAGTCTATAGAAGAGACACGCAGAGAGCAGCAGCTGGCGGAGATCGAGGCACGTAGGCTGGAAAGACAGAAATCTGATGCGGAAGAGACTGATGTACAACCACCGGTTCAGGAGGTAGTGGAGGAGCTCCAGGGGCCCTTTACTTACGAATTCTCTTACTGGGCAAGGTAAGGGTCATTTGGTTAAGTTTGCATGTTTTTGTCAATGATGAAGGTAAAAGCAGAGGGAATGCGAAGAAAAAAAAAAGGATACTGCACCCAGTTAGTTCATTGTAGCACAAAAACTATATGTTTTGAGATGTTTTCTTACTAGTAATTTTTTTTGTCCTATTTAGATCCGGTGAGAAGATCACTGTGACTCCATCATCTAAAGAACTTCTCTTCTATCCCCCCTCTGTGGAGGCTGTCGTGAGTGGAGGTGAGCAGATGTCATCACACACGACAAACCGATCTGATTAAGTAACATTTCTAGAAATTGTGCAGCTTGATCACATTGACCTCTCAATTTTAGAAAGCTGCCCAGGAAAGCTGATAGAAATTCATGGGAAAGCTGGCTTATTCCTGGAGGGACAGATACACCCCGAATTAGAGGGTGTGGAAATAGTCATCAGTGAGAAAGGAGCCGCTTCACCTCTCATCACCGTATTTACTGATGAGAAAGGTTCATACAGGTTGGTGCAAATTTTTCTTTTTATGTTCACAGACTTTATAGATCATGGGCTACATACATCAGTAAGACGAGCACATACAATTAGGTATAGCTGCTTTACAGAACATACCTGTTCATAAGACAAACTGGCTGTGAGAATCCTTATCCGGATCTGTTCACATTACGATTGAGCATTGCATCATACATGGGGAAGATTTCCAGAACTCCTGGCAACAAAAGTGAGTACACCCCTAAGTGAAATTGGCCAAATTGTGCCTAAAGTGTCAATATTTTGTGTAGCCACCATTATTTTCAAGCACTTTCTTAACTCTCGGGCATGGAGTTCACTAGAGCTTCACAGGTTGCCACTAAAATCCCCTTCCTCTCCTCCATGATGACATCACGGAGCTGGTCGATGTTAGGGATCTTGCTCTCCTCCACCTTCTGTTTGAGGATGCCCCACAGATGCTCAATAGGGTTTAGGTCTGGAGACATGCTTGGCCAGTCCAGCCCCTTTACCTCAGTTTCTTTAGCAAGGCAGTGGTTGTCTTCGAGGTGTGTTTGGTGTCCTTATGCTCGAATACTGCCCTGCGACCCAGTTTCCTAAGGGAGAGGGATCATGCTCTGCTTCAGTGTATCACAATACATGCTGCCATTCATGGTTCCTTCAATGAACTGTAGTTCCCCACAGCTGGCAGCATTCATGCAGCCCCAAACCATGACAATGCCACCACCATGCTTGACTGTAGGCAGGACACATTTGTCTTTGTACTCCTCACCTGCTTGCCGCCACACACGCTTGGCACCATCTGAACCAAATAGCTTTCTTGTCTGCAGCAAACTGTTTGTGGGCTTTCTTGTGCACCATTTTTAGAAGAGGTTTCATTCTGGGACGACAGCCATGCAGACCAATTTGATGCAGTGTGCGGTTGTGTATGGTCTGAGCACTGACAGGCAGGGTGGATTTGATTTAAATCGAACTGATTTAAATCACGATTTAAATCAGTGATTTAAATCAAAGTTTCTACCTAAACTAGTTCTTGCTACTTTAACATGCAAGTAGATGAAGATTTTTAGAATCACTTTTTATATTACTTTTTTCTCCCCAGTTTAATGGGTTAATCATTCATATTTGGACACCACTGTTCTGTTGTACTTAGGAAGGAGAAAAATAATCCTGACCTTAATAACAATTTAAATAGATTTATTCAACTGAAACAATAACAACATTACAGCATAAGTTATTTGCTTAAACAAACATCCATGTTTGTTAACTAATTTGGCTAAACAATATATATATATATTTTAAGAAACTTAGACTGTCAGCCCAGCCGACACATGAAAAACTTAAATACTACTGTCCCTGCTGTCCTCTGTAGCTCACTCGTCGTCATCTTCATCATCATCTTCTTCTTCTTTGTTCCTATTCATAATCTGGAAAAGAAAAACAAGCTTTCCTGCTTTATTGGGTCCCAACCGATTTCTCAATTTAGAATGAATGAGTCCAAAGGAAGAGAATATTCTTTCAACGCCTGCAGAAGAAGCTACTGCTGTTAAAAGTGAAATCATTACTTGAACAGTCTCTAAATCCAAGCGCTTAAGTGACTTCCACCAGTTTACTGGTGTGACCTTCCTTAAAATATCTTCAGCAAACATATATTTCTTGAATGGTTCCCCCTTAGCTCTGAAGTTTATTATAGTTGGCATTAAAGATGGATGATTGCTGGATACCCATGTCATAGCTAACTCCTCTTCCTTAGCACTTAGGTTTTGACCCTGATATTGGATATTGACAATATTTGCCAAAAAATGAGCTGGAGTCAGTGCTTGTCCCATTCGTTTGTTTACTGCTTGTAATTTAATTCTGTCCATGTGTAGTTCTGTTTTTAAGTGTTCACTCAGTTCCTTCCAAATTTCAACAGCATCCGCAATAAAACAGCTATTTTTCTGTATTTTGTTTAAAGCTTGAGAGATGGGTTTCAGGAAGCTCAGCATATGTTCAACATTTCTCTTAAGCCCAATGTTGAGGATTTTGGCCGTGACAGTGCCATCTATTTTATCTCGATTTTCTTCACAAAGTGTCATCAGAATAGGCCAGTTTTTGATATACCGCTCAAAACAGTCCACCACAGAGTTCCATCTAACATCTTGTGGGAGCGTTAGCTTGGTTCCACCCATCCTTTTCAGAGCTGCTGCAGCAAAATGATTATTACGGAAGTATTTAGCAATTTCAACAACATTAGCCTTTATTTCTGGAACACTTAAGTCTTTGGCTAAGAGGTGCAGCAAATGAGCACTGCAACCATATGTTATTAGCAGCTTTGTATTCCCTCCCTGCTCTTCTAAATTTCTTCTCATCTTGGATACGTTTGCAGCATTGTCAGTGACCAAACTGCGTACTAGACATTTGAATTTTTGTTCACATGCTGTTATAGCTTTTACTGCCACTTCTTGTAAGTATTCTGCTGTGTGTGCATTTCCTGACGTATCAGTTGTTTGTGCAAGGAAGACTTTACCTTCTTCTGTTATACAAGCACATACAATAGGATCATTGTGGACATTACTCCACCCATCAATACTTAGGTTAACAATTTTACCCTCCAGAGCTGTTGCACATTGCTCCATTTCTCTGTCATACACTTGATCCAGCAGTTTCCCTGCAACATCAGCTCTGCTGGGTGGACTGTATCCTGGTCTCAGTGACTGAACCATATTAATGAAATGTGGGTTCTCAGTCAGACGGAAAGAAGAGTTCGTTGCATAAATAAACTGGGCAATTTTTTCATCAATCAACTCTTTTTCTAATCTGCTAGTTCTTATCACAAACCTATCTATGGTGGTTCCAGGAGGTAAAGGTTTTTTCTTCCTTTTGGGTGATGGTGATATGTGGCTGTGGGTGTCTGATGATGATGCTGCTGCTAATGAAGCACTATCCTGGATGGATAACTCTGAAACTGTAGAACAGGATGATGGTGATCTTGGAGGTGGATAGTTTCCAGAATCCATGAATTCCCCTAAACAAAAAAAGTCAATGCTGTTATTTTATTGTTTATACAATTTCTGCTTATTGTACACAACACATCACTGCCCCTGCCCCAAAAGGAATATTTGTTTTTCTTCATAACTGTACCAAATGACAGTAACATGCAGTAATAATAAGAAATATAATTTTTCTCACACATGACAGTTCAGTCTTTAGAAACAGGATTCAATAAAAATGTTTAGCAACAGATCCGGCCTGTTCAGAAGTGTTTCTTTGGTCATCTTCATCACCGCACTTCTCATGATGTTGCCTCATTCGCGCCACCAGGCCTTGCATCTCTTTGTTGCATTGTTGGCATTTTGCACGCATGCCTGCCTTACCGATAGGCGAAGGAGCTTCATTAAAATATTCCCAAACTGGGTCACTTTTACGGCCTGCTGCCATTATAAGGATAGAATGTAATAAACCTCAGATCGTACACACAAACAGATCCAGACTTGTCTGTCTGTGGCTATGCTGCAGTATTGTGCTCAAAGTTTCACTTTCATTTTCTTGTCTGCTTGCCCTTCCTCCTCCTCACACTTAGATTCACATTCTTCTTGTGTTGTGCAGATCTATTCCACTCCAAACAATCAGAAACATATTGTCTAACTTCTTGGACTTGGCACTGAAGGGGTTGATTCTGTATTCATAGGTTTGTAGAACAATAGGATTAAGGTCTTTTTCTCAACTCTGTTCATGTTGTAACATTTTTGCTGTGAAGAAGAGGCTGGGACCTCTGCGGAGTCAAATTCAGTTTTGAGAACTGCGTAAGTAAAGCGAGCGTCTGTGATAATATAGGAGAGAAACTGCCCACTAATCCTACAGAAACCTCTGGAAGAGCATGGCATTGTGAATGTTACACATATACAGCCTTTATTCTACCGAGTTAAACAACTCCGCTTTATCTCATGATGGAAGAACCTTTGGATGGTAAAATATTTTCCTCAAAAAGCAGTTTATTAAAAAAATCCGATTTTTTTTTTTTAATTTTTTTTAAAAAAACATTGATTTTTATCCACCCTGCTGACAGGCTGACCGCCCCCCACCCCTGTAACCTCTGCAGCAATACTGGCGCACTCGTATATCTATTTGGAGAAGACAACCTCTGGATATGATACTGAGCAAGTGCACTCAACTTCTGTGGTCCACCTTGGTTTTGAGTGGAACCTGTCTTGTTAAACCGCTGTATGGTGTTGGCCACTGTGCTGCATCTCAGGCTCAGGGTGTTGGCAATCTTCTTATAGCTTAGACCATCTTTATGTAGAACAACAATTCTTTTTTTTCAGATACTCAGAGTTCTTTGCCATGAGGTGCCATGTTGAGCTTCCAGTGACCAGTATGAAAGAGTGCGAGAGCGATAAGGCTGAGTTCACACGATGCATATTTAATGCGTTTCCGCGGCGTTTTTGCAGTTGCGTAAACGCCGCGGAAACGCATTAAAAACGCATGGTAGAAGGGCAGCAATGATCCCCAATTGAAATCCGCATGTGCTGTGCCCATGATGCGGATTTTTCCGCAGCGTAAACGCTGCTCTCAAGAATCCGCAGCATGTCAATTAATTTTGCGTAAACGCGGCGTTTTCGCCGCCATTGACTTGCATTAGAACGCGCCAATTCCGCAAGACTGCATCTGTACTTGCGTTATTGGCGCGTTCTAATATGCGGATGGTACCCGGGTGTAGAGGAGAGGAGAGTCTCATCCACACCCAGGTACCATTAAAAAAGCTGTAAAACAAGAATAAAATAAAAAATATATATATACTTACCATCTGTCGGCCCGCGCACCGCTCCTGCTTGGTTCCCGGCACTTGCAGTGAGTTGTAGGACCTGCGCTGACATCAGAGTCATGTGACGGGTCACGTGACGCTGACGTCGGCAGGTCTTTCAATTTAAAGTTGCCGGCGAGGGAGAATGGATTGAGCAGGACAGCGTGGGCCATCGGAGGTAAGTATATACACTCGCTCGGGTCACACTATATAAATCCATGCTGTTTGCATGGATTTATATAGTGTGACCTAGTTGTCAAGCACTTTCCAAGTGATGCTAAAATCGCCTGGAAAGCGCTTGTCAATCTGCATGCGGAAACGCATGTGAATCCGCATGTATTCCGCAGGAAAAACGCATGCACAATCTGCATGCGTTTTTTCCGCCAGGGAGATGCAGAAATGATGCAGAAATTTTCTGCTTCATTTCTGCATCGTGTGCACATACCCTAACACCAACTTTAACTCACCTGCTCCCCATTCACACCTGAGACCTTGTAACACTGAGTCACATGACAGCCGTGTGGGATAATGGCTAATTGGGCACAATTTGGCCATTTTCACTTAGGGGTGTACCAATTTTGTTGTCAGTGGTTTAGACATTAATCGCTGTGTTGAGTTATTTAGTATGCAAATTGCCTCTTCAGAGAGGAAGAGGACTAGAACTCTAGTGCCACCAATTGGAAGTAGCAATCCTAAAAGTCAATATCGACCCTTTAACGAGCCTTGCAATGTGACTTAGGATAAAAGCCAAGCCAGAACCAGAATCCCAATTTGCAGACACTGTGTTTCGGGGTAATGCCCCTCATCAGTGCTGAGATCTGCTTTGGCTAGGTCAGAGGCTAAGACTGGGATCTAAGCGGTAAGGTTTCTCCTTGTGGAGAGTGACATGTCAGGTCTGGCATGCCAGTGTTAGAAGACTTAAACGCCTTGCATGCTCAGTGTATTCAGGGTCGAAATTGATATATATAATCTCCCTTCTGTATTGAGTAGCATGCTATTCCATAAAGTATGTGATAATTGCATCCTTTTATCACGTCAGAGGATCTATTGAACGTCGCACCTGAACATTTGTCAGAAATATGAATGGGGTCTAATAACCTTCATGTACCCATGAGCCAGTTACTTCTCACCAAATTTCTGAAAGTGTAAAGAGGATTTTCTTAAACAGAGTACCTCCTCCCTTTGCTGCTGATTCTAGTACAGTTTCTCTTTTACTTCTGTGTCTCTCTGTGCCAAAGTTTTGCCTTCCTCTGTAATATAAGTACAGATTTTCCCTTCAACAATGTGGCGTATACCCCAGAATTTCTCTGTGGGCGCGGCCTTGTTTTGATTGGCCAGCATCAGAGGAGAAAAATCACACGCCCACAGAGAA
Source organism: Phyllobates terribilis (assembly GCF_046119375.1). Lineage (NCBI taxonomy): Eukaryota > Metazoa > Chordata > Amphibia > Anura > Dendrobatidae > Phyllobates > Phyllobates terribilis. The sequence continues at coordinate 214,490,640 of NW_027362769.1, read as the reverse complement.
GTACTGTGGTATACCACCAGTTATTTAAAGGGGAAAATATGCACCTTTATTTCCAGTGGACATAACTTTGGAACGGAGGGTCGTGGAAGAAAAAGAAAAACTGTTCCAGAATCAGTGGAGCAGCGTCAATTGGAGGAAGTACTCTGTTTATATTTAAAAATCCAGTGAAAAATCCTGTTTAAATTTTTATGTAAAATACCTGATACTGGAGGAGAATGCTAAATAATTCCTGATTGATCTAAGAAGCAGTCCCGAAGAAAACCTAAAATCTTGTAAAATACAGCTGAGGTTGAAATGAAGGTTTAGGAAAGAATTGTTTGCGCCTGTGACTTTGTTGTCTGCTTCTTCCCACATGTGACGGCTGAATGGCACAGTGTGGGCCCTCTGCACAGTGACCAGGAGTACACCATCGCTGCTCAGAAGGAAGGCTTTGTGTTGACTGCTGTTGATGGAACTGTGGGAGACTTCAATGCTTTTGCCCTTGCAGGAGTTACATTTGAGGTATCGGTAGAAGTCACGTCTCCTCGCCCTTCTAGAATTCGACTTAGTTTTATGTTTTAAAGGTTTTCACAATGCTTTCATTCTTTGATTCTGCATAGATCCGATCAGAAGACAAGCAGCCTCTGGCTGGAGTTCTCTTATCTCTTAGTGGTGGGATGTTCCGCTCCAATCTCCTCACCCAGGACAACGGGATGTTAACCTTCTCAAACCTGGTAATACAAGCATTATATTTACCACGTTCTGGTTTCTATATGGGTGCGTAAGGCGATAGTTATATACCTCTGCCACATCGCAGCATAATGCAAGTGAAAGGGGTCACATTATTTCAGAAAAACAAATGCTTCTTTATCTTCCTCTTTTCTGCTGCTGAGACCGCAGTGCTGATGTCCTGTTGACAGCACTGCAGCCAATCGATAAGCTCAGCTGCTCTGGTTGAGTTGATGGCATAAGCCGCTCATTGTCCGTGCCAACAATAACAGACACTGGAAGCAATGGTGGTGCTGGACTCAGGAGGGTGAAATAGAGCATTTTTCCCCAAACTGCAGCTGTGGGAGGTGATTTTTTCTAAAACTGGAAAACGCTCTTCCAGCTGACCACACACATTAGATAGCGGTCAGCTGTTTCCCCCGACTACCTCATACTCGGCAGCTGAGTGTTTCTCGTGTTCTTTATGCAAGAGCCACTGCCAAACTCTTCTGGCAGCCACTTCTTTCCTGGAAAACAAAAGGATTTGTTGACTTTATTCCAGTTGCCCATTCCTTATGTCCCCCATTGTAATCTGTTGTGGGGAGAGTTGGGTGGCCCACATACTCATTAGATTGTTGGCTTATCACATCAAAATCAGTAGGTTCATCAAACTTTTATCTAATGTTTCTGGGGCCTTTACTCACAGATATGATGCAAAGTCCAAACTTCCAGATCCCACCCTTTCCCTCCAGCCAGACATCTCCAAAGATACAACAATGGCCAACCTGGTAATAAATCCGTGCCTTCTTCAGGACATAGTTATGTACGAGTGAGTCTTAATCATTTTCCTTGTCTCCTTTCAGAGCCCCGGTCAGTATTACTTCAAGCCTATGATGAAAGAGTTCCGTTTTGAGCCTTCGTCTCAGATGATAGAAGCAGAAGAAGGGCAGAACTTGAAGATTAAAATCACTGGATACAGGACGGCATACAGGTCACCATGACTGCCTGCACAAATTTCTGATATTTCTGAATTTTCCTAAAGGGAGCCTGTTAACTTTTATTTATTGCTTACACTAGCCTAATGCACTTTTTTTCTTTTCTTGTGCCATCACAATTGTGCAATGGACCCCACTCTGAATACGTTATCTCTGATCCACAATACTTACTAGAATGCATTTGCTATAAGTGTGCGGCCCTGCGTGCATGTAAGCTGTACACTGGGCAACGTTGGTCAATGTACACGCGATTATCCACACAAAGCAAAGATTTCCGGACCTAGATGCACACACACCTAGTCATGTCCGCAATATGCCTTTTCGACCGACCCAAACATTTTGGCAGGTGCGGGCTCAAGATCCTTCCCAATACAATGCTACTTGAGGTTTGAGTCCTGAAGGCAGCTTGTGGTTGCGTATGACGCTACCACATTGCAGTTTGCCGATTTACTCTATTCACATTCTAACTATAAATTTCTTCCGTCATAACCCTGAGCGTGGCAATTATATATCGCTTTTTATCGATTATTCCAGTTTTTTTTCAAATAATGCAGCATAATCCAACATGATTGAGTATATGGATATGACAGCATGAAAAAGCAGATAATAAAAGTATGCATCACAGGCTGTACACCCTATTGTCCTATAGGGGGACCCGCTCAGCTCCCCTAATATGTCACTTTTAGTTAATAGTTGTATTTCTCATTAATGAAAAATTCAGAAGCCTCTTTTGCTGGAGGCTTTCTGTATACAGTTTTTCTGTAAGTCCTGGAAATTTAAAGGAGTGATTTTAATGTTCTTTCTTTGAGTGCGCACCGCTCCTCTGCCTCCCGGCTTCCTGGTTGACACCGTGCGGTGCGTTCCTCTGGATTGACAGTTCGGACAGGGGAACTAAAGCTGGTCCAATCCACTAATCCGAACAGTTTCAAAGCAACATTTCCAACCTGTAATCCTACTGCCTGCAAGTGTCGTGCGCTCCTTCCCTAGTTAACCGGCCACTCTAAGCCTGTGGAAAGCTAGTAACCAAGACAACTAGCTGAACACTATAAAACTAAAGGTACCCTTCATTCTTGTATTTTTAATAAGAGGTAAATTGCAAAGTTACTTGTTTTTTTTACCAGCACTTTGCAGTTTTAACCACTTAAGAACTTAAGGCTACTTAAGCCATTAACAAATGGCTATTTCCCTAGTCCATGCCCTATCTGTACAAGATGTAAAGCTGTGATTGGTCAGATTGAGTAGACACACATACTTGTCTGTTAGGCGTGGGATCACTAAACTACCAGAATGCCGTTATGGGGTTTAACCTTCCAAACATGCCTCTACCAAAGCTAGACTAGGACTCCTCTTCTCGATGTTGTACAGTATGTGTATCGGCAGTGAGTGCATCGCCATTGAACAGATAAGGACAGATACAGTACAACTTCTCAGGTTCATCTGTGCAATACTGACCAGACTCATCCCGTAATATGTAAATCCTTTCAATACCAAATAACACCATGGCTGGTTTTGACATGGGCTTGTGAGGAACGTTAATGGTTCAGTGGCCCCAAACCCAGTGACAGGTTCCTTATAATAGACTTATATGTGCACATGTGGGAACTAGTATTCAGTATCTATGGTTTTGTCCCAAATGGCGTAAAAAAGAAATCACATTCTAGACAATTACATTTTTTTGTGTAGTTTTGTGAATTTTCTCTTCCATTTCTTTGTAGTTGTTACGGGACCGTTTCCTCTCTAAATGGTGAACCTGAGCAAGGAGTGTCGGTGGAAGCTATGGGCCAAAACGATTGCTCAATTTATGGTGAAGACACTGTCACGGATGATGAGGGCAAATTCAGGCTTCGCGGATTACGGGTTAGTATCATACATGTAGGGGGCAGAATAGAACTGTTCTCTCCTACCACATTCCATAGATGAAATAAATAATGCACATAACGAAAATGGTACGCTAACCAATTACAAGAGGATTTAGTCGCCTACGCTAACCGCTGTCGACCGGCTTTGGTCGCCTGCGCTGACCGCTGTCGGCCGGCTTTGGTCTCCTGCGCTGACCGCTGTCGGCCGGCTTTGGTCGCCTGCGCTGACCGCTGTCGGCCGGCTTTGGTCGCCTGCGCTGACCGCTGTCGGCCGGCTTTGGTCGCCTGCGCTGACCGCTGTCGGCCGGCTTTGGTCGCCTGCGCTGACCGCTGTCGGCCGGCTTTGGTCGCCTGCGCTGACCGCTGTCGGCCGGCTTTGGTCGCCTGCGCTGACCGCTGTCGGCCGGCTTTGGTCGCCTGCGCTGACCGCTGTCGGCCGGCTTTGGTCGCCTGCGCTGACCGCTGTCGACAGGATTTGGTCGCCTTCATTTTTGCCAGCCTCTGTAGTATTTCCAAATGTCCATAAGTGAATAGTTATCTGAACACTTTCCATTTGTTTCCAGCCTGGATGCACCTACCATGTGCAGTTGAAGGCTGAAGGAAATGACCATATTGAACGTGCTTTGCCTTCATATCGGGTAATACAGGTAAGTTTAGAAAATTCTTGTCAATTATTTCTTATTGATTTTTCTTATATTTTTCTTAATTATTGTGCCTCCCTGGGATCTGGCTTTACTATTGCCTTATCATGCTATGTGTTCAGCAATTACCCGAGATCCATGTATTTCTTGTTAATAGTGTAGAAGTCTGCACTTTTTATAATCATTTTGGCTTTGCGGTACTGCTGCTGATTGGCTCTACATGAGCGGACTTCCTGCAGGGACTGTTATATTCTCTGGTAGGCACTGTTTATACACCGCAGCCAATTAGAGGAGGCAGAGCTGCAAGGAGGCGAGAGAGAGCATCAGCTAGAGCCAATGATAAGACGGGGGCGTGTCTTAGACTCCCTGTAGGCACTGGAACCAAGCTGTAGTCACAAATCATAGCTCTGTCTTAGGGAGCTGAGGTAAAAGCCAAGCAATACGGTACATGCAAAATGTATTGCAGATATAAATAGCAGGTTCTAGACCCCTTTGTGGACTGAAAAAAATACAATTTTTTAAAAGAAAAGGCCTAAAAATTTAAATATAAAAAAATAACAATATATGGTATTTTCCAGTACATTATATAGTAAAATATTTGTCATTAAAAACTATGACTCGTCCCTCATAAAAGAAGATCTCATTTGGCTATTCTAGACCGGAAAAATAAAAAAGTTATGATTTTTGGAAAAGGAAGGAGGGGCGGGGAGGGGAATGAAGGCAAGAACACTTCAAATGTTTATTTTTTGTACATACTTGGGTTTATGATAGCATTTCTACATGCATCTCGAATATAAAGGGCATTTTCTTTTCTCCGCAGCTTGATGTACTGTACATGCTTTAGTCTCCCGTAACATCTTACTCATTTTATTTGTGTGAAAGGTTGGCGATAACGATATCGAAGATATTAACATTATCGCTTTCCGACAAATCAACCAATTTGACCTGAGTGGAAATATTCTGACTTCCCCTGAACACCTCTCTACACTATTGGTAAGTCACAGCCTTTATACACACCTTGGGAATAATCGCCTGCTCATATAATGATATTTTAAGCCTTAAAGGGATATTCCTATATCCAAGATCCTATCCCAATATGTAGTAGGTGAAATAATAATAATCTTAGCAAATACCTCCAATTAGAAATGTAGTCTAGTTCTTCTGATTCGCTATGTCGCTTACCACATGTGCAGGGCGTTACAGTAGCTTAGGTATCCATGGTTACGACCACTTAGTGGCAGTTAGTTAGTGGTCGGAACTATGGATACCTAAGCTACTGCAATGCCCTGCACATGGGGTAAGCGACATAGCGAATCAGAAGAACTTTACTACATTTGTAATTGGAGGTATTTGCTAAGATTATTATTATTACACCTACTACATATTGGGATAGGATCTTGGAGATGGGAATACCCCTTTTAATGTCCAAAAGCAGTGTATTTTTTACTGTATAACATGCACTTGGGGTTTATTGTATCTGTATGTGCCTATCACAGTTTTATATATCGGCAAAGTATGCGATGGGACCACCAGGGGGTGCTCCTGTCCTTCACACATGGTGGGCACTTTTCTTAAAATATGCTTGTTTAATTTTGCAATTTTTTTTGTATCTGACATTGTAGTTTATTTATAATAGAAAACTTTTTTGACAAAAATGGCAATCACATTAACTACATTGAAATGGGTTTGGTGGCCAATTAGATAAAGATCCCCTCAAAGAAAGGAAGGATCAGCTTCAAATTAAAATGACATTTCTCTTAGGGGTATTTAAAGTTTTTTTTTTTTTTTATTTTTCGCTGCATTTTTTTCCTCCTCAAATTCAGCTATACTATACATTTAAAAATTAGATCCAAGATCTCTGTCTATCATTGATCAGAGAGGATCTAAAAGTCCAGATGAAAGGTTCAGCAAGGTAATCTCACTTTACTGATGCTGAAAAGTAATCTCATTATAGTAATAATTGGAAGATTAGAGCGACTGGCAAATGACTAGAAGCTCTTATCGCTCTCTTGATGAGACGAGATAAACCATCGCAGAAACGGGAAAAGACACAAGTGAAAAAATATGAAGTATAATAAAAAAAGTATGCATATGTATACTAATGCATGTGTAGTGTATATATGCATGTACGTGTGTGTGCATGTATGTATGTATGTATGTATGTATGTACGTTCAAACAGGTGCCAGTACTACAGGTAATGAGCGGAGGACAGAGGAGCCTCTTAACCACTTCGCGGCAGAGCCTGTTTTTGCCTTCATGACCGGGCCAATTTTTTCAATTCTGACCACTGTCACTTTATGAAGTAATTACTCTGGAACGCTTCAACGTATTCCCCTGATTCTGAGATTGTTTTTTCATGACATATTGTACTTCATGATAATGGTAAAATTTCTTCGATATAACTTGCGTTTATTTGTGAAAATGTTGAAAATTTTGCAATTTTCAAACTGAATTTTCATGCCCTTAAATCAGAGCGATATGTCACACAAAATAGTTAATAAATAACATTTCCCACATGTCTACTTTACATCAGCACAATTTTGGAACCAAAATTTGTTTTTGTTAGGGAGCTATAAGGGTTAAAAGTTGACCAGCGATTTCTCATTTTTCCAACAAAAGTTACAAAAACATTTTTTTAGGGACCACATCATATTTGAAGTCCCTTTGAGGGGTCTTTATGACAGAAAATACCCAAAAGTGACACCATTCTAAAAACTGCACCCCTCAAGGTGCTCAAAACCACATTCAAGAACTTTATTAACCCTTCAGGTGCTTCACAGGAATTTTTGGAATGTGGAAGAAAAGAATTAACATTTAACTTTTTTCACAAAAATTGTTACTTTAGACCCATTTTTTTTTTATTTTCACAGGGGTAACAGGAAAAAATGGACCCCAAATTTTTTTGTGCAATTTCTCTTGAGCGTGCTGATACCCCATATGTGGGGGAAAACCACTGTTTGGGCGCACGGCAGCGTTTGAAAGGGAAGGAGCGCCATTAGACTTTTTGAATGTAAAATTTGTTTGAATAATTAGCGGACGCCATGTTGCATTTGGGGAGCCCCTGATGTGCCTAAACAGTGGAAACCCCCCACAAGTGCCACCATTTTGGAAACTAGACCCCTTAGGGAACTTATCTAGATGTGTGGTGAGCACCTTGCACCCCCAGCTGCTTCACAGAAGTTTATAATATTGAGCCGTAAAAATAACATTTTCACATTTTTCCCACAAAAAATGTTTTTCATTCCCTAATTTTGCATTATCATAAGGGTAACAGGAGAAATTGCACCATGAAATTTGTTGTGCAATTTCTCCTGAGTACGCTGATACCCCATATGTGAGGGAAAACCACTGCTTTGGTGTACGGCAGGGTTCGGAAGAGAAAGGAGCGCTATGTTGGCTGGGATAGGCAGCAGACTCCATGTCACATTTGAAGAGTCGCTGACATGCCGAAACAGCAGAAACCCCCACAAGTGACCCCATTTTGTAAACTACACCTCTCAAGGAATTCATCTAGGGAAGTAGTGAGTATTTTTTAATTTTTAAATTTATACCATTGGGCAGTGAAGAAAACATAATTATATTTTTACCACAAAAAAATGTTTTACCCTCAGATTTTACATTTTCACACAAGGCAATGGGTAAAAATGGTGCCGAAATGTGTCACACAATTTCTTCTAAAAGTGGCAATACCCCATATGTGGCTGTATCATACCGCTCAGCCATACGGCGAGATCTGGGGGGGACGGAGCACTATTTGACAATTGGAGAACAAATTATTGTAGCATAGGCATTTGGATTTGGGAGCACAAAATTTTCTGAATTTCTTTTGGGGGGCAAGGGCCATTTTGCTTTTCCAGAGCCTTTCTGCTACCAGTAACTTGGAAGTCCCTTATATTTTTAACAGATGACGGACCTGAGTGGGGACTAGCTTTTTTTGAGGACTGAGTTGAAGCTTTTATTGGGAACATTTTACGTAACATTTATCCGGCGCTCTAGGCTGAGCACTTACATCGGGGTTTCCATCTAAATTTCCAAGTGATGTAATTCAGATGAAACCCCTGTGGGATCCATTCACTGTAATGAGGCCGCAGAGTTACTCTGGACTCCGTCTGGCCTCTGTTTAGCGGTGTCCTTTTTTTCAGAAGTGCACAAAACTGTGGCCAACCGCACTTTTATGCACGCCTAAAACAAATGACACCGTGGGATCACAGGCCAGATGGCATCCACAGTGCCTATATCTGCCTCATTACAGGGAATCTACCGTCATGGGTTCTGGCTGAATCACGTATTTCAGAGATTTACACGGAAACTCTGGGGTAAGTGCTCAGCGCAGAGCGCAGGATAAATGTAAGGCTCTGCGCCTTACTGCGATCTTTGGGAGACATAATAAACAAATCAGTAGCAGGTGAAGAATTGGTTTTATTTATTTTTTACGCCGTTCCTAGTGTGATATAACTGATTAGATTACTTTATTCTTCGGGTCGGTGCGATTACAGAGATACCAGATTTATATCGGGTTTTTATGACTGACAGCTGTCACACACTAAAAGACGCTTTTTTTTTTTTTGCAAAATCTAGTTTTTGCATCACCATATTTTGAGAGCTATAATTTTTCCATATTTCGGCCGACAGAGTCATGTGACGGCTTGTTTTTTCCGGGACGAGTTGACATTTTAATTGGTACCATTTTTGGGTACATGACATTTTTTGATCGCTTTCTATTCCTTTTTTTGGGAGGTAAAATTAACGAAAACCAACAATTCAGGAATTGTTTTTTGAGGTTTTTTTTTATGCCGTTCTGCGTGTGGTAAAAGTGATCAGGCAGCGTTATTATTCGGGTCAGTACGTTTACAGCGATACTACACTTACTGTATTTTTTTTTATGTTTTGGCGCTTTTACACAATAAAACAATTTTATAGAAAAAAAAATGTTTTTTTTGCATTGCTTTATTCTGAGCGCTATAACTTTTTTATTTTTCGGCTGATGGAGCTGTATGGCGGCTTTTTTTTTGCGGAACAAGATGACGTTTTCAGCGGTACCATTTTTATTTCTATTTTGTTTTTTGATCGCATTTTTTTTCCACTTTTTGTTTGGCGATATGATGAAAAAGCATATTTTTTTGCTCCGTTTTTTATTTATTTTTATTACGGTGTGCACAGAAGGAGTTAATTAGTGTGACAGTTTTATAGCTCGGGTTGTTTCGGACGCAGCGATACCAAATATGTGTACTTTTTTGGGTTTTGTAAAAATATACGGATTTATTGGTTTAATATTTTATTTATTTATTTTTATTTATTTTGTGATTTATTTTTTTTTAACAGTTTAAAAACTTTTTTTTTTTACTTTTTTTTACATTTTTACTTAGTCCCTGTATGGGACATTAATTTTTATTTTTCTGATCACTGATCTCATGTAATGTAATAGACACGTATTACATTACATGAGATCTTCGCTGACTGTTTCACAGTCTGTCTCCTGCCTGGCTTCAGCTGCAGGCTGAGCCAGGCAGGACACCATATAAGGCAGATCTGGAGGCGGTCATGTGACCTCCAGCTGCCATAGCAACCCCAGGTCCTGGAAAGTATCAGGGGTCGTCGGAGAGGTAAGTAAGATGACCCCCTCTCCTCCTTCTATCTTCTATATGCCGCGATCACTATAGATTGCGGCATATAGAACATAGCAAAGGGTTAACATCACTGGGACCTGATCCAATCAGGTCCCGATGATGTCCCCTTGTCAGAGCTAACTCTCTGCACCGGAATCGCAGCGCTTGCAGGACCCTGGGGGTCCTGAGCGCTGCGAGACCGACCACCCACCGTTTTTAAACGTCGGCGCTGCACAGAGCCCGGCAAGCGCCTACGTTTATCTACAGTGGCCGGTCGGGAGCCTGTTAAAGAAGAAGTTATAGGTCTGTGAGAGCCAGAAATCTTGTAATTGACCAAATACTTATTTTCCACCTTAATTTGAAAAAAAATTCTTTCCAAATCAAACAATGTGATTTTCAGGATTTGTTTTCTCATTTCGTCTCTCATAGTTGAGGTCTACCTACAGTGCTGGCCAAAAGTATTGGCACCCCTGCAATTCTGTCAGATAATACTCAGTTTCTTCCTGAAAATGATTGCAATCACAAATTCTTTGGTATTATTCTCTTCATTTAATTTGCTTGCAAGGAAAAAACACAAAAGAGAATGAAGCAAAAATCAAATCATTCATCATTTCACACAAAACTCCAAAAAAGGGCCGGACAAATGTATTGGCACCCTCAGCCTAATACTTGGTTGCACAACCTTTAGCCAAAATAACTGCGAACAGCCGCTTCCGGTAACCATCAATGAGTTTCTTACAATGCTCTGCTGGAATTGTAGACCATTCTTCTTTGGCAAACTGCTCCAGGTCCCTGATATTTGAAGGGTGCCTTCTCCAAACTGCCATTTTGAGATCTCTCCACAGGTGTTCTATGGGATTCAGGTCTGGACTCATTGCTGGCCACCTTAGAAGTCTCCAGTGCTTTCTCTCAAACCATTTTATAGTGCTTTTGGAAGTGTGTTTTGGGTCATTGTCCTGCTGGAAGACCCATGACCTCTGAGGGAGACCCAGCTTTCTCACACTGGGCCCTACATTATGCTGCAAAATTTGTTGGTAGTCTTCAGACTTCATAATGCCATGCACACGGTCAAGCAGTCCAGTGTCAGAGGCAGCAAAGCAACCCCAAAACATCAGGGACCCTCCGCCATGTTTGACTGTAGGGACCGTGTTCTTTTCTTTGAATGCCTCTTTTTTTTTTCCTGTACACTCTGTTGATGCTTTTTCCCAAAAAGCTCTATTTTTGTCTCATCTGACCAGAGAACATTCTTCCAAAACGTTTTAGGCTTTCTCAGGTAAGTTTTGGCAAACTCCAGCCTGGCTTTTTTATGTCTCGGGGTAAGAAGTGGGGTCTTCCTGAGTATCCTACCATACAGTCCCTTTTCATTCGGACGCCGATGGATAGTACGGGTTGACACTGTTGTACCCTCGGACTGCAGGGCAGCTTGAACTTGTTTGGATGTTAGTCGAGGTTCTTTATCCACCATCCGCACAATCGTGCGTTGAAATCTCTCGTCAATTTTTCTTTTCCGTCCACATCTAGGGAGGTTAGCCACAGTGCCATGGGCTTTAAACTTCTTGATGACACTGCGCACGGAAGACACAGGAACATTCAGGTCTTTAGAGATGGACTTGTAGCCTTGAGATTGCTCATGCTTCCTCACAATTTGGTTTCTCAAGTCCTCAGACAGCACTTTGGTCTTCTTTCTTTTCTCCATGCTCAATGTGGTACAAACAAGGACACAGGACAGAGGTTGAGTCAACTTTAATTCATGTTAACTGGCTGCAAGTGTGATTTAGTTATTGACAACACCTGTTAGGTGCCACAGGTAAGTTACAGGTGCTGTTAATTACACGAATTAGAGAAGCATCACATGATTTTTCAAGCGGCGCCAATACTTTTGTCCACCCCCTTTTTTAGGTTTGGTGTGGAATTATATCCAATTTGGCTTTAGGACAATTCTTTTTGTGTTTTTTCATTGAAGACAAATTAAATGAAGATAATAAGACCAAAGAATTTGTGATTGCAATCATTTTCAGGAAGAAACTGAGTATTATCTGACAGAATTGCAGGGGTGCCAATACTTTTGGCCACCACTGTATGATGTCAATTACAGGCCTCTCTCATCTTTTTAAGTGGGAGAACTTGCACAATTGGTGGCTGACTAAATACTTTTTTTCCCCACTGTGTGTGTGTGTGTGTGTGTGTGTGTGTGTGTGTGTGTGTGTGTGTGTGTGTGTGTGTGTGTGTGTGTGTGTGTGTATATGTATGTATGTATGTATGTATATATATATATATATATATATATATATATATATATATATATATATATATATATATATATATATATATATATATATATAGGTATATGTATGTGTGTGTATATAATGGCAGCAGTCTAATGATGTGCCATCGCTAAGCTGTAACCCAGCTTTCCCACTACTTGTGTTACTACAGTGACAGCACTGCCCCAAGCAGCATTAAAGCTGGGTTACAGCTCCATAGTCTGTTGTGGCTACTGTGACTCCTAAGCTTTGTAATGTGGACTCTTAGTATAATATGAATGGAATGCCCTGCACCACAGTGAGGTCTCTTTCATGCTGTGGGGCCCATACTACCATATACTGCATGGAGGACTATGTGGGGCCCATTATTCTGTATGGAGGACTATGTGGGGCCCATTATTCTGTATGGAGGACTATGTGGGGCCCATTATTCTGTATGGAGGACTATGTAGGGCCCATTATTCTGTATGGAGGACTATGTGGGGCCCATTATTCTGTATGGAGGACTATGTGGGGCCCATTATTCTGTATGGAGGACTATGTGGGGCCCATTATTCTGTATGGAGGACTATGTGGGGCCCATTATTCTGTATGGAGGACTATGTGGGGCCCATTATTCTGTATGGAGGACTATGTGGGGCCCATTATTCTGTATGGAGGGCTATGTGGGGCCCATTATTCAGCATGGAGGGCTATGTGGGGCCCGTTATACTGTATGGAGGGCTATGTGGGGCCCGTTATACTGTATGGAGGGCTATGTGGGGCCCGTTATACTGTATGGAGGGCTGTGTGGGGCCCGTTATACTGTATGGAGGGCTGTGTGGGGCCCGTTATACTGTATGGAGGGCTATGTGGGGCCCGTTATACTGTATGGAGGGCTATGTGGGGCCCGTTATACTGTATGGAGGGCTATGTGGGGCCCGTTATACTGTATGGAGGGCTATGTGGGGCCCGTTATACTGTATGGAGGGCTATGTGGGGCCCGTTATACTGTATGGAGGGCTATGTGGGGCCCGTTATACTGTATGGAGGGCTATGTGGGGCCCGTTATACTGTATGGAGGGCTATGTGGGGCCCGTTATACTGTATGGAGGGCTATGTGGGGCCCGTTATACTGTATGGAGGGCTATGTGGGGCCCGTTATACTGTATGGAGGGCTATGTGGGGCCCGTTATACTGTATGGAGGGCTATGTGGGGCCCGTTATACTGTATGGAGGGCTATGTGGGGCCCGTTATACTGTATGGAGGGCTATGTGGGGCCCGTTATACTGTATGGAGGGCTATGTGGGGCCCGTTATACTGTATGGAGGGCTATGTGGGGCCCGTTATACTGTATGGAGGGCTATGTGGGGCCCGTTATACTATATGGAGGGCTATGTGGGGCCCGTTATACTGTATGGAGGGCTATGTGGGGCCCGTTAGCCCTCCATACAGTATAACGGGCCCCACATAGCCCTCCATACAGTATAACGGGCCCCACATAGCCCTCCATACAGTATAACGGGCCCCACATAGCCCTCCATACAGTATAACGGGCCCCACATAGCCCTCCATACAGTATAACGGGCCCCACATAGCCCTCCATACAGTATAACGGGCCCCACATAGCCCTCCATACAGTATATGTGGGGCCCGTTATACTGTATGGAGGGCTATGTGGGGCCCGTTATACTGTATGGAGGGCTATGTGGGGCCCGTTATACTGTATGGAGGGCTATGTGGGGCCCGTTATACTGTATGGAGGGCTATGTGGGGCCCGTTATACTGTATGGAGGGCTATGTGGGGCCCGTTATACTGTATGGAGGGCTATGTGGGGCCCGTTATACTGTATGGAGGGCTATGTGGGGCCCGTTAGCCCTCCATACAGTATAACGGGCCCCACATAGCCCTCCATACAGTATATGTGGGGCCCGTTGTACTGTATGGAGGGCTATGTGGGGCCCGTTGTACTGTATGGAGGGCTATGTGGGGCCCGTTGTACTGTATGGAGGGCTATGTGGGGCCCGTTGTACTGTATGGAGGGCTATGTGGGGCCCGTTGTTCTGCATGGAGGGCTATGTGGGGCCCGTTGTTCTGCATGGAGGGCTATGTGGGGCCCGTTGTTCTGCATGGAGGGCTATGTGGGGCCCGTTGTTCTGCATGGAGGGCTATGTGGGGCCCGTTGTTCTGCATGGAGGGCTATGTGGGGCCCGTTGTTCTGCATGGAGGGCTATGTGGGGCCCGTTGTTCTGCATGGAGGGCTATGTGGGGCCCGTTGTTCTGCATGGAGGGCTATGTGGGGCCCGTTGTTCTGCATGGAGGGCTATGTGGGGCCCGTTGTTCTGTATACTGGTTGGCCCTAGACCTTGTCCAAGTTTTTCATTTTGGCCCTGTGTGTGTTTGAGCTTTACATCCTTGATTTAGACTGATTGACTGGCGGTACGATACCACCTCCAATCACTAAACTTTTACCAATCAGCAGGCATTTGACTGGCTGTTAACACAAGCAGGCCAAAGCAAAATGTGCCCTGAGTGATCGGCTGCCATTGTTCCTAGCAGTGTGAGTCCTGTTTACACAGGAGAATGTGCAGCCCATCATTTTCACCCGATGAACTAGCATTTCTCTAGTTCATCAGGTGATCAGCAGCCTGTTTACATGGCTAGATTATTGTGAAACAAATGTTTTTAACAACATGCAAATGTCCCTTTAGAATAGGTCATCAATGTAAAAGTCCTGGACAGCCCTTTAAGTGATTCCCTGCTGTAGTAATAGTGCAGGAATTTGATTGTAACAAAAATAAACCATTTTTTGTAAGTTACATATGATCACACATTGCTCATTCAACAAAACCATTTTCTTTATCGCTTCATTGGGGGACACAGGACCATGGGTGTATGCTGTTGTCGCTAGGAGGTTGACACTAGGCAAAAAAAGCTCCTCCGCAGTATACACCCCCCTACAGGCACCAAGCTCATCAGTTTAAGCTTAGTGTCTGTAGGGGTAGACCTGGATCCTAACAGATCCAACCCTGTTGTGTTTTATTAACCCTTGTTCTTTATTTTTCAGATACAGCTCTTCAGGGTTAACAGGGAACACAGTGTCCCCTGTTGTTCCCACTCTCAAGCGACCGAGAGAGCAGTGTGGCATTCCCCACATCGCCCACTCTCGGACCCGCTGGGCAGGACCTATCCCCTGTCACCTCCAGGTGTGTCAGGGTGATTCCTGGTAGCCAGTACTTGCCCGTTCCCCACCCCTGCCCCCTCCTCGAAGTGGCCTGGGAGGGAGACTGTGGTCCCTGTGGGTGACCTTCCCCCAGATCTGGGGTTGACACCGTCTCCTGCACTGTCCAGGACCGGACAGTGCGGGAAGGACAAAGAGCCAGGATCCTCCCCATCCTCAGATGGGGAGAGGAAGAAGAGGCATCGGGACCTCTAACAAAGGTAATCCCTCCCACTCCTGCTGCCTTACAACCGCAGACCCCGAGGCCCAGATCACTGGATATGGACATGCTTACTTAC
Organism: Phyllobates terribilis; assembly: GCF_046119375.1. Taxonomy (NCBI): domain Eukaryota; kingdom Metazoa; phylum Chordata; class Amphibia; order Anura; family Dendrobatidae; genus Phyllobates; species Phyllobates terribilis. The sequence goes on along the minus strand of NW_027362769.1, from coordinate 214,475,087 downwards.
AGCAGCGCTTCCCTGGCCACTCCCCCTCTATTCACATCTTCATGGCGCCCCCCACAGCATGGATTCCCCCGCAACATGGCGTCCCGTCCCCCCCCCCTTTCTTCTCTTTTTTGCGCGGCACATCTGCCCGTGCTTTCTCCGTCGGGGAGCGTCTCGGGTGGGGCTTTCCTCTTACTGGCGGGTATACTCCCCCTCCGGCAATCGGACAATCAGGGCCGAGGAGCAATGTGATGCGTCCGGCACGCCCATATTTCTCCCGGGGACTTATCAGAGGCTGGGTTCTTAAGCCCGCCCCCCATTCTTTCCACCTATCAGAGCCTCGGCTCCTCTAAGTCACTCAGGACAGCACGCTCTGCTCCTGCCCCGCCCCTCTACGCTGTTCTGTTCCTGGCTCTGCCTGCCAGCTTCAGCACCGCACTTCCTACAGCGGCTCCCTTCAGCCTCCGCTCCGGAGTCTCCAGGGGATACTGTACCGTGGATATTCCTATGCCGGGTAGGTCCTGCCCTGGCACCGACACACACTTTTCCTGCCCACAGGCTCCCTCCTATGCAGTATTCCTGGTTAGGCACATATGCCCAAACCCAGGGAGTTTTCTGTCTGTCCCGCTCACACAGTCACATACTATGCCTGTGCTCTTTGCAGTACTAAGTGGCCCGCGGGTCTGACAGCGGCTTTCTGCTCGACCTGCAAGCCTCCCACCATGCTGGCACCCCAATATCCCCCCGCCGCCCAGGACGAAGTAACTCTCCCTCCTCCAGAGAGGGCTGTTGCCATGTCCCAGTCTGTCTCTGACCACACCAAGGTATCTCAATCTGTGGTGCAGGTCCTAGAACACTTGCCTATGTTATCCACGGCCACCAGTGCTCCGAACGTTCCCACGGATGATTCGCAGGCACCCCTGCCCTCTCCTCCCAAGACTGACCGCACGTTCTCAGAAATGGACTCGCACAAGTTCGTCTTCCAGCTCTCCAGACTCCAAAATGCTCCCAGCATCTCACATCTCTTCCCCAGAGGTCGCTCCGGGATCTGACACGGCATCAGATTCTGACTCTGGATCCGACACGGACCAATATTCTGGAATCCAGGACATGGTTGACAGCCTTATATCGACCGTCAATCAGACCCTGCATGTTAAAGAGGACGAGGGCCCTTCTCAGGACTACTCCGTTTCCTTCAGGAGAATTAAGCGCCCGGCTCACACCTTTTCTAATCATACAGAATTTGACGGTGTCTTTCAGAAACAGTGGGAGCATCCAGAAAAGCTCTTCACTGGAAAGAAACAGTTAGACATGCTATACCCGTTTAACCACGATCTTGTCAGCAAATGGACAGAGTCCTCATCTGTGGATCCTCCTGTCTCTTGTCTCTCGGCCAAGACGGTGCTGTCTCTTCCAGACGGTTCCTCCCTCAAGGACACTACGGATAGACAGATAGGTTGAGGCCTTGGCTAAGTCAGCCTTCGAGGCTGCTGGCGCCTCCCTTTGTCCTTCCTTTGCCTCAACTTGGGTATCAAAAGCAGTGTCCGCATGGGCTAAACTGCTTAGGCAGGGCATCCTATCGGGGGCTTCCCCAGACGATCTGGCTGACCTAGCGGATCAGATCGCCCATGCAGGAAAATATCTGCTCACGGCGTCCCTTGACGCCGCTGCCTGTTCAGCCCGCGTCTCTAGCAATATCACTGCTATACGTAGAATTCTTTGGCTGAAAGCTTGAAACGCCGACCCAGCCTCCAAAAAATCACTAACAAATCTCCCTTTTCAAGGCTCCAGGCTGTTTGGGTCTAAGTTAGACCGTATCATTTCTGATGCCACTGGGGGCAAGAGCACCTCCCTTCCCCAGCCGAGACCTAAACGCACCTTTCCTAAGAGACGTTCCCTTCAGTTCCGGTCCTTTCGTCAGTTCGCTCAACCAGGCCCCTCCTCTCAACAGGACCGTACCCCAGCACAGCGAGAGAGACGTAAGCCTACCTTTAGGCCCACTCCCAACTGGCGCCCAAAGGGTCGCTCTTCTAAGCCCTCTGGATCCCGATCACGATCCAACAGATTTTCCTCCGCATGACTGGTCACTCCCACCTGGGACTTCTCCCAGGGTGGACGGCCGTCTACTTCTGTTCCGAGACTCTTGGGTCTCGGCAATAGAAGACGCCTGGGTCAAGGAGATCGTGACCTCCGGCTACAGGATCTAATTCCGCGCCATGCCAGAAACACGTTTTCTCAGGTCCCGCCCGCCCGCATCCATCTCTGCTTCCTGGCTTCCTTCAGGCCATCGCCTCCCTTCTGCGCTCAAGAGTCATAGTTCCAGTCCCCCTTCAGGAAAGGTTTTCCGGTTTTTACTCCAATCTTTTCGTTGTTCCAAAAAAGGACGACTCACTACGTCCGATCCTGGACCTCAATCAACTAAACCGACAGGTATGCATCCGGCACTTCAGAATGGAGTCCCTCAGGTCTGTAATCGCCTCGATGGAAGCCGAGGAATATCTATGTTCAGTGGACATTCAGGATGCGTATCTTCACATCCCAATCTGCGCTCCACATCAGAAGTTCCTTCGATTTGCCTTCTAGAACGCACGTGATCAGTTCACTTGTCTCCCCTTCGGGCTTGCCTCCGCCCCTAGGGTTTTCACGAAGGTAATGGCGACAGTCATGGCCATTCTACGAGCCAGGGGGATTGTAATTATCCCCTACCTCGACGACCTATTGATCAAGAGTCAAGGTTCAGGGACTGTCTCCACAGTCTCCAGATCACCTTGAACACGCTCTCTCGGTTAGGCTGACTGATCAACACAGACAAATCCTCCCTGGTCCCATCCCAACGTGTAACCTTTCTAGGGATGCAGTTTGACACGACCCATGCCCGGGTCCTTCTCGAGGGAAAAGATAAACTCTCTCCTTCGGGGGATCCACCTTCTTTCCGACCCAAGTCCACACTCTCTTCGCCTATGCATGAGTGTCCTGGGAAAAATGGTGGCAGCTATGGAAGCAGTGCCGTTTGCCCAGTTCCATACCCGGCCTCTTCAACTGGCCCTTCTGTCGGCATGGGACAAGAACCCGTCGTCTCTACATTGACGCATCAGGTTACCTCTTCATGTGAGAAGGTCATTAACATGGTGGACTCGCCCCTCTTCCTTCAGACCCGGGAGGTCATTCCTACCGCTTCTCTGACAGGTGGTCACGACCGATGCCAGCTTCATCGGTTGGGAGGCAGTCTTCCTTCACCACACCGTGCAGGGCTGGTGGAGTCCCCAAGAAGTCTCCCTACCGATCAATATCTTGGACATAATGGCAATTTATCTGGCGTTGTGTCACTGGCAGAATATTCTTGTAGGGTTCCCGGTCCGCTTACAATCGGGCAACACCACGGCTGTGGCGTACATAAACCATCAGGGAGGAAGTCCGTCTTGAAAGAGGTGGCAAGAGTGCTAGTTTGGGCCAAGAACTCAGTTCCTGCAATCTCAGCAGTCCATATTCCGAGGGTCGACAATTGGGCGGTCGACTTCCTCAGTCGACAGGGCCTTGCCTCATGAGAATGGTCTCTCCATCCCAAGGTGTTCCATCAGATTTGCTTTCGATGGGGCACGCCGGACGTCGACCTCATGGCGTCTCGGTTAAACCACAAGGTTCCATCCTTTGTAGCCCGGTCCCGCGATCCCCTTGCGATCACTCAAGACTTGCTAGTCATATCATGGTCTCAGTTCCAGCTGCCCTATCTTTTTCCCCCTCGACCATTGATCCCTCGAGTCGTCAAAAAGATCAAGACAGAAGGAGTACCGGTAATTCTAGTAGCCCCGGATTGGCCCAGGCGCGTCTGGTACGCAGATCTAGTAAACCAGCTCGTCCACTCCCCCTGGAGACTACCAGACCGTCCAGACCTACACTCTCAGGGGCCTATTCTTCATCAGAGTTCTCGTTCTCTGAATTTAATGGCATGGCCGTTGAGGCCGCAGTGTTGAGGAAGGCGGGTTTTGCGGACAATGTCATCCAGAGCCTAATTAGTGCTAGAAAACCTGCATCCTTTCCCATATACCACAGAACCTGGAGAGCCTTTTTTCGTCACTGCAAGAAAGATCCGCTAGCTCCCATGTCCTTTTCATTACCGGTCATTTTGGCCTTTCTTCAGTCTGGTCTGGAAGCGGGACACTCTCTAAGCACTCTCAAAGGCCAAGTTTTGGCCTTGTCCATTCTATTCCAACGTAACTTGGCTTTCCGTCCTCAGGTCAAGACGTTTCTACAAGGGGTGGCTCACCTGGTGCCGCCTTATCACCCCCCGGTGGATCCATGGGACCTTTAATATGGTCCTAAGCGTCCTCCAACAGCCCCCATTTGAACCCATTCAGAGCATCTCAGCCTCTCTTCTCTCCTGGAAGGTGGATTTTCTGGTGGCCGTTACCTCTATTAGGAGGGTTGCTGAGCTTGCAGCCCTCTCATGTCGGTCAACCTTTCTGGTCTTCCATCAGGATAAGGTAGTGCTCAGGCCGGTGCCTTCCTTTTTGCCGAAAGTAGTCTCCTCTTTCCACATCAATGAGGACATTGTTGGACATTGTTTTGCCTTCCTTCTGTCCGGCCCCAGTGCACGCACGAGAGAAATCCCTGCACAAACTGGATCTGGTCAGAGCTTTACGTGTGTACCTTTCTAGAACGGCTTCTCTCCGGCGTTCGGATGCCGTTTGTCATCCCTGAAGGGCGTCGCAGGGGCCTTCCTGCTTCCAAGTCAACCATCGCCCGTTGGGTACGGTCGACCATTTTGGAGGCATATCGCGTCTCGGACAAACCTCCCCCTCCGGGGTGTAAGGGCTCACTCCACCTGGGCGGTGGGGGCCTTTTGGGCTGTTCGCCATCAAGCTTCAGCTTCTCAGATCTGTAAGGCTACAACCTGGTTTTCACTCCGCACCTTTTCAAGGTTTTACAAAGTGCACACTTATTCCTCGGCTGATGCCAGTCTTGGATGGAAGTTGCTGCAGGCGGCGGTTGCCAGCAGTCAGACCTAATCTGTGGCTATCTTTTGTTCTCCCACTCTAGGGACTGCTTTTGGATGTCCCATGGTCCTGTGTCCCCCAATGAAGCGATATAGAAAGAGGGATTTTTGGTACTCACCGTAAAATCTCTTTCTTGGAGCCTTCATTGGGGGACACAGCACCCTCCCTGATTTCGGGGATATGTCCAGTTGGCCCTGTTGGGCATCTAATTTAGTTTTCACGGTTGTGCCCCATTGGGCATTGCATAGTTAATTGTTTTATGTTCTTCCTACTGCTTTAGCCACTAACTGGTGAGCTTGGTGCCTGTAGGCGGATGTATACTATGGAGGAGGAGCTTTTTTCTTTTTTTGCCTAGTGTCAACCTCCTAGCGACAACAGCATACACCCATGGTCCTGTGTCCCCCAATGAAGGCTCCAAGAAAGAGATTTTACGGTGAGTACCAAAAATCCCTCTTTTTTCAGACGTCTCCCTTTAACATCCGTGGTTTAGAAATGTTTTGGATTTGGTGTGTAGGTGTGAGATGGTGTTAATGTAGCCCTCAAGCCACCCTAACCCTCCCTATGGATCAAAATGGTCAGCAGAAACCCCTCCCCCAGGGCCCGCTATGGCAGGACACGTTTTCCAATGCTTTCTATTTCAGTTCATTTAGACAGCTGGGGTGTAATGTGGATGCTGCAGAGATATGCGCAGCCTCCTAAAACTTCCTCTGTCGATAACCAGCTGGAGGTACCATGGGCCGAAGCAAAGCCCTACAAGCCCGTCCCATCATTACCCTGTGATGGCCGTGCTAAATGAGGTCAAACATTCCGAAAACATATAATCCAAAGGAAATAATTGCGATTCGCCGTAAGCTGTTTTCCTGCTTTTCTTCAGCTTCACCTTTCACAGCCGGTCATTTTCTACACTCTCATTTCCATCACTTGCTGCAATCTTTCCGTCCATATTTTTTCTAACGCCATGCTGTGCACCGGCCCCTGCACTTATACCTGTTAGAGCCTTATACTTTGCAGCCTCTATGATTTGTGCCTTGTTCTGTTCCTTAAAATATACATAAAATGTACGTCTTTAAGTTTAGTTCAGAGTGGTGTTAAGTTGAAGACCTTACTTGTTATTTGAAGAAAACTAGGCTGCTGGAAAGAGTGCAATATTTCTTTTTACAATTGAATTCTCATCGGCATATGGCTTCGGGCACATGTCTTGGGCATTCCGTAATATAAAGGATAAAGGGGTTCACATTCCCCTCTTTCCAACAAATCACATATAGCGGGTGAAATAAGTATTGAACACATGACTAATTTTCTAAGTAAATATATTTCTAAAGGTGCTATTGACATGGAATTCTCACCAGATGTTGGTAACAACCCATGCAATCCACATAGGTAAAGAAATCAAACCATAGATATCCATAAATTAAGTTCTGTTTAATAATGAGAAATGACACAGGAAAAAAGTATTGAAGAAAGAGAGGTGCAAAAAGCCATGGAAAGTCATGACACCAGCTGAAATCTATCAGTAATTAGAAAGCAATCCTGCCACTTAGTGAAAAATATCAGCTGGTTCAACTGATGGCCTATAAAAAGGTGTCTCATTACCAAGGTGCCACACAAGAAACATCTCATGATGCTGTCTCAAGACGTTCGCAACCTTATTGTTACAAAACATACTGATTGTATTGTTTACAGAAGAATTTCTAAACTACTGAAGGCTCCAGTGAGCACTGTTGGGGGCCACAATCCAGAAGTGGAAAGAACATTATTTCACCATAAACCGATCACGACCAGGTGCTCTTCGAAAGATCTCAGACTAGCACCTTTAGAAATATTTTTGCTTAGAAAATTAGTGATTAGTGTTGAGCGAACGTGCTCGGATAAGGCGTTACCCGAGCATGCTCGTGTGCTAACCGAGTGTCTTCGGCGTGCTTGAAAAATATGTTCGTGTTGCCGCTGCTGCAACATGTGCAGGTATTGCCTAACAGGTGAAAACAAAGCTCTTTTGCATCAGCCATTCTGATGAATTTGACGCAAAATCCAGAGGTGCAAAAAGGAAAAAAAAACAACCACCAAATCAGTTTAGACTTGTCTGTTGTGGCAAAATGAAGTTTGCACAGTCTAAAAGTTAGTCACGATTCATAAATCTGTCCTAAAGTGGAGCTTTACGATGGATGGATAGAATGTTAAAGAGGCAGAGATTTGCTAAGATTAAAGTACACATTTCATTTGCGACACTGATTTTTATTATTTTTCGAAATGTTGCAGAATAAAACAGTGTTGTGTAATTAGCTTTTTCTTTTCACCCCTGTTAAATCTAGGTAAAGCTGTATAAAAGTGAAAATTTGGACAACCCAATCCAGTCGGTTTCTCTGGGGCAGTCCCTATTTTTCCATTTCCCTCCGCTGCTTAGAGATGGAGAGGTAATTAATTTTAATTTTTCTAATTAAGGTTTTAAAAAAAATTACATGATTACAAGTCAGACGACCGGACACATCAGGCATTTGTGTATTTGAAATATTTTTTAGCGTTTTATTTTTTTTTTGTTTTTCAGACCTACGTTGTACAGCTGGATTCTTCCCTCCCTAAATCTCAGTATGACTACACCCTGCCGCAGATTTCCTTCAGCACGCAGGGATACCATAAACACATCACTTTCCCCTTCAATCCTACGGTCAGTCTAGAATTTTTGTTTGCCCTTTTCTGTTCACGGTGTGCTCATTATTATAATTTGATACTGATATATCTTTATTTTGCTGTAATTTAATAGATTTTGTACCTTTTCTGTATATTTTTAATTTGATCGTACGGTTAGCGGGTCTTTAGCATATATACATATATCAATGGTGGTCTTTTATAAAAGGTTGTACAGGAGCTATTTGTGTGTATATATAACATGCAGCAAATACATTTGGCGTCTCTGAGCAGCTATAAATATCAAAGGTAGAGGGGTATGCAAAATAACAAATCATTCCCATCCTACACATGCAGAAATCACTATATGAATTGTGTATAAGCAAGTTCATACTCCTACCCTCAGACAAGAAACTGCTTACATAGAAGTCGATGTAACAGCTTCTGGCTCACTTTTGTCAGTGGAGGTACTCCTGACTCCTAAGAGTAGCCAAATTTTTAAATCATACCTTCAATGATTTCCACATCAGTGTTAATTCTAGTTTCTTGCCTAGATTATATAGCCATTTAGTAGCTTTATTTACAGTCTGCATACACAAAGTATTTTCATATGGGGCAGAGTAGGAGGAAACTTGAATTATTACAGTCCTGTGATCACAGCAGCATCAGCACTAATTTATACAAGCAGTCTCTTTAGACTAATCGGGATGTGATCACAGGAATATCAAGCTGGCAAGTGTAGGAGGATGCTTGAATTATTGCAGTTATTTACTTCCTCACAGTCCTGTGATCACAGCAGCATCAGCACTAATTTATACAAGCAGTCTCTGTAGACTAATCGGGATGTGATCACAGGAGTATCAAACTGGCGAGTGCTTATGTAGATTTGTGAGCGTGATAAGGGTACATCTCTACCAAGATATCTGCTACGTGTTGGTGTCCTGTGCTGTTTATTAGCTTCTTTTACTTAGTCTGCATACACCAATTATTTTAATATGGGACAGAGTAGTAGAAAGCTTGCATTATTGCAGCTGGTTTCTTCCTCACAGTCCTGTGATCACAGCAGCATCAGCACTAATTTAAAGAAGCAGTTTCTGTACAGTAATCAGGATGTGACCACAGGAATATCACGTTGGCAAGTGCTTTCGTAGATTTGTGAACGTGATAAGGGTACATCTCTACCAAGGTAACATTGCAGGCAGTAATAGCCACTTCTTGTTGGTGAATTGGGAAGCTGGGGTCTGCAGCACAAAAAGCTGAGCTTTACTATATAATCTTGTCTAGATTATATAGTGTTCTGTGCGATTTATTAGCTTATTTTGCTTAGTCTGCATACACCAATTATTTTAATATGGGGCAGAGTAGGAGGAAACTTGAATTATTAGTCCTGTGATCACAGCAGCATCTGCACTAATTTAAACAAGCAGTCTCTGTAGATTAATCGAGATGTGACCACAGGAATATCAAGCTGGCAAGTGCTTTTGTAGATTTGTAAGCTTAATAAGGGTACATCTCTACTAAAGTAACATTGCAGGCCGTGATATCTGCTACTTGTTGGTGAATTGGGAAGGAGAGGTCCGCAGCAGAAAAAGATGAGCTTTACTATATAATCTTGTCTAGATTATATAGTGTCCTGTGCTGTTTATTAGTTTCTTTTTACTTACAGTATGCATACACCAATTATTATAATATGGGGCAGAGTAGTAGGAAGCTTGCATTATTGCAGCTATTTACTTTCTAACAGTCCTGTGATCACAGCAGCATCAGCACTAATTTATACAAGCAGTCTCTGTAGACTAATTGGGATGTGACCACAGGAATATCAAGCTGGCAAGTGCTTTTGTAGTTTTGTGGACGTGATAAGGGTACATCTCTACTAAAGTAACATTGCAGGCAGTGATGGCTACTATTGGTGAATTGGGAAGGAGAGGTCCGCAGCATAAAAAGCTGAGCTTTACAAAGGCTCTATGTATGAGGAACAATGGACACTTACAGTACACACATATATTTTAGGACAAAAGCAGCATACGAAGTCTGAGATGTGATGTTTGCACCCCGTGACATATACACCTTTATGAATGATCTCCATGTTTGTTTGAATTGCAGAGAAAGTTACCTGAGCAAGATGTAGTCCAGGGCTCGTACCTGGCGCTTCCTCTCACCCTCCTGCTGCTTTTGGCTGGTTACAAGTATGACAAGGTAACTAAACCTATGCGCTTAATAGTAATGTGCAGCTCTTACCACTCACACCAAACACCGGATCATGATATAGGCTACAGAACAGGAGCCTGTGATGTCCTGGCCAGCTGGCTGTGATACATTAATACATTTCACCTAAGTAATCATAGCCTTCTATGTGATCTAACACGTCATAACTCATCCTGTCTGTATAGGATGGAAACAGGAATTGTTCCTTGTTGAGCTTTTAAAAAGGATTCCAATGGATTTAGCAAAACCTTAATATAAAATCCTGACTAATGGATGGGTTATGCATAGCCAAAAAATTTCTAGCTCCCGTACAAATGCCGAATCCATTTGTAGACAAACGCGTGGAGCTTTCATTTGTTCTATAGTCTAACCCTATTAACTGCTAACGCGCCAGCACCATACCATTGTGATATTACTCCGCATCGCACCAGTAATGTTGGTATAGGAGTAGCAAATGCAAATGACCCACTGTCATAACACGGCGTTAAAATAATATATGGTTTGATGAGATATTTAAATAAGTGAATACTGTAAAGGCAATGTCTCTAGGACTGGAGTGAAAACCAATAGAATACATGTAAATGGGCATAATAAAATCTGATGCAGGGAGCAGTCTGTATAGATTTGAAGTCGCGGTGCAGAGAATTAAAGGGGGTGTCCCGATTTGCCATGAAATTCTGTAATCACTCTATGTGACTGCAGACTTGTGAATCCTCACAGGGCGCACACCGCATGCTGTCAGGATTCTTCGTCACTGGTACTGGAGTGGGCGGACATGTTACCGCGAGTATACAATATTCGTATTCCTGGCCACATTCCGACTAGACGTGTGTTGCCTCACTCAATGCAAGTGGATTGTGCAAGGCCATGCACATGTAATTGAAATGTGGCCAGAAGTAGGAATATTGCATTCCTCCGGTCACATGATTGCCACGGGAGAATCCTGACAGCATGCTCTATGAGGATTCACAAGTCTGCAAAAACACAGTGACTGCAGACTTTCATGCCAAACCTGGACAGCCCCTTTTAAATAGGTTGAACACAGAAGACAGTGCCTTTTTGGTTAGGTTATGCAACAATGAACTGATTGCAGCTTTTCCCTACACAAGACCCCTGCTGTAATCTGTAAGGATATTAATCAGCCGCTGTTATTTTACCTGCAGCACCCCTACCAGTGACATGGAGCATTACACTTCCCATTGAAACAATAAACTGCCGATGCAATGCGCAGACCTGCTGGTCCCTCTGAACTAGATATAGGGATGAGTGGACCCGTGGAAGTTCGGGTTCTGGTACTCAACTCGTACTTTATTCCAAAGTTCGGTTCAGGAACCAGAATTGTACCCGAACTTGAACCCGTACCCCATTGAAAACAATGGAGACCCAAACTTTTGATGTTTAATAATTCTCTCTTTCTCCCTCTCCTTCGCTCTCCCTCTCCTTCGCTCTCCCTCTCCTTCGCTCTCCCTCTCCTTCGCTCTCCCTCTCCTTCGCTCTCCCTCTCCTTCGCTCTCCCTCTCCTTCGCTCTCCCTCTCCTTCGCTCTCCCTCTCCTTCGCTCTCCCTCTCCTTCGCTCTCCCTCTCCTTCGCTCTCCCTCTCCCTCCCTCGCCTTCCCTCTCCCTCCCTCGCCTTCCCTCTCCCTCCCTCGCCTTCGCTCTCCCTCTCCCTCGCCTTCGCTCTCCCTCTCCCTCGCCTTCCCTCTCCCTCTCCCTCGCCTTCCCTCTCCCTCCCTCGCCTTCCCTCTCCCTCCCTCGCCTTCCCTCTCCCTCCCTCGCCTTCCCTCTCCCTCCCTCGCCTTCCCTCTCCTCCCTCGCCTTCCCTCTCCCTCCCTCGCCTTCCCTCTCCCTCCCTCTCCTTCCCTCTCCCTCCCTCGCCTTCCCTCGCCCTCCCTCGCCTTCCCTCGCCCTCCCTCGCCTTCCCTCGCCCTCCCTCGCCTTCCCTCGCCCTCCCTCGCCCTCCCTCGCCTTCCCTCGCCCTCCCTCGCCTTCCCTCGCCCTCCCTCGCCTTCCCTCGCCCTCCCTCGCCTTCCCTCGCCCTCCCTCGCCTTCCCTCGCCTTCCCTCGCCCTCCCTCGCCTTCCCTCGCCTTCCCTCGCCCTCCCTCGCCCTCCCTCGCCTTCCCTCGCCCTCCCTCGCCTTCCCTCGCCCTCCCTCGCCTTCCCTCGCCCTCCCTCGCCCTCCCTCGCCCTCCCTCGCCCTCCCTCGCCCTCCCTCGCCCTCCCTCGCCCTCCCTCGCCCTCCCTCGCCCTCCCTCGCCCTCCCTCGCCCTCCCTCGCCCTCCCTCGCCCTCCCTCGCCCTCCCTCGCCCTCCCTCGCCCTCCCTCGCCCTCCCTCGCCCTCCCTCGCCCTCCCTCGCCCTCCCTCGCCCTCCCTCGCCCTCCCTCGCCTTCCCTCGCCCTCCCTCGCCTTCCTCGCCTTCCCTCTCCCTCCCTCGCCTTCCCTCTCCTTCCCTCTCCCTCCCTCGCCTTCCCTCTCCCTCCCTCGCCTTCCCTCTCCCTCCCTCGCCTTCCCTCTCCCTCCCTCGCCTTCCCTCTCCCTCCCTCGCCTTCCCTCTCCCCCGGAACTCCAAATATATCAATGGACTTCCAGGAGAAGTCTGTGTACGGCGATTAACTCCGGACACTAACTGTCCGATACGAACCCTTTTAAGTTTGGGTTCACTCATCTCTCCTTAGAGATGCTCTTTGTATTCGGTCTCTGCCATGGCTAATATATGGGGGAGGGGTCCTTCTAATAACTCCAAATTCGCAAGTAGGGTTTATAAAAATTAATTTTCTAATTCAGATCATCTCTTTTGCTATTCCGTACTTTGGCCAGTAGAAGTATTCTGTACCTACATCGCCATACATGATTTTCCACTTTTCACCTGAGCGCCGACATCATAAATTATGACCGCCCAATGACCATGGACTAGTACGTGTCCTGTACAAACTGTTTTCAGATTTTTCTTAGCCTTTATAGTAGAACATCATTCAGTTTATATAGTTTGTCTCATTCTTAGTAACTTTTCCAGAGATCTGCCTTGTTGTTACAGCTACAGTGTAGTAGCCTGCCTCATTATGAGGATGACCTTTAGTGTATTGATAGTGATGGCTTTAAGGGTCTGAATAATGACCAGTGTGTGCCTGTGGTTTCTCATTACATAAGATGCCGGAGATGCTGGTGAGATGTGTGGAACCATCCGTCACACTTTGTTAACCTGACATGTGTAAACAGTTTTTGGCTGGAGAATAGGTCAGACTGTGTCATTAATTGCACTGAAAAGATCCAACTCGAGAGTTTCATGCGTTTGGTCCTGTTAGACTGCAGCAGGTTGTAGTGGAAGTATTAAGCAATTTATACAGCCAAGTGTATTGGATAAACCCTTGGTATAATTATGAAGCTCACAGAAGAAAATGCCAGCTTCTATGTATGGGTCACACTATAATTTGCTTACACATATTATGCCGCTTAATTAGAATCACAGTAGTCCTCGATTCCAGCAGGGCTCATATTAATCAGAATGTAAATGCAGGTTTCTGTCTGCCGTCTAGAAAATGAAATTCGGCATTACCGAATGTCCAGTGGCTCAAAAAGTGGAATGTTCTGCATCTTTGTGCTGCTTCTGTTGTAGGAACTTATGACCATGCATATTGCATGATCCTAGACTGCCATCAGATCAGTGGGAAGCACTTAAAGTTATCTTGGAAATCCTTTTACTGTTTTCTGTCCCTTAATTCAGTCCAAGAATATACCGTAACTACTATAATACTGCCTCCTATGTACAAGAACATAACTACTATAATACTGCCCCTATGTACAAGAATATAACTACTATAATACTGCCTCTATATACAAGAATATAACTACTATAATACTGCTCCTATGTACAAGAATATAACTACTATAATGCTGCTCCTATATACAAGAATATAACTACTATAATAGTGCCTCTATATACAAGAATATAACTACTATAATACTGCCCCCTATGTATAAGAATATAACTACTAATACTGCTAATATGTAGGCATAAAATAGTGTTTTTTTCCCCTCAAGTTATCATAAACAGTGACTCATCTATATCTATCTTTATATATATTAATTAGAGATAGATATATCTATATATAATTTATAGAAGTAAAATGTGATATCTGAAGTCCTGATTCCCTTGTCTCTCTTTTGCTAGTTGTTTCCCCTGCTGCTGCAGTTGACAAGCCGTCTGCAAGGAGTCCGTGCTCTTGGACAGAATGGAGCTGACACCACCAACCCAGAGGATGCAAAAAGACTTCAAAAGAGACAAAAGACACGGAGGACGTGAAGACGAGGGTTCGTGGTGGGAAGTGACGCCAATGTCATGCTCCAGACCTCTGGGACGTGTTATGGAAACTCTCCTTGGTTTGAAAGAAATTACAGACTTGAGATACAGATTCTCTGTTCTACATGATCCTTTTTTTTTAAAGATCACCTGTTCTGTTTTGTACATTGTGGATTTGTATCAAAAGATCCTGGAACATGATTTAAATTGGAAATGAAGAAATTTGATCACTTTTTTATTTTTTATTATTTTAATTTTACCACTGGAGATGACTTCTTGTTAACATTACTAAAATAATTTGATTGTCGACAACTTCTCCATAATAAGCAAAAAAAATAAATATTATCTCTACCACTGATTTCCCAAGGAAACCTAAATAAAAAGCAACATGGTTTTCTCTTTCTACATTGCTTTGATACAAAGTTTTGTTCTTGAAATCCTGCCCCATAATAGTCATCTTGTCTGAGTGGTCATCTTGTCTGAGTGGTCATCTTGTCTGAGTGGTCATCTTGTCTGAGTGGTCATCTTGTCTGAGTGGTCATCGAATGTAGACCATAGATTTAACGGGGGAATTTATGAAGACTGGCATCTCGTATCATAGTCTTAACATGAAGTGTGCTGGAATAAGAAAAGCCACTACACCAGTCAGAGCCCCCCTTCCCTCCTGCTAAACCCCATAGTTTTCTCTGTCGCAGAGATTAGTTGTTGAGCTGTGTATAAACTGCCCACACCACAGCCTTCTGTGTACATTATATAGTGACAGAGCTCCTAATCAGAGGAGGGGTGTGTGGTTGGACTAGGAGGCACGAGGCCAGTTGTCCTGTAGTGATAATCTTCTGCTGATAAAACACTGATTTTGTATTGAAACAGCAAAACACAGCCCAGTAAGTGACACATCACTGTAATCATCGCCTCTGCCCTTACATAATTTAAAAACCTGCTGACAGATTCCCTTTAATACTGGGATAGATCTGAGTAGTTAGGGGAGCACTAAGTTCTGACTCTAGAGCAAGTTCATGAGAGAACCCCTCTAACTATAACTATTCCCCAATATAGAACATACATGTATGTCCTTCATCAGGTGTTTCAGCTGCAGAAGGGAAGGAAGGGAGACACAGATCCATTACTAGTGGGTAAGCGGAGCCTCACAGGGATAGTTCACCTCAGATTTAAAAAAGTGATGACCGGCCCCTCCAACTTAAGCTCCTCCTACTCCCATGTTCTCCAGTCTGAAATTTGAGGTCGCAGAGGATAGTCGCTGCCTTTGCAGCTCCTCAGAAGATTTTTTATTTTTACCAAAGGAGACCTGGACCCCCCGTGGTCTAGAGGTCTCAGGGGGTCTTGGCGCTGCCGGGACCCCTGCCCTCCCCTGGCAGACCTGCGTACCCCTTAAAGAGGTCCCCGGGGGACATAGGGCGCTTCCTGGCGGAGACGCACACCACCTGTGGGGTCCCTGCGCGCTCCGCTGTGGGGGGAGCAAGGGCCACAGCGCCACACATCCCTGGGGGTCCCTGTGTCGCACAACGGGGTAAGTGCTCTGTGTATGAGTGCTTTAGCGGCTGCTGCGGCAGCCGCCGTTATTTCATGTGGTGACTTTCTGCTTTTCTTTTTTTGCAGACGGTGTATGAGGATCACCGCTGCATTCTCTGACCCTTGGGGCTGGGGGGGCAGGGACGGAGGAGCACGGCTCCGTTGGAACGGGGGGGCGTGGCTTTATTATCTTGGCTTCCTGCCGTCACTTTTAGGCAGGAAGCCTTCAGGAGAGCGCGTGCTTTCTCCCTAAGCGCGGGTTCTGTGAGTGAGCTCGGGGGGCGGGGCTTCATGTCGTTCGGCTTCCTGTCATTGTAGTTCTGACAGGAAGCTCCTGGCTTACCGCGCGCTGAGCTCTCCGCCCCTCTCCCTCCTTCCGGCTTCCCTCCATGTGCACCTCCGGCTCTCTGCTCCCCGTTCACCGCCCTCACAGCTCAGAAGGAGCGGTCACCGCGGCACTGGTGAGTCGTTTCTGCCTGTAGGCAGAAGCTCCCTTTTTTTCTTTCCATTGCAGAGCACCTTGGCTGACCTGCTAAGGCAGGCAAGGTGCTATTTGCCGCTACCGCTTTTCTGGACACTCTCACTTCTCTGACCTCTTAAGGCAGTGAGGTATTTAGTGTGTCAGCAGCATTAACCCCTTCTGAAGGCGTCTGCTCAACAGGGCTGTTAACTCTTTCTGGGGGTGCACGCTTCTGTTTCAGAGGGCGCTTCTCCCCAGTTTTGTTAGGTTAACTTTTGCTCTGCAGGGCTGGGGTAACTCTCTCTAGGGGAGAGTTTTAACCCTTCAGTGCCTTTTAAAAGTTAAAAAAAAAAGGGGGGAATTTGTTTTGTGGAAGCAGGCTGTGTTAGCTATTTTCGCACACCCTAGATTACCATACTCATTCTAACATGCTGGCATCTGATGTGGGAGGCATGACGGATCAGGGACCAGGGGGCGCGGACCTCTCTCCCGATCCGTTTCGGGATCGGTCTCGCATTTCTGATACACCCAGGTCTTCCGCGTCGAGTTCGACCCTTAGTGATGTTAAAGTGGAGGCTCTCACCTGCTCCATTGACAGTCTTTCTAACCTCCTGGGTCATTGGGTGTCAGCTAGGTCACAAGCGACACCACAAGGCAAAAAGCGCCACAGGGTGGCGCTGTCTCCTCCGCGCGATGCATCGGAGGCTCTGGATTCACCAACGAGCTCGGTTGGTGAAATCTCCGATTCTGAGGATGAGGATCGGCAAAGTCGTTCTGCTTCGCTTTCGGGCCGCGTGGATGCTCTTATTGGAGCCATGCGGGAAGCGTTACAGCTGTCTGAAGAGCCGACAAAGCCTGGCAAGTCGGCCCGGCTGTATCAGGAGTCGCGTCGGGCTCGTTCAACATTACCGGCGCATGATGAACTTAACAAGGCAGTGGAGAAAGAACGCCGGTGTCCGGATAAACGCTTCCAGGGGATGCGTTTTTTTGATGCCTTGTATCCCTGCGCCACGGAGACTATCGCTAATTGGGTTCCCTCCCCTGAAGTGGACGTTTCTCTGTCTCAGCTTAGCAAATCTTCCTTGCTTCCTGTTAAAGGGAAGGCCAGTCTTCAGGAGCCTCTGGACAGAAGAACGGAGTTAGCGGCGAAGTCCATCTACGAGGCCGCGGGTCATGGATTCTGTGCGGCCTTGGGGGCCATGTGGGCCGGTGAGGCTTCTCTGCGGTGGTTGGACCAGCTGCGGACGGCATGGCAGGATGGAACTCCGCTGTCGGAAGTGGAAAGACTTTTCCAGCTGTTGGAAGAGGCGACACGTTATGGCAGGGACGCAGTACTGGATACTATTTCCGTTCTGTCCAGGGCTCAATCTTCGGCCGTCACAGTCAGGAGAGCACTGTGGCTTAAACAGTGGACTGGAGACGCAGTATCCAAACAAGGTTTGCTTAGTCTAGCGTACCAAGGCGGTCATCTTTTTGGTTCGGGCCCTCACGGAGCTGATTGCTAAGGCCAAGGCTAAGGATGCTGCCTTGCCTCAGCGGAAGGCGGCGGCTTCCACGTCTGGCAGGTCAAGTGCCAGTGGTGGTCGTCGGTCCTTTCAGACCAGGGGGCGGTTCGGTCAGCCTTCTTGGGGATCGGGTCGTCCCTCGGCTTCCGGTAAGAAGTCCACCCAGAAATCCCGTATTTCCTGGAAGCAACATTTCCGTCAGGACAAACGGGAGGTTGACAAGAAGCCCGCTAAGGCGGACTGACGCCAGGATTCCGCCCGAGGGCTCTCGGGTGGGAGGTCGTCTGCTACAATTCGGGTCGATTTGGGCGTCCCACATTTCGGACGCCTGGGTGACGCGGGTTATGTTGGCAGGCTATTTCATAGAGTTTCACTCTCGTCCCCCGGACAGGTTTAGTCAGTCACGCACCCCGTCCGAGCCCAAGCTGGCTGCAGCACTGCTGCGGGAGGTAGGCACTCTTCTGCAGCAGGGTGTGGTGGTCCCGGTTCCGCCAGAGGACCGGGGAAGGGGGTTTTACTCCAACCTTTTTGTGGTTCCCAAAAAGGAGGACAAGTTTCGCCCCATTCTGGATCTCAAAGATTTGAATCTGCATGTCCGGACCCGGAAATTCCGCATGGAGTCTCTCCACTCTGTCGTAGCGGCCCTGTCGCAGTACGATTTCTTGGTGTCGATCGACATCCGCGACGCCTATTTGCATGTCCCTATCGGCAGGGCTCACCAGCGTTTCCTGCGTTTCGCCATAGGTCAGGCCCATTACCAGTTTGTGGCCCTACCATTCGGGTTGGCCTCGGCACCCAGGGTTTTTACAAAGATTCTGGCGCCACTCATGGCGCTTCTTCGAAAACAAGGAGTTACGATTCTACCCTACCTGGACAACCTGTTGATTGTGTCGCCCACAGTGGAGGAGGCGATGACTGCTCGCGATCTCTCCCTCCAGCAGCTGGAGGACTTCGGGTGGCTGGTCAATTGGAAGAAGTCGTCATTAAAACCGACGCAGTCAATCCTGTTCTTGGGGATGCATTTCGACACCGTACGGGCAGTGGTGTCCCTGCCTCCGGACAAGCAAACGAACCTTCGTCGCCATGTCCAGGCTATGAGGTCGGCGATGGCAATGTCCCTTCGGGAATACATGCGCCTTCTGGGTCTGATGGTGGCGGCAATGGAAGCCGTACCGTTTGCACAATTTCATTCCCGAGATCTCCAAAATCTTATTCTGACAAGTTGGGATCGATCGCCGACTTCACTGGATCGCTCGGTCGTTATCTCCCGCAGGGTGCGAGAGTCTCTTGGATGGTGGTTACGTCTGGAAACTATCCCTGGGGAAATCCTTTCTTCTCCCAAGGTGGTCGGTGATTTCCACCGATGCCAGCCTGACAGGCTGGGGGGGGGGTTTGGAACGACCTCTGGGTTCAGGGGGTCTGTTCGTCAGAGGAGTCGTCTCTACCGATCAACATTCTGGAGTTGAGAGCAATTTTTCTCTGCCTCCGATATTGGACGGTCCTTTTGAGCGGTCTGCCGGTCCGGATTCAGTCGGACAATGCGACGGCTGTCGCGTATATCAACCATCAGGGCGGGACGAGGAGTTCCAGACTCATGATGGAGGTCTCTCGGATCCTGGTTTGGGCCGAGTCCAGGGTTCCAGCCATCTCCGCGATTCATATCCCAGGTGTGCTGAATATCTCGGCGGACTTCCTCAGTCGCGAGCAGGTGGATCCGGGGGAATGGAGTCTCCATCCGGAAGTGTTTGCACTGCTGTGCTCCCGGTGGGGGACTCCTCAGGTGGATTTGATGGCATCCAGGCTGAACGCCAGGGTTCCGACATTCTTGTCCAGGTACAGGGACCCGGAGGCTGTGGCGGTAGATGCTCTAGTGGCCCCGTGGGACCAGTTCGAGGTGATCTACGTCTTTCCGCCAGTATCCTTACTTCCTTTGGTGATTCGGCGGATCAAACTGGAACGAGTATCAGCAATTTTGGTAGCGCCGGATTGGCCACGGAGGACGTGGTATTCGACGCTGGTGTCTCTTCTGGCGGCGCCTCCATTTCCACTGCCTCTTCGCCCAGACCTGTTAATCCAAGGGCCCATTCGTCATCCGGACCTGAAGTCACTTTGTTTGACGGCGTGGCACTTGAGACCGAGATCTTGAACCGTCGTGGTTTTTCGTCCAAGGTTATTTCTACCTTGGGGGCGGCCAGAGGTCCAGCTACGACTAGGATTTATCACAGAACTTGGGAGTCTTTTTATTCTTGGTGTTCTGGATCGTCAAGGAACCCGAGGGTTTTTTCCATCCCCAACTTCTTGGCTTTTCTGCAATATGGTTTGGCCAAGGGTCTAGCAGTTGGTACCTTACGAGGTCAGGTATGTGCACTATCCGCGCTTTTTTGAAGGGCTATTGCTTCACGTAGGGACGTGCGTTCTTTTTTTCGTGGGGTTGCTCGTCAGTTTCTGCCTCGGGAGGCGGTTGTGGCTCCTTGGCGGCTTAATCTAGTCCTGGAAGCTCTTCAGCATGAGCCTTTTGAGCCTATGGATTCGGCTACGCTTTACTTGTTTTCTTGGAAGGTGGCCTTCCTGGTAGCGGTCACCTCTTTGAGAAGGGTTTCTGAGTTGGCGGCACTGTCTTGCTCGCCACCTTTTCTGGAATTTCTTCCGGATCGTGTGGTGCTTCGTACCCGTGGAGATTTTTTACCTAAGGTGGTGTCGCATTTCCACGTCAATCAGGACATCGTGTTACCGTCTCTGTCCGAAGCCGAAGAGTCCAAAGGAGCGGGCCTTGCACTCATTGGATTTGGTGCGGGCATTGAAGTTCTATCTTACAATCACGCAAGGTTTTCGGAAATCGGACTCTCTTTTTGTGATTCCTGCTGGTCGTCGACGTGGTCAGCGTGCTTCCAAGGACACTATAGCTCGGTGGCTACGTTCGGCTATCCTGGAAGCGTACCGGCTCAAGGGCGAGCCTTGTCCGGTTAAAGTTCGAGCTCATTCCACAAGGGCTGTTGGTTCGTCGTGGGCTTTTCGTCAGGGGGCCTCGGCAACGCAGCTCTGCTGAGCGGCTACCTGGCGCTCCGTTCACACCTTTACTAAATTTTATAAAGTGGACGTGAGTGCTTCCGCCGATGCGGCCTTGGGACGCAGGGTCTTGCAGGCGGCGGTGGTTTAAGTTACCTCTTTTATTTTATTTTTTGTTCGGCGCTGGTTGCGCACTTACCTAAGTTGTTGGGGTGTTGGTGATTCTGCCACTATTTCCCACCCTAGAGTTTTGGACTGCTTTGGGACGTCCCACTAGTAATGGATCTGTGTCTCCCTTCCTTCCCTTCTGCTGCTGAAAGACGGATTTTGGTAAGACCTTACCTGTAAAATCCTTTTCAGCGAAGGAAGGAAGGGAGACACAGCACCCTCCCATGGCAGAAGTATTTTTTTGTTTCTAGATGCGGCGACCCTTTCCTGATGGCGGTCATCTGGTCTGGGGTTGGCGCACTAGGGCTCTTTTCCAGCATCGCCTGCTCATCTCAGTTGTCAGGTCCAGTGAGTTGTACCTAGGACTGTGTGTTTTTTGCTGTTATTTGCATAACCTGTTTTCTCACATTTCTGAATTTTTCAGAATGGGTTGTACTTGTTCTGCTGGTGTTGTCTGCTCTTCCTTAGCTTGTATACGGACTGGAGAACATGGGAGTAGGAGGATCTTAGGTTGGAGGGGCCGGTCGTCACTTTTTTAAATCTGAGGTGAACTATCCTGTGGGGCTCCGCCTACCCACTAGTAATGGATCTGTGTCTCCCTTCCTTCCTTCGCTGAAAAGGATTTTACAGGTAAGTTCTTACCAAACTCCGTCTTTTTGGATGGCTCCGGCGCATGAGCTTAGCCCGCTTCATAAATGGCAGGTGCTGGCTGTGCTGTACAGCGGCTATGAATGTCTGACAAAGGCATTTATATGGTTCCTTTACTTGTGCACGAGATCACGGGTTGCCAATAGATTACCATGGCAGCTTGGGGTTAATTGAAGGCTAACGTCACCACCACGTTCTCCCATGATAGATTTTTCAAAATCTAAAATAAAAAAACCAAAACTTTTTTCATTGCATGCTTTTGCCAATTGAAAAAAATATACATATAAATTCTTAAAAAAAAAATTGAAAATCCAGGCTATTAAAATCTAAAATGAATTAACCCATATAGTAAACATCATAAAGAAGGGAAAAAAGATAAAAAAGATAAAAAAGAGGCATTTTTTGGTCATCTTGCAGTCTGAAAATATGGAATCAAAAGCCATCATATTCCTATGTACTAAACACACCAGGAACATGTGCATATTCCCAGGAAAAGAAGAGAACCATGCTATAATAGTAATTAAAAGGTATGAGTTTATTGGGAAAAAAAATGTAAAAAATCTAAATGGCAAAAAAGGTGCCTCACTAAAAGGGACACAAAATGTGGCCAGATATACAAAGATGAATGAGTGGGATAAACAACATGGCCAGGAGCAATAAACAGATAAGAAGGCACAAATGCACTAAGTGAAGTCACTAAGCTAGCTATATGAAAACCTGCCAAGTCCCAAAGTTATAGATCTACCCTCTAGCACTGACTGACAGCTGCTCAGCATTAGGGCCGGCTGTCAGTCAGTGCCAGGGACATGGTTACAGCCACCACTCTCTATAGACAAAGCAGTGACTGAACCCACGCCGGCGCTCAACGCTGCCGGGGGAGAATAAAGTTAATTTTTTCCAGGCAGCGGGGCTCTCAGTGTGGGCGCCACACAGTGTCGGAACTTTATTAATCTGCAGATTAACCCCATGCCCGCAGGTTATAGCGTTATTTTACTTGACAGGTTCCTGCAGTGTCAGCACTTTCTCTTCCGGGTTGTTGTGACCCCGGCGCCCAAACAGCTCTGGCGTCACTGTCTCAGCCTCCTGTCGAATTGAACATGAAGAGGAAGTGAGAGATCAGCCGCAGCCTGGACTTCCTCTTCATGTTCGATTTGTCCGAAAGCGGAGACAGTGATGCTGGCGCTGATTGGGCTGGCGCTGACGTGTGACAACTGCACGAGAGCCCCAGGATCGCGAGTGCCAACACCTCTGGAACAGGAGGGGAGTATAGGCTTTTTTAAATTTTATCTGGGCTCAAATTATTCGGCTTATACCTTATATACTGTGATCCGCAATACCGGACATATTCAATAGATAAAAGTGGCGCTATTTCTGGAAACTTTCATACCCTTAACCGGTAGTTGTTACGGCTCTGTCTGGTTTAAACCCCTAGTACATGTAACGGACATGGAGATGGTAATGAATGGCAAGTACAGGTTAAGCACTGATTATTACAATTTATATTCTTAGTAGCTCACTTTACAGTGATCTCCAGAGAAATGTGAAACTTGGCCTCACCGGAGCAATATAGGACGTAGTCGTGAATAACTGTGCTGTAATCCACGGTTTAAGCCAGTCGCACAGCAAAACTACTTGCCCAAACTGTCAATCAATCGGCAGTGCCCTTCGCCCCAAGGACATAGGCCTCCTGAAAGTACTCTACGAAAAAACCCTTTAAAGGGAATGTGTCAGCAGGTTTTTGCTATGTTTTCCCAGAGCTGCATGATGTAGGGGCTGACACCCTGATTCCAGCAATGTGTCACTTATTGGGCTGCTTGTTGTAGTTTCAATAAAATAAGTGTTTTATCAGCATTAGATTAACACTAGAGGACTATTTGTCTTGTGTCATGTAGTCCTGCTCTCTGTAACCCTGCTCACTAGCACTGATTGGTAGCTTTCCGCCAATCAGTGGTGTGGGCGGGGTTATACAGAGCTCAGCTTTCAGTGAACTGCTAGATCTGCAGCAGGGACAACTGTGATTTATATCAAAGCTGCTCCAAGTGACACCGCTGGAATCAGGGTCTCTGCCCCTACATCATGCTGCTCTCAGATTACACCGCAAAAAACTAGTAACAGATTCCCTTTAAATCCATGCAATTTCTGTGCTTAGCAGTCCAATGTGCAGTCCTATTCAGTGAGTGACAGCCTTCCTTGTATGACTGATAGTTGTCAAATCATCAAGCCGTACTGCGCACTGCACACTAAGCATAGAAAGAGCAGAGAAAAAAAATATACTGTATCTTTTCCCACAAAACTATGTCCTTTTTCGAGTTATTACTTTAGGTTTCCAGCAGCTTTGAGTGACTTATATTATTCTGAACTGTATACCAGATTTTGCAGATAGCTGCTGGAACCAGACCACAACTTTGTGGGCAAATGCTCCCATAATGGATGAGCTGCTATATTGCCATGCTTTCATTTCCCCGCATTCTGGGAGACTTAGGTTTTCCTACATGAGATTATTGTAGCATGCATGGTAAAAATATTGGGCCTGATTCATTGGGTTTTGCGATTGTGTTTTGTACGTCAGACTTCATGAATCAGGTGCATCTTACGTCTGCCATGTTCCTCCGCTAGAAAGTTTACTCCAGTCGGGAACTAGAGTACATTTCTGGCATGATCTAAGTGGCTTAAATTTTTGAGTTTGCTGTGGGGGCTTCACCCCATCCCGCCCAATTTTGGCCATATTTGTATAAGCTGTCCGGAACTTGCGTAAAAAAACCCCCACAAATCGCAAGTCTTTCTGCAACTCTTAATAGTTGCTTAAAAATTTTGAGATGTTTCTAGGTGTTTTATGCCAAAATTCTTAATTAATCCTTGATGATTCAGGAACATTTAAGTGTCTGGAAATGCTAATTAAAAAACAGAAATACTATTGAACAACATAAGATATGAGAAGACATGATCACTAGAGGACTAGTTGTCTTGTGCCATGTAGTCCTCCTGCTCTGTGTAACCCCACCCACTACCACTGATTGGTAACTTTCTGCCAATCAGTGGTGTGGGCGGGGTTACACAGAGCTCAGCTTTCAGAGAACTGCTAGATCTGCAGCAGGGAAAACTTTGATTTTATGGTGGGTGCTTATGAAATTTGCATTCTGAATATAGCTGACCTCATGCATCACATAGGTGTCGGTTAAAAGGTACAGTTCCTGTCCCCTTCTCCCATACACATGCACACTCAGCTTAGGCCAGCGTGCATGCGTTCTGAATGACAAGGGAGAAAGTCTCCGCCAAACTTCTTGAACAGCGGCTTACTGCTCTGGAAATAGGGTTGGAGACATTTAGCCGGTCCCCCCTGAAATCGGCGGGTTCAGACAATGTTAATGTAATGTGTATGGCCAGTTTAGGACACCTGGTGCATAGAGGAGATATACTGGCACGCTGCGCGCACATGGTGCACCTGTAAGAATGCATCGCCCCCATATATATAGATTTTTTTTCAAACGTGTTATCTGTCTGTGGTATTTCTGTTATCATAATAGGTCAAAAAGGTTAGTCTGCTATTTCTTCAGTGCCGCATTGTACATTCAAGCATGTCTCCTACCCAATTAGAACGGACAGCTTAAACCAGGTCATGTTATTGTAGAGACGGCGGTGAGGAGCCGACGCTTCGCTAATAGGAGTCATTGTGAGCAGAGGTTGAAATGAGCTCTCCTGCGGTTGTGTCACACATTCACCACTTTATAGTCGCTATTATAAAAGCAGGCGATTGCCGGTGGCCTCACACTGCTGGCTTCCGTACCCGTTCCATGGTCATTATCTCCCGCTGAAGGTCTGTCAGGGGTTAAATAGACAGGAGCTCGAAAAAGTTCACGAAAGGATTTTCAAAGTTTTATTTCATGGCAAAAAGCGACACATTAGCATAGTATTATTTCTATTCTTTATTTTATTGTTCGTGCAGAGATAAATGTAGCCAAGCTGTAGACCCTATAGATTGATGATTTAGGAAAGATCTGGTCTGTGCAGCACAGTGAAAAATATTGTACCTCTGTACTGTTCTAATCATTTAGAAGGTGCTGATTAAAAGTGAGCAGTGGAATTGAATAATCCTGGAATTTTATAAAAATTTGTGTTCTCCAGAATATGAATTATTATTTTTTTTTTTGCAATTCGCTCTTTGATTTTGCTTAGTCGTTGAGGGCTGGCAAAAGGTAAAAATACCTCCCCGTTCACCTGTCCCAGAGCTCGACGTCCGATTTCCCATGTCTTTTTGCCTAACCTCGATGTGCTTATCCTCTTTGACCTGCTTTTACTCTATGCTGCATTTTCTGGCTCCAACGAGGCCTCTGCTGTCATTATGCACCGTTCTATCGTGAAGCTCATTCTATGCTGGGACTTCCGGCACCTACTAGGCCGCTGATGTCACTACGACCAAGCTGTCTCGAAGCTCGTTCTATGCTGGGACTTCCGGCGCCAACTAGGTCGCTGATATCACTATGCACCAAGCTGTCTCGAAGCTCGATCTATGCTTGGTCTTCTGGCGCCAACTAGGCTGCTGATGTCACTATGCACCAAGCTGTCTTGAAGCTTGTTCTATGCTTGGTCTTCTGGCGCCAACTAGGCTGCTGATGTCACTATGACCAAGCTGTCTCGAAGCTCGTTCTATGCTTGGTCTTCCGGCGCTAGCTAGGCTGCTGATGTTAATATGACCAAGCTGTCTCGAAGCTCATTCTATGCTGGGAATTCTGGCGCCAACTAGGTCGCTGATGTCACTGTGCACCGTGATGTCGCGGGGCATATTGTGACGATGTGTCATTCAAGGCCTTGACAGCAACTTTAGGGGGGACAGATGTCGTGACAGCACAGTGCGCAGTGATCTCAGAGGCTTAGTTGATGCCAGAAGCCTGGCAAAGATTTAAACAAGAAGAGTATGTGCGCAAGGGGAATAGGTATAAAGAAGAGGCACTGAGGACCAAATGACAGGCGAGCAGTGAGGTGAACCGAATTTCCCTGTTAAAGTGTCATGATTTGCCAAATTTTAATCTTGGCAAATTTGATCATCTCTTGTACTGATATTACTGATATTTGGCCTGCAAATGTCTAATCAGAAACTACTAACATAACACTCTAAGGCCACGTGCACACTTTGAGTGTTTGGTGAGTTTTCTAACCTCCAGTATTTGTAAGCCAAAACCAGGATTGGAACTATAAGAGGAAAAGTATAATAGAAACACGTCACCACTTCTATATTTCTCACCCACTCCTGGTTTTGGTTTACAAATACTGATGTAAAATACTGACCAAATACTCAACGTGTCTCTGAAAGGTCTAGGTCTACTTTTTAAGGAGAACCTGTCACAGTAATATTTTTCTTTTTATCTGGAGTTAATGCCATGCTCTGAATCCAGCGTTTTTTTTCTTTTGTTGCTGCACCTCTCTGTTCTTGAGATATGGCCTCTTCTTCCCTGTATAGAAATCTTGTCAGCCAAGTGGGCATGGTCCTCAACTATTTTCTATGGGAGTCTTTTTGAGAATCACACCCAGTTGGCTACAGAGATTAGATTTATATACAGGGAAGAGAGGGCCATATCTCAGGAATGGAGAGGCGCAGGAACAAAAGAAAAACCGCTCCAGATTCAGATGAACGAGTGGCATTTAGAGCAGGTTAAAAAAAAACATCTTTACAGCAAATGACAGGTTTTCTTTAATGGGTTTGTAACAAGCTTTTCATTCATATATAAAAAAGATTCTGGGCAGTCAAAAATGCATGATATGTATTTTATTAAGGCAATCCAACAAAAATGACGCTTCGGCCCTTAGAAATGGGCCTTCATCAGACTCAGATTGCTGCTATAGTAAGGCAGACTGCTGAATAGCAGCGCTATAGAGGTGCAACGCTGAGTTGTGTAATGGAGAGCATCATTATTCTTGTTGGTTTGCCTTAATAAAATACATATCATGCATTTTTTAGTGCCGAGTATCTTTTTATATTCTAAGACACGGAGTGAAACCTTTACTCGAGCACCAATTTCATTTTTTTCGAGTGCCGTATATCCATCTTTACTAAGCTTTTATTTCATCACCGATAAGATAAGGAATATGTTAATCAATGGTGGTCCACTGGGATGGCAATACTGGCCAGAATAAGTGTTGTTCTTCATATACAGTATGTAGATATTTTTTTGGGGTAGATGAAATTTTTCACCTCTTTACATAACACATCTGTTTTAGCACATCCTGCGGCTAGTGATTATAGTCGGCAACTAATTCTACTTCTGAAATATATTTCTTGTATGACAGAGCTCATTAAGTAAAACAATAATTGTGCTGTCGTATTAATGGCATAAGTTGTCATAATTTCTGTTATAATTAGATTAAGTGTCAAAGTGTACATTCTGCATCTAATAAGCCAGCAACACTTTCATATATACAGTATGTTGTGAAAATGCTCTGCAGTCAGAGACACTGGCAACCTGCAGCTAGAGAAGTACTGGAGGACAAGGTATATCTCACCCAGGAAAGCTCCTTATTCAGGGGCGGACACAGACTGTAGAGGGCCCCTGTGCAAGAAATTTTTGGGGGCCCCCCCCTGCCCTTCATAAGGCAACAAAGTTATGTAAACATAACCCCCCCATGTGCAGCTCTCATCCCCCCCATGTGCAGCTCTCATCCCATGTGCAGCTCATCCCCCCATGCATCTCTCATCCCCCCCGTGCATCTCTCATCCCCCCCCGTGCAACTCTCATCCCCCCCCGTGCATCTCTCATCCCCCCCCGTGCATCTCTCATCCCCCCCGTGCATCTCTCATCCTCCCCCGTGCATCTCTCATCCCCCCCATGTGCATCTCTCATCCACCCCATGTGCATCTCTCATCCCCCCCATGTGCATCTCTCATCCCCCCATGTGCATCTCTCATCCCCCCATGTGCATCTCTCATCCCTCCCATGTGCATCTCTCATCCCTCCCATGTGCATCTCACATCCCCCCCATGTGCATCTCACATCCCCCCCATGTGCATCTCTCATCCCCCCATGTGCATCTCTCATCCCCCCCATGTGCATCTCTCACCCCCCCATGTGCATCTCTCACCCCCCCATGTGCATCTCTCATCCCCCCCATGTGCATCTCTCATCCCCCCCATGTGCAGCTCTCATCCCCCCCATGTGCATCTCTCACCCCCCCATGTGCATCTCTCACCCCCCCATGTGCATCTCTCACCCCCCCCATGTGCATCTCTCACCCCCCCATGTGCATCTCTCACCCCCCCCATGTGCATCTCTCACCCCCCCCATGTGCATCTCTCATCCCCCCCCCATGTGCATCTCTGATTCCCCCCACTCCTGGTTAATTAATTGTATTTAAAAAAAATAAAACTTGTTATACTTACCCCCATGCGATCCCTGCAGAATCCTGGCGCTCGTCCACGTCGCTGCCACCACGTTCTCCTGACGTTCGGCCATGTGACGGCGCCACATACATAGCCAGCAGCTTTTGTTTTGGCCAAAAGATTTTTAAAGCCGCCACCACTATAAGGTAGACTCTTCTGACCGGGCCCTACTCTAACCTATTAAAATTTTCTTAAAATATCCAATACTCTTTTTAGATATGTTTATTTAGTTTTCTTTAAGGGAATGTGTCATATACATTTTTTTTTTAAATGACCAATAATACCACATACAGGGAATACCGCCACACCATGACCAGACCACATATTACCACAACATAGTGACCGAATAATACCACACAGAAGGGAGAAAAACTGCCACACCATGACCAGACCACATATTACCACCACATTACTAATATTACCACCACATTACTAATATTACCATAAGTGTCATTATACACGGGAGCTCTATACATGGTATGTATAATGTAAGTGTCCAGGTAATCTAGTGATCACCAGTGACATTATACACAGGAGCTCTGTATATAGTGTCAGTGTACAGGTAATACAGTGATCACCAGTGACATTATACACAGGAGCTCTGTATATAGTGTACAGGTAATACAGTGATCACCAGTGACATTATACACAGGAGCCCGGTACATAGTATATAGTGTAAGTGTACATGTAATACACTGACTCACTGGTGACGTCTCTAGGTGAAGTCCTTCAGCTACGCTTTTCTCCTTCATCCAGCACAGACCGCCATCACGTCTTCCAGTCAGGACTCGTCTCTGTATAAAATAACACAGTTATCTAGAGCACATTCCCCAACTTCTACATTACGCAGCTGAATACAGACATGCATCCACCATCAATATATGGTTAGTTATTATGCCACCTACCATTCCAAATATAAATTGTAATCCACCACGGTGCCCCCATTAACTGTAAATAGGCACTCAATATATAATTTAATTAGAACCTCTACTCTTTCCGCCAATTTGTTACCAGTTACACTCCTGCATCCGCAATGCCCCCTACTCTATGCTTCCTGCTCCCCGCATTCATTATTTACATGCACCCCCTGCCCCAATTCATTATGTCATGTCCGTGCTCTCCCCACCCCATCATCATTTATCATTTACTCTCCCCCACCCCACATTCATTATGTGCAGCTCATTATCCCCCTACTCCCAATTCCCCCATGTGCAGCTCATTTTCTCCCAATTCCCCCATGTGCAGCTCTCATCCCCCCCATGTGCAGCTCTCATCCCTCCATGTGCAGCTCTCAAACCCCCCCATGTGCAGCTCTCAAACCCCCCCATGTGCAGCTCTCAAACCCCCCCATGTGCAGCTCTCAAACCCCGCCATGTGCAGCTCTCAAACCCCGCCATGTGCAGCTCTCAAACCCCGCCATGTGCAGCTCTCAAACCCCGCCATGTGCTGCTCTCAAACCCCGCCATGTGCAGCTCTCAAACCCCGCCATGTGCACATCTCTCACCACCCCCCCATGTGCACATCTCTCACCACCCCCCCATGTGCACATCTCTCACCACCCCCCCATGTGCACATCTCTCACCACCCCCCCATGTGCTGCTCTCAAACCCCGCCATGTGCAGCTCTCAAACCCCGCCATGTGCAGCTCTCAAACCCCGCCATGTGCAGCTCTCAAACCCCCCCATGTGCACATCTCTCACCACCCCCCCATGTGCACATCTCTCACCACCCCCCCATGTGCACATCTCTCACCACCCCCCCATGTGCACATCTCTCACCACCCCCCCATGTGCACATCTCTCACCACCCCCCCATGTGCCCCTCTCTCACCCCCCCATGTGCCCCTCTCTCACCCCCCCATGTGCCCCTCTCTCACCCCCCCATATGCCCCTCTCTCACCCCCCCATGTGCCCCTCTCTCATCCTCCTATGTGCATCTCTCATCCCCCCCATGTGCAGCTCTCACCACCCCCCATGTGCAGCTCTCACCACCCCCCCATGTGCACCTCTCTCACCCCCCCATGTGCACCTCTCTCACCCCCCCATGTGCACCTCTCTCACCCCCCCATGTGCACATCTCTCACCCCCCCATGTGCACCTCTCTCATCCCCCTCCCCCACATGTGCACCTTTCTCATCCCCCTCCCCCACATGTGCACCTTTCTCATCCCCCTCCCCCACATGTGCACCTCTCTCATCCCCCTCCCCCACATGTGCACCTCTCTCATCCCCCTCCCCCACATGTGCACCTCTCTCATCCCCCTCCCCCACATGTGCACCTCTCTCATCCCCCTCCCCCACATGTGCATCTCTCATCCCCCTCCCCCACATGTGCATCTCACATCCCCCCCCCCCCCACATGTGCATCTCACATCCCCCCCCCACATGTGCATCCAGGGCCGGCTCCAGGTTTTTCTGGGCCCCGGGCAAAAGAGTCTCAGTGGGCCCCTTTAACACATACCATGATTCATGATGCAGAGATATGGCGGAGAAATATATATATATAGTACAATGCAAAGATTTCACTTCTTACATTACATGAGTGATATCTATTGTAAATTCCACAATAGCTCAGAAACCGGTGAATCGCTCCACACAGAATACTGTCCCCCATATAAGGCTCCATACAGAATACTGGCCCCCATATAAGGCCCCATACGGAATACTGGCCCCCATATAAGGCCCCATACGGAATACTGGCCCCCATATAAGGCTCCATGCGGAATACTGGCCCCCATATAAGGCTCCATGCGGAATACTGGCCCCCATATAAGGCTCCATGCAGAATACTGGCCCCCATATAAGGCTCCATGAGGAATACTGGCCCCCATATAAGGCTCCATACGGAATACTGGCCCCCATATAAGGCTCCATACGGAATACTGGCCCCCATATAAGGCTCCGTACAGAATACTGGCCCCCATATAACGCTCCATACAGGATACTGGTCCCCTTATAAAGCTCCATACAGGATACTGGCCCCCATATAACGCTCCATACAGGATACTGGTCCCCTTATAAAGTTCCATACAGGATACTGGCCCCCATATAACGCTCCATACAGGATACTGGCCCCCATATAACGCTCCATACAGGATACCGGTCCCCATATAACGCTCCTTACAGGATACTGGTCCCCTTATAAAACTCCATACAGGATACTGGCCCCCTTATAACGCTCCATACAGGATACCGGTCCCCTTATAACGCTCCATACAGGATACCGGTCCCCTTTTAACGCTCCATACAGGATACTGGCCCCCATATAATGCTGCATGCAGGCTGTTACCCCCCACATAATGCCCCATACAGGCTGTCCCCCCCTTATAATGCTCCATGCAGGCTGTTACCCCCCACATAATGCCCCATACAGGCTGCCCCCCCCCTTATAATGCACTATGCAGGCTGTTCCCCACCTTATAATGCCCCATACAGGCTGTCCCCCCCCTCTTTATAATGCCCCATGCAGGATGTCACCCCCCCTCTTTATAATGCCTCATGCAGGATGCCCCCCCTCTCTTTATAATGCTCCATGGAGGATGCCACCCCCCCCTTCTCTTTATACTGCCCCATGCCTCCATACATTAAAAAAAAAAAATCAAATACTCACCTCCCTTCTCCTCACCTGCTACCTGCTGCCCGCTGCCCGCTGCTCGGGTCCGAACTCCAGCGTTGTCAGCGTCTTCCCGCTCAGCGCTCCCTGTGACGGCTCAGGGGAGGGCGCGGTGTAAAGACGTCACCGCGCCCTCTGACCTGAGACGTCACAGGGAGCGCAGAGCAGGAAGACAGCTGATCTGCGGAGGCACGGGGAGAGGTAAGTATCCAGCTGCCGGGGCCCTGAGCAAGCGGCGGAGAAGGGCGGGCGCTGACACCGCTGTCCTCCGCCCATAGCCCAGCGGGGTGCGCGACCGCCAGTGGGCCCCTCTGCCTGCTCAGGGCCCCGGCATTTGCCCGGGTGCGCCAGGTGCTGACGCCGGCCCTGTGTGCATCTCTCATCTCCCCCCCACATGTGCATCTCTCATCTCCCCACCCCCACATGTGCATC
Source organism: Phyllobates terribilis (assembly GCF_046119375.1). Classification (NCBI taxonomy): domain Eukaryota; kingdom Metazoa; phylum Chordata; class Amphibia; order Anura; family Dendrobatidae; genus Phyllobates; species Phyllobates terribilis. The sequence continues at coordinate 214,442,259 of NW_027362769.1, read as the reverse complement.
TCTTATCTCCCCCCCACATGTGCATCTCTCACCCCCCCACATGTGCATCTCTCATCCCCCCCCACATGTGCATCTCTCACCCCCCCCCACATGTGCATCTCCCATCCCTCCCCCCCACATGTGCATTTCCCATTCCCCCCACTCCTAGTTAATTGTATTTAAAAAAAAATAAAACTTGTTATACTTACCCCCATGCAATCCCTGCAGAATCCTGGCGCTCGTCCAAATCGCTGACACCAGGTTCTCCTGACTTCCGGCCATGTGACGGCGCCGTCACTTGACCGGAAGTCAGGGGAATCATGAAGGCGCTGCCACGACAGCGCAGCACAGCGCTGGGATGTCCCGGACCCGGCGCTTAGCATGGGGCCGGGGGCCCCATGAGGCGAGTGATGCACAAGAGGGGGGCCCCCAACGGGGCTCCGAGGGGGCCCCTACCGGCCGGGCGCCATACTGGAGTCAGGGCAGTCATGCCCTGATGGCGGCCCTGCTGGAGGCTGGAGGGGCCCCCTCTCCCTCGGGGCCCCCGTTCAATGAACCGGCTGCGCGGGCGGTAGTTCCGCCCCTGTCCTTATTCTCAGAAGTTGACTGAGTTTTTGGTAAAACTGTTACTTTTAGGTTTGAGGTTTTTACTTTTGTTCGGAATGACAGGTAGATTGGTAATTGATCTTGCTACTTCCTGCCATTCCCTCTATTTTCACCATGGATTTTGGGAAAGTCCTCATTAAAGGGAATCTGTCAGCAGATTTTTGCTATTTAATGTGAGGGCAACTTGATGTAGAGGCAGAGATCCTGATTCCAGTGATGTCACTTGTTAGGGTGTGATGTTGTTTCAATAAAATCAGTGTTTTATCAGCAGGAGATTATCACTACAGGACTATATGACTTGTGCCTCCTAACCCCACACCCATCACTGATTAGCAGCTTTCTTTCAATCAGTGTTGTGGGCGGGGTAATACAGGGCTCAGCTTTCAGAGAACTGTTAGATCTGAAGCATAGAAAACTGATTTTATCAAAACTACAGCAAGCAGACCAGTAAGTGGCACAGTGCCTTGAAAAATTATTCATACCCACAAACGGAAATATATTTTATTGGGATTTTATGTGATATACCAATGTAAAGTAGCAAAATGTAAAGGAATTGATACATGGTCTTTGAAAATATTTTAAAAATATAAATCTGAAAATTTCAAAAATGACCAATTTTTTGTTCTTTATTAAAATGAAAAGGTTGAAAACTCTGCTGTGCGTAATAATTTGGAACATGCATTTTGAGTGCAGTTTGAGTTTTTTATTTTGTTAAAAATATACTGTTATCATAGGCAGTTTGTACAAAAACCTTTCAATTGTACTCTAATAGTTATTTGACTGGAAAATTACAATGACTGCAATTCATATAGGTAATTGGGAAAATCTGAGAAAATATTATTTGCATAATAATTTGGAACACAGTGTAGTCTGCATTGACCCTCACCCCATTCCTCTTCACAATCACATGTTCTGTTCTCAATGCAGGGTCATCTCGTCTGTTGCCTCTACCAAGTATCTTAAGTAAGGTCAACTGGGTCCTGCAACTCCTCTCCAGATCCATCCTCCCCTCTCATATAACAGAAATGTTTTCGCACTTCCACCTGACCCGTGTTCTCTACAATCAGACACTGAAAGTTCACTAAACACATGCAAAGTCTATAATAGATGCTGAACCCTCACTATGGAAAATGCTATAACCTAATTGGTTGTACAAAGAAATATGAAGTCTTAGGACTTTGCTTTTCTCTCCCATAAATTGCGGCCCCCTCTCCACTGACTCTGTCAATGACCACCTTCTCCGCTTCTACCTCGACCTCAGCCATTAGACTCCTACTCGCTCCTTTCCCAACTGGCGAACCCATAAATAAGGTCAATAACGCTTGACCTATTTCAACCACCTGTTTCGTAGACCACACTAAAAAAAAGTCAGCAGCTGAAGAAAATGAAGCCGTTACGATAATAATATGTAACTTTCTCGAAAAAGTTTGCCCAAGATAGCACCACATCTGAGCTGGAAAACGAGATGCAGAAATAGATTACGTCTCCAGATTAACACTACAGATGGACAGCTGACAGTGTGAAAAGTAAGGGGTGTGCAATACGTCTACTTCGGAATAATGTTTTTCTATGCGTGTAATGGGAATATCGCTTATCTGGATGAGATCTGTGGAGAAGGTTCTCTGCTCTCTCATATGTAGGTTCTTTTATATTAAACATTGCGGCCTCCTGGTGATCACTGCTGACTTATGATAGGTAAGGAAAATCAGTATACATTGAGGCGACACATTGATGTGTAAAATATCTGGAAATGGAAACTTAATAATCATGTTTACATTAAAACTGATATAGTGACCAGAAGGATGAAGATGGAAGAGCGGATCTCCTGGAATATTCCTTTGGTGGGATAGATGTAGCTGAAATTTACTTTGCAGAGAATTACTTTCAGAAAGATTTACATTAAAGCTTCTGCATAGAAATGCTTTTAGCAATTCTTCACAGAGTTTTGCATGTGGATGTTGCAATATATGCAGCATGAGTAAAAAAAAAAAAAGAAGTTACTTAAAGGATAGCTGTCATTTATTCCGGTACGTTGCACAAAATTTCTTTTTTGTACATAAACTCTTCAACATTCAGCAAACAGCTCTTCTAAGAATTTTGGAAGGAGGCTCAATATATAGTTAAATTATTTACAGCACAGTAGCTTTATACATTAATCAACATTGAAATTACAGCACCAAGAATGAAAACTCGTGGAATTATGGTAATCACAGTATCAGTAGACATGTTAATGATATGCAAATGATGAAAAAATGGAAACAACATTTTCAAAACATCTTGATTTATTCAGTATTGAGTATGAGCAACATATGCAGAAATCCCCACATGTACAGCCTTGGCTGCTATCAATGAGGTTAATAATGGTTGTCTGAATGCTCTTGGGCATATAAATCATCAAGGTCCGCTGCTGGCAGCTCCCTTTGCAGTTAGCGATGAATGACATCTTAGATGTGCGCTATGAGAGACAAATCTGGAGCTGTTGCTCACATTGCAGGCAGTGTGATGGAGTCAAACACTCCTGAAATTTTTCTTTTTACGGTGACCAATTTCAATGTATGGCTATGTGGTAAGAAAATAATGACGTGATACATACAGCCAGTTTGACAATTTACAAATGGTAATTATTTATTTAGTCCAGTATTTTTAGGCCTCATTCAGATGTCTGTGGATCACATATATGTTCTATCAGTACCCATTATAATCTACGGAGCTGTTGACGGGTCTGTGTTTATTAACGGACTGCGTGTCCGCAAAAATGTCAGGCCGACATCTCTATTTTTGGCCTTAATACAGACTAAAGAATGTTACGAGGCCATATTATAATAGATTTGATTACCAGCAAGTTGATTATGCATAAAAATGGTAAGTGTATCCTAGAATTTGGTCATATGCAGGGGAACAAATGAAAAAAATGGAAAGCACAAAAACTCACATTTAAAGAGTTTTAACTATATTAAAACCCATTACAATGATACGTTAATAAGTGAAGGTGAAAGAATACATAAGTTAATTTAGATCTTCTGAAAAAGCTCAGTGGAAAGAAGGGGAGTGAAAAACAAAAAACAAAATATTTAAGCGCTAGAAAAGAATTACCCGTCATGTGCACCCAATTCAATTATAATAAATCGATAAGGGGACACGGGAAATCGTATTAAACAATGATCAAATGTAATATGCCAATATGAATGCAAATATTATTTAATCATTACACATAGGTATAAATACCAGAGATTATGTGTATTGATAGTGATGATACAAGAAAGTAAAAAGAGGGTTTTTTCTCCCCAAAGATGTATTCAGGCTTTCAGGATAATACATTCTTCTCCAGACGTTTCTTCAGAAGGATATTATGAGGCTGAATTCCTATCGAGGAACCAGTACAGTCAGATTATTACAGGATCTTCCCCATGTGAAAGTAACATAAAAACCAACAGGAGACACATAAGTAAAAATAAAATTAGGATAATCATAAATCTTATAAACATATTTTAACACAAAAAAAGGAACAAGGCTCAACTTTTCATTGAGTCCTGTAGGAGACATGGTGCCCAGAGTCATGATCCACCGGCACTCAATTTGCGCCAAAGAACGTTTCAAATGACCTCCTCTGATGCCTCAGTGGAGGCGATCGATACTTTTGATTTGTAAGGATTTAGGATCGCAGCCATGAAAAATCCAGAAATGCCTCGGTAGAGGTTTCAGTGTGGAAATTTCTTCAACTTTCTGGGCATTAATGATGTCCCGAACATGTTCACGAACACGTATACGAAGCTGTCTTGTGGTTAGTCCAACATAAATCCTACTAGCATAGTATATAACATGGGTGCTGCTGCAAACGATATGATGTACAATGTCAAAATTTTCTCTTCCCATCAGCAGATTCGAAATTTGTACTTTTGATGATATTTTTATTCTTGCAAAAGCCAAACAGTTACTACATGGATAACATCCCCATTTAGATTTCCTATTGTTGGGGTTTAAAGGGTTATTTATTTTGGCCATACAGTGACTATCCACTAGCAAATCTCTCTGATTTTTACCTTTTTTTTTTGCTGTAAATAAAGGCATATTGGATAGTTGAACTGAATGGAATCAGTCATTAGTATAGGCTAGTGTTTTTAAATGATGTTCCGGACTCTATTTCACTGACAATTGTATGTAGAAATAAACATAACATTGGGATTGGAATCAGCCCGACTTTCACACTTAAATAACAGTTTCTGTCTAGGGCAGGGATGTCAAAATCAAACACACAGAGGGCCAAAATGAAAACCTTTGACAAAGTCGCGGGCCAACCAGTTTACAGTATAATGGGCCCTACATAGACCTCCATGCTGAATAATGTGCTCCACATAGTCCTCCATACAGAATAATGGGCCTAACATAGACCTCCACGCTGAATAATGGGCCCCACATAGTCCTCCATACAGTATAATGGGCCCAACATAGTCCTCCGTACAGATAATAGGCCCCACATAGTCCTCCATACAGAATAATGGCCCCACATAGTCCTCCATACAGAATAATGGCTCCACATAGTCCTCCATACAGTATAATGGGCCCAACATAGTCCTCCGTACAGATAATGGGCCCCACATAGTCCTCCATACAGAATAATGGCCCCACATAGTCCTCCATACAGAATAATGGGCCCCGCATAGCCCTCCATACAGAATAATGGGCCCCGCATAGTCCTCCATACAGTATAATGGCCCCACATACAGTGCTGGCCAAAAGTATTGGCACCCCTGCAATTCTGTCAGATAATACTCAGTTTCTTCCTGAAAATGATTGCAATCACAAATTCTTTGGTATTATTCTCTTCATTTAATTTGCTTGCAAGGAAAAAACACAAAAGAGAATGAAGCAAAAATCAAATCATTGATCATTTCACACAAAACTGCAAAAAAGGGCCGGACAAAAGTATTGGCACCCTCAGCCTAATACTTGGTTGCACAACCTTTAGCCAAAATAACTGCGAACAGCCGCTTCCGGTAACCATCAATGAGTTTCTTACAATGCTCTGCTGGAATTGTAGACCATTCTTCTTTGGCAAACTGCTCCAGGTCCCTGATATTTGAAGGGTGCCTTCTCCAAACTGCCATTTTGAGATCTCTCCACAGGTGTTCTATGGGATTCAGGTCTGGACTCATTGCTGGCCACCTTAGAAGTCTCCAGTGCTTTCTCTCAAACCATTTTATAGTGCTTTTGGAAGTGTGTTTTGGGTCATTGTCCTGCTGGAAGACCCATGACCTCTGAGGGAGACCCAGCTTTCTCACACTGGGCCCTACATTATGCTGCAAAATTTGTTGGTAGTCTTCAGACTTCATAATGCCATGCACACGGTCAAGCAGTCCAGTGCCAGAGGCAGCAAAGCAACCCCAAAACATCAGGGAACCTCCGCCATGTTTGACTGTAGGGACCGTGTTCTTTTCTTTGAATGCCTCTTTTTTTTCCTGTACACTCTATGTTGATGCTTTTTCCCAAAAAGCTCTACTTTTGTCTCATCTGACCAGAGAACATTCTTCCAAAATGTTAAAGGCTTTCTCAGGTAAGTTTTGGCAAACTCCAGCCTGGCTTTTTTATGTCTCGGGGTAAGAAGTGGGGTCTTCCTAGTTATCCTACCATACAGTCCCTTTTCATTCAGATGCCGATGGATAGTACGGGTTGACACTGTTGTACCCTCGGACTGCAGGGCAGCTTGAACTTGTTTGGATGTTAGTCGAGGTTCTTTATCCACCATCCGCACAATCTTGCGTTGAAATCTCTCGTCAATTTTTCTTTTCCGTCCACATCTAGGGAGGTTAGCCACAGTGCCATGGGCTTTAAACTTCTTGATGACACTGCGCACGGAAGACACAGGAACATTCAGGTCTTTGGAGATGGACTTGTAGCCTTGAGATTGCTCATGCTTCCTCACAATTTGGTTTCTCAAGTCCTCAGACAGTTCTTTGGTCTTCTTTCTTTTCTCCATGCTCAATGTGGTACACACAAGGACACAGGACAGAGGTTGAGTCAACTTTCATCCATGTTAACTGGCTGTAAGTGTGATTTAGTTATTGCCAACACCTGTTAGGTGCCACAGGTAAGTTACAGGTGCTGTTAATTACACGAATTAGAGAAGCATCACATGATTTTTCAAAGGGTGCCAATACTTTTGTCCACCCCCTTTTTTAGGCTTGGTGTGGAATTATATCCAATTTGGCTTTAGGACAATTCTTTTTGTGTTTTTTTCATTGAAGACAAATTAAATGAAGAGAATAATACCAAAGAATTTGTGATTGCAATCATTTTCAGGAAGAAACTGAGTATTATCTGACAGAATTGCAGGGGTGCCAATACTTTTGGCCAGCACTGTAGTCCTCCATACAGATTAATGGCTCCACATAGTCCTCCATACAGTATAATGGGCCCCACATAGTCCTCCATACAGAATAATGGCCCCACATAGTCCTCTATACAGAATAATGGGCCCACATAGTCCTCCATACAGAATAATGGGCCCCAGCATAGCCCTCCATACAGAATAATGGGCCCCGCATAGTCCTCCATACAGTATAATGGACCCCACATAGTCCTCCATACAGTATAATGGGTCCCACATAGTCCTCCATACAGAATAATGGGCCCCGCATAGCCCTCCATACAGAATAATAGGCCCCACATAGTCCTCCATGCAGAATAATGGGCCCCACATAGTCCTCCATACAGAATAATGGACCCCACAAAGTCCTCCATACAGTATAATGGACCCCACATAGTCCTCCATACAGTATAATGGGCCCCGCATAGTCCTCCATACAGAATAATGGGCCCCGCATAGTCCTTCATACAGAATAATGGGCCCCGCATAGTCCTCCATACAGAATAATGGGCCCCACATAGTCCTCCATACAGAATAATGGGCCCCGCATAGTCCTCCATACAGAATAATGGACCCCGCATAGTCCTCCATACAGAATAATGGACCCCACAAAGTCCTCCATACAGTATAATGGACCCCACATAGTCCTCCATACAGAATAATGGCCCCACATAGTCCTCCATACAGAATAATGGGCCCCACATAGTCCTCCATACAGAATAATAGGCCCCACATAGTCCTCCGTACAGTATAATGGACCCCACATAGTCCTCCATACAGTATAATGGTACCATATAGTCCTCCATACAGTATAATGGACCCAACATAGGGGTGGTGGTTCTGTTGTCGCGGGCCAAATATAATCATGCTGTGGGCCAGATTTAGATATGTGTGGACTAGGGGTATATTTAGCTCTTCTATACCTGTTCTTGATAGTATGATTGCTGTACCCTCTAGACCTGAACCCTGTCGTTAAAATCTTTTGCTTGCTGTTCAAACCTTTCATTGGTTGAACAAATCCGCTTCATCCTGAGAAATTGTCCAACTGGGAGGGCCATGATGGTATGATAGGTATGACCTGATGATGCATGTAGTAAGGTATTAAACCTTCCTAAACACTTTGCACTTTCGCGGCATACTGCCACGTGCATGCGCAACTCATCTGGCGGTCATTAAGTGGGATGCTATAATGGCAGAGGTATGTCCAGGTCGGTACCTTGTTTTGATAAAGCTCACGCAAAACGCATGTTAACAAGGTGTTGTCTCCCTGGTCCCTGCAGCACAACTTTATTATGGGTAAGCCGATTTTTTGATGCCTTTGAATGTGACTTTATACTATGTCTGTCAGTCAGTAGGTCAATTGGCATGTTCACATGATACTCGTAGGATTAGCTGCAGTGATCCGCTAAGATTTTTTGATACCTACCACATAATTGTACTTCATTGTACTGACACTTTCTGTGGGTTTAAACTAATTTCCGGCACTTTATACCTCCTGATACATATGTGTGTGTTCTCAACAGACTTATTGTATCAAAGTCTGACTTACACTGTAATATAACTCATATAGTCTGCAAACCCTTAGGGGCTGCATTTTGGTAGTACGTTCTTAGTTCAACCTCCATATTTTTTTAAATCTTATTGTAATTGCTATTTTTAATGTCATTTTCAATAAATATTATAATTTTATTGAGTAAATAAACTCCAAGTGTTTTTGTAGTTATATTCTTTGTTGTACAAGAAAATCACTGATGAAATACTGATAGTAAATATGACCAAACACTGATTAAAATAAAACAGTTTTTTTTTTCCATATAAGAAAAATGACTTACTTCTGGATGAGGACTTGGGCAGATATTGGTAGAACTCACTACGTGTAGTTCCAGCCTGAGGTTTCTTTATTACAGATCTTTACAAGGATCAGATTTCTACCAGAAACCGGTTGTTCTCACTGGTCTCACTTCAATTAAACTTCTGCCCTACCTTTCTTTAACACTCACTTCTGCAGTGTAAAACTCCTGGTGCTCATGCTTAATTGCTTTGTTCTCATGTTGTCTAACCTCTATAAACTCGATTCCCAAATCAGCAGTCTGGGACAATCGCACACAACACTGAATAGTATCTGGCGCATTCCTCCACCACGGTTATATATTTGTCATTTCCTTAGACACTGCAGCTGAATTTCTTTTATATTTGCTTCCATGTTACATTCCCAAGAGTTTACGCTGTCTTATAAAAGAACAACTAAGTCATGATATACAAATCCAACTCTTGCGAGCTGATGTCTTTTACAGTAATGTATAATATCTACATATTGGAAGTCTTTCTTCAGTATAAATAGTATAAATTAATGGCAAAATGTCTTAAAGGGGGTTGTCACATTAAAAGTATTGTTCAAAACTCAGTAGAACATTCCAAAAGAAGCATATTTGCAATTAACATAAATTCATAATATTGTGAAGTTTCGTAAAGTTGGGACATTTTCATGTGTAATTGTGTCGTTTGCTGTTTTTCCAGTGGCTGAAATGTGGGTCCATATGGATGCACATGCTCAGTAGCTTCACTGTTTTATCCTTGTTCATGCTGCATAGTGATCTGTAATATATCATGTACAGTATAGGTAATAAGATAAGTCTCTCCTTGTGGTAGAGAAAGAAGACAAGCACTCTAGTGGCACTTTGATGAGGCCGTTTGCATATTAGATGTAACTTGTGGGGATTAGAGACAGAGGATAAAGAGTGTAAGGTTGAAGACAAGTCCTGGATGGAGTGCATGTGTCACCAAGGTGCCTAGACTCGGTGATGTGAAACCCGGAGAGCAGGCTCCAGCACAGAGAGTGCTGAGAGGTTTTTTAATGGACTTAGATTTTGGGTCCAGGTTTTAGGAACAGCCATTAGAGCTGGTAGGGACAGGTCGTTCCCATACCTCCAGTTCTTGGTCTTGGAATGCCCTATTAAGGCAGTCCAATTGCCTCATTCAAGGTTTGTGTGTGGAGGTTAAAAGACCTTGTTTATGTGGCTCAGTGTCTGTCAGAGGCTGTGAATGTAGGACTCACATCTAAACGGGTGAACCCATGCTATATATGGACTGTTTATTTTCTGTTTTGATTCTGCTATACCTTTTGTGCCCAGAAGAGACTGTTTTGTTTGAACTTTTTCTGGAAGTTTATGGAAATAATAAACTTCACCTGTTCGGGACCAGACCACATTGTCTGCCTGTGTGAACACTACTGACTACCAAAGAGCTTGATCCTTTACAAGAGATGTAGATATTTAAATGGATAGGTATGAGGTAGATAGAGAGATATGGGGTAGATATATACACATGGAACAGACAGATAAATTGATTGATCATTCTTCATCCTTCAATGCCTATAAAAGAGTCTGGACTTACAAGAAAACCCCCGGGGTTGTGTCCAAGGAGTAGCTGCTGGCCTAATGAGCATTTTTAAGGCAAAAATAGTCAATATAGCCATGTCAGTAACTTGGTGTCGGGACCAAGGACAAAACCATAGTTAAGAGAGTAGATCGGAATGACCAGGAGAGAATAAACCATAGGAAGGGTTAAAGGTATTGTTCAGGACTAATATACAGTGGTGTGAAAAAGTGTTTGCCCCCTTCCTGTGTTACGGATCCGGGTGGTGGAATCTTTGTGCTGCGGTGCAAGGAGGGACCCAGAGGGGCATAACTAAGTATCAACTCGGACCGACCTAGGTCATACGGCGGCTAACGACTCCGTGACCAGGGAGGGACCGAGCAGAGGGACCAGGTGCTACTCTGGGGACGACCTTGTAAGAGAGCAGGTGACTCCCACGGGTCAGATGGCTGGGACTGACCGATACAGTAGATGGGCACAGCAGGCAGCAGGCGGGAGCCTCTAGGTAGGCTGTCAGGTGGTCACGGCAAGTGACGGGCAGGAGCCTCCAGGTAGGCTGACAGGTGGTCACGGCAGGTGACAGGCAGGAGCCTCTAGGTAGGCTGACAGGTGGTCACGGCAAGTGACGGGCAGGTAGCAAGCAGGGGCCTCCAGGTAGGCACGGCAGGTAACAGGCAGGTGCTTCCAGGTAAGCAGGCGGGCAAAGCCCTTAGACAGACTGGTGGACTGAACGGAAGACAGACTGTCGGGCTGGAGAGTAGTCAGGCTGGCGGACTGGACAGATAGTCAGGCTGGCGGGCAGGACTAGTAGTCAGGCTAGCAGCGGGACCTGAGGGCTGAAGCAGAGGTAAGTACACTGTGCATCAACTATTGCTCGGGCACCTCCATATTGGAGGAGGTGCTTTATATATGGGAGGACCTCCGGCAATTGGCCGGGGACTCCTTAGGGCGGGTCGCGGCCCCTTTAAGAGGGAGGGAGCGCGCGCCCTAAGCACAGTGCCCGGGAAGCTGCGCGCGCCGGCAGAAGCAGGAAGAGGAGCGCTGGAGGATGCTGGGCGGGGAGCGCGGCGGTGAGAGGGACGGCATCTCTGCCTGGCAGGGGGCACAGAGACGCCGATGCTACATCCTGATTTCTTATTCTTATTGCATGTTTGTCACACTTAAATGTTTCAGATCACAAAACAAATTTAAATATTAGACAAAGATAACACAAGTAAACATAAAATGCAGCTTTTAACTGAAGGGGTCTTTGTTATTAAGGGAAAAAGAAATCCAAACCTACAGGGCTCTGTGTGAAAAAGTGATTGCCCCCTAAACCTAATAACTGGTTGGACCGCCCTTAGCAGCAACAACTGCAATCAAGCATTTTCGATAACTGGCAATGAGTCTTTTACAACGCTTTGGAGGAATTTGGGTCCACTCATCATTGCAAAATTGTTGTAATTCAGCCACATTAAAGGATTTCCAAGCATGAACCGCTTTTTTAAGGTCATGCCACAGCATATCAATCGGATTGAGGTCAGGACTTTGACTAGGCCACTCCAAAGTCTTAATTTTCTTTTTTAAGCCATTAAGAGGTGGATTTGCTGGTGTGTTTTGGATCATTGTCCTGTTGTATAACCCAAGTGCGCTTCAGCTTGAGGTCACAAACAGATAGCCGGACATTCTCCTTCGGATTTTTTGGTAGACAGCAGCATTCATGATTTAATTTACCACAGCAACTCTTCCAGGTCCTGAAGCAGCAAAACAGCCCCTGGCCATTACACTACCACCACCATATTTTACTATTGGTATGATGTTTCTTTTCTGCAGTGTTGTGTTACTTCTACGCCAGATGTAATGGGACATACACCTTCCAAAAAGTTCAACATTTGTCTTGTCAGTCCACAGAGTATTCTCCCAAAAGTCTTTGTGATCATCAAGATGTTTTCTGGCAAAACTGAGACGAGCCTTTAAGTCCTTTTTGCTCAGCAGTGGTTTTCGTCTTGGAACTCTGCCATGCATGCCATTTTTGCCTAGTCTCTTTCTTATGGTGGAGTCATGAGCACTGACCTTAACTGAGGAAAGTGAGGCCTGTAGCTCTTTGGATGTTGTTGTGGGGTCTTTTGGGACCTCTTGGATGAGTCGTTGCTGCTCTCTTGGGGTAATTTTGGTTGGGTAGGTTCACCACTGTTCCATGTTCTCGCAATTTGTGGATAATGGCTCTCGCTGTGATTTGCTGGAGTCCCAAAGCTTTAGAAATGGTTTTATAACCTTTTCCAGAATGATAGATCTCAATTACTTTGTTTCTCATTTGTTCCTGAATTTCTTTGGATCGCAGCATGATGTCTAGCTGTTGGGGATCTTTAGATCTACTTCACTTTGTCAGACAGGTCCTATTTAGGCGATTTCTTGATTGAGAACAGGTGTGGCAGTAATCAGGCCTATGTGTGGTTAGGGAAATTTAACTCAGCTTCCTAAAGATGTGATAAACCACAGATAATTTATATTTTAAGGGGGGGGGGGGACAATCACTTTTAAAAGCATAATTTAAATTAAATTTAAAAACTGCATTTTTTGTTTACTTGTGTTATCTTTGTCTTATATTTAAATTTGTTTTGTGACCTGAAACATTTAAGTGTGACAAACATGCAAAAGAATAAGAAATCAAGAAGAGGGCAAACACTTTTTCATACCACTGTATGTTGGGTAGGTCATCAATATTAGCTGTTATCGGTCTTGGCAGTGGCAGGATAAAAACAATCTCCAGAGCTGAAACAACTACTCCATATATTAACTAATAAAAGTTAAAGTCCCATAGAGGGACTAAGTAAAAAAGTGAAAAAAAAATTGTAAAAATATTTTAAAAAAAATATCAGAAAATAAATGTAAAAATGAAAATAATATGATACCAATAAATAGATATATTAATGTAAAAACAAAAATAAATAAAAAAAGTTATAGCTGCTTTCAGAACGACCTGATCTATAAAACTGTCACACTAGTTAACCCCTTCAGTGAACACAGTAAAAAATAAAACTAAAAAACGTTGCAAAAACAATGCATTTTCATCAAACTGCCGAACAAAAAGTGGAATAAGACGTGAGCAAAAAGTCAAATGGAAATAAAAATGATATAGCTGAAAATTTCATCTTGTCCCTCAAAAAACAAACCACCGTACAGCTCTGTCAGCAGAGAAATAAAAAAGCTATAGCTCTCAGAATATAGCGATGCAGAAACTATTTATTTTTCTATAAAATAGTTTTTATTGTGTAAAAGAGGCAAAACATAAAAATAAGACATAAAAGTGGTATCGTTGTAATTGTACTGCCCCGAAGAATAAAGTTGCCTTATCACTTTCACCATACGGTGAATGGCATAAAAAAACAAAAAACTTTCTGAATTGCAGGTTTTGGTTCATTCTGCCTCCCAAAAATTGGAATAGAAAGCGTTCAAAAATGTTATGTGCCCGAAAATTGTACCAATAAAAATGTCAACTCGTCCTACAAAAATCAAGCCCTAACATGACTCTGTAGGCAAAAATATAGAAAAATGATAACTCTCAAAATATGGCTATGCAAAAATTTGTTTTGGGTAAAAAAAAGCGTCTTTTAGTGTGTGATAGCAGCCAAACATAAAAAATGTATGTAAATGGAAGCTCTGATGTAAGTGCTAATCGTAGAGCGCCGGATAAATGTGATCTATAATGTTATGTAAAATGTTCCCAATAAAAGCTTCAGCTCAATCAACAAAAATATCCCCCACTCAGGTCCATCATCTGTCAATGGAAATACAGTATAGGAGGCTTCTACGTTACTGGTAGCACAAAGGGTCTGGAAAAGCACTATGGCTCCTCACCTCCCAAATGAAATCCAGCAGATTCTGTGCTCCCAAATCCAAATGTCCACCTCTCTTCTGAGCCCCAGTGTGTCTACACCACATTTAGCATCCACATGTTTGGAATTTCTGTAGCGATGACAGCGCGCTTAATTTACGGAGTGCTTGTCTCCAGAAGCACAAGCTGGACACAGTGTATGGGCACTATAATGTATGGGCACAACAATATACTGGGCACTGCACTGTACGGGCACTACAATGGCAGATTTGCAATTTTCACCCAGCAACATCCACTGCTGCTTGTTCTGGAAAACACCCATTTAGTCAAAATCGTCACTACACCTGTAGATAAATTCCCAGAGGGGTGTCATTTCCAAATTGGGCTCACTTGAGGGGGGATTCTGCTCTTCTGGCACTACAGAAGCTCTGTATATGGAGCCCGCAAACTATTCTACGATAATTTGTTCTCTGAGAGTCAAATAACACTCCTTTCCCCCCGAGTCTCGCCATGTGGCTAACCAGTAATGTATAGCCACATATGGGGTATTTCCACGTTCAGCAGAAATTGTGTGACAAATATTGGTGTCGTTAACTTTTTACCCATTCCCCGTTGTGAAAATGTAATTATCTTTTCTTCACTGCCCAGTTGTATAAAATTCTGTGACACATCTGTCTTGTCGATATGATCATTGCACTCTTAAATTAATTCATTGAGTGATGTACTTTTTAAACTGGCATCACTTATTGGTGGGGTTCTGCTGTTCTGGCACCTCAGGGACTCTGCCAATGTGATATGGCACCCGCAAACCATAACAGCAAAATCTGCATTACAATATGGTGCACCTTCCCTTCTGAGCTTTGCACTGTACCTCAAAAGTAGTTTTCGACCACATATGGGGTATCGGCGTACAAATTGTGTGGTCCATTTTCTCCTATTATCCCTTTTGAAAATTGAAAACTTGGGACCAAAGCAACATTTTAGTGGAAAAAATGGTAATTTTCCAATGACTCAGCTCAATGTTATACAATTCTGTGTATTGCCTGTTGGTTAAAAAATGCTCACTACACCCCTAGATGAATTTCTCAAGAAGTGTAGTTTCTAAAATGAGGTCACTTGTGGGGGTTTCTGCTGTTTTGGCATGTCAGAGGCTCTTAAAATGTGACATGGCATCCGCAATCTATTCCAGCCAAAATTGCACTCCAAAATACAATTGGCCCTGCCGTGCGCCCAAACACTAGTTTTCCACCACATATGAGGTATTGGCGTACTCAGGAGAAATTACACAACAGATATAGGGGTCCATTTTCTCCTGTTACCCTTGCGAAAAGGACAAATTTGGGGCTAAAGCAACATTTTTGCAGTGAAAATGTATTTTTTTATTTTCACGGCTCAACGTTTTACAATTCTGTGAAGCACCTGTGGGTTCAAGGAGCTCCCTACATCTCTAGATATGTTTCTTGAGGGGTTTTGTTTCCAAAATCGGGTCACTTGTAGGGAGTTTCCACTGTTTAGGCACATCAGGGGCTCTGGAAATGCGACATGGCATCCGCTATCAGCCAATTTTGCAAATGGAACTCCTCTTCTTCCAAGCACTGCCGTGCACCCAAACAGTAGTTTTTCACCACATATGTGGTATCGGCGTACTCAGGAGAAATTGTACAACAAATTGTATGGTCTATTTTCTCCTGTTACCCTTATGAAAAATAAAAATTTGGGGCTAAAGCAATATTTCTGTGGGAAAAAGTAAAATTTTAATTTTTTCCTTCCACATTGCTTTCCGGTGAAACCCCTAAAGGATTAATAAACTTCTTTAATGTGGTTTTGAGCACTTTGAGGGGTGTAGTTTTTAAAATGGCATCACTTTTGGGTATTTTTTTCACATTGGCCCCTCAAAGTCACTTCAAATGTGATCCCTAAAAAAAATTGGTTTTGTAAATTTTGCTGGCAAAATGAGAAATTGCTGATAAAAATTTAACCCTTCTAACGTCCTAACAAGAAAAATTATGTTTAAAAAATGATATTGATGTGAAGTAGACATGTGGTAAATGTTATTTATTAACTATTTTGTGTGATATACCTATCTGAATTACGGGCATAAAAATTCAAAGTTTGAAAATTGCAATAGTTTAAATTTTTTGTCAAATTTTTGAAATTTTCATAAATAAACACAAATCATATCGACCAAAATTTACTACTATCATGAAGTATAACATGTCACAAAAAACAATCACAGAATCAGGGGGATACGTTGAAGCGTTCCAGAGTTCTAACCTCATAAAGTGATACTGGTCAGGAAGGTGAAAACAAGCTGGGGGGTGAAGGGATTAAGGAGACCATCTATATATGGAGTCTTAATGGCAATGCTCTTTCAGAAAAATGCAAATAGCTTCTTTAGAGAAGAAGAGGATTAAATCTCTAGCGTCATCTATTAGATGTAGTAGACAGTCCTAAAAGTTAATATCGACCCTTTACCAAGCCTTGCTATGACTTAGAATAAGAAGCCAAACCAGATACTCCATTTGCAGGCATGTGTTTCAGGGTATCTGTCCCTCTTTCATGCAAAGCAAGAGATCTGATTTGGCTGGGTGCGAGGCCTCTGACTGGGGGTCTAAGGAGAAACATCTGTCCTTGTAGAGCGTGCCAAGAGGGCGTAAGGAGACTTATAGGCCATGCAATGCTCCTCTGGGAATTGAAATATACAAATAGCCTGTTTAGGATAGGAAGAAGACTATTGAATGTAACAATCCTACAAATCAATATGGACTTTTCAATGAGCTTTGCCACACGTCTAAGTTCCCTCTTAGACATTCTATAAGAGGCCTCTCACCTAGTCAAATCAGATCTCCTGCTTTGCACTGAGGGAAGCCAAACACCCCAAAACACATCTCTACAAATGGAGATTCTGGCTTTGCATCTTATACCAAGTCATATGGCAAAACTCCTTAAAGGGTTGATATTGATTTTTAGGATTGCTACCCCTAATAGTTGGTACTAGAGTTCCTGTCCTCTTCTTCTATGAAAGAGGACCTTTCACCAAATGTTTTATGTTGAACTATATACATGATGTAATAATGGCTGCAGAGCATTTTTTATTTTCATTTTGCCTCTCTGTTGAGGAGATATTTGTAGTCAAAGTATTTGGCACCTACTGAGTTAATTTTTGTTAAGTTCAAGTGCGTGTTTTCAGAGAGTTTTCACTGGAAGTGTGTACTTCTTTGGCCTGTGTGATGGTGACCAGTAATAACAAGGCAGCAACATGCTAGAGAAAGAAGAACTTGCCTCCACATAGCTTAGAGCAAGTTTCTCAAAGTGTAAGATGTAGGAATACAGCTCTGATCTCCTGGTCTAATCTTGTAATGATTAGGAAGTGCTGGGTGTTGAGAACCGATAACTAATACCTTTCAGAAAAGATTGCTGTGTAGAGTGAGGCAGCACAGCTGATTTTAACTGTGTCACATTACAAACCCTTATTTCCTACTCTCATAGCACTGTCACTTCTTCTATACTACCCCTCCATCACACTTCCTGTCCAGAGATAAGTGTCAGTAATCACCCTTCACTTATGACTCTTGAGCTCACAGCAACTTATAATCACTCTGTAATGTGAACACAGCAGGCTACTCCTGAATTAGATATAAAATGGCAGCCTGGTCTGCTCATCTATGACCTTACCTGACAGGTGTGAGTAATCTGTGCTCTATTCCCTGCACTTTCTAACCATGCAGGAAGTTAGACCAGGAGATCAGAGCTGTGTCCTACATCTTACACAATGAGAAACCTGCTCTAAGCTATGGTGGAGGTATGTTCTTCATTCTCCGGTATGTTTCTTGCCAGCTTATGATTGGTCAGCATGATACAGGGAAAATTACACACTCCCAGTGAAAACTATCTGGCAACGCCCACTTAGATTTAACACAAGTTAACTCATTAGGTCCCAACAACTTTGATTTCTTATATCTCCACAATGGAGAGGCAAAAAAAACAAAAAAAATGGTTTATTCTCCTCTGCTGCCACTATTACATCTTGTGTACAAAATTGGTGAAATGTCATCTTGAAGAGGGTCTTTGCATATTTAAATTCCCATAAGAGCATTGCATGTCCTATAAGTTTCTGTATGCCACCTTGGCGTTCTCCACGAGGTGAGATGTTATCCCTTATCCATCCTGTCAGAAGAAAATATGTAAATGAATTGATTTGCAGATCTTTAAATTGTGGAAGAAAAGAATGTAAAACCCATTGCCAATAATCATAAGGAGCACACATCATTAATGCTTCCAAAAACCCAATGAGCCTATTTAGGAGGATTTAAAAGTATTTTACAAAAATATACAAAGCTAATAAAGCATTAAATAGGCAGGAAACAGCAAGTCGAATGGAGAAGTGAGGGAGGGTCTGCCCGTTAATTGCAATGATGCTGCATATGGCTGTGTAGGCCTCTGCTATGGGCCTCTATGGGCTGGGAAAGTTCTGCAGTTAGAAAAGCAGCAGCTGGGATGTCAAATTGCAATTAGCTGTGCCTTCCAAAATCATATTACTCTGATTTCCTCAATTAGGAACTCATGCAAACCAAAAAAGAGAAATGTGTTTCATCTGAGCACTCTAAACTAACTCACGTCAGGTCTTGTCTCCCGTGTATGCAGTCAGTGCTTATCAGTTCTAGGCAGCCATTGATTTGACAAGCGTGGAGAAATATTGACTGCTCTTTACCTCCTCCAGCTGGAGCAAAGCTTCTTGGCAAAAAAAAGATTATTTCTTACAACTTGCCGACTTTCTAAGGGAATATGTATACGGCAACTATGTCAAATACAAACATGCAAACAAGTAAGACAGCATCGTAGAAAGTAGGACCACAAAGACAGAAGAAAGGACGGCTCAGAGGATATGTAGTAACCACACAGGCGGAACATGGAGGCTCACCCTGGAAGGCTGTTCTCAAATAGGCAGAACACTATTGTAGCTGTATAGGGGGTACAGTGCTGAAAATGTTAAAATCTTTGGGATCCAGGTAGCTGAAATCAGCCGAAGAATGTAGATGAGTACAACAGGCTGTTGATTATCTGTGAAGGACCACCGGAGTCAAGGACATCAAGTGGTGCAGAGAAACAGTAGAGGGCAAACCAAGCTTCAGATGTCGTAAAACATGTAAGCCCCAATTCATCAAGACCACCGATGTTCATTCCAGTCATTATTAGGGAAAAGGTGGAATCAGAGGAGCTTGAGTGATTAAAAGGAGCATACCCCTTAATGAACCAGGAGAGTCTAAAAAGTGCCAAAAATTTTTACTCTAGTTAGGTACGCCACAACTTGTCATTAATTAGACAAGCGAGCATCGCCACACCCCGACCTGACCCAGATCCACCAATTGTGGCCAAAACAGGTGTGAAAATGCTAAAAGTCACAAAAACTTTGAGCAACCTCACGTTGTACAAAAATTTGTGACTTTTTAACTACAGATTTCTAGGGCAAAACACTTTGATGAATCGGGGCCTTTATCTCTTTATTGAAGATAATGGTCTCAGAAAATACAATGTATTTCAAGGCATTAAGGCTCCTTTATCAAGAGAACAGAGAAAAGGCAAGGAATCATTACATTGTGTAGAACCCAATAAATATTATTAATAGGAGACTTATCGCATGTTGGGTTATAGGTTGAACTTTATGGACTTATTGTATGTCTACCTTCAACCTTAAAAACTATGTGCTTTGGGGAACCGATGCTTAGCCATTTGCTTAGCTATATGGATGGCAGGAGGCAGAAAAGGCACATGTGCACTTGGAGTGGGGTACAAAACAGGGCTGTGAAGTCTGAGTCGTGGAGTCGGAGTCAGTGTCCATTTTGGTGGAGTCGGAGTCGGAATCGAAGTCGTTATAAAATGGACCAACTCCAACTCCTAAAATATATAATAAATTGGGTACAGTAGTTCAATGCAGTTTGTGGGGAATATTTTTTTCATAAGAATTTGGGAAAGTTATGAAATGTCCTAAAAATGTCTGTCCTATTCTTGATCTAAGGGTATAGACATTTAGCTGAGATGAATCTGTTCTACAGTAAATTTATCACTTAAACATGAGTCATGTATGAGGGAGTCGGAGTCGTGGAGTTGAGGTTGGAGTCGGTGTCATGGAAATTGAGGAGTCGAGGTTGGAGTCGGAGTCGGAGGTTTGGCTTACCGACTCCACAGCCCTGGTACTAAATATACAAACTGGGTAGGATATGTGTAGGCATACTAGTCAAATAGAGGTAGATAGAGCTAGGGGACTGGGTAGACCATTCAATGTCATCAAAAGAGAATGACAGTGCGAGGGGTAGAATGGACTAATAGAACATATATAGAAATTAATGAAAATTTATAACATTGTGAAAATAATATTATAACTAAAACAATTGGGAGGTGTGTAAAAAAAGTGAAAATAAAAGGGGAAATAATGACAAATGATACTAGGTAAATGAATAAATACATAGGAGAAATGTAGCGCCCCGAGGGTTCGGTCGCTACAGAGGTATTGCATCTCACCCAGAGGTGTGATATCTCACTTCCAGGTAAGGATGGAGTGTGGCTCAGGACCCTAACACCCACATGCACTACACCACATTTCCGGGGGGCAGGGCCACAATGCTCCCGGGTGTGAGCACAACTGTCCCTGTCCCTGGCTGGAGTGGGGGGAGGGAACACCTAGAAAGGGGGAACCCGGTAGTGTGTGGGTGGGGAGAGTAGATCCCGGGTGCACTGTATAGGGGAGTATATATGGTGGGCACCATCTTAGAGTCAGAGTGGAGAAAGTGGGAGAGAGCAGAGAGAGAAGGAGGCTAGGAGCAGGGGCTCTGCATGGGCTCTGCTCCGCAGGCAGGCCATGTCTTAAGGCCTGGGCCTGGAGGAGAAGGAAGGAAGGGAGAGGAACGGAGGAGGCTCCAGGAGTGGAGTGAAGGGACCCCAGGGGTGCGGACCGGCCAGCCGCCTCCGCACGCCCGCCGCTACCAGAGTAGGGGGGTCAGGCCAAGAAAGGTGTAGCGTCGGCGTCCCTGCCTCCTGCTAGGCAGGGACGCCGTTCCCCACACCTCTCCGCTCCGTGCCCGGCGTCTTCCTCCCGCTCTGCTGGCAGCGCGCGCTGCTTCCCGGCTTCTGTGCTTAGGGCGCGCGCGCTCCCCCTCTCTTAAAGGGGCCGCGCACGCCGTCCTAAGGAGTCCCCGGCCAATGGCCGGAGGACCTCACCATATATAAGGCACCTCCTCCAAAATGGAGGTGCCCGAGCAATGTTGTTGCAAAGCCTTTCAACTCTGCTTCAGCCCTCAGGTCCCGTTACCAGTTACCTGCCAGTCACCTGCCAGATTCCTGCTTGATACCTGCCTGATATCTGCTTACCTGCTTGCTATCCTGTGGTCCGACAGTCTGCCTACCAGCACCTGCCAGTCTGTCTATGGATCAGTCCGCCTGCGGACCAGGAAGTACCTGCCAGATACCTGCCTGATACCTGCCTGCCTGTCCAGAGACTCTTGCCCGCTCACCTGGGAGCGCTCACCTGCTACCTGCCTGCTAGCCTACCTGGAGGCTCTGCCGTCACTTGCCGTGACCACCTGCCTGTCCAGAGACTCTTGCCCGCTCACCTGGGAGCGCTCACCTGCTACCTGCCTGCTAGCCTACCTGGAGGCTCAGCCGTCACTTGCCGTAACCACCTGCCTGTCCAGAGACTCTTGCCCGCTCACCTGGGAGCGCTCACCTGCTACCTGCCTGCTAGCCTACCTGGAGGCTCAGCCGTCACTTGCCGTGACCACCTGCCTGTCCAGAGACTCTTGCCCGCTCACCTGGGAGCGCTCACCTGCTACCTGCCTGCTAGCCTACCTGGAGGCTCTGCCGTCACTTGCCGTGACCACCTGCCTGTCCAGAAACTCTTGCCCGCTCACCTGGGAGCGCTCACCTGCTACCTGCCTGCTAGCCTATCTAGAGACTCTTTCCCTGCTGTCACTTGCCGTGACCACCTACCCGTCTAGAGACTCTTACACTGCTGTCACTTGCCGTGACCATCCGCCTGTCAAGAGACTGTCCCTGTCACTTGCCGTGACTTCCTGCTCTTCTACCCAGAGACTGTCCCTGTCACTTGCCGTGACTACAGGCCCGCCTTCCCTGGGAGCCACCCGCTTCCTTACAAGGACTGCCCCTTTGTATAGTTGCTCAGAGGCTCCACCTCCCAGACCCGTTACAGTTTGCTCGGGCCATGGAACCCGGTGGCACCCAAGCTCCCTTGCTCTCGGACCTATGCCATGAACTGTCCCGTCAGAGGTCCCAACAGGAGTCCATCCTGAGTCACCTGCATAGTGTTAACTCCCGCCTGGACACACTGACTACATCTTCGGGACCGGCTTCCAGTCGCACGACTCCTACCCCGGCAGCGTCGCTGCCCATCAATGCCATGGCATCTCTTCCCGGTCCCCGCCTCACCGCCCCGCCTCGTTTTGGCGGAGATCCCGGTCAGGCACGGGGCTTCATTAACCTGTGCACTCTGCACTTCGAACTGTTGGCACATCAGTTTTCCACCGACCGAGCCAAAGTAGCCTTCATCATGTCCCATCTCACGGGGGAGGCGCTGGCTTGGCTAAATCCTCTATGGGAGAGAGGAGACCCCCTGGTGTCCAATCTGCCAGCCTTTCTCTCGGCTTTCCAGAAGGTCTTCGACGAACCAGGATGGAGGACCTCATCCGCCTCATCTCTGCTACGCCTCCGCCAAGGAAGTCTCACCGTGGGCCAATATGCCATATGGTTCCGTACCCTTGCTTCGGAGCTTGCCTGGGATAACGACGCCCTGGTGTCCGTCTTCTGGGAGGGTCTGTCCGGCCGTATTAAAGATGAACTCGCCGGTCGGGACATTCCTACCACTCTCGACGACTTAATTACACTTGCCACCCGGATTGACATCCGGTTCCAGGAGCGCACCAAAGAGGTCACCCGTGAGAGGAGGTTTCCACGCCTTGCCCCTACTTTCCAGAGACCCGTCACTTCCTCCGTTACTCCTCCGGCGCACTCACCCGAGCCTATGCAGGTCGACCAGACCAAGATGGTCAAGACCCGTCAAGAATTACGCCGTGCCAAGGGGAGCTGCTTCTACTGTGGCAGTAAGGAGCACCGGATCCGTTCCTGCCCGGAGAGCTCGGGAAACGCCTGTGTCTAGGATCGCTCAGAGAGGTCACCCTAGACAGAAATAAACCCTCTCCATCTCTAATGCTGTCGGTCTCTATCATCTGCGGGGAGAACCGTTATTTTGAACTGGCTCAACTTGACTCTGGAGCTGCCGGAAATCTCATTTCTCAGTCCCTGGTAGAGAAATATCGCATTCCCACCAAACCTCTGGCTGTACCCTTATCTGTCGCCGCCGTGGATGGGGGCCTCTTACCACATCCCATCCAACTCATCACCGAATCCATAACTCTGCAGGTGGGAATGCTGCACTCTGAGAGCATCTTCTTCCATGTTCTGCCTGGACTCTCTCACGCCCTCTTGCTAGGCCTACCTTGGCTCCAGAGACACGCACCCGTGCTTGATTGGCAGACCGGAGAAGTTCTTCGCTGGGGACAGGACTGCCATAAGACTTGTTTAGTTCCCGTTCATCCTGCTCGTCCTTCTCCTATCCCAGCCAATCTACCCGGCCTACCCATTTCCTATTGGTCTTTTGCGGACGTCTTTAATAAAAGAGAAGCAGAGACATTACCCCCTCATAGACCATACGACTGCCCAATTGACCTGATGCCCGGCGCAACTCCTCCCCGTGGGCGTATTTACCCTTTGTCCGCTGCTGAGACCCGGTCCATGTCTGAATATATTGAGGAGAATCTGGCCCGGGGATTTATCCGGAAATCTACCTCCCCGGCGGGAGCAGGCTTCTTCTTCGTCAAAAAGAAGGACGGCTCACTCCGTCCCTGTATAGACTATAGAGGCCTTAACCAGATCACAGTGAAGAATAAATACCCCCTTCCGCTCATTCCTGAATTATTTGACCGTCTGAGGGGGGCTAGAATCTTCACCAAGCTGGACCTCCGTGGGGCGTATAATCTGGTCCGTATCCGTCAGGGGGATGAATGGAAGACGGCATTCAACACCCGGGACGGCCACTATGAATATCTTGTAATGCCCTTCGGTCTCTGTAACGCTCCCGCCGTCTTTCAAGAGTTGGTCAATGACATCTTCTGTGACCTTCTCTACTCCTGCGTGGTGGTGTACCTGGACGACATCTTGGTCTTCTCTCCGGATCTTCTCACTCACCGGAGGGACGTTCGTCAGGTCCTGCTCAGGCTCAGGCTGAACCACCTCTACGCTAAATATGAGAAGTGCCTCATTGAGCAGACCTCGCTTCCGTTTCTGGGCTACATAATCTCTCAGACCGGCCTACAAATTGACCCTGAGAAACTGTCTGCCATCCAGAAGTGGCCCCGACCAGAGGGGTTGAAGGCTATTCAGAGGTTCCTGGGCTTCGCCAACAACTACCGCCTCTTCATTCCGCACTTCTCTTCCCGGACTGCCCCTATCTCGGCGCTCACCCGTAAGGGCGCTAAGCCCAGAGAATGGCCGCCCGAGGCAGAGGAGGCCTTCCTTTCCTTAAAACGAGCTTTTTCCTCCGCCCCTGTGCTGCATCATCCGGACGTCAACAAACAATTCTTTCTAGAAGTCGACGCTTCCTCCTCCGGAGCCGGAGCAGTACTTACCCAAAAGTCGTCTTCCGGAAGAATGGTAACTTGCGGCTTCTTCTCCAAACTCTTCTCCTCTTCTGAGCGCAATTATTCTATAGGAGACCGAGAATTGTTGGCCATTAAGCTGGCACTGGAGGAGTGGCGTTACCTGCTCGAGGGGGCTCTTCACCCGGTAATAATTTACACGGACCACAAGAACTTGGCTTACCTCCAGAGTGCCCAGAGACTTAACCCGCGCCAAGCCCGGTGGTCCTTGTTCTTCGCCCGCTTTAATTTCATTCTTCATTTTCACCCGGCTGACAAAAACATCAAAGCTGATGCCTTATCCCGATCCTTTTTGGTCTCTGATCTTGAGGAGGAGCCTAAACACATCATCGACCCCGCCAAAGTAATGCAGGTGGCCCCCGTGAATCTAAATCGTCTTCCACCCGGTAAGACGTTCGTATCTGTTCCTGATCGTGAGAAGGTTCTACACTGGGGACACTCGTCCAAGCTAGCTGGCCACGCTGGTCAGAAAAAGACCCTCCAGCTTATTACCCGGCATTACTGGTGGCCTACCCTGCACAAGGACGTAATAGACTTTGTTTCAGCCTGTGTGTCCTGCGCCCGCAACAAGGTTCCGAGACATCTGCCAGCCGGCCGTCTCCTTCCTCTTCCTGTACCTGCTGCCCCGTGGTAGCATATAGCTATGGACTTTATAACGGACCTCCCTGTCTCTGCCGGTTGTACGGTCATATGGGTGGTCGCTGACCGCTTTTCCAAAATGGCTCACTTTATTCCCCTGCCGAGTCTCCCGTCTGCATCAGAGTTAGCTAAAGACTTTATCCAACATGTCTTCCGTCTTCATGGTCTTCCTCTCCACATTGTATCCGACCGAGGGGTTCAGTTCACCTCTCGTTTTTGGCGAGCCATGTGTAAACTGCTGGGGGTCACCTTGGACTTTTCTTCTGCTTATCACCCACAGTCCAATGGCCAAGTAGAAAGGATCAACCAAATTTTAACCAGTTACCTCCGGCACTTTGTTAATGCTCACCATTCCGACTGGGTGGATCTTTTACCGTGGGCAGAATTTTCTTACAATAATCACGAGAGCGAATCTTCCTCCAAATCCCTGTTTTTTGTAGTCTTCGGTCAGCATCCTCGGATCCCGTTTCCCGTCTCCGCCTCGGTGGACAATCCGGCTGCGGAATCTCTCGCTAACGAATTTTCCTCCATTTGGGAAAGTACCAGATCCACACTTCTTCAGTCATCCGAGCGGATGAAAAAACAGGCTGACAAGAGACGTCTGGATCCACCACAATTCTGTCCTGGAGATAAGGTCTGGCTCTCGTCCAAATATGTCCGGCTCAAGATTCCTTCCTACAAGTTAGGGCCTCGGTTCATCGGCCCACTGGAAGTTATCAAACAAATCAACCCGGTGGCCTATAAATTGAAACTCCCGGCCAATTTGCGGATTCCTAACTCCTTCCATGTATCTCTACTCAAACCCGTGATACTTAACTCTTTTTCCAAGTCTACAGGTACGCCTCCTCCTCCGGTTTCCGCTGAAAACGAGTTTGAGGTAGAGAACATTCTGGCCACCAAAAGGGTAAGAGGAAGGACCTTTTTTCTAGTGGATTGGAAGGGGTTTGGTCCTGAGGAGAGAATATGGGAGCCCCGGGAGAACATCCATGCCCCTCTCATCCTTGATAAATTTCTGTCTGGCCTAAAAAAGGGGGGGCCTAAAGGGGGGGGTACTGTAGCGTCGGCGTCCCTGCCTCCTGCTAGGCAGGGACGCCGTTCCCCTCACCTCTCCGCTCCGTGCCCGGCGTCTTCCTCCCGCTCTGCTGGCAGCGCGCGCTGCTTCCCGGCCTCTGTGCTTAGGGTGCGCGCGCGCTCCCCCTCTCTTAAAGGGGCCACGCGCGTCGTCCTAAGGAGTCCCCGGCCAATGGCCGGAGGACCTCACCATATATAAGGCACCTCCTCCAAAATGTGCCCGAGCAATGTTGTTGCAAAGCCTTTCAACTCTGCTTCAGCCCTCAGGTCCCGTTACCAGTTACCTGCCAGTCACCTGCCAGATTCCTGCTTGATACCTGCCTGATACCTGCCTGATACCTGCCTGATATCTGCTTATCTGCTTGCTATCCTGTGGTCCGACAGTCTGCCTACCAGCACCTGCCAGTCTGTCTATGGATCAGTCTGCCTGCGGACCAGGAAGTACCTGCCAGATACCTGCCTGATACCTGCCTGCCTGTCCAGAGACTCTTGCCCGCTCACCTGGGAGCGCTCACCTGCTACCTGCCTGCTAGCCTACCTGGAGGCTCTGCCGTCACTTGCCGTGACCACCTGCCTGTCCAGAGACTCTTGCCCGGTCACCTGGGAGCGCTCACCTGCTACCTGCCTGCTAGCCTACCTGGAGGCTCAGCCGTCACTTGCCGTGACCACCTGCCTGTCCAGAGACTCTTGCCCGCTCACCTGGGAGCGCTCACCTGCTACCTGCCTGCTAGCCTACCTGGAGGCTCAGCCGTCACTTGCCGTGACCACCTGCCTGTCCAGAGACTCTTGCCCGCTCACCTGGGAGCGCTCACCTGCTACCTGCCTGCTAGCCTATCTAGAGACTCTTTCCCTGCTGTCACTTGCCGTGACCACCTGCCCGTCTAGAGACTCTTTCCCTGCTGTCACTTGCCATGACCACCTACCCGTCCAGAGACTCTTACCCTGCTGTCACTTGCCGTGACCATCCGCCTGTCAAGAGACTGTCCCCGTCACTTGCCGTGACTTCCTGCCCTTCTACCCAGAGACTGTCCCTGTCACTTGCTGTGACTACCGACCCGCCTTCCCTGGGAGCCACCCGCTTCCTTACAAGGACTGCCCCTTTGTATAGTTGCTCAGAGGTTCCACCTCCCAGACCCGTTACAAAAGGGAACCGGATCCCTCATCTAGTGGAGGAGAGCAACTA
Organism: Phyllobates terribilis; assembly: GCF_046119375.1. Taxonomy (NCBI): domain Eukaryota; kingdom Metazoa; phylum Chordata; class Amphibia; order Anura; family Dendrobatidae; genus Phyllobates; species Phyllobates terribilis. The sequence continues at coordinate 214,414,504 of NW_027362769.1, read as the reverse complement.
CCCTCAGCTAGTAACCGGAGGCCGTGGCATTGTACGTGCATGGCCCCTCACTACACCCGTTAGGAAGGCACCATATAGGACCCAGGGAAACAGAACATACGTTTGCCCGCCAAGGCCCGAGGCAGCTGGACAGAAACGTGGTCAATTGTGGGGTACGACAGGCCAGAGAATGGACACACGAAGGGGGTCCTGAAAAGCTCTCCAAAGGTACCTGGGAGTTGGCCGAGCCCCTCACCTGGTGAGCACAGCATGGCGTGGGCAGCCATTACCTCCAGAAATGGCTTGGAGTGTAAAACTGTGAGTAAAGACCCCGGACTGCATCACTGGACTCTGAGTCATTACAGTTGCTCCCGCGCACCATCACCCCCACCATCTGCACTCACTGCCCTAAGGCTATACTCCTCCCGTGGGGAGTTATACTACCCTCTGCTGCGCACACAACATCAGCCTCAGCGGTCTGCCCCGCAGCAGCGGTTCTCATTGACCGCAATCCACGGGTGGCGTAGTCGGACATTTAAACATTACAAAACCAAAGAAACAGATCCGCCACTGGTTTGACCACCCTGAGCCACGGGACCGGGTCGCCGCCACGGAGACTACAACCCCTGACATTATACAGAGACCCGGCTCCGTGTATTCCCCCACACACGGCCCAGGGGGCGCGTCAGAAACATCCAAACATGACGTAGGATATGGATGATGTGATAAAAAAAATAGATAAAAATAGTAGTAAATAATAATAGAATAATGACCAGTGCATAGGATAACATATTAAAAATTGCTCTATATACTATTAGTTAATTAATGTGGGGACAGGCAATCCAATTAAAAAAACAAACCATCTCTCATTTTCGCAACAATTGAAAATGATCATGAACGTTAGATAATATTACCTCAATCGGGAGGACAGAGAAAAATTGCAATCATAGAATTGGAGTGCAAGATTAAAAATGTTATGTTTAGTATACCCATTGATGACACTCCACCTATGTTTATTAAAGAGAATCTGTCACTAAGTTTCTGCTACCCTATGTGAGAGCAGCACAATGCAGAGGCAGAGACTCTGATTCCAGTGATGTATCACTTATTGGGCTGCTTGATGTAGTTTTGATAAAATCACAGTTTTATGTACAACACATCTAGCAGTTCTCTGAATCCTGAGCGCTGTATAACCCCGCCCACACCACTGATTGGCTACTTTCTGTGTACACTGTGCAAAGGCATAAAGCTGCCAATCAGTGGTGGGGGTGTGGTTGGACTACATGGCAGCAAGTTTACTAGTCCTCTAGTAATCACCTGATTAAATAGTGATCTTATCAAAACTACATTAAGCAGCTCACTAAATGACACATCACTGGAATCAGGGTCTCTTTCTCTACATTATGCTGCTCTCAGATTAAGTGGGAAAAACTTGGTGATAGATTCACTTTAACTGGGGTGGGTAGACATGGTATTGTGTGATTTACTGTAAAGTTTTAATTTTTAAAACTTATTGTGTCCCAATGATACCACATTAAAGGGATTGTACTGTTAGATTTTATCCTGTCAGCCTTTTTTAGTAAAACGTTTTTTGTTTTATCGAGGCTATAAGAGAAAAAGGGCAACTGAGAATAAATTAAAGGAACAAGGCTATGATGTTTAATTCCCTTAAAATGGCTTAGGGCCATTGACTGCATGTAATGGCCAAACTACTTTACAGGATAAATATTCATTGTTTTATTTTTAGCCTTTGCCCTACTATATTTTAATGTGTTCTACAAAAATTTATGGACAAAATGGAAATTCTTAACTTTATAGAGCATGTATGCAATTGTGCTCAGTTTGTTAAATATAGACACATTTTACAGAATATTAAGAGATAATTTTGGGATTAAGAATTCCGCGGATTTTAGATAAAGGTGGTCTTCACTTGATACAATCTATAGCAGCATATCTGTATCTGCATAAAGAAAAGGTCAGCATATAATTGCTTGAAAGTTTGTGAACCCTTCAGAATTTTCCATATTTCTGAATACATTTCAAAAACCATCACAGAAGAAAGGCCGCGGAGATAGCACGAGTGCAAAATACTGATGAAATAGATTAAATAACCACTTGTTTGGTTGCTTCATTAGTATTTTGCATTAGTGTTGCCCCCGTCTTTATCATGGGGGTCTGCTGCATCCTGTAGTACAGGGGTGGACAATTAATTTTCCCGAGAGGCCACATGAGAGACTGTGACTGTTGTGGAGGGCTGAACCAATAGGCTGAAATTAATTCTACTCAATATTAATATTAACATATTAATTATAATTATTTTAGATTTATATTAATTGTATCACTTAATATTGAGCAGAATGAAGTATTCTGACATTCCCCTATATATCGTATGAGCCCCCACACAGCTTCCCCATATCCAACATGAGAGTTCTATAGCCTCCCCAAGTCCAGCCTGAGACCCCCACATCCTCCCCATGTCCAGCATGAGAGCCCCATAGCCTCCCTATGTCCAGCAGGAGAGCTCCATAGCCCTCCTATGTCCAGCATGAGAGCCACATAGCCTCCCCATGTCCAGCATGAGACCCCCATAGCCTCCCTATGTCCAGCATGAGAGCCCCATAACCTCCCCATGTCCAGCATGAGAGCCCCATAACCTCCCCATGTCCAGCATGAGACCCCCATAGCCTCCCTATGTCCAGCATGAGAGCCCCATAACCTCCCCATGTCCAGCATGAGAGCCCCATAGCCTCCCTATGTCCAGCAGGAGAGCTCCATAGCCCTCCTATGTCCAGCATGAGAGCCACATAGCCTCCCCATGTCCAGCATGAGACCCCCATAGCCTCCCCATGTCCAGCATGAGACCCCCATAGCCTCCCTATGTCCAGCATGAGAACCCCATAGCCTCCCCATGTCCAGCATAAAAGCCTCTTAGCCTCCCCATGTCCAGCATGAGAGCCCCATAGCCTCCCCATGACCAGCATGAGAGCCCCATAGCCTCCCCATGTCCAGCATGAGAGCCCCATAGCCTCCTCATGACCAGCATGAGAGCCCCATAGCCTCCCCATGTCCAGCATGAGAGCCCCATAGCCTCCCCATGTCCAGCATGAGAGCCCCATAGTCTCCCCATGACCAGCATGAGAGCCCCATAGCCTCCCCATGTCCAGCATGAGACCCCCATAGCCTCCCTATGTCCAGCATGAGACCCCCATAGGCTCCTCACATCCAGCATGAGACCCCCTTAGCCTCCCCATGTCCACCATGAGACCCCCAAAGCCTCCCCATGTCCAGCATGAGAGCCCCATAGCCTCCCTATGTCCAGAATGAGAGCCTCAAAGCCTCCCCATGTCCAGCATGAGAGCCCCATAGCCTCCCTATGTCCTGCATGAGAGCCCCAAAGCCTCCCCATGTCAAGCATGAGAGCCCCATAGCTTCCCCATGTCCAGCATGAGAGCCCCATAACTTCTCCATGTCCAGCCAAGCATCCCATACACATGAAAAAAAACCATCACATACTCACCCCGTTCCCGTTCCCCAGCGCTCTGCCTCCGCTCCTGTCTGCGGTGCACTGACTCTCCGCAGTGCACAGCTGATGCCATGAAATTACGTCATCGCGTCAGCTGTCTCACATGCTGATTGCTGGAAGAGGGGGCCAGGGCGCTATCGTCCACCAATGCATTCACCGCTGTCTGTATCCAGAGGATGCACATAGCGGTGACAGTGTGTGGTGGCAGACAGGCAGGAGGGGGCACAGTTTATGCTTTTTTCAGCCCCTTGGCTATCTCGGTCCTGACAGGAATAGCCAGAGGGCTGGATGTGGCCCGCGGACCGCCCTTTGCCCAGATCTGCTGTAGTGCATTGGTATTGTGACTTGGTGTTGGTAAGTAAGGCTGCCTTCGTTCTGTGATGCTTTTTGAATTTAATGTCCTGTTGTTAAGTTTCTGCATAAATTTTCCCTGAAAACAAAATCATATTTTCACGAGTCCTAAAAGAAAATCATGAGAACCAAATTAAGCCAAATGCGTTTGTCATCTGTTTAATTTGAAAATGATCCAATATCATATGTTGGTGAGTAGCAAAAATATGGGAACCTTTGCTCTCAGTATTTGGTGTGACCCCCTTGTGGAGCAATAACTGCATCGAAACTTTTCCAGTAATTGTTGATTAGTCCAGCACATTGGCTTGGAGGATATTTAGCCCTTTCCTGCTTACAAAATAGCTTCAACTCTGTCATGTTGGTGAGTTTTCTACCACGAATGCTCTGTTCAGGTCCTTCCACAACATTTCTATAGAATTAAGATCATTTTAAATTTCGCATATCCAATCTCTGCATCCATCTTGGCGCATACAGGGGTTGCTGCACTCTGGTTTGTATATAATATTGTCACAGCAGCTTGTACCTGTTCACACTTCATTCAGTTTTTTTTTTTTCGCAGCACACATTTGGAGGTAGTGACTGCCTCCTTAATTGGCTGAGTGTTCCTCCTATCAGTCTGAAAAAGTGCCCAAGTGTCTTTTATTCGCTTCAAGTTTCAAATATGTAAAGAGGTAGAAGTAGTCACCTGACCATTCTTCTGCCATCTTTCTCTTGAAAACTAAATAAAGAGGTCTATGGTGACAGACGGAAGACAAACTTTCATTTTTGGAGCAAAACGCAGGAAAAAAACACTGCCGTGGGTTACACTTAAAAACTCGGGTTCGCCCGAGTTTAAAACACTTCATGTGTACATACCCTAAAAGGTTGTTTTTAATAAGTATTGGATCCTACCTGTCTTTTAAATTTGTGGCTTAATTTGCTCCAGGAGAGGGAAACCTGATAGAAATGGTTAGGGTTGCATTAGAGAAAGGTCACCTTGTCATGACTGGTGGGCACACACGAAATGTTACTAGCATTATTTTTGCTCTTGGATTTTGTTGGAGTGTACTATATAGCTGTAGTATTTGTTAATATGACAGATTGCACAGGGAAAGCCCTCCTCTGACCCTGGTCTGTCCCTGTCTGACTGTGGAGGTTGGCACCCTAAGAGAACGCAATGGCGTCCCCACTCGACGGCAGCTTACCCTGAGTGTCCTTAGCAGCTCTTAGGATCGCTAGAGTAGCAATTCTCTAAAGAATAAAGGAATCACATGTGAAACAGCTGGAATAAACATAAACTACAGCAAAGTGAATGAATCCAGCAAAGACTATCACCAGCAGGAAACACCAGTAGGGCAAGTTATATAAAGCTGCACCCAAAAGGTGATAGGGCAGACAGAGTAAATGAAAAACACCTGTTATCCAAAACTGACAGAAACAAAGATAACAGAACTAAAACACCCAAAGAAAAGGTGTATCTGTTGTGGCTCAGTGGAAAGAGACACTGACCACAGAATCAAGGATTCGAATCAAGAAGCATGACAGGGAAGCTCCATACACATTAGAGGGTCAGCCTATCCCACCAAAATAACTTTTATCCAATGTGTATAGAGGCCTGTAGAAAGTATGGACCTGCAGATATAGAATCTCTTCATACACAATTTTCACAATTAGTTTCAAAATGAAATTTTCCTGAACTTTTTGAAAAGTTATTAATTAGATAATGAGAGTGGAGGACATCATCCCACAACGCAATCAACTCCTTTATTGGGAACACATCCCATTTTTTGGCTTATTTGTGTTCTTGTGATGCTTAATAAATTTACAAAAAAAAATTACTTAACTCTTGGAAACCTCACAGTTCCAGCAGTCTCCACCAGGGTTGCCAACTTGACTTTTTATTTTTTCTGGGCAGCTTATCAAAAAATCACGGACAGACAATATTTTTTATAGAAACGTTGGATAACCACAATAAATCCTTAAGATTATAAGTGATACATGTCTACAGCCCATAATTGTGATATGAAGACATCAGCTGCATTCACTGTAAACTGTAAAATGATATATGCTGTCAAAATCAGCTTTAAAAAAATCATGGACACCTTAGATTTTTTTTATGGACAGGGCAAAAACGCTCCTTATTTTTACGAACTGTCCTGGAATTTCTGAACGTTGGCAATCCTTGTCCCCACCAGTTCAACAGTGATGAAGTTCGATCCCTCATACACATGACCGCTGCAGCCAAACACTGGCCTCAGAGATGATGGCGGTATATATGGCATATGGCCGCTGAAGCCAGTGATCCAGTGATTGTTTGCATTAGTCACATGACTGGAGCAATGGGGGCTTAAAGGCAAGAGTAATGACTATCTCATTCTTTACTCTTTGGAAACTTTTTAAAAATCCTAAAAAGTCACTTTTATTGATCATCTAGGATTAGGAGAATAGGGGGAGAGTGTATCAAAGCTTTTGCACAAATTTTCAGACTTCAAAAAGTCCATAATTTTGTTGCATGTCTTGTTTTGCACAAAAATGTGTGAGTATTTGTTATTAGAGATGAGCGTTGTTCTACTCGAACTGTTCGCCAATCTCAAATTTGAGCTGTTTTGGGCGGTGTTCGAGCCGTTCGGCGAACACGAACGATTTGAGAAAAATTCGGCTGTTCGAGGTTATGTTCGATAACTGTTCGTGAACCAAAATCATAACTGGATTTTTTCTCAGTAATAATGAAAATTAATGTTAATACGCAGTTTGAGTGTACAGCGGGGTGGGGGGAGGGGCAGGGGATGGATCTCTGCAGGAATAATGAAGATCTCCATTTTTTTTTCTCTTTCCCGCATTTGCAGTGGGGAGGTGCAATCTGTCAGCCTATCAGCAGCACACACACGGAGCGAACTGCTGTTTTTCACACAAGCAAGGGCATGTGTCATTGGCAGTGTATGTCACATGTCCTTGCCCTATAAGACCAAGCCATTTTCCCCGTCGCCACCATTTTCTCACTGCTGCAGCTGCGTGTTAGACGGCACCGCTGTTGCTGTGTGCGCTATACCTTGTTAATTTCAAGCCAATTTTCGCACAAATCTACAGGTAGCTTGGGAGTAGGGAATAATTGTGATTGCAGTCCTTTTAAGGACTAGGTTACAGCATTTCCTACGACTTTTATCAGGCAGGTCTGTGCTCTTAAATAGATAGATTGTGGGAGTAAAGACTAATTGTAATTGCAGTCCTTTTCAGGACTAGGTTACATTAGTTCCTATCAGTTTTTGCCAGGCAGGTCTGTGCCAGTGCTGTGCAAGTTTTTTTCACAGCATTTGGCTGAATCTAGCAAAGCTAATCCTTTTTGGCCTATTGCAGAGTGTGTTAGTCAGTGGAGTAGCCTATCTGTGTTGCAAGATATACCACCTGTGTATAGAATACCAATTTTTTTACTGCACCTAGTGAAGTAAAATCTTTTGGGCATAGCATCATTCTATTAGTCCATCTATACTGACCTCCATCAGGTTGCAAATTGAATATAATTTTTTTCTGCATCTAGCTCTGAAAAAATATTTGGGCTTCTAGCAGTGTGTGGGACTTGTTCTATTAGTCCATCTATACTGACCTCCATCAGGTTGCAAACTGAATATAATTTTTTTCTGCATCTAGCTCTGAAAAAATATTTGGCCTTCTAGCAGTGTGTGGGACTTTCTCTATTAGTCCATCTATACTGACCTCCATCAGGTTGCAAACTGAATATATTTTTTTTCTGCATTTACCTCTGAAAAAATATTGGGCTTCTAGCTGTGTGTGGGACTTGTTCTATTAATCCATCTATACAGACCTCCATCAGGTTGCAAACTGAATATATTTTTTTTCTGCATCTACCTCTGAAAAAATATTGGGCTTCTAGCTGTGTGTGGGACTTGTTCTATTAATCCATCTATACAGACCTCCATCAGGTTGCAAACTGAATATAATTTTTTTCTGCATCTAGCTCTGAAAAAATAGTTGGCCTTCTAGCAGTGTGTGGGACTTTCTCTATTAGTCCATCTATACTGACCTCCATCAGGTTGCAAATTAAAAATAATTTCTATCTGCATCTAGCTCTGAAAAAATATTTGGCCTTCTAGCAGTGTGTGGGACTTTCTCTATTAGTCCATCTATACTGACCTCCATCAGGTTGCAAATTAAAAATAATTTTTATCTGCATCTACCTCTGAAAAAATATTTGGGCTTCTAGCTGTGTGTGGGACTTGTTCTATTAGTCCATCTATACTGACCTCCATCAGGTTGCAAATTAAAAATAATTTTTATCTGCATCTAGCTCTGAAAAAATATTTGGGCTTCTAGCAGTGTGTGGGACTTTCTCTATTAGTCCATCTATACTGACCTCCATCAGGTTGCAAATTAAAAATAATTTTTATCTGCATCTAGCTCTGAAAAAATATTTGGCCTTCTAGCAGTGTGTGGGACTTTCTCTATTAGTCCATCTATACTGACCTCCATCAGGTTGCAAATTAAAAATAATTTTTTTTCTGCATCTACCTCTGAAAAAATATTTGGGCTTCTAGCTGTGTGTGGGACTTGTTCTATTAATCCAGCTATACAGACCTCCATCAGGTTGCAAACTGAATATACTTTTTTTCTGCATCTACCTCTGAAAAAATATTTGGGCTTCTAGCTGTGTGTGGGACTTGTTCTATTAGTCCATCTATACTGACCTCCATCAGGTTGCAAACTGAATTAAATTTTTTTCTGCATCTAGCTCTGAAAAAATATTTGGCCTTCTAGCAGTGTGTGGGACTTGTTCTATTAGTCCACCTATACTGACCTCCATCAGGTTGCAAATTCAAAATAATTTTTTGTCTGCATCTAGCTCTGAAAAAATATTTGGCCTTCTAGCAGTGTGTGGGACTTTCTCTATTAGTCCATCTATACTGACCTCCATCAGGTTGCAAACTGAATATATTTTTTTTCTGCATCTACCTCTGAAAAAATATTTGGGCTTCTAGCTGTGTGTGGGACTTGTTCTATTAGTCCATCTATACTGACCTCCATCAGGTTGCAAATCGAATATAATTTTTTTCTCCATCTAACCCAGCCAATAGTTTTGGCCTAATACCACAGTTTGGCCACTCAGCTCTGCTCGGTTCCCATCCATTGTTTTTTTGTGCAAACAACTCCAGAGTTGTGAATTAGTTAACCACCAAAATGAGTGGAAAAAGGCCTGCTGCTGGTGGAAAGGGGAATAGGCGTGTTGGGAAGGGGAAAAAAGGTTGTGTCTGTGGGGTAGGTGTTAAAGCAACAGTTGTTAGAACCTTGCTGTTAGGTTTTTTTTCCTTTGCTGGTCACATGACCTTGTTGGCCTATTTAATCCTGCTCCGCCCTTCTGGCTTTGCTGGACTTCATTGTATATCTACTTTCTAGCTAGCCTGTGCTCTGTGTCTTGCTCTGTTAGTTTGCTTGGTCTACTGACCTCTATGTTCTATATATTTTGTTTGTTCGTCTGTCTGCTAGTATTTCTGTTAGGAGGTGTCCCATATTCCTCCCAGTCCTTAGTACTTGTAGGGATTCCTCCCCCACATCTATAGGTCTTCGTACAGACTAGCTTAGGACTTTAGCAGGTCTGATCGCAGGATCAGGTTCCCTGTTGTAGCGCTGGCGTCCCTGCCCTCTGCTAGGCAGGGACGCTGCTCCCCTCACCGCTCTGCTCCGTGCCCGGCGTCCTCTCCCCGCTCTGCTGTCAGCGCGCGCTCCTTCCCGGCGTCCTCCTCCCGCTCTGCTCTCAGCGCCCGCTCCTTCCCGGCCCCTGTGCTTAGGGCGCGCGCGCGCGCGCTCCCCTCCTCTTAAAGGGGCCGCGCGCGCCGTCCTAAGGAGTCCCCGGCCAATGGCCGGAGGACTTCATCATATATAAGGCACCTCCTCCAAAATGGAGGTGCCCGAGCAATGTTGTTTGCACCTGTGTCTCACCTGTGCTTCAGCCCTCAGGTCCCGTTGCCAGTTACCTGCCAGTTACCTGCCAGTTTCCTGCCAGTTTCCTGCTAGTTACCTGCCTGATTCCTGCCTGAATACTTGTTACCTGCCTGCCTGCCTGAGGTCCGACGGTCTGCCTTACAACTCCGGTCAGTCTGTCTAAGGACCAACTTGTCCGCTCACCTGGGAGCGCACATCAGCTACCTGCCTGCTTGCCTGAGGTCCGACGGTCTGCCTTACAACTCCGGTCAGTCTGTCTATGGACCAGCTTGCCCGCTCACCTGGGAGCGCTTCTCCGCTACCTGCCTGCTTGCCAGCCCGGAGGCTCCGTTGTCACGTGCTGTGACCACCAGCTATCTCAGAGACTCTTGCCCGCTCACCTGGGAGCGCATCTCCGTTACCTGCCTGCTTGCCAGCCCGGAGGTCCCGTTGTCACGTGCGGTGACCACCAGCTATTCCAGAGACTCTTGCCCGCTCACCTGGGAGCGCTTCTCCGTTACCTACCTGCCTGCCAGCCCGGAGGTTCCGCCGTCACGTGCCGTGACCACCTGCTATTCCAGAGACTCTCGCTTGCTCACCTGGGAGCACACATCTACCATCTGCCTGCTAGCCTACCCGGAGGCTCCGCCATCACAGGTCGTACCTACCCCTTACCCAGAGACTGCCCTGATCACTTGCCGTAACTCCCTGTCCGTTCACCCAGAGACTGCCACCCGCTCCCTTACAAGGGCCGCCCCCTTGTATAGTAGCTCAGAGGTTCCGCCTCCCGGACCCGTTACAGTTTGCTCGGGCCATGGAACCCGGTGGCACCCAAGCTCCCTCGCTCTCGGACCTCTGTCTTGAACTGTCCCGTCAGAGGTCCCAACAGGAGGCCATCCTGGGTCACCTGCGGAATGTTAATACTCGCCTGAACACTCTGTCTGATCCACCAACAACCTCCGCCAGTGCCATATCTTGCAATCCGGCAGCTCCGCTGCCCACTAATACTATGGTATCCTACCCCGGACCCCGGCTCTCTGCACCTCCTCGCTTCGGAGGCGACCCCGTCCAGGCTCGGGGCTTCATAAATCAGTGCACCCTGCACTTTGAACTTTTGTCCCATCAGTTTAATTCCGACCGGGCCAAAATTGCCTTTATCATGTCCCATCTCACCGGGGAGGCCCTGGCCTGGCTAAATCCTCTATGGGAGAGAGGAGACCCCCTGGTGTCCAACTTGCCTGCTTTTCTCTCGGCTTTCCGGAAAGTCTTCGACGAACCCGGACGGAAGACCTCATCCGCATCCTCTCTGCTACGCCTCCGTCAGGAGGGTCTCACCGTGGGCCAATATGCCATACGGTTCCGCACCCTTGCCTCGGAGCTGGCCTGGGATAACGACGCTCTGGTATCCGTCTTCTGGGAGGGTCTGTCCGGTCGTATTAAAGATGAACTTGCTGGTCGGGACATTCCTACCTCTCTCGATGATCTAATAACCCTTGCCACCCGGATTGACCTACGGTTCCAGGAGCGTGCCAAAGAGGTCACCCGTGAGAGAAGGATTCCACGTTTAGCTCCTACTTTCCAGAAACCCGTCATTCCCTCCATCTCTCCCCAGGTACACTCTCCTGAGCCTATGCAGGTCGACCAGACCAAGATGGTCAAAACCCGTCAGGACTCACGCCGTGCCGAGGGGAGCTGCTTCTACTGTGGCAGTAAGGAGCACCGGATCCGTGCCTGCCCGGAGAGGTCGGGAAACGCCTGTGTCTAGGTTCGCTCAGAGAGGTCCACCTAGACAAGAATAAATCCTCTCCATCCCTGCTGTTGTCAGTTTCGATCATCTACGGGGAGAACCGTTATTTCGAACTAGCCCAACTTGACTCTGGAGCAGCCGGGAACCTTATTTCACAGTCCCTGGTTGAGAAATACCGCATCCCCACCAAACCTCTGGCTGTACCCTTGTCTGTTGCTGCCGTGGATGGGGGCCTCTTACCTCGCCCCATTCAACTCATCACCGAATCCATTACCCTGCAGGTGGGAATGCTGCATTCTGAAAGTATCTCCTTTCATGTTCTGCCTGGACTCTCTCACGCCCTCTTGCTAGGTCTGCCCTGGCTCCAGAGACATGCACCCGTGCTAGACTGGCAAACCGGAGAGGTCCTTCGCTGGGGACAAGACTGTCATAAAACCTGCCTGGTTCCCGTCCATCCCGTCCGTCCCTCTCCTACCCCAGCTAATCTACCTGGACTTCCGATTCCTTATTGGTCTTATGCAGATGTCTTTAATAAAAAGGAGGCAGAGACATTACCACCACATAGACCATACGACTGTCCCATCGATCTGCTACCCGGTACTACTCCTCCCCGTGGGCGTATCTATCCTTTATCCGCTGCTGAGACCCGGTCAATGTCCGAATATATTGAGGAGAATCTGGCCAGAGGATTCATCCGGAAATCTACCTCCCCGGCGGGAGCAGGCTTCTTTTTCGTCAAAAAGAAGGACGGCTCTCTCCGTCCCTGTATAGACTATAGAGGCCTAAACCTGATCACGGTGAAGAATAAGTACCCCCTTCCGCTCATTCCAGAATTATTTGATCGCCTGAGGGGGGCTAGGATCTTCACCAAACTGGACCTTCGTGGGGCGTACAACCTGGTTCGTATTCGTCAGGGGGATGAATGGAAGACGGCATTCAACACCCGGGACGGCCACTATGAATACCTGGTAATGCCCTTTGGTCTCTGTAACGCTCCTGCCGTCTTTCAAGAGTTGGTCAATGACATCTTCCGGGACCTTCTCTACTCCTGCGTAGTGGTGTACCTGGACGACATCTTGGTCTTCTCTCCGGATCTCCAGACTCACCGGAGGGACGTTCGTCAGGTCCTGCTCAGGCTAAGGCAGAACCATCTCTACGCTAAATTTGAGAAGTGCCTCTTTGAGCAGACCTCGCTTCCGTTTCTGGGCTACATTATCTCTCAGACCGGCCTACAAATGGATCCTGAGAAACTGTCTGCCATCGAGAAATGGCCCCGACCGGAGGGGTTGAAGGCCATTCAGCGATTCCTGGGCTTCGCCAACTACTACCGCCTCTTCATACCACACTTCTCTTCCCGGACGGCCCCAATTTCTGCGCTCACCCGTAAAGGTACTAATCCCAAAGAGTGGCCACCCGAAGCAGAGGAGGCCTTTCTTTCCCTTAAACAGGCCTTCTCTTCTGCCCCGGTGCTGCATCGCCCCGATGGCAACAAACAGTTCTTCCTGGAAGTTGACGCCTCCTCCTCTGGAGCCGGAGCGGTACTTACTCAAAAATCATCTTCCGGGAGGATGGTAACTTGTGGCTTCTTCTCTAAACTCTTCTCCTCCTCTGAGCGCAACTATTCCATAGGAGACCGAGAGTTATTGGCCATCAAACTGGCATTGGAGGAGTGGCGTTACCTGCTCGAGGGGGCTCTTCACCCAGTAATAATTTACACTGACCACAAGAACTTGGCTTACCTCCAGCATGCCCAGAGACTTAACCCGCGCCAAGCCCGGTGGTCCTTGTTTTTTGCTCGTTTTGATTTCGTCCTTCATTTTCGCCCGGCTGACAAAAACGTCAAGGCAGACGCCTTGTCTCGGTCCTTTCTGGTGTCTGATCTCGAGGAGGATCCGAAACATATCATCGATCCCGCCAGAGTAATGCAGGTGGCTCCCGTGAGTCTAAATCGTCTTCCTCCTGGTAAGACGTTCGTACCAGTACCTGATCGGGAGAAGATCCTACACTGGGGTCATTCGTCTAAACTAGCTGGCCACGCTGGTCAGAAAAAGACCCTCCAGCTTATTACCCGGCACTACTGGTGGCCTAACCTGCACAAGGATGTAATAGACTTTGTTTCTGCCTGTGTGTCCTGCGCCCGCAACAAAGTTCCGAGACACCTGCCGGCCGGCCGCCTCCTACCTCTGCCAGTACCTGCTGCCCCCTGGCAGCATATAGCGATGGACTTCATTACTGATCTACCCGTCTCTGCCGGTTGTACGGTCATTTGGGTGGTCGCTGACCGCTTCTCCAAGATGGCTCACTTCATTCCACTGCCAGGTCTTCCGTCTGCACCCGAGCTGGCTAAAGACTTTATCCGCCACATCTTCCGTCTTCATGGCCTGCCCCGTCACATCGTGTCGGATCGTGGGGTACAGTTCACTTCCCGTTTCTGGAGAGCCACTTGTAAATTGCTGGACGTCACCCTGGACTTCTCCTCCGCTTACCACCCACAGTCTAATGGTCAAGTGGAGCGGATCAATCAGAACCTGACCAGTTACCTTCGGCACTTCGTTAATGCCCACCATTCTGACTGGGTGGATCTCCTGCCATGGGCCGAATTCTCGTACAACAATCACGAGAGCGAGTCTTCCTCCAAATCCCCGTTTTTTGTAGTCTACGGTCAGCATCCTCGGATCCCGTTTCCCGTCTCCACCTCGGCGGACAATCCGGCTGCGGAATCTCTTGTTAACAAATTTTCCTCCATATGGGAGAGTACCCGGTCCGCACTCCTTCTGTCATCCGAGCGTATGAAAAGACACGCTGACAAAAAACGTCTGGACCCTCCTCAATTCCGCCCTGGGGATAAAGTCTGGCTCTCGTCCAAATATGTCCGGCTCAAGATCCCTTCCTATAAGTTAGGGCCTCGGTTCATCGGCCCACTGGAGGTCATCAGTCAGATCAACCCGGTGGCCTATAAATTGAAACTCCCGGCCAACTTACGGATCCCTAACTCCTTCCATGTGTCTCTCCTCAAACCTGTGGTGCTTAACTCTTTTTCCAAGTCTACAGGTACGCCTCCTGCTCCGGTTTCTGCTGAGGACGAGTTTGAGGTAGAGAACATTCTTGCCACCAAAAGGGTAAGAGGAAAGACCTTTTTTCTGGTAGATTGGAAGGGGTTTGGTCCTGAGGAGAGAACGTGGGAGCCCCGGGAGAACATCCATGCCCCTCTCATCCTAGCTAAATTTCTGTCTGGCCTAAAAAAGGGGGGGCCTAAAGGGGGGGGTACTGTAGCGCTGGCGTCCCTGCCCTCTGCTAGGCAGGGACGCTGCTCCCCTCACCGCTCTGCTCCGTGCCCGGCGTCCTCTCCCCGCTCTGCTGTCAGCGCGCGCTCCTTCCCGGCGTCCTCCTCCCGCTCTGCTCTCAGCGCGCGCTCCTTCCCGGCCCCTGCGCTTAGGGCGCGCGCGCGCGCGCTCCCCTCCTCTTAAAGGGGCCGCGCGCGCCGTCCTAAGGAGTCCCCGGCCAATGGCCGGAGGACTTCATCATATATAAGGCACCTCCTCCAAAATGGAGGTGCCCGAGCAATGTTGTTTGCACCTGTGTCTCACCTGTGCTTCAGCCCTCAGGTCCCGTTGCCAGTTACCTGCCAGTTACCTGCCAGTTTCCTGCCAGTTTCCTGCTAGTTACCTGCCTGATTCCTGCCTGAATACTTGTTACCTGCCTGCCTGCCTGAGGTCCGACGGTCTGCCTTACAACTCCGGTCAGTCTGTCTAAGGACCAACTTGTCCGCTCACCTGGGAGCGCACATCAGCTACCTGCCTGCTTGCCTGAGGTCCGACGGTCTGCCTTACAACTCCGGTCAGTCTGTCTATGGACCAGCTTGCCCGCTCACCTGGGAGCGCTTCTCCGCTACCTGCCTGCTTGCCAGCCCGGAGGCTCCGTTGTCACGTGCTGTGACCACCAGCTATCTCAGAGACTCTTGCCCGCTCACCTGGGAGCGCATCTCCGTTACCTGCCTGCTTGCCAGCCCGGAGGTCCCGTTGTCACGTGCGGTGACCACCAGCTATTCCAGAGACTCTTGCCCGCTCACCTGGGAGCGCTTCTCCGTTACCTACCTGCCTGCCAGCCCGGAGGTTCCGCCGTCACGTGCCGTGACCACCTGCTATTCCAGAGACTCTCGCTTGCTCACCTGGGAGCACACATCTACCATCTGCCTGCTAGCCTACCCGGAGGCTCCGCCATCACAGGTCGTACCTATCCCTTACCCAGAGACTGCCCTGATCACTTGCCGTAACTCCCTGTCCGTTCACCCAGAGACTGCCACCCGCTCCCTTACAAGGGCCGCCCCCTTGTATAGTAGCTCAGAGGTTCCGCCTCCCGGACCCGTTACACCTGTTACATCGTAGGGATTCAGCTGAGTTCTATCGTAGGGACAGATCTCCTCTCTTTCCTTAGCTCTGGTAGCAGAACATAACAGTAAGTCCAGCCAGCAAATTCTCTAAGGAAAGATTTTTTTTATTCCATCATGGTGTCGGTTCAGGATTTGGCTAAACACCTGCAGGGACTCTCTCTGGAAGTGGCCGAGCTCCGTCAGCACGTGAGTAACTGTCCTGGAGCATATTTCTTGGAGCCTAAGGTATGTTTGCCGGATTTATTTTTTGGTGAACATCGTGAATTTTTTTCATTTAAAAATGCTTGCTTATTGTATTTTCGTTTGAGACCCAAGTCCTCTGGGGATGAATCCCAGCGCGTAGGGTTCATAATGTCACTTTTGCGCAAAGAGCCTCAGGAGTGGGCCTTTTCTTTGCAACCTAGTGATACATGCTTCAGATCAGTGGATAGTTTTTTTTCTGCTTTAGGACTATTATATGATGATCCTGACCGTGTCGCATCAGCTGAGACTGAGTTGAGACGTTTAAAACAAGGATCAGGTAATGTCGAAAAATATTGTACTCATTTTCGTCGTTGGTCCACTCAAACAGGGTGGAACGATTCTGCTCTGAAAAGTCTATTTCTTGCTGGGCTCAGTGAAAGGGTTAAAGACCTGCTAATTGCTTATCCTACACCTGAGGATTTGCAACAGGCTATGCAATAAGCTATACGGGTGGATAGAAGACTGCGTGCTAGGGTTAATGAGAGCAAATCCTCTGCTATGTCAGTTTCTGGTTATGATAATGTGTGTACTAACAGTGGTGAACCGATGGAGATTGGATCGGTGGCACCTCGCTCTCAAGAAAAAGACCGTCGTTTTTCGGAAGGCTTGTGTTTCTATTGCGGAAAATCTGGTCATTTGATTAAAGGCTGTGAGCTTCGTATGAAGAAAGAAAAAAAAAATGGTCAGTCACGCCCGTATTGCCTGTTTAAATTCCAAGGGTATATTTTTAGCTGCTTCCACGATTGCTCAGGAAAAATTAATGGAATTTCGGGTGTTTGTTGATTGCGGGTCTACACTGAATGTAATTGATGGGGGATTCGTGGAAAAACTCAATTTAAAACCTGAACCTTTATCATCCCCCATTGCTGTGGTCTCTGTGGATGGTTCCCCTTTGAAGAATATTACTCTCAAGGTCTGTGAATTTCCTCTCACTATTAATGGTGTTCACCATGAGAAATTGGATTTGGTAGTGTTGAATAACTTGCCTTCTCCAGTAATATTGGGATTGCCCTGGTTAAAATTTCACAATCCTGTACTGGATTGGTATACCAGTGAAATTAAATCCTGGAGCCATAAATGTTATGACAAGTGTTGTAACGGGCGTATTGCAGCTTTGGATAGGGGAGAATTGCCTGTTCCTATTCAGGATTTTTGGAGAGTTTTTTCTGAGAAGGAATCGCAGGTTTTGCCTCCCCATAGAGACTATGATTGTTCTATTGAATTTGTCCCTGGAGCGACTCTTCCTAAAAGTCGTTTATTTAACCTTACTATTCCTGAGAGGAAGGCTTTGGAGGAATACATACAGACAAGTTTGGCCGCCGGTCACATTAGGCCCTCTAAGTCTCCTGTGGCGGTTGGATTTTTTTTTGTAAAAAAAAAGGACGGCGGTTTACGTCCTTGTCTGGATTTTCGTGAGATTAACAAAATTACGGTACGCAATCCTTACCCACTGCCATTGATTCCTGATCTGTTTAACCAGTTATTGGGGGCCAAGTGGTTCTCTAAAATTGACCTTAAGGGGGCATACAATCTGTTGCGCATGAAGGAGGGTGATGAATGGAAGACTGCTTTTAACACTCCTGTGGGTCATTTTGAGAATCTGGTTATGCCTTTTGGTCTTACTAATGCTCCTGCATTTTTTCAGAATCTGATTAATGACATCCTTAGACCTTTGATCGGTAAAAATGTGGTTGTGTATTTGGATGACATTTTGATTTATTCGCCAGATCTGGAGTCTCATTGGCGGAGCGTGCGTGAGGTATTACAGTTATTAATGGACAATTCGCTTTTTGCTAAGCTGGAGAAATGTGAGTTCGCTGTACAGAGAATTAGTTTTTTGGGCTACATTATCTCCAGCAAAGGTTTTGAGATGGATCCGGTTAAGGTTCAGGCTGTGCAGGAATGGCCTAGGCCTATTGGTTTGAAATCGATACAGAGGTTTTTGGGTTTCGCCAATTACTATAGAAAATTCATAAAAATTTTTTCTAGTATTGTCAAACCTCTGACTGATCTCACCAGGAAAGGTGCTGATGCGGTTCAGTGGTCTTCTGAGGCCATTGAAGCTTTTGTGTATCTCAAGGAGAGGTTCACCTCTGCTCCCATCCTTATGCAGCCTGATGTGACTAAGCCGTTTTTGGTTGAGGTTGATGCTTCCTCTGTGGGGGTTGGCGCAGTATTGTCTCAGGATAACGGGGATGGATTACATCCCTGTGCCTTTTTTTCAAAAAAATTTTCGGAGACTGAATTGAATTACGATATTGGTAATCGGGAATTATTGGCTATTAAACTCGCATTTGAACACTGGCGCCACTTCTTGGAAGGTGCGGAATTTCCCGTTCAGGTTCTTACGGATCATAAAAATCTGATATATCTTGACGCTGCCAAGCGCCTGAATGCCCGTCAGGCTAGGTGGGCACTGTTTTTCTCGCGGTTTAATTTCTCCGTTACTTACATCCCTGGTACTAAGAATGTTAAGGCGGATGCCTTGTCTCGCAGTTTTTCTCCCATAGTCGGTGCTGAGAAAGAGGAAAACATTTTACAAGAAGGTGTTGTGATAGCTGCTTTAGACTCCGTTTTGGAAGATGAGATTCTTAAAGCTCAGGAGAATGCCCCATCTAACACTCCTCATGGGAGGTTGTTTGTGCCTGGGACCTTTAGGAGAGATTTGTTTGTTGAGTGTCACGAATCTCGGTTGGCAGGTCATCCCGGAATCTCTGAGACCAAGAGACTGGTGGGTCGCAGTTTTTGGTGGCCTGGATGGCAGAAGGAAGTCATTAAGTGGGTGCGCCAATGTACTGTATGTGCTAGATCTAAGTCCTCACATACTCCTGCTGCGGGGTTGCTTTGTCCTTTGGAGGTCCCCAGTGCTCCTTGGACACATTTGGCTATGGACTTCATAACTGACCTTCCCCCCTCTGAGGGTTTTACTGTCATCTGGGTGGTCGTGGACCGTTTTAGCAAGATGTGTCACTTGGTTCCCTTCGTCAAACTGCCCTGCGCTAAAACTCTCGCTAAGGCCTTTGTCAAGGAAATTGTCAGACTTCATGGCGTTCCTACTGACATTGTTTCTGATAGGGGTCCTCAGTTCGTGGCTCGTTTTTGGCGTGCCTTTTGTGACAGGTTGGGAATTCATTTGTCGTTTTCGTCCGGATATCATCCTGAATCTAATGGCCAGACAGAAAGGAAAAACCAGGATGTTGAGCAGTTCTTGCGTTGTTTTGTGGCAGACAATCAAGAGGGGTGGTCTGAGTTTCTGCCACTTGCCGAATTTGCTCTGAACAATCATACATCTTCTTCTGCTGGTTGTTCGCCTTTTTTTTGTTGTTCTGGGAGACATCCGTCGTTTGGGTCGTTCTCCAAGTTGGGATCTGCCGTGCCTGAGGAGGAGAATTTTTCCGGTGATTTGGAAAGAGTTTGGACGGATGTGCGTGGTAATCTTCAGGAGGCCAACAGAAAATCTAAAGACTACTTTGATAGGAAACGACAGGAGGTTTTGTTCGCTGTTGGTGACATGGTTTGGTTGTCCTCTAGGAATCTGCGGTTGAGGATTCCTTCTAAGAAATTGGGTCCCAAGTTTGTAGGGCCCTTTAAGGTGCTTCAGGTTGTCAACCAATCTGCTGTTAGGTTGGAGGTTCCTACCTCCTGGAGAATTAATCCGGTCTTTCATGTCTCTCTGTTGAAAAAAGCTGTTGTTTCGGATGGTGACGCCTCTGCCTCTGTTCCTCCGGTGGTGGAGGACGGGGAATATGAAATTTCTCGCATCCTTGACTCTAGACGGTATAGAGGTAGTTTGCAGTATCTTGTGGCCTGGAAAGGTTTCGGACCCGAGGATAACTCTTGGGTGAGGTCAGATGATGTTTCCGCGTCCAGACTTATCAGAGCGTTTCACAGGAGATTTCCTGATAAGCCTGGTCCTAGGGGATCCGGAGGATCCTCTTAGAAGGGGGGGTACTGTTAGAACCTTGCTGTTAGGTTTTTTTTCCTTTGCTGGTCACATGACCTTGTTGGCCTATTTAATCCTGCTCCGCCCTTCTGGCTTTGCTGGACTTCATTGTATATCTACTTTCTAGCTAGCCTGTGCTCTGTGTCTTGCTCTGTTAGTTTGCTTGGTCTACTGACCTCTATGTTCTATATATTTTGTTTGTTCGTCTGTCTGCTACTATTTCTGTTAGGAGGTGTCCCATATTCCTCCCAGTCCTTAGTACTTGTAGGGATTCCTCCCCCACATCTATAGGTCTTCGTACAGACTAGCTTAGGACTTTAGCAGGTCTGATCGCAGGATCAGGTTCCCTGTTACATCGTAGGGATTCAGCTGAGTTCTATCGTAGGGACAGATCTCCTCTCTTTCCTTAGCTCTGGTAGCAGAACATAACAACAGTAACATCTGCAGAAGAAAGACCATCTTCCAGCTAAACTAAAATGTCTACTTCTTTTAGCGGACAATGTGATAAGATCCCTTTCTTACGGCCACGCCAATCGCTACAAATTCCAGATGAGGCACAAAAACAGCAGGTGCTTCAACGGATATCAAGTGCTCCTTTAAGTGGGCTCTCCTCCACATCAACTTCAACATCACAAATACTCCAGTCCTCAAAGGTGTCACCCCAATCGCACTTGCTTCCTCACAGCTCCCAAATCTCCAGCTGCTCATCTGAGTATGAGGTAGAACAGATGGTTGAGTCTGCAGAGCTGTTTACTCATACTATAGCCTGGGAATCAGAGGTCGACTCCAGCGCTTCTGTGAATCCAGACGAGGAAATGATCTGCACTGATGCCCAGAATCTTTATGAGTCGGATCCAGGACCAGACGCAGAAGGTTCTGACCATAATGTAGACCCTCATTCCCAAACTGTAACTCCTGTTGGTGGAGACAATGAGGAAGACGATGATGAGACTCAAATACCTGATTGGAGCGACAACTTTAGTTTTTTGTCAGGGCAGGAACAGGTTGGCTCTGAGGACGACGGGTGTGATAACGCACAGGGTGATGATGATGAGGTTGGAGATCCCACTTACTGTCAACCCACAGTCAGCCAAGAGATGAGGTCAGCAGAGGAGGTGGAGGAAGATGCTAGTGACGACGAGGTCAGGTTGCGCCTTCCTGGACAGAGACGTAGTACTGGAAGCACGTCAACAACTGCATCCTCAAACACAACTCTGCCTCTCACCACAAGTCGTGGTGGCTCTTCAGGTCGCATGGGTGCTAAGCCTTGCATAGCCTGGGCATTTTTTCAGATCAATAAAGATGACCCAACTCGTGTTATCTGTAACATTTGTCAGCAAAAGCTAAGTAGAGGCCAAAAAATACATAGTTTGAGTACTTCATGCATGAACCGGCACATGGACATGAAGCATAAGTTGCAGTGGGAAGCTCAGTGTGCTACAATGCGGCCTAGCCGGCCGGGCCAACCACCGTCTGCCATATCTTGTGCATCCGCGGCCTCTTCATCCTCTGTGACTGGGGGGACAGCAGTCACACCTGTTTGGGGCGCAGACCTGCCACCTCTTTACCCGCAACAGCCAGCGTGATTGGCAGGTCATCATTTTCTTTGGAGGTGGTAACACCAGCTGGTGTCGAGCGCTGTCTGACATCGATAGCACCACCTTTGGATCAAGGCAACCTATCATGTCCGCCTGCATCTTCCTCACAGACCGGCAGTTTGCCGGGGACACCCTTATCAACCCCGTCTAAGCACAATAGCCAGCCCTCGGTCCCTCAGATGTGGACAAGTAAAAGACCATTTCCTCCTAGCCATGAGAAAGCTAAGAGGTTGAATTTCACCATCTGCAAGCTCTTGGCTACAGAAATGCTGCCTTTCCGCCTGGTGGACACAGAGGATTTTCGAGACCTTATGTCCGTCGCAGTGCCCCAGTACCAGATGCCCAGTCGGCACTACTTCTCAAAGAAATGTGTGCCTGCGCTCCACCAGCATGTCGCACACAACATCACCGCTTCTTTGAGAAACTCTGTGTGTGACAGGGTGCATTTCACCACAGACACTTGGACGAGTAGGCATGGACAGGGGCGTTACATGTCGCTGACTGGGCACTGGGTAACTATGGTGACAGCAGGACAAGGGGCTGCTGTCCAAGTCTTGCCGTTCCCACGAGTTGTGCGTCAATCCTCTTTATGTCAAAGTTCCTCCACTGCTTCTGCCTCCTCAACCTCCTCTCGGTCTTCCACCTGCACCCAAAGCCTGTCTGGTCATGCCACAAGCTTTCTAACTGCGCAGAAGGGATCCTGCACACCTCCTTACTATGCTGGCAGTAGGGCTCAACGTCATCAGGCGGTTTTTACTTTGAAATGTCTGGGAAATGTGAGTCACACAGCTGAGGAGTTGTGGTCAGCTCTGGAGAACCAATTTCATGAATGGTTGTCTCCACTGGACCTGAAACCAGGGAAGGCCGTGTGCGACAATGCTGCAAACCTGGGTGCGGCCCTTCGCCGGGGCAATGTCACACACGTGCCTTGTATGGCTCACGTGTTGAACCTGGTTGTCCAGCAATTTTTAGCCCACTATCTCAGACTAGATGGCCTTCTGCAGAGGGCACGGTCGCTGTGTGCTCACTTCCGCCGTTCGCATCCCGCAGCTCAGCGACTTACATCTCTACAGAAGTCGTTGGGCCTGCCACTTCACCGGCTAAAATGCGATGTGCCTACCCGGTGGAATTCAACTCTGCACATGTTGCAGCGACTGTGGCAGCACCGACAAACCCTGGTGCAATACGTTCTGACGTATAGCCTGGGCCAACGAGATCCAGAGGTGGGGCAAATCACGCTGGAGGAGTGGTCTCAGATCAGGGACCTATGCACCCTTCTGCACAGTTTTGAAATGGCGACGAAGATGTTTAGTGCTGACGATGCCATTATCAGCATGACTATTCCGGTGATTTACATGCTGGAGCACATGTTAAACAGAATTCGGAGTCAGGTGGTGGCACAAGAGGAGGTGGAGGAAGTAGAGGAGGAGTGGTTGTATGGGAAGGGCTAACATCTGCAAGGTCCAGACGGTCGGCAGCACCAAGGCGGCAGGCATGTGAGGGTGGGGGAGATGGTTTTACCAGGGCGCATGGTAGCAGCCAAACTAGTGAGGAAGGTGCAGGAGCCCAGGAAGAAGAGGAGGACGAACTGATGGAAGACTCATCAGATGAGGGAGACCTTGATCACATTTCTGTTGTGCGAGGTTGGGGGGAGAGGACAGAGGAAGGAAGCATGATTGTTACCTCGCCACCAACACAACAGGGACTTGGTGCTCCTGGATGCGCAACACACATGAGTGCCTTCTTGCTGCACTACCTGCAACATGACCCTCGAATTGTGAGAATTAGAAATAATCCTGACTACTAGGTTGCCACACTGTTAGATCCCCGGTACAAAAGTAAATTTGCCGAAATTATTCCTGCCATAGAAAGGGATGCACGCATGCAGGAGTATCAGCAGAGACTGTTGCAGAATCTTACATGTGCTTTTCCACAAAACACCAGTGGTGCACGTAGTGAATCTCACAGTTCCAACTTGCCAACCGTGGGACCGTCAAGTGTTCAGCACTCAAACCGTAACAGAACCACGGTATCTGCTGGTAACATCAATTTTGCGGAATCATTTCACCACTTTTTTAGCCCATCCTTTGCAAGGCCACAGGAGACAAGAAGTCTGACACATAGTCAACGCCTAGAGACGATGGTACAGGAGTATCTCCAAATAAAAATTGAAGCCATGACTGTGTCACTGGACCCTTGCTCTTTTTGGGCTTCCAATCTGGATAAATGGCCGGAGCTAGCCACTTACGCCTTGGAGATCTTGTCATGCCCCGCAGCCAGTGTTCTGTCTGAACGTGTGTTCAGCGCTGCTGGTGGTGTGCTGACAGATAAGCGCACGCGGCTCTCCACTGATAATGTAGACAAACTCACGTTCATAAAGATGAACAAATCATGGATCCGAAACGACTTTTCAACCCCTGTGTCATCCTGGGGAGAGTAAAAGCTTGATGATTGGTTAAAATCACCCTACCAACCGTTTTAAGCTTTCAAATTACTAATCATGTTTATCTGTATCTTGGCTGGAAAATAATTTGGGCTTTGTAGCAGTGTACAGCACTGATTCTATTAGGCCATCTATAATAAGCTCCACCAGATTTAAAATTAATAATAATTTTTAGCTGCATCTAGCCCGGAAAATAATTTTGGGGCTCCGAGATGCGCAAGACACATAAGTGCCTTCTTGCTGCACTACCTGCAACATGACCCTCATATTGTCAGAATTCGAAGTAATCATGACTACTGGGTTGCCACACTCTTAGATCCCCCAAACTTTTCGATCAACCTTTTCATTTTAATAAAGACCAAAAAAATGGTCATTTTTGAAATTCTAAGCATTAGCAGGTTATTAGAAACTGAAATCAAACAGTTTTCAACTCAAAACTTTATTCTAGGTGATGTTACATTTTCACATAGGACCCCTTGTTCGAAAGGAGCTTCTGAACTCTCTCGTCCATTGAATTTGTCAGGTTTTGGATGGTTTCTGCTTCAATTGTTTTGCATGAGGACAGAATACCCTCCCAGAGGTGTTGCTTAGATGTGAACTGCCTCCCGCCATCATAGACACTCCTTTTGACGATGCTCCAGAGGTTCTGAATGGGGTAGAGGTCAGGGGAGCATGGGGGTCACACCATAAGTTTGTCCCCTTTTATGCCCATATCAGCCAGAGATGCAGATGTTTTATGTGCAGCATGAGATGGTGCATTATCATGCAAAAAAATGATCTTGCTGTGAAATACACGGTTCTTCTTCTTGAACCATGGCAGGAAGTGCTGTTTGAGAAAATCCACATACATTATGGAGTTCATCTTTAGCGCCTTCAGGGATCCTAAAGGGGCCGACAATCTCTCTCCCCATGATTCCAGCCCAAAACATTACTCCACCTCCTCCTTGTTGGCGCTGTAGCCGTGTTTGCGTGGGGTGTCCATCAACCAGCCATCCTCCACTCCATCCATCTGGACCATCGAGCGCTGCACGGCACTCATCCGTGAACAAAACAGTTTTGAAATCAGTCTTCATGTAATGTTTAGCCCACTGGAGCCATTTCTGCTTTTGTGAAGTGGATAGAGGAGGTCGACAGGATGGCGTATGCACAGCTGCAAACCTCTGAAGGACCCTGCATCTTGTTGTTCGGGGGACGTTGGAGGCACCAGCAGCTTCAAAAACTTGTCTGCTGCTATGACAAGGCTTTTTTGCCGCTGCTCTTTTAACCTGACGTAATTGCCTGTAGGAAAGAGTCCTCAATTTGCCCTTATCAGCACGCACACGTGTGTACTGTGAATCAGCTACATACTTCTTGATTGCCAAGACACTTCATCCTGATCATCGCACAATGTTGATTGTAGTCATGCCTTGACCTAAACACTCCACAATTTGTTGCTTCTCAGCAGCCGACACATCCTTTTTCTTTCCCATTTTGGCAGAAAATGTAGGCTGCTTAATAATGTGAGACAGCCTTCTTAAGTAGTCTTGCCTTTCATTGGACACACCTGCCAAACTAATTAGCACAGGTGTCTGCAATTGCTTACAGTGATATAAAGAGCCCTGACACACATCACCATCAATGAGTTTAACTGACAAACAAACAAATTCTTCCCTTATCACTCCTAAACACTTTTTGCATAATAATTTGGAACACAGTGTACATGTGCTTTTCCACAAAACACCAGTGGTTCACGTAGTGAATCTTACAGTTCTAACTTGCCAACCGTGGTCTGTATGGAGTTGTTCAATAAAGGGCCCAAAATTAAGATAACATAGATGGGAGAGGTCTCTATGAATAGGAATTCCTAAGTATTTGATACCCTGTGAGGGCCAGGCAAAGGGAAAGTTGGACTGGATGGAATCCTATATGGATTTGGGGAGGGAGACATCGAGGGCCTCAGACTTCGCTGCATTGATTTTAAAATTTGATCATGTAACAAAGTGATCTATTTCAGCCATAACAGCATGGATGGATATATGTGATTGAGTGATATATACTAGGACATCATCAGCAAATAGAGAGCACTTGTACTCGGTGCCTCCCACCTCAATCCACCTAATATTGGGGTTATGGCGAATTGATGAGAGCAGGTGCTCCGTCACTAGGATGTATAAGAGAGGGGACAGAGGACATCCCTGCCTTGTCCCATTGGTGATTGTGAAAGGTGATGAAAATGTTCTGATGCACCCCCTGGGCCTTGGGACACCCGGAGCCGGACCCTTTTTGGTGGATGCTGGTGGTTGTAGTCTTCGTGGCGGCGACCCGGTTCCGTGGCTCAGGGTGGTCAAACCAGTGGCGGAACTATTTATGTGGTTTTGATGTTTAAATGTCCGACTACGCCACCCGTGGATTGCGGTCAGAGTGAACCGCCGCTGCAGGGCAGACCGCTGAGGCTGGTGTTGTGGGTGCAGCAGAGCGCAGCATAACTCCCCACGGGAGGAGTATAGCCTCAGGGCAGTGTATGCGGAGGATGGGGGTGATGGTGCAGGGCAGCAGCAGTAACGACACGGAGTCAGTGATGCAGTCCAGGGCCTTTACTCACAGTTCTTATTATCCAGACCACGTCTGCAGGTAACGGCTGCCCACGTCGTACTGTGCTCACCAGGTGAGGGGCTCAGACAACTCCCAGATAACTTTGGAGCGCTTCACAGGACCCCCTTTGTGTGTCCTTTGTCTGGCCTTTCTTACCAACCCTTCTGTCCGGCTGCCTCGGGCCTCCTCTTGGTAAACTTGGCGCCAGTTTCCCTGACCCTATGTGGTGCCTTCCTAGCGGGTGTAGCGAGGGGCTGCGCCACATAAAATGTCAGAGCCTCCGGTTTCTAGCTGAGGGTCGTTTCCTGCCTCCACTAGTTTCGGGGACCGGTCTCCCCCTTTGGCCTGACCCCTCCACGCAGGTGGATTTGGGCGTGCGGTGGCGACTCGCCCGTCCGCACCCCTGGGATCCCTTCATTCCTCGTTCCTGGAGCTTCTCTGCTCCTCTTCCTTCCTTCTCCCTCTTCCAGGCCTGGGCCTCTGTTACTAGGCCCGCCTCCGGAGCAGAGCTCATGCAGAGCCCCTGCTCCCTGCCACTTCTGCTCAGACTTCTCTGCACTGAACTAAGATGGTGCCCACCTTTTATACTCTCTTCTCAATGCACCCAGGAACTGCTTCCTCCCTGCTCCTGCACTACAGAGTTCCCCTTCCTCAGTGTTCCCTCCCCCCACTCCAGCCAGGTACAGGGACTGTCGTGCCCATCTCAGAGGCATATTGGTCACCCTGCCCCACGGCAATGTGGTGTAATGCATGCAGGTGTCTGGTCCTGATCCACACTCCATCCTTACCTGAGAGTGAGATATCACACCTCTGGGTGAGGTGCAATACCTCTGTAGCAACCGAGCCCTCAGGGTGCTACAGTTCCATATATCTGCAGCCTAGGTGACGTATTGTGATACAGGGCCGTGATTTTGGCTATAAAATAGCTTCAACTCTGTCATGTTGGTGAGTTTTCTACCACGAACGCTCTGTTCAGGTCCTTCCACAACATTTCTATAGAATTAAGATCATTTTAAATTTCGCATATCCAATCTCTGCATCCATCTTGGCGCATACAGGGGTTGCTGCACTCTGGTTTGTATATAATATTGTCACAGCAGCTTGTACCTGTTCAGACTTCATTCAGTTTTTTTTTTTTTCGCAGCACACATTTGGAGGTAGTGACTGCCTCCTTAATTGGCTGAGTGTTCCTCCTATCAGTCTGAAAAAGTGCCCAAGTGTCTTTTATTCGCTTCAAGTTTCAAATATGTAAAGAGGTAGAAGTAGTCACCTGACCATTCTTCTGCCATCTTTCTCTTGAAAACTAAATAAAGAGGTCTATGGTGACAGACGGAAGACAAACTTTCATTTTTGGAGCAAAACGCAGGAAAAAAACACTGCCGTGGGTTACACTTAAAAACTCGGGTTCGCCCGAGTTTAAAACACTTCATGTGTACATACCCTAAAAGGTTGTTTTTAATAAGTATTGGATCCTACCTGTCTTTTAAATTTGTGGCTTAATTTGCTCCAGGAGAGGGAAACCTGATAGAAATGGTTAGGGTTGCATTAGAGAAAGGTCACCTTGTCATGACTGGTGGGCACACACGAAATGTTACTAGCATTATTTTTGCTCTTGGATTTTGTTGGAGTGTACTATATAGCTGTAGTATTTGTTAATATGACAGATTGCACAGGGAAAGCCCTCCTCTGACCCTGGTCTGTCCCTGTCTGACTGTGGAGGTTGGCACCCTAAGAGAACGCAATGGCGTCCCCACTCGACGGCAGCTTACCCTGAGTGTCCTTAGCAGCTCCTAGGATCGCTAGAGTAGCAATTCTCTAAAGAATAAAGGAATCACATGTGAAACAGCTGGAATAAACATAAACTACAGCAAAGTGAATGAATCCAGCAAAGACTATCACCAGCAGGAAACACCAGTAGGGCAAGTTATATAAAGCTGCACCCAAAAGGTGATAGGGCAGACAGAGTAAATGAAAAACACCTGTTATCCAAAACTGACAGAAACAAAGATAACAGAACTAAAACACCCAAAGAAAAGGTGTATCTGTTGTGGCTCAGTGGAAAGAGACACTGACCACAGAATCAAGGATTCGAATCAAGAAGCATGACAGGGAAGCTCCATACACATTAGAGGGTCAGCCTATCCCACCAAAATAACTATTATCCAATGTGTATAGAGGCCTGTAGAAAGTATGGACCTGCAGATATAGAATCTCTTCATACACAATTTTCACAATTAGTTTCAAAATGAAATTTTCCTGAACTTTTTGAAAAGTTATTAATTAGATAATGAGAGTGGAGGACATCATCCCACAACGCAATCAACTCCTTTATTGGGAACACATCCCATTTTTTGGCTTATTTGTGTTCTTGTGATGCTTAATAAATTTACAAAAAAAATTACTTAACTCTTGGAAACCTCACAGTTCCAGCAGTCTCCACCAGGGTTGCCAACTTGACTTTTTATTTTTTCTGGGCAGCTTATCAAAAAATCACGGACAGACAATATTTTTTATAGAAACGTTGGATAACCACAATAAATCCTTAAGATTATAAGTGATACATGTCTACAGCCCATAATTGTGATATGAAGACATCAGCTGCATTCACTGTAAACTGTAAAATGATATATGCTGTCAAAATCAGCTTTAAAAAAATCATGGACACCTTAGATTTTTTTTATGGACAGGGCAAAAACGCTCCTTATTTTTACGAACTGTCCTGGAATTTCTGAACGTTGGCAATCCTTGTCCCCACCAGTTCAACAGTGATGAAGTTCGATCCCTCATACACATGACCGCTGCAGCCAAACACTGGCCTCAGAGATGATGGCGGTATGTATGGCATATGGCCGCTGAAGCCAGTGATCCAGTGATTGTTTGCATTAGTCACATGACTGGAGCAATGGGGGCTTAAAGGCAAGAGTAATGACTATCTCATTCTTTACTCTTTGGAAACTTTTTAAAAATCCTAAAAAGTCACTTTTATTGATCATCTAGGATTAGGAGAATAGGAGGAGAGTGTATCAAAGCTTTTGCACAAATTTTCAGACTTCAAAAAGTCCATAATTTTGTTGCATGTCTTGTTTTGCACAAAAATGTGTGAGTATTTGTTATTAGAGATGAGCGTTGTTCTACTCGAACTGTTCGCCAATCTCAAATTCGAGCTGTTTTGGGCGGTGTTCGAGCCGTTCGGCGAACACGAACGATTTGAGAAAAATTCGGCTGTTCGAGGTTATGTTCGATAACTGTTCGTGAACCAAAATCATAACTGGATTTTTTCTCAGTAATGATGAAAATTAATGTTAATACGCAGTTTGAGTGTACAGCGGGGTGGGGTGAGGGGCAGGGGATGGATCTCTGCAGGAATAATGAAGATCTCCATTTTTTTTTCTCTTTCCCGCATTTGCAGTGGGGAGGTGCAATCTGTCAGCCTATCAGCAGCGCACACACGGAGCGAAGTGCTTTTTTTCACACAAGCAAGGGCATGTGTCATTGGCAGTGTATGTCACATGTCCTTGCCCTATAAGACCCAGCCATTTTCCACGTAGCCACCATTTTCTCACTGCTGCAGCTGCGTGTTAGACGGCACCGCTGTTGCTGTGTGCGCTATACCTTGTTAATTTCAAGCCAATTTTCGCACAAATCTACAGATAGCTTGGGAGTAGGGAATAGTTGTGATTGCAGTCCTTTTAAGGACTAGGTTACAGCATTTCCTACGACTTTTATCAGGGAGGTCTGTGCTCTTAAATAGATAGATTGTGGGAGTAAAGACTAATTGTAATTGCAGTCCTTTTCAGGACTAGGTTACATCAGTTCCTATCAGTTTTTGCCAGGCAGGTCTGTGCCAGTGCTGTGCAAGTTTTTTTCACAGCATTTGGCTGAATCTAGCAAAGCTAATCCTTTTTGGCCTATTGCAGAGTGTGTTAGTCAGTGGAGTAGCCTATCTGTGTTGCAAGATATACCACCTGTGTATAGAATACCAATTTTTTTACTGCACCTAGTGAAGTAAAATCTTTTGGGCATAGCATCATTCTATTAGTCCATCTAT
Source organism: Phyllobates terribilis (assembly GCF_046119375.1). Classification (NCBI taxonomy): domain Eukaryota; kingdom Metazoa; phylum Chordata; class Amphibia; order Anura; family Dendrobatidae; genus Phyllobates; species Phyllobates terribilis. The sequence goes on along the minus strand of NW_027362769.1, from coordinate 214,383,758 downwards.
ACTGACCTCCATCAGGTTGCAAATTGAATATAATTTTTTTCTGCATCTAGCTCTGAAAAAATATTTGGGCTTCTAGCAGTGTGTGGGACTTGTTCTATTAGTCCATCTATACTGACCTCCATCAGGTTGCAAACTGAATATAATTTTTTTCTGCATCTAGCTCTGAAAAAATATTTGGCCTTCTAGCAGTGTGTGGGACTTTCTCTATTAGTCCATCTATACTGACCTCCATCAGGTTGCAAATTAAAAATAATTTTTATCTGCATCTAGATCTGAAAAAATATTTGGCCTTCTAGCAGTGTGTGGGACTTTCTCTATTAGTCCATCTATACTGACCTCCATCAGGTTGCAAATTAAAAATAATTTTTATCTGCATCTAGATCTGAAAAAATATTTGGCCTTCTAGCAGTGTGTGGGACTTTCTCTATTAGTCCATCTATACTGACCTCCATCAGGTTGCAAATTAAAAATAATTTTTATCTGCATCTACCTCTGAAAAAATATTTGGGCTTCTAGCTGTGTGTGGGACTTGTTCTATTAGTCCATCTATACTGACCTCCATCAGGTTGCAAACTGAATATAATTTTTTTCTGCATCTAGCTCTGAAAAAATATTTGGGCTTCTAGCAGTGTGTGGGACTTTCTCTATTAGTCCATCTATACTGACCTCCATCAGGTTGCAAACTGAATATATTTTTTTTCTGCATCTACCTCTGAAAAAAATATTGGGCTTCTAGCTGTGTGTGGGACTTGTTCTATTAGTCCATCTATACTGACCTCCATCAGGTTGCAAACTGAATATAATTTTTTTCTGCATCTAGCTCTGAAAAAATATTTGGCCTTCTAGCAGTGTGTGGGACTTTGTCTATTAGTCCATCTATACTGACCTCCATCAGGTTGCAAACTGAATATATTTTTTTTCTGCATCTACCTCTGAAAAAAATATTGGGCTTCTAGCTGTGTGTGGGACTTGTTCTATTAATCCATCTATACAGACCTCCATCAGGTTGCAAACTGAATATATTTTTTTTCTGCATCTACCTCTGAAAAAATATTGGGCTTCTAGCTGTGTGTGGGACTTGTTCTATTAATCCATCTATACAGACCTCCATCAGGTTGCAAACTGAATATAATTTTTTTCTGCATCTAGCTCTGAAAAAATAGTTGGCCTTCTAGCAGTGTGTGGGACTTTCTCTATTAGTCCATCTATACTGACCTCCATCAGGTTGCAAATTAAAAATAATTTTTATCTGCATCTAGCTCTGAAAAAATATTTGGCCTTCTAGCAGTGTGTGGGACTTTCTCTATTAGTCCATCTATACTGACCTCCATCAGGTTGCAAATTAAAAATAATTTTTATCTGCATCTACCTCTGAAAAAATATTTGGGCTTCTAGCTGTGTGTGGGACTTGTTCTATTAGTCCATCTATACTGACCTCCATCAGGTTGCAAACTGAATATAATTTTTTTCTGCATCTAGCTCTGAAAAAATATTTGGCCTTCTAGTAGTGTGTGGGACTTTCTCTATTAGTCCATCTATACTGACCTCCATCAGGTTGCAAATTAAAAATAATTTTTATCTGCATCTAGCTCTGAAAAAATATTTGGCCTTCTAGCAGTGTGTGGGACTTTCTCTATTAGTCCATCTATACTGACCTCCATCAGGTTGCAAATTAAAAATAATTTTTATCTGCATCTACCTCTGAAAAAATATTTGGGCTTCTAGTTGTGTGTGGGACTTGTTCTATTAGTCCATCTATACTGACCTCCATCAGGTTGCAAACTGAATATAATTTTTTTCTGCATCTAGCTCTGAAAAAATATTTGGCCTTCTAGCAGTGTGTGGGACTTTCTCTATTAGTCCATCTATACTGACCTCCATCAGGTTGCAAATTAAAAATAATTTTTATCTGCATCTAGCTCTGAAAAAATATTTGGCCTTCTAGCAGTGTGTGGGACTTTCTCTATTAGTCCATCTATACTGACCTCCATCAGGTTGCAAACTGAATATATTTTTTTTCTGCATCTACCTCTGAAAAAATATTTTGGCTTCTAGCTGTGTGTGGGACTTGTTCTATTAGTCCATCTATACTGACCTCCATCAGGTTGCAAATCGAATATAATTTTTTTCTCCATCTAACCCAGCCAATAGTTTTGGCCTAATACCACAGTTTGGCCACTCAGCTCTGCTCGGTTCCCATCCATTGTATTTTTGTGCAAACAACGCCAGAGTTGTGAATTAGTTAACCACCAAAATGAGTGGAAAAAGGCCTGCTGCTGGTGGAAAGGGGAATAGGCGTGTTGGGAAGGGGAAAAAAGGCTGTGTCCGTGGGGTAGGTGTTAAAGCAACAGTAACATCTGCAGAAGAAAAACCATCTTCCAGCCAAACTAAAATGTCTACTTCTTTTAGCGGACAATGTGATAAGATCCCTTTCTTACGGCCACGCCAATCGCTACAAATTCCAGATGAAGCACAAAAACAGCAGGTGCTTCAACGGATATCAAGTGCTCCTTTAATTGGGCTCTCCTCCACATCAACTTCAACATCACAAATACTCCAGTCCTCAAAGGTGTCACCCCAATCGCACTTGCTTCCTCACAGCTCCCAAATCTCCAGCTGCTCGTCTGAGTATGAGGTAGAACAGATGGTTGAGTCTGCAGAGCTGTTTACTCATACTATAGCCTGGGAATCAGAGGTCGACTCCAGCGCTTCTGTGAATCCAGACGAGGAAATGATCTGCACTGATGCCCAGAATCTTTATGAGTCGGATCCAGGACCAGACGCAGAAGGTTCTGACCATAATGTAGACCCTCATTCCCAAACTGTAACTCCTGTTGGTGGAGACAATGAGGAAGACGATGATGAGACTCAAATACCTGATTGGAGCGACAACTTTAGTTTTTTGTCAGGGCAGGAACAGGTTGGCTCTGAGGACGACGGGTGTGATAACGCACAGGGTGATGATGATGAGGTTGGAGATCCCACTTACTGTCAACCCACAGTCAGCCAAGAGATGAGGTCAGCAGAGGAGGTGGAGGAAGATGCTAGTGACGACGAGGTCAGGTTGCGCCTTCCTGGACAGAGACGTAGTACTGTAAGCACGTCAACAACTGCATCCTCAACCACAACTCTGCCTCTCACCACAAGTTGTGGTGGCTCTTCAGGTCGCATGGGTGCTAAGCCTTGCATAGCCTGGGCATTTTTTCAGATCGATAAAGATGACCCAACTCGTGTTATCTGTAACATTTGTCAGCAAAAGCTAAGTAGAGGCCAAAAAATACATAGTTTGAGTACTTCATGTATGAACCGGCACATGGACATGAAGCATAAGTTGCAGTGGGAAGCTCAGTGTGCTACAATGCGGCCTAGCCGGCCGGGCCAACCACCGTCTGCCATATCTTGTGCATCCGCGGCCTCTTCATCCTCTGTGACTGGGGGGACAGCAGTCACACCTGTTTTGCGGCGCAGACCTGCCACCTCTTTACCCGCAACAGCCAGCGTGATTGGCAGGTCATCATTTTCTTTGGAGGTGGTAACACCAGCTGGTGTCGAGCGCTGTCCGACATCGATAGCACCACCTTTGGATCAAGGCAACCTAACATGTCCGCCTGCATCTTCCTCACAGACCGGCAGTTTGCCGGGGACACCCTTATCAACCCCGTCTAAGCACAATAGCCAGCCCTCGGTCCCTCAGATGTGGACAAGTAAAAGACCATTTCCTCCTAGCCATGAGAAAGCTAAGAGGTTGAATTTCACCATCTGCAAGCTCTTGGCTACAGAAATGCTGCCTTTCCGCCTGGTGGACACAGAGGATTTTCGAGACCTTATGTCCGTCGCAGTGCCCCAGTACCAGATGCCCAGTCGGCACTACTTCTCAAAGAAATGTGTGCCTGCGCTCCACCAGCATGTCGCACACAACATCACCGCTTCTTTGAGAAACTCTGTGTGTGACAGGGTGCATTTCACCACAGACACTTGGACGAGTAGGCATGGACAGGGGCGTTACATGTCGCTGACTGGGCACTGGGTAACTATGGTGACAGCAGGACAAGGGGCTGCTGTCCAAGTCTTGCCGTCCCCACGAGTTGTGCGTCAATCCTCTTTATGTCAAAGTTCCTCCACTGCTTCTGCCTCCTCAACCTCCTCTCGGTCTTCCACCTGCACCCAAAGCCTGTCTGGTCATGCCACAAGCTTTCTAACTGCGCAGAAGGGATCCTGCACACCTCCTTACTATGCTGGCAGTAGGGCTCAACGTCATCAGGCGGTTTTTACTTTGAAATGTCTGGGAAATGTGAGTCACACAGCTGAGGAGTTGTGGTCAGCTCTGGAGAACCAATTTCATGAATGGTTGTCTCCACTGGACCTGAAACCAGGGAAGGCCGTGTGCGACAATGCTGCAAACCTGGGTGCGGCCCTTCGCCGGGGCAATGTCACACACGTGCCTTGTATGGCTCACGTGTTGAACCTGGTTGTCCAGCAATTTTTAGCCCACTATCTCAGACTAGATGGCCTTCTGCAGAGGGCACGGTCGCTGTGTGCTCACTTCCGCCGTTCGCATCCCGCAGCTCATCGACTTACATCTCTACAGAAGTCGTTGGGCCTGCCACTTCACCGGCTAAAATGCGATGTGCCTACCCGGTGGAATTCAACTCTGCACATGTTGCAGCGACTGTGGCAACACCGACAAGCCCTGGTGCAATACGTTCTGACGTATAGCCTGGGCCAACGAGATCCAGAGGTGGGGCAAATCACGCTGGAGGAGTGGTCTCAGATCAGGGACCTATGCACCCTTCTGCACAGTTTTGAAATGGAGACGAAGATGTTTAGTGCTGACGATGCCATTATCAGCATGACTATTCCGGTGATTTACATGCTGGAGCACATGTTAAACAGAATTCGGAGTCAGGTGGTGGCACAAGAGGAGGTGGAGGAAGTAGAGGAGGAGTGGTTGTATGGGAAGGGCTAACATCTGCAAGGTCCAGACGGTCGGCAGCACCAAGGCGGCAGGCATGTGAGGGTGGGGGAGATGGTTTTACCAGGGCGCATGGTAGCAGCCAAACTAGTGAGGAAGGTGCAGGAGCCCAGGAAGAAGTGGAGGACGAACTGATGGAAGACTCATCAGATGAGGTAGACCTTGATCACATTTCTGTTGTGCGAGGTTGGGGGGAGAGTACAGAGGAAGGAAGCATGATTGTTACTTCGCCACCAACACAACAGGGACTTGGTGCTCCTGGATGCGCAACACACATGAGTGCCTTCTTGCTGCACTACCTGCAACATGACCCTCGAATTGTGAGAATTAGAAATAATCCTGACTACTAGGTTGCCACACTGTTAGATCCCCGGTACAAAAGTAAATTTGCCGAAATTATTCCTGCCATAGAAAGGGATGCACGCATGCAGGAGTATCAGCAGAGACTGTTGCAGAATCTTACATGTGCTTTTCCACAAAACACCAGTGGTGCACGTAGTGAATCTCACAGTTCCAACTTGCCAACCGTGGGACCGTCAAGTGTTCAGCACTCAAACCGTAACAGAACCACAGTATCTGCTGGTAACATCAATTTTGCGGAATCATTTCACCACTTTTTTAGCCCATCCTTTGCAAGGCCACAGGAGACAAGAAGTCTGACACATAGTCAACGCCTAGAGACGATGGTACAGGAGTATCTCCAAATAAACATTGAAGCCATGACTGTGTCACTGGACCCTTGCTCTTTTTGGGCTTCCAATCTGGATAAATGGCCGGAGCTAGCCACTTACGCCTTGGAGATCTTGTCATGCCCCGCAGCCAGCGTTCTGTCTGAACGTGTGTTCAGCGCTGCTGGTGGTGTGCTGACAGATAAGCGCACGCGGCTCTCCACTGATAATGTAGACAGACTCACGTTCATAAAGATGAACAAATCATGGATCTGAAATGACTTTTCCTCCCCTGTGTCATCCTGGGGAGAGTAAAAGCTTGATGATTGGTTAAAATCACCCTACCAACCGTTTTAAGCTTTCAAATTACTAATCATGTTGATCTGTATCTTGGCTGGAAAATAATTTGGGCTTTGTAGCAGTGTGCAGCACTGATTCTATTAGGCCATCTATAATAAGCTCCACCAGATTTAAAATTACTAATCATGTTTATCTGTATCTTGGCTGGAAAATAATTTGGGCTTTGTAGCAGTGTGCAGCACTGATCCTATTAGGCCATCTATACTAAGCTCCACCAGATTTAAAATTAATAATAATTTTTAGCTGCATCTAGCCCGGAAAATAATTTTGGGGCTCCGAGATGCGCAAGACACATAAGTGCCTTCTTGCTGCACTACCTGCAACATGACCCTCATATTGTCAGAATTCGAAGTAATCCTGACTACTGGGTTGCCACACTCTTAGATCCCCCAAACTTTTCGATCAACCTTTTCATTTTAATAAAGACCAAAAAAATGGTCATTTTTGAAATTCTAAGCATTAGCAGGTTATTAGAAACTGAAATCAAACAGTTTTCAACTCAAAACTTTATTCTAGGTGATGTTACATTTTCACATAGGACCCCTTGTTCGAAAGGTGCTTCTGAACTCTCTCGTCCATTGAATTTGTCAGGTTTTGGATGGTTTCTGCTTCAATTGTTTTGCATGAGGACAGAATACCCTCCCAGAGGTGTTGCTTAGATGTGAACTGCCTCCCGCCATCATAGACACTCCTTTTGATGATGCTCCAGAGGTTCTGAATGGGGTAGAGGTCAGGGGAGCATGGGGGTCACACCATAAGTTTGTCCCCTTTTATGCCCAAGACTCACCCCCTGGGCCAGTGCTGTAGTGCGGCGCGCGGGCGCGCGGGGGATACCCGGAGCCGGATCCGATGGGGGTAGTAGTCTTCGTGTGGCGGTGACCCTGTCCACGCCCAGGGTGGTCAAACTAAGTGGCGGTTATTGGTATGATGGTATTAGTGTCCGACTACGCCACCCGTTGAATGCGGTTATGAAACCGCCGCTGCAGGGCAGACCGCTGAGGCCGGTGGTATAGGTGTGCAGCAATGTTGATATAACCCCCAACGGGAGAGGTATGGCCTCAGGGCAGAGGATGTGGATGATGTTGGGAGTGATGGTGTGGATGTCCCAGCACTAACGGTGCGACAAGGAAGCACGGAAACGCGAGGGTACAGTTCAGGGCCTTTACTGATGGTACAAGGCAAATTCCCGCGGGAGTACTGGCTAGTAGTTGGGGCCTGGTTAGTCTGCGAGTAAGCCGGAGTTCCCCTGGCCAGGTGGAGTTGTAGGCCTTCCCGTTAGTCTGTACCCTTCCTGGCTACCCTGCTTTCGGCGGTTACAAGTAACCCACGTCCCTGGGTATACCGTGTGGTGCTCACCCGTATGGCTGGTGACCTGGGGCCTCCTGTTAGCCTCCACTCTGGGATGGCGGTGCTGGTCCCTTCGTTGTGACTGAGCCTCCGGGCTTTTATGGCCAGAGGACCTGGAATCCCCTGCCGGATGGATTCTGCTGCTGGGTATATCTTAGTCCCCACAGCCTCGGACTCCTGTGTCCGGTTTTAGTACCTTCTCCCAGGGCGAGCTCTGCACAGCTCCAGCCCCTGGCGCTTCTCCTTGGCTCCTACAGAGCTCCTGATGTCTATCTATCCCTGTTTCTGCGTGTCCAGACCAGACTCCGTCTCTGTCTGGAACTCCTCTCTCTAACCCTGCCTCAGCCCCAGTTTATATAGGGGAAGTTCTTCCCCTCCCAGGACTGGGCAGGAGGTGTGGCATGCTTAGGATTCCTGCCCAGGAGACCTCCCACCTGCTCACAGACTTAATACTGCTATTACCGTGGAAACCAGACCCCTGGGGTGCCACATTCCCCCCTAGTGAAATTTAGTACTCCCGGACTAAACATAACAGGGTATAAACAATAACAATTAAATACATGAGATGGTCACGGCGTGTCCGTAACCGGGAAGCAATAAGGGTGTCCATTTCACCAAAGAACAGGGAACCGTAACCAGGTAGGGGTCTGTCCTGCCCCGAGTCTTTAACAGTCTGTAGTCCATTCCTGGGTTACGCTCCAAACATATTTACAACAGAGTTCTGGTTACTCACTGTCCATAACCTGTCAGTCCATATAAAGAAACCTGTAACTGAAAAACATAATTAGCAACGGCTACAACAAAACAGGTAAACATAAAATAGTTAAAGCAACTAGCCAACTTAGATTCTCCAACGTACGGGCATCTGGCCTCTGGTAACCCTAGTGGACCTACGGAGCTCACTAACTGGTCCTGCACTACAGGGTGTAGGAGGTGTTATGGGCAGGCTGGGCAGCTTTCTGCGCACTCTTTGGCTCACTAGGGGCACGGCAGGCTCACTACTAGCAGAGGGTTGATCCTCCTGTACTGCTGGTGTGGACTCTTCTGCCTCTTGGGCCGGCTGCTCTTCCAGCTCTACTGGTTCTTCTGTAGGCACTTGCGGGGCTGGCTGGAGAAAGGTGAGGACGGGTACCACGACAGCACCGTTTACTTGTGTCCAAGACCGGGGGAAGTCTCCGAGTACAGTCCTGATCATTTCTTCCCTTTCCTCTGCGGGTTGAGGGTTTTCTTGATCTTCTTCAGGGCTTTGCAGCTGCTCGGGACACTTCTTCAGGTGGTCTCTGGAGACAACGGCTGTGGTTTCTCCTCCATCCTTACTGATCACGCAAATCTTTGGGCTCTCATGGCTTGATGGCAGTACGGTGTACGGGTCCTTCTCCCACTGGTCGTCCAACTTGTGAAGCCGACTTTTCCTCTTCAAGACCTGCTCTCCAGGTACCAGGGGAACAGCGGGAGCATACTGATTATAAGCCCTCTCTTGCCTTTCTCTAGCTTGAGACAGACTTCGCTCCACGCTCTCCTGCACTTTCCGATACTGCTGCTGCCGCCCTGTATCCCAGTCTGCCTCTGGCGAGGTGTCCTCGGGCGTCAGGACTCCCATATCCAGGTCGATAGGCAGCTTACCAGGTCTCGCTCTCATTAGGTAAGCCGGGGTACAGTTGGTAGAACCTACAGGGATGTGGTTGCATAGGTCCACCAGATGAGGCAGCTTCTCAGGCCACATACTGCGTTCTTCCAGGGGCAATGTTTTCAGGAGGTCTATCACCACCTGGTTCATCTTCTCGCAGAGTCCATTAGTTTGTGGGTGATAGGGCGTTGTTCTTATCTTCGTGCAGCCATACAGGTTGCAGAACTCCTGGAAGACTTCCGCTTCGAAGGCTGGCCCTTGGTCTGTCAGCACTTGGTCCGGGTACCCGTGTGGACGCCAGAAGTGCTGCTGGAAGGCCCTAGCTGCTGTTTGAGCCGTTAAGTCCTTGACCGGGACCACCACCAGGAACCGGGAGTAATGATCTACGATTGTGAGGGCGTAGACATACCCAGATCTGCTTGGAGCCAGTTTCACATGGTCCAGGGCTACCAGTTCCAGTGGCTGTCGGGTGATGATGGGCTGCAAGGGAGTCTTCTGGCTGGCACGGTCCTTCCTTCTTAGGTGGCACGGTCCACAGTCTCTGCACCACCTCTCGATGGCTCCTCTCATGCCTACCCAGTAGAACCGTTCACGCAATAAGAACTCCAGCTTCTTCCACCCGAAATGTCCTGCTCCGTTGTGGTACGCCTCCAGAATCATAGCCGCGTCTCGTCTGGGGACCACTACCTGCCAGGTCAACTCATGCGTTCGAGAGTTAACCATTCTCCGGCACAACTTCTCCCTGTAGAGGAACAGCCTACTTTTCTCCTTCCACAGTTGCTTAGTCTCCTCTGGGGCGTCTGGGTCCAGACTGGCATCGGCTTGGGTCAGCATTTCCTTCACCAGGCGGACTGCAGGATCACTGTCTTGCGTCTCCGCCCAGTTGTAGTGGGGCAAGGGATTGAACGTCGCGGAGCGCCTGTCATTCACAAGGTTGGAATACAGGGTAATCCCATGACGGTGGAACGCAGGGAGCTCAACTTCTTCCAAATCTTCTGGATCTTCCCCTACGTCCGGTAAGTTCGGCATTCTAGACAGGGCATCCGCGTTGGCATTTGAGCGTCCTGCCCGGTATTTGATGGTGAATTCAAAGTTGGACAGGCGAGCCATCCATCTCTGTTCCAGAGCACCGAGCCTTGCAGTGTCCAGGTGTGTCAACGGGTTGTTATCCGTGTACACGATGAATTTGGAGGAGGCAAGGTAATGCTTGAAACGTTCGGTCACTGCCCACACTGCTGCCAGGAACTCCAGCTTGAATGAGCTATAATTCTCAGGGTTCCTCTCGGTGGGTCGTAGCTTTCGGCTAGCGTAAGCGATTACCCGTTCTTTTCCTTGCTGGATCTGGGACAGCACGGCTCCTAGCCCGATGTTACTTGCGTCCGTGTGGAGGATAAAGGGCTGGCTGTAGTCTGGATATGCCAGGATTTCATCCCCCTGGAGGGCCATCTTCAGCTGGCAAAAGGACTCCTCTTCCAGCTTTTCCCACCTGAAGAGCGGCTTCTGGTTTTTGGCTTTTCGAGATTGACCTATCAGGAGGTCCTGCATAGGGGCTGCCATTTTGGTGAAACCGGGAATGAATCTTCGGTAGTAGCCTACCAACCCGAGGAACTGCCGCACTTCCTTTATGCTGGAGGGTCTTGGCCAGTCCTTAATTACGGTGATCTTATCAGGGTCAGGAGCCACTCCGTCAGCACTCACCACTAGAGATGAGCGTTGTTCTACTCGAACTGTTCGCCAATCTCAAATTCGAGCTGTTTTGGGCGGTGTTCGAGCCGTTCGGCGAACACGAACAATTTGAGAAAAATTCGGCTGTTCGAGGTTATGTTCGATAACTGTTCGTGCACCAAAATCATAACTGGATTTTTTCTCAGTAATGATGAAAATTAATGTTAATACGCAGTTTGAGTGTACAGCGGGGTGGGGGGAGGGGCAGGGGATGGATCTCTGCAGGAACAATGAAGATCACCCAGTGAAGTAAAATCTTTTGGGCATAGCATCATTCTATTAGTCCATCTATACTGACCTCCATCAGGTTGCAAACTGAATATAATTTTTTTCTGCATCTAGCTCTGAAAAAATATTTGGGCTTCTAGCAGTGTGTGGGACTTGGTCTATTAGTCCATCTATACTGACCTCCATCAGGTTGCAAATTAAAAATAATTTTTTTCTTCATTTAGCTCTGAAAAAATATTTGGGCTTCTAGCAGTGTGTGGGACTTGTTCTATTAGTCCTTCTATACTGACCTCCAGCAGGTTGCAAATTGAATATAATTTTTTTCTGCATCTAGCTCTGAAAAAATAGTTGGGCTTCTAGCGGTGTGTGGGACTTGGTCTATTAGTCCATCTATACTGACCTCCATCAGGTTGCAAATTAAAAATAATTTTTTTCTGCATCTAGCTCTGAAAAAATATTTGGGCTTCTAGCAGTGTGTGGGACTTGGTCTATTAGTCCATCTATACTGACCTCCATCAGGTTGCAAATTAAAAATAATTTTTTTCTGCATCTAGCTCTGAAAAAATATTTGGGCTTCTAGCGGTGTGTGGGACTTGGTCTATTAGTCCATCTATACTGACCTCCATCAGGTTGCAAATTAAAAATAATTTTTTTCTGCATCTAGCTCTGAAAAAATATTTGGGCTTCTAGCAGTGTGTGGGACTTGGTCTATTAGTCCATCTATACTGACCTCCATCAGGTTGCAAATTAAAAATAATTTTTTTCTGCATCTAGCTCTGAAAAAATATTTGGGCTTCTAGCGGTGTGTGGGACTTGGTCTATTAGTCCATCTATACTGACCTCCATCAGGTTGCAAATTAAAAATAATTTTTTTCTGCATCTAGCTCTGAAAAAATATTTGGGCTTCTAGCAGTGTGTGGGACTTGGTCTATTAGTCCATCTATACTGACCTCCATCAGGTTGCAAATTAAAAATAATTTTTTTCTGCATCTAGCTCTGAAAAAATATTTGGGCTTCTAGCGGTGTGTGGGACTTGGTCTATTAGTCCATCTATACTGACCTCCATCAGGTTGCAAATTAAAAATAATTTTTTTCTGCATCTAGCTCTGAAAAAATATTTGGGCTTCTAGCAGTGTGTGGGACTTGGTCTATTAGTCCATCTATACTGACCTCCATCAGGTTGCAAATTAAAAATAATTTTTTTCTTCATTTAGCTCTGAAAAAATATTTGGGCTTCTAGCAGTGTGTGGGACTTGTTCTATTAGTCCTTCTATACTGACCTCCAGCAGGTTGCAAATTGAATATAATTTTTTTCTGCATCTAGCTCTGAAAAAATAGTTGGGCTTCTAGCGGTGTGTGGGACTTGGTCTATTAGTCCATCTATACTGACCTCCATCAGGTTGCAAATTAAAAATAATTTTTTTCTGCATCTAGCTCTGAAAAAATATTTGGGCTTCTAGCAGTGTGTGGGACTTGGTCTATTAGTCCATCTATACTGACCTCCATCAGGTTGCAAATTAAAAATAATTTTTTTCTGCATCTAGCTCTGAAAAAATATTTGGGCTTCTAGCGGTGTGTGGGACTTGGTCTATTAGTCCATCTATACTGACCTCCATCAGGTTGCAAATTAAAAATAATTTTTTTCTGCATCTAGCTCTGAAAAAATATTTGGGCTTCTAGCAGTGTGTGGGACTTGGTCTATTAGTCCATCTATACTGACCTCCATCAGGTTGCAAATTAAAAATAATTTTTTTCTGCATCTAGCTCTGAAAAAATATTTGGGCTTCTAGCGGTGTGTGGGACTTGGTCTATTAGTCCATCTATACTGACCTCCATCAGGTTGCAAATTAAAAATAATTTTTTTCTGCATCTAGCTCTGAAAAAATATTTGGGCTTCTAGCAGTGTGTCGGACTTGGTCTATTAGTCCATCTATACTGACCTCCATCAGGTTGCAAATTAAAAATAATTTTTTTCTGCATCTAGCTCTGAAAAAATATTTGGGCTTCTAGCGGTGTGTGGGACTTGGTCTATTAGTCCTTCTATACTGACCTCCAGCAGGTATCTCTCTTCTGAAAAAATATTTGGCTTCTAGCAGTGTGTGGGACTTGGTTATTAGTCCATCTTACTGACTCCATCTGGTTGCAAATTAAAATTTTTCTTCATTTAGCTCTGATAAAATATTTGGGCATCTAGTCAGTGTGTGGGACTTGTTCTATTAAGTCCTTCTATACTGACCTCCAGCAGGTTCTATTAGTCCTTCTATACTGACCTCCAGCAGGTTGCAAATTGAATATAATTTTTTTCTGCATCTAGCTCTGAAAAAATAGTTGGGCTTCTAGCGGTGTGTGGGACTTGGTCTATTAGTCCATCTATACTGACCTCCATCAGGTTGCAAATTAAAAATAATTTTTTTCTGCATCTAGCTCTGAAAAAATATTTGGGCTTCTAGCAGTGTGTGGGACTTGGTCTATTAGTCCATCTATACTGACCTCCATCAGGTTGCAAATTAAAAATATTTTTTTTCTGCATCTAGCTCTGAAAAAATATTTGGGCTTCTAGCGGTGTGTGGGACTTGGTCTATTAGTCCATCTATACTGACCTCCATCAGGTTGCAAATTAAAAATAATTTTTTTCTGCATCTAGCTCTGAAAAAATATTTGGGCTTCTAGCAGTGTGTGGGACTTGGTCTATTAGTCCATCTATACTGACCTCCATCAGGTTGCAAATTAAAAATAATTTTTTTCTGCATCTAGCTCTGAAAAAATATTTGGGCTTCTAGCGGTGTGTGGGACTTGGTCTATTAGTCCATCTATACTGACCTCCATCAGGTTGCAAATTAAAAATAATTTTTTTCTGCATCTAGCTCTGAAAAAATATTTGGGCTTCTAGCAGTGTGTGGGACTTGGTCTATTAGTCCATCTATACTGACCTCCATCAGGTTGCAAATTAAAAATAATTTTTTTCTGCATCTAGCTCTGAAAAAATATTTGGGCTTCTAGCGGTGTGTGGGACTTGGTCTATTAGTCCATCTATACTGACCTCCATCAGGTTGCAAATTAAAAATAATTTTTTTCTTCATTTAGCTCTGAAAAAATATTTGGGCTTCTAGCAGTGTGTGGGACTTGTTCTATTAGTCCTTCTATACTGACCTCCAGCAGGTTGCAAATTGAATATAATTTTTTTCTGCATCTAGCTCTGAAAAAATAGTTGGGCTTCTAGCGGTGTGTGGGACTTGGTCTATTAGTCCATCTATACTGACCTCCATCAGGTTGCAAATTAAAAATAATTTTTTTCTGCATCTAGCTCTGAAAAAATATTTGGGCTTCTAGCAGTGTGTGGGACTTGGTCTATTAGTCCATCTATACTGACCTCCATCAGGTTGCAAATTAAAAATAATTTTTATCTGCATCTACAGTACCTCTGAAAAAATATTTGGGCTTCTAGCAGTGTGTGGGACTATTTGTATTAGTCCATCTATACTGACCTCCATCAGGTTGCAAATTCAAAATAATTTTTTTCTGCATCTAACCCAGCCAATAGTTTTGGCCTAATACCACAGTTTGGCCACTCAGCTCTGCTCGGTTACCATCCATTGTTTTTTTGTGCAAACAACTCCCGAGTTGTGAATTAGTTAACCACCAAAATGAGTGGAAAAAGGCCTGCTGCTGGTGGAAAGGGGAATAGGCGTGTTGGGAAGGGGAAAAAAGGTTGTGTCCGTGGGGTAGGTGTTAAAGCAACAGTAACATCTGCAGAAGAAAGACCATCTTCCAGCCAAACTAAAATGTCTACTTCTTTTAGCGGACAATGTGATAAGATCCCTTTCTTACGGCCACGCCAATCGCTACAAATTCCAGATGAGGCACAAAAACAGCAGGTGCTTCAACGGATATCAAGTGCTCCTTTAAGTGGGCTCTCCTCCACATCAACTTCAACATCACAAATACTCCAGTCCTCAAAGGTGTCACCCAAATCGCACTTGCTTCCTCACAGCTCCCAAATCTCCAGCTGCCCGTCTGAGTATGAGGTAGAACAGATGGTTGAGTCTGCAGAGCTGTTTACTCATACTATAGCCTGGGAATCAGAGGTCGACTCCAGCGCTTCTGTGAATCCAGACGAGGAAATGATCTGCACTGATGCCCAGAATCTTTATGAGTCGGATCCAGGACCAGACGCAGAAGGTTCTGACCATAATGTAGACCCTCATTCCCAAACTGTAACTCCTGTTGGTGGAGACAATGAGGAAGACGATGATAAGACTCAAATACCTGATTGGAGCGACAACTTTAGTTTTTTGTCAGGGCAGGAACAGGTTGGCTCTGAGGACGACGGGTGTGATAACGCACAGGGTGATGATGATGAGGTCGGAGATCCCACTTACTGTCAACCCACAGTCAGCCAAGAGATGAGGTCAGCAGAGGAGGTGGAGGAAGATGCTAGTGACGACGAGGTCAGGTTGCGCCTTCCTGGACAGAGACGTAGTACTGGAAGCACGTCAACAACTGCATCCTCAAACACAACTCTGCCTCTCACCACAAGTCGTGGTGGCTCTTCAGGTCGCATGGGTGCTAAGCCTTGCATAGCCTGGGCATTTTTTCAGATCGATAAAGATGACCCAACTCGTGTTATCTGTAACATTTGTCAGCAAAAGCTAAGTAGAGGCCAAAAAATACATAGTTTGAGTACTTCATGCATGAACCGGCACATGGACATGAAGCATAAGTTGCAGTGGGAAGCTCAGTGTGCTACAATGCGGCCTAGCCGGCCGGGCCAATCACCGTCTGCCATATCTTGTGCATCCGCGGCCTCTTCATCCTCTGTGACTGGGGGGACAGCAGTCACACCTGTTTTGGGGCGCAGACCTGCCACCTCTTTACCCGCAACAGCCAGCGTGATTGGCAGGTCATCATTTTCTTTGGAGGTGGTAACACCAGCTGGTGTTGAGCGCTGTCCGACATCGATAGCACCACCTTTGGATCAAGGCAACCTAACATGTCCGCCTGCATCTTCCTCACAGACCGGCAGTTTGCCGGGGACACCCTTATCAACCCCGTCTAAGCACAATAGCCAGCCCTCGGTCCCTCAGATGTGGACAAGTAAAAGACCATTTCCTCCTAGCCATGAGAAAGCTAAGAGGTTGAATTTCACCATCTGCAAGCTCTTGGCTACAGAAATGCTGCCTTTCCGCCTGGTGGACACAGAGGATTTTCGAGACCTTATGTCCGTCGCAGTGCCCCAGTACCAGATGCCCAGTCGGCGCTACTTCTCAAAGAAAGGTGTGCCTGCGCTCCACCAGCATGTCGCACACAACATCACCGCTTCTTTGAGAAACTCTGTGTGTGACAGGGTGCATTTCACCACAGACACTTGGACGAGTAGGCATGGACAGGGGCGTTACATGTCGCTGACTGGGCACTGGGTAACTATGGTGACAGCAGGACAAGGGGCTGCTGTCCAAGTCTTGCCGTCCCCACGAGTTGTGCGTCAATCCTCTTTATGTCAAAGTTCCTCCACTGCTTCTGCCTCCTCAACCTCCTCTCGGTCTTCCACCTGCACCCAAAGCCTGTCTGGTCATGCCACAAGCTTTCTAACTGCGCAGAAGGGATCCTGCACACCTCCTTACTATGCTGGCAGTAGGGCTCAACGTCATCAGGCGGTTTTTACATTGAAATGTCTGGGAAATGTGAGTCACACAGCTGAGGAGTTGTGGTCAGCTCTGGAGAACCAATTTCATGAATGGTTGTCTCCACTGGACCTGAAACCAGGGAAGGCCGTGTGCGACAATGCTGCAAACCTGGGTGCGGCCCTTCGCCGGGGCAATGTCACACACGTGCCTTGTATGGCTCACGTGTTGAACCTGGTTGTCCAGCAATTTTTAGCCCACTATCCCAGACTAGATGGCCTTCTGCAGAGGGCACGGTCGCTGTGTGCTCACTTCCGCCGTTCGCATCCCGCAGCTCAGCGACTTACATCTTACATCTCTACAGAAGTCGTTGGGCCTGCCACTTCACCGGCAAAAATGCGATGTGCCTACCCGGTGGAATTCAACTCTGCACATGTTGCAGCGACTGTGGCAGCACCGACAAGCCCTGGTGCAATACGTTCTGACGTATAGCCTGGGCCAACGAGATTCAGAGGTGGGGAAAATCACGCTGGAGGAGTGGTCTCAGATCAGGGACCTATGCACCCTTCTGCACAGTTTTGAAATGGCGACGAAGATGTTTAGTGCTGACGATGCCATTATCAGCATGACTATTCCGGTGATTTACATGCTGGAGCACATGTTAAACAGAATTCGGAGTCAGGTGGTGGCACAAGAGGAGGTGGAGGAAGTAGAGGAGGAGGAGTTGTATGCGGAAGGGCTAACATCTGCAAGGTCCAGACGGTCGGCAGCACCAAGGCGGCAGGCATGTGAGGGTGGGGGAGATGGTTTTACCAGGGCGCATGGTAGCAGCCAAACTAGTGAGGAAGGTGCAGGAGCCCAGGAAGAAGTGGAGGACGAACTGATGGAAGACTCATCAGATGAGGGAGACCTTGATCACATTTCTGTTGTGCGAGGTTGGGGGGAGAGGACAGAGGAAGGAAGCATGATTGTTACCTCGCCACCAACACAACAGGGACTTGGTGCTCCTGGATGCGCAACACACATGAGTGCCTTCTTGCTGCACTACCTGCAACATGACCCTCGAATTGTGAGAATTAGAAATAATCCTGACTACTGGGTTGCCACACTGTTAGATCCCCGGTACAAAAGTAAATTTGCAGAAATTATTCCTGCCATAGAAAGGGATGCACGCATGCAGGAGTATCAGCAGAGACTGTTGCAGAATCTTACATGTGCTTTTCCACAAAATACCAGTGGTGCACGTAGTGAATCTCACAGTTCCAACTTGCCAACCGTGGGACCGTCAAGTGTTCAGCACTCAAACCGTAACAGAACCACAGTATCTGCTGGTAACATCAATTTTGCGGAATCATTTCACCACTTTTTTAGCCCATCCTTTGCAAGGCCACAGGAGACAAGAAGTCTGACACATAGTCAACGCCTAGAGACGATGGTACAGGAGTATCTCCAAGTAAACATTGAAGCCACGACTGTGTCACTGGACCCTTGCTCTTTTTCGGCTTCCAATCTGGATAAATGGCCGGAGCTAGCCACTTACGCCTTGGAGATCTTGTCATGCCCCGCAGCCAGCGTTCTGTCTGAACGTGTGTTCAGCGCTGCTGGTGGTGTGCTGACAGATAAGCGCACGCGGCTCTCCACTGATAATGTAGACAGACTCACGTTCATAAAGATGAACAAATCATGGATCCGAAACGACTTTTCTACCCCTGTGTCATCCTGGGGAGAGTAAAAGCTTGATGATTGGTTAAAATCACCCTACCAACCATTTTAAGCTTTCAAATTACTAATCATGTTTATCTGTATCTTGACTGGAAAATAATTTCGGCTTTGTAGCAGTGTGCAGCACTGATCCTATTAGGCCATCTATACTAAAGCTTCAGCAGATTTAAAATTAAAAATAATTTTTAGCTGCATCTAGCCCGGAAAATAATTTTGGGGCTCCGAGATGCGCAAGGCACATAAGTGCCTTCTTGCTGCACTACCTGCAGCATGACCCTCATATTGTCAGAATTCGAAGTAATCATGACTACTGGGTTGCCACACTCTTAGATCCCCCAAACTTTTCGATCAACCTTTTCATTTTAATAAAGACCAAAAAAATGGTCATTTTTGAAATTATAAGCATTAGCAGGTTGTTAGAAACTGAAATCAAACAGTTTTCAACTCAAAACTTTATTCTAGGTGATGTTACATTTTCACATAGGACCCCTTGTTCGAAAGGAGCTTCTGAACTCTCGTCCATTGAATTTGTCAGGTTTTGGATGGTTTCTGCTTCAATTGTTTTGCATGAGGACAGAATACCCTCCCAGAGCTGTTGCTTAGATGTGAACTGCCTCCCGCCATCATAGACACTCCTTTTAATGATGCTCCAAAGGTTCTGAATGGGGTAGAGGTCAGGGGAGCATGGGGGTCACACCATAAGTTTGTCCCCTTTTATGCCCATATCAGCCAGAGATGCAGATGTTTTATGTGCAGCATGAGATGGTTTGAGAAAATCCACATACATTATGGAGTTCATCTTTAGCGCCTTCAGGGATCCTAAAGGGGCCGACAATCTCTCTCCCCATGATTCCAGCCCAAAACATTACTCCACCTCCTCCTTGTTGGCGCTGTAGCCGTGTTTGCGTGGGGTGTCCATCAACCAGCCATCCTCCACTCCATCCATCTGGACCATCGAGCGCTGCACGGCACTCATCCGTGAACAAAACAGTTTTGAAATCAGTCTTCATGTAATGTTTGGCCCACTGGAGCCGTTTCTGCTTGTGTGAAGTGGATAGAGGAGGTCGACAGGATGGCGCATGCACAGCTGCAAACCTCTGAAGGACCCTGCATCTTGTTGTTCGGGGGATGTTGGAGGCACAAGCAGCTTCAAAAACTTGTCTGCTGCTATGACAAGGCTTTTTTGCCGCTGCTCTTTCAACCTGACGTAATTGCCTGTAGGAAAGAGTCCTCAATTTGCCCTTATCAGCACGCACACGTGTGTACTGTGAATCAGCTACATACTTCTTGATTGCCAAGACACTTCATCCTGATCATCGCACAATGTTGATTGTAGTCATGCCTTGACCTAAACACTCCACAATTTGTTGCTTCTCAGCAGCCGACACATCCTTTTTCTTTCCCATTTTGGCAGAAAATGTAGGCTGCTTAATAATGTGAGAGAGCCTTCTTAAGTAGTCTTGCCTTTCATTGGACACACCTGCCAAACTAATTAGCACAGGTGTCTGCAATTGCTTACAGTGATATAAAGAGCCCTGACACACATCACCATCAATGAGTTTAACTGACAAACAAACAAATTCTTCCCTTATCACTCCTAAACACTTTTTGTATAATAATTTGGAACGCAGTGTACATGTGCTTTTCCACAAAACACCAGTGGTTCACGTAGTGAATCTTACAGTTCTAACTTGCCAACCGTGGTCTGTATGGAGTTGTTCAATAAAGGGCCCAAAATTAAGATAACATAGATGGGAGAGGTCTCTATGAATATGAATTCCTAAGTATTTGATACCCTGTGAGGGCCAGGCAAAGGGAAAGTTGGACTGGATGGAATCCTATATGGATTTGGGGAGGGAGACATCGAGGGCCTCAGACTTCGCTGCATTGATTTTAAAATTTTACCATGTAACAAAGTGATCTATTTCAGCCATAACAGCATGGATGGATATATGTGATTGAGTGATATATACTAGGACATCATCAGCAAATAGAGAGCACTTGTACTCGGTGCCTCCCACCTCAATCCACCTAATATTGGGGTTATGGCGAATTGATGAGAGCAGGTGCTCCGTCACTAGGATGTATAAGAGAGGGGACAGAGGACATCACTGCCTTGTCCCATTGGTGATTGTGAAAGGTGATGAAAATGTTCTGACGCACCCCCTGGGCCTTGGGACACCCGGAGCCGGACCCTTTTTGGTGGATGCTGGTGGTTGTAGTCTTCGTGGCGGCGACCCAGTTCCGTGGCTCAGGGCGGTCAAACCAGTGGCGGAACTATTTATGTGGTTTTCATGTTTAAATGTCCGACTACGCCACCCGTGGATTGCGGTCAGAGTGAACCGCCGCTACAGGGCAGACCACTGAGGCTGGTGTTGTGGGTGCAGCAGAGCGTAGCATAACTCCCCACGGGAGGAGTATAGCCTCAGGGCAGTGTATGCGGAGGATGGGGGTGATGGTGCAGGGCAGCAGCAGTAACGACACGGAGTCAGTGATGCAGTTCAGGGCCTTTACTCACAGTTCTTATTATCCAGACCACGTCTGCAGGTAACGGCTGCCCACGTCGTACTGTGCTCACCAGGTGAGGGGCTCAGACAACTCCCAGATAACTTTGGAGCACTTCACAGGACCCCCTTTGTGTGTCCTTTGTCTGGCCTTTCTTACCAACACTTCTGTCCGGCTGCCTCGGGCCTCCTCTTGGTAAACTTGGCGCCAGTTTCCCTGACCCTATGTGGTGCCTTCCTAGCGGGTGTAGCGAGGGGCTGCGCCACATAAAATGTCAGAGCCTCCGGTTTCTAGCTGAGGGTCGTTTCCTGCCTCCACTAGTTCGGGGACCGGTCTCCCCCTTTGGCCTGACCCCTCCACGCAGGTGGATTCGGGCGTGCGGTGGTGACTCGCCCGTCCGCACCCCTGGGATCCCTTCATTCCTCGTTCCTGGAGCCTTCTCCGCTCCTCTTCCTTCCTTCTCCCTCTTCCAGGCCTGGGCCTCTGTTACTAGGCCCGCCTCCGGAGCAGAGCTCATGCAGAGCCCCTGCTCCCTGCCACTTCTGCTCAGACTTCTCTGCACTGAACTAAGATGGTGCCCACCTTTTATACTCCCTTCTCAATGCACCCAGGAACTGCTTCCTCCCTGCTCCTGCACTACAGGGTTCCCCTTCCTCAGTGTTCCCTCCCCCCACTCCAGCCAGGGACAGGGACTGTCGTGCCCATCTCAGGGGCATATTGGTCGCCCTGCCCCACGGCAATGTGGTGTAATGCATGCAGGTGTCGGGTCCTGATCCACACTCCATCCTTACCTGAGAGTGAGATATCACACCTCTGGGTGAGGTGCAATACGTCTGTAGCAACCGAGCCCTCAGGGTGCTACAGTTCCATTTATCTTCAGCCTAGGTGACGTATTGCGATACAGGGCCGTGATTTTGGCTATAAAAGGGTCCCCTAGACCCCTACCCCAAGCTTTTTAAGAGAATCATATATGGCGTGCCAGGAGACTCTATGGAATGCTTTCTCAGCATCCAACGAGAGTATCTAATTACAAATTTTTAACTGCATCTAGCCCAGGAAATACTTTGTGCCTAGTAGCAGTGTCTGCTAGTGAGCGGATTATCCCGGCTGTTAAGCAAGCTGCACCACCTGTAGTTTAGACACTTAATTTTTTCAAAGGAAATGCTTCGGGACCATGGGATACTTAGTGAAGAGCATCAGGAGGCACCCCAAGGCATAGGGGCTGGGACTGGCAGTAGGATGCCTTGCGGTGGACAGCCGAGCTCGATCCTTATAAAAGCTTTTTAACTGCAGCAGCTTTAGTGGACGCTACTGGAGCTGGAATTACCGCGGCTGCTGGCATGAGACTTGCCCTCCAATAGATCCTTGTAAATGGATTTAAAGTGTATTCATTCAAATTAGAGAGACAATTTAAATTAAAAGCTTAGAGCTGCCTCCACCACAGGGGGGCTCGCTCGACCCACCAGCGGACAGGCACCAGTATTGGGAGAGGGGGGCTGGCCGTCAGGGTTCACCGCGGCTCTGGCACAAACCCGGCGACACGGAGGTGGCACGGGCAGGAGCGGACTGGCCGTGTCGGCTTCTCACTTTTTGGATTTTAGAAGGGCATGACATGCCTATATCTGTGTCTCCCCCTCCTTTTACTCCTCCACCTCTTTTATTTTCGCATGACTATATGTACTTGTCACTTTTCCATGTGTTAGTTATGTCTTCTGAGCAGTTTGTCAGCTTTTGGACACCTTTGAAGGTGTTTTCTATGTGTTTCTATGTGTTTTTGTTTGCCTGCCATTGGTTTTAACGGTGTTCGAAGGTGTTCGACGAACAGTTCGACGAACAGTTCGGCGAACACACGGGTGTTCGACGAACCGAACCGAACTCGAACACTACGGGGGTGGCTCAACACTACTCACCACGTGTCCCAGGTATTGCACCTTTGGTTTCAGGAGGTGACACTTGGAGGGTTTCACCTTTAGGCCGTAGTTTGCCAGAGCTTCGAACACTTCTGCCAGGTGTTTCAGGTGGTCCTCGTAGGTCTTGGAATAGACGATGACATCGTCCAGGTATAACAGGACCGTCTCGAAGTTCCGGTGTCCCAGACAGCATTCCATCAACCGTTGGAAGGTTCCTGGTGCGTTGCAGAGCCCGAACGGCATGCAGTTAAATTCGCTGAGACCCATCGGGGTGGTGAATGCGGTCTTCTCCCGGTCTGCCTCTGCTACAGGAACCTGCCAGTACCCGCTAGTGAGATCCAAAGTAGAGAAGAAGTTAGCAGATTTTAATGCAGCTAAGGACTCTTCTATCCTTGGTAACGGGTACGCATCTTTGTGGTTGACCTTCCTGTAGTCTACACACATTCTCATTGTGTTGTCCTTCTTTTTCACTAAGACTAGTGGAGCTGCCCAGGGGCTACAGCTGTCCCTGATTACCCCAGCCTCCTTCATGTCTCTAAGCATCCCCTTGGCGTGTTGGTAGTGTGCAGGGGGTACGGGTCGGTATCTCTCCTTTATGGGAGGATGGTCTCCCGTGGGGATGTGGTGTTCTACCCCCTTTACTCGCCCGAAGTCTAACGGGTGTTTACGAAACACTCTCTCGTACTCTTGAACCACCCGATAGACTCCTCGTTTCTGGTGTGAGGGAGTGGAGTCAGTACCCAGATGTAGTTGCTGACACCAGTCCCCCACTGGTTTCTTAGAGCCGTTACCTTCCTCTGGTTGAGATGGAGGCAAGGGTTCCACGGCCTGTACAGAATTCTGGTTTATGGTGAACAATTTAGCTAGCGTGGCATACCGGGGCAGGTGTACTTCTCTCTCACCGATATTTATGATGCGAACGGGCACCCTCCCATGGCGTACATCGACCACCCCCCGTGCTGTCAAAATGGTGGGCCTACTGTCTGAGTAGACGGGTTCTACCATTGCTTGGTAGTCTCTACCTCTTAGACCAATAGCTGCCCGGCACCAAATCATCATCTCACTTTTTGGGGGCATGGCAATAGGGAACGGGTCACACATTCTCACGCTACCTATCTCACCACCAGATAGTTCCACCTGTTGCCGCTTCATCAGTGCCCGGATCTCTTTTTGGAGCACACGCTGCTGGCCGGAACTGGCGTTCTTGGCAACCTGCTGTAAAATGAGAATCACCTCTGCAAGACAATTTTCAATTACATTGGTTCCCAGGGTGATTCTAGGGTGACTCTCATGACGGTCTATGTCCACTATAATCAGTCCTTGTGCCGCCAGTTCGACTTTACCGATTTTAATGGTCACCTCCTTGAATCCCACCTGCGGCACGGGCTGACCATTGCTGGCGATGATACTCAAGTCGTCGTCTGGGTAGCGGGTTATGTCCGAATCATTCCAGTACTGCTTGAAGAGCACGTACGGGATGGTGGTGACCTGTGACCCCGTGTCTAGTAGGGCACTCATAGGAATGCCATCCAGTACCACAGGCAAGATTGGACGTCCCCCTACGTATTTATCACGCCAGTTTGATGGGCCTGATGGTCTTATGCCTGGGGGTTGGCCCTCTACCCCAGGTTGTGCCCGTTTAAATGACAGTACCTTGCCACATGTCCGGGTTGATTGCAGCGGCGGCAAATAGGTTGTCCGTCCTCGTTGTATCGATCGCTGGGTCTTCCTCTGGCCAGTGGGGTCCTCCTTGGTCGGCGCCACGGGATGTCCTCCGGTCCGGATGCCAGCTCGATCTTCCCTGCAGTAGAAACCTGTAAAGACTGCACAGTTCGGGTTAGCGCGGCAACGCTTTTGGTTAGCTCTTGGACCTGATGGTGCAGGTCTGTAGCCGGGTCACTGTTTAAAGCCTGCGCATCAGCTCCCACAGGCCCTGCCGACAAGGGCTCCGTCTCCTGGTGATAAGTGATAGCAGGGCGCCTGTGGGTCACAGCGCCACCTGGTGCCGGTTCTCGGAGCACCCGGATGGCTCTGTCCTTGAACTGTGCAAAGTCCAGGTCAGGGTCCTGTAAGGCCATTGCCCGCAACTGGGTTCGGTGGGCATTGCACAGTAGACCCTCAATGAATTGTTCAGTCAACAGCTTATCTTCATTTCCCACGCTGTCAGGGTCTGCCTGTTTAATGGCTCTCAGGGCCTCTTGTAGGTTTAGAGCATAGTCTCTTATACTCTCATGTGCCCGTTGTTTGCACCCATAAAATCTTAGTTTTATTTCGGCTGGTGTCAAATGTGTCTTTCAGCCGGGTTAGTATGTCTCTGACAGTCCTCTTCCTCCCAGGTGGCCAGGACTTTACCTCCCTTTGGGCTGCCCCGATTAATTGGGCCACCAGGATGCTCACTTTTTGCGCCTCCGTGAGGGGATACACCTGGAAGAGGCTATCCAGCCTTTCTCTGAAGTCATTTAGGGTATGTGACTCCCCTGAGTACTGGGGTAGCCAGGCTGCCCCGGGATATAGGGCATGGTGAAAGGCATGACCGCAGCAGCGGTGGCGCTGGCGGCGGCTGTGGCGGTGAAGCTCTCCTCCGTATCCGACATTCTCCTCCCCCCTAGTGGACCGTGGCCTACCTTGCGATGATCCTCTTCCGTAGGCCGCGGCTCCGCAGTGGATCGTCAGGGTTGAGGACCTTCCGTCGCGCTCCTGTGACGTCGGCGTCTGCTGGGCTCCTTCCAGGACCTTACGCAACGTCCGGACGTGAGGCGGGGCTTCAGTTCTCGCGGGCTTTCGGAGTCCACGCCCCTCTTCTTCCCGCGCGGCGCCCTCAAGATGGCGTTCAATGGCGGGAAAACTCCACGGATGGTGGGAAGAAGGCAGAAGATGGCGTTGGATGGCGGGAATCGGCTCCAGATGGCGGGAAACGACTCCGGACGGCTGGAAACTTCACCACAGGTAAGTATAAAAGTCTCTTTTTCAGGCACGCAGTACCCGGTGGTTGCGGGCACGAAATCCTGCCGACTACGCCAAAGTTGACTCACCCCCTGGGCCAGTGCTGTAGTGCGGCGCGCGGGCGCACGGGGGATACCCGGAGCCGGATCCGATGGGGGTAGTAGTCTTCGTGTGGCGGTGACCCGGTCCACGCCCAGGGTGGTCAAACTAAGTGGCGGTTATTGGTATGATGGTATTAGTGTCCGACTACGCCACCCGTTGAATGCGGTTATGAAACCGCCGCTGCAGGGCAGACCGCTGAGGCCGGTGGTATAGGTGTGCAGCAATGTTGATATAACCCCCAACGGGAGAGGTATGGCCTCAGGGCAGCGGATGTGGATGATGTTGGGAGTGATGGTGTGGATGTCCCAGCACTAACGGTGCGACAAGGAAGCACGGAAACGCGAGGGTACAGTTCAGGGCCTTTACTGATGGTACAAGGCAAATTCCCGCGGGAGTACTGGCTAGTAGTTGGGGCCTGGTTAGTCTGCGAGTAAGCCGGAGTTCCCCTGGCCAGGTGGAGTTGTAGGCCTTCCCGTTAGTCTGTACCCTTCCTGGCTACCCTGCTTTCGGTGGTTACAAGTAGCCCACGTCCCTGGGTATACCGTGTGGTGCTCACCCGTATGGCTGGTGACCTGGGGCCTCCTGTTAGCCTCCGCTCTGGGATGGCGGTGCTGGTCCCTTCGTTGTGACTGAGCCTCCGGGCTTTTATGGCCAGAGGACCTGGAATCCCCTGCCGGATGGATTCTGCTGCTGGGTATATCTTAGTCCCCACAGCCTCGGACTCCTGTGTCCGGTTTTAGTACCTTCTCCCAGGGCGAGATCTGCACAGCTCCAGCCCCTGGCGCTTCTCCTTGGCTCCTACAGAGCTCCTGATGTCTATCTGTCCCTGTTTCTGCGTGTCCAGACCAGACTCCGTCTCTGTCTGGAACTCCTCTCTCTAACCCTGCCTCAGCCCCAGTTTATATAGGGGAAGTTCTTCCCCTCCCAGGACTGGGCAGGAGGTGTGGCATGCTTAGGATTCCTGCCCAGGAGACCTCCCACCTGCTCACAGACGTAATACTGCTATTACTGTGGAAACCAGACCCCTGGGGTGCCACACCCATATCAGCCAGAGATGCAGATGTTTTATGTGCAGCATGAGATGGTGCATTATCATGCAAAAAAATGATCTTGCTGTGAAATACACGGTTCTTCTTCTTGAACCATGGCAGGAAGTGCTGTTTGAGAAAATCCACATACATTATGGAGTTCATCTTTAGCGCCTTCAGGGATCCTAAAGGGGCCGACAATCTCTCTCCCCATGATTCCAGCCCAAAACATTACTCCACCTCCTCCTTGTTGGCGCTGTAGCCGTGTTTGCGTGGGGTGTCCATCAACCAGCCATCCTCCACTCCATCCATCTGGACCATCGAGCGCTGCACGGCACTCATCCGTGAACAAAACAGTTTTGAAATCAGTCTTCATGTAATGTTTAGCCCACTGGAGCCGTTTCTGCTTGTGTGAAGTGGATAGAGGAGGTCGACAGGATGGCGTATGCACAGCTGCAAACCTCTGAAGGACCCTGCATCTTGTTGTTCGGGGGACGTTGGAGGCACCAGCAGCTTCAAAAACTTGTCTGCTGCTATGACAAGGCTTTTTTGCCGCTGCTCTTTTAACCTGACGTAATTGCCTGTAGGAAAGAGTCCTCAATTTGCCCTTATCAGCACGCACACGTGTGTACTGTGAATCAGCTACATACTTCTTGATTGCCAAGACACTTCATCCTGATCATCGCACAATGTTGATTGTAGTCATGCCTTGACCTAAACACTCCACAATTTGTTGCTTCTCAGCAGCCGACACATCCTTTTTCTTTCCCATTTTGGCAGAAAATGTAGGCTGCTTAATAATGTGAGACAGCCTTCTTAAGTAGTCTTGCCTTTCATTGGACACACCTGCCAAACTAATTAGCACAGGTGTCTGCAATTGCTTACAGTGATATAAAGAGCCCTGACACACATCACCATCAATGAGTTTAACTGACAAACAAACAAATTCTTCCCTTATCACTCCTAAACACTTTTTGCATAATAATTTGGAACACAGTGTACATGTGCTTTTCCACAAAACACCAGTGGTTCACGTAGTGAATCTTACAGTTCTAACTTGCCAACCGTTGTCTGTATGGAGTTGTTCAATAAAGGGCCCAAAATTAAGATAACATAGATGGGAGAGGTCTCTATGAATAGGAATTCCTAAGTATTTGATACCCTGTGAGGGCCAGGCAAAGGGAAAGTTGGACTGGATGGAATCCTATATGGATTTGGGGAGGGAGACATCGAGGGCCTCAGACTTCGCTGCATTGATTTTAAAATTTGATCATGTAACAAAGTGATCTATTTCAGCCATAACAGCATGGATGGATATATGTGATTGAGTGATATATACTAGGACATCATCAGCAAATAGAGAGCACTTGCACTCGGTGCCTCCCACCTCAATCCACCTAATATTGGGGTTATGGCGAATTGATGAGAGCAGGTGCTCCGTCACTAGGATGTATAAGAGAGGGGACAGAGGACATCCCTGCCTTGTCCCATTGGTGATTGTGAAAGGTGATGAAAATGTTCTGATGCACCCCCTGGGCCTTGGGACACCCGGAGCCGGACCCTTTTTGGTGGATGCTGGTGGTTGTAGTCTTCGTGGCGGCGACCCGGTTCCGTGGCTCAGGGTGGTCAAACCAGTGGCGGAACTATTTATGTGGTTTTGATGTTTAAATGTCCGACTACGCCACCCGTGGATTGCGGTCAGAGTGAACCGCCGCTGCAGGGCAGACCGCTGAGGCTGGTGCTGTGGGTGCAGCAGAGCGTAGCATAACTCCCCACGGGAGGAGTATAGCCTCAGGGCAGTGTATGCGGAGGATGGGGGTGATGGTGCAGGGCAGCAGCAGTAACGACACGGAGTCAGTGATGCAGTCCAGGGCCTTTACTCACAGTTCTTATTATCCAGACCATGTCTGCAGGTAACGGCTGCCCACGTCGTACTGTGCTCACCAGGTGAGGGGCTCAGACAACTCCCAGATAACTTTGGAGCGCTTCACAGGACCCCCTTTGTGTGTCCTTTGTCTGGCCTTTCTTACCAACCCTTCTGTCCGGCTGCCTCGGGCCTCCTCTTGGTAAACTTGGCGCCAGTTTCCCTGACCCTATGTGGTGCCTTCCTAGCGGGTGTAGCGAGGGGCTGCGCCACATAAAATGTCAGAGCCTCCGGTTTCTAGCTGAGGGTCGTTTCCTGCCTCCACTAGTTTCGGGGACCGGTCTCCCCCTTTGGCCTGACCCCTCCACGCAGGTGGATTCGGGCGTGCGGTGGCGACTCGCCCGTCCGCACCCCTGGGATCCCTTCATTCCTCGTTCCTGGAGCCTTCTCCGCTCCTCTTCCTTCCTTCTCCCTCTTCCAGGCCTGGGCCTCTGTTACTAGGCCCGCCTCCGGAGCAGAGCTCATGCAGAGCCCCTGCTCCCTGCCACTTCTGCTCAGACTTCTCTGCACTGAACTAAGATGGTGCCCACCTTTTATACTCCCTTCTCAATGCACCCAGGAACTGCTTCCTCCCTGCTCCTGCACTACAGGGTTCCCCTTCCTCAGTGTTCCCTCCCCCCACTCCAGCCAGGTACAGGGACTGTCGTGCCCATCTCAGAGGCATATTGGTCGCCCTGCCCCACGGCAATGTGGTGTAATGCATGCAGGTGTCGGGTCCTGATCCACACTCCATCCTTACCTGAGAGTGAGATATCATACCTCTGGGTGAGGTGCAATACCTCTGTAGCAACCGAGCCCTCAGGGTGCTACAGTTCCATTTATCTTCAGCCTAGGTGACGTATTGTGATACAGGGCCGTGATTTTGGCTATAAAAGGGTCCCCTAGACCCCTACCCCTAGCTTTTTAAGAGAATCATATATGGCGTGCCAGGAGACTCTATGGAATGCTTTCTCAGCATCCAACGAGAGTATCTAATTACAAATTTTTAACTGCATCTAGCCCAGGAAATGCTTTGTGCCTAGTAGCAGTGTCTGCTAGTCAGCGGATTATCCCGGCTGTTAAGCAAGCTACACCACCTGTAGTTTGGACACTTAATTTCTTCAAAGGAAATGCTTCGGGACCACGGGATACTCAGTGAAGAGCATCAGGAGGCACCCCAAGGCATAGGGGCTGGGACTGGCAGTAGGATGCCGAGCTCGATCCTTATAAAAGCTTTTTAACTGCAGCAGCTTTAGTGGACGCTACTGGAGCTGGAATTACGCGGCTGCTGGCATGAGACTTGCCCTCCAATAGATCCTTGTAAATGGATTTAAAGTGTATTCATTCAAATTAGAGAGACAATTTAAATTAAAAAGCTTAGAGCTGCCTCCGCCACAGGGGGACTCGCTCGACCCACCAGCGGACAGGCACCAGTATTGGGAGAGGGGGGCTGGCCGTCAGGGTTCACTGCGGCTCTGGCACAAACCCGGCGACACGGAGGTGGCATGGGCAGGAGCGGACTGAACGTGTCGGCTTCTCACTTTTTGGATTTTAGAAGGGCATGACATGCCTATATTTGTGTCTCCCCCTCCTTTTACTCCTCCACCTCTTTTCTTTTCGCATGACTATATGTACTTGTCACTTTTCCATGTGTTAGTTGTGTCTTCTGAGCAGTTTGTCAGCTTTTGGACACCTTTGAAGGTGTTTTCTATGTGTTTCTATGTGTTTTTGTTTGCCTGCCATTGGTTTTAATGGTGTTCGAAGGTGTTCGACGAACAGTTCGACGAGCAGTTCGGCAAACACACTGGTGTTCGACGAACCGAACCGAACTCGAACACTACGGGGGTGGCTCAACACTATTTGTTATTTTACTTTGTTCTCCTGACTTTTAAAAAGTGGGTGTAATCTGGGTGCGCTTAGCTATGTAGATTTATGAATTTCGACTTTTTAAAAAGTTGCACAAAAAGTCAGAAATGCACCTCGATAGGGGTGGAGTAAAAAAATGAAAAAAAAGCAAACTAACCAAAAAAAAACACTTCTAAACCGAAGTATTTTATTACAAAATTATCAAAGATCACCTGAACAAAACTAAAAACTAAAATAAAAGTTGCTAAATTTGGTAAAAAAAAAGTTATGTAGCCAAAAACAAAACTGACTTAAATAATTTTATTCATGATATTCTCCATAAATTTTATTTTTTTGATGTAATAATTTTGATACTTTATCAATATAAAAAATTGAGTAAACAGTGGAAAAAGAAGCAAAATAAAATGAAATCCTTGTATACTGAGTGAAGAAATAATTGTCGTGTAACATATGGTTTTCTAATGGACAGATCAGGTTTTACTAAACTTTCCATCTGCTCTCCTGTTTTAGTAAATGAATTCTGAACATTATTTACTATCGCAGTGAATGGAAATAAAGGAAGAGGTGTTAAATCCCCCAGAACATTGCATGTGAAGTATACAACACAGCTGTTAACATATTTCAATGTTAAGTGAATGAGTTGTGTGACAATGACATTGTTGCAGTGAGACAATCAAAAGTGACTTGGCTGTGCTTTATGCTGAGAACTTAAAATGAGACTATTGCTTATCTTAACTATAAATCTGATTATTAATTAGGATGAGTGAATGGATAATAAGATCTGGAACCAGCAGTGCGATTGTGTGTCTTGTCTTCCCCCCGGCACCACCAATGTGATTGTGTGTCCTGTCATCCCCCCAGGCACCAGCAGTGTGATTGTGTGTCCTGTCATCCCTCCAGGCACCAGCAGTGTGATTGTGTGTCCTGTCTTCCCCCCGGCACCACCAATGTGATTGTGTGTCCTGTCATCCCCCCAGGCACCAGCAGTGTGATTGTGTGTCCTGTCATCCCCCCAGGCACCAGCAGTGTGATTGTGTGTCCTGTCATCCCCCAGGCACCAGCAATGTGACTGTGTGTCCTGTCATCCCTCTAGGCATCAGCAATGTGATTGTGTGTTATGTCAACAAATTACTATAGGGTACAGCTAACATCATACGATACAGAGGTTACTAATAAGTGCAAACTGAAAGTGCTCAAGTTTATTTCTACAATCTAACTGACAAAAAGTTTTAGAAATATATGTCATTATTAGCAGCTAGGGACATTTTTGCTTGTTTGTCATTCTAAAATTGGTGTTACCTTATGGGCACAGTCATTTGTAGTAATAGCAGGCAACACTATTATTGTACCGTGAAAAAAAGTACTTATATTTATTAGGCCAGCATCAAAAGTTGTTGATTATTTATCCCACAGTAGTATATGTGAAAAAGGAAACTTTGCAATATATCTTATTAGACAAATATGCCTGGAGACAGAAGCTTCTAGTGAGAATTGTACCTCATCCTGCATTCACAGCTACACTGCATGGTACTCCTGTATTACATAGTAACATAGTAACATAGTGTTTAAGGTTGAAAGAAGACTAAGTCCATCTAGTTCAACTCACAGCCTAACATGTTGATCCAGAGGAAGGCAAAAAACCCCATGTGGCAAACACTAAGCTCCACATTGGGGAAAAAAATTCCTTCCTGACTCCATACGACAATCAGACTAGTTCCCTGGATCAACACCCTATCAAGGAATCTAGAATATATAACCTGTAATATTATACTTTTCAAGAAAGGCATCCATGCCCTTCTTAAATTTTAGTAGTGAATCACTCATTACAACATCATGCGGCAGAGAGTTCCATAGTCTCACTGCTCTTACAGTAAAGAATCCCCGTCTGTGATTATGTTTAAACCTTCTTTCCTCCAGACGTCGAAGATGCCCCCTTGTCCCCGTCTCAGGCCTCAGAGTAAAAAGATCAGTAGAAAGGTCTTTGTACTGTCCCTCATATACTTGTACATAGTAATAAGATCACCCCTAAGGCTGTGTGCCCACGATGCGTTTTTTAAGCGTTTCCGCAGCGGCAAAAACGCTGCAGAAACGCTTAAAAAACGCATGGTAGAAGGCCTGCCATATTCCCCAATGATAATCCGCATGTGCTGTGCACATGCTGCGGAAATTCCCGCTGCGGGTTATCATTGCGGAAAAAAACGCAGCACTACCAATTATTTTGTGGAAGTGCTGCGTTTTCGCCGCCATTGACTTGCAATGGAACACAGGGAATCCGCATCACTGCATCTGTACATGCGGAATCCAAGCGTTTCAATGTGCGGATGGTACCCGGGTGTGGAGGACAGGAGACTCTCCTCCGGACCCAGGTACCATAGTACCTGTAGAAAAAGAGAATAAAATAAAAAATAAATATTATATTTACCTTCTGACGGCCCCCGGACTCCTTGTCTTCGCTTGCTGGCAGCTCGCGGTGGACTGAAGGACCTGCGCTGACGTCATAGTCATGTGATGGCAGGTCCTTCAGTGTAGTGTACCGCGAGCTGCCGGCAAGCCAGGACGGAGTGAAGCAAGACTGCGGGGGCCATCAGAAGGTAAGTATAGATTTTTTTTTTCTTTTTTTACCATTCTTTTGGTCACACTATGTAAATCCATGCCGGTTGCATTGATTTATATAGTGTGACCAAGTTGTCAAGCACTTTCCCAGTGATGCTAAAATCGCTTGGAATGAACTTGTCAACCCGCATGCGGAAATGCATGTGAAGAACCCTTCACTTCCGCATGTCCCTGGCAGGAAAAACGCATGTACAATCCGCATGTACAATCCGCATGTACAATCCGCATGTACAATCCACATGCTTTTTTTCTGCCAGGGAGATGCAGAAACGCTCAGGAAAAAATCCGGAGCATTTCTGCATCGTGGGCACATAGCCTTAGCCTACGTTTTTCCAAAGTAAATAATCCCAAGTGTAATAACCTGTCTTGGTATTGCACACCCCCCAGTCCTCTAATAACCTTGGTCACTCTTCTCTGCACCCGCTCTAGTTCAGCTATGTCTTTCTTATACACCGGAGACCAGAACTGTACACAGTATTCTAAGTGCGGTCGCACTAATGACTTGTATAGAGGTAAAATTATTTTCTCCTCATGAGCATCTATGCCTCTTTTAATGCATCCCATTATTTTATTTGCCTTTGCAGCAGCTGCCTGACACTGGCCACTAAACGTGAGCTTGTCGTCCACCAATACACCCAGGTCTTTTTCAGTGACAGTTTTGCCCAGTGTCTTACAATTAAGCATATAATTATACATTTTATTTCCTCTGCCCAAGTGCATTACCTTACATTTATCCCCATTAAAGCTCATTTGCCATTTATCAGCCCAAGCTTCTAGTTTACATAGATCCTCCTGTAATATAAAATTGTCCTCCTCTGTATTGATTACCCTGCAGAGTTTAGTGTCATCTGCAAATATTGAAATATTACTCTGTATGCCCCCTACAAGGTCATTAATAAATATGTTAAAAAGAAGGGGGCCCAATACTGACCCCTGTGGTACCCCACTGTTAACTGAGACCCAGTCTGAGTGTTTTCCATTAATAACCACCCTTTGTTTCCTATCACTGAGCCAATTCTTAACCCACATACATATATTTTCCCCTATCCTCATTGTTCTCATTTTATGTATCAACCTTTTGTGTGGAACCGTATCAAAAGCTTTTGAAAAGTCCATATACACAACATCCACTGCATTTCCTTGGTCCAGTCCGGAACTTACCTCCTCATAAAAACTGATCAGATTAGTTTGACAGGAACGGTCCCTCGTAAACCCATGTTAATATTGGGTCATGAGGTTATTCCTCCTCAGATACTCTAGTATAGCATCTCTTAGGAAACCCTCCAGGATTTTACCCACAGTAGAGGTTAAGCTTACCGGCCTATATTTTCCAAGTTCAGTTTTTGTCCCCTTTTTGAATATTGGCACCACATTTGCTATACGCCAGTCCTGTGGTACAGACCCTGTTATTATGGAATCTTTAAAGATTAAAAATAATGGTCTATCTATGACGTTACTTAATTCCTGCAGTACTAGCGGGTGTATCCCATCCGGGCCCGGGGATTTGTCAACTTTATTGATTTTTAGACGCTACCGTACTTCCTGCTGGGTTAAGCAAGTGACATTTAATGGAGAATTTTTGTTATCACTAATCATGTTTTCTGTCATGCGATTTTCTTGTGTAAATACTGTTGAAAAAAAAATCATTTAGCATATTGGCTTTTTCCTCATCCTCCTCATCCTCATCCACCATTTCACCCAGACTATTTTTAAGGGGGCCAACACTATCATTTTTTTGTTTTTTACTATTTATGTAGTTAAAGAATGTTTTAGGATTATTTTTACTTTCTCTGGCAATGATTCTCTCTGCCTCAATCTTTGCTGCCTTGATTTGTTTTTACAGAATTTATTTAATTTTCTATATTTATTTAATGCCTCATCACTACCTACTTGCTTTAGTTCTCTAAATGCTTTCTTTTTGTCACTTACTTTGCCCCTTACAGCTCTATTTAGCCATAGTGGTTTCCTCCTACTTCTAGCATGTTTATTCCCATAGGGTATATATTGTTCACAGGTCCTATTTAGGATGCTAATAAATGTCTCCCATTTGCTTTGTGTAGTTTTATGTCTCAGGATATCATCCCAGTTTATCTCACTAAGATCATCTCTCAACCGTTGGAAATTTGCATTCCTGAAGTTTAGTGTCCTTGTAACCCCTCTACTACACATCTTATTAAAGGTTACATGAAAACGTATTATTTTGTGATCACTATTACTCAAGTGACCCCCAACTCGTATATTTGATATGTGGTCTGGCCTGTTGGTTAATATTAGGTCTAGCAGTGCCCCCCTTCTTCTTGGGTCCTGAACCAGTTGTGAAAGGTAATTGTCTCTCATAGTTGTCAAAAATCTATTACCTTTGCTTGAACTACAGGTTTCTGTTCCCCAATGTATTTCAGGGTAGTTGAAGTCCCCCATAATAATGACTTCTCCTTGAGTCGCTGCTTCATCTATTTGCTTTATGAGGATATTCTCCGCTGCTTCCATTATTTTTGGAGACTTATAACAAACACCTATCAGTAATTTATTATTTTTTCCCCCTCCCCTTATCTCCACCAACAGGGACTCTGCATTTTCATTATGTTCACATATATTCTCCCACAAGATGGGCTTTAAGGATGATTTTACATATAAACACCCCCCCCCTGGCTTGTTTGTACGGTCATTTCTGAACAGACTATAGCCCTGTTAATTAACTGCCCAGTCATGGCTCTTGTCCAGCCATGTCTTAGATATCCCCACCATGTCATAATTATTTTCCAACAAAATTAATTCTAATTCCTCCATTTTGTTGGTGAGGCTTCTGGCATTAGTGTACATGAATTTTATGTATCTCTCTGCACCTCTATTCCTTCTTACTATATTGACTGTTCTAACCCCACACCCCAATTTCTTTATTTGTGCCCAGGTCACTATCTGCACTATCTTCCCCACCTATAAAATGAATACCCTCCCCCCAATCCCTAGTTTAAGCACTCCTCCAACCTTCTAGCCATTTTCTCCCCCAGCACAGCTGCACCCTCCCCATTGAGGTGCAGCCGGTTCCTAGCATAGAGTCTCTAGCCAACTGAGAAGTCAGTCCAGTTCTCCAGGAACCCAAATCCCTCCTTCCTACACCAGTTCTTGAGCCACTTATTTATCTCCCTTATCTCCCGTTGCCTCTCTGGCATGGCACGTGGTACAGGTAGTATTTCAGAGAATACCACCTTGGAGGTCCTTGCTTTAAGCTTGCAGCCTAATTCCCTGAAATCATCTTTAAGGACCTTCCACCTGCCTCTAACTTTGTCATTTGTGCCAATGTGCACCATGACCGCTGGGTCCTCATCAGCCCCTCCCAGTAATCTGTCAACCCGATCAGCGATGTGCCGGACTCGAGCGCCAGGTAGGCAGCACACTGTTCGACGATCCCTGTCTTTGTGACAGATTGCCCTATCTGTTCCCCTAATAATTGAGTCCCCCTCTACCAGCACGTGCCTGGCCTGCCCTGCTCTCCTATTTCCCCCCTTACTATAGCTGACACTCCTCCGGCTTTCAGAGGACATGCCTTGCTTGCTGCAGCAGTGCTACCCCTGTTCCGACACCCCCCTCATCTGCTAACTTTGCAAACTTATTGGGGTGTGCCAGATCAGGACTAGCCTCCCTGCCACTCTTCCCTCTATCCCCCTTCTAACTGTCACCCAGCTAGATGCCTCAAAGTCCTGCAGCTCCATACTACCACCCTAAGCCACATCTACCCCAGTGAGCAGGAGACTCCTTTCCATATTGTCAATTTCTCTTTCTCTTTCATATTTATTATTTCCTCTGTGCTGCTGACGCTTCTAAGAGTGTGTGCCTGAGAGGCAGCAGGACATCATATCACCATCAGAGAAAATAACTTTACAGGATGTACAGAGATTGGATTGCATAGGACTGGGGTAAAGTTATTCTCTCTGATGAAGCCCTCTTCAGACTGTTAGGGATATCTGGGAGAATGATTGTCCAGAGAAGAAAAGGTGAGCTCTACCATAGGACCTGTGTCATGCCCATAGTAAAGCATCCTGAGCAGGGGCGGACACTGACAGCTTAGGCCCCTGTGCAAGAAATGTGTCTAGGTCCCTCTCCTTTTATGGTGACAAAGCTACAGATTAGAAAAACTGTGTATACAGTATATATTGAAAGGTGGCTAATGGTCGCTTATTCGATGGGAGGTATGTGTTACAGAGATGGGTGTCCTCTGTGATGCAACTCGGAGTGTTTCTCTAATGCACGTAAGCACTAAGAGATTT
Organism: Phyllobates terribilis; assembly: GCF_046119375.1. NCBI lineage: Eukaryota > Metazoa > Chordata > Amphibia > Anura > Dendrobatidae > Phyllobates > Phyllobates terribilis. Next base: position 214,346,353 of record NW_027362769.1, on the reverse strand, counting down.
GTTTGGTGCACCTGGAACCGGGTTACGTGTAGTTTAGAAAGATGGGTGGGTCTAGCTCCCCACGTACCTCACCTCAGGGTGTGGTTAAGAGCCTATAAAATGGAGACTGTTGTTTGGTACATGGTCTGTGTGTCTGGAGGGAGAAGGCCTCCTGTGTGTGATTGTCTCCAGACTGCGCCATGTACTGGATGCCTACCAGACTGCGTGACCACAGCGCTGGCTAACCAGAGACTTTACTAAAAGGACCGTTTTCTTTGTTTTTGCCTGCACTAAAGGCTGTTTGTTTGCATTTTGCTTTTGACCGGTTTATGAAGCAAATAAACGTTATGGACATTTAAAGAGACATGCCTTCTCTTTGCCTCTCATCGCACCCAAGTGAGTATGATCCCTACAATATGCATATAAATGTATATTTATTACACAGTTTCCTCTCTTATTATGTATAGTTCCATCCCTTATTGCATAATTCCCTCTCTTGTTATGTACAACACCATCCCTTACATAATGGATTCTCTTGTTATTTTTGTTATATATAACACCCTTTTTTTATTTCATAGCCTCCTCTCTTGTTAGATATAAAATAAAATGATTGTTGTTGGAATATGGTAAAGCTTCTGCTCAAATTCTGCTCCAGCAACAGTCATTTTATTTTCTAACTAACAAAAGAGGACTCCACACATAACTAGGGAGGCTGCTACGTAATAAGGGACGATGTTATACATAATAAGTGTAACACCAGCGTCCCTGCATGCACTCCTAATGTGTCCCCAGCCAGTAGCTGGAAGGCACTTATTACTTAAGGCACCTCCACCTGTTGGGAGGTGCCTGAGCAACAACTGTCTTAGTTAGAGAAGGGAAACGAGAAAAGTAGTGACATAAAGCCCATAAGCATTTGTTTGATGCAAAAAAATATATATCTTTATTAAACATATCTTGGTTAAAAAACAGTTCAATCGCATAAGGAGTATTTAACACCAATGACCATGTACAAAGAAGAACGGACGTATCAAACATCCAGCCCTTTTGGCATAACAATACAATCAATGATTAAATTAACATGCTCCAATCCATAATACCACTCTAGTATTCCCACCAGTCTAGGGAAGTTTATAAACCATGATTACGTATGTTGAATAGAATATATAGCTACCTTAAATACAGGGAGCCAGGAGCATACCAACGGCTGGATGGTGTACATCCACACCAATGCACGTTTTGGCAAACCTTCGTCAGGGGGTCTTAGTTAGTCTGCAAGCTGCTAGTTTGTTGTTAAGGTCCTTGTACCTGTCCACTTTATCTGTACCAGTACCAGTCCTGCCTGAATCAGAACCTGAACCTGAAACCACACCTGAGGTACCTGAACCTGAAACTGCTCTGGCAGTACCTGAACCTGAAACCGCACCTGTGATACCTGAACCTGAAACCACTCCGGTGGTACCTGAACCAGAAACTGCACCTGCGGTACCTGAACCTGCACCTGCTCTGGTGGCACCTGATCCTGAAGCTGCACCTGCTGTACCTGAACCTGAATCCGCTCCCGTGGTACCTGAACCTGAAACTGCTCAGGCGGTACCTGAACATGAAACTGCTCTTGTGGTACCTGATCCTGAAACTGCTCCAGCGGTACCTTTACCTGTGCTTGAGACAAGCATTATCTGCACCAGCAACAGCACTAGTGTCGGTTCTGTCTGAACCAGCTCCAATATCTGTTCTATCAGAAACCGGTCCTGCGTGGGACTCCGAATCCGTGTTTACTGTCCTGACCCTTGGGGTCAGCTGCTGTGGCAGCGGGATCTGTCCTGTAGTGGCACCTGACGTTCACTCGTGGCTCAAGTCTAACCACATTATCAGAGGCTGTAGTGAAAACCCAGGTATTCACTTAGTTACGGCCCTCCAGGCTCTCCCCGGTTCATGGTGCAGTGGGTCCACACCCACCAGAGTGACAATAAGAGGAAACTGTAATTAAGGATCACGATCATATATACAGTACATACCAAAAGTTTGGACACACCTTCTCATTTAAAGATTTTTCTGTATTTTCTTGACTATGAAAATTGTACATTCACACTGAAGGCATCAAAACTATGAATTAACACATGTGGAATTATATACTTAACAAAAAAGTGTGAAACAACTGAAAATATGTCTTATATTCTAGGTTCTTCAAAGTAGCCACCTTTTGCTTTGATGACTGCTTTGCACACTCTTGGCATTCTCTTGATGAGCTTCAAGAGGTAGTCACCGGAAATAGTCTTCCAACAATCTTGAAGGAGTTCCCAGAGATGCTTAGCACTTCGTGGCCCTTTTGCCTTCACTCTGCTGTCCAGCTCACCCCAAACCATCTCGATTGGGTTCAGGTCTGGTGACTGTGGAGGCCAGGTCATCTGGCGTAGCACCCCATCACTCTCCTTCTTGGTCAAATAGCCCTTACACAGCCTGGAGGTGTGTTTAGGGTCATTGTCCTGTTGAAAAATAAATGATGGTCCAACTAAACGCAAACCGGATGGAATAGCATGCCGCTGCAAGATGCTGTGGTAGCCATGCTAGTTCAGTATGCCTTCAATTTTGAATAAATCCCCAACAGTGTCACCAGCAAAGCACCCCCACACCATCACACCTCCTCTTCCATGCTTCACGGTGGGAACCAGGCATGTAGAGTCCATCCATTCACCTTTTCTGCGTCGCACAAAGACACGGTGGTTAGAACCAAAGATCTCAAATTTGGACTCCTCAGACCAAAGCACAGATTTCCACTGGTCTAATGTCCATTCCTTGTGTTATTTAGCCCAAACAAGTCTCTTCTGCTTGTTGCCTGTCCTTAGCAGTGGTTTCCTAGCAGCTATTTTACCATGAAGGCCTGCTGCACAAAGTCTCCTCTTAACAGTTGTTGTAGAGATGTGTCTACTGCTAGAACTGTGTGTGGCATTGACCTAGTCTCTAATCTGAGCTGCTGTTAACCTGCGATTTCTGAGGCTGGTGACTCGGATAAACTTATCCTCAGAAGCAGAGGTGACTCTTGGTCTTCCTTTCCTGGGGCGGTCCTCATGTGAGCCAGTTTCTTTGTAGCGCTTGATGGTTTTTGCAACTGCACCTGGGGACACTTTCAAAATTTTCCCAATTTTTCGCACTGACTGACCTTCATTTCTTAAAGTAATGATGGCCACTCGTTTTTTTTTACTTAGCTGCTTTTTTCTTGCCATAATACAAATTCTAACAGTCTATTCAGTAGGACTATCAGCTGTGTTTCCACCAGACTTCTGCACAACACAACTGATGGTCCCAACCCCATTTATAAGGCAAAAAATCCCAATTATTAAACCTGACAGGGCACACCTGTGAAGAGAAAACCATTTCCAGTGACTACCTCTTGAAGCTCATCAAGACAATGCCAAGAGTGTGCAAAGCAGTCATCAAAGCAAAAGGTGGCTACTTTGAAGAACCTAGAATATAAGACATATTTTCAGTTGTTTCACACTTTTTTGTTAAGTATATAATTCCATGTGTTAATTCATAGTTTTGATGCCTTCAATGTGAATGTACAATTTTCATAGTCATGAAAATACAGAAAAATCTTTAAATGAGAAGGTGTGTCCAAACTTTTGATCTGTACTGTATATATATATATATATATATATATATATATATATATATATATATATATACAGTGGGTACGGAAAGTATTCAGACACCTTTACATTTTTCACTCTTTGTTTCATTGCAGCCATTTGGTAAATTCTAAAAAGTTTATATTTTTCCTCATTAAAGTACACTCTGCACCCCATCTTGACTGAAAAGAAAACAGAAATGTAGAAATTTTTGCAAATTTATTAAAAAAGAAAAACTGAAATATCACATGGTCATAAGTATTCAGACCCTTTGCTCAGACACTCATATTTAAGTCACATGCTGACCATTTTCTTCTGATCCTCCTTGAGATAGTTCTACTCCTTCATTGGAGTCCAGCTGTGTTTAATTAAACTGATAGGACTTGATTTGGAAAGGCACACACCCAGGGGTGGATTAAGAGTAGCAAGGGCCCCGGGCAGTTTAGAAGGTGCGGGCCCCCCCCCCCACACACCTGATTTATCACGTGACATGTCACATGATCCCCTGTGATAGATCATGTGATAGTTCACGTGAAATTAATTTGGCACAATATTAATTATAATATTTTTTTTTTAGGCTGTGTGCCCACTATGCGTTTTTTAAGCGTTTCCGCAGCGGCAATTCCGCTGCAGAAACGCTTAAAAAACGCTTGGTAGAAGGTCTGCCATGTTCCCCAATGATAATCCGCATTTGCTGTGTACATGCTGCGGAAATTTCCGCTGCGGATTATCATTGGCGAAAAATCCGGAGCACTACCAATTATTTTGCGGAAGCGCAGCGTTTTCGCCGCCATTAACTTGCATTAGAACGCATGGAATCCGCATCACTGCATCTGTAGATGCAGAATCCATGCGTTTCAATGTGCGGATGGTACCCGGGTGTGGTGGACAGGAGACTCTCCTCCGGACCCGGGTCCCATAGAACCTGTAAAAAAAGAATAAAATAAAAAATAAATATTATACTTACCTTCTGATGGCCCCGGTGTCTTTATCCGATGCGTCCTGGCTTGCCGGCAGCTCGCGATGGTCTGAAAAGGACCTGCCGTGACGTCATTTAGTCATGTGACGGGTCACGCGACCGCTGACGTCGGCAGGCCATCAGAAGGTAAGTATATATTTTTTATTTTTTACCATTCTTTTACGGTTACACTATATAAATCCATGCTGGTTGCATGGATTTATATAGTGTAACCAAGTTGTCAAGCACTTTCCAAGTCATGCTAAAATCGCTTGGAAAGCGCTTGACAACCCGCATGCGGGAATGCAAGTGAAGAACGCTTCACATCCGCATGTCCCTGGCAGGAAAACACATGTACAATCCGCATGTAAAATCCGCATGTACAATCCGCATGTAAAATCCGCATGCGTTTTTCCTGCCAGGGAGATGCAGAAACGCTCAAAAAAAATCCGGAACATTTCTGTATCGTGGACACATAACCTTAAATTAATTGTATGACTCAATATTGAGAACACGGCGCCATCTACACACAGCGGGACCCGCACGGCGCCCCCCCCCAGAGCCAGCAGGAGGCCGCACGGCGCCATCTATACACAGCAGGAGGCCGCACATAGCCATCTATACACAGCAGGAGGCCGCACGGCGCCATCTATACACAGCGGGAGGCCGCACAGCGCCCCCCCCAAAGACAGCAGGAGGCCGCACGGCGTCATCTATACTCAGCAGGAGGCAGCACGTAGCCATCTATACACAGCAGGAGGCCGCACGGTGCCATCTATACACAGCGGGAGGCCGCATGGAGCCCCCCCCAGAGACAGCAGGAGGCCGCACGGCGCCATCTATACACAGCGGGGGGGCCGCACGGCGCCATCTATACACAGCGGGGGGCCGCACAGCGCCATCTATACACAGCGGGGGGCGCACGGCGCCATCTATACACAGCGGGGGGCCGCACGGCGCCACCTATACTCAGCGGGGGGGCGCAAGGCGCCATCTATACATAGTGGGAGGCCGCACGGCGCCCCCCCCCAGAGACAGCAGGAGGCTGCACGGCACCAACTATACTCAGCAGGAGGCCGCACGCAGTCACGCATGCAGTCACGCACACACACAAACATATACAGACATATACATACACGCATAAACACATTTGAAACACAAAAATACATATAAACAGACATCACACAATGATATCTGCCTACACACACACACACACATACACACACACACACACACATACACATACATACACACACACACACATACACACACAGACTCACCATCCCCCGGCTCCATTCTTCCTGCCTGCTCTGACTTCTCCGATGCAGCACTGCAGGCCGGGCGCGCACTGCGTGACGTCACTGCTAGGAGACACGGCCGCGCACAGGGCCTTGTCTCCTAGCAGTGATGCGGCCGGGCCAGCACAGGGAAGTTAACTGCTGCAGTGCTGGCCCGGCCGATGAAGAAGTAGCGGCGGCCGCTGCTGGGGGAGCGGTCTGGGGCCCCCCCTCCCGCCACTGCTACCGGTATGTGCCGCGGCGGCCCGCACATATAATGAGGGCAATCCGGCATTAGACACCCCGCCCGGAGCCGCGGGCCCCCTGCAGGCTCGGGGCCCCGGGCGGTAGCCCGGATTGCCCTCATTATAATCCGACTATGCACACACCTGTCTATATAAGACCTCGCAGCTCACAGTGCATGTCAGACCAAATGAGAATCATGAGCTCAAAGGAACTGCCCAAGGAGCTCAGAGACAGAATTGTGGCAAGGCACAGATCTCGCCAAGGTTATAAAAGAATTTCTGCATTACTCAAGATTCCTAAGAGCACAGTGGCCTCCATAATCCTTAAATGAAAGAAGTTTGGGACCACCAGAAGTCTTCCTAGAGCTGGCCTTCCAGCCAAACTGAGCAATCGTGGGAGAAGAGCCTTGGTGAGAGAGGTAAAGAAGAACCCCAAGATCACTGTGGCTGAGCTCCAGAGATGCAGTAGGGCGATGGGAATAAGTTCCACAAAGTCAACTATCACGGCAGCCCTCCACCAGTCGGGCCTTTATGGCAGAGTGGCCCGATGGAAGCCTCTCCTCAGTGCAAGACATATGATAGAGTTTGCTCAAAAACATATGAAGGACTCCCAGACTATGAGAAATAAGATTCTTTGGTCTGATGAGACGAAGATAGAACTTTTTGGTGATAATTCTAAGCGGTATGTGTGGAGAAAACCAGGCACTGATCATCACCTGCCCAATACAATCCCAACAGTGAAACATGGTGGTGGCAGCATCATGCTATGCAGGGACAGGATGACAGATTGCAATTGAAGGAAACATGAATGCGGCCAAGTACAGAGATATCCTGGATGAAAATCTCTTCCAGAGTGTCACGGTCTCCACACTTTCCTTGTCTTCTATGTTACTATTGTGTGGAGGCTGTCAGTCTGTTTTTGTTTTGCTGGGTCATTTCTGAAATCATCTGTGTTCACTTCCCTTGATTAGTCTTCTACTTAAGCATGCTAGATCCTTCACCCAGTGTCAATTGTACACTTGCTGTTGCCTGTGTAGGACTGATCTCTCTGTGCTCTGTGCCTGACCCAGCCTGACTATTTTCCCTTACCTGGATTTTGACCATTTGCCTGTTATCTGACTACTCTTTTGTCTGCTCCCTTAGTACTGCGCCATTTTCCTGGACTTGACTTTGGATTGTTTGACCTCCCTTTATTTATCCAGTAAGTAGCACTTACATAATATTTCTTTCAGTAATATTAGTCTCTTCTCTCCTCTTCTGAGACTGTTATTTCTGTAGTGACTCGCGTCACACAGAGTGCTCTGGACCTCAGACCTGGCCGAAGGTTCACCTTCCAACAAGACAATGACCCTAAGCACACAGCTAAAATAACAAAGGAGTGGCTTCAGAACAACTCTGTGACCATTCTTGACTGGCCCAGCCAGAGCCCTGACCTAAACCCAATTGAGCATCTCTGGAGAGACATGAAAATGGCTGCCCACCAATCTTCACCATCCAACCTGATGGAACTGGAGAGGATCTGCAAGGAAGAATGGCAGAGGATCCCCAAATCCAGGTGTGAAAAACTTGTTGCCTCATTCCCAAGAAAAAACATGGCTGTACTAGCTCAAAAGGGTGCTTCTACTCAATACTGAGCAAAAGGTCTGAATACTTATGACCATGTGATATTTTAGTTTTTCTTTTTTTAATAAATTTGCAAACATTTCTACATTTCTTTTTTTTTCAGTCAAAATGGGGTGCAGAGTGTACTTTAATAAGAAGAAAATTAACTTTTTAGAATTTACCAAATGGCTGCAATGAAGCAAAGAATGAAAAATTTAAAGGGGTCTGAATACTTTCCGTACCCACTGTATATAAAAATTACACTATATACTAAGGTACTGTGCTATATGTAATAAGGCTACATTCCTTTATCTGTGCGAAGTGTTGGTGTGCTGCCCAATTTTTTTTCTTGGGCAGCACACAGGCCCATTGCATATATCTTATTCTAATCCTCAAAATCGTATCTGAATAGTGCGTCGAGTCTCACAGATCTCATTTTCAGATCCATGATTTTCACGGATTTGTGAATGAATCTATGAAACTCTGTGAGTTTGTGTGCCATCCGATGAAAAAATCTAGCAGCACACAGACATTTCACACCAATGTATGAATGTAGCCTAAGAGAGGTTGTTTTACAAACAACAGTATTGCTCAATAGTTAAAAGCTATTAATCAGTGATTTTGACTCTCTCCCCAATACATTTTAAGTCCATGTCCTTTGTGTCCCCGCCAATTCATTAAAAGTCCCTTATAGCGTCATAATGAATTGGGGGTTTGAAGAAGACGCTAACAGGGACGTACAATGAATTGTTGGCGGAGGAGGACGCTATCAGGCACTTAGCATCCTTGCTCACCCCTAATTTGTTATAATATCCTGATAGCATCCTTCCCCAACCCCAAATTCATTATAATCCCTATATAATATCCTCCACCCCCATTTGTTATAAGTCCCTGATGCCTTGCTCTACCACCCTTAACTCCCATCCCTCCCATCGTGCTATCTACAGTGTGTTGAAAAAACAAAACACTCCCCTCTCCTGACGTTCCCTTGCAGCATCGCTTCTTTCCTCTTCTTGATGTCATCACACTGTGCGCGCCAGCATCATAGAGAAAGAGCCAGGTAGGAAGCTGAGGATGGTTTCCTGTGGCACTGCTGCCATTTTCTACTGTAGGCCATGAATGATGAAGGCAATGTGGACACACATGTCCCCCTTGGAGCCTCGGGCTCCGAGTGACAGGCTAGATTGCCCTGGTTATAGGCCATCCCTGCAAAGGCCTATAATGTCCTGGCCGCAGGGCAGCTGCACTGGTTTCACCGGTGGTACGTCCACCCCTGATCCTGAGACCATTGATGTGTGGGGGTTCCCTTTCAGCCAATGGAGTGGACTCATTTACAATTTTGACTAAGAACACTGCCATGAATAAAGAATGATAAATGCTGGACAGGACAGATGCTGAGGAAGTCATCCATCTTCTGGCAAGTATGGTGTACGTGGTCTATTATTACAATAGAACACATACCTATGAGGTGAAAGGCGATTTCTTCAGGAACTATGCTGCCCAGCTGGCAGCCGTGTCTCCCCATGCCTGATGTCAGGTCAGAGAAAAGAGAGATACCACACAAATCATTTAATAGGTTTCAAGTGCACCAGTAGAATACAGCCTATAAACACGCACTGAGGTGGGACAAGCTCTCTTAGTGCCCTAGGCAGGTGCCTACTCCAGCCTACTCCTTCCCCTGAACATGCATGAGGTTTGTCTGTTCTTAATGTAATGGATATTTTAGAGCTTCATTGTAAGTGAAACGTTAATGGGTGTTATCATAATCGGTGAGCGTGTTCCCTGGGAATTATATTGGCTTACCTGCTTGATTTGATGAGAGATTTAACAACATTTCTAAATGAATCTGGAAAACAGAGTACAGAGAAAGTGCCATAAAACTGAAATAGAGGCTTTGTTATGTTCTCTACCCTTAGTTAAATGTGTTAAAGGGAACAGACAAGGCCATTGAATTTAATGGGAAAACTTGTTTAGTAAGTGAGATCCATAAAGCTTCAGGCATTTCTTGTTTGTAGAATGAAAAATAAAATGCAATCCAGAAATCATTATAACATTTCAGCTGGATGTGTAGCTTATATGCCGCTTATCTCTTGGTTCTCTGCAGAATCTTTGTGTCCTCGCAAGTAATCCTGGTTACTTTTCTAAAAATACAAATTTAAAGTCTTCACTTACATTCAGGCTCTTTTTCCTTTTTGGCTTAAAAATAACTTGAAAGGTAAAGAGCTCTGGGGTGACATTGTATCAAGATTGTTCATAGAGGTGAAGAGGCCCATAGCAAAAATAAAAATAGGGCTCTTTTTTATCTTAATTTTTACATCTATTTTGTGTCTCAACTTATCCATCTGTATAACAATCACCTCCTTACAATATTCTGGCATGGCTCATTTCTGTATAGAGAGGGTCATGCTATCGGAAGGTGTCGTGCTCCTGTTCTTCCTGCCAGATATTGGAAGACGTGACTGTCCCAGGTTTACCGCGACAGAGAGGAGACAGAAGACTGCGCTGTCTGATTTCTCCTACTCCTGCACTGATTAGAAGCACTTCACTTTCATATTAAACAGTGCAGGTTTCTTCTAGAAGTGCAAGGGTTATTCTGTTAAGTTGAGAGCTTCTGAAGGCTTACTTGGTTTGATGCTCTCAGCTGTTCAATGTTGGCCACTCCCCTCTGCAATATATATTCACTTCTGGCAAGCAAGTGTGTGACTCACGCGCGTCCTCCGCAAGCCCTACCCTGGGAGATGGGGGACTCCCAGTCGGGTCCTGTGATGTAGAGATGGGGCGCAGCCGTGGCCCGGACCCGACCTGTGCCCAGGGTCGTCACACTAAAACAAAAGAGATGGTACAGGCTTATCCGGGTTGAGTGGCTGATCTCGACTACGTCACCTGTGGCACCTAGTGAAGGCCACCAGAGCCGCTGCAGTCTGCTGAGGCATGGTGTTAGGGCAGCCGTCGTTGTTACTACTCCCCACAGGCAGAGCAGGGCCTCAGGGCAGAGGGACAGGATGGAGGGGGTAGTAGTCCAGGAGGTCTGGTGCTGCATAGTGCGGTGTAGTGCAGAATAAAGAGTCCGGAGGCCATAGGGGTGAACTTCCAAGGCTTTACTCACGAAAGAGATGGCAGTAGGAAGGTGACTCCCTGCTCCTCGCGGAGTTCTGCGGTCACCAGAGACGAAGGGGTCCGACAACCTCCGAGTAAGTCCAGTGTTAAATCAGGACCCTGCACCAGAGTGTTCCTAGACTTCAGACCAGTTCCCTTTCCTGTCTGTGTGTGTGTAGATAGGCCGGGTCTCCCTCTGAGCTTCTCTCAGAAAAAGGGTACGTGTGGCAGCTTCACTCCTTCCGTTACCCGGTGGGATCCTCAGGGCCTACCGGACTTTCCCAACCAGGACGTGGAGTAGCAAGGTCGGGTGACGGGGGCCGGTACCCCTCTTGCAGCCGGAATCCCTCTGAATATATCAGGTTGGCGAGGACAGGTGGCGTACACCGCTCCGTCTGCATCCTCCCTGGGATCCATTTGCTGTGGAGCTACACTCCTGAGCTCCGGGCCTTCTTGGTCATGGTCCTTGACCGGGTTGAGACATCCATTATCTGCAACCTGTCCCTCGACCCAAGGCCAAGGTACGAGGGCTGTGTCTCCATCCGATGCAGGCCCACACAGGATCCGCTTTCAGGGTAGGAGGTCACAGTAGAACAGTCAAAGAACCATCAAAAGACATCAAAAGGACCATGAACCAAGATGGCTGTGTATTAAATATGAAATTTTAAGTGTCACTAAAATGAGAGTCCTTCACCCTCACCCACTAATTGGTTCCCCTATCTCTTGGTTCCCCAGTCTCCCGATAACCAGGAGGGCAGCACCTAGTGCATTCTAGCCCCCTCTGGTGGGAGAAGTGTGGTGTTGGATGTGAAGGAAGGGTCCTGACCATCGCACTGTTCTTACCTCAGAGGAGGAACACTACACTCCATTAAAGAAGTGCAGTATCCCTGTGGCGGTCGAACCCTTAGGGGCGCCACACAAGCATTGCTTCAAGCCTCATGGTTCAGGACTTGGTGGAGTTTTGTTGTTTGAGGAGGCGTTTGACATATTTATCTAAAGACTGTCTCTTGGTTTTGGTTGTGTTCTTCTCCTACTTTGATTTTCCCTTCCTTCACTCCCCAGTATTCCCCTCTGTTGTTTGTGAAAGCATATTTGTAAAATTGGCTTTTTTATTTTATCCCTGTTCGTATTACCTTGTTAGTCTGGTTGGTGTATTGCCATACACTACTACTCCCCTCGTTCCTGGGTGGGGGGAGGGAACAGACTAAGTGCGGGTTTAGGAGCTCAACAAGGTATGTGGCCCTGATGTCTTCACCATTAGAAGTAATCCGTGGAGCAGGGATAGCTAGGGCATCCCCTAGCACTAGGGACAGGGAAAGAGCCCCTGGTCCCAGGATTCCGGATAACAGAGTCGTGGCCCTCCAGAGTGGCAGCACTGGCTAATAGAGAGGAGTCTGAGCAGCATTGGCTGTCCAATCCTGTCCAAATTTATGTCCAACTCTCAGCTTACTTGATTAGAATACTCACTCATGCTGCAGCAGCTTTCCCGGCAAGACTGCAGAGATCATAAGAATTGTTCCAGTTATTGTAACAGGGAGCATATAATCACACTACAATGACAGTAGTAACTTTTGTTGGGCAAGGGTCGGCAATAGCTTTTAATTTTTCCTAATGCAAACAATTTTGAACTGACATGCCATAATTATTAAATCCCAACCACTCTCAAAAGCCCCATGTGAATGGAGCGGTGGTTGGTCTTAATAGGACCATCGATATAGCTGAGCGTTGCACTCGGCTGTTCTTTGACACTTCCATAAGAATGAATGCAGCGACAGGATCGACCTCCGCTCCATTCACATGGGGCTCTTCAGGACCCCAATTGAAGGGGTCAGTGGGGTTTCCAGCGTTTGGACCCCCAGCAGTTGAGAAGTTACTCATTAGGGTGCTAGAATTCAGACATCAATTGAGCCTATATTGATAGCCTCTTCTAAGGATAAACCAGGGGTGGGCAGTTAATGTTCCCGAGGGGCCACATGAGAGACCGTGACTGTTGTGGAGGCCGAACCAATAGGCTGAAATGAATTCTGCTCAATATTAACATATTAATTAGAATTGTTATTAATTGTATCACTTAATATTGAGCAGAAATGTTTCTTGTCACCCCCCTATATACTATATGAGCTCACACACAGCCCCCTATATATAGTATGATAACTCACATAACCCCCTATATACAGTTTGAGCCTTCAAATAGACCCCCTATATGCAGTATGAGCTCTGCACAGCAGATGCAATGTAATGAGGTCATTGAGTCTGCTCAGTCGCACACACTGATTGGTGGAAGAATGACCTAGCGGAGAAATTGGGATGCCAGGCGGGAGAAGGCGTCAGCATAGTGTGGGCCCATGGACCAGTGTTTCAGCCCTTCTTGGTCCACGGGCCAGACTGGAACAACCAGATGGCCAGATGTGGCCCGTGGGCTCAATTCGCCCAGGTCTGGGTTAGACCATCTTTATCGTAGTCACTAAACATTTTTTTCAATAATTTAGGTTTCAGAGGTTTATCAGTAATATTGATAATGTGAACATCATCCTTACATCACTGACAAATATCTAATGAGTTAAGATTTTGAGGATATATTCAAGCTGCTCTTCGAAGAATTTGGAAGGAGGCTGAGGATATAGTTATAGATCATCCAGAGTACAGGAGCTCCTTTATATTTTACAAAATAGTAATTTAGTTAAAGTCAGGATAACAGTGAAAATAGGATACAATTATTCTCACCCTGTCATTACGGAAGCAGGAGTGAATGACTTCTATTTCATACTGGATGGATTATGGAAGCGCTTATGGCAGTTTAGGGAGTCTTGCCAGAAGAGTAAGTGATTTTTTATTATCATCATCTAATCTAGTTCTATTAATAGATGGGAACATTTCCAAATCTTTATGATGATATGAACGAGAACATTGTAAAGTGACTGAAGTCTTCACTGACTGCGATGTGAAAGCATTATTGTAAATGTGTCTTCATGAGAAAATGACCTGCAGGAGAGGGATCTCTGTCAAACGCTTCCATCTTGCACCTTCAACGGGGGCAATTATTTAGGGGGTGTAAAGTTAACGGTCATATAAACAAGCCATATAAAAGTCACATAATGACACTAGTATTATAAATGACACATTGTAGGGATGGATTCCTACTGCAGATTTTGTATTGGGACACAGAAGACTTAAATGGTCACTTTCAGACAAACTGGTCTCAATTGATATATACGGTGATATACACAATCTGCAAATTAAAAGTTTTATTTTACTTGAAAAATAGTGAAAAGTGATGGCTAATAGGTGTCTCCCTTCCATCTATCTTGCTGCCCACTGCCTGTTGCCAAGTATAATCCGTCTTTAGCAGCAGTGTCACTGGGCTGGATTACAGGAAGTGGGAGCCTAGCTTTATCTCACTGCTCCTGCTCTCCTGTCTGTCACACTACACACAAGCAAAGCAAAGAGGCAGACTTTTTGTTTAGGGCAGGCAACATTGGTCAATATCTGGTGCAATGCATGATGGAAAGTGAGTTAAAGGGAACTTCCAGCTCCTATAGTGCTGACAGAATGCTGATAAAGAGGAACAGTCCACTTATAAAGAGTAGATGACAAAGCATCTCAATTTGGACAATTGCGGGATATATTATCAGTTTTACCTGATGTTTTAGCGGTGGGCTGGGATTGGGTCCTCGCTGGCTCCTTCCTGCCCCACTTTGCTTGACAGACGGGTCTCGCCCTACACAAATATATGGAGCAGCGAAACCCAATCCCCATGACTAGTCCTCTTAATCAACTTTTTGTTTCCATCTCCCTTTTCAAGATATATTACATATATATTTGTAATTATGGAACCATTCATTGTTCAGGCAGCATAAATCATCCAGCAGGTTTCCTTTTAAAGGGAATCTATCAGCAGATTTTCGCTGTGTAAGCTGAAGACAGCATGCTGTAGGGGTTAAAACACAGATTTCAGCTATGCCTCTCTTATAAAGCTAAGTGGTTTTGTTTGCCTCTAATGATTGTTTTAGCACCAATAGCTTATCATTGCTGTGCCTCAGGAGCAGGTACATGCTAGTCTGACACGCTCCCAACTGTGACATGCAGCTCACTGTCTATGGACATTGTATATACAGAGCCTGGTGTGGGCGTGGTTAGCTTCCTCTGCTCTGCTTCATTCTAAATCTAAAAGCTCTGATTGTGTCAGAACCACTGCACCCAGTAATCTAAGTGATACCTCGTTGGATTCACCTTCTCTTTGCCTACATCAGGCTGCTCTCAGATGAGGTAGCAAAACCCTAGTGACAGATTTCCTTTAAAGTGTTTGATAATCTGACATATGTCATTTCCAAAGGATTAAAAGCGATAAGGCACAAAAGAAACTAATATTTTGTAAGGTAATTTTTTACCTGCCTTGAGGAAACATAAAGTTATAAGTACCGTATCCAGGAATTCAAGATATATTTCAAGA
Organism: Phyllobates terribilis; assembly: GCF_046119375.1. NCBI lineage: Eukaryota > Metazoa > Chordata > Amphibia > Anura > Dendrobatidae > Phyllobates > Phyllobates terribilis. The sequence continues at coordinate 214,331,120 of NW_027362769.1, read as the reverse complement.
AATAACTAATTTTTTCGTCTATTCACTAGATGGCACTGCTGATGAAAACATAACTGGTAAAATAACCTGGAAATGTCTGAGACTCCAAAAAAAGAATAAACTTAGATAAAAATACATTATTGTCTTGAATTTTTCGGAATCCTTATAATATAGCAAAGATATCTGATTTTTCACTTTTCTTAAGGGTTTGCTCTTAGGGGGCTGTATTCATAAGACTTGTATTTAGGCCTGAATTCTGCTGCAAAATCAGTGTGAAAAACGCCTAAAACCAATTATTACTTTTTTTCTTCTTGCCGTTCATACAGCAGATTTTTATGCCACAATAAATATAATCTGGTGGGCTTAATCTGAATACAGGCACGTGGCAGAAATATGAGGGTCAAATTTCTGCTTCAGATTCCCCTGCAAGTACACAAAAAATTGAGATTTCTTAACTTCTTATACACAGTGCTGCTTTTGCAGCAAGCAGCAGATTCTCCATCTAGAAAATCTGGATAGAATATCTGCTGCCTACACGACCTGAGAAAAACTAAAACATGCTAAAATGAAACCTCAGAAACCAGGTTTCTGAGGTTTCATTTTAGCATGTTTTAGTTTTTTCTTCAATAAAGAACAATTTTTAATTATTTTCTGCTGGATGTGCCGGTGGATTTCCTTTTTCTATTTCATTTGCTTGTGATCACCAATGGGTGCGGCACCCTCAGGATGGATTCCGGTTGACATATGATTTTGAAATCGACAACGTGGTAAGCTTTCTACAATTCCTCTCCCCTCCTCCCTTCTACGCTATAGCACTGTGTACTTACAATTGCTCATTTTGCCTTTCTACCCAGTTAATTCTTCTCTTTTATCTGCTTTATGTAGAAAGAGGAAGTCTCTTTTCCCTACATAAATCAGTCGTCTCTTCAACTCCTGATCCAGCTGCTCCCTCCACCTATCACGGGTGAGTCAGATGTGACAGACAGTCGCTCTGCATCTGGGGCAGAAGGTCACTGCTTTTGGCGTTGCAGACGTCTTCTTAAATCCTCACTTTTGGACCCAGCAGCAACTTCCCTCATGCTCTGACTGGGTGTTTCTAAGCTCTCAGTCTGGTGCAGGGAGGTGCCGGTGATATTCACATTTTCCCTTCTGAAGGCTTGGAGCTTTTGCAGTCGGCTAGCTTCCGCTCTGGTGCCCTTGGAGGACATTTGGTGTTATCTCTTTGGTGTCTGCTGAAGCTAAGTTTTCCCCCTTTGTTTGTCTCCCTTGTTGTCTTTAGTTTAGTGGAGACTGACCAGTGCTCACCCCCCTCCCTATCAAGGGCATAGCTCTAGGGATATACAGGACTTAGGTTTCCTGCTTTTCAATTGGTGTGGAACCAAAGTAGGGACGGTAGGGTAGGCAGGATGTTATTAGATCAGCCTAGGGGTCTCCACTCCCCCTTTCCCTAGTGTCTGGGCTTCCTTCCCCTCATCCCTTTGTGTTGCACTTAGTCTTTCCCACACTGTGCGTGACACCACCCCTCTGTCAGGAATTTTTGCAGTGGCACCATAGCTTCCTGGTCTACACTTGCCTCAGTTCCACTTTCCTTCACTGTCTCAGGGTCCCACTTCAATCCACAGTCTTGTTTGTAACCTTGTTCCATACACTGCTAAACTGAGCTCCATTCTTTTTGTACCATAATTTTGGGGCACCAGAGATATTCTTGCTGTATCTTGAATCCAATCTGCTACTGTTCATACTGGTTACTTCTTGCTATCACTATAATTCCCTTTTTTCACACACTATGGCTGTTACGGATCCGGGTGGTGGAACCTTTGTGCTGCGGAGCAAGGAGGGACCAGAGGGGCGTAACTAGGTATCAACTCGGACTGACCAAGGTCACACGGTGGCTCAATCGACTCCGTGAGCCAGGGAAGGACCGAGCAGAGGGACCAGGTGCTACTCTGGGCCTGTCCTTGTATGTGAGCAGGTGACTCCCACGGGTAACTGGCAGGAGCCTCCGGGTAGTCACGGCAGGTAACTGGTAGGAGCCTCCAGGTAGGCTGACTGATAGGCACGGCAGGTAACTGGTAGGAGCCTCCAGGTAGGCTGACTGATAGGCACGGCAGGTAACTGGTACGTTCTCCGGGTAGGCAGGCAAGCCAGGCCCATAGATCGACTGGCGGGTTTAGATCGTAGGCAGACCGTCGGGCTGGAGAGTACAACTTGGCTGGCGGAGACAGGTAGTCAGACTGGCGGACTGGACTGGTAGTCAGACTGGCGGACTGGACTGGTAGTAAGGCTGGCGGACTGGACTGGTAGTCAGGCTGGCGGACTGGACTGGTAATCAAGCTGGCGGACTGGACTGGTAGTCAGGCTGGCGAACTGGACTGATAGTTAGGCTAGCAGCGGGACCTGAGGGCTGAAGCAGAGTTTAGGACACAAAGCTACAACCTTGCACGAGCACCTCCATTTTGGAGGAGGTGCCTTTTATATGAGAGGACCTCCAGCCATTGGCCGGCGACTCCTTAGGACGGCGCGCGTGGCCCTTTAAGAGGGAGGGATCTCGCGCGCGCCCTATGCACAGTGCCCGCGAAGCTGCGCGCGCCGGCAGCAGCAGCAGCAGGAGAGCCGGAAGACGCCGGGCCGGGAGCGCGGCGGTAAGAGGGACGGCGTCTCTGCCTGTCAGAGGGCAGAGTGTCACGCTGTCTCTGTATACTGGAGGTAGGGGGCCTAAGCTGACCCTAAGCTGGGGCCCTGACTAATCCCTCAACCTGGAGGTACTGTTAAAGGTACAGAGGTCCAGGCCGCCAGCGTAACCCCTACCTCCTGAAGATCCCTGCACCTCAGTAATCTAGTCCTGAGAAGGACCCCGATCACAACCAAAGGGAACAAGAAATAATATGCCCAAACACAGTATTTAGACGAACGAGACAGTACAAGGGAAAAACCAAAACCACCTTGCATACAAACAACTTCTCAACTACAACAGAGGGAAAACCAACGGGAAAGGAGATAAATGATAAAGCGAGGAAAGGGAAAAAACACTTCCAAATACACTTATCTCAGCAACTCCAAACACCACGATCCGCTCTGTCAGTCTGAATGAAATGCTTTCACCGACACCTCCCAAACAGACCAGCAGATATATGAAGGAGTCTCACTACAGAAGTATTGATTGCAGCTGGGCGAGGCTGGACCTCATCTAGCCCAGAGAGAGAGAGAGAATTAACTCCCTCACTGCCGAGAAACACAAAGCACCAACAAGTCAGCTGCGAGAAGTCAGGCTGTGTACTCGTGACGATCTTCGTGGCAACACACCCGTGACAGTACCCCCCCTTCTACGAGGGGCCTCCGGACCCTCAGGGCCAAGTTTATCCGGGTGAGTCGTGTGGAAGGCCCGAACTAATCGGTCTGCGTTAATATCCGACGCAGGAACCCACATCCTCTCCTCAGGACCATACCCCTTCCAATGAACCAGGTACTGAAGGGACCGGCGATTAAAGCGTGAATCAATGACCCTCGATACCTGGAACTCCAAGTTACCATTGACAACCACTGGAGGGGGAGGTAAAAGTGACGGTACCACCGGCGCCACATACCTCTTAAGCAATGATCTGTGAAACACGTTGTGAATTTTAAACGTAGGGGGGAGGTCAAGACGGAATGCCACCGGATTAATAATAGAACTGATTCTGTACGGCCCGATGAACCTGGGACCCAGTTTCCAGGAGGGAACCTTAAGTTTTATATTCCTGGTAGACAACCATACCCGATCGTTCACACTTAGGTCCGGACCAGACACTCTCCTCCTATCAGCCATACGTTTGTATCGGTTCCCCATAGTATTCAGATTCTTCAGCACCCCTCTCCATACTGAAGCGAGTGATGAGGAAAATCGTTCCTCCTCAGGAACCCCCGAAGAGCCCCCCCCACTGAAAGTACAAAACTGGGGGTGAAAACCATATGCCCCAAAAAACGGGGACTTACCAGTGGACTCGCTCCGCCTATTATTAAGAGCAAACTCTGCCAGAGGTAAGAAAGAAGCCCAGTCCTCCTGGTTCTCTGACACAAGCTCTGGTTCATACGTTCCGTCTGACCATTGGTCTGAGGATGAAAAGCCGATGAGAATGACAACTGCATCCCCCGCCGTGCACAAAACGCCTTCCAGAACTTAGACACAAACTGAGACCCCCGATCAGACACCACCTCGGAGGGTACCCCGTGAAGCCTCACAATCTCCCCAATGAACACCTGCGCAAGAGTTTTAGCATTAGGGAGAGCCGGAAGAGTGATAAAATGTGCCATCTTGCTGAACCTGTCCACTACAACGAGTATGACCGTTTTACCCGAAGACGGAGGGAGGTCCGTAATAAAGTCCATAGACAGATGAGTCCAAGGACGCTCCGGGATCTTCAAAGGTAAGAGGGCCCCAGACGGACGGGTATGTGAGGTCTTAGAGCGCGCACAAACCCCACAGGACGCGACAAAAGTTACCACCTCCTTATGTAAATTAGGCCACCAAAACCGACGCGAGAGGAGATCCACAGTTGCTTTACTCCCCGGGTGTCCTGCAAAAACTGAGTTATGGTGTGCCTCGATCACCTTTTGTCGCAACTGATCTGGAACAAACAATCTCCCTGGAGGTCCAACAGGGGCGTCCCCCTGAGCCTCCAATACCTCCTCCTCAAGCTCAGAGCATACTGCCGAAACCACCACCCCCTCCTGAAGGATAGGAATCGGGTCGTCCGTATTCCCGGCCCCCGGGAAACTACGAGATAAGGCATCCGCCTTTACATTTCTTGACCCAGGACGATATGTAACGACAAAATTAAACCTGGTAAAAAACAATGACCACCTAGCTTGTCTGGGATTCAGACGTTTCGCGGACTCCAGATATAGCAGGTTCTTGTGATCGGTGATGACGGTGACCGGATGAACTGCCCCCTCCAGAAAATGGCGCCACTCCTCAAAAGCTAACTTAATGGCCAAGAGTTCCCTATTGCCGACATCATAATTCCTCTCAGCGGACGACAATTTTTTAGAGAAAAAGGCGCACGGATGCCACTTACCAGGGGACGAACCCTGTGACAATACTGCTCCCACCCCTACCTCGGAAGCGTCTACCTCTACAATGAATGGCTGAGACGCATCAGGTTGAATGAGTATGGGCGCCGAGGCAAAACATTTTTTCAAAGAGGAGAATGCTTGACAAGCCTTGTCAGACCACCTAGAAAAATCCGTCCCCTTTTTAGTCATGTCAGTGAGAGGCTTAACCATGGACGAGAAATTACGAATGAACTTTCGGTAATAATTAGCAAACCCCAGGAAACGTTGTAGTGCCTTAAGATTCTCTGGCCGATCCCACTCAAGAACTGCCCGCACTTTCCCAGGGTCCATACGAAAACCGGACGCTGAAACCAGGAAGCCTAAAAACTGGAGTTCCTGTACGGCGAACACACACTTTTCCCACTTGGCATACAGTTTATTATCCCGCAAGATCTGTAACACCTGCCTAACGTGCTCCTGATGAGACACCAGATCCGGCGAGTAAATTAGGATATCATCCAGATATATGACAACAAACTGTCCCACCAAGCGGCGAAAAATGTCATTAACAAAGTGTTGGAACACCGCCGGGGCATTAGTCAGACCGAATGGCATGACAAGGTTCTCATAATGCCCCTCCGGAGTGTTAAACGCCGTCTTCCACTCATCCCCCTCCTTCATCCTAATCAGATTGTACGCCCCCCTGAGATCCAACTTAGAAAACCATTTGGCGCCCACGATCTGATTAAAGAGATCGGGAATAAGTGGGAGCGGATACGGATCTCGGACCGTAATCCGATTAAGTTCACGGAAATCCAGGCAAGGGCGTAGGCCTCCATCTTTCTTCTTAACAAAGAAGAACCCCGCAGCCACCGGTGAAGATGAAGGTCTAATATGCCCCTTAGCCAGACTTTCTGAGATATAATCCTTCATGACCTGCCTCTCAGGACCAGAAAGGTTATACAACCTAGCTTTGGGTAACTTGGCCTCAGGGAGCAGTTTTACAGAACAGTCATACACGCGATGAGGAGGTAGTTCCTGACACCCTTTCTCCGAGAATACATCCTCAAAGTCCGCCAGAAATGGAGGTAAGACCCAAGGAGTAACCGCACCAATGACCGTGTTCATGCAGTTTTTATTACAGAATTTACTCCATTGGCTTATCTCCCTGGATTGCCAATTAATAACCGGGTTATGCTTAGCTAACCAAGGAAGGCCCAACACAATAGGAGTGGGAAGACCCTCCAACACGTAGCAAGACAACAGTTCTTTATGTATTGCCCCCACTTGAAGTTTTACATCATGCACAACTTGCAAAAAACTTCCCTGCCCGAGAGGCCTGGCATCGATCGAGAATATGGGGATGGGTTTAGCCAACTCACTCAACCGCATACCTTGAACCCGGGCAAACCGAGCATCAACCAGATTAGCCCCGGCCCCACTATCCAGAAGAACAGATATCTTCTCAGTTCTCGTACCCACCACCACCTCCGCCGGTACGAGAAACTGAGACGAACCTAGGGACGAAATACCTACTCCCAGATTGCCGTCCACCACACAACCTGGGATCAACAGTTTTCCGACGACTCTTCACTCTGCAAGGGACGGGATGGACACCCCCCAATAAAATGTCCCTCTCTCCCGCAGAAGAAACACCTTCCTGCCTTATGGCGCACCACCGGTCCCCTCCCCCGAAATGATGTCCCTCCTAATTGCATAGGCTCCTCTGGACTGACCAGGGGAACCACCATATGAGGGGACCTTGTAGGAGGTAGAGTCATCACTGGGGGTAGAGTTATCCCGCACCTCTCCCGAAGCCGTCTGTCCACGCGAATAGCGAGGGCCATAGCGGCTTCCAGAGACACGGGAGAGTCATACTGTGCCAACACATCCTGTAATTTGTCGGATAAACCATGACAAAACTGGCTCCTAAGAGCCGGGTCATTCCACTGGGTGTCCGTGGCCCACCTACGGAACTCCGAACAGAATTCCTCCGCCGGACGATCTCCCTGCTGGATCCTACGTAACTTAGACTCAGCAAGGGAGATCCGATCTGGGTCATCATATACGAGTCCCAGGGCAGCGAAAAACCTATCCACTGACTGGAGAGCCGGGGAACCCGGGGGAAGAGAGAACGCCCAAGATTGTGGGTCCCCTTGTAGGAGCGAGATGACAATTCCCACCCTTTGTTCTTCACTCCCCGATGACCGAGGCCGCAGCCTAAAGTACAATTTACATGCCTCCCGGAAAACAAAAAACTTGTCCCGCCCCCCAGTGAACCTATCAGGGAGAGCTACTTTAGGTTCTGGTCCGGCTTGCTCCTGAGGATGCCAAACCTTGGACCTAACGTCCGCCAGCTCCATGGACAAACTCTGCAATTGCCGAGCTAGACCGGCTACTGGATCCATAGTAGCTGGAGAAAAACTAAGTGGGTCGGTGAAAATGTCACGCTGTCTCTGTATACTGGAGGTAGGGGGCCTAAGCTGACCCTAAGCTGGGGCCCTGACTAATCCCTCAACCTGGAGGTACTGTTAAAGGTACAGAGGTCCAGGCCGCCAGCGTAACCCCTACCTCCTGAAGATCCCTGCACCTCAGTAATCTAGTCCTGAGAAGGACCCCGATCACAACCAAAGGGAACAAGAAATAATATGCCCAAACACAGTATTTAGACGAACGAGACAGTACAAGGGAAAAACCAAAACCACCTTGCATACAAACAACTTCTCAACTACAACAGAGGGAAAACCAACGGGAAAGGAGATAAATGATAAAGCGAGGAAAGGGAAAAAACACTTCCAAATACACTTATCTCAGCAACTCCAAACACCACGATCCGCTCTGTCAGTCTGAATGAAATGCTTTCACCGACACCTCCCAAACAGACCAGCAGATATATGAAGGAGTCTCACTACAGAAGTATTGATTGCAGCTGGGCGAGGCTGGACCTCATCTAGCCCAGAGAGAGAGAGAGAATTAACTCCCTCACTGCCGAGAAACACAAAGCACCAACAAGTCAGCTGCGAGAAGTCAGGCTGTGTACTCGTGACGATCTTCGTGGCAACACACCCGTGACACAGAGACACCGATACTACAATGGCTTACCAGCTGCTAACATCCCACAACTATCCATGAACACCTAGGCTTAATCAACCTATCCCTTCCCCTGTTTTAGTATTTAAAAGGATTGCTTACCACTTGAACAACCTTTCCTTACATACTCACCTCCAGCACAGGTGTCATTCCAGTCTCCCAATGCTTGCATGACATTGTTATGCCAGTGATGAGTGGTGAACACTGCAGCCAATCATGGGCTGCTTCACTCACTGTTTCTTTGCACCTCCAAGGTTTGTCCAATTCAAGTTGAGGGAAGCAACTCATTAGCGAACGCTGATTGGCTGCAGTGCTCACGTGGCATAACAATGTCATGCAAGCCCTGGGAGATTGGGCACCAAAATCGCTTGAAAGACGCCTATGTGCAAAGTGAGTATTTGTTATTTTTATTTTACAATGGAGAGCATAATATCTAAGAAGGGGTCATCCGGGTAGTGGACAAACCGTTACTAAAGTAAGTGCTGATATACACAAGGGTATGTTCACACTTTGCGTTTTTGCCTAGTTTTTTTCAGCGCATTATTTGGCCAATACATATCTAACAGATACAGCAGGCTTTACACTATTTTGGTTTGTTAAACAGGTGTCCTTGAAAACGACCTTAGCATAGGTCGAAATGTTGGACTATATCTGTTTCTTACACATATTCTAGAACAGTGTTGTTGGCTTTTTTCTGAAATTGGATAGCCAGGAATGAGTAGTCTTAATAATTGGCCTGTACAAATGGGCCTGAACGCTTGCAGCTCAGAATATGTTGGAACAAGGACAGTTAAAGAGGTTGTCCGGGGCTCTGGTGTGGTGGAATGACACATGGTGCCCGGCACCCAATCAGCGCTGGTGTCACTGCCCCCACCTCCTGTCAAATTGAACGTGAAGAGGAAGTCCAGGCTGCAGTTGATCTCTGACTTCCTCTTCATGTTCAATTTGTACGAAGGTGTGGACAGTGACGCCAGCGCTGATTGGGCAGCGGGCACCATGTGTCAATCCACCAGAGCCCCGGAACCTCGAGTGCCAACACCGCGGGAATGTCGCCGGTATGGGAGGTGAGTATAGGTTTTTTATTTTATTGGGGCCAAACATTTAGATCAAGAATGGGTTTCCCTAGTAGGGGACAACCCCTTAAGTAATACGACAGCTGTATAACTGGACACAGATATCTTTAGTTTTCAACCTTCCAAGAACAATTAATTTTGATTCAACGTAACACAAATGGATTGAAATGACTATGCTCAGAACTTTGCCTCCTTAGCTATATACTAAATGCCATAATAATCAAACTGTCTGTCATTAAGTTGCAAATGATTATTCTTTTGGTGCAAAATGTTTCAGTGCACACCGGCCAACGCTGCCCTTAAATTAAGATGTATTGAATTTAGTCATCATTTTTTTGTCCCCTTGTGTGATTGCATTTACAGGTAACAGCGAGGATGGAAATTCAGCCTGGAAATATAATCTTTCATTAGCCACTTGTCAAGAGTAAGAAGTTTTTGCCAGGAATGCAGAAAATAAAACCTTCTCCTTATATTACAGGAGCTAAAATCATTCTGTACTGAGTAAATTACACTTATTATGTGTCTTCATTGGCTTTGCCTTTCCTGGAAATGTAAGCAGGTGCTTTACCCTTGCACTGCGTGTTGTCCAGACAAGTGGCACTAAAAATAAAATAATGGGGATAGTTTTTCTCTAGGATTTGATGAGAACAATCACATTTGAAAAGGTGCTTTGTATAAATTGTACAGAGCTAATGTCTCTTGGTTAACGATCACTTGAGGGAAGTAAGTTTTATACTCCAGTTATAGTCCATGTCCAGGACTGCAGAAAAAGTTCAGTTTCAGAGGATAAATGTTCCATTGTTTATGAAAAATTATGATAATCATAATCAATGTGATCATTATTGATAATACTAATAATATTTGTTGATAAATATTAGATTTCCATTGGGGGTAACTGAAACATATATATTACAGAATATATAATAAAAATGCTATGTTTTTGTTCATGAAAAGTTTTTGTTCCACTGAACTCTCCAAACAGTCTGATAAGCAATACCTATTCCACAATTCTTTTTTTTTTTTTTTTATTTACCATGTTCACTATATGGTAGATCTGACCTGACAATATGATTTTCCAGATCAGTACTAATACCAAACATGTAAACATTTTTTTTAATTTAAGTAGTGACAAAAAAATTGGAAATTTGAAAAAAAAAAAAAAAAAGATTTTGGTTTTGTCACCATTTTCCGAGATCCATAATGTTTTCATTTTTCAGTATCTGGGGCTGGGTGAGGGCTTATTTTTTCCGCGCAGAGCTGAAGTTTTTACTGATACCATTTTGGGGAAGATATGATATATTGGTCACCTTTTATTGTTTTTTATTGCAACAGAAAAAAAACTTAATTTTGGGGTTTTCATTCTTTTCTCATTACGCTATTTACCGATTGGATTATTTTCTTTTATATTTTGATAATTTTTACGAATGCAGCAAAACCAAATATATTTTTTATTTTTAATTGTTTTAATTCTTAATGGGGCTAATGGGAATGATTTGAATTTGTGTTGTTTTTTTCATATTTTTAAAAACTTTTTTTTCACTTTTTACTGTCTGTGAGTCCCCTTAGGGGACTTGAAGCTCCAATCGTCTGATCACTTGGGCTGTACATAGTACTATACATCAGCACTGCTATGTAGAGAGAAAATCACGATCTTGAATGATCACTGGCCATGGGCTTGCTTTCACAGAAGGTTCGTAATGACAGGCACAGGGGTCTTCAGCAGATCTCTGGCTGTCATAGGAACTCATCAGTGCCCCTCAATCACTTCAGCTGATGGAAGCTTGGAACGACGTCCACTCACCACCCCTTGCCAGCTCCTGTTAAATGCCACTGTCAGAGATAGGCATCGGCATTTAACAGGTACCCGGCCGTAGGTGGAGCTTTGTTTCACCCGCAGCTGTTAAAGGCACATGATGGCTGATTAAATTAGCCATCATTTGCCAGGAAAGATGCGGGCTCGGTGTGCAAGCTCGCATCAAAGGTAGGGACACGACATATGACGTACATGTACATCATATGTCATGAAGGGATTAATGGGCAGTTTCTTCAACCCTGGCCCAATCTGTACAGTCTCAGAGTGCTTTACGCTGATGCACTTCAGAGCCGGCTGTCAGTCAGTGCCAGGGTGTGCTTACAGTCGCCACTCTCAGTACTGTGAATGGTGACTGTAATTGCTCTGGCATGTCTACATGACTTAAAGCCAGAGGCTCCCGTGAGAACTAAAGTTAATTTTCTCCCAGGTGTCGCACTTTCAGTAGAGCGGCGAAGCAACCTCATAACGCTATTAACAAATCCTCTTCAGAAGAGGGATTAACCCTTTTTATGTGTTTTACTCACAATTGACAACCTAATTTAGATTTTGATAGTAAAAAACCGTCAGCAGTAGCAAGTTTTTTTAAACTTTTTTTTGCCTTTGGGTAAGTTTGCACGAGTGTATAAAAATGTGACCAAATTTCATCTAGAAAAAACTGATGATTTTTCATCTGTGTTGTTACCGGAATGGCATCAAATTTTATATATCAATAGTTAATAAAACAAAAAAATCAATACAGTTTCCTATGTCGATAATAGAAATTTATCCTTAAAAAATGCGTGCTATCCAGATCATCGATTTGGGATCATAGACTTGAATGAGACTCATCTGAAATGCAGAAGAAACTAAACTAGTGCATGCTGCAATTTTTTTCAAATAGACACTCAGTTCGTGTAAAAAAAATGCTCATCTGAAAAGCCCAATTGAATAACATTGGTCCAAGTGCTGTCATTTTTTCATGGACAGTGCTGGGACCGAAAATACAGTCGTGTGAGTATAGCCATTAGATGTAGGAAATCATTTTTCCATTCACTGACATCTTGATACAAATTAGTTCTCTTACCGAATGGAGGAAACTATTTTGCATATCATGGTCTTTTCTAGAAAACTTATTTGCTTACTTTCCTCCCATGGATTCCATACTCAGCTGATCTATCTAAAAGGGTTTCCACTTTTAAAAATCGAAAATGGACCCCAAACATGTCTTCTAACATAAAATAATAAAATTAGATAGTAGTCACCCATACAGAGTTCACATCGGAGGAGCCGTTGAGCTCAGTGATTGACTGCAGTGTTAATCTTAGCTGTCGAAGTGATGTAACCACTGCAGCCAAAACATTGAAAATGAGCAGCAGCAGAGAGCAGGCGCTGGACTTGAGGAGGGTGAGTACTATCTAATTCTATTATTTCACATTACCAGAAACGTTTGAGGTCCACTTTTGTAAAAGTGGAAAACCCATTTAAGTAGAACAAGTACATCTTCATACAAAAAGTATATTTGAAAATTAAAGAGCCATCCATCACACAATGAATAGCATTATTTACAGAACCCTGGACAAATGCATTAAATTAAACAACCTTTGATTTATCTTTAAGCCTTAAAGGGAACCTGTCACCTGTTTTTTCCCATATAAAGTACGCTCACCACCATTAGAGCCTTTTTTACAGCATACTGGAAATATGTAAAAAAGTTCACAATTCAGTCTGCAGGTCCCAAAAAATAGCTTTTATTATACCTACAGCAGGGGCAGTCTGGTCCGATGGGCATCTCGGGTCTTGATCTGGCGCCTCCTCTTTTCTTGAGATCACCGTCCTCCTTCCCTGGTTTGTATGGATGATGCGTCCTACGTCATCCACAGCGTCCCCCATCGCGCTCCGCAGGCGCACTTCTATCTGCTTTGTTAAGGGCAGACCAAAGTACTGTAGTGCGCATGCGCTTGCTTTACTTCCGGGTCATCGGCACTCTTTGGCCTTTCCGGTGCATGCACACTTTAGTGCTTTGCTCTGCCCTCGGCAGGGCAGAAAGAAGTGCGACTGTGCAAGAGCTCAATGGAGGACATTGTGTGGATAATGTAGGACACTAATCTACACAAAGCACGAGGGAGGATGGCGATCACAAGAAGAAAGGAGGTGCCGGATCAAGAGCAGAGATGCCATCGGACCTGACTGCGCAGTCTGTGAGTATAATAAAAGCTAATTTTTGAGATCTGCAGACAGGTTTGGGGACTTTATAGCATTCCAGAATGCTGTAAAAAGGTCCTAATGGTGGTGACCGTACTTTATATGGGGAAAACCTGGTGACAGGTTCCCTTTAACCACACAATAAGAGAGTTAAAAGATGAAAATAAATAGTCTTACGACGTTCAACTCACATCACAACAATTGGTATGTATTGAGGGATCATGGTCAGGGAATGCAACCTTCATATTTTGGGGTCTAGATCTTGGTTACTAAAGTATTTCTTCTATAAACTTAGATTTTGAAAACATTCTTAAAGCTTTATACAGTAAAATTCATTTTTTTTAAGTTTCCTCTGCTTTTTGGAAACTGAAATGGTTTAGAATTCACACCAGACACTGTATTGGGCGTAATTATTATTTTATGTGTGTAGTTTGATGCAGTGTTTTATGACTTTATTAGAGTCTTTGGTTTTATTATCCTTATAGTTTTCTGATGCCGCAGACTGAATATTTTGTGGTTTTTAACAACACGACTTTCGAACACTATTAAAATGGAACAAAAATGTAAAGAGCTTATTTGTTTTAGTTCAATAAGAGAATATCTTATTAAGAACAAGAGAACAAATATATTTCACTTGTCACTTTATGTTACAAAATATGGCGGTAATAAAGTTAGAATAAGAGGATGATAAAAGCCTTTGCAGGTATAGTTTAGGGGACCTCAGGGATCTTCATATTACGTTACGTAAATAGATATGGATAAAACAAATTAGTAATTTATTAGTCATGGCAGCACAATAAACATGTTTTATGCACTGCTGAAGGAATGGCAGCGCAACATCTGCAGATGGCATAATATATAGCTGATTAAAGGGCTTGTAAGAAAAACTATGGCTGTTTTCTCCCAGAAACATCATTCTTGTCAGCGGGCACTTGACTCTATCATGAACCATTTTTTTTAAAGATGTCCAAAGCTCACTATTGACCCATATTGTTCTTCCGTGTGCCTCTGATTTGATTGCAAATTACCACTTCTCTCAGAGAAAAAAAGCTAGTGGTGGTCTCTAGAAAGCAGTAGAGAGACAGCTTTCTTCCAACTGAAGGAGAGCTAATTTGCATACTCCTTCCCCCAGGGAGCCTGTTCTCCCTATGCCGGTTGGGTGTCTCCACAAGGAGAAACAGTACATTCTAAACCTGTAATTTTATTCTCATGCACACAGATGTTTGTTTCCCTGGAATCTGTAAGGTGAAATGCTCCATTACTTCCCCTAAACTAATTGCCCCAGGAGTGGTAACCCTGGGGTGCCTTTACTTACTGGGATTGGGAAACCCACTTGAGTTTATCGCACATTTTGCACTAGCACTTCTTTTCACTCTTCATTGCACACACCCTTCTCCGGGCCTTTTGGCCTTAGGATGGGGATGTTTTTTTGCCGGTCGGACGTCCGGTCAGTAATACACTGAACAACCTTCACTATTTATTTATATTTTTGTCACTGTGTGCCACCTATTCACGTGTGTCCACTTTGTCAGGATGTGGTTCCCTTACAGGTTCCTCTCTTGGCAGGTCCAAGGGGTGAGTGTGTGGCTATCAGGTTCTGCTCCCCCCTGACACACTAGCTCTGCTCTTCCGGTAGGAGAGAGTTGTTGGCTTCGTTCTTCCGGGAGGGGAGCACAGTCTTAGGCTCCCAGTGTCTTGCTTGGGTGAGAACTTGGGCAGATGCTGGGGGTAAGATTGGGTCTCCTCTGGCATCAGCTGGAGGAGGCTATTTGTCCCCGTCCCTCGCTGTGGCCTTCTGGCTTGGAGGGACAGGAAATGGTTTGGGGGACCTTTTTCCTTTTGGAAAGGGTTTCAAGATGACCAGCATCCTAGTGAACTTTTTTTGTGGCACTTTGTTAAGTGCGCTCGGGTATAGACACAAATTTGGGCTTTCAAAAAAAAAAAAAAAAGACTTCCCTTGAGCTAAAGTCAAGTGCAATATCTGCTGTTAGTAGTGGCTTAGTTGGGGCTATGACCTGGCTGCTGATTTAGGATGGATACTAATGTACACAGGGTGGAAGCTTTGGGGTGTATGGAGGGTGGCTAATATAGTCATCCAGTAGGTGACCTTGACCCCAGGATCAAAGTCATTGGCTTAGTAGTTTGAGTACATGATGTGTTGATGGTGTTGAACCAGGTGTGGTGACCTTGGGGTGCCTGAATTAAGTGGGTGTGTGGCCTCACTTGAATTCTGGCAAATTTGCACAGCACTTCCGTTATATATTTTTAAGCACAAACATTCATTCTGGACCTCCTGACAAGGTAGAGGAATTTTAGAGCCCTTAAAAAAATGCTTCCTTTATCTCTAAGTTCATGCGCGTGTATAAAATAATCATCCACGTTTCATCCCGAAAACTCCGAAGATTTTCATCCATATTGTCATCTGTATCCAATCTGTGTGCCATCCATTTGTCAGCATTTTAAAATTTACAAAGCCAAATACAATTTTCTATGCTGAGAATGGCAATGTATCAGTAAAAATTGAATGCTATATGCAATTTTTTCATGTGCAGGTTTGGTCTGTGAAGAAAGATGGTCTTCTGAACAGCCCAATTTAATAACAATGGTCTGAGTTGTGTCTGCGTGTTATCATTTTTTTCATGGACAGCACTTGGACAGAAAATACGGTCGTGCAAACTTAGGCTAACATTAAGACATTCTTCACTACAAGAGGCACCGTACAATGGCACAAGGAGTCCTTCCGGGTCCTTAGTAAGGATCCAGTGGACTCCAATTGCTTAGTCCAGGAAAGATAAGATAGGATTTTGCACACTCAATATCACAGGTAATTAAAGAGGGGCAGTACAGTGGCTCAGTGGTTAGCATTTGGTTATCTTGCATTTTTGGGTCCTGCGATTGAATTCGACCAACAGAAATAATTGCTTGGATATGAAGTGTATATTCATGTCTGTGCGGATTTTGTATTGACTTTTCCAAGTTGCTCCCATATTCCAAAAAGTTTCAGATAGGGCCCTTAAATAGAAAATTAGATAGTTCCTTTGACGACAAGAATTGAGAATGGTGACAATTCCAGTACAGCGCTGTAGAGCATGTTTGGTGTTATATAGGCAACAGGATATAATAAAGGGACAAGTTAAGGGTCTCTACACCATAAGGAACCAATGCTACTTATATCTGATCCTTATGGACATCTGTGAGTATGTCACCCTATAGAGTAGGACACTGAAGTCCAAAATTTCAGGTTCTGTTTAGAGTTAGACAATGAAAATGTAATTCATTACATGATAACACAAGCAGAGGACTATGACATCATGTCTACTACTTTGCAAGTCCTGATCTATACTCTCAGCTGAATGGTATTAGCACACTATAATGAATTTATTGGGACCGTTTCCAGGAAGTCATTGGACAGTGACAAGAGACTATAGGAATCATATCATGTCCTAAAACACTTTGAAGTCATGCAGCCCTTGTTATTTTTCTCTAATCCCCTGAAATCTATAATGTAATCATCCATCATTCTTAGTCTGACATCCCAGCTCTATTCATTTCTCCACATCTTTTTACCTAGTGAAAGGGTTTTTGTCATAAATTGTAGTTAAATTATTAGTTTTCACAATGTTATTTTGTGAAAATATTCAAATAGGAAGAAAAATGATAATTCCCGGTGTTAACCTGCAATTATTGTGTGCTAAAGATACATTTATTTTCATACAAAAGGATTACAGAAAGCTTCATAGCAGGTAGCTGCTTCTTACCAACAGCCGTTTCAGATGGACGTCACACAGTTTTATCTTGACCCAAACCCATTAATAGTGCAAGAGACCATTTTTTTTACAGTTTAGAAAATTAATAGCTAATATTCATTACTTGAAGTTCATTGGTAACAATGAAAAATCTTTATCCTCTTCCCGCCGCAGTCAATTTTCATTTTTTTGCTTTTGTTTTCTTCTTCTCCTTAGCCATATCTTTATTAATCCATCAGCCGAGCCATATGAGGGTTTGTTTTTGTCATTTTGAATAACATCATTTATTTTAACATATAATATACTGAAAATGGGAAAAAAATCCAAGTGGTGTGAAATGGTGAAAAAACCCTGCAATTCTACCATGTATTTTAAAACGTAACCGTCATTTTCATTTTTATTTCATAAATCAATAGAACACATGAAAAGAAGAAAGAATTGACCTGCCATTATTAAAATTCTCAATTCCCGGGTAAAATCTGTATTCGGTGAAAACTTTCCCCTTACTGAGATAGGAGATGGCAGCTGCTACTGATAAGATTCTATGTAGGTGGGAAGAGGGAGGAGCTAGAGACAGAGCTCCTCCCTCCTCCTCACCCGCCTATCTACATAGAATTGTATCAAAAGTCTACACAACAACCATAGTGTTCAGATGAAATCAGTATTTTATTAGATGTAAATTTAAAATCATCAGGGAACAAAACAACAAATGGAAAAGCAAGGCAGGGGACAGACAGTATACAGCACAATACTAGTTGCGGAGGTATATGACCATAATAAACCCCAGCTAAATAAGTGCTTTGGCCTAGAAAAAATACATATGTAGCATCATGAACAGAAACCAGAAATGGTATATCCTATGTGAAAAGATCATTCAATAAGTGTAATCCATGTACAAATATGCCATATAGTCAGAAAAATTCATAGGTTAAATAGATATGTAAAGTGACAGTGCATCAATAAATAAATAAATACTATGACTATAATCTCCCATGTGGTGTATATGAACCAATAGACTTACTGAAAAAAGTCAGTGAATTGAACAAATGGAAAGTGCACTAATAAAGTGGCAGTGCATAATGGAGATATGGTAACAGGAGGTAAGAGCAAGCATAGGATAAAACAAAATAAATATTAGATAAGGTAACAGTGCACTGCTAAAGTGACAGTGCATGATATAAGAGTAGTGATCAAGTACAAATAAATTGAATACCGGAGTAATCAAGTATGTAGTGTCTGCACAGTCTGGTCCCGACGCGCGTTTCGCCGATATGGCTTTGACGAGGGATCCCCTGGCTTTGCCCCCTGCCTTGCTTTTCCACCAGTTGTTTTATTCTCTTATTATTTTAATTTTACATCTAATAAAATACTGATTTTATCTGAACACTATGGTTGTTGTGTAGACTTTTGTAGGTATTTGTGTGGCTCATGCAACACAACAGTTACTTGTACCCATTATCTTTTCTTTGGATAGTTAGAAAAATTATTTTTGGTTGTTTCACCTTTTTCTGGACAACAGTAATTTTCATTGGTATCATTTTGGGGTTCATAGAATGCTTTCATTGCTTTTTTTATTGCATTTTTTGGGGTGATGCAAAGAGCAAAAAATTGCAGTTAAATTCTGGCATTTTGATTTTTGCTCTGGTTATATTGCAATGCCTTGGACAATTTACGAAAACATTAGATATTTCACACAAACTTAAGCATGATTATCGTACTGTGAAGAGATTTGTGTCTGATACAGAGCACAGAAGGCTTTGTGCAGATAAAGGCATAATCAGGAAGGTTTCTGCCAGACAAAATTCATCAGATTAAAAGAGCAGCTGCTAAAATACCATTAAAAAGCAGCAAACAGGTATTGGAAGATGCTGGTGCCTTTGAAATTCTACAAACTTCAAGGTGTAGCATCTTCCAGAGGCTTGCAGTTTTGCATAAACCTACTATTTGGCCACCCCTAAACAGTGCTCACAAGCAAAAACAGTTGTAATGGGCCCAGACATCCATGAAAACTAACATTAAAACAGTCTTCTTTACTGATGAGCGCCGTACAACCCTGGATGGTCCAGTTGGATGGAGTAGTGAAAGGTTGGTAGTTGGCCATTATGTCCCAACAAGGCTGTGACATCAGCAAGGAGTTGGCAGAGTCATATTTTGGGCTGGAATCATAAGGAGAGAGCTGGTAGGCACCTTTAGGGTCATTGAAAGTGAGAAAATGACCTCCGCAAAGTATATAGAGTTTCTGGCTGACCACTTTCTTCCATGGTACAAAAAGAAAAAAAGGGCCATCTATAGCAAAATCATCTTCATGCATGACAATGCATCATCTCTTCCTGAAACGAAGAATTCTGAGACATAGGCTGCTATGGACATAAAAGTAAAGAAGCTCACGGTGTGGCCTCCATTCGTCCCTAACCTTAACCATATTGAGAACCTTTGGAGATTCCTCAAGCATATTCTATGACGGTGGGAGGCAGTTCACATCCAAACAGCAGCTCTGGGAGGCTATTCTGACATCCTGCAAAGTAATTCAAGCAGAAACTGTCCAAAAACTCACAAGTTCAATGGATGCAAGAATTGTGAAGATGATATCGAAGAAGGGTCCTATGTTAACATGTAACTTGGCCTGTTAAGATGTTCTTGATTGAAAAAGCGGGAAGGGGGCTCATTCATGATTTGCTATGGGGCACAATAGTTACAAGAATGAATGTTTAATTTGTTTTCTAACTCATTTTCATTTAATGCCGTTGGCCACAAAAAGTCTTACAAGTTGAATAAGAAATAAAGGATTTCTGGAAGTAAAGGTTTACATAATATGAATGTAGATTAATGGTAACAGTCTAAATGCTGCAGAGTTTTGAATTTTGAAGAGGCACATCCAGAATTCCCTATTTGACCTTTGGAAATGGCGACCTTCTACGTAGCCCTCGGCATTAATTATACATGCATGACTGCATAGACTTGCAGATTTGTTATTTAATATTTTAATTGTGATGTTAATACTGTCCTTGATCAACCTTTTCATTTTTACCAATAGTTGTTGAAATTTGAATTCAGAATGAACTTTTTTGATGAGCAAACTTTAGTTTTTCCTTTTTTCATACCAGAATGTATGTCCTAAATCTACAACAACAAAGTCCTGCTGGGAACTTTCTTTCACGGAGAGATCGTTCGTGGAGTGGGAACTCTCAGAACAACATTTTAACCATTGACAGTTATCTTATTTTCAGATCTAGCTTAAATGACAGGTTGTTATATTTGTTTCCATGGATGAATGATTGTTTTGGTTGAAATTGTCAATTGTGATCAAATTTAGAGTAATGTGTATAACCACTTTTAGAGTTTTCAGACCTTCAACTCAAGCCGAAATTAAAGGGGTTGTCCAGTACTTTTACAAGGATGACTCATGCATTGGATAGGTCATCAATATGAGATCATGGCAGGGGTATAGTGCGTGGACTGTGCAGGGGGGGGGGGACTGCTGACAATTTCACCTGGATGTGTGTGCTTGGACGCACATTCAAGTGAAATGTATTGCGGTGCAGAGACCCTCCAGCTCCCTGCTCTGCAATACATGTCACCTGCCAATCTGAGGCCAGCAGCAGATATTAGCTTATCAGTGACATGCGGTGCATGACAGTGATGTCCTGCGCTGTCTATTCCGGCCTGCGGAAGTCAGCTGCCATCTCCTGTGACGGCTACAGAAAAGGACACTGCGTGGCGTGGGAGCAGTGGAAGGTGAGTAGAATCATTTGCTTCTTTTTAAAATGTGCTGGGGAAGAACGGAAGGGTCCAGGATGGGGGACATTATACCAGAATAAGGACAATATAACAGCATGGGGGACAATATAGCAGAATTGGGGTCATTATACCAGGATGTGGGATATTATACCAAGATAGGGACATTATACAAGGATGGGTGGCATCATACCAGGATGCGGCACACTATACCAGGAAGGGGCCCAGGATGAGGGAAAATGTTATAGCATGGAGCCCAGAATGGGAAGAATATTACAAGAAGGTGCCAGGACAGGGAACATTATTATGTCTTTAAAGGATCTAGAACACTACAAGGACCCATACATCAGACCAACATGAAGGTGGGGGCCCAGTTCCAAACTTTGCACCAGGAACCATTGGACTCTACACTGTGTGCAGAATTATTAGACAAGTTGTATTTTAGAGGATTATTTTTATTATTGATCAACAACTATGTTCCCAATCAACCCAAAAGACTCATAAATATCCAAGCTTAATATTTTTGGAAGTTGGAGTATTTTTTTTTTTTTAGATTTGGCTATCTTAGAAGGATATCTGTTTGTGCAGGTAACTATTACTGTGCAGAATTATTAGGCAACTTAATAAAAACCAAATATAATCCCATCTCACTTGTTTATTTTCACCAGGTAAACCAATATCAGTGCACAAAATTTAGAAATAAACATTTCTGACATGCAAAAACAAAAAACAAAAAAATTAGTGATCAATATAGCCACCTTTCTTTATGATGACACTCAACAGCCTTCCATCCATAGATTCTGTCATTGCTTGATCTGCTTTCGATCAACATTGCGTGCAGCAGCCACCACAGCCTCCCAGACACTGTTCCGAGAGGTGTACTGTTTTCCCTCCCTGTAGATCTCACATTTTATGATGGACCACAGGTTCTCTATGGGGTTCAGATTAGGTGAACAAGAGGGCCATGTCATTATTTTTTCTTCTTTTAGACCTTTACTGGCCAGCCATGCTGTGGAGTAGTTGGATGCATGTGATGGAGCATTGTCCTGCATGAAAATCATGTTTTTCTTGAACAATACCGACTTCTTCCTGTACCACTGCTTGAAGAAGTTGTCTTCCAGAAACTGGCAGTAGGTCTGGGGGGTTGAGCTTCACTCCATCCTCAACCCGAAAAGGTCCCACAAGTTCATCTTTGTTGATACCAGCCCATACCAGTACCCAACCTCCACCTTGCTGGCGTCTGAGTCGGAGTGGAGCTCTCTGCCCTTTACTGATCCAGTCTCTGGCCAATCCATCTGGCCCATCAAGAGTCACTCTCATTTCAACAATCCATAAAACCTTTGAAAAATCAGTCTTAAGATATTTCTTGGCCCATTCTTGACGTTTTATCTTATGTTTCTTGCTCAAAGGTGGTCGTTTTTCATCCTTCCTTACCTTGGCCATGTCCCTGAGTATCGAACACCTTGTGCTTTTTGATACTCCAGTAACGTTGCAGCTCTGAAATATGGCAAAACTGGTGGCGAATGGCATCTTGGCAGCTTCACACTTGATTTTCCTCAATTCATGAGCAGTTATTTTGCGCCTTTTTTAGCCAACACGTTTCTTGCGACACTGTTGGCTATTTGCCATGAAACGCTTGAATGTTCGGTGATCACGCTTCAAAAGTTTGGAAATTTCAAGACTGCTGCATCCATCTGCAAGACATCTCACAATTTTGGACTTTTCAGAGCCCATCAAATCTCTCTTCTGATCCATTTTGCCAAAGGAAA
Source organism: Phyllobates terribilis (assembly GCF_046119375.1). Classification (NCBI taxonomy): domain Eukaryota; kingdom Metazoa; phylum Chordata; class Amphibia; order Anura; family Dendrobatidae; genus Phyllobates; species Phyllobates terribilis. The sequence continues at coordinate 214,308,703 of NW_027362769.1, read as the reverse complement.
GGAAGTTGCCTAATAATTAAGCACACCTTATGTAGGGTGTTGATGTCATTAGTCAACACCCCTCCTCATTACAGAGGTGCACATCACCAGATTTACTTAATTGGTAGTTGGCTCTCAAGCCTATGAAGCTTGGAGTAGGACAACATGTATAAAAAGTATCATGTGATCAAAATACTCATTTGCCTAATAATTCTGCACACAGTGTAGTAACGCTACTGATCATGGGTGTCCAAAGTAATAAGAGCAGATCTGCAAATGGAATTGGGAATGGAGCTGCAATGTTCCACTCCATACACTGTTTATACCAGGCCAAGCCAGAGATGATAACAGTGGATAGGTCATCAATATAAAAGTAGTGCCAATATACAGTTATATGAAAAAGTTTGGGCACCCCTATTAATCTTAAGCTTAATGTTTTATAAAAATTGGTGTTTTTGCCACAGCTATTTCAGTTTGATATATGTAATAACTGTTGGACACAGTAATGTTTCTGCCTTGAAATGAGGTTTATTGTACTAACAGAAAATGTGCAATCTGCATTCAAACAAAATTTGACAGGTGCATAAGTATGGGCACCCTTATCATTTTCTTGTTTTAAATACTCCTACCTACTTTTTACTGACTTACTAAAGCACTTTTTTTGGTTTTGTAACCTCATTGAGCTTTGAACTTCATAGCCAGGTGTATGCAATCATGAGAAAAGCTACTTAAAGTGGCCACTTGCAAGTTGTTCTCCTGTTTGAATCTCCTCTGAAGAGTGGCATCATGGGCTCCTCAAAACAACTGTCAAATGATCTGAAAACAAAGATTATTCAACATAGTTGTTCAGGGGAAGGATACAAAAAGCTGTCTCAGAGATTTAACCTGTCAGTTTCCACTGTGAGGAACATAGTAAGGAAATGGAAGAACACAGGGACAGTTCTTGTTAAGGCCAGAAGTGGCAGGCCAAGAAAAACATCAGAAAGGCAGAGAAGAAAAATGGTGAGATCAGTCAAGGACAATCCTCAGACCACCTCCAGAGAGCTGCAGCATCAACTTGCTGCAGATGGTGTCACTGTGCATCGGTCAACTATGCAACGCACTTTGCACAAGGAGAAGCTGTATGGGAGAGTGATGCGAAAGAAGCCGTTTCTGCAAGCACGCCACAAATAGAGTCGGCTGATGTATGCAAAAGCACATTTGGAGAAGCCAATTTCTTTTTGGAAGTAGGTCCTGTGGTCTGATGAAACCAAGATTGAGTTGTTTGGTCATACAAAAAGGCGTTATGCATGGCGGCAAAAAAACACAGCATTCCAAGAAAAACACTTGCTACCCACAGTAAAATTTGGTGGAGGTTCCATCATGCTTTGGGGCTGTGTGGCCAATGCCGGCACCGGGAATCTTTTTAAAGTTGAGGGACGCATGGATTCCACTCAGCATCAACAGATTCTTGACAATAATGTTCAAGAATCAGTGACAAAGTTGAAGTTACGCAGGGGATGGATCTTTCAGCAAGACAATGATCCAAAACACAGCTCCAAATCTACTCAGGCATTCATGCAGAGGAATAATTACAATGTTCTGGAATGGCCATCCCAGTCCCCAGACCTGAATATCATTGAGCATCTGTGGGATCATTTGAAGAGGGCTGCCCATGCTCGGCGACCATCAAACTTAACTGAACTGGAATTGTTTTGTAAAGAGGAATGGTCAAAAATACCTTCATCCAGGATCCAGGAAATCATTAAAAGCTACAGGAAGCGACTAGAGGCTGTTATTTTTGCAAAAGAAGGATCTACTAAATATTAATGTCACTTTTCTGGTGAGGTGCCCATACTTATGCACCTGTCAAATTTTGATTGAATGCAGATTGCACATTTTCTGTTAGTACAATAAACCTCATTTCAAGGCAGAAACATTACTGTGTCCAACAGTTATTACATATATCAAACTGAAATAGCTGTTGCAAAAACACCAATTTTTATAAAACATTAAGCTTAAGATTAATAGGGGTGCCCAAACTCTTTCATACAACTGTATCTTTGAAGCATGTTTGCTGAATGCTTGTTTAGCCAACAACTGTATATTCCGGAAAATATAAAAAGGCAGTGACGCTGGTAGGTGGTCAATTAGGCTTGCAGCAAATTTAGAACAAGAGCCACTACTTGTCCAGATGGAGCCAAAAAGGATACCAAGTTAGTTTTGTAAATAGGTAAATTTGCGCTGCACTAAGGACCGGGATTAGAGAAAATCTCACACTGATAAAATTAGTGCGGTGAGTTTAAATTGGTCAATGAAAATACATATAATTAAAAAAAGGGTCAGTTTATTAGGTATAAATGAGAATTAACAATATAACAATAAAAGGATACAAGCATAAAATTAGGTTCATATGATTTAGAGTAAAATAGTAAATATAAGGATATGGTTTTAGTTGAGATCCAATATGATCCGGTTGTTTTTAGAGGGGTACACAATTGGATGTGGTAGTAGAGGTCTTCCGCTAAAGAGAGGGGAATAAAGAAGAGATGAATAAGTGGACGCAGTGATGGCTGCGGAAATAACTGAGGAATTAAGGGAGCGGCGATAGTTACCTGAAAGTATAGGTGGTTCTGAGGTATGTACACAGGTGGTGGGGGTCATCCACATATGTTTGTAGGAGAAGCTAATTTTTGAAATAAATGAAGCAAAATTAAGTAACCCAGCTGGCCAGTGAGAGTAAATATATATTTGTTTTTGAATATTTATCGGTTGTTGAATGGAGGTGGTCTTAATTGAAGTATGGTGCTGAGGGTTTTAGGACCAGTAGGTAGGACAGCAATGGTGGAGGTTTCTTATTTTGAACCTGGGTAAGTAGGTAGGTAAATGTAAAGGTGGCTGGATATAGTGGATACTAATAAGGTCAGGAAAAGTACTTACTTTTAAGGAGAATGTCTGTGTCAACCAATACGTTCTGTGGTAGACGTGTATAGAACATCTTGTTAAAGATTTCATAAGGCGTAATTTCACCAGTCAGGCTGTGCTGTAGAGGGACGAGCTCTGAGGTGGTATTGCGATCTATTTGATAGGGTAAGCATGAATCAGTGTGGAATGAATCAGTGTTTGCTGCAAGCCTAATCGACCACCTACCAGCGCCACTGCCTTTTTATATTTTCCTGTATTTACTTTTAACCACCCCAGAGGCAGCACAGTAGGTTTATACTAATCTTTTTTTTTCACTCTACAAACCCTTGTGTAAAACAATGGCAGACCTCTGGAGTGACAGGAAATCACGCATCCTGAATATCCAAAAATTTTTCAATATACCACATCACCAAAAATCTTGTCCACCTGACAATGGCAAAATTAATAATATTAAGGAATCTCTTAAAACACTAGAACAACTCCCTTTAAAAGAAATGAGAGATCTATGGGAAATAGCTACGCTGGAACGATATTTAGCACATGATAGCATTCCACAAGGCCTAATTGTCTCAAAACCCCTACCAGGCGATATAGGTGACCCAGCCACCCTATTGGAATGGGAACATATGTTTAAAATGTTCTCCCAACAAGCAGTAAAAAAAACGAAGCTTCCAGAATCCTGAACGATACACGCACCTATAAAATTCTACAACATGACCCCACCGACACATATTTACTTGAGCTAAAGAAACTCACACTAAAGGAACTGCATTCCGGTTATATAAATAAAAAGGAGTTCGAATACATTAATATCCCCCACCCGAAAACTGCCGTCTTTTATTATCTACCCAAGATTCACAAATCACTTTCTAACTAGTGTTGAGCCACCCCCGTAGTGTTCGAGTTCGGTTCGGTTCGTCGAACACCCGTGTGTTCGCCGAACTGTTCGTCGAACTGTTCGTCGAACACCTTCGAACACCATTAAAACCAATGGCAGGCAAACAAAAACACATAGAAACACATAGAAAACACCTTCAAAGGTGTCCAAAAGCTGACAAACTGCTCAGAAGACATAACTAACACATGGAAAAGTGACAAGTACATATAGTCATGCGAAAATAAAAGAGGTGGAGGAGTAAAAGGAGGGGGAGACACAGATATAGGCATGTCATGCCCTTCTAAAATCCAAAAAGTGAGAAGCCGACACGGCCAGTCCGCTCCTGCCCGTGCCACCTCCGTGTCGCCGGGTTTGTGCCAGAGCCGCGGTGAACCCTGATGGCCAGCCCCCCTCTCCCAATACTGGTGCCTGTCCGCTGGTGGGTCAAGCGAGCCCCCCTGTGGTGGAGGCAGCTCTAAGCTTTTTAATTTAAATTGTCTCTCTAATTTGAATGAATACACTTTAAATCCATTTACAAGGATCTATTGGAGGGCAAGTCTCATGCCAGCAGCCGCGTAATTCCAGCTCCAGTAGCGTCTACTAAAGCTGCTGCAGTTAAAAAGCTTTTATAAGGATCGAGCTCGGCTGTCCACCGCAAGGCATCCTACTGCCAGTCCCAGCCCCTATGCCTTGGGGTGCCTCCTGATGCTCTTCACTAAGTATCCCATGGTCCCGAAGCATTTCCTTTGAAAAAATTAAGTGTCTAAACTACAGGTGGTGTAGCTTGCTTAACAGCCGGGATAATCCGCTGACTAGCAGACACTGCTACTAGGCACAAAGTATTTCCTGGGCTAGATGCAGTTAAAAATTTGTAATTAGATACTCTCGTTGGATGCTGAGAAAGCATTCCATAGAGTCTCCTGGCACGCCATATATGATTCTCTTAAAAAGCTTGGGGTAGGGGTCTAGGGGACCCTTTTATAGCCAAAATCACGGCCCTGTATCACAATACGTCACCTAGGCTGAAGATAAATGGAACTGTAGCACCCTGAGGGCTCGGTTGCTACAGACGTATTGCACCTCACCCAGAGGTGTGATATCTCACTCTCAGGTAAGGATGGAGTGTGGATCAGGACCCGACACCTGCATGCATTACACCACATTGCCGTGGGGCAGGGCGACCAATATGCCCTGAGATGGGCACGACAGTCCCTGTCCCTGGCTGGAGTGGGGGGAGGGAACACTGAGGAAGGGGAACCCTGTAGTGCAGGAGCAGGGAGGAAGCAGTTCCTGGGTGCATTGAGAAGGGAGTATAAAAGGTGGGCACCATCTTAGTTCAGTGCAGAGAAGTCTGAGCAGAAGTGGCAGGGAGCAGGGGCTCTGCATGAGCTCTGCTCCGGAGGCGGGCCTAGTAACAGAGGCCCAGGCCTGCAAGAGGGAGAAGGAAGGAAGAGGAGCGGAGAAGGCTCCAGGAACGAGGAATGAAGGGATCCCAGGGGTGCGGACGGGCGAGTCGCCACCGCACGCCCGAATCCACCTGCGTGGAGGGGTCAGGCCAAAGGGGGAGACCGGTCCCCGAACTAGTGGAGGCAGGAAACGACCCTTAGCTAGAAACCGGAGGCTCTGACATTTTATGTGGTGCAGCCCCTTGCTCCACCCGCTAGGAAGGCACCACATAGGGTCAGGGAAACTGGCGCCAAGTTTACCAAGAGGAGGCCCGAGGCAGCCGGACAGAAGTGTTGGTAAGAAAGGCCAGACAAAGGACACACAAAGGGGGTCCTGTGAAGCGCTCCAAAGTTATCTGGGAGTTGTCTGAGCCCCTCACCTGGTGAGCACAGTACGACGTGGGCAGCCGTTACCTGCAGACGTGGTCTGGATAATAAGAACTGTGAGTAAAGGCCCTGAACTGCATCACTGACTCCGTGTCGTTACTGCTGCTGCCCTGCACCATCACCCCCATCCTCCGCATACACTGCCCTGAGGCTATACTCCTCCCGTGGGGAGTTATGCTACGCTCTGCTGCACCCACAACACCAGCCTTAGCGGTCTGCCCTGTAGCGGCGGTTCACTCTGACCGCAATCCACGGGTGGCGTAGTCGGACATTTAAACATCAAAACCACATAAATAGTTCCGCCACTGGTTTGACCGCCCTGAGCCACGGAACCGGATCGCCGCCACGAAGACTACAACCACCAGCATCCACCAAAAAGGGTCCGGCTCCGGGTGTCCCAAGGCCCAGGGGGTGCGTCAGAGCATTTTCATCACCTTTCACAATCACCAATGGGACAAGGCAGGGATGTCCTCTGTCCCCTCTCTTATACATCCTAGTGACGGAGCACCTGCTCTCATCAATTCGCCATAACCCCAATATTAGGTGGATTGAGGTGGGAGGCACCGAGTACAAGTGCTCTCTATTTGCTGATGATGTCCTAGTATATATCACTTAATCACATATATCCATCCATGCTGTTATGGCTGAAATAGATCACTTTGTTACATGGTAAAATTTTAAAATCAATGCAGCGAAGTCTGAGGCCCTCGATGTCTCCCTCCCCAAATCCATATAGGATTCCATCCAGTCCAACTTTCCCTTTGCCTGGCCCTCACAGGGTATCAAATACTTAGGAATTCCTATTCATAGAGACCTCTCCCATCTATGTTATCTTAATTTTGGGCCCTTTATTGAACAATTCCATACAGACCACGGTTGGCAAGTTAGAACTGTAAGATTCACTACGTGAACCACTGGTGTTTTGTGGAAAAGCACATGTACACCGCGTTCCAAATTATTATGCAAAAAGTGTTTAGGAGTGATAAGGGAAGAATTTGTTTGTTTGTCAGTTAAACTCATTGATGGTGATGTGTGTCAGGGCTCTTTATATCACTGTAAGCAATTGCAGACACCTGTGCTAATTAGTTTGGCAGGTGTGTCCAATGAAAGGCAAGACTACTTAAGAAGGCTCTCTCACATTATTAAGCAGCCTACATTTTCTGCCAAAATGGGAAAGAAAAAGGATGTGTCGGCTGCTGAGAAGCAACAAATTGTGGAGTGTTTAGGTCAAGGCATGACTACAATCAACATTGTGCGATGATCAGGATGAAGTGTCTTGGCAATCAAGAAGTATGTAGCTGATTCACAGTACACACGTGTGCGTACTGATAAGGGCAAATTGAGGACTCTTTCCTACAGGCAATTACGTCAGGTTGAAACAGCAGCGGCAAAAAAGCCTTGTCATAGCAGCAGACAAGTTTTTGAAGCTGCTTGTGCCTCCAACGTCCCCCGAACAACAAGATGCAGGGTCCCTCAGAGGTTTGCAGCTGTGCATACGCCATCCTGTCGACCTCCTCTATTCACTTCACACAAGCAGAAACGGCTCCAGTGGGCCAAACATTACATGAAGACTGATTTCAAAACTGTTTTGTTCACGGATGAGTGCCGTGCAGCGCTCGATGGTCCAGATGAATGGAGTGGAGGATGGCTGGTTGATGGACACCCCACGCAAACACGGCTACAGCGCCAACAAGGAGGAGGTGGAGTAATGTTTTGGGCTGGAATCATGGGGAGAGAGATTGTCGGCCCCTTTAGGATCCCTGAAGGCGCTAAACGGTTGGTAGGGTGATTTTAACCAATCATCAAGCTTTTACTCTCCCCAGGATGACACAGGGGTAGAAAAGTCGTTTCGGATCCATGATTTGTTCATCTTTATGAACGTGAGTCTGTCTACATTATCAGTGGAGAGCCGCGTGCGCTTATCTGTCAGCACACCACCAGCAGCGCTGAACACACGTTCAGACAGAACGCTGGCTGCGGGGCATGACAAGATCTCCAAGGCGTAAGTGGCTAGCTCCGGCCATTTATCCAGATTGGAAGCCCAAAAAGAGCAAGGGTCCAGTGACACAGTCGTGGCTTCAATGTTTACTTGGAGATACTCCTGTACCATCGTCTCTAGGCGTTGACTATGTGTCAGACTTCTTGTCTCCTGTGGCCTTGCAAAGGATGGGCTAAAAAAGTGGTGAAATGATTCCGCAAAATTGATGTTACCAGCAGATACTGTGGTTCTGTTACGGTTTGAGTGCTGAACACTTGACGGTCCCACGGTTGGCAAGTTGGAACTGTGAGATTCACTACGTGCACCACTGGTATTTTGTGGAAAAGCACATGTAAGATTCTGCAACAGTCTCTGCTGATACTCCTGCATGCGTGCATCCCTTTCTATGGCAGGAATAATTTCTGCAAATTTACTTTTGTACCGGGGATCTAACAGTGTGGCAACCCAGTAGTCAGGATTATTTCTAATTCTCACAATTCGAGGGTCATGTTGCAGGTAGTGCAGCAAGAAGGCACTCATGTGTGTTGCGCATCCAGGAGCACCAAGTCCCTGTTGTGTTGGTGGCGAGGTAACAATCATGCTTCCTTCCTCTGTCCTCTCCCCCCAACCTCGCACAACAGAAATGTGATCAAGGTCTCCCTCATCTGATGAGTCTTCCATCAGTTCGTCCTCCACTTCTTCCTGGGCTCCTGCACCTTCCTCACTAGTTTGGCTGCTACCATGCGCCCTGGTTAAACCATCTCCCCCACCCTCACATGCCTGCCGCCTTGGTGCTGCCGACCGTCTGGACCTTGCAGATGTTAGCCCTTCCGCATACAACTCCTCCTCCTCTACTTCCTCCACCTCCTCTTGTGCCACCACCTGACTCCGAATTCTGTTTAACATGTGCTCCAGCATGTAAATCACCGGAATAGTCATGCTGATAATGGCATCGTCAGCACTAAACATCTTCGTCGCCATTTCAAAACTGTGCAGAAGGGTGCATAGGTCCCTGATCTGAGACCACTCCTCCAGCGTGATTTGCCCCACCTCTGAATCTCGTTGGCCCAGGCTATACGTCAGAACGTATTGCACCAGGGCTTGTCGGTGCTGCCACAGTCGCTGCAACATGTGCAGAGTTGAATTCCACCGGGTAGGCACATCGCATTTTAGCCGGTGAAGTGGCAGGCCCAACGACTTCTGTAGAGATGTAAGTCGCTGAGCTGCGGGATGCGAACGGCGGAAGTGAGCACACAGCGACCGTGCCCTCTGCAGAAGGCCATCTAGTCTGGGATAGTGGGCTAAAAATTGCTGGACAACCAGGTTCAACACGTGAGCCATACAAGGCACGTGTGTGACATTGCCCCGGCGAAGGGCCGCACCCAGGTTTGCAGCATTGTCGCACACGGCCTTCCCTGGTTTCAGGTCCAGTGGAGACAACCATTCATGAAATTGGTTCTCCAGAGCTGACCACAACTCCTCAGCTGTGTGACTCACATTTCCCAGACATTTCAATGTAAAAACCGCCTGATGACGTTGAGCCCTACTGCCAGCATAGTAAGGAGGTGTGCAGGATCCCTTCTGCGCAGTTAGAAAGCTTGTGGCATGACCAGACAGGCTTTGGGTGCAGGTGGAAGACCGAGAGGAGGCTGAGGAGGCAGAAGCAGTGGAGGAACTTTGACATAAAGAGGATTGACGCACAACTCGTGGGGACGGCAAGACTTGGACAGCAGCCCCTTGTCCTGCTGTCACCATAGTTACCCAGTGCCCAGTCAGCGACATGTAACGCCCCTGTCCATGCCTACTCGTCCAAGTGTCTGTGGTGAAATACACCCTGTCACACACAGAGTTTCTCAAAGAAGCGGTGATGTTGTGTGCGACATGCTGGTGGAGCGCAGGCACACCTTTCTTTGAGAAGTAGTGCCGACTGGGCATCTGGTACTGGGGCACTGCGACGGACATAAGGTCTCGAAAATCCTCTGTGTCAACCAGGCGGAAAGGCAGCATTTCTGTAGCCAAGAGCTTGCAGATGGTGAAATTCAACCTCTTAGCTTTCTCATGGCTAGGAGGAAATGGTCTTTTATTTGTCCACATCTGAGGGACCGAGGGCTGGCTATTGTGCTTAGACGGGGTTGATAAGGGTGTCCCCGGCAAACTGCCGGTCTGTGAGGAAGATGCAGGCGGACATGTTAGGTTGCCTTGATCCAAAGGTGGTGCTATCGATGTCGGACAGCGCTCAAGACCAGCTGGTGTTACCACCTCCAAAGAAAATGATGACCTGCCAATCACGCTGGCTGTTGCGGGTAAAGAGGTGGCAGGTCTGCGCCCCAAAACAGGTGTGACTGCTGTCCCCCCAGTCACAGAGGATGAAGAGGCCGCGGATGCACAAGATATGGCAGACGGTGGTTGGCCCGGCCGGCTAGACCGCATTGTAGCACACTGAGCTTCCCACTGCAACTTATGCTTCATGTCCATGTGCCGGTTCATGCATGAAGTACTCAAACTATGTATTTTTTGGCCTCTACTTAGCTTTTGCTGACAAATGTTACAGATAACACGAGTTGGGTCATCTTTATCGATCTGAAAAAATGCCCAGGCTATGCAAGGCTTAGCACCCATGCGACCTGAAGAGCCACCACGACTTGCGGTGAGAGGCAGAGTTGTGTTTGAGGATGCAGTTGTTGACGTGCTTCCAGTACTACGTCTCTGTCCAGGAAGGCACAACCTGACCTCGTCGTCACTAGCATCTTCCTCCACCTCCTCTGCTGACCTCATCTCTTGGCTGACTGTGGGTTGACAGTAAGTGGGATCTCCGACCTCATCATCATCACCCTGTGCGTTATCACACCCGTCGTCCTCAGAGCCAACCTGTTCCTGCCCTGACAAAAAACTAAAGTTGTCGCTCCAATCAGGTATTTGAGTCTTATCATCGTCTTCCTCATTGTCTCCACCAACAGGAGTTACAGTTTGGGAATGAGGGTCTACATTATGGTCAGAACCTTCTGCGTCTGGTCCTGGATCCGACTCATAAAGATTCTGGGCATCAGTGCAGATCATTTCCTCGTCTGGATTCACAGAAGCGCTGGAGTCGACCTCTGATTCCCAGGCTATAGTATGAGTAAACAGCTCTGCAGACTCAACCATCTGTTCTACCTCATACTCAGACGGGCAGCTGGAGATTTGGGAGCTGTGAGGAAGCAAGTGCGATTTGGGTGACACCTTTGAGGACTGGAGTATTTGTGATGTTGAAGTTGATGTGGAGGAGAGCCCACTTAAAGGAGCACTTGATATCCGTTGAAGCACCTGCTGTTTTTGTGCCTCATCTGGAATTTGTAGCGATTGGCGTGGCCGTAAGAAAGGGATCTTATCACATTGTCCGCTAAAAGAAGTAGACATTTTAGTTTGGCTGGAAGATGGTCTTTCTTCTGCACTTACCCCACGGACACAACCTTTTTTCCCCTTCCCAACACGCCTATTCCCCTTTCCACCAGCAGCAGGCCTTTTTCCACTCATTTTGGTGGTTAACTAATTCACAACTCTGGAGTTGTTTGCACAAAAAAACAATGGATGGTAACCGAGCAGAGCTGAGTGGCCAAACTGTGGTATTAGGCCAAAACTATTGGCTGGGTTAGATGCAGAAAAAAAATATTTTTAATTTGCAACCTGATGGAGGTCAGTATAGATGGACTAATAGACCAAGTCCCACACACCGCTAGAAGCCCAAATATTTTTTCAGAGCTAGATGCAGAAAATTTTTTTATTCAATTTGCAACCTGATGGAGGTCAGTATAGATGGACTAATAGACCAAGTCCCACACACTGCTAGAAGCCCAAATATTTTTTCAGAGCTAGATGCAGAAAAAAATTATTTTTAATTTGCAACCTGATGGAGGTCAGTATAGATGGACTAATAGACCAAGTCCCACACACTGCTAGAAGCCCAAATATTTTTTCAGAGCTAGATGCAGAAAAAAATTATTTTTAATTTGCAACCTGATGGAGGTCAGTATAGATGGACTAATAGACCAAGTCCCACACACTGCTAGAAGCCCAAATATTTTTTCAGAGCTAGATGCAGAAAAAAATTATTTTTAATTTGCAACCTGATGGAGGTCAGTATAGATGGACTAATAGACCAAGTCCCACACACCGCTAGAAGCCCAAATATTTTTTCAGAGCTAGATGCAGAAAAAAATTATATTCAATTTGCAACCTGCTGGACGTCAGTATAGAAGGACTAATAGAACAAGTCCCACACACCGCTAGAAGCCCAAATATTTTTTCAGAGCTAAATGAAGAAAAAAATTATTTTTAATTTGCAACCTGATGGAGGTCAGTATAGATGGACTAATAGACCAAGTCCCACACACTGCTAGAAGCCCAAATATTTTTTCAGAGCTAGATGCAGAAAAAAATTATTTTTAATTTGCAACCTGATGGAGGTCAGTATAGATGGACTAATAGAACAAGTCCCACACGCTGCTAGAAGCCCAAATATTTTTTCAGAGATAAATGAAGAAAAAAATTATTTTTAATTTGCAACCTGATGGAGGTCAGTATAGATGGACTAATAGACCAAGTCCCACACACTGCTAGAAGCCCAAATATTTTTTCAGAGCTAGATGCAGAAAAAAATTATTTTTAATTTGCAACCTGATGGAGGTCAGTATAGATGGACTAATAGACCAAGTCCCACACACTGCTAGAAGCCCAAATATTTTTTCAGAGCTAGATGCAGAAAAAAATTATTTTTAATTTGCAACCTGATGGAGGTCAGTATAGATGGACTAATAGAACAAGTCCCACACGCTGCTAGAAGCCCAAATATTTTTTCAGAGATAAATGAAGAAAAAAATTATTTTTAATTTGCAACCTGATGGAGGTCAGTATAGATGGACTAATAGACCAAGTCCCACACACTGCTAGAAGCCCAAATATTTTTTCAGAGCTAGATGCAGAAAAAAATTATTTTTAATTTGCAACCTGATGGAGGTCAGTATAGATGGACTAATAGACCAAGTCCCACACACCGCTAGAAGCCCAAATATTTTTTCAGAGCTAGATGCAGAAAAAAATTATATTCAGTTTGCAACCTGATGGAGGTCAGTATAGATGGACTAATAGAATGATGCTATGCCCAAAAGATTTTACTTCACTAGGTGCAGTAAAAAAATTGGTATTCTATACACAGGTGGTATATCTTGCAACACAGATAGGCTACTCCACTGACTAACACACTCTGCAATAGGCCAAAAAGGATTAGCTTTGCTAGATTCAGCCAAATGCTGTGAAAAAAACTTGCACAGCACTGGCACAGACCTGCCTGGCAAAAACTGATAGGAACTGATGTAACCTAGTCCTGAAAAGGACTCCAATTACAATTAGTCTTTACTCCCACAATCTATCTATTTAAGAGCACAGACCTGCCTGATAAAAGTCGTAGGAAATGCTGTAACCTAGTCCTTAAAAGGACTGCAATCACAACTATTCCCTACTCCCAAGCTATCTGTAGATTTGTGCGAAAATTGGCTTGAAATTAACAAGGTATAGCGCACACAGCAACAGCGGTGCCGTCTAACACGCAGCTGCAGCAGTGAGAAAATGGTGGCGACGGGGAAAATGGCTTGGTCTTATAGGGCAAGGACATGTGACATACACTGCCAATGACACATGCCCTTGCTTGTGTGAAAAAAAGCACTTCGCTCCGTGTGTGCGCTGCTGATAGGCTGACAGATTGCACCTCCCCACTGCAAATGCGGGAAAGAGAAAAAAAAAATGGAGATCTTCATTGTTCCTGCAGAGATCCATCCCCTGCCCCTCCCCCCGCCCCGCTGTACACTCAAACTGCGTATTAACATTAATTTTCATCATTACTGAGAAAAAATCCAGTTATGATTTTGGTGCACGAACAGTTATCGAACATAACCTCGAACAGCCGAATTTTTCTCAAATTGTTCGTGTTCGCCGACCGGCTCGAACACCGCCCAAAACAGCTCGAATTTGAGATTGGCGAACAGTTCGAGTAGAACAACGCTCATCTCTAGTCAGGAGTAGAGATGAGCGGTGTTCGACTAGAACTGTTCGCCAATCTCAAATTCGAGCTGTTTTGGGCGGTGTTCGAGTTGTTCGACGAACCCGAACGATTTGCAAAAAATTCGGCTGTTCGAGGTTATGTTCGATAACTGTTCGTGCACCAAAAGCGTGTCCTGCATGTCTGGCGCTATTTAGAGCACCAATCATGCAGGGATTGTCTGCCACTCACTGTAATGCCACAGCCATGGTGGTTGTGGCATTACAGTGATTGCCCAAATCGATGGGAACAGTGCCAACAGTGAAACATGAAAAGCTGGCAATTCAGCAGCGGCATACACAGGTACCCGACAATTTAGAACAGAAAGAATAGAGCTTCACACATAGATTAGATAGATATAAACATGTCAGCCACATATATACGAAGTACAGTGAAAGTGCTGCTTACTGTACTTGTCATTTAGCGTAAAGGATTTATCAAAAAAAATAATAGTGTTTTCATGCACTGTCTCTTTAAAAAAGCCGGCCGGCAATTCAGCAGCGGTACCCGACAATTTATAACAGACAGAATAGAGCTTCACACATAGATTAGATAGATAGAAACATGTCAGTCACATATATATGAAGTACAGTGATAGTGTTGGTTACTGTACTTGTCATTTAGTATTAAAATAAAGGATTTATTATTAAAAAAATTGGCGTGGGGTTCCCCTTAATTTTAGGCTCTAGCGGAGGTTAAGCAGACGGCTGGGGCAGATGTTTGAAGCCTGGGAAGGGGGTAATACCCACGGAGCTTCCCAGGCTACTAATATCAGCCCCCAGCTGAATACATAGCCTTTACTAGCTATTAAAATGGGGGACCCCCCCAAAAAAATGACGTGGGGTCCCCCCTAATTTAATAGCTAGCAAAGGCTAAGCAGACAGCTGGGGGCTGATATTAATAGCCCAGGAAGGGAGCCATGAATATTGGTCCCCTCCCAGGCTAGAAACACCAGCCGTCAGCCGCCCCAGAAATGGCGCATTCATAGGATGCGCCAATTCTGGCACTTAGCCTCGCTCTTCCACGCTGCCCTGGTGCGGTGGCAGGGGGTAATAGGGTTGGGGTTGATGTCAGCTTATAATGCCAGCTGACATCAAGCCCAGGTTAGTAATGGAGAGGCGTCTATAAGACACCCCCATTACTAACCCCATAGTCAAAGTTAAAAAAAACACAAACACCCAGAATAAAGTCCTTTAATTGAAATAAAGACACAATCCTTTATTGTTCTAAATTAAACCATACTTACCGTCACGCCCATTCCAGCTGAAGCCAACGATCTCCTGCAATAAAAGAAAAATAATAAAGCAACCTCATCCTTACCTTTCCATGGTTCCCACGACAGCTTCAGCTCTGCTACATCGAGATGACAGGCTGGACCGCAGCAGAACGCTGCCATCCAGCCTCTCATCCCGCAGACACTGAGAAGCGCAGGCTTGCTTGCGCTGCTCAGCGTCTCTCTGTGACGACATCCAGATGAGCCGAGTTCATGTCCAATGAACTTGGCTCACCTCATGCACGTCACTGACAGCGTGGGAAAATTCTCACGCTGAAGCGGTGAGTGCAGGAGAATTCTCCCACGCTGTCAGTGACGTGCATAAGGTGAGCTCATGTCCAATGAACTCAGCTCACCTCCTGCACGTCACTGACAGCGTGGGAGAATTCTCCTGCACTCAGCGCTTCAGCGTGAGAATTCTCCCACGCTGAAGCGCTAAGTGCAGGAGAATTTTCCCACGCTGTCAGTGACGTGCATGAGGTGAGCCGAGTTCATTGGACATTAACTCGGCTCATCTGGATGCCCTCACAGAGAGACACTGTGGAGCGCAAGCAAGCCTGCGCTTCTCAGTGTCTGCGGGATGACAGGCTGGATGGCAGCGTTCTGCTGCGGTCCAGCCTGTCATCTCGATGTAGCAGAGCTGAAGCTGTCATGGGAACCATGGAAAGGTAAGGATGATGTTGCTTTATTATTTTTCTTTTATTTCAGGAGATCGTTGGCTTCAGCTGGAATGGGCGTGATGGTAAGTATGGTTTAATTTAGAACAATAAAGAATTGTGTGTTTATTTCAATTAAAGGACTTTTTTCTGGGTGTTGTGTTTTTTTTAAATACTTTACTAGAAATTCATGGTGGTCATGTCTAATATTGGCGTGACCCCATGAATTTCGGGCTTAGGGCCAGCTGATAATGCCAAGCTGGCCCTAACCCCTTTATTACCCAGTGAGCCACCGCATCAGGGCCCTGGATGAGTTGGGTACAGCGCCAGAAGATGGCGCTTCTATGAACGCGCCATTTTCCGGGGTGGCTGCGGACTGCAATTTGCAGCGGGGGTGGCCCAGAAAGCTTGGGCCTCCCTGCGCTGCGGATTCCAGCCCCCAGCTGCCTAGTTGTACCTGGCTGGACACAAAAACAGGGCGAAGCCCCACGTCAATTTTCTTTAAATTATTTCATGAAATAATTAAGAAAAAAAGGGCTTCCCTATATTGTTGTGTCCGGCCAGGTACAAATAGGCAGCTGGTGGTTGGGGGCAGCCCGTTCCTGCCTGCTGTACCTGGCTGGACACAAATATAGTGCGAAGCCTCACGTCAATTTTTTTTAAATTATTTCATGAATTTCCTGAAATAATTTAAAAAAATTGAAGTGGGGCTTCGCACTATATTTGTGTCCAGCCAGGTACAGCAGGCAGGAACGGGCTGCCCCCATCCACCAGCTGCCTATTTGTACCTGGCCGGACACAACAATATAGGGAAGCCCTTTTTTTCTTAATTATTTCATGAATTTCATGAAATAATTAAAAAAAATTGAAGTGGGGCTTCGCACTATATTTGTGTCCAGTCAGGTACAGCAGGCAGGAACGGGCTGCCCCCAACCACCAGCTGCCTATTTGTACCTGGCCGGACACAACAATATAGGGAAGGCCTTTTTTTCTTAATTATTTCATGAATTTCATGAAATAATTAAAAAAAAAGTACGTGGGGCTTCGCCCTATTTTTGTGTCCAGCCAGGTACAACTAGGCAGCTGGGGGCTGGAATCTGCAGCGCAGGGAGGCCCAAGCTTTCTGGGCCCCCCCCCCGCTACAAATTGCAGTCCGCAGCCACCCCGGAAAATGGCGCGTTCATAGAAGCGCCATCTTCTGGCGCTGTACCCAACTCATCCAGGGCCCTGGTGCGGTGGCTCACTGGGTAATAAAGGGGTTAGGGCCAGCTTGGTATTATCAGCTGGCCCCAAGCCCAAAATTCATGGGGTCACGCCAGTATTAGACATGACCGCCATGAATTTCTAGTAAAGTATTTAAAAAAAACACAACACCCAGAATAAAGTCCTTTAATTGAAATAAAGACACAATTCTTTATTGTTCTAAATTAAACCATACTTACCATCACACCCATTCCAGCTGAAGCCAACGATCTCCTGCAATAAAAGAAAAATAATAAACCAACCTCATCCTTACCTTTGCATGGTTCCCACGACAGCTTCAGCTCTGCTACATCGAGATGACTGGCTGGACCGCAGCAGAACGCTGCCATCCAGTCTGTCATCCCGCAGACACTGAGAAGCGCAGGCATGCTTGCGCTCCTCACTGTCTCGCTGTGACGGCATCCAGATGAGCCGAGGTCATGTCCAATGAACTCGGCTCACCTCATGCACGTCACTGACAGCGTGGGAAAATTCTCACGCTGAAGTGCTGAGTGCAGGAGAATTCTCCCACGCTGTCAGTGATGTGCATGAGGTGAGCTCATGTCCAATGAACTCAGCTCACCTCCTGCACGTCACTGACAGCGTGGGAAAATTCTCCTGCAATCAGCGCTTCAGCGTGAGAATTTTCCCACGCTGTCAGTGACGTGCATGAGGTGAGCCGAGTTCATTGGACATGAACTCGGCTCATCTGGATGTCGTCACAGAGAGACGCTGAGCAGCGC
This sequence comes from Phyllobates terribilis, assembly GCF_046119375.1. Taxonomy (NCBI): domain Eukaryota; kingdom Metazoa; phylum Chordata; class Amphibia; order Anura; family Dendrobatidae; genus Phyllobates; species Phyllobates terribilis. The sequence goes on along the minus strand of NW_027362769.1, from coordinate 214,291,149 downwards.
AAGCAAGCCTGCGCTTCTCAGTGTCTGCGGGATGACAGGCTGGATGGCAGCGTTCTGCTGCGGTCCAGCCTGTCATCTCGATGTAGCAGAGCTGAAGCTGTCGTGGGAACCATGGAAAGGTAAGGATGAGGTTGCTTTATTATTTTTCTTTTATTGCAGGAGATCGTTGGCTTCAGCTGGAATGGGCGTGATGGTAAGTATGGTTTAATTTAGAACAATAAAGGATTGTGTCTTTATTTCAATTAAAGGACTTTATTCTGGGTGTTTGTGTTTTTTTTAACTTTGACTATGGGGTTAGTAATGGGGGTGTCTTATAGACGCCTCTCCATTACTAACCTGGGCTTGATGTCAGCTGGCATTATAAGCTGACATCAACCCCAACCCTATTACCCCCTGCCACCGCACCAGGGCAGCGTGGAAGAGCGAGGCTAAGTGCCAGAATTGGCGCATCCTATGAATGCGCCATTTCTGGGGCGGCTGACGGCTGGTGTTTCTAGCCTGGGAGGGGGCCAATATTCATGGCTCCCTTCCTGGGCTATTAATATCAGCCCCCAGCTGTCTGCCTAGCCTTTGCTAGCTATTAAATTAGGGGGGACCCCACGTCATTTTTTTTGGGGGGTCCCCCATTTTAATAGCTAGTAAAGGCTATGTATTCAGCTGGGGGCTGATATTAGTAGCCTGGGAAGCTCCGTGGGTATTACCCCCTTCCCAGGCTTCAAACATCTGCCCCAGCCGTCTGCTTAACCTCCGCTAGAGCCTAAAATTAAGGGGAACCCCACGCCAATTTTTTAATAATAAATCCTTTATTTTAATACTAAATGACAAGTACAGTAACCAACACTATCACTGTACTTCATATATATGTGACTGACATGTTTCTATCTATCTAATCTATGTGTGATGCTCTATCTTTCTGTTCTAAATTGTCGGGTACCGCTGCTGAATTGCCGGCCGGCTTTTTTAAAGAGACAGTGCATGAAAACACTATTATTTCTTTAAATAAATCCTTTACACTAAATGACAAGTACAGTAAGCAACACTATCACTGTACTTATTATATATGTGACTGACATGTTTCTATCTATCTAATCTATGTGTGAAGCTCTATTCTTTCTGTTCTAAATTGTCAGGTACAGATGCTGAATTGCCGGCCGGCTTTTTCAAAGAGACGGTGCATGAAAACACTAATATTTTTTTTAATAAATCCTTTACACTAAATGACAAGTGCAGTAACCAACACTGTCACTGTGCTTCTTATATGTGTGACTGACATGTTTCTATCTATCTAATCTATGTGTGATGCTCTATTCCTTCTTGTCTAAATTGTCGGGTACCGGTGTATGCCGCTGCTGAATTTGCCGGCCGGCTTTTTTAAAGAGAGTGTCTTCTGAGCAGTTTGTCAGCTTTTGGACACCTTTGCAGGTGTTTTCTATGTGTTTCTATGTGTTTTTGTTTGCCTGCCATTGGTTTTAACAGTGTTCGACGGTGTTCTAAGGTGTTCGACGAACAGTTCGACGAACAGTTCCTCGAACATCCCGGTGTTCGACGAACCGAACCGAACCCGAACACTACGGGGGTGGCTCAACACTAGTCAGGAGACCAAATTTCACTTAATCATTTTCTGGCAGATATCAATAAGAACGACTTTCACCTTGAATTCACATCCCATACCAGCCCCAACCAAATTAATTTCTTTGACCTAAATATATATATAGACCAAGGACACATACAGACCCGTACCTATTCAAAACCCACGGATGCAAACAGCTTTATTCCATTGGATAGCTGCCATTTACCTCAATGGTTATTAAACATACCCCGTAGCCAATATACCAGACTTCACCGCAATTGTTCACATCCTCAGGATTTTGAAATAGAGGCAGGTATTCTCACAAATAAGTTCTTAGAGAAAGGCTATCAAGCCTCCTTTCTGGAATCAACAAAAACTATAGTCCAGAAAACCCCCAGGAATCAGTTATTAGCGGACAAGAACGCTAATTCCCACCCTGCATGTAAAGAAACTAATATAGATATCCCGATAATCTTACAATACAATTCCAACGTCCATCTGATCCGTAAAATTGTGAGAAAACATTGGGATATACTTAAAGATGATAAAATCTTGGGCGGCAAACTAACACCAAATCCGAGATTTGTTTTCAGAAAAGCTCAAAATTTGGGCAATCTAATTGCCCTATCACCATCAGTGAGAAATCCATCTAATCATAACAACACTTCCAACATGCTCACAAAAAAACTGAAAGGTTTCTTTCCATGCAAAAAATGCAAGGCTTGCAAACACTCACTCACTTCTAAACAAAGAATTATTATAACGCCGCAAAAAGAAAATCCCATTACTGACTTTATTACATGTTCAACACCAGGTGTCATTTATTGTTTAAAATGCCCATGTGGAAAGAGGTACAAAGGACGCACCAAACGTCCTATGTTCAAACGCATTAATGAACATCTACGAAACATTAAAAATCACTTTTCTGGGCACCCCTTATCTGTACACTATTCAGAAACACATGGGGGTAATATAGCAGGCACCCAGATAATGGGGATACAAACTGTATAAAAAACTGGCGAAATGGTGACTATATCAAGAGCATGTCGCGCAGGGAAAGCTTCTGGATTTTTGAAATGGACACACTGAAGCCAAAGGGACTCAATACTGAGATTGAGATCTTTGCCTTTAATGACTAATGAACGCTCACCAATCTACCTATTAACAAGGACTGACCTATCAATTAAAACTAATGGACATCAACTATATAAAGAACCATAGGCAGAAGTTGCACCATCCCTGATATAGAAAGCCGCCGCTTTCGAAATGTGTCGGAATTGGTCCTTCTGCCACATCGTATCCATACTAGACTACGTGCTCCACACGTGACCGTTACATCACGCCAGGTCCTGAAAGGCCCTGCACTACCGCCGCACCACTACGCGAGGTAACTACGGAGCACGAGCCACTTGGCGGGACTCTGCTCCCACACTCCTCGCCTCCTCTCTCCACCGCTGAAACCATTTCACCTAGGGGAGACAAGCCAAGCATTACGGAACGGAGGTAAGCCATACATCTCCGTCACTCAAAACAGAAGGCACAGCTCTCCACCACGCAACATCCAGCCCAGCTGAGCCTCATCTCTCATCCATCTGGGTGCCTCACAGTGCCTAACAGCACAACGCAGTGGTTCATTTATACCTCTATTCTACTACAGGTAAATTCCACTGGCCCCAATAACCACTTATTGAATTAAGCCACACTGATTCATGCTTACCCTATCCAATAGATCGCAATAGCACCTCAGAGCTCGTCCCTCTACAGCACAGCCTGACTGGTGAAATTACGCCTTATGAAATCTTTAACAAGAGTTCTATACACATCTACCACAGAACGTATTGGTTGACACAGACGTTCTCCTTAAAAGTAGTGTTGAGCCACCCCCGTAGTGTTCGGGTTCGGTTCGGTTCGTCGAACACCGGGATGTTCGAGGAACTGTTCGTCGAACTGTTCGTCGAACACCTTAGAACACCGTCGAACACCGTTAAAACCAATGGCAGGCAAACAAAAACACATAGAAACACATAGAAAACACCTGCAAAGGTGTCCAAAAGCTGACAAACTGCTCAGAAGACACTCTCAGAAGACACTCTCTTTAAAAAAGCCGGCCGGCAAATTCAGCAGCGGCATACACCGGTACCCGACAATTTAGACAAGAAGGAATAGAGCATCACACATAGATTAGATAGATAGAAACATGTCAGTCACACATATAAGAAGCACAGTGACAGTGTTGGTTACTGCACTTGTCATTTAGTGTAAAGGATTTATTAAAAAAATATTAGTGTTTTCATGCACCGTCTCTTTAAAAAAGCCGGCCGGCAATTCAGCATCTGTACCCGACAATTTAGAACAGAAAGAATAGAGCTTCACACATAGATTAGATAGATAGAAACATGTCAGTCACATATATAATAAGTACAGTGAGAGTGTTGCTTACTGTACTTGTCATTTAGTGTAAAGGATTTATTTAAAAAAATAATAGTGTTTTCATGCACTGTCTCTTTAAAAAAGCCGGCCGGCAATTCAGCAGCGGTACCCGACAATTTAGAACAGAAAGATAGAGCATCACACATAGATTAGATAGATAGAAACATGTCAGTCACATATATATGAAGTACAGAAAGCTTGGGCCTCCCTGCGCTGCGGATTCCAGCCCCCAGCTGCCTAGTTGTACCTGGCTGGACACAAAAACAGGGCGAAGCCCCACGTCAATTTTCTTTAAATTATTTCATGAAATAATTAAGAAAAAAAGGGCTTCCCTATATTGTTGTCTCCGGCCAGGTACAAATAGGCAGCTGGTGGTTGGGGGCAGCCCGTTCCTGCCTGCTGTACCTGGCTGGACACAAATATAGTGCGAAGCCCCACTTCAATTTTTTTTAATTATTTCATGAAATTCATGAAATAATTAAGAAAAAAAGGGCTTCCCTATATTGTTGTGTCCGGCCAGGTACAAATAGGCAGCTGGTGGATGGGGGCAGCCCGTTCCTGCCTGCTGTACCTGGCTGGACACAAATATAGTGCGAAGCCCCACTTCAATTTTTTTAAATTATTTCAGGAAATTCATGAAATAATTTAAAAAAAATTGACGTGGGGCTTCGCACTATATTTGTGTCCAGCCAGGTACAGCAGGCAGGAACGGGCTGCCCCCAACCACCAGCTGCCTATTTGTACCTGGCCGGACACAACAATATAGGGAAGCCCTTTTTTTCTTAATTATTTCATGAAATAATTTAAAGAAAATTGACGTGGGGCTTCGCCCTGTTTTTGTGTCCAGCCAGGTACAACTAGGCAGCTGGGGGCTGGAATCCGCAGCGCAGGGAGGCCCAAGCTTTCTGGGCCACCCCCGCTGCAAATTGCAGTCCGCAGCCACCCCGGAAAATGGCGCGTTCATAGAAGCGCCATCTTCTGGCGCTGTACCCAACTCATCCAGGGCCCTGATGCGGTGGCTCACTGGGTAATAAAGGGGTTAGGGCCAGCTTGGCATTATCAGCTGGCCCTAAGCCCGAAATTCATGGGGTCACGCCAATATTAGACATGACCACCATGAATTTCTAGTAAAGTATTTTAAAAAAACACAACACCCAGAAAAAAGTCCTTTAATTGAAATAAACACACAATTCTTTATTGTTCTAAATTAAACCATACTTACCATCACGCCCATTCCAGCTGAAGCCAACGATCTCCTGAAATAAAAGAAAAATAATAAAGCAACATCATCCTTACCTTTCCATGGTTCCCATGACAGCTTCAGCTCTGCTACATCGAGATGACTGGCTGGACCGCAGCAGAACGCTGCCATCCAGCCTGTCATCCCGCAGACACTGAGAAGCGCAGGCTTGCTTGCGCTCCACAGTGTCTCTCTGTGAGGGCATCCAGATGAGCCGAGTTAATGTCCAATGAACTCGGCTCACCTCATGCACGTCACTGACAGCGTGGGAAAATTCTCCTGCACTCAGCGCTTCAGCGTGGGAGAATTCTCACACTGAAGCGCTGAGTGCAGGAGAATTCTCCCACGCTGTCAGTGACGTGCAGGAGGTGAGCTGAGTTCATTGGACATGAGCTCACCTTATGCACGTCACTGACAGCGTGGGAAAATTCTCCTGCACTCAGCGCTTCAGCGTGGGAGAATTCTCACGCTGAAGCGCTGAGTGCAGGAGAATTCTCCCACGCTGTCAGTGACGTGCAGGAGGTGAGCTGAGTTCATTGGACATGAGCTCACCTTATGCACGTCACTGACAGCGTGGGAGAATTCTCCTGCACTCACCGCTTCAGCGTGAGAATTTTCCCACGCTGTCAGTGACGTGCATGAGGTGAGCCGAGTTCATTGGACATGAACTCGGCTCATCTGGATGTCGTCACAGAGAGACGCTGAGCAGCGCAAGCAAGCCTGCGCTTCTCAGTGTCTGCGGGATGAGAGGCTGGATGGCAGCGTTCTGCTGCGGTCCAGCCTGTCATTTCGATGTAGCAGAGCTGAAGCTGTCGTGGGAACCATGGAAAGGTAAGGATGAGGTTGCTTTGTTATTTTTCTTTTATTGCAGGAGATCGTTGGCTTCAGCTGGAATGGGCGTGACGGTAAGTATGGTTTAATTTAGAACAATAAAGGATTGTGTCTTTATTTCAATTAAAGGACTTTATTCTGGGTGTTTGTGTTTTTTTTAACTTTGACTATGGGGTTAGTAATGGGGGTGTCTTATAGACGCCTCTCCATTACTAACTTGGGCTTGATGTCAGCTGGCATTATAAGCTGACATCAACCCCAACCCTATTACCCCCTGCCACCGCACCAGGGCAGCGTGGAAGAGCGAGGCTAAGTGCCAGAATTGGCGCATCCTATGAATGCGCCATTTCTGGGGCGGCTGACGGCTGGTATTTCTAGCCTGGGAGGGGGCCAATATTCATGGCTCCCTTCCTGGGCTATTAATATCAGCCCCCAGCTGTCTGCCTAGCCTTTGCTAGCTATTAAATTAGGGGGGACCCCACGTCATTTTTTTTGGGGGGTCCCCCATTTTAATAGCTAGTAAAGGCTATGTATTCAGCTGGGGGCTGATATTAGTAGCCTGGGAAGCTCCGTGGGTATTACCCCCTTCCCAGGCTTCAAACATCTGCCCCAGCCGTCTGCTTAACCTCCGCTAGAGCCTAAAATTAAGGGGAACCCCACGCCAATTTTTTTAATAATAAATCCTTTATTTTAATACTAAATGACAAGTACAGTAACCAACACTATCACTGTACTTCATATATATGTGACTGACATGTTTCTATCTATCTAATCTATGTGTGAAGCTCTATTCTGTCTGTTATAAATTGTCGGGTACAGATGCTGAATTGCTGGCCGGCTTTTTTAAAGAGACGGTGCATGAAAACACTATTATTTTTTTTGATAAATCCTTTACGCTAAATGACAAGTACAGTAAGCAGCACTTTCACTGTACTTCGTATATATGTGGCTGACATGTTTATATCTATCTAATCTATGTGTGAAGCTCTATTCTTTCGGTTCTAAATTGTCGGGTACCGGTGTATGCCGCTGCTGAATTGCCGGCTTTTCATGTTTCACTGTTGGCACTGTTCCCATCGATTTGGGCAATCACTGTAATGCCACAACCACCATGGCTGTGGCATTACAGTGAGTGGCAGACAATCCCTGCATGATTGGTGCTCTAAATAGCGCCAGACATGCAGGACACGCTTTTGGTGCACGAACAGTTATCGAACATAACCTCGAACAGCCGAATTTTTCGCAAATCGTTCGGGTTCGTCGAACAACTCGAACACCGCCCAAAACAGCTCGAATTTGAGATTGGCGAACAGTTCTAGTCGAACACCGCTCATCTCTACTTAAAAGTAAGTACTTTTCCTGACCTTATTAGTATCCACTTTATCCAGCCACCTTTACATTTACCTACCTACTTACCCAGGTTCAAAATAAGAAACCTCCACCATTGCTGTCCTACCTACTGGTCCTAAAACCCTCATCACCATACTTCAATTAAGACCACCTCCATTCAACAACCGGTAAATATTCAAAAACAAATATATATTTACTCTCACTGGCCAGCTGGGTTACTTAATTTTGCTTCATTTATTTCAAAAATTAGCTTCTCCTACAAACATACGTGGATGACTCCCGCCACCTGTGTACATACCTCAGAACCACCTATACCTTCAGGTAACTATCGCCGCTCCCTTAATTCCTCAGTTATTTCAGCAGCCATCACTGCGTCCACTTATTCATCTCTTCTTTATTCCCCTCTCTTTAGCGGAAGACCTCTACTACCACATCCAATTGTGTATCCCTCTAAAAACAACCGGATCATATTGGATCTCAACTGGAACCTTATCCTTATATTTACTATTTTACTCTAAATCATATGATCCTAATTTTATGCTTTTATCCTTTTATTGTTAATTCTCATTTATACCTAATAAACTGACCCTTTTTTAAATTTTATGTATTTTCATTGATCAACTTAAACTAACCGCACTAATTTTATCAGTGTGAGATTTTCTCTAATCCCGGTCCTTAGTGCAGCGCAAATTTACCTATTTACAACTGTATCTTCCGGCCCTCCATATACAAGTGCAAGCTCCGTTCAGTCAGGTGTTTGTGTATTTTAACTAGGAATTTAAAGCCCCCCATACACATTAAATGGCTGTTGGACGATTGTTCGACCGGCAGCCATCTCAGCGGCCTCTGCCATACATTCAGCCAAGCTCTCTTGTGTTCTCTATAAGAAAGCCACAGCCAGACATCACTACCGACAGCTTATCTCAAGGAGAACAAAAGTATTGGCAGTCCAAAATCAGGCATGCTGGATCCCTAACTTCCCCATCAATCAGTTGTCCGAGGTTCCCTTATTCTTTAGACTGTCATCTAAACCTGTTGCTGTTGTTATTAGCGAGTTTGGCCAAAATTGGAGCTGCTAGACACTTCTAGTGTTGGCTTATCTTTGAGGAGAACAAAGGGATCAGGCATTGTAATTCATTATGCCAGATCTTTCTTACCCCCCTAAGTCATCTGTTGGCGAAGAGTTGGGTGGTCCCCATATGCATTAGTTGGAGGCCTTTTGGGCCTGACCTATACATTAAAGATATTGACATAGTACAATGTATGACTCGAGTCCACATTATATGTTCAGTAGGTTGCACACTCTTTCCCTGCTGTCTTTTACCATATCGGCTTAATATATCTTTTTTCTTATAGCGTCTAATAGATTTTTGCCAGGGAAAGCCTAATCAAGCCAGAAATTTGCCCTGCAGAGGTTGCAGTATATACAGTCTGTATTACTTGTATTAATGGGGTTGTTTCAAGTTTAGAAGTTATCCCCTATCCATTGGACAGGGGATAACTAGTTGCCCAATCGCAGGGGGTCTGACTGCTGGGATACCTACTGATCCCGAGAACTGGGGTTCTGAGCCTGAGCAACCAGGAAATTCTCTTGGATAGGGAATAACTTCCAAACTTGAGACAAACCCTTTAAATCTATTACATGGGCAGCTTAAGTCAACCAAATATTTAAAATAATCTATAATATTACATTACTTTGCTGATTACAGTTTTCAGATTGTGTTTTTCTGTAGAAAATGTCCCCTTTAAATTTATAGCTGTGGTTACAGTCAGCCGTTTTTTTCTGTAATAATTACAGGGTGCATCAATTATTCCTAATAGCTTAAAATGCAACACAGGGACAATGAAGAACATCTTCTAAATGTCTCTTTGAGAAATGGCAGTACTTAGATTTTATGGTCCTGTGTTGGGACTCTGCAGAACATTATCAGATCAAATTAATTATAGGATGTCTGCTGTTCTGCAGTTCTCTTCTCTGAAATATTGTATGTAATGATCACCTATAACTTTGTTACCAAAGTGGCAGTTCGAAAATCAATTAACATGTGGCTCCAATTTTTTTATTCAGCCCTATCAAACAGAATTTTTTAAAGAGCTATACCACATCATTTCTTTAGGAAGATCTGAGCAACAAGGTATTCAGAGTGGACTGTATAAATGTTATATGCCATGCAGTTTCTTGACTGGTCTGTGGATCATCCTGGTAAATGGTTCCAGGGTAAAAATTGTAGTAAAGTCCTCATTACAATTCGGCAGTCATCACTGTCTCTATTAGGGCTCACGACTGAAAATTGGAGTACCCGAAGGAAACCCAAGCAAAAATGGTTAGTGTTTTTCTACCCAATGATCAACATTTTTAAAGGATGATAATATCATGATGGTACTTGGTGCTAATTTTTGTACTCTTCTAGAAGATCTGCTGTTAACCAGTCATGTATCCTCAAATCTGAACATCATGGAGATGATTGTTTTTTGACGCTTCTATCTTAGACTAGGAATGTATGCTTTTAAGCTGAATACATCGACCAAAGACCATCATTGTAAAAAACACATGTACCACAAGTAAAAAAAAAAGTGTATCACTGCATATGAAAAATTATTTTGGTAACAATAGGGCACACAAGGGTCTATAGACACATTTGGCAATTGTGAAAATATCTTAGGTACACGTAATGTCGGGTGTGCAGGTGGATGCCCTGGTTAAGAATACTACAAAAAGCATAGTTTTTGCATAATTAAATGGTTTATCCCAAGCAGGTTTTTGCTATGTAATCTGAGGACAGCATGAGGTAAGGGCTGAGACACCGATTTCAGGGATGTGTCACTTATTAGGCTGTGTGCTGTTGTTTCTATACAATAAGTGTATTATCAGCAGGAGATTATCAACTTTGGATTAGCTGCCCACCTGCATCCTGGTCTAACCATGCCCACACCACTGATTAGCAGCTTGCTGTCACTATTGTAGGGAATGCTAATCACTGGGGTGCATCGGGAGACAAAACAGGAAGTGTTTCCATTTAAACATCCATGTCGATTTATTGCCTCATAAACCGTCCACAAGTAAAAGGAAAATAAACAGCTTTCAGTGCAGACAAAACAAAGAATACAGTCCTTTGGACAAGATCTCAGGTTAGCCAGTCCTGTGGGCTCACAGGCTGGGTAGCATCCAGTACAATGGCTCAGTCTGGATATCACACAGGAGGCCTTCTCCCTGCATACACAGACCATGTGTCAAACAAGGGCCTCCATTTTAACCTCCTAACCACACCCAGAGGAGAGGTATGTGGGAAGCCAGACCCGATCATCTCTCAAGCTGCCCGTAAAACCTGGTCCAGATGCACCAAACAATCCTCTTAATGCTATATGCACTATAGCCATACTCCAGGATTACATAACAGATGACAACCATCTCTGGAATACATACATCCCATCAACTATGTGACCGGTACCTGCTTTAAACTATACAATGTACACAGAAAGCTGTGGTGTGGGCTGGAGCAGCTTTCTGAGCTCTGCTTCATTCTATATCTAAAAACTGCTGCACTCAGTAAGTTAAGTGATACATCGCTGGAATGAGGGTCTCTTTCCATACATCATTCTGTTCGCTGATGAGGTATAAAAGACCTGGTGACAGATTCCCTTGCTGTACTTGGCTTTCTCCGTGTACACCAGGGTTGCCAACATGATTTTTTGGGTGTCTTATAAAAAAATCACGTCCAGACAATATTTTTATAGACACATTGGAAAACCATAATAAATCACTACACGTCTACAGCCCATAATTCTTCAGATTCACTATGTCGCTTACCACATGTGCAGGGCATTGCAGTAGCTTAGGCATCCATGGTTAAGACCACTATCAGCTAACTAACTAACTAGCTAACTGTCACTATATCAACAGTCATAACCATGATACCTAAGCTAATGCAATGCCCTGCAAATGGGGTAAGTGACTTAGTGAATCAAAAGAACAATAATACATTTCTAATTGGAGGTATTTGCTAATATTATTAATATTACACCTACTATATATTGGGATAGGATCTTGGAGATGGAAATACCCCTTTAAGTCCAACTTGGTGTTGTCAGGCAGCAACTCATACATGGAGAAGAAGTTTGTGGCACCCCTGAGGGTTCGGTCGCCACAGGGGTACTGCATCTCACCCAGAGGTGTGGTATCTCACTCTCAGGAGTACAGCTCGGGACCCTAACACCTGCATTCATTACACCACACTTCAGAGGGAAGGGCGAGATTGCTCCTACGGGAGAGCACAGTCCCTGGTCCCTAGCTGGAGTGGGAGGGGGAACCTAGTAAAGGGGAACCATGTAGTGGGTGTGGGTGGAGGACGTAGATTAGGGGAGCACTTGTGAGGGAGTGATATAAAAAGGGGAGCCATCTTAGAAGGACAAGCGAGTCAGAGGAGGAAAGTGACAGGAGCAGAGGCTCTGTAGGAGCTCTGCTCCAGAGGTGGGCCTGGACAGTGAGGCCCAAGTCTGAGAGGAGAAGGAGAGAAGGAGGAGAGGGAGCGGAGAGGCTCCAGGAACAGAAGAAGGGACCCTAGGGGTACGGGCCGTGCAGAAGGCTACCCGTACGCCCGCATCTACCGGGAGGTGGAGGGGTCAGGCTGCATATAGGGTACCGGATTCCTCAACTAGCAAAAGATTGTACATCTTAACTAGAAACTGGAGACTGCAGTATTTTATGTCCTGTAGCCAACATTCCATACCAGTCTCACCAGGAAGGTAGCTATATAGGACCCAGGGGACGGAACAGATATCGCCCGCCAAGGCCGGCAACCCCTTTTATTGACCGCCCTGGGTCATGGACCGGGTCACCGCCACTGTGACATTTCCCCAGCATCTACCGGCCCTGCACCGGGTACCCCATGGCCCAGGGGGCGAGTCAAGTACATGCCCCAGTGAAATGTATCTAATAACACCCACTTGCATTTAATTAAATAGACTCCATAGCGGAGTCTGAACATGTGCACCTCCACTCCATTCAGGATGGGGTTGTAGAACCTCAATCTTAGATTCAGAGCCCCGAACTCGTGTTCCCAGTGGTCGTACTCCCGGCGGTCAGCAAGCTATCCCCCATTCACTGTTAGGGGGTAACTTGATTTTTTGGGAAAAAGTTTATACTACTGATGAAGCAATGGCCTAATCTTCATACCAGGACCTAGTAATATATTAGAGACTGATAAATTATTATTGGGTCTAGACTATTTATAGATAAAAGCATCTTGGGTAATGAAGTTTATATTAATGAGCAGTCTGCCTGTCTATATTCCACAGCAAATAATTCAATATTTAAGTTAGATTAAAATTACAATGATAAGATGTTTATCCGCTTTCATTCAGAATGTAAAACACATTCTCAGCACTTGATCACACCATGAAAATTTTATTAAATATCTAATTAAGTCCATTATTATTCATTTGATTCAGCAATGGCCAGCAAACTTCAGTAAGTTTTTTCGTCCAGTTGGTAAACATCCCTGAAATTTTCTTTTCAAACTTATTTGCACACATATTAAAATGGCGTGTGATCAGAATACCAACACTCCGAGATCAAACTGAAAATGGGCTTTTTTTTATCCTTCGGGAGGTTGTGTTGTACCAAAGAGCTCGGCAATATTCTGCTTTGGTTTTGTTAATCAAAAACATAAAGATTTTCTGTCTTTGAGGATGCTTCTTGTGTGTTCACATTTTACAGTAGGATCAAATAGGATTACATAATCATAGAAATCTCGTAGATCCCCATTTATAAATTTTTTTGGCTCCATTGCTCATTGCAACCCAATGGATCTATCCGTGATCACCATATCAGTAGAAATGAACAGAAACCCTGCTGTAAATAAATAAAAAGCAAAAGTGCATTTAAATATAATAGGGTTCTTAGTAACACTGTTTTTGATCAAAAATAGCATGAAAGCTATCCCACCACGGCAAGGTGAACCCATAGTCCTACTCTGTCTAATATTAAAAACCTTTCCATGTGTCAAAGCTGACCTCAGTACAGACAAAGGACCAGGTCCCGAACTGTGGATACCAGGCAAGGGAAGCCTTTTAAATGTATCAGAAGAACAAAGTAGCAGGGGCAGTGGTGTAGACAGTAGGGGGGCAGAGCGGGTGACTGCCAGGGGCACCCACTCACATGGAGGGCCCACTGGCTAATCAGGGGGCTTATGAATTCTTTGAGCTCTGCCTCTTCTTGCCAAGCATCGCAGTGAATCCTTCCGTCAGAGCACTCAATACTTCTTTATACTCACTGTCATCCCTGTCACACATTACAATATATACACAGTGACCGAGATAACAAAGATCAGTATAAAAAAGCTTTGAGTGCTCTGCTTATCCGGGGAAGGACTAAGTTCTGTTCACCTTCTATGTGCAACAGAAACATCTGTGAGTGGGCAACAATCCCTCAATGTCACAGATCATGGCAGCTCATTATTTTTTTGGCTTCTTGGTGCTTGACACTGTGTGAGCACCTCATATGGTGCAGGCCATACATACCAGCCATCACCAATCACTTTTTCCAGGTATCTGGCAAGGGCTGGGGAACATGACATATATTGGTTTATCCTTGGCAAAAAGTCTAAAGGGATTGTCCACTCTTTTTTATCTTACGAACAGACCCTCCATAGTCGGTAAGTATATATTCACCTACCCATACCACACCTTCCTTTTGTACTGCTGCCCAGGCATCTCATCAGTCTTCTCCTTTCTTCTTCCAGCAGAGATGGTGAAACCAAGCAGTGGCCACGAGGGTGACAAGCACGTCACTACAATGGTCAACGATTGGCTGCAACGGTCATGTGCTGTCTCTACCAGAAGACGAAGCAAAGAAACTGGGAAGGGACCTTGGCAGTGGTACCGAAGACCAGAAGGAGACTGGTATATACTTTTTTTTTAGTTTTTTAACATGCTGGACCTGTTTTACAAATTAAAAAAGTGATGGAAAACCCCTTTAAAGAAGCACTCCCAGGGAACACGCTCACCGATTATAATAACACCGGTTAATGTTCCACTTACAATTAAAGCAGCACTCCTCCTCCCATCAAAGTGTTTATCCTCTTAATATATTGTAATCATCATATTATACAGCACTGTGTACTTACAATTGCTCATTTTGTAAAAACTATTTTTAGATCAAAATATATTTATTTCAATAAAAAAAATCTTTCAAAGTAGTTAGTATATGTGCCCAATTAATCAAAGCAATTTTTGCCATAATTCTGGCATAAATTGTTTTTAAAAGTTAAAAAACTTTGGTGCAACTCAGAGTTGTGCAAAAAATCTGTGACTTTTGATGTTTTCATGCTAGTTTCTCCCAGCTCCACCAATATGGACAGTGTTGGGGTGGTACAAGGTGCGACTGGAGCGTGATGCCACTGCTCTTATAATTCATGACAAGCTGTGGCATTCCCTATGCTATAAACCTTACTCCAGTCCCTGACTGGAGTAAGATCTCTGGCATGGAACATGGAGGCGCATGCCAATCACCAGACACTCCTGGTACATGAAGTTGTATGCCTCTTCATGAATCAGAAGCATCTGACTCCAACATGCTCACTCATCAAATCCGGGAAGAAATCACCAGTGTTGATGAATCGGGGCCACAGTCTTTATATTTAAAAATTTTGTCAGCCTGTAGCTGACATTAGGTGGAGATGACTAAAATAAGAATTATTGTTAAGTTTAGTAAGAGCTTTATAAATCCTAAAGAAGTGTAAGTTTGTATGCATGTGCTTTTACAGGCTTGTACAACATGCCAAAAATGTATACAGTTGGAAAGATGTACAGTGACTTGCAAATGTATTCACCTCCCCCTTGGCATTTTTCGTGTTTTGCTACCTTACAACCTAGAATTTCACAGGTTTTTTTGAGGGTTTGCATCAGTTCATGAAAAGAAAATGTATACAACTGTGAACATTTGGTTTTCTTTTTATTGTGAAGCAAACAACAAATGGGACACAATTACTGAAAACTTCAATGTGCATAACTACTCACCCCCCTAAAGTCAGTACTTTGTAAAGCCTCCTTTTGTAGCAATTACAGCTGCAAGTTGCTTTGGATAGGTCTCTATGAGCTTTCCAAATCTTGCCACTGGGATTTTTGCCCATTCCTCAAGGCAACACTTGTCCAGCTCCTTTACGTTAGATGGTTTTCTCTGGTGAACAGCAATCTTCAAGCCTTACCACAGATTCTCAATTGGATTAAGGTCTAGGCATTAACTAGTCCACTCCAAAACATTCACACTTTTCTCCTTAAACCACTTGAGTGTTGCTTTAGCAGTATGCTTTGGGTCATTGTCTTGTTGGAAGGTGAACCTCTGTCCCAGTCTCAAATCACTGACGGACTGAAACATGTTTTTCTCAAGAATATCCCAGTATTTTGCACCATCCATCTTCCCTTCGATTAGGACCATTTTCCCTGTGCCTGCTGCCGAAAAACATCCCCACAGCATGATGCTGTCTCCACTATGTTTCACTGTGGGGATGGTGTTCTTGGGGTGATGAGCTGTGTTGGTTTGGCACCAGACATAGCGTTTACCTTGGTAGCCAAGAAGTTTAATTTTGGTTTCATCTGACCACAGCACCTTCTTCCATACATTTGAGGAGTCTCCCACATGTCTTTTGGCAAACTCAAAACTAGCCTTACAACTTTTGTGTGTAAGTAAAGGCTTTTTTCTGCCCACTTTTCCATAAAGGCCACCTTTATGGAGTGTCCTTATTGTGGTCGTATGGACAGATACTCCAGTCTCTGCTCAGGAACTCTGCAGCTCCTTCAGAGTTACCTTTGGCCTCTGTGCTGCTTCTCTGATTAATGCCCTCCTTGCCCGGGCTGAGAGTTTTGGTGGGCAGCCCTCTCTTAGCAGGTTTGTTGTGTTACCATGTTCTTTTCATTTGATGATAATGGATTTGATGGTGCTTCGGGGGATCATCAGAGATTGGGATATTTTTTTATAACCCAACCCTGACTTGTATTTCTCAACAACTTTGTCCTTGATTTGTTTTGAGATCTCCTTGGTCTTCATGGTGTTGTTTGGTTAGTGGTGTCTCTTGCTTAATGGTGTTGCAGCCTCTGTGGCCTTTCAGAAAAGATGTATATATACTGACAGCCCATGTGACACTTAGATTGCACACAGGTGGACTTCCTTTCGCTAAGCATGTGACTTATGAATGTAATTGTTTGCACCAGAAATTTTTAGGTGCTTCATCGCAAAAAACCATGAATTTAATTTATGCCTATATTTTTCTCACTTCACTAACTTAGATTATTTAGTACTGATGCATCACACACAAATTGGATTACAAAAATATTTAAACACAGGTTGTAATTTAACAAAATAGGTAAAAAGCCAAGGGGTGAATACTTTCGCAAGCCATTGTATTCCACGTCTCACGACTTGGAATCATACAGTATTGTATTGCTGCTGTTGCATTGATTGCAATAAGGTTTGCCTTTTAGAAGTTTGTCCTCCATCTCTCCCTGTCTGCCTCCCTAGCTCTGATGTCAGCAACCCCTCTTCTTCTTCCTCATTGTGAGTTTGACAGCCATCTTATGAAATCACATATCTTGCAGCTCTGGTTCAGAATAGTAGGTAAACTGCAGTCATTACAACTACTGCTACTGTAATTATGCATACTACAAGAATTCAGCTTGAGAATTATCTTCTTCTGGAATCTTCATATGTGCCTCTGCAGTCGAGTTCAAGCTATCTGACGATATCTCTTGGTGTGAGTAATGGTACGTATAGACAGCCTATAAATGGTGTCTCAAATGCCCTAAACTCGCAGCCTAGTTATAGAGTCAGACTACTGAATAAAAACAGGGGCCAAAGCAAAGGTACAGTAGCTTCCCATAGCATCTAATTCACTCAATGTGTTAGTTTTCCCCAAAAATCTTAAATGATTGGCTGCAATAGATTCTACTTCTGTTTTCTCTTTCTCCCACTTTTGATAATTATTTCCTGCATTATCTTTACATTTGGATGGATCAGCATCTCGCTCACTGATGTAATATTAATGATGAGAATTGCAATCAAGGTGAAGAGAACATGAAGTATGCTTTTTAATAGAGCATGGAGACCCTTGAAATTCAAGAAATTTGACCAAAATTATAGCATCCGTATCCATCAAGCACTGCTTTCAATCTAACTAGGTGTATCCCCCTCCCTGTAGGCAGGAATATGAAAAGTAAATGAATCTTGTGCTTAAAAACAGAAGGAATATGATTTGATGCATTTTTATTGTTTGTAGCTCCTGCTGAGATCTACAGATGCAGCTAATTAAGAACCGGCAGTAGAGTTTGATTAAAACAAAAAGAAACCCAAGGTGATACTTCTGGAAAGTTACAGAACGGTGAACTCTTGAACACGACATGCATAATCATACATTACGAAGATTATTTTTGCATTTATTTAGGTTTAACTCACTTTTTCAATGTAATGTCTAATGAGTCGATGAATCCCAGCGACCCAACAAACCTAGTTTAAGTGAATAGCGTAAAGGTGAACATTAGCAACCAAGCGATCTTCATCCCTGACATTAAATCCGACTATACATTTCTAATATATAGTCATTAAATTTAGATGGTCACTGTTATCATTTCAACAACCATTGCTGAAATCAATAGTATAGGCGAATATAAGAAACTTTGCATTATATCCTCTCAGAGAAATCTGCTTCTTTCTCCACTTATGAGACACTTCTTCCCCTGTCCTGCTTCCTGAACTCACCACCCACTTTGAAAAAAGCTCACATCCATCTTGCTCAAGATAGACTGCTAGCACACTGAAGTGTCTGGTTACACAGCATATTAAAATGTATTGGGAGGAGAGAAGGGAGAAGAATTGAAGAGCACTCAGCACAGTGAGAGATCAGGCAGACACAGGCAGATAGTGCTGCAGCTTTCACATCAGTGCAGGATTCACAACCACACAGCTCAGTACTGCAGTATAATATCTCCCATGCTGCTGCTGCTTCTGTCTGTATGTTAGAGAGAAAGAAAAGCAATAATTCATCACTCTATTTGTGCTGTATATACCAGAGACATCATATCAACTGGTCTCTACATACCAGCTCAGAGAGAAATTAAAATCAGAGATAGAGGCTGCAGACAGATAAAGAGGAAAAATGAAAAATGCACGATAATCATATAATGGGCAAAAATCCTGTTATTCCTTAGTTCCTGTTCACATTCTGTTTCCGAACCACATCCTAGCGTTCAGTTTGATTACTTGATGAACAGGATTCACATAAACCCCCGATAGAGCTATAGACTGCTATGACACAAATGGAGTTTTTTTTCTGAAAGTGTCCATCTTTTCAGAGGGGCACAAAAACATAATCAAATATGTTTTCTGCCTATCTGTGAAGATGAGCAATTTCAGAAAAGATCACAAACAAAACTTATTTGAGTTTGTGTCATAGCAGTCTATGGCTCCATCCCATAAAACCTGCATTCTGATGGAACCCCAGAAGTAGTGCATAAAAACTGTGAACATAGTATTATTCTGAAAAGTTATTTGGAACAGCAGATGCACTTTAATTTTCTCCATTATGCTGCCACTGACTTCAGTGCGTGCTGACTCCAAAATGGTCACTGCAAAGCCATGGGGACGCTGTGGAAAGGCTAAACTATGCCTTCCCTGGCCTTCTACTTGTGTGGGGTGGACCAGCATTGTGTCTAGTTCCTGGATGAAACAGACTTTCCACAGGGCTCCCAGTGACTCTTTGGTGGCCATCAACAGCAGAAGGGAGGTGGGTGGAGGAAGGGCAGGGGGACTGAGTATAATGACAATACATGGGAAATATGTAGCTACCTTTAAGTTAAAAGATGGAGGGCTACTTTAAATTCATTCCACTTTTGAAGTATCTGTTAGCATGTGAGAAGATCACGGGTAAAATTCTTGAGGGGAGATATGTGTCACTCAAGATGTTAGCCTCAGTGATATGAACCTGGAAAAATGCTCCAGCATACTAAGTGCTGAGAGGGGTTAATTGACCATATTAAGGTCTAGGTTTTTGTGAACAGCTGAAGAATGGGTGGGAGGCTGTTCACCATATCTCTACCACAGGGTGTGGTCCAGAAGGTAAATGTGAAGCCTTTGGATTCATTCAGTGTTCAATTTGTCTGGAGATGAGAGCTGCAGATTTGTGCTTGTGTTAAAGAGAAATTAACCTTGTTTTTGTTCCCCTGAGCAGGTGGATCCCCACAGCTACACAGACTCTTCTGTTTGCCATTTTGTTTTTCCTGTTATGCCAGAAGAGCTGTGTTGGTTTATGTAATTTTGGACTGGTTTATGCAGGATGGTTTTAGTAAACCAGTTGAAAACTTAAACGGAAAGCGTTCATGTGACTACCTCTTAAAGCAGCCGAGTGAGTCGATCTACCACAAGCAATCTTTCAGTCAATTGCAGATATACTCAACCATATACTGTAGGCATACAGTTTTATATATTCAGTAGATCAGCAGAAACATATACATCAAACTTGATGTGAATTTGGCTAAAAAGGGTTGTCCCAGCTACAGTATAGGTGACAGGAAAGTGTTGCAAAGGGAAAAAGGATGAGGCTGTTCATATTAGTAAGCATATGGGTGACTAAGCACCAAAGACTACTTTTTGCCTAAATTGCAGTGGGAAAAGTAGCTCTAAGGCACAAACTGATGGTCTGACAAATGAAAGACTGTACACATAAGAGAAGCAGAACAAGTATAAGCAAGGGTAAATTATATGGTTGGATGGAGACTTAAAGGGAATCTGTCACTAGGTTTATGCTTCAGAATGTTAAAGCAGCAAAATGTAGAGGCAGAAACCCTGATTCCAGAGATTTGTTACTTACTGAGCTGTTTTCTAGAATTTTAATAAAGTCACAGTTTTACCTGCAGGAGATTATCACTAGACAACTAGTAAACCTGATATAGTCCTCCATATTTATTAGTTTTATATAACCCTGCCCTCACTACTGATTGGCAACTTTCTGCCTTTGCACAGTACACACATAAAGCCAATTGGTGGTGTGGGCGAGGTTATACAGAGCTCAGCATTCAGAGAACTAGTAGATCTGCAGCAGAGAAAACAGAGATTTTATTAAAACTGCAGCAAGCAGCCCAGTAAGTGACAAATCACTGGAATAAGGGTCTCTGCCACTCTATCATATTTCTCTCAGATGGGTTATCAAAAACCTGGTGAGAGATTCCCTTTAAAAATATGGGAAACACAGAGCACAATATTTTGAAAAGACTCTCATTTCTTTGGAAACCATTTACCTAACCATTGTGGGTCTGAAATATGTATAAACCATGTATACCCCATAGGAAAAAATAAATCATTAAGTGATTAAAATTGCAAAGTACTCATAAGAATAAGCAACTTTGCACTTGACCTTGTTTAAAAAAAAAGTTTTTTAATTTTATTGTATACAGAATGTTGCCTACGTTACTGGCCGCTCTGCAGTTTTGGAGAGACAGCTTACCTGCCTTTAGAGCCTTCAAGTGCCATTCTGAAGCTGGTCGGATAACTGGATCTGACAATATTTAGACCCCACAGCTCCTCCGATGCTATGGAGGCAAAGCTGTCTCAGCTAATAGAATAGGAGAGCACTCAGTTTGGACCAGCGACACAGCCATAAGGCTAGTTCAAACTGCCAATCTTCAGGAGTTCACCCCACAGGTAAGCAGGAGATGTGAGCTCCTGAACAAAGAAGAGTAAAACACTTCCGTAAGGCATCAAGTCTCAATAACTGTGACAACTCAGCGTCAATATGGCCGCAAGTGCATGGGTGAATTATTCCTAATTATGCCAGACGTACTGTTTCTTTGCTCAGTTGGTCAAGAGACATGAGCCTTTGTTTCATGTGAGACTGCCCGTTGACCCTTGTTGTATGTAAATTTGTGGAATGCCTGCTGATTACTTATTGCATCAGCCCCCTGAGGTGTACTAGTCTGCACAACTTGGAAAACAAATATGCAGTTTAATTGAACAATTTAACAATGAGGGATTACCTCCATCTACCTTCCCCCAATCCTGTGGGACAATGCCCTGAAATGAGAGCACCCACTGAGCCTCGTGTCCCAACAATAAACACTTTTGGTCATCAGAAGCCTAAGTACATATTTCTTGAATTAGTTACAAATTGAATTTAACAACGATTGTGTTCTTAACATGCGGCCCTTTACTAATCAAGATGTGAGAATCCCGGAGTTCAAGTAAGAGCTGATTAAAGTACAAAAGTGCAGGCTCTAAGGATGTGCCGAGTATTTACTTGAAGATAAATGTGTAAATGCCAGGTCACTGGATAAATACTATAGTATTACAAGTCTTGTTGTAGAACAGTGACTAGGAAGGAGTGAGGTACTGTATACCTAGGAGAACACCATATGGCGATAGTGCATTGTTTTATGTTATAGAATGGTAAGCAGTCTTTAGATTTTATTTTGCCTAATATTTACTTTTTCCTAATACTCCCCATCAGCCTTTATGAAAATTGTATTTTTAATATAAATCAGTCCAAAATAATTACATAGTGTTTTATTTTTGCATACAACTGCAGCCTTATACTGAAGGGACCATCTTGAAGAAAACCTTTCATCAGTTTTAGCATGCTAAATTGGCCACATCATGGAATAGTTGCTACATAGCTGAATAAAACCTATTTTTTATTTTTTCATTTCTCCTCTCCATTGTAGAGATATTAGCTTGTAAAGTTTAAGTTATCATTTTTGATAAACCCAACTGGGTGTTTCCAGAGACTATTCCCTGGGGACATGCACTTCTTCCCCTGTGGGATATTGACAAATCATAAGCACACAGCAACACACAGGAGGAAAAAAGAACACATCCCCACAATTGCTTAGAACATGTTGCTCATGTGTGAGACAAGTAATAACAGACATCCTGCTCTCTTCACTGGTCTGACTGCAGAGCTGAATGTGATTGCAAGAGAGTAGAGCAAAGACAAGTGTGATTTTAAAAACCTTTCAGCTTTTGTTTCATGGCAGTTAGTGTGGGGGGAGAGTGCAGAACAACATAGCTGAGCTTTGTCTCATTATAAACATATTTGCAGCTGCAGATCTCCTCTCACAGTGCTGTCAGCCCCTTCCCTCTCCCCGCACTGACTGCTATGAGATGAACGCTAAAGGGTGTTTGCAACCACACTCATCTCTGCTCTACTCCCAGCACTTTGTAATCACACACAGCTCTGTGGTGAGATCAGGGCTGTCTGTCATTACATGTCTCACACAGGAGAAACCTGTTCTAAGCTATTGCAAGGACATGTTCTTTTTTGCACTGTATGTTGCTACCTGCTTATTATTGCTCAACCTCATGCAGGGGAAAAAGTACGCATTCCCAGAGAAGAGTCTCTGGAAACACCCAGTTGGATTTATCATAAATTATAACTGAAACTTTACAAGCTAATATATTCAGAAGGGAAAGGAGAAATGAAAACTAAAAAGTATGTTTTACTCATCTCGGCAGCCACTATTCCATGATATGGACAGTTTAACATTCTCAAAATGATTAAAGGTCCTCTTTAAGTGGACAGAAGATGGTGCAGTGTTAATCGTTAAGAGTTTATTGATGCTTTACTTTGTGACCTCTTTGGTTTGTTTGGTTCTCTCATTTTTTTCCTGTAATTCTCCATGTTAATGATGAGTTATAATGATTTCTATATGTCTCAAATAATACAGTCCATTCTCCAACAATAACTGAGTGATGATTCTGAATGATTCCATCTGCCACATTTTTTAGGGGTTGGAGGTTTGTTTTTATTTCTTTATAGCTACTAAGGTAAAATTTTTCAACTGTTGCTTTCATTACTATAGTACTGTTCACTACAATTGGGTAATTGGTAGTGATGAGCGAGCATGCTCGTTAGTGGAGATTTGCGACCGTTTGACAGCTTTCATACATGTGAGGAATGTCTAAGAAATGGGCATTCTTCACATGTATTAAAGTTGTCAAACAGTCGCAAATCATGAGCACGGAGTGAAGAAAACATAACACCCGAGCACGCTGAAGAAACTCGGCGAGCACCCAAGCATGCTCGCCGAAAGGGTTAGCAGAACATACTCACTCATCACTAGTAATTGGGCATGTCTGACTATGGCCGATATGAATTTTAGTTATGCAGCCATAGAGGAGCCAGCTAAATTAAATAGAACGTTCTTCAAATAGTTTTGATTAGAGAACCTCAATAATATATGGTTGGTTGATCAATTAACATGGCATATCCTACAGTGCTGTTTAATTGAACTAAAGGTGGACTATGTGCGATGTGATACACTTAGGGTTATTACAATATATTTGAGGGTGATTTATGACTGAGGACCAGACCCGGCACCGGAGTGTTGGAAGTGACTAATGTGCCTTGAAGATCGTTTGACTTTGGGTCTTCAACTACTGTCATAAAGTGTGAATGGTTGGCCCAGCCCCAAGATGAATCATTTGATGAATTTACCAATTTTACTATTTAGGTGTTTGTGTTGTGTTTATGTATAAGTTCTAGCACATGTGAACAAAACAAATGTATATATTTCTGTTTGTTTCAATCAATATTTTAATTTCTCCTTAGGATGTCTTGGAAAAATAAGGAATGCCATATGATCTACAACTATAAAATGGGACAAAAGCTGTATGAACATAAAATATAAAAGCATTAGTGTTGAGCAAGTATGTTCTATTAACCCTTTCGCCGAGTACGCTCGGGCCGAGCTCCCAGTATTTACAGCTGCTCGGTGATAAGGTTGAATCGCTCCCGTGTCCATGATTTGCAACTGTTTGACAGCTTTATTACATGTGAGGAATGTCTATTTCTTACACATTCCGGACATGTAATATAGCTGTCAAACAGTTGCAAATCATGCACACGGGAGCGATTCAAACATATCACCGAGCAGCTGTAAATACTCGGAGCTCGGCCCGAGCATACTCGGAAAGAACATACTCGCTCAACCCTAAAAAGCATCAGTGTATAATTTTGTTTGTGAGGTGTTTTGTATTTGAGTAAGAGTATAAGACAGAAATGTTGCAGGTATGTCCATTTAGTATGGAATTTATTGACAGAGCAGAAGAATACCAATAGAGGCATGTCACAAACATTTATGATCGGAGATAAAGGTGCAAGCATCACCTGGAGTCCAATAGTTTCATTAGAAACCAAACAAAGCAGTCTTTATACATGACAAATTCATTTAGAGATAAAGTAGAGTCATCATGATAACCTTTAGACTTTAATTGCATTTTGCTAGTCCATGCCTATTTGATCAATACCTTGCGGGAGGGATTTAGTTGCTCTATAATAAGCATGGCTAATCGTTGTTTCATGACAGCTTAGATTGGGGTGAACTAATCATGACTGTCATTATGGAGGTCTGTGTTGGTCAATGAGTGTGCTCAGGATACAGATGTGGATTTTGTTTCAGGCTGAAATGACTGTATCATAAAATATCAGATGTAAAAATGGATATAATTAATTTAGCATACAACAGATTCTGATTAACATATAATGGCTCTGTAAAGGTTCTGCAATTTTATAAGATAAACTACTTTGTTGTATAGAAAAAGGAACAAAACACTGATTTGAACATATAACTATGCACAGTATAAGCTTTTGTTTTTCATTGTTCTTATTTATTTTTGTAGTATTTTTGGAGCTTTTTTTTACAGAATTTGTGATGAAGAATTCTTATGGAGCCTCCAAAGCAGTTTTAATAGATCTTTAGATGTAGCAAAATTGTCTAAACATCAACAATCCATCCACTATTGAAGTTATCCACATGGTGAATATCAAGGAGAAGACTGGAGTGATCACACAGATCACACCGCTGCCACCAATTTGTCAAGGGGAACACCAAAGAGATCACACAGATTCCAACACTGCCACCAATTTGTCAAAGAACAACACTCTGCTGCCTCCAATCATCAGGACAATTATGCAATTGGCTGATGAGTAATGGACGAGGCTGCGTTGTTTCCATTACTAGGCCAGTTATTGGGGAACTCACAGTGAACGTCTAGGTCTAATATATACAAATCCAATTCCAACACATGGAATATATAAATATATATATATATATATATATATATACAGTACAGACCAAAAGTTTGGACACACCTTCTCATTTAAAGATTTTTCTGTATTTTCATGACTATAAAAATTGTACATTCACACTGAAGGCATCAAAACTATGAATTAACACATGTGGAATTATATACTTAACAAAAAAGTGTGAAACAACTGAAAATATGCCTTATATTCTAGGTTCTTCAAAGTAGCCACCTTTTGCTTTGATGACTGCTTTGCACACTCTTGGCATTCTCTTGATGAGCTTCAAGAGGTGGTCACCGGAAATGGTTTTCACTTCACAGGTGTGCCCTGTCAGGTTTAATAAGTGGGATTTCTTGCCTTATAAATGGGGTTGGAACCATCAGTTTTGTTGTGCAGAAGTCTGGTGGATACACAGCTGATAGTCCTACTGAATAGACTGTTAGAATTTGTATTATGGCAAGAAAAAAGCAGCTAAGTAAAGAAAAACGAGTGGCAAGGATTACGTTAAGAAATGAAGGTCAGTCAGTGCGAAAAATTGGGAAAACTTTGAAAGAGTCCCCAAGTGCAGTTGCAAAAACCATCAAGCGCTACAAAGAAACTGGTTCACATGAGGACCGCCCCAGGAAAGGAAGACCAAGAGTCACCTCTGCTTCTGAGGATAAGTTTATCCGAGCACCAGCCTCAGAAATCGCAGGTTAACAGCAGCTCAGATTAGAGACCAGGTCAATGCCACACAGAGTTCTAGCAGCAGACACACCTCTACAACAACTGTTAAGAGGAGACTTTGTGCAGCAGGCCTTCATGGTAAAATAGCTGCTAGGAAACCACTGCTAAGGACAGGCAACAATCAGAAGAGACTTGTTTGGGCTAAAGAACACAAGGAATGGACATTAGACCAGTGGAAATCTGTGCTTTGGTCTGATGAGTCCAAATTTGAGATCTTTGGTTCCAACCACCGTGTCCTTGTGCAACGCAGAAAAAGTGAACGGATGGACTCTACATGCCTGGTTCCAACCGTGAAGCATGGAGGAGGAGGTGTGATGGTGTGGGGGTGCTTTGCTGGTGACACTGTTGGGGATTTATTCAAAATTGAAGGCATACTGAACCAGCATGGCTACCACAGCATCTTGCAGCGGCATGCTATTCCATCCGGTTTGCGTTTAGTTGGACTATCATTTCTTTTTCAACAGGACAATGACCCCAAACACACCTCCAGGCTGTGTAAGGGCTATTTGACCAAGAAAGGGAGTGATGGGGTGCTACGCCAGATGACCTGGCCTCCACAGTCACCAGACCTGAACCCAATCGAGATGGTTTGGTGTGAGCTGAACAGCAGAGTGAAGGCAAAAGGGCCATCAAGTGCTAAGCATCTCTGGGAACTCCTTCAAGATTGTTGGAAGACCATTTCCGGTGACTGCCTCTTGAAGCTCATCAAGAGAATGCCAAGAGTGTGCAAAGTAGTCATCAAAGGAAAAGGTGGCTACTTTGAAGAACCTAGAATATAAGACATATTTTCAGTTGTTTCACACTTTTTTGTTAAGTATATAATTCCACATGTGTTAATTCATAGTTTTGATGCCTTCAGTGTGAATGTACAATTTTCATAGTCATGAAAATGCAGAAAAATCTTTAAATGAGAAGGTGTGTCCAAACTTTTGGTCTGTACTGTATATATATATATATATCCCCAATACGATCACAGCCAACTCCATAATAACAGCAAAAGGAATTAGATTCCCCAACCAATCGTTTATACAGGCTGATTGGACATCCGTTACAGATAGTGAATGGCTTCAGGGGTGCAGTGTATAGAGCAAGAAGAACAGAGCTATTAAATTTTATATATTTAATCCAAAAAGTAGGCAGTGTTTAGAAAATATATAAAGATGTTAAAAATAGGAACAAAACAATACCGTTTATACAATTACATAGAATAAAAAGGATAAACAGAAGAAATGTACTAAACCTGATGACACAGGGTTGGCTTTGGCTTTTATGAAGAGGAACTCTTCATGTTTAGGGATTAACAGTACAGAACCACAACCCACTGTGTCTACCAGAACTGACACTGATCTTAGTTCGGTATTTACTTTTATTAACAAAAGTCACGCCCACATGCCTCCCCTCCGGTGACTCATTGCAGGACTGAATTGCAAAAAGAACTTCGGCACTCCATACATGAATATATAAGAAATCTTGTATCTAGACTAATGTCACTTTGAAAAATGAAGTTTTTTTGCGCATAATTTGGCCAATTTATGTGTGCCCATCAACCACGACAAGGTCACCTTATGATTGCAGGACTGTTCAGGGATATGGCTACTCTTTTTAGAACATTATAGGATCCCCGATTTCTACGATATCTTAGTGCCTGTGGAGGTCCTAGGAGGGAGATATTACTGTCATGTTTTCAATCATGATTTTATCTATCCATAGAGAGGAAACATGGCATACATATCAGCCAGATATTAATTTGAAAGATGCTGTCATGACATAAGACAATGCGTTACATTTGCCACTTTGTCATGACTCCAAAAATATGTCTTTCATAACTGTATGACTTTGCAGTTCATAAAAGCCTCAATATTCATAACTGGAATGGAAACAAAGCAGCTTAATGTAGTTTGTCTGCCAGTTCTGGTTATGCTGAGGCTAAGGCCATATATCTGTCACCTCCCCCATTCTTCTGCAGCTGAGGTGATAGGTGATACAGGTTATAGATTATCTCTACCGGCCATAAATCTGTCATATTCCACAATTCCTCTGGCAGCCATGATCTGCGAGTCATTTGGTAATCCTCTTTAATTACCTGTTCACATAAGGAGGGTCCCCTTGCATCGGGGTCATAGGGAGGTCATATCCTTGCTTCAATATTCGCTATCAACTATGAATTGGCTTATAGATTTTACAATTATCTCTATAACAGTGAATATCTACCAGACCATTCCGAATATCATAATTAAAGGGGAGGGCCACTTTATCTTTGTTTTAACAAATGTGTTGGGGACATGATTTTGTGGCACTTATATAAAGGTGTTACAGGTTCTCCTTCTGCACTAATTAGTGCAGCTTTCTTGGTAGGCTATTGAAAAAGAAAAAGTAAGGCTAAGTGCCCACGATGCAGAAATGCTGCCGCATCTCCCTGGCACGAAAAACGCATGCGGATTTTACGTGCGTTTTTCCCGCCAGGTAGAAGCGTTTGTCAAGCGTTCTTCACATGCATTTCCGCATGCGGGTTATCAAACGCTTTCCAAGCGATTTTAGCATCACTTGGAAAAGTGCTTGACAACTTGGTCACACTATATAAATCCATGCAACCGGCATGGATTTATATAGTGTGACCAAGTTAATAGTTAAAAAAAAGAATAAAAATGGTAAAAAATAAAATTATACTTACCTTCCGATGGCCCCCGGTCTATTCTCCGCTGCGTCCGGTCTCTTTTACGGCTTGCAGTGGTCTAAAAAGACCTGCGATGACGTCATTTAGTCATGTGACAGGTCACGCGACCGCCGACGTCAGCGGTCGCGTCACCTGTCACATGACTAAATGACATCACCGCAGGTCCTTTTAGACCATCGCGAGCCGTACAAGAGACGGAGGCATCGCTATGGAGATCGGGGGCTCAGAAGGTAAGTATAATGTATTTTTTTATTTTAAATTCTTTTTTTAACAGGTACTATGTTACCCGGGTCTGGATGAGAGTCTCCTCTTCTCCAGACTCGGGTACCATCCGCACATTGAATCGCTTAATATCCGCATGTGCACATGTAGTCATGCGGATATTAAGCGATTCAATGCAAGTCAATGGCGGCAATTACGCTGTGTGTCCGCAAAATTAATGGACATGCTGTGTATTTTTCCGCAATGATAATCCGCAGTGGAAATTTCTGCAGCATGTGCACAGCACATGCGGATTATCATTGGGGACCATGGGGCACATATTACCAACGGTTTTTAAGCGTTTTCGCTGCGTAAATACTGTGGCAAAAACGCTTGAAAAACGCATAGTGGGCACTCAGCCTAAGACAAGAGCACATAAGCTAATAATTAGTGTTAAGCGAGTATGTTCTGTTAACCCTTTCGCCGAGTATGCTCCGGCCGAGCTCCGAGTATTTATAGCTGCTCGGTGTTATGTTTAAATCGCTCCCGTGTGCATGATTTGCAACTGTTTGACAGCTTTATTACATGTGAGGAATGATTTTTTCTTTTGCATTCCTCACATGTAATAAAGCTGTCAAACAGTTGCAAATCATGCACACGGGAGCGATTCAAACACATCACCGAGCAGCTGTAACTACTTGGTGCTCGCCCGAGCATACTCGGCGAAAGGGTTAACAGAACATACTCGCTCAACACTAGTAATAATGTATTTTAAAAGTGAAGTCGGAGGGTGAGGGAGTTACTCACCTGATTGGGTTCTGCATGTCACAACTCCAATAAATGCCTGTTGATTATTCAGCTGCTGTAGTCACATCTGCAGATAAAAGATGATCTTCTTCAACATGTAGATTAAGAAGAAGTAGGCGATAGATGTTAAGGTAGTCCGTGCTGCTGTGAAAAAAGAGTAGCTCCACGTGTGGTAATACTTTAAGTAGCGTTTAATAAAGCGTTTCAAGTTCGTACTGAACCTTTTCTCAAATACTGAACTACATATGATTTTCATATTATCATATTTTCATATTATGTAGTCCAGTTCTGAGAAAGGGGTTCGATATGAACCTGAAACGTGTTAATAAAACCTACTTGAAGTATCACCACATGTTGAACTACTCCGTTTTCCCCAGCATCGTGGTCTACCAGAACATCTATCTCCTACTTTTCCTCATTCTTGGTAGAATACACAGAGCTCATGTTCTCAAAATAACCACTGATGGTGTTACCGAATCTTATTTTTTAGCAGAATTATCAGCATCCACACATTGTGGGTGAATGCACTGTTTTACATGGGACATACAGAAGAATGTATTTGCATCATGATCACTCTGGGACACAGAAAGAGCAAGACAAAAACCAGAGAGGTCATGCAATATAGTCTACAACACTGCTCCATCTACTGATTTCTAAAGATAGTGCCTCCAGAACACAAACGTGCAGTGGTTGAATTCTCAGACACCCCTTCTCAACAGCCTATTCATTTCTCTCTACAGTTAGTGACTTTGCAAAAATATGCAATGTTCTCAGATCTAAACCTGAAGTGCAGCCTTTTCAGTGGTCATGTCTATTCTCTTCTCTTTTTCTTTTGTAGCCTGAACAAGTCATAATATTTCCAGTCCCAAGATTTCTCTCTCTTCTTCATGCATCTTGTTCTCTTGCTTTTTATCTATCAAGCTTTGTCTCAGCTGTGCTAACTGTTCCCTTAGACGTTTTATCTGCCTTTCCATGCCTCCTGATTCTTCCTCTTTCTTCAACATATCTTTTGATAGTTCAAGTGATTTATTTTTCATGGTGGTCTTTTCTTCCTCATCAGTCCTTATCCATTCATTCCTTTTCTGCGAGCTGTGAGGATTCTCTCATGACAGCAGAGGGAGCAGCGAGCACGTCACTATAAGTATGTGATTTGCTTACATGTGGTTACCTTCAGACTAGACGTGTGCAGCCTAAATCAATGGCAGTGTATTGAGTGAGGCCGGACATGTCTAGTCTGAATGTGGCAGGAAGTATGCAAATCACATACTTGCGGTTGATGACCACCCACTCTAGACGCCAGCACCAGGGAGTCCTAACAGCGTGCACTGCGCACGCTGTGAGGATTCACAAGTCTGCGGTCACATAGAGTGACTGCAGACTTGCAGCATGCATCTGGACAACCCCTTTAATTTTTTTCTACCTTTAGAAGCAATTATTACAGCTATCACTTTATGTAAGTTCATAAATATGTATTTAAGAGATAAATGTGTATTAAGTATAGGGGTCTGCTTTTGCCCCCAGAATAGAACCATAGAACCAATACTGTCCATTCAAGTGAGTAAGACTGAGTTACAATACCAGGCACAGTCCATGGGCAGAAAAGCTGCTGTTTTTTTTAAAAAAAACACCCCCCTAAAACTCCACTCAAAACTTAGCCCCATTTTACTAACCTCAGAAAAGCCTTTAACCTCACAGGGTATGTCAGCTCTAACTTCAACAAAAGGGTTATAGTAATTCCAGTTTAAAAAGAAAAGTTTTAAAGGGTTATTCTAAAGCTTTTTAATAGGTAAGAGTGCAAAGTGCTTGTTAAAACAATTCACCATAGTGGTGGGATTATTAGTTCTATTGTGTTTTGCTCATTACCTAGATAAGGCCAGGTTTACACATTGAAGAACATTAATGTTGCCGCTTTGGTCACAATTCCACGAGAAATCCCCAATGATTACATAGACAGAATTTCCTTGCTGAATTTCCGCAGTAATTCTGGAACATGTTAATTTGTCCATAATTTGCCTTAGCCATAGGCTAAGCTCACTCTGTCACCACAAATCCACTGCAATTTACAGTACAATACAAATAAATGGGGTTTCCAAAATCCCATGCACACGTTGCGGGAAAAATTACACATGATATTAAAAGCATGGGGCGCTTTTCAAATCTGCAGCATGCTCGTGTTTGATATTACATGTGGATTTCACCCTATTTTATGGTTTGTAAGTAGGGTGTAAGCCACAGCCAAATCTGCAATAAAATCTGCAAGTAACACATGCGGATTTTTCACAGATTTGTGACCAAATCCACTGTGTAAATATCATCTTAGATGGCAGCAGTGCTTAGTCTCCTGGCAAGAAGAACAGCACTTACAAGCTTTTCCAGTAGAGCTTGTAGGCACTGATCTGGCTGGATTTTTGGATCAATATAGCTGCAGTGCCCCCCATAGTCCTGCCACTGCTAGCAGCATTGCAGAGCGCACAGTTCGGACCAGTGGAACAAGTATGCCGCTTGTCCAAACTGTCAATGAATCGGGAGTGCACCACCCTCCAGGAAGCAGAAGCTAGGAGGCAGGGAAGCAGAGCTCTCCGGAAACTAAATGTTGAGAAAACTTCTTTAATGACGGTTTTATTTAACCCTTGTAAAGAAGTTATTGAGTTAATTCACTGAATCTTTCTCTATTTGATCTTGATTCATTATGAGAGGGAAGTTAATGAAGCTTTGTGGAGTCATTACAAAGAACATAAGCTATCTATAGTTGAACTTACTGATTGGTGTGAATTTTCATGGCACTTGACTTTATGAAGACGGTGTGCTATGAATGATGAAAAAGTGTCTGCACAGACCAGTCACGCAAATATTTATTGCCTAAATTAAATAATAAATGGGCATTAGTAAATCTGTCATGTAACATCTTAGCTGAAAGTCGGGATGGTTTAAGTTATTGTAAGTTTGAAAGCAAATTCAGCGCTACTAAATGTCCATATCCTGCACGTCCCATGGACAGAAAACTTGGAGCATGGCAAAACGAATTTAGGAAGCGACAAGATCCAGCAGTAGGACTAATTTCTTGGTAAATTGCATCTTCTTTATTGTAGATCAGTAAAACAACTCAGAATAAATCATACAAAAGTTAAAAGTTGCAAATGCGTTTCAGAGCTATGTCCTTAATCATTGCATAAGGGAAAATGAACTTGTCCGTGTTTAAGTTATTGTTTATTCTTCTCAATGAATCCTCTTCCTGAGAAAAAGAGATAGGACCTTTGTGGTGCACTATATACATCAAGAGGAGGTCTCCCTATTTTCTGGGGAGAATTAGCAAGTATGGCTATGGAGCCCCTGGTGACATCTCATGACACTGTGTACATCTTTTCACTACTATGGTGTCCCGCCACTGTGACATCATGATGTGCTCTATACTTGCATGATGGCATCATTATGTGTTTTTTATGCTGTGATGTGAATGGTGAAATTTTTGTGCACGTTATTCCCACAGTTAGATTGTATCCATCATGAAACTATGCTTCTGTATATCTAAATAGGTTTCTGTAGTCAGTCCATCTGGTTGCAGCTTGCTGAATCGTCACAGTGTGCAATATGTCAGGATTCTGCTCTGCTTGTGACTAGCCCAGGGGGTGGGGATAACTCGGTACCCCGGCCTTTGCCTGGCTTTAGGGATGTCGCGGTGGTCGGCTCCCGGGCCCGTACCCTGGGGTCACTTCTTTAAAAAAAAGGGGCTAATAGATTTCTTAGTTTTATGAAAGTTCGTGACGCCACCTGTGGCTTCTGGTGAGAATCACCAGCGCTGCGCAGTCCAGTGAGGCCGATGATAACGCAGCTTGATGGTATAGCTCCCCACAGGTGGAGTTAGGCCTCAGGGCAGCGTACGGAAAGGGGAATGCAGGACAGGCGAGACCCAGCCGGGTCAGAGCAAGAACAGGGACAGACACGATAGTCACTTCAGCACCTTTTACTGATGGAAAATTCAGGCATGTCCCGGAGCACTGCAGGGTGAAGGGTGCATGTCAGAATCCTCCCCAATGAGCGGGTGTAGGGCCTCCTGTTACTTGCCTCTGCGTAGTAAGTTTCTGACCTGCCTGGAGCTAGGCCTAACTTTGTCTCTGTCCTGCGCTGGCTGACCTTGTGGTAGGGCCTTCTCTTGGAGTACACGCTCCTCAGCTTGCAGGGCATATGTGTCTCCCGGCTCTGTTACGTATCAGCACTTTAGCGATCCTGGGACTTGTAGTTCTCCAGGGATCCCGGTTATGCCTTACTTGGTCATAGAGATCCCGGTAAGCTTCGGACCCGGTGTCCGGTATATGCTTCGGGGTGAGCTGGTTAAGCTCCTCTGCCCCCTATGTACTAACTCTCCACTCGCCTTCGGCCTACTCGGGCCCTCACTAGGCTATACACACTAACGGCACCTTGCCGCGCTTCACCGATCTTATGGCGCCGGCACACCTTAAGCTCCCTATTCTGAGCTTCAACTGCGTCTAGACTGGGCTTACCTCTGCAGACAGATTTCTGCAGGAACCGAACTGAGAACTCTGTCCCTCTCTGACTGTGAGCAGGAACTCTGTTCTGGCTAGACTAAACTGCCTGGCTCCACCTTCCCTATTTATATCCCTAACGGGCTCCCTCTGCTGGTCTGAGGTGGAAGGTGGAGATGTGTGAATCTTTATGGGGGCCTCTTGTGGAGGAATCCATCAATGCACTCTTCCAGGATCTGTGATACCAAGCGCAGCTGGGCGTCACACTTGCCTGCTGCAGGTGTCATCAAGTGCCATATTCACACTTGCGACCATTTACCAGCTAGCTTCTCCTACTGCTATTCACAATGGAACTTTGTCTGGCCTGGAAAAAGCCTTTAACCCCTTTACCATCTTGGGTTTTTCCGTTTTTGCTTTTTGCTCATTGTCTTCCCAGAACTCTAACTTTTTAATTTTTTTTTTCAATATGCCCATGTTAGGGCTTGTTTTTTGCAGGACAAGTAGTACTTTTGAAGGACACCATTGGTTTTACATTGTTATGTACTGGAAAACAGGAAAAAAATTCAAAGTGCGGTGAAATTGCAAAAAAAGTGCAATTCCTAAATAGTTTTTTTTTTTTACCATATTCACTAAATGCTAACACTGACCTGCCATTATGATTCTCCAGGTCATTATGAGTTTTCAGGTACAAAACATGTATAGGTCCCTTTTAATTTAAGTGGTGAAGAAAAAAA
The DNA here is from genome assembly GCF_046119375.1 of Phyllobates terribilis. Lineage (NCBI taxonomy): Eukaryota > Metazoa > Chordata > Amphibia > Anura > Dendrobatidae > Phyllobates > Phyllobates terribilis. The sequence continues at coordinate 214,256,043 of NW_027362769.1, read as the reverse complement.
AGGTTGCCATTTTCTGAGACTCGTAGGAATCAGGATCTGTGGCCAGCTGGGGGCTTATTTTTTGCGCTGAGCTGACGTTTTTATTGATACCATTTTGGGGTAGATACAATCTTTTAATTGTCTGTGATTGCATTTTATTGCAATGTTGGGGTGACCAAAAAGTCGTGATTCTGTTTTTTTTTTTTCTTCTTGATATGCCGTTTACTGATCGGGTTAATTGTTTTTATATATTGATAGATCGGATGATTCTGAATGCGGCGATACCAAATATGTGTATCTTTCATTTTTTTTATTGTTTTATTTTGAATGGGGCAAAAGGGGGACAATTTGAAGTTTTACATTTTTGAATTTTTTTTAAATTTTTAAAAACATTTTTTTTTTACTCTTCACTTGCTTCAATAGTCTCTGTTTCAGATTAGAAGTTGCGATGTTCTGATCGCCTGTGCTACACGCAGGAGGGCTTGAACCCTGCTGTGTGTAGCAAAAATGCTCATCTGCTATGAGCGCCGATCGCTGGGCGGTGCTCATAGCATCCCGGCAATGACAACAGCAGGGGTCTCCTGCAGACCCCGAGTTGTCATGCCAACCCATCGGCAACCTGCAGTCATGTGACAAGGGCGCCGATGGGTGGGATTAGAGACGTGCTTCTGGCGCGGCCATTTTAAATGCCGCTGTTGGAAATTGACAGCGGCATTTAACATGTTAACAGCCACAGGTGGATCACGATTCCACCCACGGCTGTTAGAGGCACATGACAGCTGTACAGATCATCTGTCATGTGCCCGGAAGGTTGTGGGCTCAGCGCCGGAGCCCGCATGGAGTGCAGGGATACGACCTTGGACGTACTCATACGTCCAAGGTTGTAAAGGGGTTAAAGAGAACTTGTCATCAGGATCAGGCATGTTAAACTTAATGTATGGGAATAAAGGAGCGGTCCTACTGCTTTAATTGGTACCTTCACTATAGAAATCCGCAGCCTGTTGGTTCTTTAATTATCTTTAGAGGTTTGGGTGCAATAAGCTGTTCGTGCATCAAGACGGGACTGTGGATAGGGTGTTCGGCTCCACTCTGGCCCCTTAGCTGCACCTGGTGTCAGCATCTTGTTATTGTTTTAAATTTCGCACCGATGCGGTCCTAACCTTGGGCGTTGCATGCGCACATTCATCTTGTGGTGGGCTTCAGTAAAATGGCACCGTTACCAGCGCATGGGCACATTGGTATTGGCGTCGGAGGTGGCGCATGCGCAGATTGAGATCTCGGCTCGTCACTGAGCTGAGACCTAAATCTGTGCATGTGCCGACACCGATGCCATTTTCCTGAATCAAGTGCCTCCAGCGGCATCGGCATGAAATTTAAAACAATAACAAGATACGGACATCAGAAACAACTGAGGGATTGGAGCAGAGCTGAAAACACTACCCACAGTCCAGCCCCAATGCATGAACAGCTCATTGCACACAAACTTCTAATGTTAATAAAGAACAACCAGGCTGTGGGCTTCTACATTGAAGGTACCTATTAAACCAGTAGGACAGTGCCTTTATGCCCATATACTTAGTTTAACATGCCTTATCCTGATGACAGGTTCTCTTTAAGGATACCATATTATCATGAAGAAATTTCTGGACTCTATAGTTTATATTGATACCAGTAGTGGGTTCGAATTGAAATCAGGTTGTCCAGCTAGATATAAAGATGTATGTGTTCAAGTGTGCAGGAAGCACTGCTAAGGAAGCACCCATGGGCCACTTGCCAGGTGTCTGCAGGTATTGTGTACAAACCAATTTAATTAATTGGAGTGGTACATAAAACTTGGCAGCCATATACAAGACCTGGCATGCAGCCTACAGAACATACCAGCAGCACCTCTCACCACCTGATGTGAAAGTGAGAAGCACTAGACTAGTGTTGAGCCACCCCCGTAGTGTTCGAGTTCGGTTCGGTTCGTCGAACACCCGTGTGTTCGTCGAACTGTTCGTCGAACACCTTCGAACACCGTTAAAACCAATGGCAGGCAAACAAAAACACATAGAAACACATAGAAAACACCTTCAAAGGTGTCCAAAAGCTGACAAACTGCTCAGAAGACACAACTAACACATGGAAAAGTGACAAGTACATATAGTCATGCGAAAAGAAAAGAGGTGGAGGAGTAAAAGGAGGGGGAGACACAGATATAGGCATGTCATGCCCTTCTAAAATCCAAAAAGTGAGAAGCCGACAGGGCCAGTCCGCTCCTGCCCGTGCCACCTCCGTGTCGCCGGGTTTGTGCCAGAGCCGCGGTGAACCCTGACGGCCAGCCCCCCTCTCCCAATACTGGTGCCTGTCCGCTGGTGGGTCGAGCGAGCCCCCCTGTGGTGGAGGCAGCTCTAAGCTTTTTAATTTAAATTGTCTCTCTAATTTGAATGAATACACTTTAAATCCATTTACAAGGATCTATTGGAGGGCAAGTCTCATGCCAGCAGCCGCGTAATTCCAGCTCCAGTAGCGTCCACTAAAGCTGCTGCAGTTAAAAAGCTTTTATAAGGATCGAGCTCGGCTGTCCACCGCAAGGCATCCTACTGCCAGTTCCAGCCCCTATGCCTTGGGGTGCCTCCTGATGCTCTTCACTGAGTATCCCGTGGTCCCGAAGCATTTCCTTTGAAAAAATTAAGTGTCCAAACTACAGGTGGTGTAGCTTGCTTAACAGCCGGGATAATCCGCTGACTAGCAGACACTGCTACTAGGCACAAAGTATTTCCTGGGCTAGATGCAGTTAAAAATTTGTAATTAGATACTCTCGTTGGATGCTGAGAAAGCATTCCATAGAGTCTCCTGGCACGCCATATAAGATTCTCTTAAAAAGCTTGGGGTAGGGGTCTAGGGGACCCTTTTATAGCCAAAATCACGGCCCTGTATCGCAATACGTCACCTAGGCTGAAGATAAATGAAACTGTAGCACCCTGAGGGCTCGGTTGCTACAGAGGTATTGCACCTCACCCAGAGGTGTGATATCTCACTCTCAGGTAAGGATGGAGTGTGGATCAGGACCCGACACCTGCATGCATTACACCACATTGCCGTGGGGCAGGGCGACCAATATGCCCCTGAGATGGGCACGACAGTCCCTGTCCCTGGCTGGAGTGGGGGGAGGGAACACTGAGGAAGGGGAACCCTGTAGTGCAGGAGCAGAGAGGAAGCAGTTCCTGGGTGCATTGAGAAGGGAGTATAAAAGGTGGGCACCATCTTAGTTCAGTGCAGAGAAGTCTGAGCAGAAGTGACAGGGAGCAGGGGCTCTGCATGAGCTCTGCTCCGGAGGCGGGCCTAGTAACAGAGGCCCAGGCCTGGAAGAGGGAGAAGGAAGGAAGAGGAGCGGAGAAGGCTCCAGGAACGAGGAACGAAGGGATCCCAGGGGTGCGGACGGGCGAGTCGCCGCCGCACGCCCGAATCCACCTGCGTGGAGGGGTCAGGCCAAAGGGGGAGACCGGTCCCCGAAACTAGTGGAGGCAGGAAACGACCCTCAGCTAGAAACCGGAGGCTGTGACATTTTATGTGGCGCAGCCCCTCGCTACACCCGCTAGGAAGGCACCACATAGGGTCAGGGAAACTGGCGCCAAGTTTACCAAGAGGAGGCCCGAGGCAGCCGGACAGAAGGGTTGGTAAGAAAGGCCAGACAAAGGACACACAAAGGGGGTCCTGTGAAGCGCTCCAAAGTTATCTGGGAGTTGCCTGAGCCCCTCACCTGGTGAGCACAGTACGACGTGGGCAGCCGTTACCTGCAGACGTGGTCTGGATAATAAGAACTGTGAGTAAAGGCCCTGGACTGCATCACTGACTCCGTGTCGTTACTGCTGCTGCCCTGCACCATCACCCCCATCCTCCGCATACACTGCCCTGAGGCTATACTCCTCCCGTGGGGAGTTATGCTACGCTCTGCTGCACCCACAACACCAGCCTCAGCGGTCTGCCCTGCAGCCGCGGTTCACTCTGACCGCAATCCACGGGTGGCGTAGTCGGACATTTAAACATCAAAACCACATAATTAGTTCCGCCACTGGTTTGACCGCCCTGAGCCACGGAACCGGGTCGCCGCCACGGAGACTACAACCACCAGCATCCACCAAAAAGGGTCCGGCTCCGGGTGTCCAAAGGCCCAGGGGGTGCATCAGAACATTTTCATCACCTTTCACAATCACCAATGGGACAAGGCAGGGATGTCCTCTGTCCCCTCTCTTATACATCCTAGTGACGGAGCACCTGCTCTCATCAATTCGCCATAACCCCAATATTAGGTGGATTGAGGTGGGAAGCACCGAGTACAAGTGCTCTCTATTTGCTGATGATGTCCTAGTATATATCACTCAATCACATATATCCATCCATGCTGTTATGGCTGAAATAGATCACTTTGTTACATGGTCAAATTTTAAAATCAATGCAGCGAAGTCTGAGGCCCTCGATGTCTCCCTCCCCAAATCCATACAGGATTCCATCCAGTCCAACTTTCCCTTTGACTGGCCCTCACAGGGTATCAAATACTTAGGAATTCCTATTCATAGAGACCTCTACCATCTTAATTTTGGGCCCTTTATTGAACAACTCCATACAGACCATGGTTGGCAAGTTAGAACTGTAAGATTCACTACGTGAACCACTGGTGTTTTGTGGAAAAGCACATGTACACTGTGTTCCAAATTATTATGCAAAAAGTGTTTAGGAGTGATAAGGGAAGAATTTGTTTGTTTGTCAGTTAAACTCATTGATGGTGATGTGTGTCAGGGCTCTTTATATCACTGTAAGCAATTGCAGACACCTGTGCTAATTAGTTTGGCAGGTGTGTTCAATGAAAGGCAAGACTACTTAAGAAGGCTGTCCCACATTATTAAGCAGCCAAAATGGGAAAGAAAAAGGATGTGTCGGCTGCTGAGAAGCAACAAATTGTGGAGTGTTTAGGTCAAGGCATGACTACAATCAACATTGTGCGATGATCAGGATGAAGTTTCTTGGCAATCAAGAAGTATGTAGCTGATTCACAGTACACACGTGTGCGTGCTGATAAGGGCAAATTGAGGACTCTTTCCTACAGGCAATTACGTCAGGTTAAAAGAGCAGCGGCAAAAAAGCCTTGTCATAGCAGCAGACAAGTTTTTGAAGCTGCTGGTGCCTCCAACGTCCCCCGATCAACAAGATGCAGGGTCCTTCAGAGGTTTGCAGCTGTAAATACGACATCCTGTCGACCTCCTCTATCCACTTCACACAAGCAGAAACGGCTCCAGTGGGCCAAACATTACATGAGGACTGATTTAAAAACTGTTTTGTTCACGGATGAGTGCCATGCAACGCTCGATGGTCCAGATGGATGGAGTGGAGGATGGCTGGTTGATGGACACCCCACGCAAACACGGCTACAGCGCCAACAAGGAGGAGGTGGAGTAATGTTTTGGGCTGGAATCATGGGGAGAGAGATTGTCGGCCCCTTTAGGATCCCTGAAGGGGTAAAGATGAACTCCATAATGTATGTGGAGTTTCTCAAACAGCACTTCCTACCATGGTTCAAGAAGAAGAACCGTGTATTCCACAGCAAGATCATTTTTATGCATGATAATGCACCATCTCATGCTGCACATAAAACATCTGCATCTCTGGCTGATATGGGCATAAAAGGGGACAAACTTATGGTGTGACCCCCATGCTCCCCTGACCTCTACCCATTCAGAACCTCTGGAGCATCATCAAAAGGAGTGTCTATGATGGCGGGAGGCAGTTCACATCTAAGCAACAGCTCTGGGAGGGTATTCTGTCCTCATGCAAAACAATTGAAGCAGAAACCATCCAAAACCTGACAAATTCAATGGACGAGAGAGTTCAGAAGCTCCTTTCGAACAAGGGGTCCTATGTGAAAATGTAACATCACCTAGAATAAAGTTTTGAGTTGAAAAATGTTTGATTTCAGTTTCTAATAACCTGCTAATGCTTATAATTTCAAAAATGACCATTTTTTTGGTCTTTATTAAAATGAAAAGGTTGATCGAAAAGTTTGGGGGATCTAAGAGTGTGGCAACCCAGTAGTCAGGATTACTTCGAATTCTGACAATATGAGGGTCATGTTGCAGGTAGTGCAGCAAGAAGGCACTTATGTGTCTTGCGTATCTTGGAGCCCCAAAATTATTTTCCGGGCTAGATGCAGCTAAAAATTATTATTAATTTTAAATCTGGTGGAGCTTAGTATAGATGGCCTAATAGAATCAGTGCTGCACACTGCTACAAAGCCCAAATTATTTTCCAGCCAAGGTACAGATAAACATGATTAGTAATTTTAAATCTGGTGGAGCTTAGTATAGATGGCCTAATAGAATCAGTACTGCACACTGCTACAAAGCCCAAATTATTTTCCAGCCAAGATACAGATAAACATGATTAGTAATTTGAAAGCTTAAAACGGTTGGTGAGGTGATTTTAACCAATCATCAAGCTTTTACTCTCCCCAGGATGACACAGGGGTAGAAAAGTCGTTTCGGATCCATGATTTGTTCATCTTTATGAACGTGAGTCTGTCTACATTATCAGTGGAGAGCCGCGTGCGCTTATCTGTCAGCACACCACCAGCAACGCTGAACACACGTTCAGACAGAACGCTGGCTGCGGGGCATGACAAGATCTCCAAGGCGTAAGTGGCTAGCTCCGGCCATTTATCCAGATTGGAAGCCCAAAAAGAGCAAGGGTCCAGTGACACAGTCATGGCTTCAATGTTTACTTGGAGATACTCCTGTACCATCGTCTCTAGGCGTTGACTATGTGTCAGACTTCTTGTCTCCTGTGGCCTTGCAAAGGATGGGCTAAAAAAGTGGTGAAATGATTCCGCAAAATTGATGTTACCAGCAGATACTGTGGTTCTGTTACGGTTTGAGTGCTGAACACTCGACGATCCCACGGTTGGCAAGTTGGAACTGTGAGATTCACTATGTGCACCACTGGTGTTTTGTGGAAAAGCACATGTAAGATTCTGCAACAGTCTCTGCTGATACTCCTGCATGCGTGCATCCCTTTCTATGGCAGGAATAATTTCTGCAAATTTACTTTTGTACCGGGGATCTAACAGTGTGGCAACCCAGTAGTCAGGATTATTTCTAATTCTCACAATTCGAGAGTCATGTTGCAGGTAGTGCAGCAAGAAGGCACTCATGTGAGTTGCGCATCCAGGAGCACCAAGTCCCTGTTGTGTTGGTGGCGAGGTAACAATCATGCTTCCTTCCTGTGCCCTTTCCCCCCAACCTCGCACAACAGAAATGTGATCAAGGTCTCCCTCATCTGATGAGTCTTTCATCAGTTTGTCCTCCACTTCTTCCTGGGCTCCTGCACCTTCCTCACTAGTTTGGCTGCTACCATGCGCCCTGGTAAAACCATCTCCCCCACCCTCACATGCCTGCCGCCTTGGTGCTGCCGACCGTCTGGACCTTGCAGCTGTTAGCCCTTCCGCATACAACTCCTCCTCCTCTACTTCCTCCACCTCCTCTTGTGCCACCACCTGACTCCGAATTCTGTTTAACATGTGCTCCAGCATGTAAATCACTGGAATAGTCATGCTGATAATGGCATCGTCAGCACTAAACATCTTCGTCGCCATTTCAAAACTGTGCAGAAGGGTGCATAGGTCCCTGATCTGAGACCACTCCTCCAGCGTGATTTGCCCCACCTCTGGATCTCGTTGGCCCAGGCTATACGTCAGAACGTATTGCACCAGGGCTTGTCGGTGCTGCCACAGTCGCTGCAACATGTGCAGAGTTGAATTCCACCGGGTAGGCACATCGCATTTTAGCCGGTGAAGTGGCAGGCCCAACGACTTCTGTAGAGAAGTAAGTCGCTGAGCTGCGGGATGCGAACGGCGGAAGTGAGCACACAGCGACCGTGCCCTCTGCAGAAGGCCATCTAGTCCGGGATAGTGGGCTAAAAATTGCTGGACAACCAGGTTCAACACGTGAGCCATACAAGGCACGTGTGTGACATTGCCCCGGCGAAGGGCCGCACCCAGGTTTGCAGCATTGTCGCACACGGCCTTCCCTGGTTTCAGGTCCAGTGGAGACAACCATTCATGAAATTGGTTCTCCAGAGCTGACCACAACTCCTCAGCTGTGTGACTCACATTTCCCAGACATTTCAAAGTAAAAACCGCCTGATGACGTTGAGCCCTACTGCCAGCATAGTAAGGAGGTGTGCAGGATCCCTTCTGCGCAGTTAGAAAGCTTGTGGCATGACCAGACAGGCTTTGGGTGCAGGTGGAGGACCGAGAGGAGGTTGAGGAGGCAGAAGCAGTGGAGGAACTTTGAGATAAAGAGGATTGACGCACAACTCGTGGGGACGGCAAGACTTGGACAGCAGCCCCTTGTCCTGCTGTCACCATAGTTACCCAGTGCCCACTCAGCGACATGTAACTCCCCTGTCCATGCCTACTCGTCCAAGTGTCTGTGGTGAAATGCACCCTGTCACACACAGAGTTTCTCAAAGAAGCGGTGATGTTGTGTGCGACATGCTGGTGGAGCGCAGGCACACCTTTTTGAGAAGTAGTGCCGACTGGGCATCTGGTACTGGGGCACTGCGACGGACATAAGGTCTCGAAAATCCTCTGTGTCCACCAGGCGGAAAGGCAGCATTTCTGTAGCCAAGAGCTTGCAGATGGTGAAATTCAACCTCTTAGCTTTCTCATGGCTAGGAGGAAATGGTCTTTTAGTTGTCCACATCTGAGGGACCGAGGGCTGGCTATTGTGCTTAGACGGGGTTGATAAGGGTGTCCCCGGCAAACTGCCGGTCTGTGAGGAAGATGCAGGCGGACATGTTAGGTTGCCTTGATCCAAAGGTGGTGCTATCGATGTCAGTCAGCGCTCAACACCAGCTGGTGTTACCACCTCCAAAGAAAATGATGACCTGCCAATCACGCTGGCTGTTGCGGGTAAAGAGGTGGCAGGTCTGCGCCCCAAAACAGGTGTGACTGCTGTCCCCCCAGTCACAGAGGATGAAGAGGCCGCGGCCGCACAAGATATGGCAGACGGTGGTTGGCCCGGCCGGCTAGGCCGCATTGTAGCACAGTGAGCTTCCCACTGCAACTTATGCTTCATGTCCATGTGCCGGTTCATGCATGAAGTACTCAAACTATGTATTTTTTGGCCTCTACTTAGCTTTTGCTGACAAATGTTACAGATAACACGAGTTGGGTCATCTTTATCGATCTGAAAAAATGCCCAGGCTATGCAAGGCTTAGCACCCATGCGACCTGAAGAGCCACCACGACTTGTGGTGAGAGGCAGAGTTGTGTTTGAGGATGCAGTTGTTGACGTGCTTCCAGTACTACGTCTCTGTCCAGGAAGGCGCAACCTGACCTCGTCGTCACTAGCATCCTCCTCCACCTCCTCTGCTGACCTCATCTCTTGGCTGACTGTGGGTTGACAGTAAGTGGGATCTCCAACCTCATCATCATCACCCTGTGCGTTATCACACCCATCGTCCTCAGAGCCAACCTGTTCCTGCCCTGACAAAAAACTAAAGTTGTCGCTCCAATCAGGTATTTGAGTCTTATCATCGTCTTCCTCATTGTCTCCACCAACAGGAGTTACAGTTTGGGAATGAGGGTCTACATTATGGTCAGAACCTTCTGCGTCTGGTCCTGGATCCGACTCATAAAGATTCTGGGCATCAGTGCAGATCATTTCCTCGTCTGGATTCACAGAAGCGCTGGAGTCAACCTCTGATTCCCAGGCTATAGTATGAGTAAACAGCTCTGCAGACTCAACCATCTGTTCTACCTCATACTCAGACGAGCAGCTGGAGATTTGGGAGCTGTGAGGAAGCAAGTGCGATTGGGGTAACACCTTTGAGGACTGGAGTATTTGTGATGTTGAAGTTGATGTGGAGGAGAGCCCACTTAAAGGAACACTTGATATCCGTTGAAGCACCTGCTGTTTTTGTGCCTCATCTGGAATTTGTAGCGATTGGCGTGGCCGTAAGAAAGGGATCTTATCACATTGTCCGCTAAAAGAAGTAGACATTTTAGTTTGGCTGGAAGATGGTCTTTCTTCTGCAGATGTTACTGTTGCTTTAACACCTACCCCACGGACACAACCTTTTTTCCCCTTCCCAACACGCCTATTCCCCTTTCCACCAGCAGCAGGCCTTTTTCCACTCATTTTGGTGGTTAACTAATTCACAACTCTGGAGTTGTTTGCACAAAAAAACAATGGATGGGAACCGAGCAGAGCTGAGTGGCCAAACTGTGGTATTAGGCCAAAACTATTGGCTGGGTTAGATGCAGAAAAAAAATTATATTCAATTTGCAACCTGATGGAGGTCAGTATAGATGGACTAATAGAGAAAGTCCCACACACTGCTAGAAGCCCAAATATTTTTTCAGAGGTAGATGCAGAAAAAAATTATATTCAATTTGCAACCTGATGGAGGTCAGTATAGATGGACTAATAGAACAAGTCCCACACACAGCTAGAAGCCCAAATATTTTTTCAGAGGTAGATGCAGAAAAAAATTATATTCAGTTTGCAACCTGATGGAGGTCAGTATAGATGGACTAATAGAACAAGTCCCACACACAGCTAGAAGCCCAAATATTTTTTCAGAGGTAGATGCAGAAAAAAAATATATTCAGTTTGCAACCTGATGGAGGTCAGTATAGATGGACTAATAGAGAAAGTCCCACACACTGCTAGAAGGCCAAATATTTTTTCAGAGCTAGATGCAGACAAAAAATTATTTTTAATTTGCAACCTGATGGAGGTCAGTATAGATGGACTAATAGAGAAAGTCCCACACACTGCTAGAAGGCCAAATATGTTTTCAGAGCTAGATGCAGACAAAAAATTATTTTGAATTTGCAACGTGATGGAGGTCAGTATAGATGGACTAATAGAACAAGTCCCACACACTGCTAGAAGGCCAAATATGTTTTCAGAGCTAGATGCAGATAAAAATTATTTTTAATTTGCAACCTGATGGACGTCAGTATAGATGGACTAATAGAGAAAGTCCCACACACTGCTAGAAGGCCAAATATTTTTTCAGAGCTAGATGCAGAAAAAAATTATATTCAGTTTGCAACCTGATGGAGGTCAGTATAGATGGACTAATAGAACAAGTCCCACACACTGCTAGAAGCCCAAATATTTTTTCAGAGCTAGATGCAGAAAAAAATTATATTCAATTTGCAACCTGATGGAGGTCAGTATAGATGGACTAATAGAGAAAGTCCCACACACTGCTAGAAGGCCAAATATTTTTTCAGAGCTAGATGCAGACAAAAAATTATTTTGAATTTGCAACCTGATGGAGGTCAGTATAGGTGGACTAATAGAACAAGTCCCACACACTGCTAGAAGGCCAAATATTTTTTCAGAGCTAGATGCAGAAAAAAATTATATTCAGTTTGCAACCTGATGGAGGTCAGTATAGATGGACTAATAGAACAAGTCCCACATACAGCTAGAAGCCCAAATATTTTTTCAGAGGTAGATGCAGAAAAAAAATATATTTAGTTTGCAACCTGATGGAGGTCAGTATAGATGGACTAATAGAATAATGCTATGCCCAAAAGATTTTACTTCACTAGGTGCAGTAAAAAAATTGGTATTCTATACACAGGTGGTATATCTTGCAACACAGATAGGCTACTCCACTGACTAACACACTCTGCAATAGGCCAAAAAGGATTAGCTTTGCTAGATTCAGCCAAATGCTGTGAAAAAAACTTGCACAGCACTGGCACAGACCTGCCTGGCAAAAACTGATAGGAACTGATGTAACCTAGTCCTGAAAAGGACTGCAATTACAATTAGTCTTTACTCCCACAATCTATCTATTTAAGAGCACAGACCTGCCTGATAAAAGTCGTAGGAAATGCTGTAACCTAGTCCTTAAAAGGACTGCAATCACAACTATTCCCTACTCCCAAGCTATCTGTAGATTTGTGCGAAAATTGGCTTGAAAGTAACAAGGTATAGCGCACACAGCAACAGCGGTGCCGTCTAACACGCAGCTACAGCAGTGAGAAAATGGTGGCGACGGGGAAAATGGCTTGGTCTTATAGGGCAAGGATATGTGACATACACTGCCAATGACACATGCCCTTGCTTGTGTGAAAAAAAGCACTTCGCTCCGTGTGTGCGCTGCTGATAGGCTGACAGATTGCACCTCCCCACTGTAAATGTGGGAAAGAGAAAAAAAAATGGAGATCTTCATTATTCCTGCAGAGATCCATTCCCTGCCCCTCCCCCCGCCCCGCTGTACACTCAAACTGCGTATTAACATTAATTTTCATCATTACTGAGAAAAAATCCAGTTATGATTTTGGTGCACGAACAGTTATCGAACATAACCTCGAACAGCCGAATTTTTCTCAAATCGTTCGTGTTTGCCGAACGGCTCGAACACCGCCCAAAACAGCTCAAATTTGAGATTGGCGAACAGTTCGAGTCGAACAACGCTCATCTCTACACTAGACCATCCCTCAAGAAAGGTGCCTTGATGTCCACGTTTCAGCACTGGACAGCTCCACTTTTGCATTGGTTTCAATGCAGAAAAGAGGCTCTTTCCTTCTCAGTGATGGCTGATTTTTTTCTGTATCGAATCCAATGTGGAAGTGGGCATGACTGGCTGTGGGAACAACCCTTATATCTGGATGTGGCACCCCTGAGGGTTCAGTCACCACAGAGGTACTGCATCTCATCCAGAGGTGTGGTGTTTCCTTCTCTCAGCTAAGGAGGGAGTACTGCCCGGAACCCCAACACCTGCATCCAACACTACACTGCTCCAGGCCAGCTGGAAGGGCAAGACACAATGTATGTTTCTGCTGAGCCCTGACCCTGGCTGGAGTGGGGGGAACCCAAAGGTAGGGGGAACCAACAGTGGGTGTGGGTGGAGGAAGTAGTTTAAGGGAGCACTTTGGTAGGAGTGTATATAGGGAAAGCCATCTTAGAGTGGCAGGTCGAGTAGAGAAGAGCAGTTCAGAAGAACAGCTCGGGACAGTTCAGAAGAACAGTCTGGGAGCAGAGTCTCACTAGGAGCTCTGCTCCACAACCAGGGGCCTAGTGACAGAGGCCCTGGAGGGGAGCAGGTAGTAGGCTCCGTTCTAAAATGTGATCCTAGGGGTACGGCGAGTGCAGGAAGGCACCCGTACGCCCCGAATCTGTCAGAAGACAGAGGGATCGTAGGCCGCATTCTAATCCCCAGATGGGTCAAGCAGGTCCGGGATCCGACGCACAGGAGGGACTTCAGAGCACCCGAACGGGATTGAGAGTGGGCAGCGCAGGGCAGGAGGGAGAAAGACCCAGTGTGAAGTCGGTCTAGCTAAGAACACGTGAAAGTGGGGTTCTACCAGGTACCCCTGATCTACCTGAGGAAGTGCTGAACCCCTGCCTGGTGAACGCAGCGCGACGTGGGAGGCTGACACCTGTACAGTGCACCAGTGGAACCTTCATAAGAACTGTGAGTAAAAAGTTGGATGACTGCACCGCACTGCCTCCGTCCATTCTTTGATCTGCGCCATCGTTTCCTTCCTGCACTACAACGCCAAGCGCACCCCTCACCACCCCACGCTGCCCTGGAGCTTGCTCTACCTGTGGAGAGCCACACCATCCTTGCTGCCGCAACACCAGCTCCAGAGGACTGCTTCGCAGCGGCAGCTCCCTGTAGCCGCAATCCACAGGTGGCATCACGAAAAATCCCAAAAACCCCATATAAAAATATCCCCCCTTTTACTTGTGGCGCCCTGCTGCGCATTGGTGCCACAAAACCCAGAAGGGTGCATGGATGGACTTCTCCACAAGAGGCCCTCACACATTCACACACCTCCACCCTACCACCTCAGGCCACCAGAGGGAGCCCATTAGGGATTTATATAGGGAGGGTGGAGTCAGGCAGTTCAGTCTCAGTTTAGTGTTCAGAGACAGAGAGGAACACAGCTCTGAGTTGAGCAGGGAGTGTGCTGATGCTCAGAGAGCAGTAAGAGGCAGTTAGCTAGCTGCAGTGCTTAAGCAAGTCAAGGCCTAGAGCACGTGTGAAAGCCTAGTGAGGGCCTTGAGTGGGCCGAAGGCGAGAGGAGAAGGAAGAAGTAGCAAGGGGGCAGAGAAGCATACCAGGCTCACCCCGATATATATACCGGACACCGGGTCCGCGCCTACAGGGACATTTATACTCAGTAGGAACCACCGGAACCCCTGGAGGACTACAGGTCCCAGGTTCACCAAATGCTGGCTACAGTACCAGGGCTAGGAGTCATGGAGGTCCCAGCATCCAGGGAGAGTGATCTCCAAAGAGAAGGCCCTACCACCAGGTCAGCAGGTGCAAAGATAGACAGTAACCAATCTAGGCCTAGCTCCAGGCAGGTCAGAAGCTTAGAGAACAAAGCAACGGATCAGGAGGCCCTATACCCGCTCACTGGGGAGAGAGTCCAAAAGTGTGCCCTTCACCTGGAGTATCCTGGACTGTGCCTGCAACACCACCAGTAAAGGTACTGAAGCTTACACCCGTGTGAGTGTCCGTCTTTCCTCCGGGACCATCCTGCCATCTCTCCCCTGCACCACCATCCATTACTCCCCACGCTGCCCTGGAGCTAGCTCTACCTGTGGAGAGCCACACCATCCCTGCTGCCATAACACCAGCTCCAGAGGACTGCTCCGCAGCGGCGGCTCCCCTTAGCCGCAATCCACAGGTGGCGTCACAAACTTTCCAAATCCCCTATATCTCCCCCTTTTTACTGACTGCCCTGGGTCACAGGCCGGGTCAGCCACCGTGATACCCCCCCCGGCAACCAGAGGCCCGGCTGCCAAGTACCCCACGGCCCAGGGGGCGTGTCAACCTTGGCGTCACGAACAGGATTCCATGCCCGTTGCCACCGGGTACTGTGCGCCTTAAAGAACTGTAGTACTCATTGTGTGAAGTTTTCCCGCCATTCCCGAGATTTCCCGCCATTGTCCGCCATCTTCCTGTCGCTGCGCGGGAAGAAGAGAGGCGTAACCGTGGGAATCGGAGAGGCGTAACAGCTGGAAGCGCGCAAAGTTGAGGACACGCCCCGCCCCTGACGTCGAACCAGGAAGCGTCAGGTCCTGGAAGGAGCCAGAGGACGCTCTGACGTCAGACGCGAGCGTCGCAAGGTCCTGGAAGGAGACCGTAGCCCGCGGAGCTGCGGCCTACCTGAAAAATAAAGTGAAGAAGGTAGGCTCCGGTTCACTAGGGGGGCGCAACAATGGCTGACGACCAGCAAGCCGTCGGAGCATCGGTTAACGCTCGTGTTGCCCAACCTGCGCCCGGCGCTCCACAGGCCGGAGCGGCCGCTCCACCAGCAGGGGTCGTGACCCCGTTATTACCTATGGCCCTGCCGTATATCCCTGGAGCAAAGTGGCTCCCCCAGTATAATGGCAAACCGGACACCCTGTCCGGATTCAAGAGAAGAATATGCGGTGTGCTAGATATGTATTCTTTGACTGGCAAACAGAGAGCTGCTGTCGTGTTGGGACAATTGACTGGTGCCGCGGAGCGGGTAGTTGAAACCTGGCCAGCCGCAGACCAGGAATCAGTATCCATCTTCTTTAAGAGACTGCAGACTGTGTTTGAAAACCACACCGTGATGGATCTCCGGATGAGGTTCTACCACTGTGTCCTGAAAACTGAGGACAGTATCCGGGACTATGCCTGGCGCTTACAGGAAGCCTTGTAGTCCCTTAAACAGGTTAGTCCAGCCAGCATACAAGATGAAAATAAAATGCTGACGGAACAGTTCATCCGGGGGTTAAGGTCCCAGGAGGAGAGCAGAACTGTACGGTGGTGGGCCTTAAATCATCCAGATGCCACCTTTGACACCCTTAAGGACATGGCTATAAAGGGTCTGCAGCCCCTGGAAACAACAGATACTGTTGTTCAACGTTACCAGGGTGGGCCACCCCAGTGCCCGCAGCACCCACTGCTCCTCCACTAATGGTCGAAACAAAGATGCAAACAGTACCTCCTAGCGAGCTGGACAGTCTACGCTCTGAAGTGCGCCAGTTAAGTAAAACCCTGGCCACTGTCTTTAGCACCCTGCAGCTACAGGAGGAGCCCGAGCCGGAAGGAAGGATAGTACTCACTGACAGCCCTGAGGATATCCTCTGGATGAGAAGAAGGAGGACAACGCCACCCCGTGGGAGGACCAACGGCCAACGTCACCAACGTCCCCCTCCAGGAGAATTCATCTGCTACAGCTGCCAGAAGGTAGGCCACACAGTGCGGAACTGTCCTTTAAACCAGCAAACCCTGGGGCCGAGGGCCGACACCCAGGAGTAAATCAAGCAGGCCCATCAAACTGGTACCATCGGTTCATGGGAGGAAGACCTTTCCTCTCCATTGTGCTGTCCAGCATCGCGACACCTGCCTTGTTGGACACTGGATCTCAGGTAACCATCATGCCAGATGTCCTCTACAAAAGGTTCTGGCCAATAGAAGAACTTCACCCGCCAGCTCCAAACCTTTCCGTGTATGCCTCCAATGGCCTTCCCCTTAACCTAGTCGGGGTTAAGGATGTGGCAGTAAAGGTGGGAAGAGTGGAACTGAAGGACCAGGGACTAATTGTAGTAGAGACTAATCCTGATGATACAGACTTGTATATGGTACTTGGCACAAATATTGTCGGTAACTGTTTAGGAGAAGTGTTGTTTTTGCTCCAATAGATGTCCGACACTGCCAAACCAGGGCAGAGGAGGGTGCTCCAGAAAGAGATCAGAGCCCTTATGTACCAGCAACAGGTAAAGCTAACAGGTGGTGAAATTGGTAATGTACGGGTGACAGACCCGATACCCATTGTGATCCCCCCGATGAGTGAGATGCTGATTTGGTGTAGAGCAGCAATAGGTCTCAAAGTACGCAGCTACCTGGGGGTACTAGAGCCCCTTAGCTTGGAGCATAGACCTATATTCTTGACTGCCAGAGGGGTAGTGGATGTACGCAATGGGAGGGTGCCCGTACGCCTCCTAAACTATGGGGAGGACGAGGTTAGATTACCACGCTACGCCACTGTTGCCAAACTGTACACAGTAGATAACAACTCCATACACACGGTGGAGTCCTTAACCTCACCAGACGAAGTGGAGGATAATGACCCGAGAACCCAGGTGGAGGATTGGTGTCAACAGCTCCATGTTGGGACAGACACCACTCCTGCCCATCAGAAACAGGGTGTACACCGGGTGGTTCAGGAATGCGAGCGGGTATTCAGTAAACACCCACTTGATTTCGGGAGGATTAAAGGGGTACAACACTATATACCCACAGGTGACCATCCACCCATCAAAGAACGTTACAGGCCAATCCCGCCAGCACACTACCAGAAAGTGAAGGAAATGTTGCATGACATGAGGAAGGCAGGGGTAATAAGAGATAGCTGTAGCCCCTGGGCAGCTCCCCTGGTCCTAGTCAGGAAAAAGGATGGAAGCATGAGAATGTGAGTAGATTACAGACAAGTAAATCACATAACACACAAAGATGTGTGGCACCCCAGGGGTCTGGTTACCACAGTAATAGAAATATTATGTCTGAGAGCAAGTGGGAGGTTTCTCTGGTCAGGAGCCCTAAGCATGCAACACGGCCCACCCAGACATGGGAGGGGAGGAATCTGCCCTTATAAACTGGGTCTGGGGCGGGATTAGGACAGACAGAGCTTGCAGAACAAGCAGAGGAGTGAAGTCCCAGACAGAGACGCAGTCTGGTCTGGAGGACAGCAGACACAGGGAGAGTGACAACAGGAGCTCTGTAGGAGCAGGAGCGAGTGCCAGAGGCTGGAAGCTAGAAAGCTCGCCTTGGCTGAAGACACTAAACCCGGACACGGAGTCCGAGGCTGTGGGGACATCCAGGTCCAGCAGCAGAATCCAACCGGCAGGGGATTCCATGTCCTCTGGCCTTAGAAGCCCGGAGGCATGGTCACAAGCAAGGGACAAGCACCGCCATCGTGAAGCGGAGGCTAACGGAAGGCCCCAAGTCACCGGCCATACGGGTGAGCACCACACGGTATACTCAGGGACGTGGGCTACTTCTACCCGCATAGAGCAAGGTAGTCAGGAAAGAGTGCAGAGAGACGGGGAGGCCTACAACTCCACCTGGCCAGGGGAGATCCTACTTGCTTACAGACTGACCAGGCCCCTACTGCTAACCAGTACTCCCGGGAGGGTCTGCGTTATTCCATCAGTAAAGACTCTGAACTGCACCACACGTCTCTGTGTTTCATCGCTGCACCAGCACCATTACTACTGGGACGCTCACACCATCACTCCCATCTTCCACACTAGCTGCCCTGAGGCAATACTTCTCCCGTGGGGAGTTATCCCATACTCGGCTGCGCAAACAACATCAGCCTCAGCGGTCTGCAGCGCAGCGGCGGTCCCCACTGACCCCAATCCACGGGTGGCGTAGTCGGACATTGATATTACCTAAGACTGCCACTGGTCTGACCGCCCTGGGCACGGACCGGGTCACCGCCACACTGAGACTACAAACCCCAGCGATCCGGCTCCGGGTATCCCCTGCACAGCACAGGCCCAGGGGGCGCGTCAACTTTGGCGTAGTCGGCAGGATTCAAACCAACCCGCCACCAACGGGTACTGCGTGCCTGAAAAAGACTTTTATACTTACCTGTGGTGAAGTTTCCCGCCGTCCGGAGTCGTTTCCCGCCATCGGACGCCATCTTGGACCGTTTCCCGCCGTCTTCTGCCGTCTTCCCGCCATCCGCAGCTGCTTCCCGCCATCGGACGCCATCTTCGGGACGCTGCGTGGGAAGAAGAGGGGCGTGGACGCGAAAGCGCGCGAGATCCGAAGCTCCGCCCCACGCACTGACGCTGCGCAAGGTCCTGGAAGGGAGGAAGAGCGACGCTGACGTCATCGGAGCGCGACGCCAGGTCCTCTACCCCGACGATTGACTGCGGAGCCGCGGCCTACGGAAGAAGAGCATCAGAAGCTAGGCCACGGTCCACTAGGGGGGAAGAAGGATGTCGGACACCGAGGGGAGCTCCACTGCCACAGCCACCGCCAGCGCAACCGCTGCAGCGGTCATGCCATTCACCATGCCCTATATCCCGGGGGCAACCTGGCTACCCCAGTACTCAGGGGAGTCACATACTCTAAGTGACTTTAGGGAAAAACTGGATAGCCTCTTTCAGGTATACCCCCTCACGGAAGAGCAAAAAGTAAGCATCCTGGTGGCCCAGTTAATCGGGGCAGCCCAAAGGGAGGTAAAGTCCTGGTCACCTGGGAAGAAGAGGACTGTCAGAGAGATACTAGCCCGGCTGAAAGACACATTTGACACCCGCACCTCAGCCGAGATAAAACTCAGATTTTACGGGTGCAAACAACGGGCACACGAAAGTATAAGAGACTATGCTCTAAACCTACAAGAGGCCCTGAGAGCCATTAAGCAGGCAGACCCTGACAGCGTGGGAAATGAAGACAAGCTGTTGACCGAACAATTTATTGAGGGTCTACTGTGCAATTCCCACCGAACCCAGTTGCGGGCAATGGCCTTACAGGACCCTGACCTGGACTTTGCACAGTTCAAGGACAGAGCCATCCGGGTGCTCCGAGAACCGGCACCAGGTGGCGCTGTGACCCACAGGCGCCCTGCTATCACTGATCACCAGGACGCGGCGCCCTTGTCTGCAGGGCCTGTGGGAGCTGATGCGCAGGCTTTGAACAATTACCCGGTAACAGACCTGCACCATCAGGTCCAAGAGCTGACTAAGAGCGTTGCCGCGCTAACCAGAACTGTGCAGTCTTTACAGGTCTCTTCTCCAGGAAAGATCCAGCTGGCATCCGGACCGGAGGACGTCCCGTGGCGCCGACTGAGGAGGACCCCACCGGCCAGAGGAAGACCCAGCGACAGATACAACGAGGACGGACGACCCATCTGCCGCCGCTGCAATCAACCCGGACATATGGCAAGGCACTGTCATTTAAACGGGCACAACCTGGGGTAGAGGGCCAACCCCCAGGCTTAAGATCATCAAGCCCATCAAACTGGCGTGACAAATTCGTAGGGGGACGTCCGGTCTTGCCTGTGGTACTGGATGGCATTCCTATGAGTGCCCTACTAGACACCGGGTCACAGGTCACCACCATCCCGTACGTGCTCTTCAAGTGGTACTGGAATGACTCGGACATAACCCGCTACCCAGATGACGACCTGAGCATTATAGCCAGCAATGGTCAGCCCGTGCCACAGATAGGATTTAAAGAGGTGACCATCAAGGTCGGTAAAGTTGAACTGCCAGCACAAGGACTGATCATTGTGGACATTGACCGTCGCGAGAGTCACCCAAAAATAACCCTAGGTACTAACGTAATCGAAAACTGTCTTGCAGAGGTAATTCTTATTTTGCAACAGGTTGCCAAGAACGCCAGTTCCAGCCAGCAGCGTGTCCTCCAAAAAGAGATCCGGGCACTGATGAAGCGGCAACAAGTGCAACTATCTGGTGGTGAGATAGGTAGCGTGAGAATGTGTGACCCGTTCCCTATTGCCATGCCCCCAAAAAGTGATATGATGATTTGGTGCCGGGCAGCTATTGGTCTAAGAGGTAGAGACTACCAAGCAATGGTAGAACCCGTCTACTCAGACAGTAGGCCCACCATTTTGACAGCACGGGGGGTGGTCGATGTACGCCATGGGAGGGTGCCCGTCCGCATCATCAATATCGGGGAGAGAGAAGTATACCTGCCCCGGTATGCCACGCTAACCAAATTGTTCACCATCAACCAGAACTCTGTACAGGCCGTGGAACCCTTGCCTCCATCTCAACCAGAGGAAGGTAACGGCACTAAGAAACCAATGGAGGACTGGTGTCAGCAACTGCATTTGGGTACTGACTCCACTCCCTCACACCAAAAACAGGGAGTCTATCGGGTGGTTCAAGAGTACGAGAGAGTGTTTAGCAAACACCCACTAGACTTTGGGCGAGTAAAGGGGGTAGAACATCACATCCCAATGGGAGACCATCCTCCCATAAAGGAGAGATACCGACCCGTACCCCCTGCACACTATGAACACGCCAAGGGGATGCTAAAAGACATGAAGGAGGCTGGGGTAATTAGGGACAGCTGTAGCCCCTGGGCAGCTCCACTAGTCTTAGTGAAAAAGAAAGACAACACCATGAGAATGTGTGTAGACTATAGGAAGGTCAACCGTATCACACACAAAGATGCGTACCCGTTACCAAGGATAGAAGAGTCCTTAGCTGCATTAAAATCTGCTAACTTCTTCTCTACTTTGGATCTCACTAGCGGGTACTGGCAGGTTCCTGTAGCAAAGGCGGACCGGGAGAAGACCGCATTCACCACCCCGATGGGACTCAGCGAATTTAACTGTATGCCGTTCGGGCTCTGCAACGCACCAGGAACCTTCCAACGGTTGATGGAATGCTGTCTGGGACACCGGAACTTCGAGACGGTCCTATTATACCTGGACGATGTCATCGTCTATTCCAAGACCTATGAGGACCATCTGGAACACCTGGCAGAAGTGTTTGAAGCCCTGGCAAACTATGGCCTAAAGGTAAAACCCTCAAAGTGTCATCTACTGAAGCCAAAGGTACAGTACCTGGGACACGTGGTGAGTGCTGACGGAGTAGCCCCCGACCCTGACAAGATCACCGTGATTAAGGACTGGCCAAGACCATCCAGCATAAAGGAAGTGCGGCAGTTCCTCGGGTTGGTAGGCTACTACCGAAGATTCATTCCCGATTTTACCAAGAAGGCAGCTCCTATGCAGGACCTCCTGATAGGCCAGTCCAGGAAGGCCAAAAACCAGAAGCCACCATTCAAATGGGAAAATCTGGAAGAGGAGTCCTACCGCCAGCTGAAGATGGCCCTCACGGGGGATGAAATCCTGGCGTACCCTGATTACAGCCAGCCCTTTATCCTCCACACGGATGCAAGCAACATCGGGCTAGGGGCAGTACTGTCCCAGATCCAGCAGGGGAGAGAGCGGGTAATCGCTTACGCCAGCCGAAAACTGCGACCCACGGAAAGAAACCCTGAGAATTACAGCTCGTTCAAGCTAGAGTTCCTGGCAGTGGTGTGGGCAGTAACCGAACGTTTCAAGTATTACCTTGCCTCTTCCAGGTTCACCGTGTACACGGACAACAACCCGTTGACACACGTGGACACTGCAAGACTGGGTGCCCTGGAGCAGAGATGGATGGCCCGCCTGTCCAACTATGAATTCATGATCAAATACCGGGCAGGACGCTCCAATACCAACGAGGACGCCCTGTCCAGGATGCCAAACCTACCGGACGGAGGGGAAGATCCAGAAGAACTGGAAGAGGTCGAACTCCCTGCGTTCCACCGTCATGGGATTACCCAGTATTCCCACCGTGTGAGGGGCCAGCGATCCGCTACGTTCAACCCCTTACCCCACTACAACTGGGCGGAGACGCAAGACAGTGACCCCGCAGTCCGTCTGGTGAAGGACGTGCTGACCCAGGCTGAAGCCCGCCTGGATCCAGACGCCCCGGAAGAGACCAAGCAACTGTGGACGGAGAAGAGCAGACTGTTTCTCTACAAGGAGAAGTTGTGCCGCAGAATGGTCAATTCCCGGACACATGAACTGATCTGGCAGGTGGTGGTACCGAGACGGGACGCAGCTATGGTGCTGGAGGCCTACCACAATGGGGCAGGGCACTTCGGATGGAAGAAGCTTGAGTTCCTGCTGCGTGAACGGTTCTACTGGATAGGCATGAGAGGAGCCATTGAGAGGTGGTGTAGAGACTGTGGCCCGTGCAATCTAAGAAGAAGGGATCGTGCCAGCCAGAGGACTCCCCTGCAGCCCATCATCACCAGGCAGCCGCTGGAACTGGTCGCTCTGGACCATGTTAAACTGGCTCCAAGCAGAAGCGGGTATGTCTACGCCCTAACCATCGTGCACCACTACTCCCGGTTACTGGTGGTGGTCCCTGTCAAAGACCTGACGGCTCAGACAGCAGCCAGAGCCTTCCAGCTGCACTTCTGCCGCCCACTCGGGTACCCGGACCAAGTGCTGATGGACCAAGGACCAGACTTCGAAGCGGAGGTCTTCCAGTAGTTCTGCAACCTGTATGGCTGCAATAAGATAAGAACAACGCCCTATCACCCCCAAACCAATGGACTCTGCGAGAAGATGAACCAGGTGGTGATAGATCTGCTAAAAACATTGCCCCTGGAAGAACGCAGTCTGTGGCCTGAGAAACTGGCCGATCTGGTGGACCTGTATAACCACATCCCGGTAGGTTCCACCAACTGTACCCCGGCATACCTAATGAGAGCAAGACCTGGTAAGCTGCCTGTTGACCTGGATATGGGAGTCCTGATACCCGAGGACACCTCGCCAGAGGCAGACTTGGATACAGAACGGCAGCAGCAGTACCGGAAAGTACAGGAGAGCGTCGAGCGAAGTCTCTGTCAATCAAGAGAAAGGCAGGAAAGGACTTATAACCAACATGCTCCCGCTGTTCCCCTGGTACCTGGAGAGCAGGTCTTAAAAAGAAAAAGGCGGCTCCATAAGTTGGACGACCAGTGGGAAAAGGACCCATACACCGTACTGCCCTCAAGCCACAATAATCCAAAGGTGTACGTCATCAGCAAGGATGGAGGAGAGACCACAGCCACTGTCTCCAGAGACCACCTGAAAAAGTGACCCGAGAAGTTGCAAAGCACGGATGAAGATCAGGAAGACCCTCAACCCGTAGAGGAAAAGAAGGAAATGATCAGCATCGTACTCGGAGATTTTCCCCGGTCCTGGACACAAGTAAACAATGCTATCATGCTGCCCGTCCTCACCTTTCTCCAGCCAGCCCCTCAAGTGCCTACAGAAGACCAGGTAGAGCTGGAAGAGCAGCAGGCCCAGGAGGCAGAAGAGTCCACACCAGCAGCGCAGGAGAATGAACCCTCTGCTAGTAGTGAGCCTGCCGTGCCCCTAGTGAGCCAAAGAGTGCGCAGACAGCTGCCCAGCTTGCCCATAACACCTCCTACACCCTGTAGTGCAGGACCAGTTAGTGAGCTCCGTAGGTCCACTAGAGTCACTAGAGGTCAGATGCCCGCTCGCTGGAGAATCTAAACTAATGCACTGTGAATTTATCTGTTTAACTGTTTATAGTTTTTGTTGTTGCCTGTTATTAATTATGTTTCTCAGTTACCCTGCAGATTTATTTGGACTAACAGGTTATGGACACTGGATAACCGGAACAATCTTGTAGATAGTTGCACATTGTGCCTCTTGCGAAGACGGCCGCGGAAGAGAAAACCTGTCTGGCGTGGGCTACTTGCGGCCCAAAGTAGCTAGCTCCAGCCTTGCAGCCACACCCAAGGCCAACGCAAGGGGTTTGCTTTGGACAGGTCCCCTACTTCGCTTAAAGCTTCACCTTGGGTGATATGGACACCCGGTTGCGGACACGCCGTGACCTTTAAAGAACTAAAGCTTCTTGTAAATATGTTATTGTATTATTGTTATAACCTGTATTTATGTTTCTTTAAAAAAATGTGTTTAGTCCCGGAGTACTAAAATTTACTAGGGGGGAATGTGGCACCCCAGGGGTCTGGTTACCACAGTAATAGAAATATTATGTCTGAGAGCAAGTGGGAGGTTTCTCTGGTCAGGAGCCCTAAGCATGCAACACGGCCCACCCAGACCTGGGAGGGGAGGAATCTGCCCTTATAAACTGGGTCTGGGGCGGGATTAGGACAGACAGAGCCTGCAGAAGAAGCAGAGGAGTGAAGTCCCAGACAGAGACGCAGTCTGGTCTGGAGGACAGCAGACACAGGGAGAGTGACAACAGGAGCTCTGTAGGAGCAGGAGCGAGTGCCAGAGGCTGGAAGCTAGAAAGCTCGCCTTGGCTGAAGACACTAAACCCGGACACGGAGTCCGAGGCTGTGGGGACATCCAGGTCCAGCAGCAGAATCCAACCGGCAGGGGATTCCATGTCCTCTGGCCTTAGAAGCCCGGAGGCACGGTCACAAGCAAGGGACCAGCACCGCCATCGTGAAGCGGAGGCTAACGGAAGGCCCCAAGTCACAGACCATACGGGTGAGCACCACACGGTATACTCAGGGACGTGGGCTACTTCTACCCGCATAGAGCAAGGTAGCCAGGAAAGAGTGCAGAGAGACGGGGAGGCCTACAACTCCACCTGGCTATGGGAGATCCTACTTGCTTACAGACTGACCAGGCCCCTACTGCTAACCAGTACTCCCGGGAGGGTCTGCGTTATTCCATCAGTAAAGACCCTGAACTGCACTACATGTCTCTGTGTTTCATCGCCGCACCAGCACCATTGCTACTGGGACGCTCACACCATCACTCCCATCTTCCACGCTAGCTGCCCTGAGGCAATACTTCTCCCGTGGGGAGTTATCCCATACTCGGCTGCGCAAACAACATCAGCCTCAGCGGTCTGCAGCGCAGCGGCGGTCCCCACTGACCGCAATCCACGGGTGGCGTAGTCGGACATTGTTATTACCTAAGACTGCCACTGGTTTGACCGCCCTGGTCACGGACCGGGTCACCGCCACACTGAGACTACAAACCCCAGCGATCCGGCTCCGGGTATCCCCTGCACAGCACAGGCCCAGGGGGCGCGTCAGATGCATACCCTTTGCCCTGTATAGAGGAATCCCTGGCTGCATTAAAGTCTGCAAATTACTTCTCCACCCTTGACCTCACTAGTGGGTACTGGCAAGTAGCTGTTGCTGAGGAGTATCGGGAGAAGATGGCCTTTACTACCCCGATGGGACTCTGCGAGTTCAACAGTATGCAGTTCGGACTCTGCAACGCCCCCGGAACGTTCCAGAGGTTGATGGAGTGCTGCCTGGGACACCGCAACTTTGAGACTGTATTGCTATACCTGGATGACGTGATAGTGTACTCCAAAACATACGAGGACCATTTGAAGCACCTGGCAGAGGTATTTGAGTCTCTGTCCCGGTATGGGATGAAGCTGAAGCCCTCCAAGTGCCACCTGCTCAAGCGAAAGGTACAGTACCTGGGGCACATCGTCAGTCCAGAAGGAGTAGCACCGGACCCGGAGAAGTTCACTGCCATCCAGAGATGGCTGCAGCCGAAGAGCCTCAAGGAGGTACGTCAGTTCCTGGGACTAGTCGGGTATTACCGGAGGTTTGTGAAGGACTATACCAAGAAAGCGGCGCCTTTGCAAGATCTCCTGGTAGGACAGTCCGGGAGAGGCAGAACCCCCCCGTTCCAGTGGGGTAAGGAGCAAGCTGAATCCTTTGAGGTGATGAAGGAGATCCTGACCGGTGAAGAGATCCTAGCCCACCCTGACTACAGCCAACCGTTACTGCTGTACACCGATGCCAGCAACGAGGGATTAGGAGCTGTGTTAAGTCAGAAGCAGAATGGCCGAGAGAAGGTGATCGCCTATGCAAGCAGGAAGCTCCGCCCGACCGAGAGGAACCCTGAGAACTATAGCAGCTTCAAGTTGTAGTTCCTGGCCCTGGTGTGGGCCATCACTGAGCGGTTCAAGCACTACCTAGCCTCCAGTAAGTTCACTGCCTACTCTGATAATAACCCCTTGACTCATCTGGAAACAGCCAAGTTAGGAGCCATGGAACAACGATCGATGGCTCGGCTGTCAAGCTACCAGTTCACCATTAAGTACCGGGCAGGCCGTAAGAATGCCAACGCTGATGCCCTGTCCAGGATGCCGCACCAGTCAGATACTGAAGAAGAAGTGGATGACCTGGAGGAGATTGAGCTACCTGCCTTCCACCGTAATGGAATGGTCCACGAGCAGCGCACCCCCAGGAGGTATCGTGGTAAGACACTAAACCCTTTACCTCACCACAGTTGGAAGGAATCCCAGGACAGCGACCCGGTTGTCAGCCGTATCAAAGAACTGATAACCCAGGAAGGATCCTCCCTGGAGAAGGACGCGTCTCCACAAGCCAAGCAACTGTGGAATGAGAGAAGCCGGCTGTTCATCTATAGGGAGAAGCTGTGCCGAAGGTACGTCAACCCGAGGACCCATGAGATGGTATGGCAGATCGTAGTGCCTAGGGCGGACATCCAGATGGTGCTGGAGGCCTACCATGATCAAGCGGGGCACTTTGGCTGGAAGAAGCTAGAAACCCTGCTGAAAGGTCGGTTTTATTGGGTTGGAATGTGCAGTTCCATAGAGAGATGGTGCCGGGATTGTGGACCCTGTAGCCTCAGAAGAAAAGACTACAGCAGCCAGAAAGCAACTCTGCAACCCATCAAGACAACTCGACCCTTGGAGATCGTGGCCCTGGATCATGTCAAGCTGTCACCCAGCAGGTCAGGATATTCCTATGCCCTGACCATGGTGGATCACTACTCCCGGTACCTGGTGGTCGCCCTCGTCAAGGATCTGACGGCAGAAACTGTGGCAAAGACGTTTCAGGTGTACTTCTGCAGGCCCCATGGATACCCGGAGCAGGTGCTGACAGATCAAGACACTGCCTTCGAAGCCGAATTGTTTAAGGAGTTTTGCCATCTGTACGGGTGTAAGAAGATCCAGACTACACCGTACCACCCCCAAACCAATGGGTTATGTGAAAAGATGAATAACATCGTCATCGATCTGTTGAAGACCTTACCGCTACAAGAAAGAAACTAGTGGCCAGACAAGCAACCTGATCTGGTAGATCTGTACAACCACATACTGTACCTGTGAGTTCCACCAATTGTACTCCAGCATATCTCATGCGAGCAAGACCCGGAAAATTGCCCATGGACCTGGAGCTTGGTGTGGTAGAACCCGAAGCAGATATGTCCACTGAAGACTGGGACACGACCAGACAGGAACAGTACAGGAGAGTACAAGCCTGTGTCGAAGACAGTCTGAATAGGGTAAGAGACAAGCAGGAAGCACAGTACAACAAGAGTGCACCAGCAGAACCCTTTTCACCTGGAGAAGTTGTGCTAAAGAGAAAAAGAAGAAACCACAAACTTGATGACCAGTGGGAGAGGGAACCCTACACTGTGTTAAATTCAAGATTTGATAACAGGAAGACCTGTTTAATTACCAAGGACGGAGGAAGAACGACTGCAACGGTATCTAGAGACCATCTGAAGTTGTGTCCAGGACCGCTAAAGCCCCAGGAAGAAGTGCCTCTCATCGTACCGGAGGAGCCTAAAGAAGCAGTAATACATACTGAATTAGGAGATTTCCCGGCAGATTGGCCACAGCTAGGTGGAGCGGTAATAGCACCTGTGCTACACTTCTGCCAACAGCCAGAAGACCCTCCACAGCAAGTAGAACCTGTGGGTGCCCCAGAAGAGCCTGCTCAGGAAGAATCCCCGGAAGAAGGATCCCATTTTGGAGCAGAGCAAGAAGGCCCAGCCAATGGTACACTTGTCAGAGAGGTACACCGTAGAGAGGTTAAGGCAGTCTTGCAGTCCCTCCACACCTAGAACTGACAGAATTGGAGGTAGTACAAACACCAGTACCACACGCATCCCAGTACTACGTAGGTCAACATGTAGCACACAAGGTCAGACCCCTGTCAGATACAGAGGGTGGAAAGAGAAACTCTGATAGTATAAATAGTTGCCCTTGGGGTATGTTATTCTTGTGTAATTTTCATGTATGTATTGACATATTTTTGCCTTACAATGGACAATTTAGGTGACATGGACACTTTTCTTGTTGCAGTTAGTTACCCGTAAGGGTATATATAAAGGACTCGGTGGCTGAGGACTGTGTGCAGCCCAAAAACTGTTTATTTGTCCATAATTGCACTCCCTGGAGTGCCCCTTTTAGGTAACCACTGAACAAAAACCTGTTTGGCGTGGCGGAAGACGTGGTCCAACTCCGGATCGCCTGCCCTGCAGCCACGCCCAGGGCCTACGTGGAGGGATTACGGACAGGTCCCTCAAGCTCCCTTGTACTTTGCAGTGAAATGGACACCCTGTTAGGGGACTCACTGACAATTGCTCAAAAACTCTAACTATTGTACATATATTTGTTATTTATTACGTTTTGTTACTTGTAACGTTCAAGCAAAGTGCCTCCCATAAAGGGAAGAAAAGTTGTTGTTTGTTAACCTGTTTTGAGAAAAATGCTTCAGTCCAGGGGTACTGAGTTTTACTAGGGGGAATGTGGTGCCCTGCTGCGCATTGGTGCCACAGAACCCCGAAGGGTGCATGGATGGAATTCTCCACAAGAGGCCCGCACACATTCACACACCTCCACCCTACCACCTCAGACCACCAGAGGGAGCCCGTTAGGGATATATATAGGGAGGGTGGAGCCAGGCAGTTCAGTCTCAGTTTAGTGTTCAGAGACAGAGAGGAACACAGCTCAGAGTTGAGCAGGGAGCGTGCTGACGGTCAGAGAGCAGTGAAGAGGCAGCGAGCTAGCTGCAGTGCTTAAGCGAGCCAAGGCCTACAGCACGTGTGAAAGCCTAGTGAGGGCCTTGAGTGGGCCGAAGGCGAGAGGAGAAGGAAGAAGTAGCAAGGGGGCAGAGGAGTATACCAGGCTCACCCCGATATATATACCGGACACCGGGTCCGCGCCTACAGGGACATTTATACTCAGTAGGAACCACCGGAACCCCTGGAGGACTACAGGTCCCAGGTTCACCAAACGCTGGCTACAGTACCAGGGCTAGGAGTCACGGAGGTCCCAGCGTCCAGGGAGAGTGATCTCCAAAGAGAAGGCCCTACCACCAGGTCAGCAGGTGCAAAGAGAGACAGTAACCAAGCTAGGCCTAGCTCCAGGCAGATCAGAAGCTTAGAGAACAAAGCAACGGATCAGGAGGCCCTATACCCGCTCACTGGGGAGAGAGTCCAAAAGTCTGCCCTTCACCTGGAGTACCCTGAACCATGCCTGCAACACCACCAGTAAAGGTACTGAAGCTTACCCCCGTGTGAGTGTCCGTCTTTCCTCCGGGACCATCCTGCTGTCTCTCCCCTGCACCACCATCCATTACTCCCCACGCTGCCCTGGAGCTAGCTATACCTGTGGAGAGCCACACCATCCCTGCTGCCATAACACCAGCTCCAGAGGACTGCTCCGCAGCGGCGGCTCCCCTTAGCCGCAATCCACAGGTGGCGTCACGAACTTTCCAAATCCCCTATATCTCCCCCTTTTTACTGACCGCCCTGGGTCACAGGCAGGGCCAGCCACAGTGATACCCCCCCGGCAACCAGAGGCCCGGCTGCCGAGTACCCCACGGCCCAGGGGGCGAGTCATACTGACCGCCCTGGGTCACGGACCGGGCCACCCACCGTGATATCCCCCGGCTACCGGAGGCCTGGCTGCCGATTACCCCACGGCCCTGGGGGCGCGTCATGGACACCCATAATTAATGTCTATACATAAGATTAACATATATCCACTTGAAACACATGTACAGAACTTTTTATGTGGCTGGACAATCCCTTTAGAACTAAACATACACCTAATTTTTGTCCTTCTAGCTCTTTTTTACTATGAAGTCATCAGTCTTTTAAAGGGTTATTCCCCACAAAAACAATCCAACCCCCCCCCAAAAAAAGATATTTCTTGTCTATAAGATAGGGAATAAATTGCTGATCAATGTGGGTCCGATTAGCAAAAATAACTGAGTTCTGTGTTTGACAGTACCATAGACAATGAATGGAGCCGAAGACAAGCATGTGCTTTATTCAGGATGAGTCTGTAGAGCCCCAGAACCCTGATCTCAGGATCACTGGGGGTCCCAGCAGTCAGACCCACAGCGATCAGGAAGTTATCCCCAATTAATTAGATAGAGGATAACTTATTTTTTTAGCAACCCTTTAAATCATATATGCATGCATAAGCCATGTTTGAAGTGATAATAAAATGTAAATGGAATTCATTGGCAGAATATAAATATTGGTAAAATATATTTTTATTAATTTATTACTAGTGTTGAGTGAGCACTAAAATGCTCGGGTGCTCGAAGCTCGGGCCGAGCTCACCGTGATACTCGGGTGCTCGACCCGAGCAACGAGACCAATGTTAGTCTATGGGAGACCCGAGCATTTTTGCGGCGGCAACCCTGGCAGTCTGTAGAAAGCCTAAAAAGTGCCCAAAACGATAGTGACAGTGCTCAAATGACATGGGGACAGCATGGGGATCGCCCAAGGAAGCATTTCTGACCCCCAGGTCACTGCTGCGAACAACGTGGTCAGAGGTATTAAGCCACTTTTACGGGCTCACAATGAAACGTTCAAAAACAAAACTGAAACTGCTTTTCTGGGAAATATGTTAAGGAACTTCCTTTCCAGGGTAAAGACTTGTGTATAAGGTAAAATAAATAACCAAAAACAAAAATACTCCTCCACACCTTGGGCTATGTTCACAAGTAGCATTTTTTTATGCGTTTTTGCACTTTTGTATTGCTTTCAACTGTGACAAATGCATTCACCGGGAAATGTCATTTTAACATTTTACAATCTTATCTGGCCATGTGCTGTGTGACACATGCATACAGTGCTGAAAAGACATGGGAACAGCATGAGGAAGACCCCTGGAAGCATCTCTGACACCCAGGTCACTGCCTAAAAGTGTGCCCATCAGAAGTGATCCTTGCCGCATCAGAAGATGCAGACTTGCAACTATCCCTGTACAAGTCCTTGTCCCAGGGCAGTGTTCAATTGTACCTCCCCCATTCCTTGCAATGCAAGAGCAAATATGCAGCCAACCACCCACCCACCCGCAGGCTGCAATACTATACTGCTAGCTCGCACTTGAAATGGGGCCTTTTAGTTTGGAGGAGGCCGAAGCTGGCCACTACCTCATGACTGCGTCGGCAGCGAGGTCTCCATACTCAGTCCCCAGCTGCCAGTATTTGTCCCGGGAACCTTCCCCACACTTTTCTTAGCCTGGCCTGCTTTAGGGCAGCATTGGACGAGCCCACCAGACAACCAGAGACTCCTCCGATGGGCCCTGGCTTCTCCATCAGGGGAGTTGAGAGTGCCAAGGTGAGGAGCATGATGATGATGATAGAAGTTAGTATCTGCTTTGTTTTCTTGGAATGCAAGCGTAAGTGTGCAGCCTGCCACCCACCCACCCCCAGGCTGCAATACAATACTTCTAGCTTGCACTTGAAATGGGACCTTTTAGTTTGGAGGAGGCCGAAGCTGGCCACTACCTCATGGCTGCTTCAGCAGCGAGGTCTCCATACTCAGGTCCCAGCCGCCACTATTTGTCCCGGTAACCTTCCCCACACTTTTCTTAGCCTGGCCTGCTTAAGGGCAGCATTGGACGAGCCCACCAGACAACCAGACTTCTCCGGTGGGCCCTGGCTTCTCCATCAGGGGAGTTGAGAGTGCCAAGGTGAGGAGCATGATGATGATGATAGAAGTTAGCATCTGCTTTGTTTTCTTGGAATGCAAGCGTAAGTGTACAGCCTGCCACCCACCCACCCCAGGCTGCAATACCATACTGCTAGCTTGCTTGCACTTGAAATGAGGCCTTTTAGCCTTGTGGAGGCAGACACCGGCCACCATGTCATGGCTGCGTCGGCGGCCAGGTATCCATACTTAGTCCCCAGCCACCCGGCGGCCGGGTGTCCACACTCGGTCCCCAGCCACCAGGGGGCGGCTGGGGACTGAGTATGGACACCCGGCTGCCCCCTGGTGGCTGGGGACCGAGTGTGGACACCCAGCCGCCGGTGCACCTTATACACAAGCGCACATACCAAAACATTACCTGTGCCCTCCCCAGTGCATTTAGTGGGAAGGACAGCCTATTCAGCTGTAGTGTGTGCACGTCAACCCCCTGTTCATGGCACATGCGAAGATGCCTCCCGCCCTGCACCTGTTTTTGCAGACTTGCAACTATCCCCGTTCAAGTCCTTGTCCCAGGGCAGTGTTCAATTGTCCCTCCCCCATTCCATGCAATGCAATCGCAAGTATGCAGCCTGCCACCCACCCACCCCCCTGGCTGCAATACCATACTGCTTGCTTGCACTTGAAATTGGGCCTTTTAGGCATGTGGAAGTGGAATCTGGCCACCACATCATGGCTGCGTTGGCGGCCTGGTATCCATACTCAGTCCCCAGCCGCTCGGCGGCCGGGGGTCCACGCTTGGTCTCCAGCCGCCAGGGGGCGGCCGGGTGTCCATACTCGGTCCCCAGCTGCCCCGCGGCCGGGTGTCCACACACGGTCCCCGGCCGCCCCTATTTGTCCTGGTGCACCTTATAAAAAAGCGCGCACACCAAAACATTACCTGTGCCCTCCCCAGTGCATTTAGTGAGAAGGACAGCCTAACCACAAACGCATGGACAAGTGAATGTGGCCAGAGATGGTCCATCTCACTGACGCCTTCACACTCGGTTAATATTGTGGAATCCGGGACACAGTTGGACACTGGGATGCAACACGTCCTCCAGACATAGAGGATTGTGGGTCCTGGGTCAATCAGGCTTCAACACAAAGTTCAGAAGGTAGACAGCAGCAGTGGTCGGTCTCCTACACAACGAGTAAATTATTCATGACCATGAGGCCATCCATCTCCTTAGCTTTCTGTTCCTTGGAATGCAAGCGTATGTATGTAGTAGCCGCTAGGCCTGAGGTGGTCAGCGTTTTGGCGCATATCCTACCTCTTCCGAGGATTGCTGGATGTTTTCCTGCTACTATCCCAGTTCTATGACTCCCGTTAAAGCAAAGCTTCAGGTGATGAATGATGGATGAGGTGGTGGCAAAGGAGAAAGAGCAGGAGGAACAGGGACCATTCACATCAATATCAGGCCAGTCAACCACACATGTCTTGTAGGATATGTTTCTGCACCAAAAGGAGCGGTTCGACTACACAGTTATAGGGCATACAGTGAGTGCAATGCCTACCAAAAATATCGAGGCACTCCAATGCCCCTTGGAAGTGACATGGAGGTCAGAGGGCCTTAACTAAACCGTTTTTTCCATTTATAGCAACTGGGTCTCCTGTACACTGTTGGCCTAAGCAGCGAATGGAATGCTTTCCAAAAATTATGAGTAACTGCAATGCCCCTTGAAACAGACATGGATTACAGTGTACTAAAAAACTTCTACCCATTATTGGGGAGTCGGTCTCCCTTAGTGTTTGCCTATGCATTGAAAAGCAAAAGCTGACTAAAATTAGGAGGAAATGCAATGCCCGTTGGAAGAGTCGTGGAGGTTAGAGGTAATTAAAAACAACATTTCAATGCCCCTTGGAAGAGCTGCGGAGTTCAAAGTGGTTTAACAAGATGGTTTTAATGCCCCTTGAGAGAGACGTGGAGGTCACAGTAGCTTAACAAGACGGTTTTAATGCTTCTTGGAAGAGACATGGAGTTCAGAGTGGTTTAACAAGACGTTTTTAATGCCCCTTGGAAGAGACGTGGAGGTCCCAGTGGAATAAAAAGACAATATCAATGCCACTTGGAAGAGTGGTGGAGGTCCCAGTGGAATAAAAAGACAATATCAATGTCCCTTGGAAGAGTGGTGGAGGTCGCAGTGGAATAAAAAGACAATATCAATGCCCCTTGGAAGAGTGGTGGAGGTCCCAGTGGAATAAAAAGACAATATCAATAACCCTTGGAAGAGACGTGGAGGTCCCAGTGGAATAAAAAGACAATATCAATGACCCTTGGAAGAGACGTGGAGGTCATAGTAGCTTAACAAGACGATTTTAATGCCCCTTGGAAGAGACGTGGAGGTCACAGTAGCTTAACAAGACGGTTT
This sequence comes from Phyllobates terribilis, assembly GCF_046119375.1. Lineage (NCBI taxonomy): Eukaryota > Metazoa > Chordata > Amphibia > Anura > Dendrobatidae > Phyllobates > Phyllobates terribilis. The sequence continues at coordinate 214,221,398 of NW_027362769.1, read as the reverse complement.
TAATGCCCCTTGGAAGAGACGTGGAGTTCAGAGTGGTTTAGCAAGATGGTTTTAATGCCCCTTGGAAGAGACATGGAGTTCAGAGTGGTTTAACAAGACGGTTTTAATGCCCCTTGGAAGAGACGTGGAGGGCCCAGTGGAATAAAAAGACAATATCAATGCCCCTTGGAAGAGGGGTGGAGGTCCCACTGGAATAAAAAGACAATATCAATGCCCCTTGGAAGAGTGGTGGAGGTTACAGTGAAATAAAAAGACAATATCAATGCCCCTTGGAAGAGTGGTGGAGGTCCCAGTGGAATAAAAAGACAATATCAATGCCCCTTGGAAGAGTGGTGGAGGTCGCAGTGGAATGAAAAGATAATATCAATGACCCTTGGAAGAGACGTGGGGGTCACAGTAGCTTAACAAGATGATTTTAATGCCCCTTGGAAGAGACGTGGAATTCAGAGTGGTTTAGCAAGACTGTTTTATGCCCCTTGGAAGAGACGTGGAGGTCACAGTAGCTTAACAAGACAGTTTTAATGCCCCATGGAAGAGACGTGGAGTTCAGAGTGGTTTAACAAGACGGTTTTAATGCCCCTTGGAAGAAACGTGGAGGTCACAGGGGATTAAAAAGACAATATCAATGCCCCTTGGAAGAGTGGTGGAGGTCCCAGTGGAATAAAAAGACAATAAGAGTGGTGGAGGTTACAGTGGAATAAAAAGACAATATCAATGCCCCTTGGAAGAGTGGTGGAGGTCGCAGTGGAATAAAAAGACAATATCAATGACCCTTGGAAGAGACGTGGAGGTCACAGTAGCTTAACAAGATGATTTTAATGCCCCTTGGAAGAAACGTGGAGTTCAGAGTAGTTTAACAAGACGGTTTTAATGCCCCTTGGAAGAGACGTGGAGGTCCCAGTGGAATAAAAAGACAATATCAATGTCCCTTGGAAGAGTGGTGGAGGTCGCAGTGGAATAAAAAGACAATATCAATGCCCCTTGGAAGAGTGGTGTAGGGCCCAGTGGAATAAAAAGACAATATCAATGACCCTTGGAAGAGACGTGGAGTTCAGAGTGGTTTAACATGACGGTTTTAATGCCCTTTGGAAGAGACGTGGAGGTCACAGTAGCTTAACAAGATGGTTTTAATGCCCCTTGGAAGAGACGTGGAGTTCAGAGTGATTTAACAAGACGGTTTTAATGCCCCTTGGAAGAGACGTGGAGGTCCCAGTGGAGTAAAAAGACAATATCAATGCCCCTTGGAAGAGTGGTGGAGGTCCCAGTGGAATAAAAAGACAATATCAATGCCCCTTGGAAGAGTGGTGTAGGGCCCAGTGGAATAAAAAGACAATATCAATGACCCTTGGAAGAGACGTGGAGTTCAGAGTGGTTTAACATGACGGTTTTAATGCCCTTTCGAAGAGACGTGGAGGTCACAGTAGCTTAACAAGATGGTTTTAATGCCCCTTGGAAGAGAAGTGGAGTTCAGAGTGGTTTAAGAAGACGGTTTTAATGCCCCTTGGAAGAGACGTGGAGGTCCCAGTGGAATAAAAAGACAATATCAATGCCCCTTGGAAGAGTTGTGGAGGTCCCAGTGGAATAAAAAGACAATATGATTGACCCTTGGAAGAGACGTGGAGTTCAGAGTGGTTTAAGAAGACAGTTTTAATGCCCCTTGGAAGAGACGTGGAGGTCACAGTAGCTTAAGAAGACGATTTAATGCCCCTTACAAGAGCCATGCAGTACAGCATATTAAAAACATTTTTCCCATTATTGGGGAGTGGGTCTCCCATAGTCTTTGCCTATGCCTTCCAAGCAAAAGCTGCCAAAAATTAGGACGGAGGAACTTGCAATGCCCCTTACAAGAGCCATGCAGGACAGCATATTAAAAAAATTATTCCTATTATTGGGGAGTGGGTCTCCCATAGTCTTTGCCTATGCCTTCCAAGCAAAAGTTGCCAAAAATTAGGACGGAGGAACAAGCAATGCTAGCAACACGGACCACGGTCACCCTGGTGGTATAGTGGTGGTGGAGGCTGAGGATAAGGAGAAGAGCAAAAAACAGCCGAAATGAGGAAGCGTATACCCATGTGTGGGTGTGAAGCAGTGCATGGGAATACACCTCCCGAAATAACACAGTGGATTTGACTTTATGTTACTCTGCTGTCATTTGGTGGTGATGAGAAGTCTGGCCCAATCCAGCCCTTGTTCATTTTGATAAGGGTCAGCTTGTCAGCATTGTCAGTTGACAGGCGAGTGCGCTTATCAGTTATAATTCCCCCAGCCGCAGTAAAAACACGCTCCGATAACACGCTAGCGGCAGGGCAGGCCAGGACCTCCAAGGCGTACAGAGCGAGTTCATTCCAAATGTCCAGCTTGGATACCCAATAATTAAAAGGCATAGAGGAATCACAGAGGATGCTGGTACGGTCAGAAAGGTACTCCCTCATCATCTTTTGAAACTTTCCCCTCCTTGTGAGAGTACCCCACGCCTCAGGGCCTGTAAGCTGGGCGGGTCTCAGAAAACTGTCCCAGAATGTTGACAGTGTTCCCCTGCCTCTGCTGGATTGGAGTTGCGTCTCTCTCGCCTGTACGCCTTGGTTGGGCAACGAACTGTGACCTCTGCCGCTAGCATGTTCAGATGGGAATTTTTTTAGCAGTTCTGCAGCAAGGGCCTTCTGGTACTGCCTCATTTTTGTAGACCTCTCCACCTCAGAAATAAGAGACTGAAAGTTCTCCTTGTAGCAGGCGTCTAAAAGTGTCACCAACCAGTAATGACTGTCACCCAACATTTTGACAACGCGAGGGTCACGGTTAAGGCAGCGTAACATAAAGTTAGCCATGCATGCCAGACTGGTAACGGGCAAGACTTCCGTGTTCTCACCAAGATGACGACTGACCATGCTCTCCTCCTCCTCCTCCCCCCTGTCCTCAGGCAACCCACGCTGAACCGATGGTATGACAGTTGTACAGGTACTACCGTCTACAGCGCATGATACCAGCTCCTGTTCTTCCTCCTCCTCCTCCTCTCCCTCATTGTCTCCCAATGCACGTTGGGATGAGATGAGGCTGGGCTGTGTGCAATCGCCCGCTACGGCTTCTTGATCCATCTCATCATACTCTGGCTGCAATGCCTCCTCTTTAATTCTCTGCAGAGAGCGTTGCAAAAGACAGACAAGTGGGATGCTTATGCTAATGATGGCGTCATCGCCACTCACCATCTTGGTGGACTCTTCAAAGTTTGTCAGGATGGTACATATGTTAGACATCCAGGTCCACTCCTGAGGTCTTATGTGTGTTGTCTGACCTGAATATCGACGGCCTTGTTGCAGCTGGTACTCCACAACTGCTCTCTTCTGCTCACAAATCCTTTGCAACATGTGGAGGGTAGAGTTCCAACGTGTGGGGACATCACACACCAGTCGGTGTGCCGGAAGCTGCAAACGCTGCTGCAACACAGCAAGGGCAGCGGAAGCTGTGGCCGACTTCTGAAAATGAGCTGACAGGCGGCGTACTTTGACGAGCATATCTGGCAACTCAGGGTACGATTTAAGAAACCACTGAACCACAAGATTAAGCACATGAGCCCGGCATGGTACGTGTGTGATCTCGCCTCGCCTCATAGCCGCCACCAGGTCACACACGACTATGCCTGGATGTAGGTTCAGTGGTCTCAGCCACAGATCTGCCTGCTTTTTCACAACTGTCCACAACTCACAAGCAGTGTGAGGTTTATCACCTAAGCGTATGACTTTCAGCACAGCCTGTTGCCGCTTGGCAGAGGCTGTACTGCAGTGCTTCTAGCTTGTAACTAATGTGGTGATATCTGAGATGGAGGCTGAACATGAGGAGGAGGAGGAGGATGATACGCAGGAGCTGTACACTGTGGGGGCAACTCTGACTGACATAGGGCCCGCAATCCTCGGTGTGGGGAGGATGTGTTCCGTCCCAAGGTCCGACTGGGTCCCGGCTTCCACTATGTTTACCTAGTGTGTCGTCAGGGAGATGTACCATCCCTGGCCACAAGCACTTGTCCACGTGTCCGTTGTCAGGTGGACTCTCCCAGTAACTGCGTTGTTGAGGGCACGGCAGATGTTTTGGGACACGTGCTTGTGTGGTGCGGGGATGGCACACCGGGCAAAATAGTGTCGGCTGGGGACCGAGTACCGAGGGATGGCCACCGCCATAAGTTTGCGGAAGGATTCCGTCTCCACCAGCCTAAAAGGCAGCATTTCCAATGCAAGCAGTCGTGAAATGTGCGAATTTAGGACTGTGGCCTGTGGGGCGTTGGCTGCAAATTTGCACTTTCATTCAAAGCTCTGGGATATGGACAATTGAACGCTGCGGTGGGACGTGAACGTTGATGCTGTTTCTTGAGAAACTGCCATAACAAGTGAAGACTGAGAGGAGGGGGCATCTTTGCATGCAGTATGGACAGGGGATTGCCTTGCACGCACAACAGGGGGTTCTCTTACATGCACAACAGCGGAAGAATCAGTGGTGACACCCGCTGACACTGGTCGTGGACCCTGGGGTTCGCCCCACAAACTTGGGTGCTTTGCTGACATGTGCCTGATCATGCTGGTGGTGGTCAGGCTGGAAGTTTTGTCACCCCTACTGTTGCTGGCCTTGCAGGAGGTACAAAAGGCCTTTTTGGGGTTATCAGCAGAGTCTTTAAAAAAATTCCAGACTCTGGAAGACCTACCGGTTGTACTGGCAACATCCCTCGGGCTGGTGTTACGGGGAACGGTTGACCGCCTTCTCTCTGCGGCTACCACACTGCTTCTTCCTGCCTGTTGGGGTACTCTGCCTCCTTCCCCCTGTGTGCTGCTGGCCTCGCTCTGCGTGTCCTCCTGCCACGTTGGGTCAGTTACTAGATCATCCACCACCTCCTCCTCTTCCACTTCAGCACCACGGTCCTCCTCCTCACTTCGTGGCAATTGTGTCTCGTCATCATCCACCTCTTGTGACAAATTGCCAGTGTCGCCTTCATGTGACTGTGGCTGTTCAAATATTTGGGCATCGCTACATGGGATCTCCTCTTCCACCACTTCAAGCGGAGCAGGCTGAACAGTCAGCAAGACACTCAAACTGTTTTTTTTTATGAAAAAAAGGCAAAAAGGTGAATAACACCTAGATTTAAACCGTGGAAGAGGAAAACCACAGTTCTATTTCTCTGGCCTACACCAGAATCTTTTAAACAGATATATTTGTGTCTGAACAGTCAGCGAGACACTCAAACTGTTTTTTTTTATGAAAAAAAGGCAAAAAGGTGAATAACACCCAGATTTGAACCGTGGAAGAGGAAAACCACAGTTCTAATTTCCTGGCATATACCAGACTTTTTTAACTAGATATATTTGTGTCTGAACAGTCACCGAGACACTCAGACTGTTTTTTTTTTATGGAAAAAAGGCAATAAAGTGAATAACACCCAGATTTGAACCGTGGAGGAGGAAAACCACAGTTCTAATTTCCTGGCATATACCAGACTTTTTGAAATAGATATATTTGTGTCTGAACAGTCAGCGAGACACACAAACTGTTTTTTTTTTATGGAAAAAAGGCAAAAAAGTGGATAATACAGAGATTTGAACCGTGGAACTGCAAAACCACAGTTCTAGTTATCTGGCCGAAACCAGACTCTTTTAAACAGATATATTTGTATCTGAACACTCACAGACACACTCAATTTTTTTTTTTGGAGGAAAAATACCAAAAGGTTAATAAGATGGGTATTTGTACAGTCTGACTGAGGAAAAAAAAAAAGAGGATTTAGATGAAAAAAAAAAGGATTTTTCCTGGGGCTAAGTCTAGCAATTTGAGCAGCAGCAGCACACAGGACTGTAATGCAGTGTTTGTTGGTATAACCCCTGCGTCTCCTATACAGCCTGCCTGCCTGATATCTGGGATGGATATTAGCCCTCAGAAGGACTGTTTGTTTGATTTTGCAGGCTTTAGAGTCCCTACACTATCTATTTCGCAGTATAAATCTCTCCCTAGCTCAGCAGCACTCTCCCTACACTGTCTGATCCGGAGCGACTGTGTCCAAGAAGGCGGCGCCCAGTTTTAAATACTCGAGGTGACGCTGTGCGGCCAGCCAATCACTATAATGCCCACAACCAACATGGCTGCGGCATTACAGTGACTGGCTGGCAATCCCTGCATGTTCATTGGCTCTGTAAAGAGAGCCAAACATGCAGGGCGGAGACCCGAGCTCCCGCCCGAGTAACCCGGAAATGCTCGGTGCTTGCCGAACATCCAGAGTAGTGAGATGCTCGGGCAAGTACCGAGCAGTGTCGAGTATGCTCGCTCAACACTATTTATTACATAAATAGATAGGTACTAAATTACTGTTTGCTTTTGCAACTGCTGCTTGACACTGAGAGCTGCTCCTTAGCTTACTTATAAGCATAATACCCTAATGCTTCTCTTTTCATCTCAGCCAATATATTAATATTTATGTAGAACTTTTGATAAGTTATATTGATAGGATTATTCCTAGAATAATATAATGCAGTCCCGAGACCCTTGTTTCTATGAATGTTTGGTTTTATATGGCTATTTGGGTGATGTTTTGCACAGTTCGTGTATCATTGGTAGCAAGTTTACTCCATCTAACTTTATCTGTACCTTTCATAGTTTGGATACTCATTAATGCAAAATCCCAGCTGGTAGAACAGAATGCCTTTTGCATTTCAGGGTAAAAGACGTGGTACAAGCAGTAGATAGACAGCCTGGACTGCCTGAATCCATATGCCTATTTAAATTAAATGCATAGACACATTTTGGTTTTAAAATTTTAATTGGATATTGGCATTGGTTGCTATCAAATCATCAAGAATATGCAAAACTTTTCTTTTTTTTTTGTAAAACTACTTTCTTTGTACATTCTGCATCCACTTGATTGATGTAAGAACATTGGCTTAAATGGTGACAAAATAACTGTACAAAACATTTAATATGTTCTACCCAGAAACTGAAATTTAAAGGGGATGTCCAGCTTTAGGCTACAAGCCTGCAGTCACTCTACTTTGCGTGCAGTGAAGATTCTCCGGTGCAGGCTCCGGCAGGCATGTGACCGCAAGTATACGATTTCCATACAGGTGGTCACTTGCCGACTAGACATACATGGCCTCGCTCAATGCAAGCGTATTAAGTGAGGCTGGACATGTCTAGTTGGAATGTGGTCGGGAGTACTTGCCTTCTCCCAGCACCTGCACTGGAAAATCCTGACAGCTTACCGGAGAAAGCAATATTTCAATGGTGTAGAGCTAAATGAATGACACAGTTTTAGTTGCTGTCAGCCATCATTAGGTGAACTTATTGCATACTTTTTAATGACTTAGTTCAATGTGCATTAGGCTCCCCCTTAAAGGGGTTGTCCACTATTAGACAACCCATATTAATAATTTAAGGGCCCCAGGTAAAATAAAACTAGTGTGTACTCACCTCCTGCAGAGGCGCTGTTCTAGTGATGTCAACGCTGCAATTCCTGGCGGGTCTTGTGACATTATTGTGTCACAAGTCTGCTGCAGCCATTCAATATTTGTGCTAACGTTTGCAAAATTTCTACGAAAGAAAATTGTCTTGAATTGTCTGATAATTCCCCCAATTGCATGAAATTAATCAGTGTTTATTGTTCTGTCTATTTAAATTAACCCCTTCCTGACATAGGACAGACTTCAAATGTTGGGTGCAGGTATATGGAATGGGCTCAGGAGCTAAGCCCATCCCAAATACAGTGGGTGCCGGTTATATTAAACATCTGGCACCTGTATCTATCAGCCATGATTGGAGCTAGCTCTGATCACTGCTGTTTTGCCATGTAACTACTTAAGTGGTATGATCACCTCATGCGACCATGCTGGGACCCATTGACCGCTGTCATCACCATCATTGTACTCCCACGAAGCCCAACCACAGACTGGGCTTAATAAGAGATTGTGATCTCTTCTATATGCTACAATACTACCCAGTACTGCGGTATATAAATCAAGCAATCAAATGATTACTGGTTCAAGATCCCTTTCACACCATTTGAATTTTTCTCCCCATTTTTCAGTACATTATAAAGTAAAATGAATGGTGTTATTCAAAATGACAACTCATCTAGCAAAAATAAGCTCTCATGTGGCTATGGCGATGGAACAAAAATGGCTCTTGGAAGAAGGGGAGGAAAAAAAAATTGTGAAAAAAAATAATTAAAAAGGTCATAAAGGGGTTTAGAAAAGTCCAAAATGTTGAGCAGTCCCAACATCAGTGTTTTGCATTCATGACAGTCAATGGCGACCTTTAAAATAGATCTTTGAAGTGTGAGAATGTCACGGTACCATTGGCAGAACAATTGGGACTCATAAAGTGTCACACTAATGCTTGGATCCCAGCTAGAAACACTGACACCACCGACATAAAACGCCTCCAATGGGACAAATATCATGCTTACATCCCTGTAAGGCACAGCTAGTAAATAAAGCCGCCTTCTCCTTATCTTGGTTGCCAGTTTACAAGGTTGAATACCAGTATTTATTTTATTGATGTTAAACAGATGCAACATGCATTGCTAAAGTAAAGCTCCTAAACACATATATTTAATTTGGCAATAAAAAAATAATATTTACTATGCACTGAGCAGTCGATCTTGTTTTCTTGTAAATTACTCTGGCCTCTCTCCAAAGCACAATGCTAGCGAAGAACTGATGTGACGGATAAATCATTCCAATGGCATTTCAAGGTGTCTAGTGTAATAACCGAAATACAGGGAATCTTATTCACAGCCACTGATGCATATGTTATAATGCTAAATCTTGGTGACTAGAAAGAAACAGAATAATCTGCCTACAGTCTAAACATTTACAATCCGTGCTATGGGCAACATTCATTATTGCATTTGCACCTATTTTTTTGTTGTTGAGCTTCTTGTGTTTCGGGTAGTGTTGAGCGAACATGCTCGACACTGCTCGGTACTCGCCCGAGCATCACGCTACTCGGGATGTTCGGCGAGCACCGAGCATTTCCGGGTTACTCGGGCGGGAGCTCCGGTCTCCGCCCTGCATGTTTGGCGCTCTTTACAGAGCCAATGAACATGCAGGGATTGCCAGCCAGTCACTGTAATGCCGCAGCCATGTTCTTTGTGGGCATTACAGTGATTGGCTGGCCGCACAGCGTCACCTCGAGTATTTAAAACTGGGCGCCGCCATCTTGGACACAGTCGCTCCGGATCAGACAGTGTAGGGACAGCGCTGCTGATTTAGGGAGAGATATATCCTGCAAAATAGTTAGTGTAGGGTCTGTAAAGGCTGCCAGATCAAACAAACAGTCCTTCTCAGGACTAATATCCATCCCAGGTATATCAGGCAGGCAGGCTGTATAGGAGACGCAGTGGTTATACCAGCAAACGCTGCATTACAGTCCTGTGTGCTGCTCCTGTTGCTGAAATTGCTGGACTTAGCTCCAGGTCCCGGGGGCCAGGAAAAATCCTTTTTTTTTAATCTAAATTCTCCTTTTTTTTTCCTCCTTCACAATGTACAAATACCCATCTTATTAACCTTTTGGTGCCCCCCCCCCCCCAAAAAAAGTGTGCCTCTGATTTTTCAGACACAAATATATCTGTTGAAACTAGTCTGGTGTAGGCCAGAGAAATAGAAGTGTGGTTTTGCAGTTCTATGGGCCATTTGTATCTAAAAAAAACAGTTTGAGTGTGTCGCTCACTGTTCAGCCGCAAATATATATATATTTTAAAAAGCCTGGTATACACCAGTAAATTATTACTGTGGTTTTGATGTTCCACGGTAAAACATCTCTATTATCCTGTTTTTGGCATTTTTTGCTGTATAAAAATAATAATAGTGTCTCCCTGATTTTTCAGACACAAATATATCTGTTGAAAATAGTCTGGTGTAGGCCAGAGAGACAGAAGTGTGCTTTTGCTGTTCCACGGTAAAAAATCTCTATTATCCTGCTTTTTGCATTTTTTGCTGTAAAAAAAAAAAATAGTGTTTCCCTGATTTTTCAGACACAAATATATCTGTTGAAAATAGTCTGGTGTAGGCCCGAGAAATACAAGTGTGGTTTTGCAGTTACACAGTACAAACCTCTGTATTATCCACTTTTGGGCCATTTGTATCTAAAAAAAACAGTTTGAGTGTGTCGCTCACTGTTCAGCCGCAAATATATATATATTTTAAAAAGCCTGGTATACACCAGTAAATTATTACTGTGGTTTTGATGTTCCACGGTAAAACATCTCTATTATCCTGTTTTTGGCATTTTTTGCTGTATAAAAATAATAAGTGTCTCCCTGATTTTTCAGACACAAATATATCTGTTGAAAATAGTCTGGTGTAGGCCAGAGAAACAGAAGTGTGCTTTTGCTGTTCCACGGTAAAAAATCTCTATTATCCTGCTTTTTGCATTTTTTGCTGTAAAAAAAAAAAAATAGCGTCTCCCTGATTTTTCAGACACAAATATATCTGTTGAAAATAGTCTGGTGTAGGCCCGAGAAATACAAGTGTGGTTTTGCAGTTCCACGGTACAAACCTCTGTATTATCCACTTTTGGGCCATTTGTATCTAAAAAAAACAGTTTGAGTGTGTCGCTCACTGTTCAGCCGCAAATATATATATAATTTAAAAAGCCTGGTATACACCAGTAAATTATTACTGTGGTTTTGATGTTCCACGGTAAAACATCTCTATTATCCTGTTTTTGGCATTTTTTGCTGTATAAAAATAATAATAGTGTCTCCCTGATTTTTCAGACACAAATATATCTGTTGAAAATAGTCTGGTGTAGGCCAGAGAGACAGAAGTGTGCTTTTGCTGTTCCACGGTAAAAAATCTCTATCATCCTGCTTTTTGCATTTTTTGCTGTAAAAAAAAAAAAAATAGTGTCTCCCTGATTTTTCAGACACAAATATATCTGGTGAAAATAGTCTGGTGTAGGCCCGAGAAATACAAGTGTGGTTTTGCAGTTCCACGGTACAAACCTCTGTATTATCCACTTTTGGGCCATTTGTATCTAAAAAAAACAGTTTGAGTGTGTCGCTCACTGTTCAGCTGCAAATATATATATATTTTAAAAAGCCTGGTATACACCAGTAAATTATAACTGTGGTTTTGATGTTCCACGGTAAAACATCTCTATTATCCTGTTTTTGCCATTTTTTGCTGTATAAAAATAATAATAGTGTCTCCCTGATTTTTCAGACACAAATATATCTGTTGAAAATAGTCTGGTGTAGGCCAGAGAGACAGAAGTGTGCTTTTGCTGTTCCACGGCAAAAAATCTCTATTATCCTGCTTTTTGCATTTTTTGCTGTAAAAAAAAAAAATAGTGTCTCCCTGATTTTTCAGACACAAATATATCTGTTGAAAATAGTCTGGTGTAGGCCCGAGAAATACAAGTGTGGTTTTGCAGTTACACAGTACAAACCTCTGTATTATCCACTTTTGGGCCATTTGTATCTAAAAAAAACAGTTTGAGTGTGTCGCTCACTGTTCAGCCGCAAATATATATATATTTTAAAAAGCCTGGTATACACCAGTAAATTATTACTGTGGTTTTGATGTTCCACGGTAAAACATCTCTATTATCCTGTTTTGGGCATTTTTTGCTGTATAAAAATAATAAGTGTCTCCCTGATTTTTCAGACACAAATATATCTGTTGAAAATAGTCTGGTGTAGGCCAGAGAAACAGAAGTGTGCTTTTGCTGTTCCACGGTAAAAAATCTCTATTATCCTGCTTTTTGCATTTTTTGCTGTAAAAAAAAAAAAAATAGCGTCTCCCTGATTTTTCAGACACAAATATATCTGTTGAAAATAGTCTGGTGTAGGCCCGAGAAATACAAGTGTGGTTTTGCAGTTCCACGGTACAAACCTCTGTATTATCCACTTTTGGGCCATTTGTATCTAAAAAAAACAGTTTGAGTGTGTCGCTCACTGTTCAGCCGCAAATATATATATAATTTAAAAAGCCTGGTATACACCAGTAAATTATTACTGTGGTTTTGATGTTCCACGGTAAAACATCTTTATTATCCTGTTTTTGGCATTTTTTGCTGTATAAAAATAATAATAGTGTCTCCCTGATTTTTCAGACACAAATATATCTGTTGAAAATAGTCTGGTGTAGGCCAGAGAGACAGAAGTGTGCTTTTGCTGTTCCACGGTAAAAAATCTCTATCATCCTGCTTTTTGCATTTTTTGCTGTAAAAAAAAAAAAATAGTGTCTCCCTGATTTGTCAGACACAAATATATCTGGTGAAAATAGTCTGGTGTAGGCCCGAGAAATACAAGTGTGGTTTTGCAGTTCCACGGTACAAACCTCTGTATTATCCACTTTTGGGCCATTTGTATCTAAAAAAAACAGTTTGAGTGTGTCGCTCACTGTTCAGCTGCAAATATATATATATTTTAAAAAGCCTGGTATACACCAGTAAATTATAACTGTGGTTTTGATGTTCCACGGTAAAACATCTCTATTATCCTGTTTTTGGCATTTTTTGCTGTATAAAAATAATAATAGTGTCTCCCTGATTTTTCAGACACAAATATATCTGTTGAAAATAGTCTGGTGTAGGCCAGAGAGACAGAAGTGTGCTTTTGCTGTTCCACGGTAAAAAATCTCTATTATCCTGCTTTTTGCATTTTTTGCTGTAAAAAAAAAAAAAAATAGTGTCTCCCTGATTTTTCAGACACAAATATATCTGTTGAAAATAGTCTGGTGTAGGCCAGAGAGACAGAATTGTGCTTTTGCTGTTCCACGGCAAAAAATCTCTATTATCCTGCTTTTTGCATTTTTTTGCTGTAATAAAAAAAAAAAATAGTGTCTCCCTGATTTTTCAGACACAAATATATCTGTTGAAAATAGTCTGGTGTAGGTCCGAGAAATACAAGTGTGGTTTTGCAGTTCCACGGTACAAACCTCTGTATTATCCACTTTTGGGCCATTTGTATCTAAAAAAAACAGTTTGAGTGTGTCGCTCACTGTTCAGCCGCAAATATATATATATTTTAAAAAGCCTGGAATACACCAGTAAATTATTACTGTGGTTTTGATGTTTCATGGTAAAACATCTCTATTACCCTGTTTTTGGCATTTTTTGCCGTATAAAAATAATAATAGTGTCTCCCTGATTTTTCAGACACAAATATATCTGTTGAAAATAGTCTGGTGTAGGCCAGAGAGACAGAAGTGTAGTTTTGCTGTTCCACTGTAAAAAATCTCTATTATCCTGCTTTTTGCATTTTTTGCTGTAAAAAAAAAAAAAATAGTGTCTCCCTGATTTTTCAGACACAAATATATAAAATATATCTGTTGAAAATAGTTTGGTGTAGGCCCGAGAAATACAAGTGTGGTTTTGCAGTTCCACGGTACAAACCTCTGTATTATCCACTTTTGGGCCATTTGTATCTAAAAAAAACAGTTTGAGTGTGTCGCTCACTGTTCAGCCGCAAATATATATATATTTTAAAAAGCTTGGTATACACCAGTAAATTATTACTGTGGTTTTGATGTTCCACGGTAAAACATCTCTATTATCCTGTTTTTGGCATTTTTTGCTGTATAAAAATAATAATAGTGTCTCCCTGATTTTTCAGACACAAATATATCTGTTGAAAATAGTCTGGTGTAGGCCAGAGAGACAGAAGTGTGCTTTTGCTGTTCCACGGTAAAAAATCTCTATTATCCTGCTTTTTGCATTTTTTGCTGTAAAAAAAAATAGTGTCTCCCTGATTTTTCAGACACAAATATATCTGTTGAAAATAGTCTGGTGTAGGCCCGAGAAATACAAGTGTGGTTTTGCAGTTCCACGGTACAAACCTCTGTATTATCCACTTTTGGGCCATTTGTATCTAAAAAAAACAGTTTGAGTGTGTCGCTCACTGTTCAGCTGCAAATATATATATATTTTAAAAAGCCTGGTATACACCAGTAAATTATAACTGTGGTTTTGATGTTCCACGGTAAAACATCTCTATTATCCTGTTTTTGCCATTTTTTGCTGTATAAAAATAATAATAGTGTCTCCCTGATTTTTCAGACACAAATATATCTGTTGAAAATAGTCTGGTGTAGGCCAGAGAGACAGAAGTGTGCTTTTGCTGTTCCACGGCAAAAAATCTCTATTATCCTGCTTTTTGCATTTTTTGCTGTAAAAAAAAAAAATAGTGTCTCCCTGATTTTTCAGACACAAATATATCTGTTGAAAATAGTCTGGTGTAGGCCCGAGAAATACAAGTGTGGTTTTGCAGTTACACAGTACAAACCTCTGTATTATCCACTTTTGGGCCATTTGTATCTAAAAAAAACAGTTTGAGTGTGTCGCTCACTGTTCAGCCGCAAATATATATATATTTTAAAAAGCCTGGTATACACCAGTAAATTATTACTGTGGTTTTGATGTTCCACGGTAAAACATCTCTATTATCCTGTTTTGGGCATTTTTTGCTGTATAAAAATAATAAGTGTCTCCCTGATTTTTCAGACACAAATATATCTGTTGAAAATAGTCTGGTGTAGGCCAGAGAAACAGAAGTGTGCTTTTGCTGTTCCACGGTAAAAAATCTCTATTATCCTGCTTTTTGCATTTTTTGCTGTAAAAAAAAAAAAAATAGCGTCTCCCTGATTTTTCAGACACAAATATATCTGTTGAAAATAGTCTGGTGTAGGCCCGAGAAATACAAGTGTGGTTTTGCAGTTCCACGGTACAAACCTCTGTATTATCCACTTTTGGGCCATTTGTATCTAAAAAAAACAGTTTGAGTGTGTCGCTCACTGTTCAGCCGCAAATATATATATAATTTAAAAAGCCTGGTATACACCAGTAAATTATTACTGTGGTTTTGATGTTCCACGGTAAAACATCTTTATTATCCTGTTTTTGGCATTTTTTGCTGTATAAAAATAATAATAGTGTCTCCCTGATTTTTCAGACACAAATATATCTGTTGAAAATAGTCTGGTGTAGGCCAGAGAGACAGAAGTGTGCTTTTGCTGTTCCACGGTAAAAAATCTCTATCATCCTGCTTTTTGCATTTTTTGCTGTAAAAAAAAAAAAATAGTGTCTCCCTGATTTGTCAGACACAAATATATCTGGTGAAAATAGTCTGGTGTAGGCCCGAGAAATACAAGTGTGGTTTTGCAGTTCCACGGTACAAACCTCTGTATTATCCACTTTTGGGCCATTTGTATCTAAAAAAAACAGTTTGAGTGTGTCGCTCACTGTTCAGCTGCAAATATATATATATTTTAAAAAGCCTGGTATACACCAGTAAATTATAACTGTGGTTTTGATGTTCCACGGTAAAACATCTCTATTATCCTGTTTTTGGCATTTTTTGCTGTATAAAAATAATAATAGTGTCTCCCTGATTTTTCAGACACAAATATATCTGTTGAAAATAGTCTGGTGTAGGCCAGAGAGACAGAAGTGTGCTTTTGCTGTTCCACGGTAAAAAATCTCTATTATCCTGCTTTTTGCATTTTTTGCTGTAAAAAAAAAAAAAAATAGTGTCTCCCTGATTTTTCAGACACAAATATATCTGTTGAAAATAGTCTGGTGTAGGCCAGAGAGACAGAATTGTGCTTTTGCTGTTCCACGGCAAAAAATCTCTATTATCCTGCTTTTTGCATTTTTTTGCTGTAATAAAAAAAAAAAATAGTGTCTCCCTGATTTTTCAGACACAAATATATCTGTTGAAAATAGTCTGGTGTAGGTCCGAGAAATACAAGTGTGGTTTTGCAGTTCCACGGTACAAACCTCTGTATTATCCACTTTTGGGCCATTTGTATCTAAAAAAAACAGTTTGAGTGTGTCGCTCACTGTTCAGCCGCAAATATATATATATTTTAAAAAGCCTGGAATACACCAGTAAATTATTACTGTGGTTTTGATGTTTCATGGTAAAACATCTCTATTACCCTGTTTTTGGCATTTTTTGCCGTATAAAAATAATAATAGTGTCTCCCTGATTTTTCAGACACAAATATATCTGTTGAAAATAGTCTGGTGTAGGCCAGAGAGACAGAAGTGTGCTTTTGCTGTTCCACTGTAAAAAATCTCTATTATCCTGCTTTTTGCATTTTTTGCTGTAAAAAAAAAAAAAATAGTGTCTCCCTGATTTTTCAGACACAAATATATAAAATATATCTGTTGAAAATAGTTTGGTGTAGGCCCGAGAAATACAAGTGTGGTTTTGCAGTTCCACGGTACAAACCTCTGTATTATCCACTTTTGGGCCATTTGTATCTAAAAAAAACAGTTTGAGTGTGTCGCTCACTGTTCAGCCGCAAATATATATATATTTTAAAAAGCTTGGTATACACCAGTAAATTATTACTGTGGTTTTGATGTTCCACGGTAAAACATCTCTATTATCCTGTTTTTGGCATTTTTTGCTGTATAAAAATAATAATAGTGTCTCCCTGATTTTTCAGACACAAATATATCTGTTGAAAATAGTCTGGTGTAGGCCAGAGAGACAGAAGTGTGCTTTTGCTGTTCCACGGTAAAAAATCTCTATTATCCTGCTTTTTGCATTTTTTGCTGTAAAAAAAAATAGTGTCTCCCTGATTTTTCAGACACAAATATATCTGTTGAAAATAGTCTGGTGTAGGCCCGAGAAATACAAGTGTGGTTTTGCAGTTCCACGGTACAAACCTCTGTATTATCCACTTTTGGGCCATTTGTATCTAAAAAAAACAGTTTGAGTGTGTCGCTCACTGTTCAGCCGCAAATATATATGTATTTCAAAAAGCCTGGTATACACCAGTAAATTATAACTGTGGTTTTGCTGTTCCACGGTAAAAAATCTCTATTATTCAGGTTTTGGTAGTTTTTTCCGTAAAGAAAAACAGTAGTGTCTCCTGACTGTTGTGACACAAAAATATATCTGTTGAAAATAGTCTTGTGTAGGCCCGACATCCCAGTGTGGTTTCGCAGTTCCACGGGTCAAATCGCTGTACTATCCAGTTGTGGGCCTTTGGTATCTAAAAAAAAAGCAGTTTGAGTGTGTCGCTCACTGTTCAGCCGCAAATATATATGTATTTCAAAAAGCCTGGTATACACCAGTAAATTATAACTGTGGTTTTGCTGTTCCACGGTAAAAAATCTCTATTATTCAGGTTTTGGTAGTTTTTTCCGTAAAGAAAAACAGTAGTGTCTCCTGACTGTTGTGACACAAAAATATATCTGTTGAAAATAGTCTTGTGTAGGCCCGACATCCCAGTGTGGTTTCGCAGTTCCACGGGTCAAATCGCTGTACTATCCAGTTGTGGGCCTTTGGTATCTAAAAAAAAAGCAGTTTGAGTGTGTCGCTCACTGTTCAGCCGCAAATATATATGTATTTCAAAAAGCCTGGTATACACCAGTAAATTATAACTGTGGTTTTGCTGTTCCACGGTAAAAAATCTCTATTATTCAGGTTTTGGTAGTTTTTTCCGTAAAGAAAAACAGTAGTGTCTCCTGACTGTTGTGACACAAAAATATATCTGTTGAAAATAGTCTTGTGTAGGCCCGACATCCCAGTGTGGTTTCGCAGTTCCACGGGTCAAATCGCTGTACTATCCAGTTGTGGGCCTTTGGTATCTAAAAAAAAAGCAGTTTGAGTGTGTCGCTCACTGTTCAGCCGCAAATATCTCTATTTAAAAAAGTGTGGTATACCCTAGTAAACAATAACTGTGGTTTTCCTCTTCCACGGTTCTAATCTACTCTCTATTACCCTTTTTCCATTGATAGTGCAAGTGTAAGCTATTTCACTTCATTTACAATGGGCAAGGCGCGTGGCAAGGGACGTGGAAGTGGACGTTCTGGTGATGGTACGTGCAGAGGACGGGGCCGTGGCCAAGGTGAAAATGTGCCACAACCAACAGCCACATCTTCTCGCTCCCACTTCTTGACCGAATTACTAGGGAAGCACAGAACAACACCAGTATTGAGAACTGATCAGTGTGAACAGGTTATTAATTGGATAGCAGACAATACTTCCAGTTACCTGGGCACCACCACCTCCGGTCTTTCTTCCACACGGTCAACTCTTAGTAGCCGTGAGTCTCGACCGCATACTCCTCCTCACCCTGATGCTCCTTCCTCTCACCATGCCGAGTGTCATCAGACAGCAAGTGATCCCACACTTGGACACTCTGAAGAGCTGTTCACTGGTCCATTTCCATATTTGGGCCCCTCGCCTGATACGCTTGAAGTGGTGGAAGAGGAGATCTCATGTTGCGATGCCCAAATATTTGAACAGCCACGGCCACAGGAAGTCGACGTTGGCAATCTGTCACAAGAGGTGGACGATGACGAGACACAATTGCCAGGAAGTGAGGAGGAGGATCGTGGTGCGCAAGTGGAAGAGGAGGAGGTGGTGGATGATCTAGTAACTGACCCAACGTGGAAGGTGGACATGCAGAGTGAGGCCAGCAGCACACAGGGGGAGGCAGGCAGAGTACCCCAACAGGCAGGAAGAAGCAGTGTGGTGGCCGCAGACAGAAGGCAGGCAACCGTTCCCCGTAGCACCAACACGAGGGACGTTGCCAGTACAAGCGGTAGGTCTTCCAGAGTCTGGAATTTTTTTAAAGACTCTGCTGATAACCCCAAAAAGGCCATATGTTCCACCTGCCATGCCAGCATCAGCAGGGGTGACAAAACTACCAGCCTGACCACCACCAGCATGATCAGGCACATGGCAGAAAAGCACCCGACTTTGTGGGGCGAAACCCAGGGTCCACGACCAGTGTCAGCGGGTGTCACCACTGCTTCTTCCACTGTTGTGCGTGCAATAGAACCCCCTGTTGTGTGTGCAAGGCAATCCCCTGTCCATACTGCATGTAAAGATGCCCCCTCCTCTCAGTCTTCACTTGTTATGGCCGTTTCTCAAGAAACAGCATCAACGTCCACGTCCACGTCCCACCGCAGCGTTCAATTGTCCATATCCCAGACCTTTGAACGAAAGTGGAAATTCGCAGCTAACGCCCCACAGGCCACAGTCCTAAATTCGCACATTTCACGACTGCTTGCATTGGAAATGCTGCCTTTTAGGCTGGTGGAGACGGAATCCTTCTGCAATCTTATGGCGGTTGCCGTCCCTCGGTACTCGGTCCCCAGCCGACACTATTTTGCCCGGTGTGCCATCCCCGCACTACACAAGCACGTGTCCCAAAGCATCTGCCGTGCCCTCAACAACGCAGTTACTGGGAGAGTCCACCTGACAACGGCCACGTGGACAAGTGCTTGTGGCCAGGGACGGTACATCTCTCTGACGGCACACTGGGTAAACATAGTGGAAGCCGGGACCCAGTCGGAACTTGGGACGGAACACATCCTCCCCACACCGAGGATTGCGGGCCCTATGTCAGTCAGAGTTGCCCCCACAGTGTACAGCTCCTGCGCATCCTCCTCCTCCTCCTCATGTTCAGCCTCCATCTCAGATATCACCACATCAGTTACAAGCTGGAAGCATTGCAGTACTGGCTCCGCCAAGCGGCAACAGGCTGTGCTGAAACTCATAAGCTTAGGTGATAAACCTCACACTGCTTGTGAGTTGTGGACAGCTGTGAAAGAGCAGGCAGATCTGTGGCTGAGACCACTGAACCTACATCCCGGCATGGTCGTGTGTGACAATGGCCGTAACCTGGTGGCGGCTCTGAGGCGAGGTGAGATCACACACGTACCATGCCTGGCTCATGTGCTTAACCTCGTGGTTCAGCGGTTTCTTAAATCGTACCCCGAGTTGCCAGATCTGCTCGTGAAAGTACGCCGCCTGTCAGCTCATTTTCGCAATTCGGCTACAGATTCCGCCGCCCTTGCTGTGTTGCAGCAGCGTTTGCAGCTTCCGGCACACCGACTGGTGTGTGATGTCCCCACACGTTGGAACTCTACCCTCCACATGTTGCAAAGGATTTGTGAGCAGAAGAGAGCAGTTGTGGAGTACCAGCTGCAACAAGGCCGTCGATATTCAGGTCAGACTCCACACATAAGACCTCAGGAGTGGACCTGGATGTCTGACATATGTACCATCCTGACAAACTTTGAGGAGGCCACCAAGATGGTGAGTGGCGATGATGCCATCATTAGTGTCAGCATCCCACTTGTCTGTCTTTTGCAAAGCTCTCTGCAGAGAATTAAAGAGGAGGCATTGCAGCCAGAGTATGATGAGATGGATCAAGAAGCCGTAGCGGGCGATTACACACAGCCCAGCCTCATCTCATCCCAACGTGCATTGGGGGACAATGAGGGAGAGGAGGAGGTGGAGGAAGAACAGGAGCTGCTATCATGCGTTGTAGACGGTAGTACCTGTACAAGTGTCATACCGTCGGTTCAGCATGGGTGGCCTGAGGACAGGGGTTGAGGAGGAAGAGGAGGAGGAGGAGGAGGAGAGCATGGTCAGTCGTCATCTTGGTGAGGACACGGAAATCTTGCCCGTTACCAGTCTGGCACGCATGGCTGACTTTATGTTACGCTGCCTTAACCGTGACCCTCGCGTTGTCAAAATGTTGGGTGACAGTCATTACTGGTTGGTGACACCTGTAGACCCCCGCTACAAGGAGAACTTTCACTCTCTTATTCCTGAGGTGGAGAGGTCTACAAAAATGGGGCAATACCAGAAGGCCCTTGCTGCAGAACTCTTAAAAAAATTCCCATCTGAACACGCTAGCGGCAGAGGTCACAGTTCGTTGCCCAACCAAGGCGTACAGGCGAGAGAGATACAACTCCATTCCAGCAGAGGCAGGGGAACACTGTCAACGTTCTGGGACAGTTTTCTGACACCCGCCCAGCGTACAGGCCCTGAGGCGCGGGGTACTCTCACAAGGAGTGGAAAGTTTCAAAAGATGGTGAGGGAGTACCAGCGTCCTCCGTGATTCCTCTGTGCCTTTTAATTATTGGGTATTCAAGCTGGACACTTGGAATGAACTCACTCTGTATGCCTTGGAGGTCCTGGCCTGCCCTGCCGCTAGCGTGTTATCGGAGCGTGTTTTTAGTGCCGCTGGGGGAATTATAACTGATAAGCGCACTCGCCTGTCAACTGACAATGCTGACAAGCTGACCCTTATCAAAATGAACAAGGGCTGGATTGGGCCACACTTCTCATCACCACCAAATGACAGCAGAGTAACATAAAGTCAAATCCACTGTGTTATTTCGGGAGGTGTATTCCCATGCATCGCTTCACACCCACACATGGGTATACGCTTCCTCATTTCGGCTGTTTTTTGCTCTTCTCCTTATCCTCACCCTCCACGACCACTATACCACCAGGGTGACCGTGGTCCATGTTGCCAGCATTGCAAGTTCCTTTGTCCTAATTTTTGGCAGCTTTTGCTTGGAAGGCATAGGCAAAGACTATGGGAGACCCACTCCCCAATAATGGGAATAATGTTTTTAATATGCTGTACTGCATGGCTCTTGTAAGGGACATTGCAAGTTCCCCCTTCCTAATTTTTGGCAGCTTTTGCTTGGAAGGCATAGGCAAAGACTATGGGAGACCCACTCCCCAATAATGGGAATAATGTTTTTAATATGCTGTACTGCATGGCTCTTGTAAGGGGCATTAAAATCGTCTTGTTAAGCTACTGTGACCTCCACGTCTCTTCCACGGGGCATTGATAGTCTTTTTATTCCACTGTAACCTCCACCACTCTTCCAAAGGGCATTAAAACTGTCTTGTTAAACCACTCTGAACTCCACGTCTCTTCCAAGGGGTATTAAAACCATCTTGTTAAGCTACTGTGACCTCCACAACTCTTCCAAGGGGCATTAAAACTGTCTTGTTAAACCACTCTGAACTCCACGTCTCTTCTAAGGGGCATTAAAACCGTCTTGTTAAACCACTCTGAACTCCACAGCTATTCCAAGGGGCATTGACATGTTGTTTTTAATTACCTCTAACCTCCACGACTCTTGCAACGGGCATTGCATTTCCTCCTAATTTTTGTCAGCTTTTGCTTTTCAATGCATAGGCGAACACTAAGGGAGACCCACTCCCCAATAATGGGTAGAAGGTTTTTAATACACTGTAATCCACGTCTGTTTCAAGGGGCATTGCAGTGCCTAATAATTTTTGGAAAGCCTTCCATTCCCTGCTTAGGCCAACAGTCTACAGGAGACCCAGTTGCTATAAATGGAAAAAACGGTTTAGTTAAGGCCCTCTGACCTCCATGTCACTTCCAAGGGGCATTGGAGTGCCTCGAAATTTTTGGTAGGCATTGCATTCACTGTATGCCTTATAACTGTGTAGCTGAACCGCTCCTTTTGGTACAGAAACATATCCTACAAGACATGTGTGGTTAGCTGGCCTGATATTGATGTGAATGGTCCCTGTTCCTCCTGCTCTTTCTCCTTTGCCACCACCTCATCCATCATTCATCACCTGAAGCTTTGTTTTAACGGGAGTCATAGAACTGGGATAGTAGCAGGAAAACATCCAGCAATCCTCGAAGGAGGTAGAATATGCCCCAAAACGCTGACCACCTCAGGCCTAGCTGCTACTACATACATGCGCTTGCATTCCAAGGAACAGAAAGCTAAGGAGGTGGATGGCCTCATGATCATGAATAATTTACTCGTTGTGTAGGAGACCGACCACTGCTGCTGTCTACCTTCTGAACTTTGTGTTGAAGCCTGATTGACCCAGGACCCGCAATCCTCTATGTCTGGAGGACGTGTTGCATCCCAGTGTCCAACTGTGTCCCGTCTTCCACAATATTAACCCAGTGTGAAGGCGTCAGTGAGATGGACCATTCCTGGCCACATTCACTTGTCCACGTGTTTGTGGTTAGGCTGTCCTTCCCACTAAATGCACTGGGGAGGGCACAGGTAATGTTTTGGTATGCGCGCTTGTGTATAAGGCGCACCGGGACAAATAGGGGTGGCTGGGGACCGTTTATGGACACCCGGCCACCCCCACGCGGCTGGGGACTGTGTGTGGGCACCCGGCCGCGGGGCGGCTGGGGACTGAGTATGGACACCCGGCCGCCCCCTGGCGGCTGGGGACCAAGCGTGGACACCCGGCCGCCGGGCGGCTGGGGACTGAGTATGAATACCAGGCTACCGACGCAGCCATGACGTGGTGGCCAGATTCCACCTCCACATGCCTAAAAGGCCCAATTTCAAGTGCAAGCAAGCTAGCAGTATGGTATTGCAGCCTGGGGTTGGGTGGGTGGCAGGCTGCATACTTGCGCTTGTATTGCAAGTTATGGGGGAGGTACAATTGAACACTGCCCTGGGACAAGGACTTGCACGGGGATAGTTGCAAGTCTGCATCTTCTGATGCGGCAAGGATCACTTCTGATGGGCACACTTTTAGGCAGTGACCTGGGTGTCAGAGATGCTTCCAGGGGTCTTCCCCATGCTGTTCCCATGTCTTTTTAGCACTGTATGCATGTGTCACACAGCACATGGCCAGATAAGGTTGTAAAATGTTAAAATGACGTTTCCCAGTGAATGCATTTGTCACGGTTGAAAGCAATACAAACGTGCAAAAACGCATAAAAAATGCTACTTGTGAACATAGCCCAAGGTGTGGAGGAGTATTTTTGTTTTTGGTTATTTATTTTACCTTATACACAAGTCTTTACCCTGGAAAGGATGTTCCTTAACCCCTTTCCGACCTGGTCAGTAATAGTACGCACCAGGTCGGGAAGGCCGGTTCAGCGGGGGCTCCGGCGGTGAGGCCGCACTGAAGCGAGCACATGTCAGCTGATTATTGAAATCGCAATCCACCCGCGGCTGTTAACATGTTAAATCTCTGACAGTGGCATTTAACTCGCGCTTCCGGGAGTCCTAAGCCCCACCCATCAGTGACCCCGTCACGTGATCGCGGGTCACCAATGGGTGGGCATGACAACTCAGGGTCTGCAGCAGACGCCTGTGGTTGTCATGTCTCAATTGCTATGAACGCCACCTAGTGGTCAGCGCTCATAGCAAGTGAGCATTTCTCCTGCATACAAGCGATCTGCTCATCGCTTGTATGCAGTAGAAGCAATCAGACAACTGCTGCTTCTAGTCTCCTCTGGAGACTATAGAAGCAAGCAGAAAGTGTAAAAAAAAAGTTTTAAAAAAAATAAAAAAATAAAAAATATATAAAGGTTTAAGTCACCCCCCTTTCGCCCCATTCAAAATAAAATATATATATATATATATATAAAAAAAAAACACATACACATATTTGGTATCGCCGCGTTCAGAATTGCCCTATCTATCAATATAAAAGAAGAATTAATACAATCAGTAAACGGCGTAACGAGAAAAAAAATTTAAACGCCAGAATTAAGTTTTTTTTGTCGCTACAACTTTGCAATAAAATGCAATAACGGGCGATCAAAACATCGGATCTACCCCAAAATGGTATCAATAAAAACGTCAGCCCGGCACGCAAAAAATAAGCCCTCACCTGGCCCCAGATCCCGAAAAATGGAGAAGCTAAGGGTTTCGGAAAATGGCGTCATTTTTTTTTGTTTTTTTAGCAAGCTTTGGATTTTTTTTTCACCACTTAAATAAAAAAAGAACCTATACATGTTTGGTGTCTATGAACTCGTAACGACCTGGAAAATAATGATGGCAGGTCAGTTTTAGCAATCTGTGAACGTGGTAAAAAAAGAACCCAAAAAACAACTGTGGAATTGCATTTTTTTTGCAGTTTCACTGCACTTGGAATTTTTTTCCTATTTTCCAGCACACGATATGGTAAAACCAGGGATGGTGTTTAAAAGTACAACTCGTCCCGCAAAAAATAAGCCCTCACAAGGCCATATTGAACGAAAATTAAAAAAGTTCTGGCTCTGGAAAAAAGGGGAGCAAAAAAGGAAAAAACAAAAACAGAAAGACCCATGGTCGTTAAGGGGTTAACATATTTCACAGGAAAGCACTTTCACTTTCGTTTTTGAACGTTTTATTGTGAGCCTGTAAAAGTGGCTTAATACCTCTGACCACGTTGTTGACAGCAGTGACCTGGGGGTCAGAAATGCTTCCAGGGGCGATCCCCATGCTGTCCCCATGTCATTTGAGCACTGTCACTATCGTTTTGGGCACTTTTTAGGCTTTCTACAGACTGCCGGGGGAGCCGCCGCAAAAATGTTCGGGTCTCCCATAGACTAACATTGGGCTCGTTGCTCGGGTCGAGCACCCGAGTATCACAGTGAGCTCGGCCCGAGCTTCGAGCACCCGAGCATTTTAATGCTCGCTCAACACTAGTTTCGGGTCTTTTTTTTTTTGCTTTGCACCATATCTATCATTGGCGTCTTTTTTGTAGTTTATTTTTATATGTGTTCACCTGTTTTTTTTTTTAGTTTGCCACTATTGGTGGGGTTTAGTGTCTTCAAATATTTTCGCCAGATTAATAATTTTCCAAAATTTATCTTAAAAAAAATTGTCGCTGTCATGTCCCATGATTTGGAAATTCTACAGTATTGGATTGTTGTTGTTACACTGATATGGAATTGACTCACCCCCTGGGCCGTGGGGCACTCGGATCCGGGCAATTAGGGAAACGATGGGAGTAGTAGTGGCAACCCGGTTCCGTGGCTCAGGGTGGTCAGGCCAGTGGTAGTCCGTTATGTGTTAATGATTATGTCCGACTACGCCACCCGTAGATTTGCGGTCATTAGGAACCGCCGCTGCATGCAGACCGCTGGGGCTGATGAGGTGTGCAGCTATGGTAGTGTGACTCCCCACGGGAAGAGTGCGGCCCCAGGGCAGTATAGTGGATGGTGGGAGTGATGGTAGTGAGAGTCCCAGTGCTGATAGTGCTGGAGGAGCAAGGAGCACACAGACAACAGGTTGCAGTCCAGGGGTCTTTACTAAAACAGGTAAATTGACCCACAAACAGTCCCAGCTAGGAGGGGACCTGGACGTCTGAGAGCAACGGGGAAATTGGCCCTGGTCAGGGTGAGGGTGTAGGCCTACCGTGCTTTCTGCGCTCCTTCTGACTATCTCCTCCTGATAGGATAACAGCCCACGTTTCCGAGCTTTCCGTGCTTTCTCGCCTGTATGGCCTGTGACGTGGGTTCCTTTCTGCTCCCAGCCTTGTACGGCTTCACTGGTCCCTTCGGTTGTGGCAGGGCCTCCAGGCTTCTTAGGCCAAGGAATGTACAGTCCCTTGCGGACTGGTTCTCTGCTGGGGGATGTGGAATCCTTCCAGCCTCAGACACCAAAGTCTGGTAAAATTAAGTCTTTTCTCTGCCAAGACAGGCTCTCTTCGCCTCTTGTCTCTGGCTGGTGGCTCTCTCCTACTGCCACACTTCCTCTTAGGTGCAATCAACTTTCTGTCCCTGCTCCACTCTGGGACACGTCTCAAAGCTGAGACAGGCAATCCAGTTCTCTCTAACCCTGTCCCCAGTACCAGCTTTTATAGGGGCAGCCTGCTCCCCCTACTGGCCTGAGACAGGAGGCATTGCATGCTAATGTTCCCCTGACCAGAGAACCTCCCCCTTGCTCTCAGACACAGCTTTATTACACTTGTGGCATCCAGGTAGGGTGACACATTCCCCCCTAGTGAAATTTAGTACTCCGGGACTAAACAATAAACAAAGACAATATGCACAACAATTACACATTAATAGATAGACGACGCACAAATTGAGTTCTTTAGGTCACAGTGTGGTCTGTGACCGGGTGTCCATATCACCAAAAACAACGGGAGCCTTAACCAGGTGGGGGTCTGTCCTACCCCAAGTCCTTCACAGTCTTAGTTCATTCCTGGGTTATTCTCCGAATGCAATCCATACAAGGTCCCGATTATACAAAGTCCATAACCTGTGAGTCCTTACGGTAGCTGCAAGAAACTGAAACACACTATTAATAAACATGGAGGTAACTTGGCAAACATTTCAACATTTGGCAACAGGGTTATTTACAATTTAGTACACTCTATATTCTAGAGCGAGCGGGTATCTGCCCCTTTGTGCTCCTGGTTGACCTACGTAGCCCACTGTCTGGTGGTGGACCAACCTGGCTTTCCCCACTAGCGTTAGGGGTGCAGCTACCAGCTGAATGTATAGGTAGGGCAGGCAGCTGTCTGCGGGTTCTTTGGCTTACCGCAGGCATGGCAGGCTCACTGTCAGCAGAGGGTTGACTCTCCTGGGCTGCTGGAACAGGCTCTTCTGCCTCTGGAACCGCTTGATCCTCTTCACTTTCCGGCTCTGGTGTTGGTTGTTGCTGTGCCGGTTGCAGGAAATGCAGGACGGGTACCACTATAGCATCATTTATGCGAGTCCAGGACTGAGGGAACTCTCCGAGAACAGTGCTGATAATTTCTTCCTTGTCCTCTGCGGGTTCAAGGTCACTCTGATCCTCTTCTGCACTACGGAGTTGCTCGGGGCACCTTTTGAGATGGTCTCTGGAGACGACACTAGTGGTTTCTCCTCCGTCCTTGGTGATTACGCACACCTTTGGGTTGTCGTGGTCAGACTGCAGTACGGTGTAGGGTTCCCTTTCCCACTGGTCGTCCAACTTATGTAGCCTTCTTTTTCGCTTTAGGACTTGCTCACCAGGTTCTAGGGGACTAGCAGGGGCGTGTTGATTGAAGAGTCTTTCTTGCTTCTCTCTCACCTGGGCCAGGCTCTTCTCCACACTCTCCTGTACCTTCTTGTACTGCAGTTGCCTTTCCGTATCCCAGTCCGCATCCGGGGAGGTGTCCTCAGGTATTAGGACTCCCATCTCCAGGTCTACGGGCAGCTTTCCTGGTCTCGCTCGCATCAGGTAAGCCAGGGTGCAGTTTGTAGCGTTCACTGGGATGTTGTTGTACATGTCTACCAGGTCCGGCAATTTTTCTGGCCACAGGCTGCGTTCCTCCAGGGGCAACGTCTTCAGGAGATCAATGACTATATTGTTCATCTTCTCACACATCCCGTTGGTTTGGGGGTGGTAAGGCGTTGTCCGTATTTTCTTACAGCCATAGAGGTTGCAGAACTCCTGGAAGATTTCAGCCTCGAACGCTGGACCCTGGTCTGTCAGGACCTGTTCCGGATACCCGTGTGGACGGCAGAAGTATTGCTGGAAGGCTCTGGCCGCTGTTTGGGCTGTCAAGTCCTTTACCGGGACCACCACTAGAAAACGGGAATAGTGGTCCACGATTGTCAGGGCATAGATGTATCCTGACCGGCTGGGAGCCAATTTGACGTGGTCCAGAGCTACCAGCTCAAGAGGCTGCGTGGTGACGATGGGCCTCAAGGGTGTCTTCTGGCTGGTGCGGTCCTTCCTCCTCAGGTGACAAGGGCCACAGTCTCTGCACCACTTTTCTACAGCTCCTCTCATGCCGACCCAAAAGAACCTTCCTCTTAGCAGGAACTCCAGTTTCTTCCAACCGAAGTGCCCCGCTCTGTCATGGTAAGATCCCAGGACCATAGCTGCATCCCGCCTTGGAACCACGACTTGCCAGGTCAGCTCGTGTGTCCGGTGGTTGACAATCCTTCTGCACAACTTGCCTTCGTAGAGGAACAGCTTGCTCTTCTCCTTCCATAGCTGCTTGGCTTCCTCTGGGGCATCTGGATCTAGGCGGGCATCTTCCCGGGTCAGCCGATCTTTCACCAGGCGGACTGCAGGGTCACTATCTTGGGTCTCGGCCCAGCTGTGGTGAGGTAGGGGATTCATCATCACAGTTGTTAGATCCTCCTCCTTCACGCGGTGAGAGTGTTGAGCGGCTCCATACCGGTGAAACGCGGGGAGTTCTACCTCCTCCAGCTCTTCTGGGTCTTCGTCACCTTCAGGTAAGTGAGGCATCCTTGATAGGGCGTCCGCGTTGGCGTTGGTTTTACCTGCCCGGTACTTGATCACGAAGTCATAGTTGGAGAGACGGGCCATCCACCGCTGTTCCAGGGCACCCAGTCTAGCATTGTCCAGGTGTGTCAACGGGTTGTTGTCCGTGTACACGGTGAACTTTGCGGAGGCCAGGTAATGCTTGAAGCGTTCCGTCACGGCCCACACCACCGCCAAGAATTCTAGCTTGAAGGAGCTGTAATTCTCCGGGTTCCTCTCGGTGGGCCTCAGCTTCCGGCTGGCGTATGCGATCACCCGTTCTCTGCCCTGTTGGTTTTGGGACAGTACGGCTCCCAGTCCCACATTACTGGCATCTGTGTGGAGAATGAAAGGCTGGCCGTAATCAGGGTAGGCCAGGATCTCATCCCCCGTGATGGCCATCTTTAGCTGGCGGAAGGACTCCTCTTCCGGTTTATCCCACTTGAAGGGTGGCTTTTGACTGCTGGACTTAGACTGTCCGATCAGGAGGTCCTGCAAAGGAGCTGCCATCTTGGTGAACCCGGGGATGAACTTTCGGTAGTAGCCTACCAACCCGAGAAACTGTCTCACCTCTTTGATGTTCGAGGGGCTTGGCCAGCTCTTGATTGCCGTGACCTTGTCAGGGTCGGGGGCCACTCCTTCCGCGCTTACCACGTGCCCTAGGTACTGGACCTTTGGTTTCAGCAGGTGGCACTTCGATGGTTTCACCTTCAGGCCATAGCCTGCCAGGGCTTCGAACACCTCAGCCAGGTGCTTGAGATGGTCCTCGTAGGTCTTCGAATAGACGATCACGTCGTCCAGGTAAAGGAGGACCGTCTCGAAGTTTCGGTGCCCTAGACAGCATTCCATCAGCCGCTGGAAGGTCCCTGGTGCGTTGCAGAGCCCGAAAGGCATGCAGTTGAATTCGCTCAGTCCCATCGGGGTGGTGAAGGCGGTCTTCTCCTTGTCAGCCTCTGCCACAGGAACCTGCCAGTACCCGCTAGTAAGGTCCAAAGTAGAAAAGAAGTTAGCTGATTTTAGTGCGGCTAAAGACTCTTCTATTCTAGGCAGCGGATATGCGTCTTTGTGGGTGATACGGTTGATTTGTCTATAGTCCACGCACATTCTCATGGTGCCGTCTTTCTTTTTGACCAGAACCAAGGGGGCTGCCCAGGGGCTACAGCTGTCTCTATTGATCCCAGCTTCTTTCATCTCCCTTAGCATACCCTTGGCGTTCTGATAATGTGCAGGGGGTACAGGTCTGTGCCTCTCTTTTATTGGTGGGTGACTCCCTGTGGGGATGTGGTGTTCTATCCCTTTTACTCTGCCGAAGTCTAGCGGGTGCTTACTAAAGACTCTCTCGTACTCCTGTACCACCCGGTAGACTCCTTGTTTTTGGTGCAGGGGAGTGGAGTCAGCACCCACGTGGAGTTTCTGGCACCAGTCCTCTTTTTGTTTCTGGGAGCCATTACCCTCCGCCTGTGGAGATGGAGGCAAGGGTTCCACGGCCCTGATAGCTTGGTGTTCGACGACAAACAGTTTGGCGAGTGTAGCGTACCTGGGTAAGTGTACTTCCCTCTCCTCAACGTTGAGGATGCGGACGGGCACCCTCCCATGACGGACATCAACCACCCCCCGGGCTGTCAAAATGGTGGGCCTGCTGTCTGAGTACACGGGTTCTACCATGGCTTGGTAGTCTCTACCTCTCAACCCGATTGCAGTCCGACACCAGATCATCATTTCACTTTTGGGAGGCATGGAAATGGGGAATGGATCACTGAGTCTTACGCTACCGATCTCACCACCAGACAGTTCTACCTGCTGCCGTCTCATCAGGGCTTTTATCTCCTTGTTGAGGACTCTCTGTTGGCTGGAACTAGCATTCACCGCCACCTGTTGTAGAATTACAATTACTTCTGAAAGACAATTTTCAATTATGTTAGTACCCACAGTTATTTTAGGGTGACTTTCATGACGGTCAATGTCCACAATAATCACTCCCTGTGCCGGCAGTTCAACTTTAAGCAGTCCAATACTGCTTAAAAAGTACATAAGGGATTGTGGTTACTTGCGACCCAGTATCCAGCAAGGCGCTCATGGGGATACCGTCCAGCACCACGGGTAAAACCGGGCGCCCCCCAACGTACTGATCACGCCAATTATAAGGGCCTGGTGATCTTATGCCTGGGGGTCGGCCCTCTGCCCCAGGTTGGACCCGTTTAAATTACAGTACCTGGAAATGTGTCCGGGCTGGTTGCATCGACGGCAAATGGGCTGTCCATCCTCTGCGTAGCGGTCTGTGGGCCTCCCTCGGAACAACAGGATCCTCCTCTGTCGACGCCACGGGACATCCTCCGGACTTGAAGCCAGCTTGATGGGTCTTGACGGGTCCACTTGCAATGCCTGGACGGTCCTGGTCAACGCCGCGACGCTCCTGGTCAGCTCCTGGACTTGGTGGTGCAGGCCTTTTGACGGGGCTTGGTTCAGGGCCTGTGCATCAGCCTCCACGGAGTCCATAGAGGAGGGCGCCGCCTCCTGGTGGTAGGTGATAGCAGGGCGCCGGGGGTTTATAGCGCCACGGGTTGCAGATTCACGGAGCACCCTTATGGCCCTGTCCTTAAATTGGGCAAAGGTCAGGTCGGGGTTCTGGAAGAACATGAGGCGCAGCTGGGCCCTGTGGGCGCTGGACAGCAGACCCTCTATGAATTGTTCTGTTAGTAGCTTATCGGTTTCCTGCACACTGCCAGGGTCAGTTTGTTGAATAGCCCTCAAGGCTTCCTGTAAATTTAAGGCATAGTCTCTGATGCTGTCCTGTGCCCGCTGCTTACATCCATAGAACCTCATTTTAATCTCAGCGGAGGTACGTGTATCAAAGGTACCCCGCAGCCGGGCCAGAATACCCTTCACAGTCCCTTTCTCCTCAATGGGCCATGATTTTACCTCCCTTTGGGGCTGCGCCTGTTAACTGCCCTGTCAATATGCTGACCTTCTGTTCCTCTGTCAGGGGGTAAACTTGGAACAAACTATACAGTCTTTCCTTGAAGTCAGTTAGGGCATGGGGCTCCCCTGAGTATTTGGGCAGCCAGGCCGCTCCAGGGATGTAGGGCAAGGAAAAGGGCATCACCGCTGCTGCAGCTGCGTTGGTGGTAGTGGGTGCCTCTGTGTCCGACATCTTCCCCCCCCCCTAGTGAAGTGTGGCCTACCTTCCGACGATCCTCTTCTGTAGGCCGCGGCTCCGCTGCTGCTGCTATGGACGAGGACCTGGCGTCGCGTCCTGATGACGTCAGCGTCGCTCTCTCTCCCTTCCAGGACCTTGCGCAGCGTCGGAGCGTGGGGCGGACCTTCGGATCTCGCGCGGTTTTGACGTCCACGCCCCTCTTCTTCCTGCGCGGCGTCCTGAAGATGGCGTCCGATGGCGGGAAACAGCTGCGGATGGCGGGAAGACGGCAGAAGACGGCGGGAAACGGTCCAAGATGGCGTCTGATGGCAGGAATCGGCTCCGGATGGCGGGAAACGACTCCACAGGTAAGTTACAAAAGTCTTTTTCAGGCACGCAGTACCCGGTGGTTGCGGGCACGAAATCCTGCCGACTACGCCAAAGCTGACTCACCTCCTGGGCCGTGGGGCACTCGGATCCGGGCAATTAGGGAAACGATGGGAGTAGTAGTGGCAACCCGGTTCCGTGGCTCAGGGTGGTCAGGCTAGTGGTAGTCCGTTATGTGTTAATGATTATGTCCGACTACGCCACCCGTGGATTTGCGGTCATTAGGAACCGCCGCTGCATGCAGACCGCTGGGGCTGATGAGGTGTGCAGCTATGGTAGTGTGACTCCCCACGGGAAGAGTGCGGCCCCAGGGCAGTATAGTGGATGGTGGGAGTGATGGTAGTGAGAGTCCCAGTGCTGATAGTGCTGGAGGAGCAAGGAGCACACAGACAACAGGTTGCAGTCCAGGGGTCTTTACTAAAACAGGTAAATTGACCCACAAACAGTCCCAGCTAGGAGGGGACCTGGACGTCTGAGAGCAACGGGGAAATTGGCCCTGGTCAAGGTGAGGGTGTAGGCCTACCGTGCTTTCTGCGCTCCTTCTGACTATCTCCTCCTGATAGGATAACAGCCCACGTTTCCGAGCTTTCCGTGCTTTCTCGCCTGTATGGCCTGCGACGTGGGTTCCTTTCTGCTCCCAGCCTTGTACGGCTTCACTGGTCCCTTCGGTTGTGGCAGGGCCTCCAGGCTTCTTAGGCCAAGGAATGTACAGTCCCTTGCGGACTGGTTCTCTGCTGGGGGATGTGGAAACCTTCCAGCCTCAGACACCAAAGTCTGGTAAAATTAAGTCTTTTCTCTGCCAAGACAGGCTCTCTTCGCCTCTTGTCTCTGGCTGGTGGCTCTCTCCTACTGCCACACTTCCTCTTAGGTGCAATCAACTTTCTGTCCCTGCTCCACTCTGGGACACGTCTCAAAGCTGAGACAGGCAATCCAGTTCTCTCTAACCCTGTCCCCAGTACCAGCTTTTATAGGGGCAGCCTGCTCCCCCTACTGGCCTGAGACAGGAGGCATTGCATGCTAATGTTCCCCTGACCAGAGAACCTCCCCCTTGCTCTCAGACACAGCTTTATTACACTTGTGGCATCCAGGTAGGGTGACACAGAATCAGTTTGCTTTTTAGAAGTATGTACTGTCTCTCTCTCTGTAGCCCAGCTCTGATGTAAGTAACCACTCCCTTCTTCCCCAGTCAGTGATTGTCAGCCATCTTTGTCTGATGTTCATCTCTGTAAATCTCTGGTACAGAATTGGCTTTTTACCTATTGCAGCGGTTGCAGTTGCTGCTGTTACTATTGTGCGTAATACAAGAATTTAGCCTGAGAATGAACTTCTTCTGGAATCTTCATACATGGCTCTGCAGTTGAGTCGAAGCTATCTGATGAAGTTCTTGGTGTGAGTACTGGCTCAATACAAACATCCTCAGAAACAGTGTTTCAAGAGCCCCGCACTAAAAACTTAGTAATGGAGTCAGAATAGTCGCACTTCAATTTTATCATACCACTAATCGTGTCGTATTCTGGAGAGCTCAGAAATACTTCCAGTCCTGCTACTTAAATTAACATATTGGATATGGAATCCAATTTGGGCTCCACATTTTAAAAAAGATATTTGGAATTTAGAGTCAATTCAAAGGTGGAAACTAGATTATTACATTATTACAAGATCTCATTTATATTTATAAATACATACAGTGAAGGAAATAATTATTTGATCCCTTGCTGTTTTTGTAAGGTTGTCCACTGACAAAGACATCAACAGAATATCATTTTAAGGGTAGGTTAATTTTAACATTGAGAGATAGAATATCCCCCCCCAAAAAAATCAAGAAAATCACATTGTATAAATTAAATACATTTATACTTTGTGGGTATTTTATATTGACCATTGGGTCTTTTTTGAAATCCCTTATACATGTGGCTATGCTCAGTGTGTTTCATGTTTACCTATGGTTTTGTAGCCCATTCCAACTTTGTGTAGGTCTATGATCTTGTCCCTGACATCCTTAGAAAGCTCTTTGGTCTTGCCCATGTTATAGAGGTTAGAGTCTGACAGATTAATTGAGTCTGTGGACAGGAGTCTTTTATACAGGTGACTATGTAAGACAGCTGTCTTTAATGCAGGTAACGAGATGATTAGGTGCGTCTAACTGGTATGTAGGAGCCAGAACTCATAATAATTTGTAGGGGATCAAATACTTATTTCTCACTGCAAAATGCAAATAAATTTATCTAATTTATACAATGTGATTTTCTTGATTTTTTTTGGATATTCTATCTCTCCATGTTAAAATTATAGACTGTTCATGTCTTTGTCGGTGGGCAAACTTACAAAAACAGCAAGGGATCAAATAATTATTTCCTTCACTCTATGTGGTCAATGCATAGTACTGGCACATGACTTATCACTTTCCAGGACCTTACAAAGGGTAATGGATTATTTGTTACACGTGGAGGAAAGTCCATTCTGGCAGCCAAATAGGAAAGGGTTCTTTAGGCTATGTGCCTACGATGCAGAAATGCTCCGGATTTTTCTGCATCTCCCTGGCAGAAAAAAAGCATGCGGATTGTACATACATTTTTCCTGCCAGGGACAAGCAGAAGTGAAGCGTTCTTCACATGCATTTCCGCATGCGGGTTGTCAAGCGCTTTCCAAGCGATTTTATCATCACTTGGAAAGTGCTTGACAACTTGGTCACACTATATAAATCCATGCAACCTGCATGGATTTATATAGTGTGACCAAAAGAATGGTAAAAAATAAATATTATACTTACCTTCTGATGGCCCCCGGTGTCCTTGTCTTGGCTTGCCGGCAGCTCACGGTAGACTAAAGGACCTGCCAACGTCAGCGGTCGCTTGACCCGTCACATGACTAAATGACGTCACCGCAGCTCCTTTAGTCTACCACGAGCTGCGGGCAAGCCGAGACAAGGAGACCGGGGGCCATCAGAAGGTAAGTATAATATTTATTTTTTATTTTATTCTTTTTTTTACAGGTACTATGGTACCCGGGTCCGGAGGAGAGTCACATTGAAATGCATGGAATCCGCATGTACAGATGCAGTGATGCGGATTCCATGCGTTCCAATGCAAGTCAATGGAGGAAAAACGCTGCGCTTCCGCAAAATAATTGGTAGTGCTGCGGATTTTTCCGCAATGATAATCCGCAGCGGAAATTTCCGCAGCATGTGCATAGCACATGCGGATTATCATTGGGGACCATGGCAGACCTTCTACCAAGCGTTTTTTAAGCGTTTCTGCAGCGGAATTGCCGCTGTGGAAATGCTTAAAAAATGCAAAGTGGGCTCACAGCCTAACAGTTAGAGCA
The DNA here is from genome assembly GCF_046119375.1 of Phyllobates terribilis. Taxonomy (NCBI): domain Eukaryota; kingdom Metazoa; phylum Chordata; class Amphibia; order Anura; family Dendrobatidae; genus Phyllobates; species Phyllobates terribilis. The sequence continues at coordinate 214,185,835 of NW_027362769.1, read as the reverse complement.
GTCAGAATGTGGAATGACGACCACAAGAGGTAGTAATGGCAGACACTGTAGCAGCATTTAAAAAAGGGCTAAATACTTTTTTAATAAAAGATTTGATTGTGAGTTATAAATCTTTTTTTGTTTGTACATTATGGTCCTAGATCTTTTTTAATCTATATAATTATGTAACTATGTAGAATGTACATTAGGAAAATGCTTGAAATGCAATTCCCTATAATATTATTTTACAAATAATTTGATTTCCTCTTAATTTTTTTTATTTGTAAGGTACTAGTTTTAAGCCCATTCTCTGGATCTAAAAAGTGCAAAACACTCCTGAAACACTTGCACATTTAATCTGTAATCTGTATTTTTATGGTGCTGAAGGGAAGCCATAATGATAAGGTCTCTGCTTGGTAACAAGTGCAGCTATTTGCCTCTGTAATGAAAGCGAGTTATCAATGATGAAAGGGTTAATACTTGGGCCCTGCATCAGCAATAACCTCTGTAGTAACAATGACAACTGTTATGAGGTCATAAACAAGTGTCATAAAGAAGATTCCATAAAAGAAGGGCGCGCTGCCACGATCAGCACCATTACTGATGCGCCTGAGGACCTTGAGCTTGACCACCCCACGTAATGTGACGACATTGGTGTAATTTGGAGGTTCTAGCAGGGAAAGGGGTTGTCTGCTTTAGACACCCCCAGGGCATGGGAAGGTAACAGAGGGGGGTTCCCATAACAGAATCACCTTCTGTTACCCTCTGCATAGAGCAGCTCTCCTTTGGGAGTTCATGGACAGATCTATGACTTTAATGGGTGATAAATTGTGAGGGGCGAGAAGGAAGGGGGAGGGGATATTTATCTTATTAGAGTTTATCCATAATGAACTGTAACTGAGTGTCCAACTCCTTGAGAGGCAGACCTGGATCTTTAAGGGAGAAATGGTTCATCCACCTGGGCAATCAGATCAGCTAAATTCATTCTAGCAATCAATGTGGTGACAGATATCGCGGGCAGATCTCTCCCACATCTGGTTTATCACATTTATAGTCTATAATTGTTATATTGTTCTCTGTAAATCTGGTAAAATATACAAATTGTAAAATTCTGCAGTTACATCTGTTATATATTGGCACGAACTCTCTAAGCCCAAGGGAAGGGCAGCCCCCCAGCCATGGATCCCTAGAGGTTTCCTCCACAGGGGGTTTTCCTCTCCTGAGTGCTGGAGGGTGACTCTTTGTGAGTCAGGGGTTGTGCCATTTTTGGTGTCATGTAAATTTAAATAAAGTTGAGAACATTTGACACCTAATTGCAATGCTTCATGTATTTATTTTGTGTGCTTCTGCCTAATTCATGTTGTTTGGGAGTTGGAATCCATCACATATCACCATCACCCCTGCTCTGGGTAGTATGATGGATCAGAGAAGCATTACCGTACAGCACCTGTAAGTGAGCACTCATCCTCGGAATTAAGACTTATATTACAGTATTACAAGCAGCTTCCTCGTGACATTCACACAGTGAGTATTTTGGGCAGTAATTTACATCAGTATTTGTAAGCTAAAAACCAGAGGGGAACAAACACAGGGAAAAATAATAACTGAATCACTTTCACCTCTTCTGTGTTTTGGATCTACTCCTGGCGTCTGGTAACAAATATTGGTGCAAAATATCGCCATGTAAAAGTGCCCTTAGTTCTCACTGACTGAGTTGCAGTGAAGCATCAGAGGTTGCAGCTTTAAAGGAGTTTTCCTGTTCCCCCGGTTGCCATTTTAAAAACAAACAAACTGTCCTCTCCTCACCCTCGCCAGGAAAGACTGTGCAGCATATGATCACTTCTATGATAGTGGTCTTCCTACCCTCACCTCACTTACAACCAGCTGCTGCATCTGAGTATGAGACGCACTCATTTAAGCCAAGTTCTGCTGCATATTTTCATGCAAAAAAATATATATTCCAGCGTATTACAGTTCCCACAAAGTGGATGGATCAAAAAGGCAAAAAAAGTCAGCTCACCTATAAAAAGATCCATGCACGGAGACTTGTAATGCGGCGAGAGGTAGTCAGAAGCAAAAAATGGTGATCCAGCATCAGAATCTTAAATAAAAGCCACACTTTATTGTGCAAAAACAGAGAAAGAAAGTCGCAACTTCATCTCAAAAAAACATTAAAAAATTATGTAAACTCATTTCAGACGACTGTCTGAATCTCGGTAGGTTTTTGCTTCTGACATGTCTGTAAATCTCGCGCTCCTTGGCCTTTTTTAACACTAAAGAATTTGAAATGCGTTGAGTGTCTGAAATCTTCAGCATCACTTTCTCTTGTGATTAATATGTGTTTTATTTGCGGGTTTTCCCCATAGACTTTAATGAGATGTGGAAAATCAGCATATTAAAAATGCATATATTTTCTATTGTATTTCTGCAGCGAATATAGATATAATCCACACGACATTATGAATAAAGCTTTAACAACGCTGACCAGACAGGAAGTTTACAAAACAAAATAGTTTTATTTAAAACACAATTTTCAAAAAGGAACAAAAACAAAAATGACATTTTTTTTTCAAAAATGCCATAAAACATATAAAATAAACGCTCAAAAATGCAACAAAAAAAATCACAAGTAACCTAATGTAGCTGATTGAAGCATAAAATGCTGCAGAAAATTTGGAGTGTTAAAAGCTCACCAAATAATCACTGTGGAAACATATTTTATCCTTAGAGGGTAATTCTGCTGATTGTGAGACTGGTGATTAGAGACAAGTCTATTGTCAATGGGAGAGAAGTTGTGGTCTGAATTATGGGGGTCTCCAGCTAAAAAAAACCCAACAAAATATTTTGATATAGCCTCTTGAAGAATACAAGATAATATAGGGGTGTCCTTTGTCCGTGATCCTTGTGGTCACAAAGAACATGTCTTGCTCTTGCCTCCGGACGGCTGTTGTGCTCTGGAGTGACCCACAATCCACGGACTTGAAGAAGCGCTGTGTAATAAATCCATTCTATGGTGGTGCTAAAGGACAACTGAACAGTATCACTGATTTCCTGATCGTCCTCTGGCAGCAAATGATGGTTATTTCCACCTAATTTGAGAGTAGCATAATATGTAGGCAGAGACCCTGATTCCAGTGATGTGTCACTGGGCTGCTTGCTGTATTCCTTATAAAATTACTGTTTTATCAGCAGGAGATTATCACTACAGGACTAGTAAACCTGCTGCCATGAAGACCTATATATTCAAGAGCTCAGTATAACTCCGCCCCCACCATTGATTGACTGCTTTCTGCAGATGTACACACAAAGCAGGCCAATTAGTGGTGTGGGCGGAGTTATACAGAGCTCAGCATTCAGAAAACTGCTTCATCGGCATTAAATAAAACAGGAATTTTATTGAAACTGGATACATCACTGGAATCAGGGTCTCTGCCCCTACATCATGCTGCTCTCAGATGGAGTAGCAAAAAACTTGGTGATAGCTTTCCTTTAATGCTCAATAAGGACTAATCATCATCTGGGATATTTTGCATACTTTATGTTCCTCTGCCTCTTTTAATCCATGGAAAAAAATATGTAATTGTGTCACCCTACCTGGATGCCACAAGTGTAATAAAGCTGTGTCTGAGAGCAGGGGGGAGGTTCTCTGGTCAGGGGAACATTAGCATGCAATGCCTCCTGTCTCAGGCCAGTAGGGGGAGCTGGCTGCCCCTATAAAAGCTGGTACTGAGAGCAGGGTTAGGGAGAACTGGATTGCCTGTCTCAGCTCTGAGACGTGTCCCAGAGTGGAGCAGGGACAGAAAGTTGATTGCACCTAAGAGGAAGTGTGGCAGTAGGAGAAAGCCACCAGCCAGAGACAAGAGGCGAAGAGAGCCTGTCTTGGCAGAGAAAAGACTTAACTTTACCAGACTTTGGTGTCTGAGGCTGGAAGGATTCCACATCCCCCAGCAGAGAACCAGTCCGCAAGGGACTGTACATTCCTTGGCCTAAGAAGCCTGGAGGCCCTGCCACAACCGAAGGGACCAGTAAAGTCGTACAAGGCTGGGAGCAGAAAGGAACCCACGTCGCAGGCCATACAGGCGAGAATACACGGAAAGCTCGGAAACGTGGGCTGTTATCCTATCAGGAGGAGATAGTCAGAAGGAGCGCAGAAAGCACGGTAGGCCTACACCCTCACCCTGACCAGGGCTAATTTCCCCGTTACTCTCAGACATCCAGGTCCCCTCCTAGCTGGGACTGTTTGTGGGTCAGTTTACCTGTTTAGTAAAGACCCTGGACTGCAACCTGTTGTCTGTGTGCTCCTTGCTCCTCCAGCACTACCATCACTCCCACCATCCACTATACTGCCCTGGGGCCGCACTCTTCCCGTGGGGAGTCACACTACCATAGCTGCACACCTCATCAGCCCCAGCGGTCTGCATGCAGCGGCGGTTCCTAATAACCGCAATCCACGGGTGGCGTAGTCGGACATAATCAATAACACATAACGGACTACCACTGGCCTGACCACCCTGAGCCACGGAACCGGGTTGCCACTATTACCCCCATCGTTCCCTATTGCCCGGATCTGAGTGCCCCACGGCCCAGGGGGCGAGTCAGCTTTGGCGTAGTCGGCAGGATTTCGTGCCCGCAACCACCGGGTACTGCGTGCCTGAAAAAAGACTTTTGTAACTTACCTGTGGCGAAGTTTCCCGCCGTCTGGAGTCGTTTCCCGCCATCTGGAGCCGATTCCCGCCATCAGACGCCATCTTGGACCTTTTCCCGCCGTCTTCTGCCGTCTTCCCGCCATCTGCAGCTGCTTCCCGCCATCGGACGCCATCTTCAGGACGCCGCGCGGGAAGAAGAGGGGCGTGGACGTCAAAACCGTGCGAGATCCGAAGCTCCGCCCCACGCACCGACGCTGCGCAAGGTCCTGGAAGGGAGAGACAGCGACGCTGACGTCATCAGGACGCGACGCCAGGTTCTCGTCCATAGCAGCAGCAGCGGAGCCGCGGCCTACAGAAGAGGATCGTCGGAAGGTAGGCCACGCTTGACTAGGGGGGAAGGAAGATGTTGGACACAGAGGCGCCCACTACCACCAACGCAGCTGCAGCAGCGGTGATGCCCTTTTCCCTGCCCTACATCCCTGGAGCGGCCTGGCTGCCCAAATACTCAGGGGAGCCCCATGCCCTAACTGACTTCAAGGAAAGGCTATACAGTTTGTTCCACGTTTACCCCCTGACAGAGGAACAGAAGGTCAGCATACTAACAGGGCAGTTAACTGGCGCAGCCCAGCGGGAGGTAAAATCATGGCCCACTGAGGAGAAAAGGACCGTGAAGGGTATTCTGGCCCGGCTGCGGGGTACCTTTGACACACGTACCTCCGCTGAGATTAAAATGAGGTTCTATGGATGTAAGCAGCGGGCACAGGACAGCATCAGAGACTATGCCCTAAATCTGCAGGAAGCCCTGAGGGCTATTCAACAAACTGACCCTGGCAGTGTGCAGGAAACGGATAAGCTGCTAACAGAACAATTCATAGAAGGTCTGCTGTCTAGCGCCCACAGGGCCCAACTGCGCCTCATGTTCTTCCAGAACCCCGACCTGACCTTTGCCCAATTTAAGGACAGGGCCATAAGGGTGCTCCGTGAATCTGCAACCAGTGGCGCTATAAACCCCCGGCGCCCTGCTATCACCTACCACCAGGAGGCGGCGCCCTCCTCTATGGACTCCGTGGAGGCTGATGCACAGGCCCTGAACCAAGCCCCGTCGAAAGGCCTGCACCACCAAGTCCAGGAGCAGACCAGGAGCGTCGCGGCGTTGACCAGGACCGTCCAGGCGTTGCAAGTGGACCCGTCAAGACCCATCAAGCTGGCTTCAAGTCCGGAGGATGTCCCGTGGCGTCGACAGAGGAGGATCCCGTCGTTCCGAGGGAGGCCCACAGACCGCTACGCAGAGGATGGACAGCCCATTTACCGTCGATGCAACCAGCCCGGACACATTTCCAGGTACTGTAATTTAAACGGGTCCAACCTGGGGCAGAGGGCCGACCCCCAGGCATAAGATCACCAGGCCCTTATAATTGGCGTGATAAGTACATTGGGGGGCGCCCGGTTTTACCCGTGGTGATGGACGGTATCCCCATGAGCGCCTTGCTGGATACTGGGTCACAAGTAACCACAATCCCTTATGTACTTTTTAAGCAGTATTGGACTGATGCTGATATCACACGGTATCCAGACAGTAACTTGAGCATCATCGCCAGTAATGGCTTACCCGTGCCGCAAATGGGGTTCAAGGAGATGACCATTAAAATTGGTAAAGTTGAACTGCCGGCACAGGGAGTGATTATTGTGGACATTGACCGTCATGAAAGTCACCCTAAAATAACCGTGGGTACTAACATAATTGAAAATTGTCTTTCAGAAGTAATTGTAATTCTACAACAGGTGGCGGTGAATGCTAGTTCCAGCCAACAGAGAGTCCTCAACAAGGAGATAAAAGCCCTGATGAGACGGCAGCAGGTAGAACTGTCTGGTGGTGAGATCGGTAGCGTAAGACTCAGTGATCCATTCCCCATTTCCATGCCTCCCAAAAGTGAAATGATGATCTGGTGTCGGACTGCAATCGGTTTGAGAGGTAGAGACTACCAAGCCATGGTAGAACCCGTGTACTCAGACAGCAGGCCCACCATTTTGACAGCCCGGGGGGTGGTTGATGTCCGTCATGGGAGGGTGCCCGTCCGCATCCTCAACATTGGGGAGAGGGAAGTACACTTACCCAGGTACGCTACACTCGCCAAACTGTTTGTCGTCGAACACCAAGCTATCAGGGCCGTTGAACCCTTGCCTCCATCTCCACAGGCGGAGGGTAATGGCTCCCAGAAACAAAAGGAGGACTGGTGCCAGAAACTCCACGTGGGTGCTGACTCCACTCCCCTGCACCAAAAACAAGGAGTCTACCGGGTGGTACGGGAGTACGAGAGAGTCTTTAGTAAGCACCCGCTAGACTTCGGCAGAGTAAAAGGGATAGAACACCACATCCCCACAGGGAGCCATCCACCAATAAAAGAGAGGCACAGACCTGTACCCCCTGCACATTATCAGAACGCCAAGGGTATGCTAAGCGAGATGAAAGAAGCTGGGGTCATTAGAGACAGCTGTAGCCCCTGGGCAGCCCCCTTGGTTCTGGTCAAAAAGAAAGACGGCACCATGAGAATGTGCGTGGACTATAGACAAATCAACCGTATCACTCACAAAGACGCATATCCGCTGCCTAGAATAGAAGAGTCTTTAGCCGCACTGAAATCTGCTAACTTCTTTTCTACTTTGGACCTTACTAGCGGGTACTGGCAGGTTTCTGTGGCAGAGGCTGACAAGGAGAAGACCGCCTTCACCACCCCGATGGGACTGAGCGAATTCAACTGTATGCCTTTCGGGCTCTGCAACGCACCAGGGACCTTCCAGCGGCTGATGGAATGCTGTCTAGGGCACCGAAACTTCGAGACGGTCCTCCTTTACCTGGACGACGTGATCGTCTATTCGAAGACCTACGAGGACCATCTCAAGCACCTGGCCGAGGTGTTCGAAGCCCTGGCAGGCTATGGCCTGAAGGTGAAACCATCGAAGTGCCACCTGCTGAAACCAAAGGTCCAGTACCTAGGGCACGTGGTAAGCGCGGAAGGAGTGGCCCCCGACCCTGACAAGGTCACGACAATCAAGAGCTGGCCAAGCCCCTCGAACATCAAAGAGGTGAGACAGTTTCTCGGGTTGGTAGGCTACTACCGAAGGTTCATCCCCGGGTTCACCAAGATGGCAGCTCCTATGCAGGACCTCCTGATCGGACAGTCTAAGTCCAGGAGCCAAAAGCCGCCCTTCAAGTGGGATAAACCGGAAGAGGAGTCCTTCCGCCAGCTAAAGATGGCCCTCACAGGGGACGAGATCCTGGCCTACCCTGATTATGGCCAGCCTTTCATTCTCCACACAGATGCCAGTAATGTGGGACTGGGAGCCGTACTGTCCCAAAACCAACAGGGCAGAGAACGGGTGATCGCATACGCCAGTCGGAAGCTGAGGCCCACCGAGAGGAACCCGGAGAATTACAGCTCCTTCAAGCTAGAATTCTTGACGGTGGTGTGGGCCGTGACGGAACGCTTCAAGCATTACCTGGCCTCCGCAAAGTTCACCGTGTACACGGACAACAACCCGTTGACACACCTGGACAATGCAAGACTGGTGCCCTGGAACAGCGGTGGATGGCCCGTCTCTCCAACTATGACTTCGTGATCAAGTACCAGGCAGGCGAAACCAACGCCAACGCGGAAGCCCTATCAAGGATGCCTCACTTACCTGAAGGTGACGAAGACCCAGAAGAGCTGGAGGAGGTAGAACTCCCTGCGTTTCACCGGTATGGAGCCGCTCAACACTCTCACCGCGTGAAGGAGGAGGATCTAACAACTGTGATGATGAATCCCCTACCTCACCACAGCTGGGCCGAGACCCAAGATAGTGACCCTGCAGTCCGCCTGGTGAAAGATCTGCTGACCCGGGAAGATGCCCGCCTAGATCCAGATGCCCCAGAGGAAGCCAAGCAGCTATGGAAGGAGAAGAGCAAGCTGTTCCTCTATGAAGGCAAGTTGTGCAGAAGGATTGTTAACCACCGGACGCACGAGCTGACCTGGCAAGTCGTGGTCCCAAGGCGAGATGCAGCTATGGTCCTGGGGGCTTACCATGACCGAGCGGGACACTTCGGTTGGAAGAAACTGGAGTTCCTGCTAAGAGGAAGGTTCTTTTGGGTCGGCATGTAAGGAGCAGTAGAAAAGTGGTGCAGAGACTGTGGCCCTTGTCACCTGAGGAGGAAGGACCGCACCAGCCAGAAGACACCCTTGAGGCCCATCGTCACCACGCAGCCTCTTGAGCTGGTAGCTCTGGACCACGTCAAATTGGCTCCAAGCCGGTCAGGATACATCTATGCCCTGACAATCGTGGACCACTATTCCCGTTTTCTAGTGGTGGTCCCGGTAAAGGACTTGACAGCCCAAACAGCGGCCAGAGCCTTCCAGCAATACTTCTGCCATCCACACGGGTATCCGGAACAGGTCCTGACAGACCAGGGTCCAGCGTTTGAAGCTGAAATCTTCCAGGAGTTCTGCAAACTCTATGGCTGTAAGAAGATTCGGACAACGCCTTACCACCCCCAAACCAACGGGATGTGTGAGAAGATGAACAATATAGTCATTGATCTCCTGAAGACGTTGCCCCTGGAGGAACGCAGCCTGTGGCCAGAAAAATTGCCGGACCTGGTAGACATGTACAACAATATCCCGGTGAACGCTACAAACTGCACCCCGGCTTACCTGATGCGAGCTAGACCAGGTAAGCTGCCCGTAGACCTGGAGATGGGAGTCCTAATACCTGAGGACACCTCCCCGGATGCGGACTGAGATACGGAAAGGCAACTGCAGTACAAGAAGGTACAGGAGAGTGTGGAGAAGAGCCTGGCCCAGGTGAGAGAGAAGCAAGAAAGACTCTTCAATCAACACGCCCCTGCTGGTCCCCTAGAACCTGGTGAGCAAGTCCTAAAGCGAAAGAGAAGGCTACATAAGTTGGTCGACCAGTGGGAAAGGGAACCCTACACCGTACTGCAGTCTGACCACGACAACCCAAAGGTGTGCGTAATCACCAAGGACGGAGGAGAAACCACTAGTGTCGTCTCCAGGGACCACCTCAAAAGATGCCCCGAGCAACTCCGTAGTGCAGAAGAGGATCAGAGTGACCTTGAACCCGCAGAGGACAAGGAAGAAATGATCAGCACCTTTCTCGGAGAGTTCCCTCAGTCCTGGACTCGCATAAATGATGCTATAGTGGTACCCGTCCTGCATTTCCTGCAACCGGCACAGCAACAACCAACACCAGAGCCGGAAGGTGAAGAGGAGCAAGCAGTTCCAGAGGCAGAAGAGCCTGTTCCAGCAGCCCAGGAGAGTCAACCCTCTGCTGACAGTGAGCCTGCCATGCCTGCGGTAAGCCAAAGGACCCGCAGACAGCTGCCTGCCCTACCTGTACACCCAGCTGGTAGCTGTACCCCTAATGCTAGTGGGGAAAGCCAGGTTGGTCCACCACCAGACAGAGCACAAAGGGACAGATACCCGCTCGCTGGAGAATATAGAGTGTACTAAAAATTGTAAATAACCCTGTTGCCAAATGTTGAATTGTTTGCCAAAGTTACCTGCATGTTTATTGATAGTGTGTTTCAGTTTCTTGCAGTTACCGTAAGGATTCACAGGTTATGGACTTTTTATAACCGGGACCTTGTATGGACTGCGTTCGGAGCCTAACCCAGGAATGAACTAAGACTGTGAAGGACTTGGGGTAGGACAGACCCCTACCTGGTTAAGGCTCCCCGTTGTTTTGGTGATATGGACACCCGGTCACAGACCACACTGTGACCTAAAGAACTCAATTTGTGCGTCGTCTGTCTATTAATGTTTTATTGTTATGCATATTGTCTTTGTTTATTGTTTAGTCCAGGAGTACTAAATTTCACTAGGGGGGAATGTGTCACCCTACCTGGATGCCACAAGTGTAATAAAGCTGTGTCTGAGAGCAGGGGGGAGGTTCTCTGGTCAGGGGAACATTAGCATGCAATGCCTCCTGTCTCAGGCCAGTAGGGGGAGCTGGCTGCCCCTATAAAAGCTGGTACTGAGAGCAGGGTTAGGGAGAACTGGATTGCCTGTCTCAGCTCTGAGACGTGTCCCAGAGTGGAGCAGGGACAGAAAGTTGATTGCACCTAAGAGGAAGTGTGGCAGTAGGAGAGAGCCACCAGCCAGAGACAAGAGGCGAAGAGAGCCTGTCTTGGCAGAGAAAAGACTTAACTTTACCAGACTTTGGTGTCTGAGGCTGGAAGGATTCCACATCCCCCAGCAGAGAACCAGTCCGCAAGGGACTGTACATTCCTTGGCCTAAGAAGCCTGGAGGCCCTGCCACAACCGAAGGGACCAGTAAAGCCGTACAAGGCTGGGAGCAGAAAGGAACCCACGTCGCAGGCCATACAGGCGAGAATATACGGAAAGCTCGGAAACGTGGGCTGTTATCCTATCAGGAGGAGATAGTCAGAAGGAGCGCAGAAAGTACGGTAGGCCTACACCCTCACCCTGACCAGGGCCAATTTCCCCGTTGCTCTCAGACATCCAGGTCCCCTCCTAGCTGGGACTGTTTGTGGGTCAGTTTACCTGTTTAGTAAAGACCCTGGACTGCAACCTGTTGTCTGTGTGCTCCTTGCTCCTCCAGCACTACCATCACTCCCATCATCCACTATACTGCCCTGGGGCCGCACTCTTCCCGTGGGGAGTCACACTACCATAGCTGCACACCTCATCAGCCCCAGCGGTCTGCATACAGCGGCGGTTCCTAATAACCGCAATCCACGGGTGGCGTAGTCGGACATAATCAATAACACATAACGGACTACCACTGGCCTGACCACCCTGAGCCACGGAACCGGGTTGCCACTACTACCCCCATCGTTCCCTATTGCCCGGATCTGAGTGCCCCACGGCCCAGGGGGCGAGTCATAATCCTTACCAGAGAATGTTCACCCATCTACCTCAAATAATTTAAATGAAAATACATTTTATTTTTTTACAATTCAAGCTTAGGGAAAAAAAATGATGAGATGTCTTTGAAATGTGCATTTATAAAAGAATTACTGTCCCGTGTCTAACACTGCAAATCAGCCTGAAGTTAAAGGGCTCAGGTAGATGTAGCAGCATCCATGGGAAGACCAAACCTCACTCCTGGATGAAGAGGAGGACTCTAACCTCATCTGCAGCCTGGAGGACTGGTGCCTCTTTATATACTCTGTGTAGGGGCGAGTCATTTAGATTTCATGTACTATGGGAAACAGGGGGTTATATAGTGATGTAAGTGACGCGCCCCTGGGCCGTGTGTGTGTGGGGATACCCGGAACCGGACCTTTTGTGGATGCTGGGGGTTGTAGTCCTTGCGTGGCGGGGACCCGGTCCCATGGCTCAGGGTGGTCAAACCAAATGGCAGTCTGTTTATAGGGTTTTGTGATTAAATGTCCGACTACGCCACCCGTGGATTGCGGTCAGAGTGAACCGCCGCTGCAGGGCAGACCGCTGAGGCTGGTGTGGGTGCAGCTGAGGGTAGTATAACTCCCCACGGGAGGAGTATAGCCTCAGGGCAGTAAATAGGGATGTTGGCGGTGATGGTGCGCGGGAGCTGCAGTAACCACACGGAGTCTGCCTTGCAATTCAGGGTCTTTACTGTTGGTGGTGTTAAGGGACCCGTCCGGAATACAGGTTAACAATGGAGGCCTGGTCAGTCTGAGAGCAACTGGGAAATCCCGCTGGTCAGGGGGAGTTTGTAGGCCTACCATGCTGACTTCACTCTTTCTTGGCTATCTCGCTGTAGTGTGGTGGTAGCCCACGTCTCTGAGTGTACCGTGTTGTTCTCATCCATATGACTGGCTACTCGGGCCTTCCGTACTTCTCACCCCTCCGGGGCAGTAGCGGTCCCTCTCGTGTGGCTGAGCCTCCGGGCTTCCTTGGGCCAGAGGACTTGAAGTCCCCTGCGTGGTGGTTTTCTGCTGCTGGGCTTATAACCCTCACAGCCTCGGACTCCAGTGTCCGGCTTTGCAAGTCTCTAGCCAGGATGAGCTCTGCTAGCTCCCCTCCTGGGCTTGTGTTCCTCCTCTGCCTAAAGGGACTCCTCAGCCTGCTGCTGACCTGTCCCTAACTGCAACTTCACTTGAACTTCTCTCTAACTTGTCTCTAACTGGTCTCTAACTGGTCTCTCTAACCCTGCCCCAGATCCAGTTTATAAAGGGCAGGTTTCTCCCCTCCCTGGACTGAGGCAGGTGGTGCTGCATGCTAATTGTCCCCAACCAGGGAACCTCGCACCTGCTCTCAGACATGACATTGCTGCCACTGTGGCGACCAGACCTGGGGTGCCACATTCCCCCCTAGTGAAATTTAGTACTCCGGGACTAAACACATTTTGCAAAAACACAACAGGTAATAACAATACAGTAACATATATACAAGAAGTTTAGTCTTTTTAGGTCAAGGCGCTCCCGTAACCAGGTGTCCTTGTCACCCATGATGCACTTTGAGGGACCCTTCCCAAACCCTCCACGTAGGCCCTGGGGTGGCTGCAGGGCTTTGATGATCCGGAGTTGGACCACGTCTTCAGCCACCTCCACGGGTTTTGTGTTCTGTGGTTGTCTTCAAAAGAGGGCACCTTACCAGGTGCAACTATGTACAAAATACAGTTCCAGTTATTCATTGTCCATAACCTGTTAGTCCATGAACCCTGTCGGGTAACTAGAAAAACATAATTAGTATGTAGGCAACAAACATTTTAACATTTGCAATATACAGGCATTTATATCACATTTAGATTTAGATTTTACAGTGAGCGGGCATCTGACCTCTAGTGCTCCTGGTGGACCTGTGTAACACACTATCTGGTGGTACTCTATTCGGGTCCCCTGTTTCCACCCCCTGTGTACTGAGTGTGCTCGTGTCTGCACTAGAGGTGTTTTCAGATGTTACTGGTAGGTTGGGCAGCTTTCTGCGTACTCTTTGGCTCACCACTGGCATGGCAGGTTCACTACTAGCAGAGGGTTTATTATCCTGAGCTGCTGGTATGTACTCTTCTGCCTCCGGGGCCACTTGCTTTTCCAACACTACTTGCTCTTCTGCAGGCTCTTGAGGGGCTGGCTGGAGAAAGGTAAGGACGGGTACCACTATAGCGTTGTTGATTTGTGTCCAGGACCGGGGAAATTCTCCGAGCACTGTACTGACCATTTCTTCCCTTTCCTCTGCGGGTTGAGGGCTATCTTGGTCTTCATCAGTGCTTTGCAGCTGCTCGGGACACTTCTTCAGGTGGTCTCTGGAGACAGTGGCTGTGGTCTCTCCTCCATCCTTACTGATAACACATACCTTTGGTTTTTCATGGCTTGAGGGCAGTACGGTGTACGGGTCTTTCTCCCACTGGTCATCCAACTTGTGGAGCCATCTCTTCCTCTTCAAGACCTGCTCTCCAGGTGCCAGGGGAGCAGCAGGAGCATGCTGGTTGTAATTCCTCTCTTGTCTCTCTCTTGCTTGAGACAGACTTCGCTCCACACTCTCCTGTACTTTCCGGTACTGCTGCTGTCATTCTGTGTCCCAGTCTGCTTCTGATGAGGTGTCCTCCGGTGTCAGGACTCCCATCTCCAGGTCAATTGGCAGCTTACCAGGTCTTGCTCTCACTAGGTAAGCTGGGGTGCAGTTGGTAGAATTTACTGGGATATGGTTATACAAGTCCACCAGATCCGGCAGTTTCTCAGGCCACAGGCTGCGTTCCTCCAGGGGCAATGTCTTGAGCAGGTCTATTACTACCTGGTTCATTTTCTCACACATCCCGTTGGTTTGGGGGTGGTAAGGCGTTGTCCTTATCTTCTTGCAGCCATACAGGTTGCTGAATTCCTGGAAGACTTCAGCCACGAACACTGGACCTTGATCAGTCAACACTTGCTCTGGATACCCGTATGGGCGGCAGAAATGCTGCTGAAAGGCTCTGGCGGCCGTCTGAGCTGTTAAGTCTTTGACAGGGACCACCACTAGGAACCGGGAGTAGTGATCTACGATCTATGATTATGAGGGCTGCTTGGAGCCAGCTTTACGTGGTCCAGGGCCACCAGCTCAAGGGGCTGCTTTGTGATGATGGGCCGCAGGGAGTCTTCTGGCTGGCGCGGTCCTTCCTCCTTAGGTTGCACGGGCCACAGTCTCTGCACCATCTCTCTATAGCCCCTCTCATGCCTACCCAGAAGAACCGCTCACGCAACAGGAACTCCAGCTTCTTCCATCCAAAGTGCCCTGCTCCATCATGGTATGCTTCTAGGACCATAGCCGCATCCCGCCTTGGGACCACTCCCTGCCAGGTCAGCTCATGTGTTCGAGAGTTGACGGTTCTGCGGCAGAGCCTCCCCTCGTAGAGAAACAGCTTGCTCGTTTCCTTCCACAGCTGTTTGGTCTCTTCTGGAGCATCCGGATCAAGGTGGGCATCAGCCTGGGTCAGCATCTCTTTTACCAGGTGGACTGCGGGGTCACTATCTTGTGTCTCTGCCCAGCCGTGGTGGGGTAAGGGATTGAATGTAGTGGTAGCAGAGCACCTCTCCTTTACGCAGTGGGAACACTGGGTGATCCCATGACGGTGGAATGCAGGGAGTTCAATTTCTTCCAGTTCTTCTGGATCCTCTCCCCCGTCCTGCAAGTGAGGCATTCTGGACAATGCATCGGCATTGGCATTTGCGCGCCCTGTCCGGTATTTGATAGTAAATTCATAATTGGACAGCCGGGCCATCCATCTCTGCTCTAGGGCACCAAGCCTTGCAGTGTCCAGGTGTGTCAACGGGTTGTTGTCCGTGTACACAGTGTACTTAGAAGAAGCCAGGTAATGCTTGAAGCGTTCGGTGACTGCCCACACCACTGACAGGAACTCTAGCTTGAAGGAGCTATAATTCTCAGGGTTTCTCTCTGTGGGTCTCAGCTTTCTGCTATTACCCGTTATCTGCCCTGCTGGATCTGGGACAGTACGGCTCCTAGCCCCACATTACTGGCGTCGGTGTGGAGGATAAAAGGCTGGCCGTAATCAGGGTAGGCCAGGATCTCATCCCCCGTGAGGGCCATCTTCAGCTGGCGGAAAGACTCCTCTTCCAGCTTGTCCCACTTAAAGGGCGGCTTCTGACTTTTAGTCTTTGACTGGCCTAACAGGAGGTCCTGCATAGGGGCTGCCATTTTGGTGAACCCGGAGATGAATCTTCGGTAGTAGCCTACCAACCCGAGGAACTGCCGCACTTCCTTTATGCTGGAGGGTCTTGGCCAGTCCTTAATCACCGTGATCTTGTCAGGGTCTGGGGCTACTCCATCAGCACTCACCACGTGTCCCAGGAACTGTACTTTTGGCTTCAGTAGATGACACTTGGAGGGTTTCACCTTTAGGCCGAAGCCTGCCAGGGCATCGAACACCTCTGTCAGGTGCTTTAGATGGTCCTCATAGGTCTTGGAATACACGATGACATCGTCCAGGTAGAGTAGGACCGTCTCGAAATTCCTGTGCCCCAGACAGCACTCCATCAGCCTCTGGAAGGTCCCTGGTGCGTTGCAGAGTCCGAACAGCATACAGTTGAATTCACTGAGACCCATCGGGGTGGTGAAGGCGGTCTTCTCCTTGTCTGACTCTGCTACAGGAACCTGCCAGTACCCGCTAGTGAGATCCAAAGTAGAGAAGAAGTTTTTAATGCAGCCAAAGACTCCTCTATCCTAGGTAACGGGTACGCATCTTTGTGTGTTATTCTGTTGACCTTTCTATAATCTACGCACATCCTCATCATGCCATCCTTCTTATTTACAAGAACTAGAGGAGCTGCCCAGGGGCTACAGCTATCCCTGATCACCCCAGCCTCCTTCATTTCTCGCAACATACCCTTGGCATTCTGATAGTGTGCAGGGGGTTCAGGGCCGGTATCTCTCTTTTATGGGTGGATGGTCTCCTGTGGGGATTTGGTGTTTTACCCCCTTTACTTGCCCAAAGTCTAGCGGGTGTTTGCTAAAAACTCTTTTGTACTCCTGAACCACCCGGTAGACTCCCTGTTTGTGGTGTGAGGGAGTGGAGTCGGTGCCCACATGCAATTTCTGACACCAGTCCTCCATTGGTTTCTTGGAGCCGTTACCCTCCTCTGGTTGAGATGGAGGCAAGGGTTCCACGGCCTTTACAGAGTTTTGGCTAATGGTGAACAATTTGGCTAGAGTGGCATACCGGGGCAAGTGTACTTCTCTTTCCCCAATATTTAGGATGCGGATGGGTACCCTCCCATGGCGGACATCAACCACCTCCCGTGCTGTCGAAATGGTGGGCCTACTGTCTGAGTAAACGGGTTCTACCATAGCTTGGTAGTCTCTACCTCTTAACCCGATTGCAGTCCAGCATCAGATCATCATTTCGCTTTTTGGGGGCATGGCGATAGGGAATGGGTCACTCATCCTAACGCTACCAATCTCACCACCAGACAGTTCTACCTGTTGCCGCTTCATCAGGGCTCTGATCTCTTTCTGTAAGACACGCCGCTGGCTGGTGCTGGCATTCATTGCAACCTGCTGTAATATAACAATTATCTCTGAAAGACAATTTTCAATAATGTTAGTACCCAAGGTTATTTTAGGGTGACTTTCACGACGATCAATGTCCACAATAATCAGTCCTTGCGCCGGTAGTTCAACTTTACTAATTTTGATGGTCACCTCCTTGAACCCCACCTGCGGCACGGGCTGACCATTGCTGGCGATGATGCTCAAGTCATTATCTGGGTAGCGGGTAATATCCATGTCATTCCAGTACCACTTGAAAAGTACATAGGGGATGGTGGTTACCTGTGACCCGGTGTCCAACAGTGCACTCAGGGGAATGCCATCCAGTATCACAGGCAAGACCGGTCGTCCCCCCACATACTTGTCACGCCAGTTTGACAGGCCTGATGAACTTACGCCTGGGGGTTAGCCCTCTGCCCCAGGTTGGGCTCGTTTATATTACAGTACCTCGCAATATGTCCTGGCTGGCTGCAGTGGCGGCAGATGGGTTGTCCCTCCTGGTCATAGCGGTCCGTTGGCTTCCCTCTGGACGGTGGGATCCTCTTCCGTCGGTGCCACGGGACGTCCTCCGGACTGGTAGCCAGCTGGATCTTTCCTGGAGAGGATACCTGTAACGACTGCACAGTCTTGGTTAGTGCGGCAACGCACTTGGACCTGATGGTGCAGGTCTGTAGATGGGGTACTATTCGTAGTCTGTGCATTGGCTCCTGCAGGTTCTATAGACTGGGGCGCTGGCTCCTGGTAATAAGTAATAGCAGGGCGCCTGGCGGCCGCAACGCCGCCAAGTGCGGGTTCTCTGAGTACCCGAATGGCTCTGTCCTTAAACTGTGCAAAGTCTAACTCAGGGTTCTGCAGGGCCATTAGGCGTAACTGGGTTCGGTGGGCGCTGGACAGCAGACCCTCAATGAATTGTTCAGTCAGCAGTTTATCTGCATTCCGCACACTGTCAGGGTCTGCCTGCTTAATGGCTCTCAGGGCCTCTTGCAAATTCAAAGCATAGTCTCTTATACTGTCTTGGGCCCGCTGCTTGCACCCATAAAATCTCATTTTGATCTCTGCTGAGGTGTGGGTATCAAAAGTGTCCTTTAGACAGGCTAAAATCTCCTTCACGGTCCCCTTGTCCCTGACTGACCAGGACTTTACTTCTCGTTGGGCCGCGCCGGTTAACTGGCCTATCAGTATGCTCACTTTTTGTTCCTCCGTCAGGGGGTATACTTTGAATAGGCTATACAGCCTCTCTTTAAAGTCGCTCAGGGTATGCGACTCCCCTGAGTACTGGGGCAACCAGGCCGCTCCGGGGATATAAGGCATCGTGAACGGCATTACTGCGGCAGCGGCCGCACTGGCGGTGGCAGTTCCCTCCGCTACCGACATCTTCTTCCCCCCTAGTCAACCGTGGCCTACCTTCCGTTGCTTTTCTTCTGTAGGCCGCGGCTCCGCAGGCGACCGTCGGGGTTGAGGACCTTGCGTCGCGTCCTGGTGACGTCAGCGTCCGCTCGGCTCCTTTCAGGACCTTGCGCAACGTCTGTGCTTAAGGCGGGGCTCCAGTTCTCGCGTGCTTTCGTCGTCCACGCCCCTCTTCTTCCCGCGCGGCGTCCCAAAGATGGTGCCCGATGGCGGGAAAATGGCTGTGGATGGTGGGAAACGGCTGCGGATGGCGGGAAACTCCAGCAAGGTAAGTATTACAGTCTTTCTTCAGGCACGCAGTACCCGTTGGTGGCGGGCACGAAATCCTGCCGACTACGCCAAAAAGTTGACGCGCCCCCTGGGCCTTGTGTGTGTGGGGATACCCGGAACCAGACCTTTTGTGGATACTGGGGGTTGTAGTCCTTGCGTGGCGGGGACCCGGTCCCGTGGCTCAGGGTGGTCAAACCAAATGGCAGTCTGTTTATAGGGTTTTGTGATTAAATGTCCGACTACGCCACCCGTGGATTGCGGTCAGAGTGAACCGCCGCTGCAGGGCAGACCGCTGAGGCTGGTGTTGTGGGTGCAGCTGAGGGTAGTATAACTCCCCACGGGAGGAGTATAGCCTCAGGGCAGTAAATAGGGATGTTGGTGGTGATAGTGCGCGGGAGCAGCAGTAACCACATGGAGTCTGTCTTGCAATTCAGGGTATTTACTGTTGGTGGTGTTAAGGGACCCGTCCGGAATACAGGTTAACAATGGAGGCCTGGTCAGTCTGAGAGCAACTGGGAAATCCCGCTGGTCAGGGGGAGTTTGTAGGCCTACCGTGCTGACTTCACTCTTTCTTGGCTATCCCGCTGTAGTGTGGTGGTAGCCCACGTCTCTGAGTGTACCGTGTTGTTCTCACCCGTATGACTGGCGACTCGGGCCTTTCCTAGTTCTCACCCCTCCAAGGCAGTAGCTGTCCCTCTCATGTGGCTGAGCCTCCGGGCTCCCTTGGGCCAGAGGACTTGAAGTCCCCTGCGTGGTGGTTTTCTGCTGCTGGGCTTATAACCCTCACAGCCTCGGACTCCAGTGTCCGGCTTTGCAAGTCTCTAGCCAGGATGAGCTCTGCTAGCTCCCCTCCTGGCCTTGTGTTCCTCCTCTGCCTACAGGGATTCCTCAGCCTGCAGCTGACCTGTCCCTAACTGCAACTTCACTGGAACTTCTCTCTAACTTGTCTCTAACTTGTCTCTAACTGGTCTCTAACTGGTCTCTCTAGCCCCGCCCCAGATCCAGTTTATAAAGGGCAGGTTTCTCCCCTCCCTGGACTGAGGCAGGAGGTGCTGCATGCTAATTGTCCCCAACCAGGGAACCTCCCACCTGCTCTCAGACATGACATTGCTGCCACTGTGGTGACCAGACCTGGGGTGCCACATAAGGATTGTGGCAGTAGGGGCTTCATTGTCTCTGGATCAGAACGGCACCAACACATGGAATTGCTTACAAGTTCAACTTTTCACTGTACCTACATCCTCAGGACATGGATGTAGAAAACATTGATATTGGCCCCCCGATCCCAAATTCATATTGTCATAGCTACAGAAGTCCATGAAAAAACTTCCAGGCTTTTTTTTGGTTCATCCAACTTAAAAAGGACCTATGACCTCCACACATATTATGGTATATTACAGTAAGGAGATTGTAGATATAAATAAACATGAAATAAATTACTTTTGGAAGAATTACTTGCGTTATTAAATAAGACAATCACAGTTAATGGGAGCGGCCATCTTGGGATTGGCAGCTCAGGGTGCTGTGTTCTGAAACACGCCCCCAGAGGCTGGTTGCTAGGCAGCGCCTCTGGTCAGTAGCAGAGTAGTGACCCTAAGAGCTCATTTATCAAATGGTTGTAATAGAAAGGGGGATAATCTATATGAAGTGGTCTCCTGTCTATATATACTATGTGTAGAACCAGAGAGAAGACTACAGAGTAACCACAGCATGTATCACCCATATCAGCTAATAAAGATCCACATTTACATCTCCGGGCTAAAAATGGAGCAAGTTGAATAATAGAGGTGAAGCAATGCTCCAGTGGAAATAAGTGAAAAAGGCCGAATTCATCCAGATCAGATGAGGGAGTAAAGTCTGTATCACTTATTTTCAGTGAAGTGCTGTTTCCATTCTATTTTTTCCTAATTTGAAGGTTTTTGGTTGGCTGCTGATATGTTTCCATATATCTCTCTATATCTATAGCAAAAAAACAGCAGGCAGCACTCCAAAAGGTCTTTGAAAAAATATTGGCTTTATTAGCCCGGTGTGGCGACGTTTCGGTTGCGGACAACCTTCATCACTGCTTGATCACTGCACCGCAACCGAAACGTCGCCACACCGGGCTAATAAAGTCCATATTTTTTCAAAGACCTTTTGGAGTGCTGCCTGCCATTTTTTTGCTATACTGTCTATACTCAAGGATATCTGTTGGGGGGCCTTGCACGCAATATTTTGAAGATATGGTGCTGTTCCAATTTTGACTCTCTCTATATCTATAAATTTATATATAGCGCAACTTTATGTAACTGCATATTATGGTTGAGCCCCTCTGTCTATATACACACGTATGACTATATATGTAGCACTCTCTCTTGCTATATATAAATATATATGTGTACACAAATATACCTGTGTAATATATAGTAGTATATATATTACACAGGTATATTCACATCTCTCTCTATGACATACACGAACATATATATATGCGTGTGGGTGTATACTGTATATATATATATATATATATATATATATATATATATATATATATATACACACCGTATTTTTCGGACTATAAGACGCACCGGACCATAAGACGTACCCCATATTTTATAAGATGGGGGTCCATCTTATAGTCTGAATAGGTACGGTATCTTACCTGGGGGGCAGTGGAGCGAGGGTGACAGGAGGCAGGATCCCTCAGGAAGTCGGCGGCTGCAGCAGAAGAGGTCAGATGCTGTGGAGCCTGTGCTGGGCTGGGGCCTGAGCCTGGCTGAGGCCCTTAGCCTGGCCGGTTCCTGTGCTGGGGCCTGTGGCTGGGGCTGAGGCCTCTGGCTGGGGTCTGTACCGGGCTGAGGCCTGTACTGGGCTGAGGCCGGGGCCTCGGGCTGGGGCCTGTACCGGACTGAGCCCGGGGCCTTGGACTGGGGCCTGTACCATGCTGAGGCCGGGACCTTGGGCTGGGGCCTGTACCGGGCTGCGGCAAGAGCTGGGCAGTGAGCGGCGTTGGGCGGCGAATCAGGGCGGCCTGTGCAGGTTTCCAGTGTGCGCGGCCATCTTCCTAGAGCTGTGATCTACAGGAAAATGGCTGCAGGAGCTACCAGTGTGCGCATGCGCCGGCTCAGGCGGCCATTTTCCTGTAGATCATAGTTCTAGGAAATTGGCTGCGCAAACCGCACTGCTTCGCCACCTCACCTCGCCGCTCACAGCCCGACACCGACCCCAGCACTAGTACTGGCCGGGCACAGGTCCCGGCCCCAGCTGCTCTGCCTCACCTCTGCTGCTGCTGATGCCGCCACCGCTACCACCACCGCGATCCTGGAGGGCCCTGCAATCCAACTTCACCACCACCACAGGCAACGTTCGGACCATAAGACGCACCCCCCATTTTCCTCCCAAATATTGGGGAAAAAAAGTGCGTCTTATGGGCCGAAAAATACGGTATATATATCAAGAGAGTGCTACATATACATGTATTATGTAGACAGAGACCCAACCATTTTGTGCAGTTACATAAAAGACCGCCATCTCTAGCTTTCTCTCTCTCTATATGTATAATCTATACACACACACACACACACGCACGCATATATATATATATATATATACACACACACACACACGCATATAGAGTACAGACCAAAAGTTTGGACACACCTCATTTAAAGATTTTTCTGTATTTTCATGACTATGAAAATTGTACATTCACATTGAAGGCATCAAAACTATGAATTAACACCCGTGGAATTATATAGCTCATCAAGAGAATGCCAAGAGTGTGCAAAGCAGTCATCAAAGCAAAAGGTGGCTACTTTGAAGAACCTAGAATATAAGACATATTTTCAGTTGTTTCATACTTTTTTGTTAAGTGTATAATTCCACATATGTTAATTCATAGTTTTGATGCGTTCAGTGTGAATGTCCAATTTTCATAGTCATGAAAATACAGAAAAATCTTTAAATGAGAAGGTGTGTCCAAACTTTTGGTCTGTACTGTATTATATATATATATATATATACACACATACGCATATATTATATATATATATATATATATATATTCATGCACGCATATATTATATATATATATATACACATAGACACACACGCATATATTATATATATATATACACACATAAGCATATATTATATATATATACACACACATATATTATATATATGTGTGTGTGTATATGTATATGTGCGTGTATATATATATGCGTGTGTGTGTATATAAATATATACACATACATATATATATGTATGTGACGCGCCCCCTGGGACATATTCCTTTTTGAGGGGAATACC
Organism: Phyllobates terribilis; assembly: GCF_046119375.1. Classification (NCBI taxonomy): domain Eukaryota; kingdom Metazoa; phylum Chordata; class Amphibia; order Anura; family Dendrobatidae; genus Phyllobates; species Phyllobates terribilis. The sequence continues at coordinate 214,162,761 of NW_027362769.1, read as the reverse complement.
CGGCACCGGATCAGATGGGGGGTTGTAGTCTCCGAGCGGCTGTGACCCGGCCCCGTGCCCAGGGTGTCAAACTCAGTTGTATGTGGCAGTCCTACAGATGTTATTAAGTTCTTAATGTCGACTACGCCACCCGTTGTGTTGCGGTCACTATGGCCGCCGCTGCAGCAGGGTCCGCTGAGGCTGATGGTGTAGGTGCAGCTTGTGATGGTATAACCCCCAACGGGTGGGGTATAGCCTCAGGGGGTCAGGTGCAGAGGATGGGGGTTGTAGTGGTGCAGCATAGATGTTAAAGGAAGACAGAGTCGGGTTGTGCAGTTTAGGGTATTTACTCACTGCTGATGTTCCGGTCACTCCAGCTTCAAGTGACCACCCGAGCCGTGCTGCGTCCACCAGGTCCTGGATCCAGCCAACCCCCAAGCGAGTCCAGAGCGTGACCCTGAGCTCTCCTTCTGTCCTTTCTCTGGCCGTCCCCACTAGTGATCCACCCAGGTCCAGCTCCCTCGGGCCTTCTGTTGGGTGACCCTTGGCCTTGGGTTCCCTGACCCTCCACGTGGTATGCCTTCGTGGTGGATGTGGTGGGTGGCCGTGGCAGACGCTGCCCACGGCCTCCGGTCTCTGGCTGGGGTGTGTTTTTGCCCCCACCAGCTTGGGTTCCGGTACCCTGATGCCGACTCTTCACCCGGTGCTTTTAGTTGGGGTCTTAGAGTCCTTTCTTCTGTTTCCCCCTCTGGGTCTCTCTTTCTTTCTCCTCTCTCTCTCTCTGGATCTGCTCTGCTCCTCTTCCTGTGACTCCTCTGCAAAGGCTGACAGACTGACCCTGATCTCTGATGGTGCCCACCTTATATACACCCTCTATGTGTGAGCTCAGGTGACCAGCACCCAATGAGCTCCTATCTTTACCCAGGCTGCTCCCCCTATCTGCCCCTACACTACATGGGATGTACCACCCCCCTCCCACTCCAGCCAGGAACAGACTCGGTCGTACCTGCACATTTCTAAGTGGGAGTACCGTCGGTCTGTTCCTCGGAAATGGGATGTATGTAGTGCATGCAGCCTACCGAGCTCAGTTCCACACTCCATCCTTACCCGGGAGTGGAATATCACACCTCTGGGTTGAGGTGCAATACTCCTGTAGCAGCCGAATCCTCAGGGTGCTACATTCCCCCCTGGTAAATCACAGCACGTCCTCGGGCTGTAAGACATAAAACATCACCAAAACATACAAATTTTTCATATGAACATATAAAACATATAAAACATTATATATATATAAAACTTTTCATATAACATTCTCGTCGTCTCTTGTTTCTGGTTCCTCCTCCTCCGGACACTGTGCAACGTGTGTCCGGGAAAAGTGCGACAGTCTCTCTGGAAAACTGGTTTTCCCATAAAACCGGTAGGGGGCGCTTTAGGACGCGCAACTATATACAGGGGAAGTTGGCCGCTCTCAGTCCTCGGCCAGGTAGAGGGAAGGGAATGGCTGCTCACAGTCCTCAGCCTGGTATGGATTAAGGGGTTAACGGGTAAACAGTTCACTCAGCTGGTCCCAACGGGGACTATATATATATGTATCAACAGTTTCTTTGGTACCCGGTCGGGTAACTATTTACATCACTTGCTCTGCCGCACTCAACGGCGTCTTCCTCCTGCTCTTTGCTTACAGCTGGTTGTTACTTCAGACCCGTCCGGGTCCTCTTGCTCCTCCTCCTCGCACCGCAACTCCTCCTCCGTCAGGCGGTGTACGTGGAGGGCATAAGGTCCTTTGGCACACTTGTGCCGGGTGAAGGTGACCTCGTCTCCGATGTAGAGGTCTCGACCTCTGTGCCCCTCCGGCAGATGGGACTCCACGTCTCTGCGCGTGACAAAGACGTCGCCGGGGGTGTTGTTGTCTCTAATGAAGCCCCACCCATGCTGCTGGTTGAACTTGATTACAGTCCCGGTGGTACGGGGACTGTGCGCTGCACGGGGGTCCCTCCTGGTCCGGCTCTTTTGCTCGGCGCTCCTTATTTGGGCCTGTTGTTCCCGGACCCGCCTCTCTCTCCGCTCCCTCGCAAACTCCTCGAGCTGTTGGCGGCAGCACTCCGCACGCTCTGCTGCAGCTGCCCTAGTTTCCTGAGTGAACCCCATTAGATCTTCTCCGGTGGGGTCCCACTCAAACTGTGCTTCCGCTAGCGGGGGCGAGATCTTTATTACGGGCTTCGGAGCCGGAATCAGGGGTGCACACATGGCTCCAACCCTCCTCTGGTGCTCCAGTTCGTAATACTTCTGGGGCCAGACGAAAGGCTGCCCGTCCGGCCACGTGTGCTGGGCAAACAAGTCCTCTCCCAGACGCGGCACCCTTGGTTTTACGGGTGCGGGCGCGGTGGTGGTGGCGCCCGGGTTGCCCATGCCTTGCGGCCAGGCCTGGGGCACCTGGAAGGTGAAGGGCACCGTTAATACGGCGGCGCCCTGGGCTACCTGGCCTTGCGACCAGGCCGGAGGCTCCGCAGAGGTAGGGGGCGCTGTTGGTGATGCGACGCCCGGGAATTCTAGGCCCTGCGACCAGGCTGGTGGTACTTCCTGCTTGGTCACGCTCGGGGTCGAGGCGTGTGACGTCACAGGGGTCGCGGCGGCGGCTTCCGGTTGGGGCCTAGTCTGCGTCGGTGACATGGCGTTTTCGGGCACAGCAGGGGGACTTTCGGGCTCTGCGACGGGGAGCTGGGGCAGGTAAGCGGTGTCACGGCTTGGGGTATAGGCGTCCCCTTTACCTGCCTCCATGCGTTCGGCTCCCTTCTCGGCGCCGTCTCCGGCCTTGGGTCCTCCCGCGCCATCCTCAGAGGCGGTCTCCTTCCTCATCTCGGCTGGCGTGCTCCGGGTCTTGGTTTCAGCTTGCGTCTTGGTTTCAGCTTGCTGGGCCATCTCCCGGCTCCATTCCGCCAATATCTTGCGCTGTACCCGGGCCATCCTCCGTGCGAGGCCCTCCAGGGCAGTCTGCGCACACTCCCGGTCTCGGGGGAGCTGTGCAAGGACCTCCACTAGGCCTAGTGGGGTCGTGGTGTCCAGCAGGCTCCTGACCAACGGGTCGGTGCTGCTCTGCTCTTCTTCCAGCAGGCTCCTGGCCAGCGGGCCGGTGCTGCTCTGCTCTCTGGACATCTCCGGGTGAGCTTCTTTGCTGCTCCTCCCCAGACTTCCTGCCTCCGGGTGCGCTCGCTCCAGACTGCTCCAAGCGACACCCATCTTTGTTCTTTTCTCTCGTCTCCTCCCACTTCGAGGGCGGTCCCGGGGCAACTCGGTGACTGTCAGCTCCAGGGGTAGTTCTTTCACGCTGACCGACACCTCCAGCATCACAGTCTCTGTTGGTGGGGGCGGTTTCCACTTTTGGCGCCATTTTCTGTCCTGGCCCACGATGGGAGGTGGCCTCTTGCCCTCCTTTGGCACGCCCATAATGGCGTCTGCTGCTCTTCCAAGGCGGGAAATCTGCGGTTTTGGCGGGAAGCGTCGCCCAGTGGCGGGAAACTCTGCAGACGGCGGGAACAAGTTGGAAATGGCGGACAATCGGCGGGAAACGACTGGTGATGGAGTCCGATGGCGTGGACCCTCCGGAACCGGCGGGAGACTTCTTTCTGAGGTAAACTTGCACTTTTCTTCAGGCACGCAGTACCCGGGTGTTGCGGGCACGTAATCCTGCCGACTACGCCAAAGTTGACGCGCCCCCTGGGACATATTCCTTTTTGAGGGGAATACCCGGCACCGGATCAGATGGGGGGTTGTAGTCTCCGAGCGGCTGTGACCCGGCCCCGTGCCCAGGGTGTCAAACTCAGTTGTATGTGGCAGTCCTACAGATGTTATTAAGTTCTTAATGTCGACTACGCCACCCGTTGTGTTGCGGTCACTATGGCCGCCGCTGCAGCAGGGTCCGCTGAGGCTGATGGTGTAGGTGCAGCTTGTGATGGTATAACCCCCAACGGGTGGGGTATAGCCTCAGGGGGTCAGGTGCAGAGGATGGGGGTTGTAGTGGTGCAGCATAGATGTTAAAGGAAGACAGAGTCGGGTTGTGCAGTTTAGGGTATTTACTCACTGCTGATGTTCCGGTCACTCCAGCTTCAAGTGACCACCCGAGCCGTGCTGCGTCCACCAGGTCCTGGATCCAGCCAACCCCCAAGCGAGTCCGGAGCGTGACCCTGAGCTCTCCTTCTGTCCTTTCTCTGGCCGTCCCCACTAGTGATCCACCCAGGTCCAGCTCCCTCGGGCCTTCTGTTGGGTGACCCTTGGCCTTGGGTTCCCTGACCCTCCACGTGGTATGCCTTCGTGGTGGATGTGGTGGGTGGCCGTGGCAGACGCTGCCCACGGCCTCCGGTCTCTGGCTGGGGTGTGTTTTTGCCCCCACCAGCTTGGGTTCCGGTACCCTGATGCCGACTCTTCACCCGGTGCTTTTAGTTGGGGTCTTAGAGTCCTTTCTTCTGTTTCCCCCTCTGGGTCTCTCTTTCTTTCTCCTCTCTCTCTCTCTGGATCTGCTCTGCTCCTCTTCCTGTGACTCCTCTGCAAAGGCTGACAGACTGACCCTGATCTCTGATGGTGCCCACCTTATATACACCCTCTATGTGTGAGCTCAGGTGACCAGCACCCAATGAGCTCCTATCTTTACCCAGGCTGCTCCCCCTATCTGCCCTACACTACATGGGATGTACCACCCCCCTCCCACTCCAGCCAGGAACAGACTCGGTCGTACCTGCACATTTCTAAGTGGGAGTACCGTCGGTCTGTTCCTCGGAAATGGGATGTATGTAGTGCATGCAGCCTACCGAGCTCAGTTCCACACTCCATCCTTACCCGGGAGTGGAATATCACACCTCTGGGTTGAGGTGCAATACTCCTGTAGCAGCCGAATCCTCAGGGTGCTACATATGTATATATATATATATATATATATATATATATATATACAGTATATATATATACACATATATACATACACACACACACCCCACACACACACTGCATACAGGTATAGTGGGGAAAAAAAGTATTTAGTCGGCCACCAATTGTGCAAGTTCTCCCACTTGAAAAGATGAGAGAGGCCTGTAATTGACATCATAGGTAGACCTCAACTATGACAGACAAAATGAGAAAACAAATCCTGAAAATCACATTTTCTGATTTGGAAAGATTTTTTTTTCCAATTTTGGTGGAAAATAAGTACTTGGTCACCTACAAAAGTTCATCTCAATACTTTGTTATATATCCTTTGTTGGCAATGACAGAGGTCAAATGTTTTCTGTAATTCTTCACAAGGTTGGCACACACTGTTGCTGGTATGTTGGCTCATTCCTCCATACAGATCTCCTCTAGAGCAGTGATGTTTTGGGGCTGTCGCTGGGCAACACGGACTTTCAACTCCCTCCAAAGGTCTTCTATAGGGTTTAGATCAGGAGACTGGCTAGGCCACTCCAGGACCTTGAAATGGTTCTTATGAAGCCACTCCTTCGTTGCCCTGGCGATGTGCTTGGGATCATTGTCATGCTGAAAGACCCAGCCACGTTTCATCTTCAATGCCCTTGCTGATGGAAGGAGGTTTGTACTCAAAATCTCACCATACATGGCCCCATTCATTCTTTCATGTACACGGATCACTCGTCCTGGTTCCTTGGCAGAGAAAAAGCCCCAAAGCAGGATGTTGCCACCCCCATGCTTCACAGTAGGTATGGTATTCTTTGGATGCAACTCAGCATTCTTTCTCCTCCAAACACGACGAGTTGTGTTTCTACCAAACAGTTCTACTTTGATTTCATCTGACCATATGACATTCTCCCAATACTCTTTTGGATCATCCAAATGCTCTCTAGCAAACTTCAGATGGGCCCGGACATGTAATGGCTTAAGCAGGGGGACACGTCTGGCACTGCAGGATCTGAGTCCCTGGCGGCGTATTGTGTTACTGATTGGAGCCTGTGTAACGTTGGTCTCAGCTCTCATTCACTAGGTTCCCTCGTGTGGTTCTGGGATTTTTGCTCACCGTTCTTGAGATCATTTTGACCCCAGGGGGGTAAGATCTTGTGTGGAGCCCCAGCTCGAGGGAGATTATCAGTGAGTGGTCTTGTATGTCTTCCATTTTCTAATTATTGCTCCCACAGTTGATTTCTTCACACCAATCTGCTGGCCTATTGCAGATTCAGTCTTCCCAGCCTGGTGCAGGGCTACAATTTTGTTTCTGGTGTCCTTCGACAGCTCTTTGGTCTTCACTAGTGATGAGCGAGCATGCTTGCAATTGCGCGGTGCTCGCCAGGGCATCTCACTGCTCGAGATGCTCGGCACTTGCCGAGTATTTCCGCCGTTGCTCAGCGGGAGCTCTGGTCCCCTCCCTGCATGTTTGGCGCTCTTTAGAGCTCAAATGAACATGCAGGGATTGTCTGCCACACACTGTAATGCAGCAGCCATGATGGTTGTGGCACTACACTGATTGGCTGGCCGCACAGCGTCATCAGGTCTATTCCAGACCTGGCGCCGTCATGCGCTTCACAGTCTACTCCGGAATCAGGCAGTGCAGGGAGAGGTGCTGATGAGAAAGGAATAGATTTGCTTCTTCATAGTTAGTGTAGGTATACCACAACATATTCTACACATATCCATCACAACTAACAGTCCTTCTGAGGACTAATCCAGCGGCATAGATATCAGTGCTAGGCAGACTGCAGTGCATATATTCCAGTTCTGTCTGCTGGTGCTTTTACAGATATTTCTAGAAATAGCCCCAGGTATCAGGGGCCAGGAATAATATTTTTTGGATCTTAATCCTGATTATTTGCTTAAAAAGCAATCCAGAGAACACCTTTTTTCAGCTCCACTTGCTTGTTGGCACTGATGAATACAGCTAGATTATTTCCACATTACAGCGCTAAAAATCCAGCTATTTAAAACTGTGGTTTGTCAGTCACACAGATCGCATATAATTGCGCTGAAAATTCTGCCATTTCTGGCCTTCATTGAAATTTTGTTGCAGTGTGTCAGCAAAGTTATTGATACGAGGTCGCTGTTAAAAATACTTACCTACAAGCCAGCTATTTAAAACTGAGGTTTGTCCGTCACACGAATCACATAAAATAGCGCTGAAAATTCTGCCATTTCTGGCCCCCATTGAAATTTTGTTGCAGTGTGTCAGCGAAGTTATTGACACGAGGTTGCTGTTAAAAATAGTTACCTACAGGCCAGCTATTTAAAACTGTGGTTTGTCCATCACATGAATCACATATAATTGCGCTGAAAATTCTGCCATGTCTGGCCTCCATTGATATTTTGTTGCAGTGTGTCAGCGAAGTTATTGACACGAGGTCACTGTTAAAAATAGTTACCTACAGGCCAGGTATTTAAAACTGTGGTTTGTCCCGCACATGAATCACATATAATTGCACTGAAAATTCTGCCACTTCTGGCCTCCATTGAAATTTTGTTGCAGTGTGTCAGCGAAGTTATTGACACGAGGTTGCTGTTAAAAATAGTTACCTACAGGCCAGCTATTTAAAACTGTGGTTTGTCCGTCACATGAATCACATATAATTGCGCTGAAAATTCTGCCATGTCTGGCCTCCATTGAAATTTTGTTGCAGTGTGTCAGCGAAGTTATTGACACGAGGTCACTGTTAAAAATAGTTACCTACAGGCCAGGTATTTAAAACTGTGGTTTGTCCCGCACATGAATCACATATAATTGCACTGAAAATTCTGCCACTTCTGGCCTCCATTGAAATTTTGTTGCAGTGTGTCAGCGAAATTATTGACACAAGGTCGTTGTTATAAATAGTCACCTACAGGCCAGGTATTTAAAACTGTTGTTTGTCTGTCACATGAATCACATACAATTTGTTAGGTGTCGGGCAGTTGCTGGATCTGAAATGGGTTTGGAATCATCAGTGGATTCTGTGGTCTCCCATTCTGGTCCAGCTTAGACAGATGCTGCTCAGCATCATCATTGGTCCCAATGCCTAGCAAGTGCACGAGATGCACAGGTTGTCTCTTGTGTATTTGTGCCTAGCAATGTGAAGCATAGGTTGCTGAGAGAGACAAGGCTTTTGTAGCCTAAGTCCAGTATGCGCCGTACTGAGCATGCCCGTGACATAGCGGACCGTGATTGGTGGTTTGGGAGTCAGCTGGTCCGGTGACCTGGCACCGCCGGATTGGTCGCGGGTGACGTCACCAATGGTGCAACGGTGGGCAGGGCTTAATCTTTAAGCATGGCGGCGCGCTCTGATCTTTGAGCATGATGGTGTTGTGTGGAAGCTTGGCCTCTCGGGCTCCACGTGTGCTTTAGTGTAAATAGGCAGGCTAGTGGAAATAGGCAGGTAGCTCCGTCTAGCAGTCTGGCTCTGCCAAAAGGGTCGCCTAACACCCCGAGCAGCCTGCAGACGTCCTATCCACGGTTATCGCCTGTGAGCCACGTGGAGTAGTACCCTTCAGTCCGGTAGCACGCCGGCTGGAGGCACGTGTTTCCCGGCGTGAGTCACACACGCATCCTAGCGCCACTACTGTAGTCCCTGTGCAGTAACAGGACTACAGATTTATGATTTATCGCATATCTCGTTAACGGAGATAGTGCGAATCCCTATTCCCGTTCCGGTGTGCTGTAACACGGAGGGGATAGCGATTTAAGTTGGTTGTCTCCTTCTACCCAGAAGGTGTTCGGCGGCAGTCCACCAGGCTGCATCGCGGACCCCGGGTTCGGTTGCGTTCCATTATAATAAAGTTGTATGCGACCGTCCCCTTAACAGTATCAGAGCGCCAGGGTCTTGCCGAACATGTCCAACAACCAGCAACTGCAGCGCTATATCCAGCAACTGGAGGCCAGACTTAGGACTCTGGAACAAGCTGTCCCGGTTGCTGATATCACTGCAGTAGCCACCCTGGCAGCTTCTCAAGCAGCCACTATGGTTAACACGGCTGCGGTGAATGCTACGACGGCTGCAACTGCCCCATTACCCCGTTTTGCACTCCTGGAAAAATTTTCTGGGGACAGTAAATCTTGCAGGGGATTTATTAATTTATGCTCCATTCAGTTGGAGATAATGGAGGCACGGTTCCCCTCCGAAAGAGCCAAAGTGGGTTATGTCATCTCATTACTCTCCCACAGGGCTCTGGAGTGGACTACTCCTCTATGGGAGCGGAATGATCCGGTTGTGGCTAATGCGGGTTTATTCCTTAAGACCCCAAAGAGTGTATTCCTAGGTCCTCAGGTCACGCATGATACGGCTCTTAAGCTCATTGCGTTGATCCAGGGTTCGGCCACCGCTAGCCACTATGCCATCCAGTTCAGAACTTAAGCGGATGAACTGGATTGGCCTGAGCGGTCGCTTATCCTGGTGTTTTGGAGGGGGTTGGCTGGGCATATTAAAGATGCTCTAGCTACCAGAGAGATCCCAATCTCTCTGGAAGAATTGATCACTCTCACTAACCGAATAGATCTGCGTCATGAAGAACGCAAGTTAGAGCTGGAGGTTTCTAAACCTCGGTTTCGGTTGGCACCCTCTTTCTCTAGACCTATCTCCAAACCCGCGGCCCCCGACCCGGAGCCTGAGGCTATGGATATATCCCGGACTAAGTCTAAACCCCCTCGTTCCCGACCTGCACATCTCTTGGAGTACCCCGTTAATAAGGGTTCCAAGCAGACGGGAAACGAGGGTGTCTAACCACCGTTGGAGGGGGTGTGTTAGATTCAGGGGTTTCCTCCTCCAAATTATTGTATGAGGTGATGTTGTCCTTCGGAACAATCAGGGTCACTGCCAAGGCGTGGGTGGATTCTGGAGCCGATGGCAATTTTTTGTCAACAACATTTGCCCAGAAGCATGCCATCCTTATGGAATTACTGTCAAAGGCAATGAACATCAGGGTGGTCAACGGTTCTCTACCGGACAAACAAATCACTCACGAGTCAGCCCCCCTCACCATGTCGTTTCCTCAGGGTCACCGGGAGGTTATCTCCTTCCTTATTATCCCCGGGGGATTAGATGAGGTGCTATTGGGTCTCCCTTGGCTGCGTTATCACACTCCACATATTGATTGGAGTACAGGGAGAATTTCTTCCTGGAGTAAGAATCGTGTGCCTCAATGTATGGTTACAGCCGCCCGGAGGGTAGTTTCTGAGCCTTCTCCCGACTTGTCCGCTCTGCCAGTACAATATCGGAGTTTTGCGGACGTCTTTTCCAAAAAAGGTGCAGAGACTCTACCTCCCCACCGACCGTATGACTGTCCTATTGATTTGGTCCCCGGCACGGAGCCCCCTCGCGGCAGGGTTTATCCCCTGTCTGTACCCGAGACCCAGGCCATGTCAGACTATATCAAAGAGAACCTGGCCCGGCGGTTTATCAGAAAATCAGTCTCTCCTGCTGGAACGGGGTTTTTATTCGTCCAGAAGAAAGAGGGTGATTTACGTCCCTGCATTGATTACAGAGGATTAAATGCCATCACCATCAAAAACAAACACCCTCTACCCCTTATTTCTGTACTATTTGACAGGTTGCAAGGGGCTAACATCTTTACTAAATTGGACCTGTGAGGGGCCTATAATCTTGTGCGAATCCGTGAAGGTGACGAGTGGAAAACAGCCTTTAACACTCGTGATGGTCATTACGAGTATCTCGTTATGCCTTTCGGATTATGCAATGCCCCTGCGGTTTTTCAAGATTTTGTCAACGATATCTTTCAGGATTTGCTGCTATCTTCCGTGGTAGTCTATCTTGATGATATCCTTATCTTTTCCCCGGACCTCTCCACACACAGAGAGGACGTTCGCAGAGTTTTTGAACGATTACGAGTGAATTCTTTGTATTGTAATCTGGAGAAGTGTCAGTTTGAACGAGAGTCTCTACCGTTCCTGGGCTACATCATATCCAGTAAGGGATTGGCTATGGACCCACAAAAGTTGGTGGCGGTACAGAACTGGCAGGAGCCCCACTCCCTTAAAGCGGTACAACACTTCATGGGCTTTATCAACTACTACCGGCAGTTCATACCACATTTTTCCACACTGGTGGCTCCTTTAGCCGCTTTAACCAGGAAGGGTGCCAATCCCAAGAATTGGTCTAAGGAGACATCCGAGGCGTTCCGGGAGATTAAATCCTATTTCTCTAGAGCTCCCATTCTCCATCGCCTGGATGTAGACAAGCCATTTTTCCTGGAGGTAGATGCCTCCTCTGTGGGAGCAGGAGCGGTTCTCTCTCAAAAGAATGAACAGGGTCGGACAAGACCATGTTTTTTCTTCTCCAAGACCTTCTCTCCAGCAGAGAGGAATTATACGATTGGTGACAAAGAATTACTTGCTATTAAGATGGCTTTTTCGGAATGGAGGTACCTCTTGAAGGGAGCTAAACATCCTTTCGTGGTATATTCCGATCATAAAAATCTGTCGTACCTACAGACGGCACAGCATCTTAACCCAAGGCAGGCCAGGTGGTCTCTTTTCTTTTCCCGTTTCAATTTCTCTATTCACTTTTTAAAAGGGGAAAAGAACCCCCGGGCGGACGCTCTGTCCCGGTCTATGGATACGGCTGAGGACGAGGACGAGCCCAGGTTTATTGTTCCTCCAGAGTGTATGCGGACGGTGGCACCAGTGTCCCTAAACCAGGTTCCTCCTGGGAGTACATTAGTTCCTCCTAATTTACAGAATGAGGTACTCTCCTGGGCACATGCCTCTAAGATCTGAGGTCATTTTGGGGTCAAGCATACCACGGAATTTCTCCAGCAGTCGTATTGGTGGCCTCGGTTATCCCAGGACATTAAAGAATATGTCCAAGCGTGTGTCTCCTGTGCGAGAAACAAATCGTCCCGTCAGAAGCCGGCTGGTCTTCTTCATCCGTTGCCTGTGGCGGATAGACCTTGGGAGCTGGTTGGGATGGCTTTTATTGTCGAGTTACCTAAGTCCTGGGGAAACACGACAATATGGGTGGTGTCTGACCATTTTTCTAAGATGGTTCACCTGGTTCCTCTGCCTAGGGTTCCCTCTTCCCGGGTTCTGGCATCACTGTTCATTCGTCATGTTTTCCGTCTCCACGGAATGCCTGATAGGATTGTCTGTGACCGGGGTCCACAGTTTTTCTCCCGGTTCTGGAGAGAATTGTGTAATCTGCTCAACATCGAACTGAATCTTTCTGCTGCCTATCACCCGGAGACAAATGGTCTGGTGGAAAGCACTAACCAGACGCTTGTGACATACTTGTGTCATTTTGTTTCGGCCAACCAAAATTACTGGGCAATACTGCTCCCCTGGGCAGAGTTTGCCCTAAATAACGCTGTGGCGGATTCCACAGGTCAGCCTCCGTTTCTCCTAAATAATGGCCAACATCCGCGAGCCCCGGTTCCTATGCCAGTTTCCTCAGTGGAACCTGGGGTCAGAGATTGGGCTCTGGAGGAGCGGGAGGTTTGGGATCATACCCAGGATGCGTTATTGGCCTCCAAGAATCGGATGAGAGAGTCGGCTGACACTCATCGCCGCACTGCCCTCGTATTCTCCCCGAGCGACAGAGTGTGGCTCGCAATATCAGAGTAAGTGGGGAGTCCGCTAAGTTTGCTCCCCGTTTTAATGGTCCTTTTAGAGTTTTGGCCCAAATAAACCCCGTTGTGTACCTGTTACAGTTGCCATGACACATGAGGATTCACGACACTTTTCATGTGTCGCTCCTTAAGCCCGTTCACTTGACCAAATTCTCGGAACCCCAACCTGCTCCAGACTCCAGGGGTGATGATTTCAAGGTACAGGCGATTGTGGGGTCTAAAATGGTTCATGGGAAAAAATATTTCCTTGTACACTGGAGGGGCCATGGGTCTGAGGATTGTTCCTGGGACCCAGTGGACCACATTCATGCTCCCCTGCTCATTGAGGAATATGAGTGTCAAGTGGAGGTGGATGTTAGAAGGAGGGATAATGTTAGGTGTCAGGTGGTTGCTGGATCTGAAATGGGTTCAGAATCATCAGTGTATTCTGTGGTCTCCCATTCTGGTCCAGCTGAGGCAGATGCTGCTCAGCATCATCGTCAGTCCCAACGCCTAGCTAGTGCACGAGATGCACAGGCTTTCTCTTGTGTATTTGTGCCTAGCAATGTGAAGCATAGGTTGCTGAGAGAGACAAGGCTTTTGCAACCTAAGTCCAGGATGCGCCGCACTGTGCATACCCGTGACATGGCGGACCGTGATTGGTGGTTTGGGAGTCAGCTGGTCCGGTGACCTGGCACCTCCTGATTGGTCGCGGGTGACGTCACCAATGGTGCGACGGTGGGCAGGGCTTAATCTTTAAAAGACCCGCCCACAAACATGGCGGCGCGCTCTGATCTTTGAGCATGATGGTGTTGTGTGGACGCTTGGCCTCTCGGGTTCCACGTGTGCTTTAGTGGAAATAGGCAGGCTAGTGGAAATAGGCAGGTAGCTCCGTCTAGCAGTCTGGCTCTGCCAAAGGGGTCGCCTAACACCCCGAGCAGCCTGCAGATGTCCTATCCACGGTTATCGCCTGTGAGCCACGTGGAGTAGTACCCTTCAGTCCGGTAGCACGCCGGCTGGAGGCACGTGTTTCCCGGCGTGAGTCACATACGCATCCTAGCACCACTACTGTAGTCCCTGTGCAGTAACAGGACTACAGATTTATGATTTATCGCATATCTCCCGTGCCGTTAACGGAGATAGTGCGAATCCCTATTCCCATTCCGGTGTGCTGTAACACGGACGGGATAGCGATTTAAGTTGGTTGTCTCCTTCTATCCAGAAGGTGCTCGGCGGCAGTCCACCAGGCTGCATCGCGGACCCCGGGTTCGGTTGCGTTCCATTATAATAAAGTTGTATGCAACCGTCCCCTTAACACAATTGCGCTGAAAATTCTGCCATTTCTGGCTTCCATTGAAATTTTGTTGCAGTGTGTCAGCGAATTTACCTACAGGCCAGGTATTTAAAACTGGTTTGTCCGTCACACAAATCACATATCACAGCAGTTCAAATCCAGCCATTTGTACTGAACGTGGAAAATATTGTACTCCATTTAAAATGGGCAAGGCGCATGTCAAGGGATGGGGAAGTGGACGTAATGATGATGATGATGGTGCATGCAGAGGACGAGACCATGGGCTAGCTGAAATTGTGCCACAACAAACACCCACATCTTCTCGCTCGACCTTCCTGTTCCAATTAATAGGGCACCGCAGATCACCACTATTGAACACAGAGCAGTGTGAAAAGGTTGTTGGTTGAATAGCGGATAATGCTTTCAGTCACTTAGCCGTCACCACCACCACCCTGTCTTCCACACAAGTCTCAGTAGCCGTGAGTCTGGACCGCATATTCCTCACCCTGATCTTCCTTCCTCCCACCATGACGAGTGCCCGGAGACAACTGATTCCACACTTGGACACTCCGAAGAGCTGTTCACTTTTCCATTTATAGATTTGGGCCTCTAGCCGGTCCACTTGAAGCGGGGCAAGAGGAGATCCCATGTAGCAATGCCCAAATATTTGAGCAGCCACGGTCACATGAAGGCGATGGTGGGAAATTGTCACAAGAGCTGGACGATGATGAGACACACTTGCCAGAAAGTCAGGAGGAGGACCAGGGTGCGGAAGTGGAAGACCAGGTGGTGGATGATATAGTAACTGACCCAACCTGGCAGTGGGACATATGGAGTGAGGACAGCAGCACACAGGGGGAGGGACTCGTAGCACCACAACAGGCAGGAAGAAGCAGTGTAGTGGCCGCAGACAGAAGGAGGGGAACTGTTCCCTGTAACATCAACACGACGGAAGTTGCCAGTACAACTGTTAGGTCTTCCAGAGTCTGGTTGTTTTTTAAAGACTGACGATAACCCCAAAAAGGCCATTTGCACTACCTGCCAGGTCAGCATCAGCAGGGATAGCAAAACTACCAGCCTGACCACCACCAGCATGATCAGGCACATGGCAGCAAAGCACTCGACTAAATGGGCCGAACCCCAGGTTCCAGGAACAGTGTCTGTGGGTGGCACCACAGCTTCTTCTGCTGTTGTGCGTGCAAGCCAATCCTCTGTCCATGTATATGCGAAGATGCCTCCTGCCCTGCACCTGTCGTTGCACACTTTCAACTAGCACCATCAGCAAGCACATCCATGTCCTTGTCCCAGCGCAGCGTTCAGTTGTCCCTACCCCTGTCCTTAGAACGCAAGCGCAAATACACAGCCAATGCCCACAGGCCTCATTACTAAATTCACACATTTTGCAACTGTTTGCACTAAAAATGTTGACTTTTAGGCTTGTGGAGACGGAATCTTTCCGCAACCCGATGGCCGTCAGTACTTGGTCCCCAGCCGCCACTATTTCTCCCAGTGTGCCGTCCCTGCATTACACGAACACGTGTCCCACAATATTAGCCGTGCCCTCAACAACGCAGTTACTGGGAAAGTCCACCTAACCATGGACACGTGGACAAGTGCTTGTGGGCAGGGACGGTACATCTCACTGACGGCACACTGGGTTAACATAATGGAAGCTGGGACCCAATCGGACCTTGGGATGGGACACACCCTCCTGACGCCCAGGATTGCAGGCCCTGGGTCAATCAGGGTTGCTGCCACATTCTACAGCTCCTGCACCTCCTCCTCCTCTTCAGCATCCATCTCCGAAATGACCACATCAGTCGCAAGCTGGAAGCACTGCAGCACTGCCTCGGCCAAGCGGCAACAGGCTGTGCTGAAGCTAATATGCTTAGGTGACAAACCGCACAATGCTGAAGAGTTGTGAACAGCTCTGAAAGAGCAGGCAGATCTGTGGCTCACACCACTGAACCTACAGCCAGGCATGGTCGTGTGTGACAATGGCCGGAACCTGGTGACGGCTCTGAGGTGAGGCGAGCTCACACATGTACCATGCCTGGCCCATGTGCTTAACCTCGTGGTTCAGCAGTTTCTCAAAACCTACCCGGAGTTGCTGGATCTGCTTGTCAGAGTACGCCGCCTGTGTGCCCATTTTAGAAAGTCACCTACAGCTTCCGCTGTCCTTGCCGTGTTTCAGCAGTGTTTGCAGCTTCCGGCTCACCCACTGGTGTGTGATGTCGCCATGTGTTGGAACTCTTTATTGCAGACGTTGGGAAGGATTTGTGAGCAGAAGAGGGCAGTTGTTGACTACCAGCATCAACAAGGCTGTCGGTATTCAGTTCAGACTCCACACATAAGACCTCAGGAGTGGACATGGATATCAGACATATGTACCATCCTCCAAAACTTTGAGGACTCCACCAAGATGGTGAACAGCGATGACGCCATAATTAGCACCACCATCCTGCTTCTCTGTCTTCTGAAACACTCTCTGCTCACAATCAAAGAGGATGCATTGCAGGCGGAGCATGATGAGATGGAGCAAGGAACCATACAGGGTGATTACACACAGCCCAGCCTCATCTCATCCCAATGTGGATTGGGTGACAATGAGGAAGAGGAGGAGCTAGTTTCATGCGCTATAGATGGTACTACCTGCACAACTGTCATACCGTCTGTTCATCGTGGATGGCCTGAGGACAGGGAGGAGTTGGAGAAGGAGGAGGAGAGCATGGTCAATCGTCTCCTTGGTGAGGAGACGGAAGTCTTGCCTGCTAGCATTTTGGCATGCATGGCTGAGTTTATGTTACTCTGCCTTTCCCATGATCCTCACGTTCTCCAAATTTTGGGTGACTGGTTGGTGACACTTCTAGACCCACGCTACAAGGTGAACTTTCTATCTCTTATTCCCGAGGCGGACAGGTCTACAAAAATGGGGCACTACCAGAAGGCCCTTGTTGAAAAATTATTAAAAAATTCCCATCTGAAAACGCTGGCGGCAGAGGTCACAGTCCATTGGACAGCCAAGGAGTACAGACGAGAGAGACACAAATACAATCCAGCAGAGGCAGTTGAACACTGTCAAAGTTCTGGGAGTTTTCTCAGACCCTCCCATCTTACAGGCCCTGAGGAGCGGGGTACTCTCACAAGGAGTGCCAAGTTTGGGAAGATGGTGAGGGACTACCTTGCCGACCGTACCAATGTCCTCCGTGATTCCTTTGTGCCTTATAATTACTGGGTATCCAGCTAAGCACTAGAGATGAGCGTTGTTCTACTCGAACTGTTCGCCAATCTCAAATTCGAGCTGTTTTGGGCGGTGTTCGAGCCGGTCGGCGAACACGAACAATTTGAGAAAAATTCGGCTGTTCGAGGTTATGTTCGATAACTGTTCGTGCACCAAAATCATAACTGGATTTTTTCTCAGTAATGATGAAAATTAATGTTAATACGCAGTTTGAGTGTACAGCGGGGCGGGGGGAGGGGCAGGGGATGGATCTCTGCAGGAACAATGAAGATCTCCATTTTTTTTTCTCTTTCCCGCATTTGCAGTGGGGAGGTGCAATCTGTCAGCCTATCAGCAGCGCACACACGGAGCGAAGTGCTTTTTTTCACACAAGCAAGGGCATGTGTGATTGGCAGTGTATGTCACATGTCCTTGCCCTATAAGACCAAGCCATTTTCCCCGTCGCCACCATTTTCTCACTGCTGCAGCTGCGTGTTAGACGGCACCGCTGTTGCTGTGTGCGCTATACCTTGTTAATTTCAAGCCAATTTTCGCACAAATATACAGATAGCTTGGGAGTAGGGAATAGTTGTGATTGCAGTCCTTTTAAGGACTAGGTTACAGCATTTCCTACGACTTTTATCAGGCAGGTCTGTGCTCTTAAATAGATAGATTGTGGGAGTAAAGACTAATTGTAATTGCAGTCCTTTTCAGGACTAGGTTACATCAGTTCCTATCAGTTTTTGCCAGGCAGGTCTGTGCCAGTGCTGTGCAAGTTTTTTTCACAGCATTTGGCTGAATCTAGCAAAGCTAATCCTTTTTGGCCTATTGCAGAGTGTGTTAGTCAGTGGAGTAGCCTATCTGTGTTGCAAGATATACCACCTGTGTATAGAATACCAATTTTTTTACTGCACCTAGTGAAGTAAAATCTTTTGGGCATAGCATCATTCTATTAGTCCATCTATACTGACCTCCATCAAGTTGCAAACTGAATATAATTTTTTTCTGCATCTAGCTCTGAAAAAATATTTGGGCTTCTAGCAGTGTGTGGGACTTGGTCTATTAGTCCATCTATACTGACCTCCATCAGGTTGCAAATTAAAAATAATTTTTTTCTTCATTTAGCTCTGAAAAAATATTTGGGCTTCTAGCAGTGTGCGGGACTTGTTCTATTAGTCCTTCTATACTGACCTCCAGCAGGTTGCAAATTGAATATAATTTTTTTCTGCATCTAGCTCTGAAAAAATATTTGGGCTTCTATCGGTGTGTGGGACTTGGTCTATTAGTCCATCTATACTGACCTCCATCAGGTTGCAAATTAAAAATAATTTTTTTCTGCATCTAGCTCTGAAAAAATATTTGGGCTTCTAGCAGTGTGTGGGACTTGGTCTATTAGTCCATCTATACTGACCTCCATCAGGTTGCAAATTAAAAATAATTTTTTTCTTCATTTATCTCTGAAAAAATATTTGGGCTTCTAGCAGCGTGTGGGACTTGTTCTATTAGTCCATCTATACTGACCTCCATCAGGTTGCAAATTGAATAAAAAAATTTTCTGCATCTAGCTCTGAAAAAATATTTGGGCTTCTAGCGGTGTGTGGGACTTGGTCTATTAGTCCATCTATACTGACCTCCATCAGGTTGCAAATTAAAAATAATTTTTTTCTGCATCTAGCTCTGAAAAAATATTTGGGCTTCTAGCGGTGTGTGGGACTTGGTCTATTAGTCCATCTATACTGACCTCCATCAGGTTGCAAATTAAAAATAATTTTTTTCTGCATCTAACCCAGCCAATAGTTTTGGCCTAATACCACAGTTTGGCCACTCAGCTCTGCTCGGTTACCATCCGTTGTTTTTTTGTGCAAATGTGACACCCCAGGGGTCTGGTTGCCACAGTGATAGAGATATTATGTCTGAGAGCAGGTGGGAGGTCCTTTGGTCAGGGATCCTGTGCATGCCACACCTCCTGCCCAGTCTTGGGAGGGGAAGAACTTCCCCTATATAAACCCGGGGCTGAAGCAGGGTTAGTAGTCAAGGAGAGTAGAGACAAGAAACAGTCACAGGAAGAAACAGCAGAAGCTCAGTGGGAGCAATACTACTACGAGTCAGGGGCTGGCAGCTGCAGAGCTCGCCCTGACTGAGAAGCTTTCTTACCGGACCCGGCGTCCGAGGCTGTGGGGACTAACTCTTACCCAGCAGCAGAAGCCGACCGGCAGGGGATTTCAGGTCCTCAGGCCCAGAAACCCGAAGGCACGGTCACACGCGTGGGACCAGCACCGCCATCGTGGAGCGGAAGCCATTAGAAGGCCCCGAGTCACCGGCCATACGGGTGAGCACCACACGGTACACTCAGGGACGTGGGCTACTTATATCCGCTTCTAGCAAGGTAGCCAGAAGAGTACAGTCAGTTTGGGAGGCCTACAACTCCGCCTGGCCAGGGGAGATCCCATCTGCTCAAGGACTGACCAGGCCCCGTTCACTAGCAAGTACTCCGGGAGGGTCTATCGTTGTTACCAGTAAAGACCCTGAATTACACCGCACCGTCTCTGAGTGGTTCCTGCTACCCCCATCATCCACACCTGCTGCCCTGAGGCCATACCCCTCCCGTTGGGGGTTATACCATCTACGCTGCACCATCCATCCACCGGCCTCAGCGGACTGTCCTGCAGCGGCAGCTTCATAGCTGCATTCAACGGGTGGCGTAGTCGTCCTACATCTACCGCTGTTACATCGCCGCTCAGTTTGACTCCCTGGGCACGGACCGGGTCACCGCCACGAGACTACAACCCTCAAGAGATCCGGCTCCGGGTAAGCTCCCGCGTGCGCAACGCAGCGCGACACAGGCCCAGGGGCGCGTCAATTTTGGCGTAGTCGGCAGGATTTCGTGCCCGCAACCACTGGGTACTGCGTGCCTGAAAAAGAGACTTTTCAAACTTACCTGTGGTGAAGATTCCCGCCATCCGGCGCCATCTTCTACCTTCTTCCCGCCGTCGGTGAAGTTTCCTGCCATCCGGCGCCATCTTCTGCCTTCTTCCCGCCATCCGTGGAGTTTTCCCGCCATTGGACGCCATCTTGAGGACGCCGCGCGTGAAGAAGAGGGGCGTGGACTCCGAAAGCGCGCGAGAACTGAAGCCCCGCCTCACGTCCGGACGTTGCGTAAGGTCCTGGAAGGAGCCCAGCAGACGCCGACGTCACAGGAGCGCGACGGAAGGTCCTCAACCCTGACGATCCACTGCGGAGCCGCAGCCTACGGAAGAGGATCATCGCAAGGTAGGCCACGGTCCACTAGGGGGGAGGAAGATGTCGGATACGGAGGAGAGCTTTACTGCCTCAACCCCCGCCAGCGCTACCGCTGCTGCAGTTATGCCCTTCACCATGCCCTATATCCCGGGAGCAGCTTGGCTACCCCAGTACTCAGGGGAGTCACATACCCTGCATGACTTTAGAGAAAAGCTGGATAGCCTCTTCCAGGTGTACCCCCTCACAGAAGAGCAAAAAGTGAGCATCCTGGTGGCCCAACTAACCGGGGCAGCCAAAAGGGAAGTAAAATCCTGGCCACCTGGGAGGAAGACTGTCGCAGGGATACTAACCCGGCTGTAGGACACCTTTGATACCCGCACCTCAGCCGAGATTAAGCTTAGATTCTACGGGTGCAAGCAGCGAGCGCATGAGAGTGTAAGGGACTATGCACTAAACCTACAAGAGGCCCTGAGGGCCATTAAGCAGACCGACCCTGATGGAGTGGGAAACGAGGACAGGCTGTTGACCGAACAGTTTATAGAGGGACTGTATTGTAATACCCACCGAACCCAGTTGCGGGCAATGGCCTTACAGGATCCCCATCTGGGCTTTGCACAGTTCAAGGACAGAGCCATCCGGGTGCTCCGAGAACCGGCACCGGGTGGCGTTGTGACCCACAAGCGCCCTGCTATCACTTACCACCAGGAGGCGGCGCCCTTGTCGGCAGGGCCTGTGGGAGCTGATGCGCAGGCTTTGGACAATGACCCGGCTCCAGACCTACACCATCAGGTCCAAGAGCTAGCTAAGAGCGTTGCTGCGCTAACCCGAACTGTGCAGTCTTTACAGGCTTCCACCCCAGGGAAGATCCAGCTGGCATCCGGACCGGAGGACATCCCGTGGCGTCGACCAAGGAGGACCCCACCGGCCAGAGGAAGACCCAGTGACCGATACAGCGAGGACGGACGACCCATCTGCCGCCGCTGCAATCAACCTGGACATATGGCAAGGTACTGTTCTTTAAACGGGCACAACCTGGGGTAGAGGGCCAACCCCCAGGAAAAAGATCACCAGGCCCATCGAACTGGCGCGACAGATATGTGGGAGGACGTCCAGTCTTGCCTGTGGTACTGGATGGCATTCCCATGAGTGCCCTACTGGACACCGGGTCACAGGTCACCACCATCCCGTACGTGCTCTTTAAGCAGTACTGGAATGACTCGGATATTACCCGCTACCCTGACGACGACTTGAGTATCATCGCCAGCAATGGCCAGCCCATGCCACAGATTGGATTTAAAGAGGTGACCATCAAAATCGGTAGAGTCGAACTGGCAGCACAGGGACTGATCATTGTAGATATTGACAAACATGAGAGTCACCCAAAAATAACTCTAGGAACTAATGTAATTGAAAATTGTCTTGCAGAGGTGATTTTCCTTTTACAGCAGGTTGCCAAGAACGCCAGCTCCGGCGAGCAGCGGGTGCTCCAGAAAGAGATCCGGGCACTGATGCGACGGCAACAGGTGGAACTCTCCGGCGGTGAGATTGGTAGCGTAAGAATGTGTGACCCTTTTCCTATTGCCATGCCCCCAAAAAGTGAAATGATGATTTGGTGCCGGGCAGCTATTGGTCTGAGAGGTAGAGATTACCAGGCAATGGTAGAACCAGTTTACTCAGACAGTAGGCCCACCATTTTGACAGCACGGGGGGTGGTCAATGTACGCCATGGGAGGGTGCCCGTTCGCATAATCAATATCGGGGAGAGGGAAGTGTACCTGCCCCGGTATGCCACGCTAGCCAAATTATATACCATTAACCAAAATGCTATACAATCTGTGGAACCCTTGTCTCCATCTCACCCGGAGGAAGGTAACGGCTCTAAGAAAACAAAGGAGGACTGGTGTCAGCAACTACATTTGGGTACTGACTCCACTCCCTCACATCAGAAACAGGGAGTCTATCGGGTGGTTCAAGAGTACGAGAGAGTGTTTAGTAAACACCCGTTAGACTTCGGGCGAGTCAAGGGGGTAGAACACCACATCCCCACGGGAGACCATCCTCCCATAAAAGAGAGGTATCGACCCGTACCCCCTGCACACTACCAACACGCCAAGGGGATGCTTAGAGACATGAAGGAGGCTGGGGTGATCAGGGATATCTGTAGCCCCTGGGCAGCTCCACTAGTCTTAGTCCGAAAGAAAGACAACACCATGAGGATGTGTGTAGATTACCGGAAAATCAACCGTATCACACACAAGGATGCGTACCCCTTACCAAGGATAGAGGAGTCATTGGCTGCTTTAAGATCTGCTAACTTCTTCTCTACCTTGGATCTCACTAGCGGGTACTGGCAGGTTCCTGTAGCAGAGGCGGACCGGGAGAAGACCGCATTCACCACCCCGATGGGACTTAGCGAGTTCACCTGCATGCCGTTCGGACTCTGCAACGCACCAGGAACCTTCCAACGACTAATGGAGTGTTGTCTGGGCCACAGAAACTTCGAGACGGTCCTGTTGTACCTGGACGATGTCATCGTATATTCCAAGACGTATGAGGACCACCTAAAACACCTGGCGGAAGTGTTCGAAGCTCTGGCGAGTTACGGCCTAAAGGTGAAACCCTCCAAGTGTCACCTCCTGAAACCAAAGGTGCAGTACCTGGGACACGTGGTGAGCGCTGACGGAGTGGCTCCCGACCCTGATAAGATCACCGCAATTAAGGAATGGCCAAGCCCCTCCAGCGTAAAAGAAGTGCGGCAGTTCCTCGGGTTGGTAGGCTACTACCGAAGGTTTATTCCCGGTTTCACCAAGAAGGCAGCACCTATGCAGGACCTCCTGATAGGCCAGTCCCGGAAGGCCAAGAACCAGAAGCCGCCCTTCAAATGGGAGGAGCTGGAAGAAGAGTCCTTCCGCCAGCTGAAGATGGCCCTCACGGGGGACGAAATCCTGGCGTACCCGGATTATAGCCAGCCCTTTATCCTCTACACCGACGCCAGTAACATCGGGCTAGGAGCCGTACTGTCCCAGATCCAGCAGGGGAAGGAACGAGTAATCGCCTACGCCAGCCGAAAACTGCGACCCACCGAAAGGAACCCCGAGAATTACAGCTCATTTAAGCTGGAGTTCCTGGCCGTAGTATGGGCAGTCACCGAGCGCTTTAAGCATTACCTCGCTTCTTCCCGGTTCACCGTGTACACGGATAACAACCCGTTGACACACCTGGACACGGCAAGACTCGGTGCCCTGGAGCAGAGGTGGATGGCCCGTCTGTCCAACTACGAGTTCACAATCAAATACCGGGCAGGACGCTCCAATACCAACGCGGACGCCCTGTCCAGGATGCCCAACCTGCCGGACGGAGGAGAAGATCCGGAGGGACTGGAAGAAGTTGAACTCCCTGCGTTCCACCGTCATGGGACTATTCAGTATTCCCACCAGGTAAGGAGTAAGCAGACTGCTACGTTGAACCCCTTACCCCACTACAACTGGGCGGAAACGCAAGACAGCGACCCTGCCGTCCGACTGGTGAAGGAGATGCTGACTCGGCCGGAGGCTCGCCTTGAACCAGACGCTCCGGAGGAAGCCAAACAACTATGGGCAGAGAAGAGTCGACTGTTCCTTTACAAAGGGAAGTTGTGCCGCAGAATGGTTAACTCCCGGACGCATGAATTACTCTGGCAAGTAGTGGTGCCACGAAGGGACGCAGCCATGGTGATGGAGGCATACCACGACGGAGCTGGGCACTTCGGGTGGAAGAAGCTGGAGTTCCTGCTGCGCGAGCGGTTCCACTGGGTAGGCATGAGGGGAACCATTGAGAAGTGGTGCAGAGACTGTGGCCCGTGCAACCTGAGAAGGAAGGACCGTGCCAGCCAGAAGACTCCCCTGCAGTCCATCGTCACCCGGCAACCGTTGGAACTGGTAGCCTTGGATCATGTAAAACTGACCCCAAGCAGAAGTGGCTACGTCTACGCGTTAACCATCGTGGATAATTACTCCCGGTTTCTGGTTGTCGTCCCCGTCAAGGACTTAACGGCTCAAACAGCAGCTAGAGCCTTCCAGCAGCACTTTTGCCGTCCACACGGGTACCCGGACCAAGTGCTGACGGACCAGGGACCTGCCTTTGAAGCGGAGGTCTTCCAGGAATTCTGCAATCTGTATGGCTGCCGGAAGATAAGGACGACACCCTACCATCCGCAAACTAATGGACTTTGTGAGAAAATGAACCAGGTGGTAATGGATCTTCTAAAAACGTTGCCCCTGGAAGAACGCAGTCTGTGGCCTGAGAAGTTGCCCGATCTGGTGGACCTATACAATCACATCCCGGTAGGTTCCACCAACTGTACCCCGGCTTACCTAATGAGGGCAAGACCTGGTAAGTTACCTGTTGACCTGGAAATGGGAGTCCTGACACCCGAGGACACTTCACCAGAAACAGACTGGGACACAGAGAGGCAGCAGCAGTACCGGAGAGTACAGGAGAGCGTGGAGCGAAGTCTCTGTCAGGCTAGGGAAAGACAAGAGAAAACTTACAACCAGTATGCTCCCGCTGTTCCCCTGGTACCCGGAGAGCAGGTCTTGAAGAGGAAGAGACGGCTCCACAAGTTGGATGACCAGTGGGAGAAGGACCCGTACACCGTTCTGCCCTCAAGCCACGAGAACCCGAAGGTTTGTACCATCAGTAAAGACGGAGGGGAAACCACCGCCATTGTATCCCGGGACCACCTGAAGAAGTGTCCCGAACAACTGAAGAACCCTGAAGAGGAACAAGAAGACCATCGACCCGTAGAGGAAAGGGAAGATATGGTTAGTACTGTGCTCGGGGACTTCCCTCGGTCTTGGACTCAAGTCAATGGTGCAGTTGTGGTACCCGTACTCACCTTCCTCCAACCAGCATCCCAAGCACCTACGGAGCAACAGGTAGAGCTGGAAGAACAGCCGGTCCAGGAGGCAGAAGACTCCACACAAGCAGAACAGGAGGATCAACCCTCTGCTTATAGTGAGCCTGCCGTACCCCTAGTGAGACAAAGAGCCGGTAGACAGCTGCCCAGTTTACCCTTGACAGCTCCTACACCCTGTAGTTCAGGGCCAGACAGTCAGCTCCGTAGGTCCACTAGGGCCACTAGAGGCCAGTTACCCGCACGCTGGAGGATTTGAAGTGTATAAATTGTTTTATTTATGTTTATCTGTGTATTGTTGCTTGTGTATAATTTTGTGTTTCCAGTTATTTTTAGGAATCCTTGGTGGATTTACCGGGAATCCTTGTACATAGTTGGAGCGTAACCCAGGATGGATTAGAGACTGTTAAGGACTCGGGGTAGGACAGACCCCTACCTGGTTACGTCTCCCTGTTTTGGTGAAATGGACACCTTGCTTTCTTCAAAGACTGCACCCGGATACGGACATGCCGTGACCACCTTTATGTGTTTCTTATTCTATTGTTATTGTTATATCTTGTTATGTTTTTCTAAAATATGTTTAGTCCCGGAGTACTAAATTTCACTAGGGGGGAATGTGACACCCCAGGGGTCTGGTTGCCACAGTGATAGAGATATTATGTCTGAGAGCAGGTGGGAGGTCCTTTGGTCAGGGATCCTGTGCATGCCACACCTCCTGCCCAGTCTTGGGAGGGGAAGAACTTCCCCTATATAAACCCGGGGCTGAAGCAGGGTTAGTAGTCAAGGAGAGTAGAGACAAGAAACAGTCACAGGAAGAAACAGCAGAAGCTCAGTGGGAGCAATACTACTACGAGTCAGGGGCTGGCAGCTGCAGAGCTCGCCCTGACTGAGAAGCTTTCTTACCGGACCCGGCGTCCGAGGCTGTGGGGACTAACTCTTACCCAGCAGCAGAAGCCGACCGGCAGGGGATTTCAGGTCCTCAGGCCCAGAAACCCGAAGGCACGGTCACACGCGTGGGACCAGCACCGCCATCGTGGAGCGGAAGCCATTAGAAGGCCCCGAGTCACCGGCCATACGGGTGAGCACCACACGGTACACTCAGGGACGTGGGCTACTTATATCCGCTTCTAGCAAGGTAGCCAGAAGAGTACAGTCAGTTTGGGAGGCCTACAACTCCGCCTGGCCAGGGGAGATCCCATCTGCTCAAGGACTGACCAGGCCCCGTTCACTAGCAAGTACTCCGGGAGGGTCTATCGTTGTTACCAGTAAAGACCCTGAATTACACCGCACCGTCTCTGAGTGGTTCCTGCTACCCCCATCATCCACACCTGCTGCCCTGAGGCCATACCCCTCCCGTTGGGGGTTATACCATCTACGCTGCACCATCCATCCACCGGCCTCAGCGGACTGTCCTGCAGCGGCAGCTCCATAGCTGCATTCAACGGGTGGCGTAGTCGTCCTACATCTACCGCTGTTACATCGCCGCTCAGTTTGACTCCCTGGGCACGGACCGGGTCACCGACACGAGACTACAACCCTCAAGAGATCCGGCTCCGGGTAAGCTCCCGCGTGCGCAACGCAGCGCGACACAGGCCCAGGGGCGCGTCACAAACAACTCCAGAGTTGTGAATTAGTTAACCACCAAAATGAGTGGAAAAAGGCCTGCTGCTGGTGGAAAGGGGAATAGGCGTGTTGGGAAGGGGAAAAAAGGTTGTGTCCGTGGGGTAGGTGCAGAAGAAAGACCATCTTCCAGCCAAACTAAAATGTCTACTTCTTTTAGCGGACAATGTGATAAGATCCCTTTCTTACGGCCACGCCAATCGCTACAAATTCCAGATGAGGCACAAAAACAGCAGGTGCTTCAACGGATATCAAGTGCTCCTTTAAGTGGGCTCTCCTCCACATCAACTTCAACATCACAAATACTCCAGTCCTCAAAGGTGTCACCCAAATCGCACTTGCTTCCTCACAGCTCCCAAATCTCCAGCTGCCCGTCTGAGTATGAGGTAGAACAGATGGTTGAGTCTGCAGAGCTGTTTACTCATACTATAGCCTGGGAATCAGAGGTCGACTCCAGCGCTTCTGTGAATCCAGACGAGGAAATGATCTGCACTGATGCCCAGAATCTTTATGAGTCAGATCCAGGACCAGACGCAGAAGGTTCTGACCATAATGTAGACCCTCATTCCCAAACTGTAACTCCTGTTGGTGGAGACAATGAGGAAGACGATGATAAGACTCAAATACCTGATTGGAGCGACAACTTTAGTTTTTTGTCAGGGCAGGAACAGGTTGGCTCTGAGGACGACGGGTGTGATAACGCACAGGGTGATGATGATGAGGTCGGAGATCCCACTTACTGTCAACCCACAGTCAGCCAAGAGATGAGGTCAGCAGAGGAGGTGGAGGAAGATGCTAGTGACGACGAGGTCAGGTTGCGCCTTCCTGGACAGAGACGTAGTACTGGAAGCACGTCAACAACTGCATCCTCAAACACAACTCTGCCTCTCACCACAAGTCGTGGTGGCTCTTCAGGTCGCATGGGTGCTAAGCCTTGCATAGCCTGGGCATTTTTTCAGATCGATAAAGATGACCCAACTCGTGTTATCTGTAACATTTGTCAGCAAAAGCTAAGTAGAGGCCAAAAAATACATAGTTTGAGTACTTCATGCATGAACCGGCACATGGACATGAAGCATAAGTTGCAGTGGGAAGCTCAGTGTGCTACAATGCGGTCTAGCCGGCCGGGCCAACCACCGTCTGCCATATCTTGTGCATCCGCGGCCTCTTCATCCTCTGTGACTGGGGGGACAGCAGTCACACCTGTTTTGGGGCGCAGACCTGCCACCTCTTTACCCGCAACAGCCAGCGTGATTGGCAGGTCATCATTTTCTTTGGAGGTGGTAACACCAGCTGGTCTTGAGCGCTGTCCGACATCGATAGCACCACCTTTGGATCAAGGCAACCTAACATGTCCGCCTGCATCTTCCTCACAGACCGGCAGTTTGCCGGGGACACCCTTATCAACCCCGTCTAAGCACAATAGCCAGCCCTCGGTCCCTCAGATGTGGACAAGTAAAAGACCATTTCCTCCTAGCCATGAGAAAGCTAAGAGGTTGAATTTCACCATCTGCAAGCTCTTGGCTACAGAAATGCTGCCTTTCTGCCTGGTGGACACAGAGGATTTTCGAGACCTTATGTCCGTCGCAGTGCCCCAGTACCAGATGCCCAGTCGGCACTACTTCTCAAAGAAAGGTGTGCCTGCGCTCCACCAGCATGTCGCACACAACATCACCGCTTCTTTGAGAAACTCTGTGTGTGACAGGGTGCATTTCACCACAGACACTTGGACGAGTAGGCATGGACAGGGGCGTTACATGTCGCTGACTGGGCACTGGGTAACTATGGTGACAGCAGGACAAGGGGCTGCTGTCCAAGTCTTGCCGTCCCCACGAGTTGTGCGTCAATCCTCTTTATGTCATTTTTCCTCCAATGCTTCTGCCTCCTCAACCTCCTCTCGGTCTTCCACCTGCACCCAAAGCCTGTCTGGTCATGCCACAAGCTTTCTAACTGCGCAGAAGGGATCCTGCACACCTCCTTACTATGCTGGCAGTAGGGCTCAACGTCATCAGGCGGTTTTTACATTGAAATGTCTGGGAAATGTGAGTCACACAGCTGAGGAGTTGTGGTCAGCTCTAGAGAACCAATTTCATGAATGGTTGTCTCCACTGGACCTGAAACCAGGGAAGGCCGTGTGCGACAATGCTGCAAACCTGGGTGCGGCCCTTCGCCGGGGCAATGTCACACACGTGCCTTGTATGGCTCACGTGTTGAACCTGGTTGTCCAGCAATTTTTAGCCCACTATCCCAGACTAGATGGCCTTCTGCAGAGGGCACGGTCGCTGTGTGCTCACTTCCGCCGTTCGCATCCCGCAGCTCAGCGACTTACATCTCTACAGAAGTCGTTGGGCCTGCCACTTCACCGGCTAAAATGCGATGTGCCTACCCGGTGGAATTCAACTCTGCACATGTTGCAGCGACTGTGGCAGCACCGACAAGCCCTGGTGCAATACGTTCTGACGTATAGCCTGGGCCAACGATATTCAGAGGTGGGGCAAATCACGCTGGAGGAGTGGTCTCAGATCAGGGACCTATGCACCCTTCTGCACAGTTTTGAAATGGCGACGAAGATGTTTAGTGCTGACGATGCCATTATCAGCATGACTATTTCGGTGATTTACATGCTGGAGCACATGTTAAACAGAATTCGGAGTCAGGTGGTGGCACAAGAGGAGGTGGAGGAAGTAGAGGAGGAGGAGTTGTATGCAGAAGGGCTAACATCTGCAAGGTCCAGACGGTCGGCAGCACCAGGGCGGCAGGCATGTGAGGGTGGGGGAGATGATTTTACCAGGGCGCATGGTAGCAGCCAAACTAGTGAGGAAGGTGCAGGAGCCCAGGAAGAAGTGGAGGACGAACTGATGGAAGACTCATCAGATGAGGGAGACCTTGATCACATTTCTGTTGTGCGAGGTTGGGGGGAGAGGACAGAGGAAGGAAGCATGATTGTTACCTCGCCACCAACACAACAGGGACTTGGTGCTCCTGGATGCGCAACACACATGAGTGCCTTCTTGCTGCACTACCTGCAACATGACCCTCGAATTGTGAGAATTAGAAATAATCCTGACTACTGGGTTGCCACACTGTTAGATCCCCGGTACAAAAGTAAATTTGCAGAAATTATTCCTGCCATAGAAAGGGATGCACGCATGCAGGAGTATCAGCAGAGACTGTTGCAGAATCTTACATGTGCTTTTCCACAAAATACCAGTGGTGCACGTAGTGAATCTCACAGTTCCAACTTGCCAACCGTGGTCTGTATGGAATTGTTCAATAAAGGGCCCAAAATTAAGATAACATAGATGGGAGAGGTCTCTATGAATAGGAATTCCTAAGTATTTGATACCCTGTGAGGGCCAGGCAAAGGGAAAGTTGGACTGGATGGAATCCTATATGGATTTAGGGAGGGAGACATCGAGGGCGTCAGACTTCGCTGCATTGATTTTAAAATTTTACCATGTAACAAAGTGATCTATTTCAGCCATAACAGCAGGGATGGATATATGTGATTGAGTGATATATACTAGGACATCATCAGCAAATAGAGAGCACTTGTACTCGGTGCCTCCCACCTCAATCCACCTAATATTGGGGTTATGGCGAATTGATGAGAGCAGGTGCTCCGTCACTAGGATGTATAAGAGAGGGGACAGAGGACATCCCTGCCTTGTCCCATTGGTGATTGTGAAAGGTGATGAAAATGTTCTGACGCACCCCCTGGGCCTTGGGACACCCGGAGCCGGACCCTTTTTGGTGGATGCTGGTGGTTGTAGTCTTCGTGGCGGCGATCCGGTTCCGTGGCTCAGGGCGGTCAAACCAGTGGCGGAACTATTTATGTGGTCTTGATGTTTAAATGTCCGACTACGCCACCCGTGGATTGCGGTCAGAGTGAACCGCCGCTACAGGGCAGACCGCTAAGGCTGGTGTTGTGGGTGCAGCAGAGCGTAGCATAACTCCCCACGGGAGGAGTATAGCCTCAGGGCAGTGTATGCGGAGGATGGGGGTGATGGTGCAGGGCAGCAGCAGTAACGACACGGAGTCAGTGATGCAGTTCAGGGCCTTTACTCACAGTTCTTATTATCCAGACCACGTCTGCAGGTAACGGCTGCCCACGTCGTACTGTGCTCACCAGGTGAGGGGCTCAGACAACTCCCAGATAACTTTGGAGCGCTTCACAGGACCCCCTTTGTGTGTCCTTTGTCTGGCCTTTCTTACCAACACTTCTGTCCGGCTGCCTCGGGCCTCCTCTTGGTAAACTTGGCGCCAGTTTCCCTGACCCTATGTGGTGCCTTCCTAGCGGGTGGAGCAAGGGGCTGCGCCACATAAAATGTCAGAGCCTCCGGTTTCTAGCTGAGGGTCGTTTCCTGCCTCCACTAGTTCGGGGACCGGTCTCCCCCTTTGGCCTGACCCCTCCACGCAGGTGGATTCGGGCGTGCGGTGGCGACTCGCCCGTCCGCACCCCTGGGATCCCTTCATTCCTCGTTCCTGGAGCCTTCTCCGCTCCTCTTCCTTCCTTCTCCCTCTTGCAGGCCTGGGCCTCTGTTACTAGACCCGCCTCCGGAGCAGAGCTCATGCAGAGCCCCTGCTCCCTGCCACTTCTGCTCAGACTTCTCTGCACTGAACTAAGATGGTGCCCACCTTTTATACTCCCTTCTCAATGCACCCAGGAACTGCTTCCTCCCTGCTCCTGCACTGCAGGGTTCCCCTTCCTCAGTGTTCCCTCCCCCCACTCCAGCCAGGGACAGGGACTGTCGTGCCCATCTCAGGGGCATATTGGTCGCCCTGCCCCACGGCAATGTGGTGTAATGCATGCAGGTGTCGGGTCCTGATCCACACTCCATCCTTATCTGAGAGTGAGATATCACACCTCTGGGTGAGGTGCAATACGTCTGTAGCAACCGAGCCCTCGGTGCTACAGTTCCATTTATCTTCAGCCTAGGTGACGTATTGTGATACAGGGCCGTGATTTTGGCTATAAAAGGGTCCCCTAGACCCCTACCCCAAGCTTTTTAAGAGAATCATATATGGCGTGCCAGGAGACTCTATGGAATGCTTTCTCAGCATCCAACGAGAGTATCTACTTACAAATTTTTAACTGCATCTAGCCCAGGAAATACTTTGTGCCTAGTAGCAGTGTCTGCTAGTCAGCGGATTATCCCGGCTGTTAAGCAAGCTACACCACCTGTAGTTTGGACACTTAATTTTTTTAAAGGAAATGCTTCGGGACCACGGGATACTTAGTGAAGAGCATCAGGAGGCACCCCAAGGCATAGGGGCTGGGACTGGCACTAGGATGCCTTGCGGTGGACAGCCGAGCTCGATCCATATAAAAGCTTTTTAACTGCAGCAGCTTTAGTGGACGCTACTGGAGCTGGAATTACGCGGCTGCTGGCATGAGACTTGCCCTCCAATAGATCCTTGTAAATGGATTTAAAGTGTATTCATTCAAATTAGAGGGACAATTTAAATTAAAAAGCTTAGAGCTGCCTCCACCACAGGGGGGCTCTCTCGACCCACCAGAGGACAGGCACCAGTATTGGGAGAGGGGGGCTGGCCGTCAGGGTTCACCGCGGCTCTGGCACAAACCCGGCGACACGGAGGTGGCACGGGCAGGAGCGGACTGGCCGTCTCGGCTTCTCACTTTTTGGATTTTAGAAGGGCATGACATGCCTATATCTGTGTCTCCCCCTCCTTTTACTCCTCCACCTCTTTTCTTTTCGCATGACTATATGTACTTGTCACTTTTCCATGTGTTAGTTATGTCTTCTGAGCAGTTTGTCAGCTTTTGGACACCTTTGAAGGTGTTTTCTATGTGTTTCTATGTGTTTTTGTTTGCCTGCCATTGGTTTTAACGGTGTTCGAAGGTGTTCGACGAACAGTTCGACGAACAGTTCGGCGAACACACGGGTGTTCGACGAACCGAACCGAACTCGAACACTACGGGGGTGGCTCAACACTACTAAGCACGTGGAATGAACTGGCTCTCTACGCTTTGGAGGTCCTGGCCTGCCCTGTCGCTAGCATTTTATCAGAGCGGGTTTTTAGTGCCGCTGGTGGAATTATAACCGATAGGCGCATTCGCCTGTCGACTGAAAATGCTGACAGGCTGACTCATAAAAATGAACAAGGACTGGATTGGGCCAGACTTCTCAACACCACGGAATGATAGCAGCGTAACATAAACTCAAATCCAGTGTCTTTTTTTGGGAGGTCTATTCCTGTGCACCTCTTCACACCTACACATGGGTATACGCTTCCTGATTTTGTCTATTTGCTCTTGTCCTCCTCCTTCTCCTCATCCTCCATCACCATATCATTCACCACCATATCTACCATATCACCTCCTCTACGTGTCTTGCAAGGAGCATTGGAGTTCCTCCACATTTTTGGCAGCCGTTGCTTCACTGCATAGGCAAACACTATTGGAGATCCACTTCCTAATAATGGGAACATTGTTTTTAGGAGGCTCTCCGACCTCTACGCCTCTTGCAAGGGGCATTGGAGATCCTCCAAATTTCTGGCAGCTTTTGCATTCACTGCATAGGCAAACACTATGGGAGATCCAGTTCCTTATAATGGGAACATTGTTTTTAGGAAGCTCTTCGACCTCTATGTCTCTTGCAAGGGGCATTGGAGTTCCTCCAAATTTCTGGCAGCTGTTGCTTCACTGCATAGGCAAACACTATGGGAGACCCACTTCCTAATAATGGGAACATTGTTTTTAGGAGGTTCTTCGACCTCTACGTCTTTTGCAAGGGCCATTGGAGTGCCTCCAAATTTTTGGCAGCCCTTGCAGTTACTGCATACGCAATAACAGTATAGGAGACCCACTCATTAATAATGAGAACAACAAAGCATAGCTGGCTGATGGCTCTCTAGCAATAGCAAGGGCTGACTGCTGGCCCTTTCAGAATAGTAAGGGCCGCATGATGCCCCTATAAAAATAGGCTTTGTGAATTTCAGAGTCTCTCCATCTTAAATGAATCAGGATGTGTCGGATGATGTGTCACACACCACATGGCTAGATAAAGTTGTAAAATGTTAAAATGACATTTCCCAGTGAATGCATTTGTCTTGGTTGAAAGCAATGCAAAAGTGCAAAAACACATCAAAAACGCTACATGTGAACATAGCGCAAGGTGTGGAGGAGCATTTTTGTTTTTGGTTATTTATTTTGCCTTCTATACAAGTCATTACCCTGGAAAGGATGTTCCTTAACATATTTCCCAGTAAAATCCATTTTGGTTTAGTTTTTGTAGGTTTTATTGTGAGTCCGTAAAAATGGCGTAATACTCTGACAATGTTGTTAACAGCAGTGACCTGGGAGTCAGAGATGCTTACAGGGGTCTTCCCCATGCTGTTCCCATGGCATTTGAGCACTGTTCCCATTGATTTGGGCAATTTCTAGGCCCTCTGCAGACCGCCGGGGGGAGCCGCCTGAAAAATGCTCAAGTTTCCCATAGACTTACATTGGGCTTGTTGCTCGGATCGAACACCTGAGTATTCCAATTTGTTCAACCCGAGCAACGAGCACCCGAGCGTTTTAGTGCTCGCTCATCACTAGTCTTCACCATAGTGGAGTTTGGAGTGTGACTGTTTGAGGTTGCGGACAGGTGTCTTTTATACTGATAACAAGTTCAAACAGGTGCCAGTACTACAGGTAATGAGTGGAGGACCGAGGAGCCTCTTAAAGAAGAAGTTACAGGTGTGTGAGAGCCAGAAATCTTGCTTGTTTGTAATTGACCAAATACTTATTTTCCACCAAAATTTGAAAAATTCTTTCCAAATCAGACAATGTGATTTTCAGGATTTGTTTTCTCATTTTGTCTCTCATAGTTGGGGTCTACCTATGATGTCAATTACAGGCCTCTCTCATCTTTTTAAGTGGGAGAACTTGCACAATTGGTGGCTAACTAAATACTTTTTTTCCCCACTGTATACAGGTATATAAAAATAAACACACTGCACATATATAGACACTTGCACTGCACACATATACACATGATGCATATACTGTATATATCTATACATCTATATATACACACACACACACTGCATATATGTTTACATACAGTTCTGAAATGCACCATACTCTCCTGCATGCACTTTTCACATATATGCAGACATAGCACACATGTATACACACAATTATACATACACTGACAATATGAAGTAAAAAACACCCATCTTTTCTGGCACATATCTTCCTCGGCATTTAGTTTCTGTTGCTGGCAACATCTTCCTGCTTTCAAGGTGCTTGTGGTGACAGTGGGGGAGGGGCACAAACAATCACTGCTGGAGGCTTCATTGCTGCACAGTGTGAGCAAAGGAACTGGGAGGTGAAGGAGGAAACAGGAGAGCTGTTATGATCTGCAACATAAACTAAGGAAAGATAGGGGAAAGCTGTCCCTACATGAAGACTAAGCTGAATCCCTACGATGTAGCGGGCTGCCTGTTCCTTGTGAACAGACCCGCCTTCGTCCTCAGCTAGTCTGAAAGGAGACCTATAGAATAAAGGGAGGGGTCCCTAAAAGAACTAAGGACTGGGACAAAAAAGAGACACCTCCTAACAGAAGTTGTTGTAGAGCAAAAGACAAACTGACAAGAAGTACTAGAGGTCCAGGAGGACCAAGCAAACTGACAGAGATAGGCACAGAAGCACCTGGCTAGATAGAGAGTCTAGAAAACACTGAAGTCCAGCAAAGCCAGAAGGGCGGAGCTGGAATATATAGGCAGCTGGTCACGTGACCGAAAAACACAAGATAGCCAAAACTAACAGGAGGGTTCTAACAGTACCCCCTCTTCTATGAGGATCCTCCGGATCCTCCAGGCCCAGGCCTATCAGGAGACCTCCTGTAGAAAGCGTTAACAAGCCTAGTGGCAGAGACATCATCCGTCCTTACCCAGGAGTTGTCTTAGGGACCGAACTCTTCCAGGAGACAAGATACTGTAATTTCCCTCTATGCCATCTAGAATTCCAAATACGAGAAATTTCATATTCGCCGTCTTCCACCACAGGAGGAACTGTGAGAGTGGCATCCCTATTAGATACGTCAGCCTTTTTCAACAAGGAAACATGAAACACAGGATTAATCTTCCAGGAAGTAGGGATATCCAACCTGACAGCAGATGGGTTAACAACCTGAAGCACTTTAAATGGACCCACAAACTTAGGACGCAGTTTTTTAGAGGGAATCCTCAACCGCAGGTTCTTCGAGGACAACCAAACAATGTCACCCACAGTAAACAAAACCTCTACGTTTCCTGTCAAAAAACTTCTTGGACTTCTTGCTAGCCTCTTGCAGGTTACAACGTACATTAGTCCAAACTCTCTCCAAATCACCGGAAAAATTCTCCTCCTCCGGCACCGCCGACCCCAATTTGGAGAACGAACCAAAAGACGGATGTCTCCCAGTACAACAAAAAAAGGAGAACACCCAGCAGAGGAGGATGTATGATTGTTAAGAGCAAATTCTGCGAGAGGCAGAAACTCAGACCACACCTCTTGATTGTCTGCCACAAAACAACGCAAAAACTGTTCAACATCCTGGTTCTTTCTTTCAGTCTGTCCATTAGACTCAGGATGATAACCAGATGAAAATGATAAATGGACTCCCAACCTGTCACAAAAAGCACGCCAAAAGCGAGCCACAAACTGAGGTCCTCTATCAGAAACAATATCCGTGGGGATGACATGGAGCTTGACAATCTCCTTAACAAACGCCTTAGCGAGTGTCTTGGCGCAGGGCAACTTAATGAATGGAACCAAATGACACATCTTACTAAAACGATCCACGACAACCCAGATGACAGTAAAACCCTCAGACACAGGAAGATCAATAATAAAATCCATAGTGAGATGCGTCCAAGGCGCACTAGGAACCTCCAGAGGACAAAGCAACCCCGCAGAAGCAGTATGTGAAGCTTTTGACCTAGCACACACAGTACACTGACGCACCCACTTGATGACTTCCTTCTGCCATCCAGGCCACCAAAAACTGCGACTGATCAGTCTCTTAGTCTCCGAAACTCCTGGATGACCTGCCAATCAAGACTCATGACACTCCACAAACAAATCTCTCCTAAAGGCTCTCGGCACGAACAACCTCCCATGGGCAGTGTTAGATGGAGCATCATCTTGAGCATTCAGAATCCCATTCTCCAAATCGGAGTCCAATGCCGCCACCACAACTCCTTTCTGCAAAATGCTCTCCTCCTCCTTGGCACCGACCGTAGGAGAGAAGCTGCGAGATAAAGCATCGGCTTTAACATTCTTAGTACCAGGGTTATAGGTAACAGAAACATGAAACTGAGAAATAAAAAGTGCCCACCTAGCTTGACGGGCATTCAAGCCCTTGGCAGCATCCAAATAGATCAAATTCTTATGATCTGTGAAAACCTGAATAGGAAATCTAGCGCCTTCCAAAAAATGACGCCAATGTTCAAACGCAAGTTTAATAGCCAGCAACACCCGATTTCCAACATCATAATTCAGTTCGGTTTCCGAAAATTTTTTCGAAAAGAAGGTACAAGGGTGAACTCCACCCTCATTCTCTTGAGACAAAACTGCTCCGACCCCCACTGATGAAGCATCGACCTCGACCAAAAAAGGCTTGGTCTCATCAGGCTGCATAAGGATAGGGGCAGAAGTGAACCTCTCTTTGAGATACTCAAACGCTTCAATGGCTTCAGTAGTCCACTGGGCCGTATTCGCACCTTTCCTGGTGAGATCGGTTAGAGGTTTAACAATTACAGAAAAATTCTTAATGAATTTCCTGTAATAATTGGCAAAACCCAAAAACCTCTGTATAGATTTCAAACCAATAGGCCTAGGCCATTCCTGCACAGCCTGAACCTTCACAGGGTCCATCTCAAAGCCCTCGCTGGAGACAATGTAGCCCAAAAAACAAATTTTCTGCACAGCGAACTCACATTTCTCCAGCTTAGCAAAGAGTGAATTATCACTCAATAACTGCAAAACTTCACGTACACTCTGCCAATGGGACTCGAGATCTGGTGAATAAATCAAAATGTCATCCAAATACACAACCACATTCTTACCAATCAAAGGTCTCAGGATGTCATTAATAAGGTTCTGAAAAAATGCAGGTGCATTGGTAAGACCGAAAGGCATCACCAGATACTCAAAATGACCTACTGGAGTGTTAAAAGCAGTTTTCCATTCATCACCCTCCTTCACACGTAACAAATAGTATGCCCCTCGGAGATCAATCTTTGAGAACCACTTGGCTCCCACTAACTGGTTAAACAAGTCAGGAATTAACGGCAATGGGTAGGAATTGCGTACGGTAATCTTATTAATTTCACGAAAATCCAGACATGGACGTAAACCGCCGTCCTTTTTTTTAACAAAGAAGAATCCGACTGCCACAGGCGACTTAGAAGGTCTAATGTGACCAGCAGCCAGGCTAGTCTCTATGTACTTCTCCAAGGCCTTTCTTTCAGGGATAGTCAGATTAAACAAGCGACTTTTGGGAAGAGTAGCACCCGGAACAAACTCAATGGTGCAATCATAATCCCTATGAGGAGGTAAAACTTGTGACTCCTCCTCCGAAAAAACCCTCCAAAAATCTTGAATAGGTACTGGTAATTCCCCTTTTTCCACAGCCGCAATGCGACCATTACAACATTTATCATAGCACTTCGGACTCCAAGACTTAATCACATTAGTAGACCAGTCCAACAAAGGATTGTGCAGTTTTAACCAAGGCAATCCTAGAACAACTGGAGAGGGCAAATTATCCAAAACAACCAAGTCCAAAATTTCTTGGTGAACACTATTGATAGTGAGAGGAAATGCAGCAGTCTTGTGAGTAATACATTTCAAAGGAGTGTTATCAATTGCAACCACAGAAATAGGTGATGACAAAGGTTTGGATTTCAATTTAAGTTTTTCCAAAAACCCTTTATCAATCACATTAAGTGTTGAACCACAATCCACAAATACCTGAAATTCAATCAAATCTCCCTGCAGAGTAGTACACCCAGAAAGGAACACTCCTGCAGAGTGTAGACAAGCTATACGAGCGTAATTGACCTTTTTTTTTCTTTACTTAAACGACGCTCAAAATACTTAATCAAATGATCATCTTTACCACAATAAAGACGCAAACCTTCGGCGAATCTCCGATCTCTTTCTTGAGAGCGGAGTGACATTGCCCCAACCTACATTGGTTCTCCACTGTCAGAGCAGATTTTCTGGAAACTAGGACCTGAAGTTACAGGAGTTTTTACATCATTGACCCTGGACCTTATTCTCCTGTCCACACGAACAGCTAACTGCATAGCTTCCTGCAGAGTCTCAGGTGCAGGGAATGCCATTAGCAAATCCTTAACCCTTTTACTCAGACCAGCAAGAAATAAACATTTCAGCGCAGAATCATTCCATCTAACTTCCGAGGCCCATCTTCTGAAGTGTGTGCAATAAATTTCAACGTCATCTGACCCCTGATTCAAACGTCTAAGCTCTGATTCAGCAGATGAGATTCGATCAGGATCGTCATATAATAGCCCCATAGTAGAAAAAAAATTCTTCAACAGAACTTAAACACGGATCATTAGGTTGGAGAGAAAGGCCCACCCCTGTGGTTCTTTGCGCAAAAGTGACATAATAAAACCAATTTGCTGTGATTCATTCCCAGAGGACCTCGGTCTTAAATGAAAATATAACAAACAAGCATTTTTAAAGAAAAAAAAATCTTGCTGTTTACCATAAAAAATATCAAGCAGTCCTACCTTGGGTTCCACAAAATGCGCTCCAGGACAGCTACTCACGTGTTGCAGGAGCTCGGCCACCTCCAGAGACTATCCCTGCAGGCGTTGAGCCAAATCCTGGACGGAAACCATACTGATCCCCGAATTTCTTTCCTTTTAGTTTTTTTTTTTTGGGCTGGACTTACTGTTGTGATCTGCAACATAAACTAAGGAAAGATAGGGGAAAGCTGTCCCTACAGTAAGACTAAGCTGAATCCCTACGATGTAGCGGGCTGCCTGTTCCTTGTGAACAGACTCGCCTTCGTCCTCGGCTAGTCTGAACGGAGACCTATAGAATAAAGGGAGGGGTCCCTGAAAGAACTAAGGACTGGGACAAAAAAGGGACACCTCCTAATTTTTTCCTCAGAATTGAGTGATTCCATAATTTTTTCCCTCTGCTTGGTCTGCAAAAAATTACCCTTACTGAGTACCACATTTTTAATCTTGATTTCTTTTAGTGTTTCTTAAAGCCCTAAAGTTGCCATTTGAAATGACTTTAGTTTTGTGCCATGTCTGTGATCTGCTTTTTTTCAACAATATTAAACAACTGAATGAACATCCTCCGAGCCCGGTGATTCCATAATTTTTGCCAGGGGTTGCAGTCATGCCCCTCCAGGATAACCCCAGCCCGTGGTGCAGTGGGTCCACATCCACCAGCATTACATTCACTCACCAGCATTACAGCCGCATAGCAAATGTGTTATCAATATTCAAGAAGGGGACAACATCTGAGCCTGGAATGTATATCCTGGAGTATCTCAATAAGAATAACCTAATTTCCCAATATCAACATATGTTTATGAGGTATCTGTACTGCAAACTAATCTGATCAGATTCTATGAGAGGTAAGTTCTAGATTGGACCGGGGAAACACAGTGGATGTTGTCTATCTTGACTTTCAAAGGCAGTGGGTACGGTGCCACACAAAAGGTTGGTACATAAAATGAGAGCAATGGGAGCAGGGAAAAATATGTATAACTGAGTTAACAACTGGTTCAGTGATAGGAAACAGAAAGTGGTTATTAATAGAACACACTCAGATTGGGTCCCAGTTAGCAGTGGGGTGCTACAGGGATCAGTAATGACAGCTGCACTGGGGCCCAGAGTTGGAGGGGTCCTGCAACAACGGCGCACATCCAGCTAAAATGTAATGCGACACAGGGAACCCGTTAGCTCACTACGCTGCCATACATGCCACTGGCCAATCAGAGAATGGCAGCTGATGTCGGCGTGCACCTGACTGGGGGAACATGGCAGTGACGTCATGTGACATGGCTCGCACGCCGAAGATCATGTGTAGCAAGATGGGAGCA
Organism: Phyllobates terribilis; assembly: GCF_046119375.1. Taxonomy (NCBI): domain Eukaryota; kingdom Metazoa; phylum Chordata; class Amphibia; order Anura; family Dendrobatidae; genus Phyllobates; species Phyllobates terribilis. The sequence continues at coordinate 214,121,914 of NW_027362769.1, read as the reverse complement.
GCAGATCAGCGGCAGGAGCTGCTGGACAGAACAGAGCACAAGCATTTCACCTAACACGTCCTCCCACACACAGGGGAAAAAGGCCTATCACCAGCTGAACTGGGGGAGGGCTCCTGCACTAACAGGCTGTTGCTCTTCAGTGTGTGGAAGTTACAAACCTCAGCCTGGTCCTGCGAGTCTGGCTGGCCATAAGTAATGATCATGCTGACTGGTGGAGGCATTATCTCCTCCTTCATCCTTCACATGCATAATGTGAACATGAAGAAACGGAGGTCACGTTGGACTCGTTGGAAAAGGGGTGCGGCATTGATCCCTGCACAGCAGAGATACTAGGAGACATCAAGTGACAGAGCGGCCAGTGCAGGTACCAGCCCATCTGGCAATTGCTAGAATTGCCAGATGGCCTGTCCGGCTCTGATTCTTGACATCTCTATATTCATACTTATACTCATGGGTTCAGCCATATTGTGGTAGAATGACATTAGCTGGTGATAAAAAAAAAAAAAGTTGGGTATTGAAATTTAATATGCATGATCCTTCTCTTTCCCGTCATCATCTGCCAAAAATCACGAGGCACCATACAAAATACAGTAGAACTTGTCAAAATTGAAAATTAGTAGGTTTAGGCCAATATTACTAATGCTTATGGGTGGCTTTTAGGAGACTGGAAAAACCCTCATGGATTTTCATATTTGTAGACCCAATGTAGGTGAAATATTTGAGTATAGGAGTCTGTTATGTCAAAAAAAGAAAAACTGTTCACTTTCTGCCAGAAGATTCTTTTTAAAGCAGGATAAAACCTTCCCAGTTATCAACATAGCAATTCCTGACATGAATTTTGAGTGGCTTTAGGGACTACAGTTTGCAGGCTTCTGCCCTAGACTCTGCAGCTTTCAGATAAATGTGATGTTATCCTAAGTAATAAAGTCAGTCTACTCCGGTATGAGATAAGCCGCTTGCTAAAAGAACGAAAGGAAGCAAAAAAAAAAAAAAGAAATACCAGAATGATTTAATTAGAAAATTAGAATGGTTGCATTAGCAATTAGAAAGTCAGTGGTTCCGACTAAAGGAAGTTTCATTATACAAACCCCAAGAAATTATATTCATTCAGCAATTTACTAGTAATCTTCCCAACGCTTATCATGCTCTCTGTTTGGTATGAACTTTTATATTTTCTAGAGCAAGCAAGACAAATCTGCAATGCTCTTGAGTAATAACCAACGCTGAATATCTATCCAGAATTTTCTTGTTGTAATTATTAAAGTCTTTCTTCTTATCTCCTATTAATGCTCAGATAAGAACAAAATTGTAGTTTGGGTCACAGTGTTTAATTTAGATAAGCCATACTCAGCCATTTGCCTCGCGCATATGGCACTGGTTGCTGGTATTAAAGTAAGACACAACTGCTTGATATGCAACCAATATTCTCACTAATAAATAATAAGACACAAAAATGACTTGTTACCTCCATTCTTTCTTCAGTTTTAATGACTATGTAGAATCCGACTTGCATAGTGAGCTATGGGTAGAAAAGAAAAGGAATGTGGATACAAATCTAAAAGATTTTGAAAATAAGGACAAATTGCAAAATTAAGTGTTGATCATATATTGTTCGCACTCTAGATGATTCGATTTGGGCTGACAGCTAGTCTAGTCCGCTGTGGCAACCGGTCTTTACTTTTGCACACACCATCATTGGCCCAGCACCCTTGGCACCTCTGTAGCTTACCAAGCCTGGTAGCCTAGTAGCCACCCAAAATTTGTACCACTTAATTTGTTGTCCTCTACTAGGACAACCCTTCTCAACCTGAATGTTTGCCCCCATTAAAATAAAACACTTATTCTCACCTCCCATGCCGGAGTCATTTCAGCAGTGTCGTCACTCGTGTTCCCGGGGCTCACATGAGGTTGTTATGTCATGTGAGCCCTGCACCCAATCAGTACCAGCGTTACTGTTCACACCTTCAGACGTATAAGTTATAAAGAGGAAATGAGCAGCCAGCCGCATCACTGACTTCCTGTTGATTACTTATATGTCCGAAGGCGGGGACAGTGATGCCAGCGCTGATTGAGCGCAGGGCTCACATGACATAACAACCTCACGTCAGCCCAGGGGAACGCGAGTGATGACACCGCTGGAACGGCGCTGGCACCGGAAGTGAGTATAGCTGTTTTTATTTTAACGAGGGCAAAAGTTCAGAATGAGAAGGGGTTTTCCTTTTAGTGGACAAACCCTTTTAATTGTATAACCTATGGTATGTGGCTTTAAAGGTGCTTTAAAACCAACAGACTATATATGTGTCTGCAGTAGTAGAAGCAGTGAATGAAATATTACAAGGTGGCTGTTTAAATGAATGGCCGCACATATATTATAGTAGATTTACAAGCTTGGTCCTTCAACTTGGAAACCATTCATAGAAGGAGTCCTAATGACTGGATCCCCATTCTTTTAGGTCCATATGCTCTAATACGACTTTTACCTTTAATACTGAAGCTTTCAAAATTTGCAGTTTAACATTTTTGTCACAATCCAATGTAGGTCAATGTAAGGCTGTGTGCCCACGTAGCGTTTTTCAAGCGTATATGCTGCGGAATTTCCGCAGCGTAAACGCTTGAAAAACGCATGTATATCCGCACCCCATGGTCCCCAATGGCATTCCGCAATGTCAATGCCCATGCTGCGGATTTTTCCGCAGCGTATATGCTGCAGTCAAAAATCCGCAGCATGTTCATTAATTTTGCGGAAGCGCAGCGGAATCAATGTGCGGATGGTACCCAAGTCTGGATGAGAGGAGACTCTCATCCAGACCTGGGTACCAAAGAACCTGTAAAAAAAAGAATAAAATAAAGTTTATACTTATCTTCTGATGTTTTCCCTCCGTCGCGCTGTTGTCTGAAGGACCTGCCACGTCATTGAGTCATGTGACCCACCACATGCCTCAATGACGTCACCGCAGGTCCTGCACACAACAGCGTGAGCCGCTCAAGACTCCGGACGGGGCAGAGGATGCATCAGAAGGTGAGTATAAAGTTTATTTTTGTATTTTACCATTCTGAACAAGTTGTCAAGCACTTTTCCAAGTGATGCTTGGAGAAGTGCTTGATAACCCGCATGTGGAAATGCATGCAAAGACGCCTCACAAACGCTTCTACCTGGCGGGAAAACCGCATGTAATATCCGCATGCGATTTTCCCGCCAGGGAGAAGCGTAAAAAATATGCTTCAGGTCCGCAACGTGGGCACATAGCCTTAAGATACCTCAACATTTACATTGATTTCTAATAAATTGCAACTCAAGAGAAAGAAAATTGTGTTACTTGAACCATGCACAACAGCATTGATTGACTCAACACATAAAGCGCTCCTACTTTAGGAACCAGATGGCATGTATAGAAGTCTATGTCTGCTCCCTAGAACGTGTCACCTGATGAGAGAAACTAGAAGAGACAATAGGCCAGGTAATAAGAGTCCAGGAGGAAAAAGAAGCAGATTTATCTGATAAGATATATTACAAAATTGCGTATTTTCATGTGCACTATTGATTTATGAAATAATAATTAAAACGACAGTTACTCTTTAATAAGCCCTCCATACACAATGGATATCTCTCCCGAGTCCCCATGCATAGGAAAGCTTGGTTCTTCTGATCACTTCTGGGTTTTCTATGAGAAAGCCGCTGCAGGACTCCTCGGCCATCAGAAATCTAAAGTACTGAATCCTTCTCTTTTCCAACACAATCTATCAGGGGAGAGTAGGAAAGCCCCAAAACACATTAGACTGTTGGACGATTCTTATGATATTGGGTCTTTGGGCAATCTGTGTCCGAAATGATGTAAGGACTGCTCCGCTATTTAAATGGGAATAATCTTGCCATGCCTAGCAGGCAAATTAAGGTGAATACCTGACTCCTATTCCAAATCAGAAACAATACCATTGATTCCGAATTTCACTCTTAATTGAGCTTGATTCGGATCTTTGTCTTGTTCTTGGATACCAGCTCTGCTTCACCCTTAGAGCTGTTTGTTTGGTACCAGTTGTACAACTCCGGGATCTAACCCTTGGATTCATTCCTGACTACCCTCCAATCTCCGGCCTGATGATTCTTCTGGTGATAGACCTTGGCTCTGGTGATAGACCTTGGCTGGTGATAGACCTTGGCTTTTACTATGCTTTTGCTTCATTAGTTCTACTCTCACCAATCCATGTCTATTCTGGAGCCCATAACCTGAAGATCCTTCTTCAGCAAAGTCCATAAAAACTTTGGGGAGGAATATTAAGAGTGAAGACTAGGAAATTTCTTAGACTTTACATCCCCATGTAGCCAGCCCCAAAAGGATTACAAATCATAGGGTCCACATATCCTGTACATGACTAAAACAAAGATAAGGGATGGGATGTTAATGTTTAGCATGCCTACACACTAGGGATATAAGTTGCACAATCATTTTTTTTTACAGTGGATACCACTAAAAGTGTTAGTTATGATAGTCATTACAGCCTTATACACATTCTCCACACATGGCAGAAGCTGTGTCATATTTAAATGTAATAAAGACAAAGTGGGATGCAGATTCCAATGGATTATCCATTCTTTACTTTGAAACCTACTCATGGTTTTGATTTCCTAGAAATAATTCTCAAGTTGCTGCCCTAGAGTAGTCTGCATTTGCAACACAAGTCTTTGTAAGCAGATTTGTACTCTGAAATAAAATACTTCGACTGAGGCATAAGTATAGTTGTACAGAAGTGAGGTGATGGCTAGTGGAGTACTTGCAACATCGGTAATGGGCAAAGGTTATGGCAATCAAATTGAATTATCATGATAAATCAAAGTAAGACCTGTCAGACTCAACTGTTGAGGTGGTTTCACAAAGCCACAGGTTATGGTGGACAAATTGACCCAAGACATTGGTACAGCAGGTGGCAAGGCATGTGGAACAGTAAGGACTCGAACAACAGACAATGCTTGGTGGATTTGGTGGATGAAGCAGGACACATCAGAAGCTACAGAAGCAGGAGGGCAGATGAAAATGAAAAGGAAAACATCAGGTCTGAAGCAGCACTCAGATGAAGAAAGGAGAATCAACTGTAGATAGTGCATAATGTGAACAGACTCTACAGTATATTGATGCTTGCAGCAAACGATGGGTTAATAATCACAGGAGGCTGAGGAGATGATGGCAACAGAAGGAATGAAATGATGGTAATCTTCAAACACATGGCTACTGAACACATTACAGTCTCAACACTCAGACACATTTGTATGTCTAATTGGGACTTTAAAATCTTTGGGAGATGATGTCACTGAAAAACGCCTGGGATCTTGTAAAACCCGATCTGAAGCACAACAAAAGTTTATGGCTATAGCGAAAGGGAACAGAGCTTGGCCCAGGAGACGAGACAGGTGTGTAACAAGACTCAAAGTAAACAAAATGAACACCTTCACACATGACGCATATGAGGAAAGGTAGTTTTTCATTTAATGAGTCTTCCTTCCTTAAGGAGTCAAGTGTTGCATGTACCTGATGGTGTAGTGCAGGACCGCACAAAGACTTAACCACATTGGCCATGTAAGTTGTCATTGTCCTGTTGTACCATCCTTCATATGTAGTTCTATGATGTACTGTTATATAATGTCCAAAATATTGTAGCCTGTTACTCTTTATGAAGTTGTACCAACTGACTCTTGTTATAGCTGCAATCTTTTTGGGTAGTATCTGTATATCCTGGTTTATATTAGTAAATTTACTTAAGAATTTACTTTGGAATTTCATCATGTCTTATTTATGGTTCAGTAGACACAAATGTCTAGAAATATGAAATATATGCTAAATTAAATTCCTGTATAGATAGGGTAACCTTGATTATTCTAATTTCTTTTGAAATGCTTCATTTACTCTTTCATTAATGATTAAATAGGGTTAATGCTTTTGTGCCTCATCAGTTGTCTTTGAACTGTAGTGTCCCCCTGTTGACATTTATAATTATACAGTTTTTTAATGTAATGGTATATTAAATTCACCCTCTACAAAATCATTCATTTGCTATTGTTTATGAGGAGTACAGAAAACATTTGTATTTAGAAGCAGACAACATTTAATTGTCACTTGCCTTTGCATGATTTAGCACTATATTAGTTTTTTGTGCATTGTCCGTATTGTCATTGTCAAGAATTAAGTAGACACAAAAGCGTCTGGTTCAAAATGGATTTTTAATATTTCGGGTGTGATCATGACAAATTCATTTTAACTTTTCTTTGGGAATAAACATAAATGCTAATTAGTGAATGGAATATGGACTTGTACATTGTGAACAAATGCCATGCATGCTCTCATGTTTTTTTTTTCTTAAATTATTTTTTTCACTTTATATAAGATAAAAAATAAAACTACTTTGGTAATTTATCTTAATGGAAAGAAAATATATGTCTACAGCTGATATCAAATCCTATGTGTTTCTATAGGGGAATAATACAAGTTTTATGTAGTCTGGTTTTATAGTTATGTTGCCTTCCCTCCTCTAATCCTTAAAGTATAACTCCAGTGTTTTATTTTTTTTAGGGCTGAAGTGGTGCTTCTCTTTTTTTCTTTAAAACTGTTATTTTTACTGAGATTTTTGAAAAATTACAAATAACATGTGTATAGAAACAGCATTCACATGAAGTTTGTACAGCAGAGTAAAACTCAATGAAACTTTTATCCATATGAGTGAATAAACAGACGAAATCCAGTAGACAACTACAGTCAAAATTTCAGCAAGCCCATAACATAAGCAATCAATGTAATACTAGATCCTACTATCCAGCCATGTTTAATCTGTAACATAACCAAGGACTCACAATAGACAAAAGACACAAACAGGGGGGGGTATAAAATAATTTGTTGAGTTGGGTTGAGCCAAACCTAATGAAAGGTCCCCTGCCCTTGGTTTTATACTCAACCTCCTGCGTATTTACCTTTATTCGGTGCCGCTCTGGTCCCGAGGCGCCATATTGTGACCGCAGCTTCTGACCGTCCAGAAGTCATTACGTCACAAGCGCTCAATGCAAGTCTATCAGATCCAGAATGAGTATCTCACAAACTTACATTGAAAAGTGACCTCCAGTGCGCTCCATGAAATACTGGAGCAATATAACAGGTCACAAACTGCCGGAGCGTCATCGATAGAAGAGGAAGATAGCGACAGGTAAGTTTGAGAGTAGGATCAGGGAAATTAGGTTAGAAGCACCATTTCCAAAGGTAAAGAGGAGTGGTACTTTAAATACTGTATATTTGGCAGGTTTGCAATAAGTATAGGTGGACATATGGCAATATGATTGTAAGATTAGCTTATCCATAGCATTCACCTGTTCCCTTTCCGGCACCGCGGCTGCCACCACTGGTGGGCGCTGCTCTGATTCTTTGGGAGTGCTGACAGCTGGATAGGCAGCTGTGAAGTCATCACTGAGGGGTGCACTTGGAGTGAGTGCAATCCAGCCTTGAATAATAATAAAATCAAGCATGTTAATAAAAGTCTTGTACAACCAATCATTAGAGCAGGTCACAGGGCAGTGCCCTATTTATAGTATTTCTCCCTGTCACTTGCGTTATTGCACAGCATTGTGTTGGCATTAGCTCTTTGTTCTCTGACTCTGATCTTGCAACTTGGCTATTCTGCTGACTAACAATTTGGATGCCTTTCTTAATTAGAACTTGGCAAGTTTGATTACTCTTGTGCCTCGAGTCTTTTGGATTAGCCTGTGGACTTGTTCCCGGTTGTCCCCCGACTACGCTTTTGTTTATGATTCTGTAATTGTCCCTGGCACTGAACCAGTTATCTGACTGTTCTTCACTCAAGTCACTCCACCTGTTAGCAGCTACTTTTTGGAGACATCCCCAGGACTTCTGCAGTGAAAACCAAATTCAGTGTAGAGGTGAAAGGTTGAAAATTAGAGAAAAGCAGATTGGCTTGTGCCAAGTCTGTCTATGGGAGCCCTTTTGACTTTTTTGGTTTGTTAAAGTTGCAGATTCGGGTAATTTTGAAATCCATTTTGGTTCTTTCATGGGAAAATTTCTGCAACGTAAGGAGTGGCCCTCTAATCAGTAGGTTGAACATATGGACTCTATCTAGAAGCCCCTACAATGTTCTTTACACTTTATGTTCATAAGTATGCTCATAGTAGAATTATGCTCATATTAAGAAGGTCAAACATTACTCCTTTACCTGTAAGTTATAATGGAACGTTGTGTAAATTTATCACATGTTGCGGTGGTGGATGGTCTCCCTCATCCCCAAATAAAGCTGCAGTTTGTTTTTTGTCCTGCAAGGGAAGTCAATCAGCCCTAATGCTTAGTATTTTCTGCTGCCCCATAGTATGTAGGAAGAATGGGGAGAAAAAAAAAACACCTCCTTTCTCTTGTGTGTGCACTTAGTTTGCTAAAAATCTGAGTGCCAGTCATTGCAGTTTCAGGGTGACCTCATGTTGTAGAACAATGACCTTAATCCGGTGAGCATATAGACCCCTGTATGGGCGCTTGTGACAGTGACACAGATTATCTCCAGTTTGCAACAGGTGTGATGGAAGTAATTGCCTTTGACTCCAATTTGCTTCCTAATTCATCCCGTCTTCTAAAAGTGCTGCTTTGCCAAGTTCCAAACGAATGAGACAGACCCCAGGTCGCTGTATCCATCTCTAAACATAGTTGTAAGTTTTTGCTTTCTGTTTGCAAGTCAACAAGCCGCCAACTTTTTATAAAATGTTAAAATGCTTTATCTTTAACTTTAAAATTTATTGGATATTTCTTTTACCGTCATAACACCTAAATTATGTATTTGTACATTGTAGAAGCTGGAGAGCAAATTTCCTTAATGATTATTTGATGATAATTGCAATTTCATGCTAAACATCTAAAAGGTGAAGTAAACACATCTCGAGGGTCAATGGCATTATAGAGTACATTATACATAAATATTCACAAGTATCATCAATATTTGTGTAGATATAAGAAAACGCAGTGGTCTTAGGACTCACCGAAAAAGGGATAAAACTTAACTTTTATTCATAACAACAATTAAACAACCCCAATAATTCACTACAGTTAGTGCACTAAAGTACCCTAAGTCCTGTTTAGACAATATATCACTCATGAAATGACTAATGTACATCAAAAATAATGTTTGAACAAATACCCTAAGTCTTTAAAGTTTAATAGGTTGTGTACATGAAGTCAATAGCTCTCTTTCAAAGGTCTCCGGTTGCTACACGTTTCGTCGTCCCACCGGTCAGGAGACATCTATTAGCAAAGACCTATAATAATACTTGAGACCATCTTATATCTCTATTAGAGACTATCATAAAATACCATTAAAAACATTCTAGAGAGAATGCCCCTAAGGCACTTTAATATTAGATCCTACACATATTCTCTTTAGGATGTTTTAAGGGTATTTTATGATAGTCTCTAATGCTATAAGAGATGCAGTATATGATAGTCTCAAGTATTATAATAGGGCTTTGCTAATAAATATTTCCTGATGAGTCGTCTACAACAAAATGTGTAGAGACCAGAGACCTTTGAAGGAAAGTTGGTGCCTCCGTGTATTCTACCTATGAGTAGTGTTGAGCATTCCGATACTGTAATATCGGGTATCGGCCGATATTCGCGGTATCGGAATTCCGATACTTAATTCCGATACTTTTACAATATCGGATACCGGAATCGGAAGTTCCCATAATGCCTGCGCTCTGCAGTGTCTGTGAAGGATGACAAGTTGGATGGCAGCGCGATCCAGCCTGTCATCAGAATGCCATCCCAGCGGGGGAGAATTCTCCTGATTGTTTAAAAGCCGGCGGCTTTTAAACAATCACACAGCCCCATACTGCTTCCCCGCAGCCTCCCACCCTGATCCTCCGCTCCCCTCGCCACCTCCAATCCCAATCGTAAATTAGGACCGGGCGGGGAGCGCAGCACCAAGGAGCGAAGGACCCGGGCGGGGAAGCCGGCAGTGAAAAGACTTCACCGCCGGCTTTCCCGTTCTGTGCTGCGCTTTCCCGCCGGTTATTTCAAATGAACAGCTGAGGTATCAGGTGATGCCGATCAGCTGTTCATTTGAAGTCGCCGCGGTGCCCTCAGAGGGTTCATGTGAGTTCATGCTTGACTGCATGAACTCACATGAACTTTCCCACGGCCGCACAGGTCAGCCTCACCTCCCAGACCCGTCATGATTAGTGTGTGTGCGGGGTGTGTGTGCGGGGTGTGTGTGCGGGGTGTGTGTGCGATGTTTGTGCGGGTGTGTGCGGTGTCTGTGCGATGTGTGCGGGGTGTGTGTGCGGGGTGTATGTGCGGGGTGTCTGGGGCGGCTGCAGACTGCAATTTTCAGCGGGGGGGGCAGAAAGCTTGGGCCTCCCTGCGCTGCAGATTCCATCCCCCAGCTGTCTAGTTGTACCTGGCTGGACACAAAAATAGGGAGAAGCTCCACGTTTTGTTTTTTTTAATTATATCATGAAATTCATGGAATAATTAAGAAAAAAAGGGCTTCCCTATATTGTTGTGTCCAACCAGGTACAAATAGGCAGCTGGTGGTTGGGGGCAGCCCGTTCCTGCCTGCTGTACCTGGCTGGACACAAATATAGTGCAAAGCCCCACGTCAATTTTTTTTAAATTATTTCAGGAAATTCATGAAATAATTAAAAAAAAATTATGTGGGGCTTCGCCCTATATTTGTGTCCAGTCAGGTACAGCAGGCAGGAACGGGCTGCCCCCAACCACCAGCTGCCTATTTGTACCTAGCCGGACACAACAATATAGGGAAGCCCTTTTTTTCTTAATTATTCCATGAATTTCATGAAATAATTAAAAAAAAAAATGCGTGGGGCTTCGCCCTATTTTTGTGCCCAGCCAGATACAACTAGGCAGCTGGGGGCTGGAATCCGCAGCGCAGGGAGACCCAAGCTTTCTGGGCCACCCCCGCTGCAAATTGCAGTCCGCAGCCGCCCCAGAAAATGGCACGTTCATAGAAGCGCCATCTTCTGGCGCTGTACCCAACTCATCCAGGGCCCTGGTGCGGTGGCTCACTGGGTAATAAAGGGGTTAAGGCCAGCTTGGCATTATCAGCTGGCCCTAAGCCCGAAATTCATGGGGTCACGCCAATATTAGACATGACCACCATGAATTTCTAGTAAAGTATTTAAAAAAACACAGCACCCAGAATAAAGTCCTTTAATTGAAATAAACACACAATTCTTTATTGTTCTAAATTAAACCATACTTACCATCACGCCCATTCCAGCTGAAGCCAACGATCTCCTGCAATAAAAGTAAAATAATAAAGCAACCTCATCCTTACCTTTCCATGGCTCCCACGACAGCTTCAGCTCTGCTACATCGAGATGACAGGCTGGACCGCAGCAGAACGCTGCCATCCATCCTGTCATCCCGCAGACACTGAGAAGCGCAGGCATACTTCCACTCCTCAGTGTCTGGCTGTGACGGCATCCAGATGAGCCGAGGTCATGTCCAATGAACTCAGCTCACCTCATGTACGTCACTGACAGCGTGGGAAAATTCTCCTGCACTCAGCACTTCAGCGTGAGAATTTTCCCACGCTGTCAGTGACGTGCATGAGGTGAGCTGAGTTCATTGGACATGACCTCACCTCATGTATGTCACTGACAGCGTGGGAGAATTCTCACGCTGAAGCGCTGAGTGCAGGAGAATTTTCCCACGCTGTCAGTGACGTGCATGAGGTGAGCTGAGTTCATTGGACATGAACTCGGCTCATCTGGATGACGTCACAGAGAGACACTGAGGAGCGCAAGCATGCCTGCGCTTCTCAGTGTCTGCGGGATGACAGGCTGGATGGCAGCGTTCTGCTGCGGTCCAGCCTGTCATCTCGATGTAGCAGAGCTGGAGCTGTCCTGGGAACCATTGAAAGGTAAGGATGATGTTGCTTTATTATTTTTCTTTTATTGCAGGAGATCGTTGGCTTCAGCTGGAATGGGTGTGATGGTAAGTATGGTTTAATTTAGAACAATAAAGAATTGTGTGTTTATTTCAATTAAAGGACTTTATTCTGGGTGTTTGTGTTTTTCTTTAACTTTGACTATGGGGTTAGTAATGGGGGTGTCTTATAGACGCCTCTCCATTACTAACCTGGGCTTGATGTCATCTGGCATTATAAGCTGACATCAACCCCAGCCCTATTACCCCACTGCCACCGCTACAGGGCAGTGGGAAGAGCGAGGCTAAGTGCCAGAATTGGCGCATCCTATGGATGCGCCATTTCTGGGGCGGCTGACGGCTGGTGTTTCTAGCCTGGGAGGGGGCCAATATTCATGGCACCCTTCCTGGGCTATTAATATCAGCCCCCAGCTGTCTGCCTAGCCTGTGCTAGCTATTAAATTAGGGGGGACCCCACGTTATTTTTTTTGGGGGGTTCCCCCATTTTAATAGCTAGTAAAGGCTAGGTATTCAGCTGGGGGCTGATATTAGTAGACTGGGAAGCTCCGTGGGTATTACCCCCTTCGGAGGCTTCAAACATTTGCCCCAGCTGTCTGCTTAACCTCCGCTAGAGCCTAAAATTAAGGGGAACCCCACGCCATTTTTTTTTTAAATAAATCCTTTATTTTAACACTAAATGACAAGTACAGTAATCAACACTATTACTGTACTTCATATATATGTGAATGACATGTTTCTATCTATCTAATCTATGTGTGAAGCTCTATTCTGTCTGTTATAAATTGTCGGGTACAGATGCTGAATTGCCGGCCGGCTTTTTTAAAGAGACGGTGCACGAAAACACTAATATTTTTTTAAATAAATCCTTTACACTAAATGACAAGTACAGTAAGCAACACTGTCACAGTACTTCATATATACAGTACAGACCAAAAGTTTGGACACACCTTCTCATTTAAAGATTTTTCTGTATTTTCATGACTTTGAAAATTGTACATTCACACTGAAGGCATCAAAACTATGAATTAACACATGTTGAATTATATACTTAACAAAAAAGTGTGAAACAACTGAAAATATGTCTTATATTCTTGGTTCTTCAAAGTAGCCACCTTTTGCTTTGATGACTGTTTTGCACACTCTTGGCTTTCTCTTGATGAAGTTCAAGAGGTAGTCACCGGAAATGGTTTTCACTTCACAGGTATGCCCTGTCAGGTTTAATAAGTGTGATTTCTTGCCTTATAAATGTGGTTGGGACCATCAGTTGTGTTGTGCAGAAGTCAGGTGGATACACAGCTGATAGTCCTACTGAATAGACTGTTAGAATTTGAATTATGGCAAGAAAAAAGCAGCTAAGTAAAGAAAAACGAGTGGCCATCATTACTTTAAGAAATGAAGGTCAGTCAGTCCGAAAAATTGGGAAAACTTTGAAAGTGTCCCCAAGTGCAGTTGCAAAAACCATCAAGTTCTACAAAGAAACTGGCTCACTTGAGGACCGCCCCAGGAAAGGATGACCAAGAGTCACCTCTGCTTCTGAGGATAAGTTTTTCTGAGTCACCAGCCTCAGAAATCGCAGGTTAACAGCAGCTCAGATTAGAGACCAGGTCAATGCCACACAGAGTTCTAGTAGCAGACACATCTCTACAACAACTGTTAAGAGGAGACTTTGTGCAGTAGGCCTTCATGGTAAAATAGCTGCTAGGAAACCACTGCTAAGGACAGGCAACAAGCAGAAGAGACTTGTTTGGGCTAAAGAACACAAGGAATGGACATTAGACCAGTGGAAATCTGTACTTTGGTCTGATGAGTCCAAATTTGAGATCTTTGGTTCCAACCACCGTGTCTTTGACTCTACGTGCCTGGTTCCCACCGTGAAGCATGGAGGAGGAGGTATGATGGGGTGGGGGTGCTTTGCTGGTGACACTGTTGGGGATTTATTCAAAATTGAAGGCATACTGAACCAGCATGGCTACCACAGCATCTTGCAGCGGCATGCTATTCCATCCGGTTTGCGTTTAGTTGGGCTATCATTTATTTCTCAACAGGACAATGACCCCAAACACACCTTCAGGCTATGTAAGGGCTATTTGACCAAGAAGGAGAATGATGGGGTGCTACGCCAGATGACCTGGCCTCCACAGTCCCAGTCCTGAACCCAATTGAGATGGTTTGGGGTGAGCTGGACCGCAGAGTGAAGGCAAAAGGGCCAACAAGTGCTAAGCATCTCTGGGAACTCCTTCAAGATTGTTGGAAGACCATTTCCAGTGACTACCTCTTGAAGCTCATCAAGAGAATGCCAAGAGTGTGCAAAGCAGTCATCAAAGCAAAAGGTGGCTACTTTGAAGAACCTAGAATATAAGACATATTTTCAGTGGTTTCACACTTTTTTGTTAAGTATATAATTCCACATGTGTTAATTCATAGTTTTGATGCCTTCAGTGTGAATGTACAATTTTCAAAGTCATGAAAATACAGAAAAATCTTTAAATGAGAAGGTGTGTCCAAACTTTTGGTCTGTACTGTATGTGACTGACATGTTTCTATCTATCTAGTCTATGTGTGAAGCTCTATTCTGTCTATTATAAATTGTCGGGTACAGATGCTGAATTGCCGGCCGGCTTTCTTAAAGAGACGGTGCACGAAAACACTAATATTTTTTAAAATAAATCCTTTACACTAAATGACAAGTACAGTAAGCAACACTGTCACAGTACTTCATATATATGTGACTGACATGGTTCTATCTACCTAATCTATGTGTGAAGCTCTATTCTTTCTGTTGTAAATTGTCGGGTACCGGTGAATGCCGCTGATGAATTGCCGGCTTTTCATGTCATTCTACATTATTCTTAGTTGTTTTACTTCATGTAGAATTAACCTACAAGGAAAGAAAGGGTTTATTTTCATTCCGATATTTGTGTCCCATTGACTTGCATTGGTTTCCGGTATCGGAATCGGCGATATCCGATACTTTTTGGGTATCGGCCCGATCCAATCCGATACGATATTTCCTGATATCGGAAGGTATCGCTCAACACTACCTATGAGGCTTAAGAGACTTAAGGTGAAACCAGAGACCTTTGAAGAAGAGTTGGTGCCTTCAGGTACACAAACTATTAGGCTTTAGAGACTTAAAGGGAAACCAGAGACCTTTGAGGGAGAGTTGGTGCCTTTATGTGCACAACCTATTAGGCTTTATAGACTTACAGTATTTATTTGTATGGTATATTTTATGTACATTAGTCATTTGATGAGTGGCTTATTGTCTAATCATGGCTTGAGGTACTTTAGTGCACTAATTGTAGTGAATAATTCGGGTTGTTTAATTGTTGTTATAAATAAAAGTTAAGTTTTATCCCCTTTTCAGTGAGTCCTCTAACACCAGGGATTTTTGAATAGTTGTTTTCAGAGAATTTCCTAAAACATACTTGTCTTAGCTGTATTCCAACTTCCACAAAAGAGCGTTTAGTAAAACACCTTAATGAGCTCAAATTTGCAGTAGCAAATTATTATTTTCGCAACTCATTTAAGGCACTCTCAATTTTATTTCAATTAGACCCCATCCATCATAATTTTAATTAGTATTATTAGTAACACTTACCCTTCCTTGCTCTTCAGCTAGTCATAATGAGTCAGTGGTGGTGTGGGTTGCCAACTCCCAGGGTAAGACAAGTATTATAACCCCTAACTAAGTAATAATGCCCCCTTAGTGGCCCTTAGTGGGCTATTAACACAACTTATGATACTGTAACACGGGTACTTTAGATGCAGTGACACAGAAACACAGAACAGCCAATACAGGGTTAATAAACAGGGGAGGTTTATGATAACAGGGTAAATCTCCACACAGGGAGTAACAGGGGAAAATATGGGGAAAAACAAGGGAAATAGCAGGTAGAAGTCTAGAACTGACAGTTCACAGTTTAGCTAGATGTAGCAGAGTCAAACTGGTTGTAATCGACAGTTTTTACACTTAGCTGACTTTTATCCTCCACAAGGCAGTTGCCAGCTGATGCTGGTGACGCTTTCTTCAGGCTTCCCCGCCCAAACAATGCTCCGTCTTCTGGCGGCAGCGGGCAGTCTCCGGTTTTACCCGCTGAGCCCCTAGTCCATAACAGTGCACCTCGCGTGCTTGGCTCCACGGACCCTGCGTCTCTTCTCCCTTTAGTTGGCTTGACTCCTCCAGTCCACTGCACTCGGATGTTGCTCCCAGTACTGGAGCCAGGAGCCTGGACCCTCTCACACTGCTCTCCTGAGCAGAACTCTCTTGCCGCTTTCCCGCGCAAAAGTCCTCATCTCCCCCTCTCTCTAGCCACGCCACCTGTTTCCCGGTCACCTGACCTCCCAGCTCTCACTCTGGACATGCCCCCAGCTTCCCAGTCACCTGACTCCTGTGCTCGCAGTCTGTCTTTCCCCTGCAACCAGAGGTACGGCCTCATCAGTTCCAGATCCCTTGTTCTGAAAGTACTTACACCCCGGTCTTCCCCCTTACAATACCTGCTGAGCACCTCCTGCAAAAATAATAATGGCAGACTGGGCTAACACAGGTTGTGCAATGCAGTCACATCATTGTACCGCCTGCGGCGGGATGCTGATAGACTGTAGGCCTACAGCCTGGAGCATGGACAGTGGTAGGACAAGGAGTCTACAGTTTTATCACAGGATTTAACTGTATCGGCATCATGTTGACTCCAATACAGTTCAAAGTGTTGCTCACTCGAAGATCTAAGGCATCCAGCCAAAACTCCGGGCCATGTGCACTGCTCCGAATCTTTGGCACTAGCAATGCCTCTGCTACTTTCTCTATTTTTTAAAAAAAATTTGCAACCATAAGAAGAACCCCTTATGTCTCCAGGGCAACCACCGCTGTTATCTGTACCCCCAATAAACGGCAATGCAACGTGGTGACCACTTCTGCAGCATATGGGTGTAATAAAATAAGCGGCTGTTTTGTGAAGAAAAGATAGGCACTGTGTGACCGGCAGAACAAATCAGGGGGATAAGTCATTGTCTTTTTTTTAAATCAATATGTGCTGTAGGTGGTTTGGAGGGATAAGGGATGGCTCCCCTCCTATGAAGGTTTTATTTCAACCTTTAGTTTAGTTATCTCTGCTGCAGATAATGTAGAGCCCCGGTCTTGAAACGAATCACAAAGAACTACATTAAGTTGCCATTTCATAAATTCTAAACTTCTCTTCTATACAAAAGTTAAGGAATGTACAATACTTCAAAAGTCTTAACATGAAATACAGCACACTACTGGGAGAGCCTAGTCAACAGCCCCAGCTTTGATCTCCTGTAAATCCAACAGCTAGCTGCAATCAATTGCCCTGCCAAGAAAGAATCAATGATATTTTACTGTCTCTGCAGGGAAGCTATTAAATATAAATGCAAAAAAATGTACTTCTGCTATAAATAAATAAAACACTACAGGGACCCTATTGCCATGCAAGACATGTGTGTGTGGACATAATCAAAGAGTTTCACACATGTAAATGAAAGGATATATAGTACTTGGAGGCTTAATTAAAATATAGAGATGCTGGGAAAATAAAGGCAGGATTTATTTGTGTACACTTCATTAAAAAGGCAACTATTTTTTGGAGGGGATATACTCAGCCTAATTGGCGTGGAGGAATAACAAATTGTTTCACTGCTGCGTAAAGGGCTGGTTTGTGAAGAGGTACATAGTTGCTAATAATGTTCTGCAATCCCTATATAGAAATCATATTATATACATATAGCAATTAGTTACATTGCCATTGAGAAGGCAGAAAGTGAAGAAGTATAGGATGATTGATGATAATGAAATCATGGATTTGCATTCAAATGCAGACGTGAAAAATTATTTTTGCCACATGTCATTTGCATAGTATGAGGCATAATATTATTTGTTAGATATTCTTACTTGAACCAGGACAGTTGATATGGGGATGGAATAGTAAGAGAGTCTTCAGGCTGTTAAAACAAGATAAAATACCATAATATTCATTGCTGAACTTGCTCTTTAAATGGGTTGTAAGGGTATGGACTGGAGGGTATGTATACGTTATACATATTCCTGGCCAGTGGGCGTGGCCTCGCTTCCATACACTTGCATGGAGCAAGGCCGCGCCCTCTAGTCGGCCACGCCCACTGTCAGGCCACATCCCTAGACGGGGTCAACCCCTTAAATGTGGATCTATCATCAGATTTTGTAATATAAACTGCATAGATTATTATAATAGATCTATTGGATCTTATGTGGCTGTGGTATTTACATTGAAAAAATAAAGGCAGTATGATCATTTTCAAAAGTTTTACTGCCTGATATTAATATTAACATTTTATAAGTCCAGCACTAGCTCTAGACTGGTTTAATATCTGTCATTATGACTAGTGTTGAGCCACCCCCGTAGTGTTCGAGTTCGGTTCGGTTCGTCGAACACCCGTGTGTTCGCCGAACTGTTCGTCGAACTGTTCGTCGAACACCTTCGAACACCGTTAAAACCAATGGCAGGCAAACAAAAACACATAGAAACACATAGAAAACACCTTCAAAGGTGTCCAAAAGCTGACAAACTGCTCAGAAGACATAACTAACACATGGAAAAGTGACAAGTACATATAGTCATGTGAAAATAAAAGAGGTGGAGGAGTAAAAGGAGGGGGAGACACAGATATAGGCATGTCATGCCCTTCTAAAATCCAAAAAGTGAGAAGCCGACACGGCCAGTCCGCTCCTGCCCGTGCCACCTCCGTGTCGCCGGGTTTGTGCCAGAGCCGCGGTGAACCCTGACGGCCAGCCCCCCTCTCCCAATACTGGTGCCTGTCCGCTGGTGGGTCGAGCGAGCCCCCCTGTGGTGGAGGCAGCTCTAAGCTTTTTAATTTAAATTGTCTCTCTAATTTGAATGAATACACTTTAAATCCATTTACAAGGATCTATTGGAGGGCAAGTCTCATGCCAGCAGCCGCGTTAAATTCCAGCTCCAGTAGCGTCCACTAAAGCTGCTGCAGTTAAAAAGCTTTTATAAGGATCGAGCTCGGCTGTCCACCGCAAGGCATCCTACTGCCAGTCCCAGCCCCTATGCCTTGGGGTGCCTCCTGATGCTCTTCACTAAGTATCCCATGGTCCCGAAGCATTTCCTTTGAAAAAATTAAGTGTCTAAACTACAGGTGGTGCAGCTTGCTTAACAGCCGGGATAATCCGCTCACTAGCAGACACTGCTACTAGGCACAAAGTATTTCCTGGGCTAGATGCAGTTAAAAATTTGTAATTAGATACTCTCGTTGGATGCTGAGAAAGCATTCCATAGAGTCTCCTGGCACGCCATATATGATTCTCTTAAAAAGCTTGGGGTAGGGGTCTAGGGGACCCTTTTATAGCCAAAATCACGGCCCTGTATCGCAATACGTCACCTAGGCTGAAGATAAATGGAACTGTAGCACCCTGAGGGCTCGGTTGCTACAGACGTATTGCACCTCACCCAGAGGTGTGATATCTCACTCTCAGGTAAGGATGGAGTGTGGATCAGGACCCGACACCTGCATGCATTACACCACATTGCCGTGGGGCAGGGCGACCAATATGCCCCTGAGATGGGCACGACAGTCCCTGTCCCTGGCTGGAGTGGGGGGAGGGAACACTGAGGAAGGGGAACCCTGTAGTGCAGGAGCAGGGAGGAAGCAGTTCCTGGGTGCATTGAGAAGGGAGTATAAAAGGTGGGCACCATCTTAGTTCAGTGCAGAGAAGTCTGAGCAGAAGTGGCAGGGAGCAGGGGCTCTGCATGAGCTCTGCTCCGGAGGCGGGCCTAGTAACAGAGGCCCAGGCCTGGAAGAGGGAGAAGGAAGGAAGAGGAGCGGAGAAGGCTCCAGGAACGAGGAATGAAGGGATCCCAGGGGTGCGGACGGGCGAGTCGCCACCGCACGCCCGAATCCACCTGCGTGGAGGGGTCAGGCCAAAGGGGGAGACCGGTCCCCGAACTAGTGGAGGCAGGAAACGACCCTCAGCTAGAAACCGGAGGCTCTGACATTTTATGTGGCGCAGCCCCTCGCTACACCCGCTAGGAAGGCACCACATAGGGTCAGGGAAACTGGCGCCAAGTTTACCAAGAGGAGGCCCGAGGCAGCCGGACAGAAGTGTTGGTAAGAAAGGCCAGACAAAGGACACACAAAGGGGGTCCTGTGAAGTGCTCCAAAGTTATCTGGGAGTTGTCTGAGCCCCTCACCTGGTGAGCACAGTACGACGTGGGCAGCCGTTACCTGCAGACGTGGTCTGGATAATAAGAACTGTGAGTAAAGGCCCTGAACTGCATCACTGACTCCGTGTCGTTACTGCTGCTGCCCTGCACCATCACCCCCATCCTCCGCATACACTGCCCTGAGGCTATACTCCTCCCGTGGGGAGTTATGCTACGCTCTGCTGCACCCACAACACCAGCCTCAGTGGTCTGCCCTGTAGCGGCGGTTCACTCTGACCGCAATCCACGGGTGGCGTAGTCGGACATTTAAACATGAAAACCACATAAATAGTTCCGCCACTGGTTTGACCGCCCTGAGCCACGGAACCGGGTCGCCGCCACGAAGACTACAACCACCAGCATCCACCAAAAAGGGTCCGGCTCCGGGTGTCCCAAGGCCCAGGGGGTGCGTCAGAACATTTTCATCACCTTTCACAATCACCAATGGGACAAGGCAGTGATGTCCTCTGTCCCCTCTCTTATACATCCTAGTGACGGAGCACCTGCTCTCATCAATTCGCCATAACCCCAATATTAGGTGGATTGAGGTGGGAGGCACCGAGTACAAGTGCTCTCTATTTGCTGATGATGTCCTAGTATATATCACTCAATCACATATATCCATCCATGCTGTTATGGCTGAAATAGATCACTTTGTTACATGGTAAAATTTTAAAATCAATGCAGCGAAGTCTGAGGCCCTCGATGTCTCCCTCCCCAAATCCATATAGGATTCCATCCAGTCCAACTTTCCCTTTGCCTGGCCCTCACAGGGTATCAAATACTTAGGAATTCCTATTCATAGAGACCTCTCCCATCTATGTTATCTTAATTTTGGGCCCTTTATTGAACAACTCCATACAGACCACGGTTGGCAAGTTAGAACTGTAAGATTCACTACGTGAACCACTGGTGTTTTGTGGAAAAGCACATGTACACTGCGTTCCAAATTATTATACAAAAAGTGTTTAGGAGTGATAAGGGAAGAATTTGTTTGTTTGTCAGTTAAACTCATTGATGGTGATGTGTGTCAGGGCTCTTTATATCACTGTAAGCAATTGCAGACACCTGTGCTAATTAGTTTGGCAGGTGTGTCCAATGAAAGGCAAGACTACTTAAGAAGGCTCTCTCACATTATTAAGCAGCCTACATTTTCTGCCAAAATGGGAAAGAAAAAGGATGTGTCGGCTGCTGAGAAGCAACAAATTGTGGAGTGTTTAGGTCAAGGCATGACTACAATCAACATTGTGCGATGATCAGGATGAAGTGTCTTGGCAATCAAGAAGTATGTAGCTGATTCACAGTACACACGTGTGCGTGCTGATAAGGGCAAATTGAGGACTCTTTCCTACAGGCAATTACGTCAGGTTGAAAGAGCAGCGGCAAAAAAGCCTTGTCATAGCAGCAGACAAGTTTTTGAAGCTGCTTGTGCCTCCAACGTCCCCCGAACAACAAGATGCAGGGTCCTTCAGAGGTTTGCAGCTGTGCATGCGCCATCCTGTCGACCTCCTCTATCCACTTCACACAAGCAGAAACGGCTCCAGTGGGCCAAACATTACATGAAGACTGATTTCAAAACTGTTTTGTTCACGGATGAGTGCCGTGCAGCGCTCGATGGTCCAGATGGATGGAGTGGAGGATGGCTGGTTGATAGACACCCCATGCAAACACGGCTACAGCGCCAACAAGGAGGAGGTGGAGTAATGTTTTGGGCTGGAATCATGGGGAGAGAGATTGTCGGCCCCTTTAGGATCCCTGAAGGCGCTAAAGATGAACTCCATAATGTATGTGGATTTTCTCAAACAGCACTTCCTGCCATGGTTCAAGAAGAAGAACCGTGTATTTCACAGCAAGATCATTTTTCTGCATGATAATGCACCATCTCATGCTGCACATAAAACATCTGCATCTCTGGCTGATATGGGCATAAAAGGGGACAAACTTATGGTGTGACCCCCATGCTCCCCTGACCTCTACCCCATTCAGAACCTTTGGAGCATCATTAAAAGGAGTGTCTATGATGGCGGGAGGCAGTTCACATCTAAGCAACAGCTCTGGGAGGGTATTCTGTCCTCATGCAAAACAATTGAAGCAGAAACCATCCAAAACCTGACAAATTCAATGGACGAGAGAGTTCAGAAGCTCCTTTCGAACAAGGGGTCCTATGTGAAAATGTAACATCACCTAGAATAAAGTTTTGAGTTGAAAACTGTTTGATTTCAGTTTCTAACAACCTGCTAATGCTTATAATTTCAAAAATGACCATTTTTTTGGTCTTTATTAAAATGAAAAGGTTGATCGAAAAGTTTGGGGGATCTAAGAGTGTGGCAACCCAGTAGTCATGATTACTTCGAATTCTGACAATATGAGGGTCATGCTGCAGGTAGTGCAGCAAGAAGGCACTTATGTGTCTTGCGCATCTCAGAGCCCCAAAATTATTTTCCGGGCTAGATGCAGCTAAAAATTATTTTTAATTTTAAATCTGGTGAAGCTTTAGTATAGATGGCCTAATAGGATCAGTGCTGCACACTGCTACAAAGCCCAAATTATTTTCCAGTCAAGATACAGATAAACATGATTAGTAATTTGAAAGCTTAAAACGGTTGGTAGGGTGATTTTAACCAATCATCAAGCTTTTACTCTCCCCAGGATGACACAGGGGTAGAAAAGTCGTTTCGGATCCATGATTTGTTCATCTTTATGAACGTGAGTCTGTCTACATTATCAGTGGAGAGCCGCGTGAGCTTATCTGTCAGCACACCACCAGCAGCGCTGAACACACGTTCAGACAGAACGCTGGCTGCGGGGCATGACAAGATCTCCAAGGCGTAAGTGGCTAGCTCCGGCCATTTATCCAGATTGGAAGCCCAAAAAGAGCAAGGGTCCAGTGACACAGTCGTTGCTTCAATGTTTACTTGGAGATACTCCTGTACCATCGTCTCTAGGCGTTGACTATGTGTCAGACTTCTTGTCTCCTGTGGCCTTGCAAAGGATGGGCTAAAAAAGTGGTGAAATGATTCCGCAAAATTGATGTTACCAGCAGATACTGTGGTTCTGTTACGGTTTGAGTGCTGAACACTTGACGGTCCCACGGTTGGCAAGTTGGAACTGTGAGATTCACTACGTGCACCACTGGTATTTTGTGGAAAAGCACATGTAAGATTCTGCAACAGTCTCTGCTGATACTCCTGCATGCGTGCATCCCTTTCTATGGCAGGAATAATTTCTGCAAATTTACTTTTGTACCGGGGATCTAACAGTGTGGCAACCCAGTAGTCAGGATTATTTCTAATTCTCACAATTCGAGGGTCATGTTGCAGGTAGTGCAGCAAGAAGGCACTCATGTGTGTTGCGCATCCAGGAGCACCAAGTCCCTGTTGTGTTGGTGGCGAGGTAACAATCATGCTTCCTTCCTCTGTCCTCTCCCCCCAACCTCGCACAACAGAAATGTGATCAAGGTCTCCCTCATCTGATGAGTCTTCCATCAGTTCGTCCTCCACTTCTTCCTGGGCTCCTGCACCTTCCTCACTAGTTTGGCTGCTACCATGCGCCCTGGTAAAACCATCTCCCCCACCCTCACATGCCTGCCGCCTTGGTGCTGCCGACCGTCTGGACCTTGCAGATGTTAGCCCTTCCGCATACAACTCCTCCTGCTCTACTTCCTCCACCTCCTCTTGTGCCACCACCTGACTCCGAATTCTGTTTAACATGTGCTCCAGCATGTAAATCACCGGAATAGTCATGCTGATAATGGCATCGTCAGCACTAAACATCTTCGTCGCCATTTCAAAACTGTGCAGAAGAGTGCATAGGTCCCTGATCTGAGACCACTCCTCCAGCGTGATTTGCCCCACCTCTGAATCTCGTTGGCCCAGGCTATACGTCAGAACGTATTGCACCAGGGCTTGTCGGTGCTGCCACAGTCGCTGCAACATGTGCAGAGTTGAATTCCACCGGGTAGGCACATCGCATTTTAGCCGGTGAAGTGGCAGGCCCAACGACTTCTGTAGAGATGTAAGTCGCTGAGCTGCGGGATGCGAACGGCGGAAGTGAGCACACAGCGACCGTGCCCTCTGCAGAAGGCCATCTAGTCTGGGATAGTGGGCTAAAAATTGCTGGACAACCAGGTTCAACACGTGAGCCATACAAGGCACGTGTGTGACATTGCCCCGGCGAAGGGCCGCACCCAGGTTTGCAGCATTGTCGCACACGGCCTTCCCTGGTTTCAGGTCCAGTGGAGACAACCATTCATGAAATTGGTTCTCCAGAGCTGAACACAACTCCTCAGCTGTGTGACTCACATTTCCCAGACATTTCAATGTAAAAACCGCCTGATGACGTTGAGCCCTACTGCCAGCATAGTAAGGAGGTGTGCAGGATCCCTTCTGCGCAGTTAGAAAGCTTGTGGCATGACCAGACAGGCTTTGGGTGCAGGTGGAAGACCGAGAGGAGGTTGAGGAGGCAGAAGCAGTGGAGGAACTTTGACATAAAGAGGATTGACGCACAACTCGTGAGGACGGCAAGACTTGGACAGCAGCCCCTTGTCCTGCTGTCACCATAGTTACCCAGTGCCCAGTCAGCGACATGTAACGCCCCTGTCCATGCCTACTCGTCCAAGTGTCTGTGGTGAAATGCACCCTGTCACACACAGAGTTTCTCAAAGAAGCGGTGATGTTGTGTGCGACATGCTGGTGGAGCGCAGGCACACCTTTCTTTGAGAAGTAGTGCCGACTGGGCATCTGGTACTGGGGCACTGCGACGGACATAAGGTCTCGAAAATCCTCTGTGTCCACCAGGCGGAAAGGCAGCATTTCTGTAGCCAAGAGCTTGCAGATGGTGAAATTCAACCTCTTAGCTTTCTCATGGCTAGGAGGAAATGGTCTTTTACTTGTCCACATCTGAGGGACCGAGGGCTGGCTATTGTGCTTAGACGGGGTTGATAAGGGTGTCCCCGGCAAACTGCCGGTCTGTGAGGAAGATGCAGGCGGACATGTTAGGTTGCCTTGATCCAAAGGTGGTGCTATCGATGTCGGACAGCGCTCCACACCAGCTGGTGTTACCACCTCCAAAGAAAATGATGACCTGCCAATCACGCTGGCTGTTGCGGGTAAAGAGGTGGCAGGTCTGCGCCCCAAAACAGGTGTGACTGCTGTCCCCCCAGTCACAGAGGATGAAGAGGCCGCGGATGCACAAGATATGGCAGACGGTGGTTGGCCCGGCCGGCTAGGCCGCATTGTAGCACACTGAGCTTCCCACTGCAACTTATGCTTCATGTCCATGTGCCGGTTCATGCATGAAGTACTCAAACTATGTATTTTTTGGCCTCTACTTAGCTTTTGCTGACAAATGTTACAGATAACACGAGTTGGGTCATCTTTATCGATCTGAAAAAATGCCCAGGCTATGCAAGGCTTAGCACCCATGCGACCTGAAGAGCCACCACGACTTGTGGTGAGAGGCAGAGTTGTGTTTGAGGATGCAGTTGTTGACGTGCTTCCAGTACTACGTCTCTGTCCAGGAAGGCGCAACCTGACCTCGTCGTCACTAGCATCTTCCTCCACCTTCTCTGCTGACCTCATCTCTTGGCTGACTGTGGGTTGACAGTAAGTGGGATCTCCGACCTCATCATCATCACCCTGTGCGTTATCACACCCGTCGTCCTCAGAGCCAACCTGTTCCTGCCCTGACAAAAAACTAAAGTTGTCGCTCCAATCAGGTATTTGAGTCTTATCATCGTCTTCCTCATTGTCTCCACCAACAGGAGTTACAGTTTGGGAATGACGGTCTACATTATGGTCAGAACCTTCTGCGTCTGGTCCTGGATCCGACTCATAAAGATTCTGGGCATCAGTGCAGATCATTTCCTCGTCTGGATTCACAGAAGCGCTGGAGTCGACCTCTGATTCCCAGGCTATAGTATGAGTAAACAGCTCTGCAGACTCAACCATCTGTTCTACCTCATACTCAGACGGGCAGCTGGAGATTTGGGAGCTGTGAGGAAGCAAGTGCGATTTGGGTGACACCTTTGAGGACTGGAGTATTTGTGATGTTGAAGTTGATGTGGAGGAGAGCCCACTTAAAGGAGCACTTGATATCCGTTGAAGCACCTGCTGTTTTTGTGCCTCATCTGGAATTTGTAGCGATTGGCGTGGCCGTAAGAAAGGGATCTTATCACATTGTCCGCTAAAAGAAGTAGACATTTTAGTTTGGCTGGAAGATGGTCTTTCTTCTGCAGATGTTACTGTTGCTTTAACACCTACCCCACGGACACAACCTTTTTTCCCCTTCCCAACACGCCTATTCCCCTTTCCAAAAGCAGCAGGCCTTTTTCCACTCATTTTGGTGGTTAACTAATTCACAACTCTGGAGTTGTTTGCACAAAAAAACAATGGATGGTAACCGAGCAGAGCTGAGTGGCCAAACTGTGGTATTAGGCCAAAACTATTGGCTGGGTTAGATGCAGAAAAAAATTATTTTGAATTTGCAACCTGATGGAGGTCAGTATAGATGGACTAATACAAATAGTCCCACACACAGCTAGAAGCCCAAATATTTTTTCAGAGGTACTGTAGATGCAAATAAAAATTAGTTTTAATTTGCAACCTGATGGAGGTCAGTATAGATGGACTAATAGAGAAAGTCCGACACACTACTAGAAGGCCAAATATTTTTTCAGAGGTAGATGCAGAAAAAAATATATTCAGTTTGCAACCTGATGGAGGTCAGTATAGATGGACTAATACAAATAGTCCCACACACAGCTAGAAGCCCAAATATTTTTTCAGAGGTACTGTAGATGCAGATAAAAATTATTTTTAATTTGCAACCTGATGGAGGTCAGTATAGATGGACTAATAGACCAAGTCCCACACACTGCTAGAAGCCCAAATATTTTTTCAGAGCTAGATGCAGAAAAAAATTATTTTTAATTTGCAACCTGATGGAGGTCAGTATAGATGGACTAATAGACCAAGTCCCACACACCGCTAGAAGCCCAACTATTTTTTCAGAGCTAGATGCAGAAAAAAATTATATTCAATTTGCAACCTGCTGGAGGTCAGTATAGAAGGACTAATAGAACAAGTCCCACACACTGCTAGAAGCCCAAATATTTTTTCAGAGCTAAATGAGAAAAAAATTATTTTTAATTTGCAACCTGATGGAGGTCAGTATAGATGGACTAATAGACCAAGTCCCACACACTGCTAGAAGCCCAAATATTTTTTCAGAGCTAGATGCAGAAAAAAATTATTTTTAATTTGCAACCTGATGGAGGTCAGTATAGATGGACTAATAGACCAAGTCCCACACACCGCTAGAAGCCCAAATATTTTTTCAGAGCTAGATGCAGAAAAAAATTATTTTTAATTTGCAACCTGATGGAGGTCAGTATAGATGGACTAATAGACCAAGTCCCACACACTGCTAGAAGCCCAAATATTTTTTCAGAGCTAGATGCAGAAAAAAATTATTTTTAATTTGCAACCTGATGGAGGTCAGTATAGATGGACTAATAGACCAAGTCCCACACACCGCTAGAAGCCCAAATATTTTTTCAGAGCTAGATGCAGAAAAAAATTATTTTTAATTTGCAACCTGATGGAGGTCAGTATAGATGGACTAATAGACCAAGTCCCACACACTGCTAGAAGCCCAAATATTTTTTCAGAGCTAGATGCAGAAAAAAATTATTTTTAATTTGCAACCTGATGGAGGTCAGTATAGATGGACTAATAGACCAAGTCCCACACACCGCTAGAAGCCCAAATATTTTTTCAGAGCTAGATGCAGAAAAAAATTATTTTTAATTTGCAACCTGATGGAGGTCAGTATAGATCGACTAATAGACCAAGTCCCACACACTGCTAGAAGCCCAACTATTTTTTCAGAGCTAGATGCAGAAAAAAATTATATTCAATTTGCAACCTGCTGGAGGTCAGTATAGAAGGACTAATAGAACAAGTCCCACACACTGCTAGAAGCCCAAATATTTTTTCAGAGCTAAATGAAGAAAAAAATTATTTTTAATT
The DNA here is from genome assembly GCF_046119375.1 of Phyllobates terribilis. NCBI lineage: Eukaryota > Metazoa > Chordata > Amphibia > Anura > Dendrobatidae > Phyllobates > Phyllobates terribilis. Next base: position 214,093,726 of record NW_027362769.1, on the reverse strand, counting down.
TGCAACCTGATGGAGGTCAGTATAGATGGACTAATAGACCAAGTCCCACACACTGCTAGAAGCCCAAATATTTTTTCAGAGCTAGATGCAGAAAAAAAATATTTTTAATTTGCAACCTGATGGAGGTCAGTATAGATGGACTAATAGACCAAGTCCCACACACCGCTAGAAGCCCAAATATTTTTTCAGAGCTAGATGCAGAAAAAAATTATATTCAATTTGCAACCTGCTGGAGGTCAGTATAGAAGGAGTAATAGAACAAGTCCCACACACTGCTAGAAGCCCAAATATTTTTTCAGAGCTAAATGAAGAAAAAAAATATTTTTAATTTGCAACCTGATGGAGGTCAGTATAGATGGACTAATAGACCAAGTCCCACACACTGCTAGAAGCCCAAATATTTTTTCAGAGCTAGATGCAGAAAAAAATTATATTCAGTTTGCAACCTGATGGAGGTCAGTATAGATGGACTAATAGAATGATGCTATGCCCAAAAGATTTTACTTCACTAGGTGCAGTAAAAAAATTGGTATTCTATACACAGGTGTTATATCTTGCAACACAGATAGGCTACTCCACTGACTAACACACTCTGCAATAGGCCAAAAAGGATTAGCTTTGCTAGATTCAGCCAAATGCTGTGAAAAAAACTTGCACAGCACTGGCACAGACCTGCCTGGCAAAAACTGATAGGAACTGATGTAACCTAGTCCTGAAAAGGACTCCAATTACAATTAGTCTTTACTCCCACAACCTATCTATTTAAGAGCACAGACCTGCCTGATAAAAGTCATAGGAAATGCTGTAACCTAGTCCTTAAAAGGACTGCAATCACAACTATTCCCTACTCCCAAGCTATCTGTAGATTTGTGCGAAAATTGGCTTGAAATTAACAAGGTATAGCGCACACAGCAACAGCGGTGCCGTCTAACACGCAGTTGCAGCAGTGAGAAAATGGTGGCGACGGGGAAAATGGCTTGGTCTTATAGGGCAAGGACATGTGACATACACTGCCAATGACACATGCCCTTGCTTGTGTGAAAAAAAGCACTTCGCTCCGTGTGTGCGCTGCAGATAGGCTGACAGATTGCACCTCCCCACTGTAAATGCGGGAAAGAGAAAAAAAAAAATGGAGATCTTCATTGTTCCTGCAGAGATCCATCCCCTGCCCCTCCCCCCACCCCGCTGTACACTCAAACTGCGTATTAACATTAATTTTCATCATTACTGAGAAAAAATCCAGTTATGATTTTGGTGCACGAACAGTTATCGAACATAACCTCGAACAGCCGAATTTTTCTCAAATTGTTCGTGTTCGCCGAACGGCTCGAACACCGCCCAAAACAGCTCGAATTTGAGATTGGCGAACAGTTCGAGTAGAACAACGCTCATCTCTAATTATGACATAGATTTCCAAATTAAGTACATTAACCTCAGCAGGTCTAAGAATTATTTTTAATAACGTATGCAGGTAGTTGTCCCTTCTAACACCATCTCTTGCTGGTCGTCAATAGCCCATTGACAGGAATAGCCATCTTCTTAGAGTTCATTCTTACAGTTCATTAAACATTACAGCAGTGATCCTAAACCTTTTCATACTCATGAGTCACTTTCTGCTAAAACTAATAATAATGAACTAAAATGATATTTAAAAAAGAATGAAGTCACATGGACTTTTTCTCTTAGTGTTAGTTACCAGTGATATGGTTTTAACCCTTGCACCAAGTTTTACTAACACTCTGAAAATAAGCACACTCCATACCTGGGAGTGTGTGATGGGCCCCCATTGTTGAAATCAATGTCAGTCTTAAAGGGGTATTCTTAAAAAATCTCTTGAGCAGCTCAGAGCTCTGCAGTCTTCTTAATTCCTAGCTTCTAGCAGGACAGGCTCTTCTCTTTATGATTAGGAGACCTGCTTTGAGAGAAAACGATGGTGGGGGATGGTGGTTTTGTGAGATTAATAACAGCAGCTTGTCAGGAGTTAAGGGGAAGGGGAGGTGGTGAGCAGCTAACTGCTGTAAAGAAATCAATGGGCTGAAAAGAGCTGACTGGGATATTAAGTTAACCCTTCTCCTGTAATTTAACTACTGTACACTCTTTTCAAGAGTCTGGGCAGGTATTGGTGGCCAAGCAACATGGAAGCGAGCTGTGAACTATGAAAAGCTAAAAGCTCTCAATGAGAGCAGATAGAAAAAGCTTTTTTCTTTGCCTTGAAAAAGGTACCATCCCGGCGCCAAAATGCCTTGGGTAATAAAAACCTTAATTTTATACCATCTAGGATTCTTCATTTCCGCAAGCGCAGCCCAGGTACCATGATCTCTCCACTGAAGTTAATTACTATCTGAAAGACTTTTTTCTCTTGCCACGAAGCTGCAGTCTCAGATTCCAAGGTTCTTATTGGTGTAGTGTTCATACACCCCCCTCCAGGTGAGCACTACCATCACTCTCACACTCTCTCATTTCTCTTGCGGTATTGCCCTATTGTGCGCTTCTGTCCTAACCAGACCTCAGCAGATAGAAAAAGCATGTCAACTGCATTACTTATCTTCATGTTGTCTAACTAATTAAAGCATTTTAATAACATGAGAATATCCCTTTAATTACTGAAGTGCATTCATTATAAACAGATTTAAGCTGTAGACACCTTTCACATGGAAAAGGGATTTTGGAGACTTACTGTAAAATCACTTTCTCATAGTTGCCATTGGAGGACACAGGAAACCATGGGTGTATGGCTGCTGTCAAGGTAGGACTGACGAAAAGAAATACACTTAAGGAATGAAGTTGACTCCTCAGCTAGCTACACCAGCCTACTGACATCAAATTACTCAGATAGTGAGAAAGTAGTTGAAGAAGAGGAAGACACAATGGACAATAACCACAAATGCACACAAACAAGGCAAGAAAGGAAGGGTGGGTGCCATGCTCCCCAATGAAGGCTACGAGAAGGGGATTTTACGGTAAGTCCCAAAAATCCTCTTTTGTCAGATGCTTCTGTAGCACCCTGAGGATTCGGCTGCTACAGGGGTATTGCACCTCAACCCAGAGGTGTGATATTCCACTCCCGGGTAAGGATGGAGTGTGGATCTGAGCTCGGTAGGCTGCATGCACTACATACATCCCATTTCCGAGGAACAGACCAACGGTACTCCCACTTAGAAATGTGCAGGTACGACCGAGTCTGTTCCTGGCTGGAGTGGGAGGCGGGTGGTACATCCCATGTAGTGTAGGGGCAGATAGGGGGAGCAGCCTGGGTAAAGTTAGGAGCTCATTGGGTGCTGGTCACCTGAGCTCACACATAGAGGGATATATAAGGTGGGCACCAACTAGAATCAGGGTCAGTTGTAGAGAACAAGTCAGCTGGAGAGGAGCCTGTCAGATGCAGAGAACAAGACAGCTGCAGAGGAGCAGACAGCAAGCAGAGAGGAAGTCAGCCTGCAGCAAGAGAGAGACCCTGAGTGAGAGAGGAGCAAAGAAGGAGTACCCAGAGGGGAAAACAGAGAGGACCCAAGAACCCAAGTTAAAGCACTGGGTGAGGAGTCGGCACAGGGTACCGGAACCCAAGCTGGTGGGGGCAGAAAACACACCCTAGCCAGAGACCGGAGGCCGTGGGCAGCATCTGCCACGGCCACCCATCACATCCACCCCGAAGGCACACCACATGAAGGGTCAGGGAACCCAAGGCCAAGGGTGTCCCAACAGAAGGCCCGAGGGAGCTGGACCTAGGTGGATCACTGGTGGGGACGGCCAGAGAACGGGACAGAAAGAGAGCTCAGGGCCACGCTCCGGACTTGTTTGGGGGTTGGCTGGATCCAGGACCTGGTGGACGCAGCACGGCTCGGGTGGTCACTAGCAGCTGGAGTGACCAGTACAACATCTGCAGTAAGTAAACACCCTTAACTGCACAACCCGACTCTGTCTTCACTGCCGTCTGCACTACACCACCACAACCCCCATCCTCTGCGCCTGTCCCCTCTGAGGCTATACCCCTCCCGTTGGGGGTTATCTCACCAAGCTGCGCACCCACCATCAGCCTCAGCGGACCCTGCTGCAGCGGCGGCCACAGTGACCGCATTACAACGGGTGGCGTAGTCGACACAAAAGAACTTTAGTAACATCTGTAGAACTGCCACATCACACTGAGCTTGACGCCCTGGGCACGGGACCGGGTCACAGCCGCTCGGAGACTACAACCCCCCATCTGATCCGGTGCCGGGTATTCCCCTCAAAAAGGAATATGTCCCAGGGGGCGCGTCAACTTTGGCGTAGTCGGCAGGATTACGTGCCCGCAACACCCGGGTACTGCGTGCCTGAAGAAAAGTGCAAGTTTACCTCAGAAAGAAGTCTCCCGCCGGTTCCGGAGGGTCCACGCCATCGGACTCCATCACCAGTCGTTTCCCGCCGATTGTCCGCCATTTCCAACTTGTTCCCGCCATCTGCAGAGTTTCCCGCCACTGGGCGACGCTTCCCGCCAAAACCGCAGATTTCCCGCCTTGGAAGAGCAGCGGACGCCATTATGGGCGTGCCAAAGGAGGGCAGGAGGCCGCCTCCCATCGTGGGCCAGGACAGAGAATGGCGCCAAAAGTGGAAACCGCCCCCACCAACAGAGACTGTGATGCTGGAGGTGTCTGTCAGCGTGAAAGAACTACCCCTGGAGCTGACAGTCACCGAGTTGCCCCGGGACCGCCCTCGAGGTGGGAGGAGACGAAAGAGAAGAGAAAAGATGGGTGCCGCCTGGAGCAGTCTGGAGCGAGCGGACCCGGAGGCAAGAGGTCTAACGAGGAGTAGCGGAGGAGCTCACCCGGAGATGGAGAGAAAGCAGAACAGCACCGGCCCGCTGGCCAGGAGTCTGCTAGAGACCGAGGAAGGAGGGCAGAGCAGCACCGGCCCGCTGGCCAGGAGCCTGCCGGAAGAAGAGCAGAGCAGCACCGACCCGATGGTCAGGAGCCTGCTAGAGTCCACAACCCCGCTAGGTCTAGCGGAGTTCTTAGCGCAGCTCCCCCGAGACCGGGAGTGTGCACAAACTGCCTTGGAGGGCCTCGCAAGGAGGATGGCCCGGGTACAGCGTGAGATACTGGCGGAGTGGAGCCGGGAAATGGCCCAGCAAGCTGGAACCCGTCCACGGAGCATGCTCCCCTGGGAGAGGACACCAACTGCCTCTACGGATGACGCGGGAGGACCCAAGGTCGGAGACGGCGCTGAGAAGGGAGCCGAACGTATGAAGGCAGGTAAAGGGGACGCTTATACCCCATACCGAGAGACCGCCCACCTGCCCCGGTTCCCCGTCGCAGAGCCCGAAAGTCCCCCGTCCGTGCCCGTAACCGCCATGTCACCGCTATGGACTAGGCCCCGACCGGAAGCCGCCGAAGCGACCCCTGTGACGTCACGCGCCTCGACCCGGAGCGTGACAAAGCAGGAAACACCACCAGCCTGGTCGCAAGGCCTAGTACCCCCGGGCGCCGCATCACCAACAGCGCCCCCTACCTCCGCGGAGCCTCCGGCCTGGCCGCAAGGCCAGGTAGCCCAGGGTGCCGCCGTCCTAACGGTGCCCTTCACCTTCCAGGTGCCCCAGGCCTGGCCGCAAGGCCTGGGCAACCCGGGCGCCACCACCACCGCGCCCGCGCCCGTAAAACCAAGGGTGCCACACCTGGGGGAGGACTTGTTCAGCCAGCTCACATGGCCGGACGGGCGGCCCTTCATCTGGCCCGAAGGATACCATGAGCTGGAACGGCAGCAGAAACTAAGACCCCTGGATGAACCCCTGATTCCGGCTCCGAAGCCCGTGGCACGGATCTCGCCCCCGCTTGAAGAGGCCCAATTTGAGTGGGACCCCACCGGAGAAGACCTAATGGGGTTCACTCAGGAAACTCGGGCAGTCGCCGCTGAGCGTACTGAGTGTTGTTGTCAGCAGCTAGCAGAGTTTGCGAGAGAACGGGAGGAGAGGCGGGTCAGAGAACAACAGGCCCAAATCCGGAGCGCGGAGCAGAAGAGCCGGACTAGGAGGAACCCCCGTGCAGCGCACTGTCCCCGCACCATCGGGACGGTGATAAAGTTCAACCCGCAGCATGGGTGGGGCTTTATTCGGGACCGTAACAACCGCGGTGACGTTTTTGTGACCCGCAGAGACGTCGAGTCCCACCTGCCGGAAGGTCACAAAGGCCGTGACCTCTACGTCGGAGACGAGGTCACTTTCACCCGGCACAAGTGTGCCAAAGGACCTTACGCCCTCCACGTACACCGCTTGACGGAGGAGGAGTTGCGGTACGGGGAGGAGGAGCCAGAGGACCCGGACGGGTCTGAAGCAACACCATATCACCAAGAAAAAGCAGGAGGGAGCCGTCGTTGAGGACGGGAGTAGAGACTGTATATAGTTGCCCGTCGGGGCACAGTGAACCGTTGCTGCTAAAATAGTCCCCGTTGGGACCAGTGAACTGTTTACCCGTTAACCCCTTCATCCTACAGGCTGAGGACTGTGAGCAGCCATTCCCTTCCCTCTACCTGGCCGAGGACTGAGAGCGGCCAACTTCCCCTGTAAATAGTTGCGCGTCCTAAAGCGCCCCCTACCGGTTTTATAGAAAACCTGTTTTTTCTAAGAGACTGTCGCACTTTTCCCGGACACACGTTGCACAGTGTCCGGAGGAGGAACCTGAAACAAGAGACGACGAGAATGTTATATGAAAAGTTTTATATATATAATGTTTTATATGTTTTATTATGTTTATATGAAAAATTTTGTATGTTTTGGTGTTTTTGTCTTTACAGCCCGAGGACGTGCTGTGATTTACCAGGGGGGAATGTAGCACCCTGAGGATTCGGCTGCTACAGGGGTATTGCACCTCAACCCAGAGGTGTGATATTCCACTCCCGGGTAAGGATGGAGTGTGGATCTGAGCTCGGTAGGCTGCATGCACTACATACATCCCATTTCCGAGGAACAGACCAACGGTACTCCCACTTAGAAATGTGCAGGTACGACCGAGTCTGTTCCTGGCTGGAGTGGGAGGGGGGTGGTACATCCCATGTAGTGTAGGGGCAGATAGGGGGAGCAGCCTGGGTAAGTTAGGAGCTCATTGGGTGCTGGTCACCTGAGCTCACACATAGAGGGATATATAAGGTGGGCACCAACTAGAATCAGGGTCAGTTGTAGAGAACAAGTCAGCTGGAGAGGAGCCTGTCAGATGCAGAGAACAAGACAGCTGCAGAGGAGCAGACAGCAAGCAGAGAGGAAGTCAGCCTGCAGCAAGAGAGAGACCCTGAGTGAGAGAGGAGCAAAGAAGGAGTACCCAGAGGGGAAAACAGAGAGGACCCAAGAACCCAAGTTAAAGCACTGGGTGAGGAGTCGGCACAGGGTACCGGAACCCAAGCTGGTGGGGGCAGAAAACACACCCTAGCCAGAGACCGGAGGCCGTGGGCAGCATCTGCCACGGCCACCCATCACATCCACCCCGAAGGCACACCACATGAAGGGTCAGGGAACCCAAGGCCAAGGGTGTCCCAACAGAAGGCCCGAGGGAGCTGGACCTAGGTGGATCACTGGTGGGGACGGCCAGAGAACGGGACAGAAAGAGAGCTCAGGGCCACGCTCCGGACTTGTTTGGGGGTTGGCTGGATCCAGGACCTGGTGGACGCAGCACGGCTCGGGTGGTCACTAGCAGCTGGAGTGACCAGTACAACATCTGAAGTAAGTAAACACCCTTAACTGCACAACCCGACTCTGTCTTCACTGCCGTCTGCACTACACCACCACAACCCCCATCCTCTGCGCCTGTCCCCTCTGAGGCTATACCCCTCCCGTTGGGGGTTATCTCACCAAGCTGCGCACCCACCATCAGCCTCAGCGGACCCTGCTGCAGCGGCGGCCACAGTGACCGCATTACAACGGGTGGCGTAGTCGACACAAAAGAACTTTAGTAACATCTGTAGAACTGCCACATCACACTGAGCTTGACGCCCTGGGCACGGGACCGGGTCACAGCCGCTCGGAGACTACAACCCCCCATCTGATCCGGTGCCGGGTATTCCCCTCAAAAAGGAATATGTCCCAGGGGGCGCGTCACTTCATTGGAGGACACAGGGAACCATGAGATGTCCAAAAGAAGTCCCAAGGGGAGGAAAATCAATGGGCTGAAGAGAGATGTCTGGGAGATTAGGAATTAAACCCTCTCCTGGAATTTAGCTGCTGTGAACTCTCGGCTTGGGTCTGAGCAGACACTATTGGCTGAGCTACACGGAAACCAGCTGTACACTATGCCAGATAAAAGCTTTCATTACAGGAGATTTACAGCAGATAGAAAAAGCAAGTCAATTTCCAACTTCCTTTTTTCTTGCAAATTAAAGCAATTTCATAAATTGAGAATACACTTGTATCAATAAGACTTGATTTATTAGATGATTAGATGTTTATATCTTGTTGATATGCCGTAAATGGCTAAAACTGGAACATCCCTTTAATCTGCAAATACAAATGCACCTTTAACACACACATTTTTTGCCTTACACCTTGGTTAAGAAAGTATAAAAAATGTTTTGTGCATAAAAGGGACACTTTTTTAGTGTCACCTATGAAAATAGTGCAAGTACTCATGAGTTGCTATTGACTTGTGTACATTTTATGTGCGATGCCCTGAAAGTTGAGTGCTATCATTTATCTTCTCGTGACAGTGACATTTTTCTAAATCTCGCTGAGCACCAAACCTTGCAGACTCTCATTTCAGACTTAGCTATGTTTCACCTTGCCAAAATCTCTGTTTTTATCAGGATGATTGCACTTTGGATGAGCTGGATACACAATGTAATAAAAAGAAATTATAAAACCTCTTTGGGATTACTTATGCTCATTCAATTAGAGGCTCTATTCCCATTTTAATTAAATATGGTTGATAAAATTGTAAAAATGTTTTTCTCGTATTTGTTTTTAAAGATTTTTTTTATAAGACCAGCGACCTTTTTTTATATTATATTTGATGCACTTAGCATATGTAGGTTATGGAAGATATGCCAAAAATATAGAATCTTAAATATTTATCGAATTTAAAAACTAATTATTTGCTGCGTACATTTTCCTACACAAGGGATTCATACAGGTCTCTTTCTCAATGGAGCTTACAATCTAATTTTAATTTTATTGCAAACCAATTAAACCCTATCTGAATGCTTTGGACTATGGGAGGAAAATAATTACTCATCGAAAGCACATAAAAGAAATTAAAAATAACTATTTTCCGTGAGAAAATGGCTAAAACACATTTATAACACAATTTTAACATTTTTTCCTACAACTTAAAAAAGATGTCCAGGGGTGTACATAGAAATCATCTGGCCCAATAGCAAAAGTTGAAATCGGACCCCCCCCACAAAAAAAAATATTCGGTGGGGTCAGAGAGGAGCATATCTCACAACTTTGCTGCCCTTACACAGTAATTTTCTTCCTATTGAAGCATGGAGATTCCCCTTTCCTAAAGTATGATGCCAGCAAAAGTGCCCCTCAAACAAAGCCTCTACACACACAGTATGATGCAAATGAAGAAAGGAATATGGTGATAGAAATCTGCATAGCCCAAAATCCAAAAACAATCATAGACTGAGCTATGGATGCGGTTTATTTCATCAACGCGTTTCAAGGTTTCAAACCTCTTAAGGTTATTGTGATTTTGTCCCGATGAAGATGTTTTAAACCTTGAAACGCATTGATGAAATAAACCGCATCCATATCTCATCTCTGTCTATGATCGTTTTTCGACGAAGGCTAACGCTGAAACGCGCGTCGGGGTGGGCGCTTCATCATGTGTCTTCAGTCTCCTGCCTGTTACAAAGGTAACATATCTGTATATCCATACTGCCTTATCACTGCTACATAGGATTTATCTATAGTTCAGTATACATGTAGCACCCTGAGGATTCGGCTGCTACAGGGGTATTGCACCTCAACCCAGAGGTGTGGTATTCCACTCCCGGGTAAGGATGGAGTGTGGAACTGAGCTAGTAGGCTGCATGCACTACACACATCCCATTTCCGGGGGACAGACCGACGGTACTCCCACTTAATAAATGTGCAGGTACGACAGTGTCTGTTCCTGGCTGGAGTGGGAGGGGGGTGGAACATCCCAGTAGTGTAGGGGCAGATAGGGGGAGCAGCCTGGGTAAAGCTAGGAGCTCATTGGGTGCTGGTCACCTGAGCTCACACATAGAGGGAGTATATAAGGTGGGCACCATCTTAGATCAGGGTCAGTCAGTCAGTTGTCAGTCAGTCAGTCAGTTGTCAGTCAGTCAGTCAGACAGTCTGTCTGAGAGCCTGAGAAGCAGAGCAGAGGAGAAGGAAGAGGGACCCAGAGGCGCAGGAAGAGGGGACCCCAAGAGCCCATAAGAGAGCTAATAGGGTGAAGGGTCGGCAACAGGGTACCGGATCCCAAGCTGGTGGAGGCTACAGCACTAATCCTCAGCCAGAGACCGGAGGTCGTGGGCAGGATCTGCCACGACCACCCACTAAATCCACCCGGAAGGCAGACCAAGAATAGGGTCAGGGAACCCAGAGACAAGGGTTTACCAACAAGAGGCCCGAGGGAGCCGGACTTAGGTGGATCCCTGGTGGGAACGGCCAGAAGAAGGGAGAGTCAGAAAGGAGCTCAGGACCACACTCCGGAGTTGCCTGGGAGTTGACCGAGTCCAGGACCTGGTGGACGCAGCACGGCTCGGGTGGTCACTGCTGTACACAGTGACCCGAGCAACACCAGTAAGTAAAACCCTGGAACTGCATTTTATGCCTCTGAGTCTCTTTGCTGCACCTTCACAACCACCATCCTCCACGGCTGACCCCCTGAGGCTATACCCCTCCCGTTGGGGGTTATACTACCCAAAGCTGCACACACCCCACCAGCCTCAGCAGACCCTGCTGCAGCGGCGGCCGTAGTGACCGCAAATCAACGGGTGGCGTAGTCGACATAAAAGAACATCTAGTAACATCTATAAGGACTGCCACACACTGAGTTTGACACCCTGGGCACGGACCGGGTCACAGCCACTCGGAGACTACAACCCCCATCTGATCCGGCTCCGGGTATCCCTAACAGCACTGGCCCAGGGGGCGCGTCATACATGTCAGGAGTTAGCACTCTCTGTCACTCAGAGGTATCTTTGCACTATTGCACCTTAATAGCGTTATGGCTTAGGAGTCTTGTAGTCTTAATACTTACCATCCTATGACATGTACTCTCCTAACATATAACTGTGATATGCAGCTTTGTCTGATTGTTTGATTTATCTATTTCAACTTTTGCATGTTTGCTCATGTTACATGTCAATAAATATATCTGGGGTACAAAGCTTTAATTAGTGCATCCACACTGGTTGTTCATCCCACACCCCCCCTCCCCTAACCATGATTTGTATTTTATCTTGATCTAATAAAATTTGTTACACATTTTCATATATTATCTGGGATCTTTTTGATTAATTTCTTTTTTGGTTATTGTGCTTCCCTTTGCCGATTGGTCAGTATAGTCCAATCTACACATGTTCCCTAATAAGGATACCTATAGACACATTCTTGTTTATCTACCAATTGTTCCTTTGTAGGTCTGCTGTATTTAGAATTACTTCTACATGTGCATTATAACATTTTGATTTTTTGAGTTTTGTTTTACCATATTTCATCTGTCTATGATCGTTTCTTGACTTTTGGCAGCGCGGATTTCTATCACGATATTCCTTTCTCTATTTGCATTATATTCCATTGGTGATCTTGCAGCAGCCTTTACATATTTTCCATAGGTGTTGTGATTGTCACGACCTTATCAGGTGAGCATACCATTTTACTGCCCATACCCCCTTGTTACCAGATAAGACCTTATTTTGTGCTTCTTGTCTCTCCAGTTACACTTTTTACACTCATAGTATGACTCTTCTATATCCACCTGGCAAAGTATGGTGACCCAATCACGGCATGATGCCCCAACTGTGACCACAACACAGCCCTCCACACAATATGATGGTCCACATACAGCCCTCCATACAGTATAATAGCCCCCACACCACTCTACACAGTATGATGTCCCCAACACAGCCCTCCACAGCCTCAACACAACCCTCCACACTGTGTATTGGCCCCCACTAGGCCTCCAAACAGTGTAATGGCCCCCACATAACCCTCCACACAGTATGAGGGACCCCAGACTAACCTCCACACTGTATAATGGTCCCCATACAACCCTCCACACAGTATTATGGACCCCACACAAACTTCCACACTGTATAATGGCCCCAACTAGCCCTCCAAACAGTATAATATCCCCCACCAGCCCTCCAAACAGTATAATAGAGTTAGAGACAAAGATATGCTATGTCCAAAATGGGCATGATATACAAAAGAGGGTGGTGAGAACATTGAAGGCATAAGCAGGCTCGAAATTATGAAGAACTTGACAAAAAAATTATAGCATGAGTAGCCAATGAGTGTCAATAACACCTAGAGCCTATTAAAGGTAAAATTAGAAATGGAGTTAGAAGCATGTAGAATAAAGAATGTCAAGGGACAAAAAAGAGAACATGTCCCCGATGTAAGAACAAAAATGAGCAAGGTGCAAGTAAATGGACACTAAATTAGACAAAGGACTGGCGGTCATAATTCCCATTGAGGACCCTAGGGGAAATAGACTGTAATTGTGAATCCAAAAGGCCTCCCTATGTTTCAATAAACGGAGGCGATCCCCGTCTCAATGGGGCTGGTGTATTTGTTCTATGACTTGAAATTTTAGTTGAGCAATGAAATGTCCTGTTGTGATGAAATGGTGGGGTACGGGTAGCAATAGATTTTTACAATGAATAATGGACTTGTGCTTGGAAATGTGATCTTTAACCTGCTGGATGGTCTCACCTATATAAAGAAGGCCGCATGGACATTTAATCAAATAAATCACATAAGAAGAACTCCAAATGAAAAAATCCTTTATCTGGTAGCCCTTTCTGGTATAGGGGTGATGTATCTTGTCCCTCCTAAGAACATTGTTGCATTCATGGCAATGGAGGCAGGAGAGGTATCCCATCTCCTCCTCAGACAACACTCATTGCTCTAGAAGTGCTATATTGAGGATATTTTTGGCATATGGGGGGCTTGCTTGACTCTTTTAACGAGTTTCACTCATTCTCAAACTCAGCATGGCCAGGTCTAAAGTTCACTATAAACTTTGACATTGCATCAATTTTCTTAACACTTCTGTGCTTAAAAATACTCTACATTAAATTTTTTTTTCATCTTTATAAACTCTGAGTGCCAATTCCTATACTAATTATGACTTATTTTACTTCACTATACTCTCCTTATGCAGTAGAGACCTTCAGAGCCACTATAAAAGCTTTGGTGGGGATTGAAGCAGCTACTTTAGAGTGTTAAAGACTATAAAGAAGTCCTGAGAGCCCACATTAGAGAGATAGAAAGAGAATGAGCTCAAATATTGGACAACTACTCCAGACAGAGTGTGGTGTACAACTATAACTCTGAAGATGGAATGTAGGAGTCAAGGTTGCTAATCGTCCAGAAATTCCTGGACAGGCGTAAAAATAGGGTACTTTTTCCCCAAAAATTGGATGTGTTTGGAATTTTTTGAAAGCTAGAGAAGCTTGTTCAGGTTGACTGTAATTATCATTTTACAGTTTACAGTGTATGCAGCTGATGTCTTCATATCAGAATTATAGGCTGTCGACATATATCACTTATAATTAGAGTAATTTAATATAGTTTTCCATTGTATCTGCAAAAATTGTTAGCTGTTCTGGATTTTTTGATAAGCTGTCCAGAAAAAATATAAAATCAAGATGGCAATCCTGGTGGGAACAGTAGTCTGAATCATTCATAGATTCCATTGATGGGGGAGAGAGAGATAAGAGAGGTGCCAGTAGCAGCAGGCTCCGAGTGATTGAAATCAGAGGCAATCAAAACATCATACTCACCCCAAAATGCTATCAATTAAAACATCAGCTAAGGCCACAAAAAAACAACACTCACATAGCTCCATTGACCAAAATTTGAAAATGACATGAGTCTTGGAAAATGGCGACACATGCAATTTTTTTTTTTTTACAAAATTCCACTTTTTTCACTATTTAAGTAAAAAAACTATGCATATTTGGTATCCTAATGATAATCGGACTGACTTGACGAATTATATTGGCAAGTAAATTTTACCAAATAATGAATGCTGTATATAAAAAAAAAAAAAATTAGGCAACTTTCATCCATTTTGAATTTTTTTTACATCACATAATATAATGGATGATATCATTAAAAATGACAGCTTGTCCATCAAAAATACAAGTCCTAATACAACTTTGAAGACGGAAAAATACAAAAAGCTATGGCTCTTGGAAGAAGGGGAGGTAAAAACGAAAAAAAAAGATAATAATTGGAAAATTGTTGGGAAAGGTTGAACTGAAAATTACATATTATTTTCCTATTTTTACACATACTTCCTTAACAAAGTGCAACATTCACATTTGTCTACAACATAATTTCAACCTAATTTGTAGTCTTTACCAATAATGGAATTTTCTTTTTACAGTTAATGTAAAGCATTAAGATTTGTTTTGATTATCCCTTTATTACCGCCCTTGTGGAGCCATCCATAAAAGTAAATATCCAAAGGCAACACTGTTTCTGTGTATTCTGTTATATGCTCATTTATTTGTATAATGGTCCATTTATGGCAATGAAAATCCGTAAAAAAAAAATATTACTATCATTGTGATGATGGAACTATTGTTCAGACTACAATGTCAAGAATGGATTGTGCATCCAAGACACTAGCGCAAATGTTAGTCCCTTTTATAATAATTTTTATTGCCGGTACATTCTCAATGTTCTTATCAGGACAGTTTTAAAATATGCAAACCATTGTCAGTTTGGGAAAAAGAAGAAGGAAATATGTGTGAATAATTCAGCTTGAAGCCCGTTTGGTGTTTTAACTGTAGTCACTGTCATTTTTCATCACGGCGTTTGAATGACTGGCTGCTTTCTGTCCTCCTCTCATGCGGTGACCTTCCTGTAATGACACAGAGGTTTCTTTTTCTTTCTACCGTAACCTTTTCAAAGCTATCACTTCTCTGCTGTGCCGTTTTAAAGGAAATACAATGAATAATAAATGTATCACATGATATTCCTTTCGCATGGACCCTACAGGGCTTTTTTTTTCTTTACCTTTGAATGACATTTGGTCATATTTGGTGGGTTTGATTGAATAACGTGTGAGAGGTCTACAAGGCTCTAGTGGAATAGGTAAATGTAGAAAATCAAAAAGCAAAAGCCTTTTTTTTAATTGCTTTGGGCACCAGATCCCTTAATTGGGAATGTAAAATGCTTGGGGCTTCTATTTTTCATTTAGAATATTAAAATAACAATGAATTCATGGAGGAACCAATGTTTTAATTGACTTGCGTGAACCTTGTCTGTCAATTACAGTAGACTAATATTTGCGTGGGACAAAAAAAAATTATATTCATTTATGCACTCAACTTCTGAATTCAGGACAATATTGTAGCCAGGCTTTTCTTCATCTGGGGCAAAAATTTGGTTCCCTTCCCTAGCCCTGTATATAAGAATCTTGGCCAAAGGAGCAGAACGGTTTATTGGCACCATCCTTGGAACTCTAGGCACTTAATTAGAACAATTCCTGGAATTCACATATAATGTACGTCCATGCAATAAATATCTCCTACATTACAATTGCGGGATGCATTGTGTGACATACATATGTGCCAGACTATGAAATGACCATTCGGAAAACGAATCATAACCCCAAACAAACAAACCGAACATCCAGGTCATAATGCAGAAATAAAGAATTAGCCAAACATTGTGTTAGGCTAAAAAACCTTTATTACAAAAATCAATAGGTTCTTGGTGGCACTAAAGAAAAAGTGCATACACGGATCTATAATAAACACATAATGTCTTAATGTAAAATACAAACATAGAGACACTGGACCAAATTACACCATGGTACATTAATGCTGCAGATGTTAGAACCTTGCTCTTAGGTTTTTTTTCCTTTGCTGGTCACATGACCTTGTTGGCCTATTTAATCCTGCTCCGCCCTTCTGGCTTTGCTGGACTTCATTGTATATCTACTTTCTAGCTAGCCTGTGCTCTGTGTCTTGCTCTGTTAGTTTGCTTGGTCTACTGACCTCTATGTTCTATATATTTTGTTTGTTCGTCTGTCTGCTACTATTTCTGTTAGGAGGTGTCCCATATTCCTCCCAGTCCTTAGTACTTGTAGGGATTCCTTCCCCACATCTATAGGTCTCCGTACAGACTAGCTTAGGACTTTAGCAGGTCTGATCGCAGGATCAGGTCCCCTGTTACATCGTAGGGATTCAGCTGAGTTCTATCGTAGGGACAGATCTCCTCTCTTTCCTTAGCTCTGGTAGCAGAACATAACAGTAAGTCCAGCCTGCAAATTCTCTAAGGAAAGATTTTTCTGTTCCATCATGGTGTCGGTTCAGGATTTGGCTCATCGCCTGCAGGGACTCTCTCTGGAGGTGGCCGAGCTCCGTCAGCACGTGAGTAGCTGTCCTGGAGCACATTTCTTGGAGCCTAAGGTATGTTTGCCGGATTTATTTTTTGGTGAACACCGAGAATTTTTTTCATTTAAAAATGCTTGCTTATTGTATTTTCATTTGAGACCTAAGTCCTCTGGGGATGAATCCCAGCGCGTAGGGTTCATAATGTCACTTTTGCGCAAAGAGCCTCAGGAGTGGGCCTTTTCTTTGCAACCTAGTGATACATGCTTCAGATCAGTGGATAGTTTTTTTTCTGCTTTGGGACTATTATATGATGATCCTGACCGTGTCGCATCAGCTGAGACTGAGTTGAGACGTTTAAAACAGGGATCAGGTAATGTGGAAAAATATTGTACTCATTTCCGTCGTTGGTCTACTCAAACAGGGTGGAACGATTCTGCTCTGAAAAGTCTATTTCTTGCTGGGCTCAGTGAAAGGGTTAAAGACCTGCTAATTGCTTATCCTACACCTGAAGATTTGCAACAGGCTATGCAATTAGCTATACGGGTGGATAGAAGACTGCGTGCAAGGGTTAATGAGAGCAAATCCTCTGCTATGTCAGTTTCTGGTTATGAGAATGTGTGTACTAACAGTGGTGAACCGATGGAGATTGGATCGGTGGCACCTTGCTCTCAAGAACAAGACCGTCGATTTTCTGAAGGCTTGTGTTTCTATTGCGGAAAATCTGGTCATTTGATTAAAGGCTGTGAGCTTCGTATGAAGAAAGAAAAAAAAAAGGTCAGTCACGCCCGTATTGCCTGTTTAAATTCCAAGGGTATATTTTTAGCTGCTTCCACGATTGCTCAGAAAAAATTAATGGAATTTCGGGTGTTTGTTGATTGCGGGTCTACTCTGAATGTAATTGATGGGGGATCCGTGGAAAGACTCAATTTAAAACCTGAACCTTTATCATCCCCCATTGCTGTGGTTTCTGTGGATGGTTCCCCTTTGAAGAATATTACTCTCAAGGTCTGTGAATTTCCTCTCACTATTAATGGTGTTCACCATGAGAAATTGGATTTGGTAGTGTTGAATAACTTGCCTTCTCCAGTAATATTGGGATTGCCCTGGTTAAAATTTCACAATCCTGTACTGGATTGGTCTACCAGTGAAATTAAATCCTGGAGCCATAAATGTTATGACAAGTGTTGTAACGGGCGTATTGCAGCTTTGGATAGGGGAGAATTGCCTGTTCCTATTCAGGATTTTTGGAGAGTTTTTTCTGAGAAGGAATCGCAGGTTTTGCCTCCCCTTAGAGACTATGATTGTTCTATTGAATTTGTCCCTGGAGCGACTCTTCCTAAAAGTCGTTTATTTAACCTTACTATTCCTGAGAGGAAGGCTTTGGAGGAATACATACAGACAAGTTTGGCCGCCGGTCACATTAGGCCCTCTAAGTCTCCTGTGGCGGTTGGATTTTTTTTTGTAAAAAAAAAGGACGGCGGTTTACGTCCTTGTCTGGATTTTCGTGAGATTAACAAAATTACTGTACGCAATCCTTACCCACTGCCATTGATTCCTGATCTGTTTAACCAGTTAATGGGGGCCAAGTGGTTCTCTAAAATTGACCTTAAGGGGGCATACAATCTGTTGCGCATGAAGGAGGGTGACGAATGGAAGACTGCTTTTAACACTCCTGTGGGTCATTTTGAGAATCTGGTTATGCCTTTTGGTCTTACTAATGCTCCTGCATTTTTTCAGAATCTGATTAATGACATCCTTAGACCTTTGATCGGTAAAAATGTGGTTGTGTATTTGGATGACATTTTGATTTATTCGCCAGATCTGGAGTCTCATTGGCGGAGCGTGCGTGAGGTATTACAGTTATTAATGGACAATTCGCTTTTTGCTAAGCTGGAGAAATGTGAGTTCGCTGTACAGAGAATTATTTTTTTGGGCTACATTATCTCCAGCAAAGGTTTTGAGATGGATCCGGTTAAGGTTCAGGCTGTGCAGGAATGGCCTAGGCCTATTGGTTTGAAATCGATACAGAGGTTTTTGGGTTTCGCCAATTACTACAGAAAATTCATAAAAATTTTTTCTAGTATTGTCAAACCTCTGACTGATCTCACCAGGAAAGGTGCTGATGCGGTTCAGTGGTCTTCTGAGGCCATTGAAGCTTTTGTGTATCTCAAGGAGAGGTTCACCTCTGCTCCCACCCTTATGCAGCCTGATGTTACTAGGCCGTTTTTGGTTGAGGTTGATGCTTCCTCTGTGGGGGTTGGCGCAGTATTGTCTCAGGATAACGGGGATGGATTACATCCCTGTGCCTTTTTTTCAAAAAAATTTTCGGAGACTGAACTGAATTACGATATTGGTAATCGGGAATTATTGGCTATTAAACTCGCATTTGAACACTGGCGCCACTTCTTGGAAGGTGCGGAATTTCCCGTTCAGGTTCTTACGTATCATAAAAATCTGATATATCTTGATGCTGCCAAGCGCCTGAATGCCCGTCAGGCTAGGTGGGCACTGTTTTTCTCGCGGTTTAATTTCTCCGTTACTTACATCCCTGGTACTAAGAATGTTAAGGCGGATGCCTTGTCTCGCAGTTTTCTCCCATAGTCGGTGCTGAGAAAGAGGAGAACATTTTACAAGAAGGTGTTGTGATAGCTGCTTTGGACTCCGTTTTGGAAAATGAGATTCTTAAAGCACAGGAGAATGCCCCTTCTAACACTCCTCATGGGAGGTTGTTTGTGCCTGGGACCTTTAGGAGAGATTTGTTTGTTGAGTGTCACGAATCTCGGTTGGCAGGTCATCCCGGAATCTCTGAGACCAAGAGACTGGTGGGTCGCAGTTTTTGGTGGCCTGGATGGCAGAAGGAAGTCATTAAGTGGGTGCGTCAATGTACTATATGTGCTAGATCTAAGTCCTCACATACTCCTGCTGCGGGGTTGC
Source organism: Phyllobates terribilis (assembly GCF_046119375.1). NCBI lineage: Eukaryota > Metazoa > Chordata > Amphibia > Anura > Dendrobatidae > Phyllobates > Phyllobates terribilis. The sequence continues at coordinate 214,074,283 of NW_027362769.1, read as the reverse complement.
TTTGTCCTTTGGAGGTTCCCAGTGCTCCTTGGACACATTTGGCTATGGACTTTATAACTGACCTTCCCCCCTCTGAGGGTTTTACTGTCATCTGGGTGGTCGTGGACCGTTTTAGCAAGATGTGTCACTTGGTTCCTTTCGTCAAACTGCCCTGCGCTAAAACTCTCGCTAAGGCCTTTGTCAAGGAAATTGTCAGACTTCATGGCGTTCCTACTGACATTGTTTCTGATAGGGGTCCTCAGTTCGTGGCTCGTTTTTGGCGTGCCTTTTGTGATAGGTTGGGAGTTCATTTGTCGTTCTTGTCCGGATAACATCCTGAATCTAATGGCCAGACAGAAAGGAAAAACCAGGATGTTGAGCAGTTCTTGCGTTGTTTTGTGGCAGACAATCAAGAGGGGTGGTCTGAGTTTCTGCCACTTGCTGAATTTGCTCTGAACAATCATACATCTTCTTCTGCTGGTTGTTCGCCTTTTTTTTGTTGTTCTGGGAGACATCCGTCGTTTGGGTCGTTCTCCAAGTTGGGATCTGCCGTGCCTGAGGAGGAGAATTTTTCCGGTGATTTGGAGAGAGTTTGGACGGATGTGCGTGGTAATCTTCAGGAGGCCAACAGAAAATCTAAAGACTACTTTGATAGGAAACGACAGGAGGTTTTGTTCGCTGTTGGTGACATGGTTTGGTTGTCCTCTAGGAATCTGCGGTTGAGGATTCCTTCAAAGAAATTGGGTCCCAAGTTTGTAGGGCCCTTTAAGGTGCTTCAGGTTGTCAACCAATCTGCTGTTAGGTTGGAGGTTCCTACCTCCTGGAGAATTAATCCGGTATTTCATGTCTCTCTGTTGAAAAAAGCTGTTGTATCGGATTGTGACGCCTCTGCCTTTGTTCCTCCGGTAGTGGAGGACGGGGAATATGAAATTTCTCACATCCTTAACTCTAGACGGTATAGAGGTAGTTTGCAGTATCTTGTGGCCTGGAAAGGTTTCGGTCCCGAGGATAACTCTTGGGTGAGGTCGGATGATGTTTCCGCGTCCAGACTTATCAGAGCGTTTCACAGGAGATTTCCTGATAAGCCTGGTCCTAGTGGATCCGGAGGATCCTCTTAGAAGGGGGGGTACTGTTAGAACCTTGCTCTTAGGTTTTTTTTCCTTTGCTGGTCACATGACCTTGTTGGCCTATTTAATCCTGCTCCGCCCTTCTGGCTTTGCTGGACTTCATTGTATATCTACTTTCTAGCTAGCCTGTGCTCTGTGTCTTGCTCTGTTAGTTTGCTTGGTCTACTGACCTCTATGTTCTATATATTTTGTTTGTTCGTCTGTCTGCTACTATTTCTGTTAGGAGGTGTCCCATATTCCTCCCAGTCCTTAGTACTTGTAGGGATTCCTTCCCCACATCTATAGGTCTCCGTACAGACTAGCTTAGGACTTTAGCAGGTCTGATCGCAGGATCAGGTCCCCTGTTACATCGTAGGGATTCAGCTGAGTTCTATCGTAGGGACAGATCTCCTCTCTTTCCTTAGCTCTGGTAGCAGAACATAACAGCAGATGCAATATGGGATATACATTGTATTACACCCACCACTTTAAATGCACAAGTAAAGGCAAGTGCAAAGTGGCCCTATCAAACTTTAATTATGTATGTGATCAGTGACCAAATAAGGCAACAAAACCCATGTAGCTGGACCATGACTGGTGTAATATAAAATACTGAGAGTAGAATAACAATCTGTTCAGATGAATAAATTCTATGTACAACCTTTGGACTTCCCAAACTGCTAATTGCATCAGCCTATAATTTACTTGTACGCAACATCAAATGGAAATATCTCAATACCTGGTGGTCCGTCACTCTGTGTGCTGCACGCCGACCCCGACGCGCGTTTCGGCACACCTTTGTCAGGAGATGGCGCCCAAAACACCGGTGATCACTTAAAAAGGGAAGTGTGCCCAATGAGAAGAGACCTGGCCAGATTGACGCATTCGCAGTCAGAAGGACCTGCGCACCAAACCACGCCCCCCTGCATCATGTGACCCACCATGCACTGACATGCCGGACCGCGTGACCATGCACCACGGGACACATAAAGATACAGGGGCCGGGAAGGCACACAGGGCGCAGAACTTTAGGCACTTACCAAGCTAGGTCTCTAAAAATGCCATTGACTTTTGAGATATTATTAATCCATAGTGACTCCCAAAAAATTGACTAATATAATATTATCAATATTTATCATTAGTAAATTGTGTTATAGATGCTGGAGAAGGATGTTATCAATATCATGGATGGCAAGAAGAACAAATAAATTAATTTTGGAACAAATCAAGAAAAAGTTATAGATTAAAACAGTTATACATTAATTTATGAGTCTCAGTTACTATCTGTTCTTCTATTAAGCTACTAATATATTCATAAGAGATCGACTGTTTAAATCTTAAAAAATGTGATGGTCATATTAAAATCTGGACCCTCTGAAGGCTATATTGAACTGAACTTAAATTCTCTTGGAACGTTCAAATAAGTTGATCTCATTTCAAACATAATGTGCTAATTAGTCAAATTTTAAGTAATGTATTTAAAAAATTATGTTGTATCACCCTCATCACTCCACAAAGTTCTGGCGAGAAGGTGTCTCACTGTTGTCAAGTGTAATCCATTTATGGAGTCTTGAAATTAAAGATGTAAATGAGGGAAAGGGAGTCCCAGGCCACCGGATAGTGCTCGTAGAATTCTGGAGAAGAGTAACCATACACTCAAAACTGGTTGATGGTAAGTTACGGAGCTTGAGAACTGGTACATAGATGTCACGGGTGTGTCAGGTTTGACTGACAGTCATTCTGGATCTGGCTGTAGAAGGTCGCTGCGCTTGGCCTTGCAAACATCTTCTTGATCCTTTCATCATCCCTTCCTCTCTAGGACTCAGTGGTGATCTCCACCTTCTGCTGCTAATTGACAAACCCTTGCTGGATCTTTAAATACATTCAGTTTCTCCAGAGAGTTGCTGGTGATTTTCAGGTCTGTAATTCTAGCAGTCAGCTAGATTGTCCTTGGAGTTCCTTTGTGGATTTTAGTCAATATCTCTCTGGTAACTTCTCAAAGCTAAGTGTATCCCCTTGTATGTTTCTCTTATTTGTCTTTAGTTGCAGTGGGGCTTACTAGTGCTCACCCCTCACACTCCATATCTAGGGCCTAACTCTAGGGTTAGCAAGGGCTAAGGTATTCTGCTCGGCGATAGGTGCGGAACCTATTTAAGGATGATTTGGAGTCAGGGTGTTGTTAGATCTGCTTAAGGGTCTCCACTCCCCCTTTCCCTAGTTGCTGGGCTTCGCCCCTTTTGCCATCATTGTATGCTGGGTTCTTCCCATACCTAGCATGACAATAGGCTAGTATGTGCATCAAAAGGTTGTATAAACTTGTAGGGAATGAGGGCAGCAAGACTGATTTTGCTGTCATTTTGTGTAAAAGTAGAGATATGCTTTAAATAATTACTGAACTCTATATTGAGTTTAATTTACTAGAATGATAGGGGTCTAGAAGTTATGGTTGTGATATGGACATTAAAATGCAGACATGTTCTTGAAGTCTGAAATGCTGATATTAGAGGTGAGCAGATCCATTTGCAGGACTCTGGTCCAGGGTCCAGGTCAGTGGTACCTGGCAACTAGACAGAAGGCCCGCAAATCTCTTACCTTCTGGCATCCCTGGCATTGGACTTGCTGGGGCTGGTGTGACATTCTGCCAGTCACAGCCAATCAAAAGTTGCCCTGGGGATGCCAGAAGGAAAGAAATGGATGCTGGACTGGAGTCACGAGATTCAATCCACTCATTTCTAGCAGATATGTTTTAAAAATATAAAATGTACTCTTCAATTTATTGATTTCTCTTATATTTAGATTAAAATGTTATTCCATCTGTCTTTTTTTCACAAAAAGCCAGTCAAAAATACATAATTGTGTTGATGGCACTTTTGTGTTGCTTTGTTGGTTCTACCATACGCATAAAAAGATAATAAGCATTAAATAATAAAAAATAAGTTACTAATGTAGTTTTCATAAAAAAAATAAAATCCTGTAATATTAAGATTCTTCTTGCTTATATCATTGAAAACCCTTGGGAGTAGCTTATGGCAGTATCATTCACAATAAGGACTTGTGCACATGACCGTGTTTTTGGTCCAAGTGCAATCCAACAAAACATTGGATCGCACTCGGACCAATGTTATTCTATGGGGCCATGCATGCTAGATTTTCTCCTCAAACCGAGCCTGTTCAGAGAAAAAAAATCACAGCATGCTGGAGTTGGATCCAATTATTAGATCTCGCTCGGCCGTGCAAGTCAGTGAGTCAGTTCAAAAAATTTGATTGCACTCAGATGACATCTGAGTGCAGTCTGAGTTTCACAGACTCACATAATGGAGAAGATGAAGACATTTTTTTGCCATCTTGTCCTCATCTGAGAAAATCGAATAACACTATGGTCACTAGAGTGATTAGAATAAGCGTTCCAATTCTCTTGCAAGAGAGAAAATACACATTTGTGACCCTAACCTAAAGGAAAGGGGTAGCGTTGTATATATATTATAAACCCCAAAAGGTAAAACATAAGTTTATTCTGATTTTTAAGAATTCTCATCAATGAAAACAATTCAAGATTGCCATTTTTGCATTTTTCCAAAATTGGTTTTGATTCTTTTATTTTCATTTAGATTATGTTCCATCTTCTACTACATGAATAGTTGTAGACATATAATGTCCCACCGACTGTTCCTTCCTGAACCTCATAGGATGGACATTATTGACTGTGTATTTGTCTCTTCTTAGTTATCCGCCTCCGACTGAACAATATTCCCGAGGCAAGATCTTATTGGATGCACTTTGATAAACAATGCTGAGATGACAGATTTAGGCTCTAAACGAAATTGTGTTCCATAAACTGTGAAACAAAGACTCATAACTCACCTTCACCACATACATTGCAGTGAAAATTATCTCTCATGGTTTGATCTATACTGTATCATTTTACTGAGTGGCCTCGTGTGCATTATCAATCAAATTCACGGAACATGCCTAAAAATCTCATATAGAATTGGTGAACACAAATCATAGATTTACCTGCAAAAAAAATACAAAAAAACAAGGGAAATGGTCCAAAAAGTCATGACTGCCATCATCACTGATTATAGCCGAATCATTTTTGGGAAGACAGTACATAGTTTAAGTGGCCACAGAATTCCCACATGATATGCAATAAATTACCCGAGAAGCTTGTTTTGTATATGTTGGTTATACAGGATTTATATATATACAGTACAGACCAAAAGTTTGGACACACCTCATTTAAAGATTTTTCTGTATTTTCTTAACTATGAAAATTGTACATTCACACTGAAGGCATCAAAACTATGAATTAACACATGTGGAATTATATACTTAACAAAAAAATGTGAAACAACTGAAAATATGTCTTATATTCTAGGTTCTTCAAAGTAGCCACCTTTTGCTTTGATGACTGCTTTGCACTCTCTTGGCATTCTCTTGATGAGCTTCAAGAGGTAGTCACCGGAAATGGTCTTCCAACAATCTTGAAGGAGTTCCCAGAGATACTTAGCACTTGTGGGCCCTTTTGCCTACACTCTGCGGTCCAGCTCACCCCAAACCATCTCGATTGGGTTCAGGTCTGGTGACTGTGGAGGCCAGGTCAACTGGCGTAGCACCCCATCACTCTCCTTCTTGGTCAAATAGCTCTTACACAGCCTGGATGTGTGTTTGGGGTCATTGTCCTGTTGAAAAATAAATGATGGTCCAACTAAACGCAAACCGGATGGAATAGCATGCCGCTGCAAGATGCTGTGGTAGCCATGCTGGTTCAGTATGCCTTCAATTTTGAATAAATACCCAACAGTGTCACCAGAAAAGCACCCCCACACCATCACACCTCCTCCTCCATGCTTCACGGTGGGAAGCAGGCATGTAGAGTCCATCCATTCACCTTTTCTGCGTCGCACAAAGACACGGTGGTTGGAACCAAAGATCTCAAATTTGGACTCATCAGACCAAAGCGCAGATTTCCACTAGTCTAATGTCCATTCCTTGTGTTCTTTAGCCCAAACAAGTCTCTTATGCTTGTTGCCTGTCCTTAGCAGTGGTTTCCCAGCAGCTATTTTACCATGGAGACCTGCTGCACAAAGTCTCTGTAACATACCTGGCGGCATCCTTGCATAGTGGTCCATCTCCCACTGTGCAAGAGCGCGCACTTGATCTCCAGTCCAGACTGCCACTCTGGCTTCTTTCCATGTTGTCTGCTTTGCTTTGCTCTTGCTGTTTAGGGCGACGCCCGCCAAACTTCCTGATTCTTGTAGCTGCTGCAGACACACCCCTAATGCATCCTCAGCTTATTGCTGTCTGTCACCTGGTATTTAAACCAGCTCCTCCTTGGAATCCATGCCTGAGCATCTTGTTCTGTCAGTTGGCTTCTGGTCGCTGACATGCCAGGTCCTGTCTATGTTTGCTGCTTTACGGTATCAGTTCCAGTGTCTGAACTGTGTCCTGTCTGTGCACTCTAGCCAGCTGTCTCTTTGCCTTCCTGGAGGCTGTATTTCCAGGCCTGTCTGAACACGCTCCTAGCCTGTTCGTCTTGCCCTCTGGAGGCCGCATACCCAGACTCGCTCCTGTGTTTGTTGCAGTACAGTTCCTGTCTGAACTGTCTCCTAGTTTCTTACCTGTTTTGTCTTTATGTCCGTTTGCTCCCTTTTTCTGCAGTGTCTGAACCAGCACTTGGCTTTACCTAGGCTCGTTCCTGCATTTTGTTGCAGTAACTGTTCTTGTCTGAACTGTCTCCTAGCTTCTTACCTGCTTTGTCTTTATGTCCATTTGCTCCCTTTTTCTGTAATGTCTGAACCTGCACCTAACTCCTTCTCGTTGTCTCTGTACTTCCGTTTGTGAGTTGGAGTCCTCTCGCTACTTCTTTGCAAGTATCTAGTGTGTATCTGGTTCTGCCTTTCTTTCTGTTCCGTGTGAACAGAGCCCTGTCACCTTTGCTTTGTCTTTGTTTACCTCTTCGGCGATTTATCTCAGCCTTGTCCACCGCGTTTGCGGTTTCGCTCTGCTCAGCCTTGTCCACCGCGTCTGCGGTTTCGCGCTGCTCAGCCTTGTCCACCGCGTCTGCGGTTTCGCTCTGCTCAGCCTTGTCCACCGCGTCTGCGGTTTCGCTCTGCTCAGCCTTGTCCACCGCGTCTGCGGTTTCGCTCTGCTCAGCCTTGTCCACCGCATCTGCGGTTTCGCTCTGCTCAGCCTTGTCCACCGCGTCTGCGGTTTCGCTCTGCTCAGCCTTGTCCACCACGTCTGCGGTTTCGCTCTGCTCAGCCTTGTCCACCATGTCTGCGGTTTCGCTCTGCTCAGCCTTGTCTACCGCGTCTGCGGTTTCGCTCTGCTCAGCCTTGTCTACCGCGTCTGCGGTTTTGCTCTGCTCAGCCTTGTCTACTGCGTCTGCGGTTTCGCTCTGCTCAGCCTTGTCTACCGCACCTGCGGTTTCACTTTACTTTTTGTTTACCGCATCTGTGGCTCTGAACTCGTCTCCCAGTCTGTACTGGACCCTACCCAGCCTGCGCTCTAGTCTGCCTGTTCCTGTATTCCCCGGTGTGGGTCAACTGCCGTGTCCGGAGTCTGACCTGGAGTAGACCCTGGTCCCTCTGCTCGGTTCCTCCCTGGTGCACTGGCATCGTATGCCGTCGTGCGACCTTGGTCGGATCGGGCAGATACTTAGTTATGCCCCTCCAGGCACTCTCCGGTTCATGGCACAGTGGAACCACTAAACATACACATGCCAGTCAGTCCGGGCGTGTGCATTACAGTCTCCTCTTAACAGTTGTTGAAGAGATGTGTCTGCAGCTAGAACTCTGTGTGGCATTGACCTGGTCTCTAATCTGAGCTGCTGTTAACCAGCGATTTCTGAGGCTGATGACTCGGATAAACTTATCCTCAGATGCAGAGGTGACTCTTGGACTTCCTTTCCTGGGGCGGTCCTCATGTGAGCCAGTTTCTTTGTAGCGCTTGATGGTTTTTGCAACTGCACTTAGGGACACTTTCAAAGTTTTCCCAATTTTTCAGACTGACTGACCTTCATTTCATAAAGTAATGATGGCCACTCATTTTTCTTTACTTAGCTGCTTTTTTCTTGCCATAATACAAATTCTAACGGTCTATTCAGTAGGACTATCAGCTGTGTATCCACCAGACTTCTGCACAACACAACTGATGGTCCCAACCCCATTTATAAGGCAAGAAATCCCACTTATTAAACCTGACAGGGCACACCTGTGAAGTGAAAACCATTTCCGGTGACTACCTCTTGAAGCTCATCAAGAGAATGCCAAGAGTGTGCAAAGCAGTCATCAAAGCAAAAGGTGGCTACTTTGAAGAACCTAGAATATAAGACATATTGTCAGTTGTTTCACATTTTTTTGTTAAGTATATAATTCCACATGTGTTAATTCATAGTTTTGATGCCTTCAGTGTGAATGTACAATTTTCATAGTCATGAAAATACAGAAAAATCTTTAAATAAGAAGGTGTATCCAAACTTTTGGTCTGTATTGTATATATAAAACATATGATCCCATACAGGGGAGGACATTGGCAACAAACGATCCCCATGCATATGACACATTATATACACATTAACGCATTATGCTCACATACGGAATTAAAGATGGTCATATTTTTTTAGTAAAATTTAATTCTAATCGAACTTTACAAAAATTCTCCAGAACGCAATTTTTTTGTAATTCACTTTGCGCAAATTCAGCAAAATGATGGCTGGCCAACATTTTGCTGAACCATAGAGGGCCAACAAAAAAATAAAAAAATAAAGCAACTAATTCTCACCAGACCACTCAGCTCTTTGGCTGCTTGCTCTCCCCTGTAGGTACTCGGAACATCTTCTTACCTATGCCACCGCTCACAACATCTTCACTTGAGGCCACGACTAAACCATGGATGACCGTGTGTATCTGCATGGTCATCCCAGGCCAAGTCCCAGCCTAGAATGCATGTCGTAAGGTTATGACGTAGGTCGAAACATCAGTAGTATGTTGCTGGGACATCCTGGGCCTAGGATGTCTCTGCTCATGCGCTTTGTTGAGTTGTGTCGATTATGTTTTTTCTGCGTCTTACGATTTTTATTGCTTGGGTCCCTCCAGAAGTATATTTTTATTTTCACCCTCTCACATCCTTAGCTAAAACATCCAGAACTTTTTTTTTTTTAATTTTACATAAACATTACTATAAACATTATATTTGCTATTAAATCTATATACATTTTTATTAGGAGTTAACTGGGATAAAAATATGACTGAGCCATTTTTCTTAAACCATTATTAAGTTGCTGTAAATAATATGTTTAATATATTATATCCGTTGTTACAGTTACAGGAATGCAAAATAAGACAATTGTATTTATTGGCTTGTGACCTTTAATTAAAATGGTGTAGTATAAAAATGATGTTATTATAAGTGCTTTTGGCTGCGTGCCCACTATGCGTTTTTCAAGCGTTTTTGCAGTGGAATTTCCGCAGCGAAAATGCTTAAAAAAATGCTTGGTAATACGTGCCCCATGGTCCCCAATGATAATCTGCATGTGCTGTGCACATGCTGCGGAAATTTCCGCTGCAGATTATCATTGCGGAAAAATACGCAGCATGTCCATTAATTTTGCGAACACGCAGCGTAATCGCTGCCATTGACTTGCATTGGACTGCGTGACATCCGCATCACTCCATCTGCACAAGCGGATATCAAACGGTTCAATGAGCGGATGGTACCCGGGTCTGGAGGAGAGGAGTTAAATGCTGGGCTCTATAACCCATGCACACTACTGATTGGCAGCTTTTTGTACATGCACAGTGCACACACAAAGCTGTCAATCAGTAGGGAAGGCGGGATTATCTGAAGCTCATGAATTTCAAGGACTACCTGGTAGCAGGTTTACTAGTACTCTACTGATAATCCCCTGCTAATAAAACTGTAATTTTTTCAAACCTACAGCATGCTGCCCAGTATGTGACACACGGCTGTCTCACACATTTGAATAACTTTCTAGTACCTTCTGTTATACCTATTGACTAAGCTCACATACTCTTCTTTGGACCGATTAACCCCTTATTTACAGGAACCTGTGTGAATGAATTTTTCTCAAACTACTAGCTAAACCCCATTCTTTCTTCTGGTAGACCATCTTGAAACTAAAAAAAATCATGGCTGTGTTCTATTTTTGCATTATACAGATGCTGGGGGAACAATAGAGGTGCAATACGGTTTTATTTCACAACACAGTAGATAAAATAAGTGGTTCTGATCACCTTGTAGGGTTGTGGGAAACACAACACTGATCAAATTTTGAAATAAGGTGATCAAGCTCCTGCAGTCCCAATGGTTTGGAGTTTTCAACGTAGTAGTATATATAGTAGGAAGTGTGAGTTATCTGCACTGCTGGTATTATTCATAATAATGTACAGGATGCGGTAGAGGATAGCTATACGGTTTTATTCTCAAAGCGTTTCGAGTTGACACACTTCTTCAGGAGAGCCACAACATTTATCAATGTTAAATGTTGTAGTACTCCTGAAGAAGCATGCCAGCTTCGAAACGTGTCAAGAATAAAATTGCATAGCTATCCTCTACCGCATCCTGTACGTTATTCCGAATGATAACAGGAGTGCAGATTATCTACACTTCCTATTACATATACTTTTGTATTACAATTATTTTATATTGTTTTCATCTATTTCTAGGATCCGGGTTATTTAACTTATTTGTTCCTATGTTCACTTTCCCTTTATCTTATAAAGTAACGAGTTGTCCTTTAGTAACGATGGAGGGTAAACAGTCTAGTGTACTTCACAGTGCATTCAGGGTATTCTCCTTTTCTGGATTCTGGAGTTAAGAGTGCCTGTGGTTTGGTTTTTCATTGCCTGCCAATCCACAGAGACAGCAACTCTGGAGGATTTGCTTCAATACACCGGCTATCACTTTTCATCTGACAGTTCAGTCTGTACTCTACTGTTTGTATTATTAAAATGTCTTTTGATTGTGTCTACTGCAAGGGTTTGAGAGAGTTTTTCATATCCCCCAAAGGAACGTAAATGAAAAAGGTAAATGAAAAAAAAAAAAAAAGAAATGTTTAGGCTTTATGCACAGTGGTAATTAGCTGTCAGCTTGATTGCTGATTAATAAAGTCCCTGATTTGAAGGCATCATTTTGTAAATGTGCGATATAAAAGGTGGGGGCACTCCGAGGGTTCAAATGGTTTGCTTGTTTTATTTTCACATACTGGAGACATCTCTCATAAGAGATTGTGAATATTTCATGCCTCATTCCCAGCACATGTCAGTTTTGATGTGGAAGCTATTAAAAAAAAGGGATGTCATAAGAATCTTAATCTAGATCTCACTTCTCATTGTGGACAGGCATAGGAATCTTATCTCGCTGTTGACAGAACAGAGCGCAGTTTAGACTCGTTTATTTTTTCATTATACATAACAAAGGGATGTCAATGTTCACTGTTCACTTAAATTTAGATAAAATATCCATTGTGCGGCTTTTTTTTATACAGAACATTTTTTCATTAAGACAACTGAACCCCAAAGGTTGAAACTTTCAGATAGTAAAGAGCATTGGGAAATACATCTCCTTACAGCAGACAATATACTTTAAAGGGAACGTGTCTTCTAAAAGTAAACTATTGTTTTAAATCCTTGACGCCATGGACAATTTTTTTTTTTAATTTTTGCTTTATTTTTTTTTCCGAAATTATTTATTTTTCCTTACACATAGCCATGTGAGGGCTTGTATTTTGCAGGACGCTTTGTACTATTGAATCCTTTTATTTAATTCTACATTTATCCAGAATACAAATGTCACAAAAATGTTGTTACCTTTAAAATGCTGAGCTCTGTATAAACCGCCCAGCTTTCTGCGTACAGCGTATATTGTCAGCAATCTACCAATCAGTGGTATGGGGTGGGGATAGACTGATTAGCCTGACTGTTCGGCACGTGAGATTTAGCCATGCAGTGAAAATCTCCTGCTGATAAAACACTGATTGTATGGAAACTATAGCACACAGCCTAATAAGTGACACATCCCTGTAATCACGGTCTCTGCTCCTACATTAAGCTACTCTCAGATTATATGGCAACAACCTGCTGACAGATTCCCTCTAAGGTACATTTACACTGATAGATTGTCGTGAATGAGCATTCTTATGAACGCTCGTTTCACTATAATCTTCCAGTGCAATGAACATCTCAGCCTTACCCTTTTTTGTAATATGATGTTCTCTGGATTTATTTTAATCTGTGTGTGTTTTTTCTGTTATTTATAGTTGTTTTTATCTCATTGGCAATGAAAGATCATTGTGAGAGCTGTCTTCGCTGTCTCTCCCAATCAAGATCAATGGAATGGACTCCCGTGAATCATGGGATGCTGCAGTTATGACATGACGGGTTTTCTATAGACAACATGTCCATTCTCATTGATTATTTGAAGTGAACTTTTATTGTCCATATGTTTATGTTTATATTCATATCTGGATTATATGTATTCTTACCCACCTTTGGGATATATTGACTTATATTGTGGTTTGGATATATGGTAGTGATTCCTCTTTCGTAAAAATTCTTATGATATTATTAATTGAGGTTAGAGAATTTGTGTAGCAACCTACAATATTTCCAGAAATAGATGAGAATTATATCTTAGACATATACGGACATTTGGTCATGAAGTGTGTGTTTTATATTGGACATGATAGCATGCGACATGTTCTTCTCTATTTGATTCCTCCATTAAACATATTTTTATAATTTTATTGAGGGGATAGGTATGGAAATCTTCATGGATACCTATTAATATCTTATCTTCCCTTCTCTCTTTTTTCTGTTTGCAGCTTATTCTGCTATGTGCAGATGTGGATGGAATATACACATTATTTCATTTACACTTTTTCCTATATGGGATCTGCTCACCCTCTAATCTTGTTGATTAAATGTATTCACTTTAGGGGTATTTCATGGCAGTTTCACTGTTGTATATTTTTGTTTTGTAGTATTTTTTGTTTTACATTTTTTATTTTTTGTGGGCACTAGCACTTTTTTATGGTACTATCACCTTTAATATTATTGATGCATATTCGTCATTATTATGATGATTTACACGGATTTTCGATATTATATATTTGTCTTTAATGGAATGATCTATATTTGCACTGTCACTTTAAGCATGTTATTAGAATAGTGCATGGTATTGGAATAAACGATTAATAGATATGAGATGTGGATTCCATTATAATTAATATATGGCCATGTGTTAGCCTGTAGCTAAGTCCATATTTAAATGCTGGTCTTGTACCGTATTGTTCATCTAAAATGCTAAATTTTATTTAGCCCATATCAAAAATGGCAGCTTTCTGATTTATATCATACTTAAAATGTTGCCTGGTCAGTGCGCATGCCTATGATCAGGTGCATGACTGAGCATCGACGATGGCGCTTCTTCCCTGACATGGAGGGTTTACTGACGTCACAGGGGATTTCCCCATACCCGCCATGCCTGGCTTGATGCCGGAAGTGATGTAACTTCCGCTGCGCAGCTCATCACGCATACGCAGCATACAGGACGGTAATGACACACACCTGGAAAGTTCCCTATTTAACAATGGTCTTCACACACAGATACTCACATCTTCCTGAGTAAGCCCACGTGAAACACGCGTTGGGGCTGCTGGTGTACTTATTCAATGTGAGTGACAGATGGGTAAGAGTAACTAGGAATTGTGGTCCTGTTCTTTGGGTTCATCATGAGCTTAATGTTTATTAATTGATCTACAGGGTGGGCCATTTATATGAATACACCGAAATGAAATGGAAGTAGTTGGTGATGTCAACTTCCTGTTTGTGGCACATTAGTATATGGAAAGGGGAAAACTTTTCCAGATGGGTGGTGACCATGGTGGCCATTTTGAAGTTGGCCATTTTGGATCCAACTTTATTTTTTTCAATGGGAAGAGGGTCATGTGACACATCAAACTTATTGAGACTTTCATAAGAAAAACAATGGTGTGCTTGGTTTTAACGTAACTTTATTCTTCCATGAGTTTTTTACAAGTTTATGACCACTTGTAAAATGTGTTCAAAATGCTGCCCATTGTGTTGGATTGTCAATGCAACTCTCTTCTCCCACTCTTGACGCACTGATAGCAACACCGCAGAAGAATTGCTAGCACAGGCTTCCAGTATCCGTTGTTTCAGATGCTCGCGTATCTTCACAGCATAGACAATTGCCTTCAGATGACCCCAAAGAGAAAAGTCTAAGGGGGTCAGATCGGGAGACCTTAGTGGCCATTCAACTGGCCCACGGTGACCAATCCACTTTCCAGGAAACTGTTCATGTAGGAATGCTCAGACCTGACACCCATAATGTGGTGGTGCACCATCTTGTTGGAAAAACTCAGGGAACGTGCCATCTTCAGTGCATAAAGAGGGCAACACATCAGCATGTAGCAATTTCAGATATCCAGTGGCATTGAGGTTTCCATTGATGAAGAATGGCCCCACTATCTTTGTACCCCATATACCACACCATACCATCAATTTTTGTGTTCCGACAGTCTTGGAGGGATCTATCCACTGTGGGTTAATGTCAGACCAATAGCGGTGGTTTTGTTTGTTAAGTTCACCATTGACAAAAAAGTTTGCCTTATTACTGAACATAATGTTCTGTGTAAACTGAGGGTCCTGTTCCAATTTTTGTTTTGCCCATTCTGCAGATTTAGTGCTCCGATCTGGGTCATCCTCGTTGAGATGCTGCAGCAGCTGGATTTTGTAAGGGTGCCATTTGGGAGTAGCTAATATCCACCGAAGGGATGTTTGACTAATGCCACTCTCCAGTGACATGCGGCGAGTGCTACTCTGTGGGCTCTTGCTGAATGAAGCTAGGATAGCCACTGATGTTTCTTCATTAGTGACAGTTTTCTTGCGTCCACATTTTGGCAAATACAACACTGAACCTGTTTCACGAAATTTAGCAAGCAGTTTGCTAACTGTAGCATGGGAGATGGATGGTCTCGTATGGTGACTTGCATTGAAATCTGCTGCAATGACCCGGGTACTGCATTCACCAAACATCAACACAATTTCTATCCGCTCCTCACATGTTAACCTCTGCGACATGTCAATGGCTGTAAACAAAGAGAAACTTGTAAATAACTCATGAAAGAATAAAGTTACATTAAGACCAAGCACACCATTGTTTTTCTTCTGAAAGTCTCAATACGTTTGTTGTGTCACATGACCCTCTTTCCATTGAAAAAAATAAAGTTGGATCCAAAATGGCCGACTCCAAAATGGCCGCAATGGTCACTACCCATCTGGAAAAGTTTTCCCCCTACCATATACTAATGTACCACAAACAGGAAGTTGATATCACCAACCATTCCCATTTAATTTAGGTGTATCCATATAAATGGCCCACCCTCAGGGACGGTGTCAGCACCCGGCGTGCCCGGGCATATGCCGGGGCCCTGGACCATCAGGGGGGCCCACTCGTTATCTGGGCCTGGGCCGCTTCCCCGGCATCTGTGCAGGGCCGCCGGTGCTGTTCAAGCCCTGCTCTGCTTCATGCAGCAGCAGCAGCAGTGTGCGGTCAGTGTGCTGCTGCTCCACCAATCAGGTCCAGTGCTGTCACTTTCCAGACATGGCTGTGCACTGTGTGATGTGCGGCTGTGTCTGGTAGTAATGACATGCAGGGGCGACAGTGCGCCTTTAATTGTGCTTGTGTGTAGCACCTGCCGCGTCATTACTACCAGACACAGCCGCACAGCGCACAGCGCGCGGCCATGTCTGGAAAGTGACAACACTGGGCCTGATTGGTGGAGCAGCAGCACACCGACCGCTGCTGCATGTAGCAGAGCAGGGCTTGAACAGCATCGGCAGCCCTGCACAGATGCCGGGGAAGCGGCCCGGGCCCTGACGGCGAGTGGGCCCCCCTGATGGTCCAGGGCCATGTGACAAGCCTGATGCCCTGCACTGCCACATGACTGAGGAGCTGGACGGGACACAGGCCAGGGGGCAGGTGAGTGAGATCCCCAATCCCCATATAAAAAATATTACTTATGTGTGTGTGCATGTATGATGTGAATGCCTGTGTATGTCAGTGTGTATGACTGTGTATATATGTGTTTTTAAGAATGTGTTCAAATATGTACAGTATGTGTATGTATCTGTGCATGTCTACGTATTGTGTGTGTATATCTGTGTACCATGTTCATGTGTGTATGTGTATGCATGCCGGCGTACCGTGTGGATGCGCATGTCTGTGCACTGTGTGCGTGTCTACGTATTGTGTGCGTGTCTGCGTATTGTGTGCGTGTCTGCGTATTGTGTGTGCGTGTCTGCGTATTGTGTGTGCATGTCTGCGTATTGTGTGTGCGAGTCTGCGTATTGTGTGTGCGTGTCTGCATATTGTGTGTGTGTGTGTGCGTGTGTACTGTGTGTGTGTGTGCGTGCATACTGTGTGTGCGTGTGTCTGCGTACTGTGTGTGTGCGTGCTGTGTGTGTGTGCGTGCGTGTCTGCGTACTGTGTGTGTGTGCATGCATGTCTGCGTACTGTGTGTGTGTGCGTGCATGTCTGCGTACTGTGTGTGTGCGTGCGTGTTTGCATATGTGAAGGATGAGGTGGCAGGCTGGGCCCTGTGTTGTATACCTATATTTTTCCGCCGTATCTGTGCATCATGAATCGTGGTATGTGCTAAAGGGGCCCACTGAGACTCTTTCGCCTGGGGCCCATAAAAACCTGGATCCGGCCCTGCCCACCCTGTATAATGAACTGCCTTATTATTAGGCTGATATAGTATTTATTTGTATAAACACACGGAGAATCTAGGCTCGTGATGTAGATACATCTGACAGGTATACAGACCCTGTAAGACTTGAGCACTTGCACTTTAGAGTTATATATTTAACTCTTCCCAACCCGAATAAATATTAGTGGTTAGTACATTTTTGATACCTGTATCTTGCCTTCGACTTTGTCTGTATGTTTATATTTTGTTGAATACCATTTTTTTATATTCTTAATAAATAATATTACATTTTATGGATAGACTGGTTACTCCACGTTTTCTTGTGTATGAATTTCAGTGCAAACAGGTTGCAGATTACCAGATGAACGAGCAAAACGCTTGTTTGTCGGGTGATATGATCTTTAATGCTGCACAAAAGATCATCATTCTTGGCAGTGACTCGCCCCCTGGGCCGTGGGGCACTCGGATCCGGGCAGTAGGGGAACGATGGGAGTAGTAGTGGCATCCCGGTTCCGTGGCTCAGGGTGGTCAGGCCAGTGGTAGTCCGTTATGTGCTGTTGATTATGTCCGACTACGCCACCCGTGGATTTGCGGTCATTAGGAACCGCCGCTGCAAGGCAGACCGCTGGGGCTGATGATGTATGCAGCTGGGATGGTGTGACTCCCCACGGGAAGAGTGCGGCCCCAGGGCAGTGTAGTGGATGGTGGGAGTGACGGTAGTGAGAGTCCCAGTGCTGATAGTGCTGGAGGAGCAAGGAGCACGCAGACAACAGGTTGCAGTCCAGGGTCTTTACTAGAACAGGTAAATTGACCCACAAACAGTCCCAGCTAGGAGGGGACCTGGATGTCTGAGAGAAACAGGGAAATTGGCCCTGGTCAGGGTGAGGGTGTAGGCCTACCGTGCTTTCTGTGCTCCTTCTGGCTATCTCCTCGTTATAGGGTAACAGCCCACATTTCCGAGCTTTCCGTGTATTCTCGCCTGTATGGCCTGCGACGTGGGTTCCTTTCTGCTCCCAGCCTTGTACGGCTTTGCTGGTCCCTTCTGTTGTGGCAGGGCCTCCAGGCTTCTTAGGCCAAGGAATATACAGTCCCCTGCGGACTGGTTATCTGCTGGGGGATGTGGAATCCTCCCAGCCTCAGACACCAAAGTCTGGTAAATTAAGTCCGTGATCTGCCAAGACAGGCTCTCTTCGCCTCTTGTCTCTGGCTTGTGGCTCTCCTCCTGCCACACTTCCTCTTAGGTGCAATACAACTGTCCCTCTCTGCTCTGGGACCTGAATCCTGAGACAGGTCGTCCAGCTCTCCCTAACCCTGCCCCCAGCACCAGCTTTTATAGGGGCAGCCTGCTCCCCCTACTGGCCTGAGACAGGAGGTACTGCATGCTAATGTTCCCCTGACTAGAGAACCTCCCCCTTGCTCTCAGACACAGCTTTATTACATTTTGTGGCATCCAGGCCAGGGTGACACATTCCCCCCTAGTAAAATTTAGTACTCCGGGACTAAACAATAAACAAAGACAATATGCATAACCATAAAACATTATCAGGAAAGTGACGCACAAATTGAGTTCTTAAGGTCACAGTGTGGTCTGTAACCAGGTGTCCATATCACCAATACAACGGGGAGCCTTAACCAGGTGGGGGTCTGTCCTACCCCAAGTCCTTTACAGTCTTAGTTCATTCCTTGGTTAGGCTCCAAACGCAGTCCATACAAGGTCCTGGTTATAAAATGTCCATAACATAGTTACATAGTTACATAGTTTATAAGGCCGAAAAAAGACAAGCGTCCATCCAGTTCAGCCTATTTCTTGTGCACTGCAGCTATTCCGCAGCGTTGATCAAGGGGAAGGCAAAAAAAAACAAACCATGCGGTATAGGCCAATTTACATCATTGAGGAAAAATTCACTTCCCGACACCAATCTGGCAGTCAGATTAAATCCCTGGATTAATTAACTATCACTAAGCATAAGATGTAATTTTATTGTTCTCAAGAAAGGCGTCCAGGCCTCTCTTGAACTCATGAAGTGAGTTGGACATCACCACTTCCTCTCCCAGAGAGTTCCAGAGTCTCACGGCTCTGACCGTAAAGAATCCCCTTCTATGCTGGTGCAGGAACCTCCTTTCCTCCAGACGCATAGTGTGCCCCCTCGTCTTTGTCACCATCCTTGGTATAAACAGGTCATGGGAGAGATCTCTGTACTGCCCCCTGATGTATTTATACATGTTTATGAGGTCTCCCCTAAGCCTTCTCTTTTCCAACGTAAATAGGCCTAATTTTGACAACCTCTCTGGGTATTCCAGTCCCTCCATTCCCTTTATTACCTTAGTCGCCCTCCTTTGTACCCTCTCTAGCTCCAATATGTCTTTCCTGAGCACCGGAGCCCAGAACTGTGCACAATATTCTAAGTGCGGCCTTACCAGCGCTTTATACAGAGGAAGAACAATGTTCTCATCATATGCCCCTATTCCTCTTCTGATGCATGCCATGACTCTATTTGCCTTCGCAGCTGCTGCCTGACACTGGGCACTCCAATTTAATTTGCTATTAACCAAGACGCCCAGGTCCTTCTCCATGTCAGATTTCCCCAACGGTTTACCATTTAATATGTATGGGTGACTGCTGTTTTTCTTTCCCATGTGCATAACCTTACATTTATCGGCATTGAACCCCAATTGCCATTTTTTGGCCCAACTCCCCAATTTATCTAAATCCTCCTGTAGCTGTGCCTTATCCTCATCTGTATTAACTACTTTACAAAGTTTAGTATCATCTGCAAATATTGCTATTTTACTATGCAAACCTTCAACTAGATCATTAATAAATATATTAAATAATATAGGGCCCAAGACAGACCCTTGAGGCACCCCGCTAGTAACCCTGACACACCCTGAGCTTACTCCATTGATAACCACCCTCTGCTTTCTATCACTCAGCCAGCTATTTACCCACTTGCACACATTATCCCCCAGACCAAGCATTCTCATTTTATATACCAACCTTTTGTGTGGCACGGTATCAAACGCTTTGGAGAAGTCAAGGTATACAACATCCACTGACTCTCCCCGGTCCAGCTGTGAGCTCACCTCCTCGTAGAAGGTCATCAGGTTTGTTTGGCAGGAGCGATCCCTCATGAATCCATGTTGATATGGAGTTAGACAGTTATTATCATTAAGATATTCTACAATAGCGTCTCTAAGAAATCCTTCAAACAATTTACCCACAACAGACGTTAAGCTGACTGGTCTATAGTTCCCAGGGTCACTTTTACACCCCTTTTTGAATATTGGTACCACATTTGCTTGGCGCCAGTCTAGTGGGACAGTCCCTGTCCATAAAGAGTGCTTGAATATAAGATACAGCGGTCTGTCTATCACATTACTTAATTCTTTTAGTACCCGGGGGTGTACACCCGGGGGTGTATAACCTTTGAGTCCTTACGGTAGCTGCAAGAAACTGAAACACAGAATTACCAAACATGCATGTAACTTGGCAAACATTTCAACATTTGGCAACAGGGTTATTTACAATTTTAGCGCGCTCTATATTTTCCAGTGAGCGGGTATCTGCCCCTTTGTGCTCCTGGTTGACCTATGTAGTCCACTGTCTGGTGGTGGACTGACCTGGCTTTCCCCACTAGCGTTAGGGGTACAGCTACCAGCTGGGTGTACAGGTAGGGCAGGCAGCTGTCTGCGGGTCCTTTGCCTTACCGCAGGCATGGCAGGCTCACTGTCAGCAGAGGGTTGACTCTCCTGGGCTGCTGGTACAGGCTCTTCTGCCTCTGGAACTGCTTGCTCCTCTTCACCTTCCGGCTCTGGTGTTGGTTGTTGCTGTGCCGGTTGCAGGAAATGCAGGACGGGTACGACTATGGCATCATTTATGCGAGTCCAGGACTGAGGGAACTCTCCGAGAACGGTGCTGATCATTTCTTCCTTGTCCTCTGCGGGTTCAAGGTCACTCTGATCCTCTTCTGCACTACGAAGTTGCTCGGGGCATCTTTTGAGGTGGTCTCTGGAGACGGTGCTAGTGGTTTCTCCTCCGTCCTTGGTGATCACGCACACCTTCGGGTTATCGTGATCAGACTGCAGTACGGTGTAGGGTTCCCTTTCCCACTGGTCGTCCAACTTATGTAGCCTTCTCTTCCGCTTCAGGACTTGCTCACCAGGTTCTAGGGGACCAGCAGGGGCTTGTTGGTTGAAGAGTTTTTCTTGCCTCTCTCTCACCTGGGCCAGGCTCCTCTCCACACTCTCCTGTACCTTCTTGTACTGCAGTTGCCTTTCCGTATCCCAGTCTGCATCCGGGGAGGTGTCCTCAGGTGTTAGGACTCCCATCTCCAGGTCTACGTGCAGCTTACCTGGTCTGGCTCGCATCAGGTAAGCCGGGGTGCAGTTGGTAGCATTCACCGGGATATGATTGTATAAGTCTATCAGACCCGGCAGTTTTTCTGGCCACAGGCTGCATTCCTCCAGGGGCAATGTCTTTAGGAGATCAATGACTATGTTGTTCATTTTCTCACACATCCCGTTGGTTTGTGGATGGTAAGGCGTTGTCCGAATCTTCTTACTGCCATAGAGGTTGCAGAACTCCTGGAAGATTTCAGCTTCAAACACTGGACCCTGGTCTGTCAGGACCTGTTCCGGATACCCGTGTGGACGGCAGAAGTATTGCTGGAAGGCTCTGGCCACTGTTTGGGCTGTCAAGTCCTTTACCGGGACCACCACTAGAAAACGGGAATAGTGGTCCACGATTGTCAGGGCATAGGTGTATCCTGACCGGCTGGGAGCCAATTTGACATGGTCCAGAGCTACCAGCTCAAGAGGCTGCGTGGTGACGATGGACCTCAAGAGTGTCTTCTGGCTGGTGCAGTCCTTCCTCCTTAGGTGACAAGGGCCACAGTCTCTGCACCATTTTGCTACAGCTCCTCTCATGCCGACCCAAAAGAACCTTCCTCTTAGTAGGAACTCCAGTTTCTTCCAACCGAAGTGTCCCGCTCTGTCACGGTAAGCCCCCAGGACCATAGCTGCATCTCGCCTTGGGACCACGACTTGCCAGGTCAGCTCGTGCGTCCGGTGGTTGACAAACCTTCTGCACAACTTGCCTTCGTAGAGGAACAGCTTGCTCTTCTCTTTCCATAGCTGCTTGGCTTCCTCTGGGGCATCTGGATCTAAGCGGGCGTCTTCCCGGGTCAGCAGATCTTTCACCAGGCGGATTGCAGGGTCACTATCTTGGGTCTCGGCCCAGCTGTGGTGAGGTAGGGGATTGATCATCACTGTTGTTAGATCCTCCTCCTTCACGCGGTGGGAGTATTGAGCGGCTCCATACCGGTGAAACGCGGGGAGTTCTACCTCCTCCAGCTCTTCTGGGTCTTCGTCACCTTTAGGTAAATGAGGCATTCTTGATAGGGCGTCCGCGTTGGCATTGGTTTTGCCTGCCCGGTACTTGATCACGAAGTCATAGTTGGAGAGACAGGCCATCCACCGCTGTTCCAGGGCACCCAGTCTTGCATTGTCCAGGTGTGTCAACGGGTTCTTGTCCGTGTACACGGTGAACTTTGCGGAGGCCAGGTAATGCTTGAAGCGTTTCGTCACGGCCCACACCACTGCCAAGAATTCTAGCTTGAAGGAGCTGTAATTCTCCGGGTTCCTCTCGGTGGGCCTCAGCTTCCGGCTGGCGTACGCGATCACCCTTTCTCTGCCCTGTTGGTTTTGGGACAGTACGGCTCCCAGTCCCACATTACTGGCGTCGGTGTGGAGAATAAAAGGCTGGCCATAGTCAGGGTAGGCCAGGATCTCATCTCCTGTGAGGGCCATCTTTAGCTGGCGGAAGGACTCCTCTTCCGGTTTATCCCACTTGAAGGGTGGCTTTTGACTTCTGGACTTAGACTGTCCAATCAGGAGGTCCTGCATAGGAGCTGCCATCTTAGTGAACCCGGGGATGAACCTTCGGTAGTAGCCTACCAACCTGAGAATCTGTCTCACCTCTTTGATGTTCGAGGGGCTTGGCCAGCTCTTGATTGCCGTGACCTTGTCAGGGTCAGGGGCCACTCCTTCCGCGCTTACCACGTGCCCTAGGTACTGGACCTTTGGTTTCAACAGGTGACACTTCGATGGTTTCACCTTCAGGCCATAGCCTGCCAGGGCTTCGAACACCTCGGCCAGGTGCTTTAGATGGTCCTCGTAGGTCTTTGAATAGACGATCACGTCGTCCAGGTAAAGGAGGACCGTCTTGAAGTTTCGGTGCCCTAGACCGCATTCCATCAGCCTCTGGAAGGTCCCTGGTGCGTTGCAGAGCCCGAAGGGCATACAGTTGAACTCACTCAGTCCCATCGGGGTGGTGAAGGCGGTCTTCTCCTTGTCAGCCTCTGCCACAGGAACCTGCCAGTACCCGCTAGTAAGGTCCAAAGTAGAAAAGAAGTTAGCTGATTTTAGTGCGGCTAAAGACTCCTCTATTCTAGGCAGCGGGTATGCGTCTTTGTGGGTGATACGGTTGATTTGTCTATAGTCCACGCACATTCTCATGGTGCCGTCTTTTTTTTTGACCAGAACCAAGGGGGCTGCCCAGGGGCTACAGCTGTCTCTAATGACCCCAGCTTCTTTCATCTCTCTTAGCATGCCCTTTGCGTTCTGATAATGTGCAGGGGGTACAGGTCTGTGCCTCTCTTTTATTGGTGGGTGGTTCCCTGTGGGGATGTGGTGTTCTATCCCTTTTACTCTGTCGAAGTCTAGCGGGTGCTTATTAAAGACTCTCTCGTACTTCTGTACCACCCGGTAGACTCCTTGTTTTTGGTGCAGGGGAGTGGAGTCAGCACCCACATGGAGTTTCTGGCACCAGTCCTCCTTTTGTTTCTGGGAGCCATTACCCTCCGCCTGAGGAGATGGAGGCAAGGGTTCCACAGCCCTGATAGCTTTGTGTTCGACAACAAACAGTTTGGCGAGTGTAGCGTACCTGGGTAAGTGTACCTCCCTCTCCCCAATGTTGAGAATGCGAACGGGCACCCTCCCATGACGGACATCAACCACCCCCCGGGCTGTCAAAATGGTGGGCCTGCTGTCTGAGTACACGGGTTCTACCATGGCTTGGTAGTCTCTACCTCTCAACCCGATTGCAGTCCGACACCAGATCATCATTTCACTTTTGGGAGGCATGGAAATGGGGAATGGGTCACTCAGTCTTACGCTACCGATCTCACCACCAGACAGTTCTACCTGCTGCCGTCTCATCAGGGCTTTTATCTCCTTGTTGAGGACTCTCTGTTGGCTGGAACTAGCATTCACCGCCACCTGTTGTAAGATTACAATTACCTCTGAAAGACAATTTTCAATCACGTTAGTACCCACAGTTATTTTAGGGTGACTTTCACGACGGTCAATGTCCACAATAATTACTCCCTGTGCCGGCAGTTCAACTTTACCAATCTTAATGGTCATCTCCTTGAACCCCATCTGCGGCACGGGTAAGCCATTACTGGCGATGATGCTCAAGTTACTGTCTGGATACCGTGTGATATCAGCATCAGTCCAATACTGCTTAAAAAGTACATAAGGGATAGTGGTTACTTGTGACCCAGTATCCAGCAAGGCGCTCATGGGGATACCGTCCAGCACCACGGGTAAAACCGGGCGCCCCCCAACGTACTTATTACGCCAATTGTAAGGGCCTGGTGATCTTATGCCTGGGGGTTGGCCCTCTGCCCCAGGTTGGACCCGTTTAAATTACAGTACCTGGAAATGTGTCCGGGCTGGTTGCATCGACGGCAAATGGGCTGTCCATCCTCTGCGTAGCGGTCTGTGGGCCTCCCTCGGAACGACGGGATCCTCCTCTGTCGACGCCACGGGACATCCTCCGGACTTGAAGCCAGCTCGATGGGTCTTGACGGGTCCACTTGTAATGCCTGGACGGTCCTGGTCAACGCCGCGACGCTCCTGGTCAGCTCCTGGACTTGGTGGTGCAGGTCTTTAGACTGGGCTTGGTTCAGGGCCTGTGCATCAGCCCCCACGGGGTCCATAGAGGAGGGCGCCGCCTCCTGTTGGTAGGTGAGAGCAGGGCGCCGGGGGTTTATAGCGCCACTGGTTGCAGGTTCACGGAGCACCCTTACGGCCCTGTCCTTAAATTGGGCAAAGGTCAGATCAGGGTTCTGAAAGAATATGAGGCGCAGTTGGGCCCTGTGGGCGCTAGACAGCAGACCTTCTATGAATTGTTCTGTTAGCAGCTTATCCGTTTCCTGCACGCTGCCAGGGTCAGTTTGTTGGATGGCCCTCAGGGCTTCCTGCAAATTTAGGGCATAGTCTCTGATGCTGTCCTGTGCCCGCTGGTTACATCCATAGAACCTCATTTTAATTTCAGCAGAGGTACGTGTGTCAAAGGTACCCCGCAGCCGGGCCAGAATACCCTTCACGGTTCTTTTCTCCTAAGTGGGCCATGATTTTACCTCCCTCTGGGCTGCGCCAGTTAACTGCCCTGTTAATATGCTGACCTTCTGTTCCTCTGTCAGGGGGTAGACTTGGAACAAACTGTACAGCCTTTCCTTAAAGTCAGTTAGGGCATGGGGCTCCCCTGAGTACTTGGGCAGCCAGGCCGCTCCAGGGAAAAGGGCATCACTGCTGCTGCAGCCGCGTTGGTGGTAGTGGGCGCCTCTGTGTCCGACATCTTCCTCCCCCCTAGTTAAGCGTGGCCTACCTTCCGACGATCCTCTTCTGTAGGCCGCGGCTCCGCTGCTGCTGCTCTGGACGAGGACCTTGCGTCGCGTCCTGATGACGTCAGTGTCGCTCTCTCTCCCTTCCAGGACCTTGCGCAGCGTCGGTGCGTGGGGCAGAGCTTCGGATCTCGCGCGGTTTGGACGTCCACGCCCCTCTTCTTTCCGCGCGGCGTCCTGAAGATGGCGTCCGATGGCGGGAAAACGGCTGAAGATGGCGGGAACCGACGGAAGATGGCGGGAAACGGCTCCGGACGGCGGGAAACCTCCTTTCAGGTAAGTGCAAAGTTTTTTCTAGGCACGCAATACCCGTTTGTGGCGGGTTGGTTGCAATCCTGCCGACTACGCCAAAGCTGACTCGCCCCCTTGGCCGTGGGGCACTCGGATCCGGGCAGTAGGGGAACGATGGGAGTAGTAGTGGCAACCCGGTTCCATAGCTCAGGGTGGTCAGGCCAGTGGTAGTCCGTTATGTGCTGTTGATTATGTCCGACTACGCCACCCGTGGATTTGCGGTCATTAGGAACCGCCGCTGCAAGGCAGACCGCTGGGGCTGATGATGTATGCATCTTGGATGGTGTGACTCCCCACAGGAAGAGTGCGGCCCCAGGGCAGTGTAGTGGATGGTGGGAGTGATGGTAGTGAGAATCCCAGTGCTGATAGTGCTGGAGGAGCAAGGAGCACGCAGACAACAGGTTGCAGTCCAGGGTCTTTACTAGAACAGGTAAATTGACCCACAAACAGTCCCAGCTAGGAGGGGACCTGGATGTCTGAGAGCAACGGGGAAATTGGCCCTGGTCAGGGTGAGGGTGTAGGCCTACCGTGCTTTCTGTGCTCCTTCTGGCTATCTCCTCGTTATAGGGTAACAGCCCACGTTTCCGAGCTTTCCGTGTATTCTCGCCTGTATGGCCTGCGACGTGGGTTCCTTTCTGCTCCCAGCCTTGTACGGCTTTGCTGGTCCCTTCTGTTGTGGCAGGGCCTCCAGGCTTCTTAGGCCAATGAATATACAGTCCCCTGCGGACTGGTTATCTGCTGGGGGATGTGGAATCCTCCCAGCCTCAGACACCAAAGTCTGGTAAATTAAGTCCGTGATCTGCCAAGACAGGCTCTCTTCGCCTCTTGTCTCTGGCTTGTGGCTCTCCTCCTGCCACACTTCCTCTTAGGTGCAATACAACTGTCCCTCTCTGCTCTGGGACCTGAATCCTGAGACAGGTCATCCAGCTCTCCCTAACCCTGCCCCCAGCACCAGCTTTTATAGGGGCAGCCTGCTCCCCCTACTGGCCTGAGACAGGAGGTACTGCATGCTAATGTTTAGAGATGAGCGGTGTTCGACTAGAACTGTTCGCCAATCTCAAATTCGAGCTGTTTTGGGCGGTGTTCGAGTTGTTCGACGAACCCGAACGATTTGCAAAAAATTCGGCTGTTCGAGGTTATGTTCGATAACTGTTCGTGCACCAAAAGCTTGTCCTGCATGTCTGGCGCTATTTAGAGCACCAATCATGCAGGGATTGTCTGTCACTCACTGTAATGCCACAGCCATGGTGGTTGTGGCATTACAGTGATTGCCCAAATCGATGGGAACAGTGCCAACAGTGAAACATGAAAAGCCGGCAATTCAGCAGCGGCATACACCGGTACCCGACAATTTAGAACCGAAAGAATAGAGCTTCACACATAGATTAGATAGATATAAACATGTCAGCCACATATATACGAAGTACAGTGAAAGTGCTGCTTACTGTACTTGTCATTTAGCGTAAAGGATTTATCAAAAAAAATAATAGTGTTTTCATGCACCGTCTCTTTAAAAAAGCCGGCCGGCAATTCAGCAGCGGTACCCGACAATTTATAACAGACAGAATAGAGCTTCACACATAGATTAGATAGATAGAAACATGTCAGTCACATATATATGAAGTACAGTGATAGTGTTGGTTACTGTACTTGTCATTTAGTATTAAAATAAAGGATTTATTATTAAAAAAAATAGCGTGGGGTTCCCCTTAATTTTAGGCTCTAGCGGAGGTTAAGCAGACGGCTGGGGCAGATGTTTGAAGCCTGGGAAGGGGGTAATACCCACGGAGCTTCCCAGGCTACTAATATCAGCCCCCAGCTGAATACATAGCCTTTACTAGCTATTAAAATGGGGGACCCCCCAAAAAAAATGACGTGGGGTCCCCCCTAATTTAATAGCTAGCAAAGGCTAGGCAGACAGCTGGGGGCTGATATTAATAGCCCAGGAAGGGAGCCATGAATATTGGCCCCCTCCCAGGCTAGAAACACCAGCCGTCAGCCGCCCCAGAAATGGCGCATTCATAGGATGCGCCAATTCTGGCACTTAGCCTCGCTCTTCCACGCTGCCCTGGTGCGGTGGCAGGGGGTAATAGGGTTGGGGTTGATGTCAGCTTATAATGCCAGCTGACATCAAGCCCAGGTTAGTAATGGAGAGGCGTCTATAAGACACCCCCATTACTAACCCCATAGTCAAAGTTAAAAAAAACACAAACACCCAGAATAAAGTCCTTTAATTGAAATAAAGACACAATCCTTTATTGTTCTAAATTAAACCATACTTACCGTCACGCCCATTCCAGCTGAAGCCAACGATCTCCTGCAATAAAAGAAAAATAATAAAGCAACCTCATCCTTACCTTTCCATGGTTCCCACGACAGCTTCAGCTCTGCTACATCGAGATGACAGGCTGGACCGCAGCAGAACGCTGCCATCCAGACTCTCATCCCGGAAACACTGAGAAGCGCAGGCTTACTTGCGCTGCTCAGCGTCTCTCTGTGACGACATCCAGATGAGCCGAGTTCATGTCCAATGAACTCGGCTCACCTCATGCACGTCACTGACAGCGTGGGAAAATTCTCACGCTGAAGCGGTGAGTGCAGGAGAATTCTCCCACGCTGTCAGTGACGTGCATAAGGTGAGCTCATGTCCAATGAACTCAGCTCACCTCCTGCACGTCACTGACAGCGTGGGAGAATTCTCCTGCACTCAGCGCTTCAGCGTGAGAATTCTCCCGCTGGAGCGATGAGTGCAGGAGAATTTTCCCACGCTGTCAGTGACGTGCATAAGGTGAGCTCATGTCCAATGAACTCAGCTCACCTCCTGCACGTCACTGACAGCGTGGGAGAATTCTCCTGCACTCAGCGCTTCAGTGTGAGAATTCTCCCACGCTGAAGCGGTGAGTGCAGGAGAATTTTCCCACGCTGTCAGTGACGTGCATGAGGTGAGCCGAGTTCATTGGACATTAACTCGGCTCATCTGGATGCCCTCACAGAGAGACACTGTGGAGCGCAAGCAAGCCTGCGCTTCTCAGTGTCTGCGGGATGACAGGCAGGATGGCAGCGTTCTGCTGCGGTCCAGCCTGTCATCTCGATGTAGCAGAGTTGAAGCTGTCATGGGAACCATGGAAAGGTAAGGATGATGTTGCTTTATTATTTTTCTTTTATTTCAGGAGATCGTTGGCTTCAGCTGGAATGGGCGTGATGGTAAGTATGGTTTAATTTAGAACAATAAAGAATTGTGTGTTTATTTCAATTAAAGGACTTTTTTCTGGGTGTTGTGTTTTTTTTAAATACTTTACTAGAAATTCATGGTGGTCATGTCTAATATTGGCGTGACCCCATGAATTTCGGGCTTAGGGCCAGCTGATAATGCCAAGCTGGCCCTAACCCCTTTATTACCCAGTGAGCCACCGCATCAGGGCCCTGGATGAGTTGGGTACAGCGCCAGAAGATTGCGCTTCTATGAACGCGCCATTTTCCGGGGTGGCTGCGGACTGCAATTTGCAGCGGGGGTGGCCCAGAAAGCTTGGGCCTCCCTGTGCTGCGGATTCCAGCCCCCAGCTGCCTAGTTGTACCTGGCTGGACACAAAAACAGGGCGAAGCCCCACGTCAATTTTCTTTAAATTATTTCATGAAATAATTAAGAAAAAAAGGGCTTCCCTATATTGTTGTGTCCGGCCAGGTACAAATAGGCAGCTGGTGGTTGGGGGCAGCCCGTTCCTGCCTGCTGTACCTGGCTGGACACAAATATAGTGCGAAGCCCCACGTCAATTTTTTTTAAATTATTTCATGAATTTCCTGAAATAATTTAAAAAAATTGAAGTGGGGCTTCGCACTATATTTGTGTCCAGCCAGGTACAGCAGGCAGGAACGGGCTGCCCCCATCCACCAGCTGCCTATTTGTACCTGGCCGGACACAACAATATAGGGAAGCCCTTTTTTTCTTAATTATTTCATGAATTTCATGAAATAATTAAAAAAAATTGAAGTGGGGCTTCGCACTATATTTGTGTCCAGCCAGGTACAGCAGGCAGGAACGGGCTGCCCCCATCCACCAGCTGCCTATTTGCACCTGGCCGGACACAACAATATAGGGAAGCCCTTTTTTTCTTAATTATTTCATGAATTTCATGAAATAATTAAAAAAAAAGTACGTGGGGCTTCGCCCTATTTTTGTGTCCAGCCAGGTACAACTAGGCAGCTGGGGGCTGGAATCTGCAGCGCAGGGAGGCCCAAGCTTTCTGGGCCACCCCCGCTACAAATTGCAGTCCGCAGCCACCCCGGAAAATGGCGCGTTCATAGAAGCGCCATCTTCTGGCGCTGTACCCAACTCATCCAGGGCCCTGGTGCGGTGGCTCACTGGGTAATAAAGGGGTTAGGGCCAGCTTGGTATTATCAGCTGGCCCCAAGCCCAAAATTCATGGGGTCACGCCAGTATTAGACATGACCGCCATGAATTTCTAGTAAAGTATTTAAAAAAAACACAACACCCAGAATAAAGTCCTTTAATTGAAATAAAGACACAATTCTTTATTGTTCTAAATTAAACCATACTTACCATCACACCCATTCCAGCTGAAGCCAACGATCTCCTGCAATAAAAGAAAAATAATAAACCAACCTCATCCTTACCTTTCCATGGTTCCCACGACAGCTTCAGCTCTGCTACATCGAGATGACTGGCTGGACCGCAGCAGAACGCTGCCATCCAGTCTGTCATCCCGCAGACACTGAGAAGCGCAGGCATGCTTGCGCTCCTCACTGTCTCGCTGTGACGGCATCCAGATGAGCCGAGGTCATGTCCAATGAACTCGGCTCACCTCATGCACGTCACTGACAGCGTGGGAAAATTCTCACGCTGAAGTGCTGAGTGCAGGAGAATACTCCCACGCTGTCAGTGATGTGCATGAGGTGAGCTCATGTCCAATGAACTCAGCTCACCTCCTGCACGTCACTGACAGCGTGGGAAAATTCTCCTGCAATCAGCGCTTCAGCGTGAGAATTTTCCCACGCTGTCAGTGACGTGCATGAGGTGAGCCGAGTTCATTGGACATGAACTCGGCTCATCTGGATGTCGTCACAGAGAGACGCTGAGCAGCGCAAGCAAGCCTGCGCTTCTCAGTGTCTGCGGGATGACAGGCTGGATGGCAGCGTTCTGCTGCGGTCCAGCCTGTCATCTCGATGTAGCAGAGCTGAAGCTGTCGTGGGAACCATGGAAAGGTAAGGATGAGGTTGCTTTATTATTTTTCTTTTATTGCAGGAGATCGTTGGCTTCAGCTGGAATGGGCGTGATGGTAAGTATGGTTTAATTTAGAACAATAAAGGATTGTGTCTTTATTTCAATTAAAGGACTTTATTCTGGGTGTTTGTGTTTTTTTTAACTTTGACTATGGGGTTAGTAATGGGGGTGTCTTATAGACGCCTCTCCATTACTAACCTGGGCTTGATGTCAGCTGGCATTATAAGCTGACATCAACCCCAACCCTATTACCCCCTGCCACCGCACCAGGGCAGCGTGGAAGAGCGAGGCTAAGTGCCAGAATTGGCGCATCCTATGAATGCGCCATTTCTGGGGCGGCTGACGGCTGGTGTTTCTAGCCTGGGAGGGGGCCAATATTCATGGCTCCCTTCCTGGGCTATTAATATCAGCCCCCAGCTGTCTGCCTAGCCTTTGCTAGCTATTAAATTAGGGGGGACCCCACGTCATTTTTTTGGGGGGGTCCCCCATTTTAATAGCTAGTAAAGGCTATGTATTCAGCTGGAGGCTGATATTAGTAGCCTGGGAAGCTCCGTGGGTATTACCCCCTTCCCAGGCTTCAAACATCTGCCCCAGCCGTCTGCTTAACCTCCGCTAGAGCCTAAAATTAAGGGGAACCCCACGCCAATTTTTTTAATAATAAATCCTTTATTTTAATACTAAATGACAAGTACAGTAACCAACACTATCACTGTACTTCATATATATGTGACTGACATGTTTCTATCTATCTAATCTATGTGTGATGCTCTATCTTTCTGTTCTAAATTGTCGGGTACAGATGCTGAATTGCCGGCCGGCTTTTTTAAAGAGACGGTGCATGAAAACACTAATATTTTTTTTAATAAATCCTTTACACTAAATGACAAGTGCAGTAACCAACACTGTCACTGTGCTTCTTATATGTGTGACTGACATGTTTCTATCTATCTAATCTATGTGTGATGCTCTATTCCTTCTTGTCTAAATTGTCGGGTACCGGTGTATGCCGCTGCTGAATTTGCCGGCCGGCTTTTTTAAAGAGAGTGTCTTCTGAGCAGTTTGTCAGCTTTTGGACACCTTTGCAGGTGTTTTCTATGTGTTTCTATGTGTTTTTGTTTGCCTGCCATTGGTTTTAACGGTGTTCGACGGTGTTCTAAGGTGTTCGACGAACAGTTCGACGAACAGTTCCTCGAACATCCCGGTGTTCGACGAACCGAACCGAACCCGAACACTACGGGGGTGGCTCAACACTACTAATGTTCCCCTGACTAGAGAACCTCCCCCTTGCTCTCAGACACAGCTTTATTACATTTTGTGGCATCCAGGCCAGGGTGACACAGCAGCACATGACAGTGTATGGCTAACTCTTTCCATTCAGAACAATTCCAATGTTAATTCCCTCCCCCAGCCCCTATACCTCTCTACTTATAATAATAATAATATACAGGAGACATTCTTTGGATATAATTGGCCACAGTGGCCATTTATTAACAAACAACCAAATTTAACTTACTGAAATTGGGGGAGGTCTTTGAAGCTACAAGATCTGCCACATGTAAAACAAAGTGTTTTTCAATAGGATTATTTTTACCCCCAGCTGTAACCTTCAGCTCACCAACTGTGGTAAAAGAACACCACCACTGTCTCCCAGGTTACACCCCAGTCCAGAGCCCTACTAAGTTGCAGATCAGCCAATCATAATTCCATCCTGAAGGCAACCATCCATATAAATTTCCCCTCCATAACAAATTCCACCAACTTCAAGGACCCCCACCATCTCGGCAGCATGACCCACAGTAACAAACTCTAGCATGTTACCTACAAGCCAAACAGTCCTATATACAGCTCTGGCAAAAATTAAGAGGCCACTGAACAGTTTTCTATTGGAAAGCATGGAAAGACTGGTGGAAAGCATGCCAAGACGCATGAAAGCTGTGATTAAAAATCATGGTTAGTCCACCAAATATTGCCAAATATTGATTTCACAGTTAAAACATGAGTAATTTGAGGTCTGAAAGAACTGTGTCTTTTTTAGTGTTTTGACGCTTTATCATTTGCTGCAAATAAATACAAATTTTTTGGCTTTGAATTTCGGATACATGTTGTCAGTAGTTTATAGACTAAAACAACAATTTACATTTTAGTCAAAAATATACTTATAAAGAGCAAAATCAGAGAAACTAAAAATTTTGCAGTGGTCTCTTAATTTTTGCCAGAGCTGTATATAATTATTTTTTTTTTTTTAAATTATATATTGTGACACCACGGCTGCTAGCCTGTGTGAACTGAACCTACAATTTTCCCCAGCATGTTATATGTTGGGGATGTAATCACCATTATGAAGGGAGTGGTTTTGTGTGAATGGCATAGAGATCGGGTGGGAAGTCATTCACCCTACCTCACCTCAAGGTGTGGCTGACCAAAGTTAAATGCTCAGTCACTATTTTTTTTTTCTCTGGTATGAGCTGGGGAGGGAAGTCTCCTGGCTGTGTGTGGAAGCTAGAGAGCTCCACAAAAGGACTTTGCCTAAACTGCTTGTGATACCGAGGGCGGACGGAACCCGCTCACTTATGGACTGTGTTATACTTTGTTTTTACTTTTGCCATTACGCCGGAAAGGCTATGTTTATTTTGCTGAATATACAGTGCTTATGCCACTACAATAAACCTGCATAAGAAACAGAGTCGACTTCTGGAAGCAACTGAGTGAGTCGTCTTACCACAGTATATATATATATATATATTTATATTTTTTATATAAAAAGCACCAAAATACCAACAGTTCCTGAAAAAGAGTGTGGGCGAGTGGGACTCTTATCGCTGAGATCCCTTAAAATGGCCACTTTCCGCACTTTTTCTCCTTTATACTCCCCTTTACTTCTCCTCCCTTTCCATAATGATCAAGTCCCATATCCCCAATTGAAAATCCCTTTTTTCTCCTGGCCCAATCAAAGTAATGCGGGCCTCTGGTTAACAAGTACAGCTCCGGCCCATTCTTTGCGCTGTGTAAACAGAACGTGCACTGCTGAGAACAAAGGCAGCCTATGCACACTGAATGATCTATCACAGATCGGTCAGTGAGCATTATTTACCATGGTCGGCTTGAGTAAACAGGCTATTAAATGACCAATTATAGGCTACTATTTACCAATCGGCAGTTGTTTAGTTCCACCGGGCGATCCGTGTAAACGGACCTTTACTAGTTATGCCCTTACTGAATAGTGATAAACAGGGCTAACAATCAGCTTGGGGTAATCACTAGAATACAAGTTATCGCTTTTATTTTCAGATCATTCAGCTTAGTAGAAAGAAAAAGTGGAAAGAAACTGACATTTTTTATAAAAAACATCCCCGTCAAGTCACACAGATGTGTTATCGCATACTTTAGGATGTTTGATGAACTCTGGTTCGCTAGCTGATGAGTTTGATGTTAATTGGGCACAGTCTCTTGTCTAATTACGGCTGATGCCGCATACATTTGACTTCCAGAACAATGAACTCAGGCAGGTATTTAAATTTTATGCAGCAATAAAGCCTGGGTGTTATGGCAGACACGTTCACAGACGTTCGACAAGTGGAAAAATTGTCAGCTTTGCGCAGTGAAATGAAAATGAGCAGTCTGCTTCAGAGATGGTGGCTGTATTTCTAAAACGAGAAGCTGATATCTATATAGAAATATGCTAAAATATATGCTTGGGTGAGCACCGAGTATTTACAGCGTGCTTGGTGATATGTTTGAATCACTCCCGTGTGCATGATTTGCAACTGTTTGACAGCTTTAATACATGTGAGGAATGTCTGCTTCTTACACATTCCTCACATGTATTAAAGCTGTCAAACCATCACAAATCTTGCACACGGGAGCGATTCAAACATATCACCGAGCAGCTGTAAATACTCGGTGCTCGTTCAAGCATACTCGGCGAAAGGGTTAACAGAACATACTCGCTCATCAATAGACTTAACCCTTTCACCCCGAAGCCTGTTTTCACCTTCCTGACCAGGCCAATTTTTTTAATTCTGACCAGTGTCACCTTATGAGGTAAATAACTCTGAAACGCTTCAACGGATCCTGGTGATTCTGAGACTGTTTTTTTCATGACATATTGTACTTCATGATAGTGATAAAATGTATTTGATTTGACTTACCGTATTTTTCGGACTATAAGACGCACCGGACCATAAGACGCACCTAGGTTTTAGAGGAGGAAAATAATAATAAAAAAAAATGTAAGCAAAAAATGTGTTCATGATGCACTTTTAAGTGTGGGGGGGGGTCTTCTGCTGGCACTGGTATAGGGGTAATATCCCCCAATTCTGACAATATCCCCTATACTGGTTTATATGCCCCCCCTTCCTATAATACATTATCCCCATCCTGGTACACCTGGCTTCCCTCCATCCTGGTATGCATGGCACCCCTCATCCCTATCCTGGTATGCATGGCACCCCTCATCCCTGTCCTGGTATGCATGGCACCCCTCATCCCTATCCTGGTATGCATGGCACCCCTAATCCCTATCCTGGTATGCATGGCACCCCTAATCCCTATCCTGGTATGCATGGCACCCCTAATCCCTATCCTGGTATGCATGGCACCCCTAATCCCCATCCTAGTATGCATGGCACCCCTAATCCCTATCCTAGTATGCATGGCACCCCTCATCCCTATCCTGGTATGCATGGCACCCCTCATCCCTGTCCTGGTATGCATGGCACCCCTCATCCCTATCCTGGTATGCATGGCACCCCTAATCCCTATCCTGGTATGCATGGCACCCCTCATCCCTATCCTGGTATGCATGGCACCCCTAATCCCTATCCTGGTATGCATGGCCCCCCTAATCCCTATCCTGGTATGCATGGCACCCCTAATCCCTATCCTGGTATGCATGGCAAAGCAATCCCTATCCTGGTATGCATGGCACCCCTAATCCCTATCCTGGTATGCATGTGACGCGCCCCTGGGCCTGTGTCGCGCTGCGTTGCGCATGCGGGAGCTTACCCGGAGCCGGATCTCTTGAGGGTTGTAGTCTCGTGGCGGTGACCCGGTCCGTGCCCAGGGAGTCAAACTGAGCGGCGATGTAACAGCGGTAGATGCAGGACGACTACGCCACCTGTTGAATGCAGCTATGGAGCTGCCGCTGCAGGACAGTCCGCTGAGGCCGGTGGATGGATGGTGCAGCGTAGATGGTATAACCCCCAACGGGAGGGGTATGGCCTCAGGGCAGCAGATGTGGATGATGGGGGTAGCAGGAACCACTCAGAGACGGTGCGGTGTAATTCAGGGTCTTTACTGGTAACAACGATAGACCCTCCCGGAGTACTTGCTAGTGAACGGGGCCTGGTCAGTCCTTGAGCAGATGGGATCTCCCCTGGCCAGGCGGAGTTGTAGGCCTCCCAAACTGACTGTACTCTTCTGGCTACCTTGCTAGAAGCGGATATAAGTAGCCCACGTCCCTGAGTGTACCGTGTGATGCTCACCCGTATGGCCGGTGACTCGGGGCCTTCTAATGGCTTCCGCTCCACGATGGCGGTGCTGGTCCCACGCGTGTGACCGTGCCTTCGGGTTTCTGGGCCTGAGGACCTGAAATCCCCTGCCGGTCGGCTTCTGCTGCTGGGTAAGAGTTAGTCCCCACAGCCTCGGACGCCGGGTCCGGTAAGAAAGCTTCTCAGTCAGGGCGAGCTCTGCAGCTGCCAGTCCCTGACTCGTAGTAGTATTGCTTCTGCTGTTTCTTGTCTCTACTCTCCTTGACTCCTGGCATGGCCCAGGAGCTGGGCCCAGCCGGAGCCACAGCTCCCTGTCAGCCCTCCTGGCTCAACTCTCCCTCAGAACTCCCTACCCTGCCTCAGCCCCAGGTTTATATAGGGGAAGTCCTTCCCCTCCTAGGACTGGGCAGGAGGTGTGGCATGCATTGGATTCCTGACCAAGGGACCTCCCACCTGCTCTCAGACATAATACTGCATTACTGTGGAAACCAGACCCCTGGGGTGCCACATTCCCCCCTAGTGAAATTTAGTACTCCGGGACTAAACATATTTTTGTAACATAACAAAGTATAAACAATAACATTACAATAAGGAAACACATAAAGCTGGTCACGGCGTGTCCGTAACCGGGTGCAGTCTTTGAAGAAAGCAAGGTGTCCATTTCACCAAAACAGGGAGACGTAACCAGGTAGGGGTCTGTCCTACCCCGAGTCCTTAACAGTCTTTTAGTCCATCCTGGGTTACGCTCCACTAACTGTACAAAGGATTCCCGGTAAATCCACCAAGGACTCCTATAAATAACTGGAAACACATAATATTTACAAGATATGGCCGCTCTCAGTCCTCGGCCAGTGGGGATAAGGATTGGCTGCTCACAGTCCTCAGCCTGTGGGGAGATGGGATGGCTGCTCACAGTCCTCAGCCTGGTTAAGGATAGGGGACACACGGGAACAGTTCACACTTGTCCCAACGGGGACCATATTTTAATTAGCAACACAAGTACCCCTACGAGTAACTATGTACAGTTCCACTTTACCGTACTTCAGTAACGGCATCCTCCTGCTCCTTCTTGTGTGTAGGCTTCAGACCCGTCCGGGTCCTCTTGGCCTTCCTCGTATTGGTAGTACTGCAGCTCCTCCTCGGTTAGCTGGGTTAGTATCTCTGCGACAGTCTTCCTCCCAGGTGGCCAGGATTTTACTTCCCTTTTGGCTGCCCCGGTTAGTTGGGCCACCAGGATGCTCACTTTTTGCTCTTCTGTGAGGGGGTACACCTGGAAGAGGCTATCCAGCTTTTCTCTAAAGTCATGCAGGGTATGTGACTCCCCTGAGTACTGGGGTAGCCAAGCTGCTCCCGGGATATAGGGCATGGTGAAGGGCATAACTGCAGCAGCGGTGGCGCTGGCGGGGGTTGAGGCAGTGACGCTCTCCTCCGTATCCGACATCTTCCTCCCCCCTAGTGGACCGTGGCCTACCTTGCGATGATCCTCTTCCGTAGGCCGCGGCTCCGCAGTGGATCGTCAGGGTTGAGGACCTTCCGTCGCGCTCCTGTGACGTCGGCGTCTGCTGGGCTCCTTCCAGGACCTTACGCAACGTCCGGACGTGAGGCGGGGCTTCAGTTCTCGCGCGCTTTCGGAGTCCACGCCCCTCTTCTTCCCGCGCGGCGTCCTCAAGATGGCGTCCAATGGCGGGAAAACTCCACGGATGGCGGGAAGAAGGCAGAAGATGGCGCCGGATGGCGGGAAACTTCACCGATGGCGGGAAGAAGGCTGAAGATGGCGCCGGATGGCGGGAATCTTCACCACAGGTAAGTTTGAAAAGTCTCTTTTTCAGGCACGCAGTACCCGGTGGTTGCGGGCACGAAATCCTGCCGACTACGCCAAAGTTGACGCGCCCCTGGGCCTGTGTCGCGCTGCGTTGCGCATGCGGGAGCTTACCCGGAGCCGGATCTCTTGAGGGTTGTAGTCTCGTGGCGGTGACCCGGTCCGTGCCCAGGGAGTCAAACTGAGCGGCGATGTAACAGCGGTAGATGCAGGACGACTACGCCACCTGTTGAATGCAGCTATGGAGCTGCCGCTGCAGGACAGTCCGCTGAGGCCGGTGGATGGATGGTGCAGCGTAGATGGTATAACCCCCAACGGGAGGGGTATGGCCTCAGGGCAGCAGATGTGGATGATGGGGGTAGCAGGAACCACTCAGAGACGGTGCGGTGTAATTCAGGGTCTTTACTGGTAACAACGATAGACCCTCCCGGAGTACTTGCTAGTGAACGGGGCCTGGTCAGTCCTTGAGCAGATGGGATCTCCCCTGGCCAGGCGGAGTTGTAGGCCTCCCAAACTGACTGTACTCTTCTGGCTACCTTGCTAGAAGCGGATATAAGTAGCCCACGTCCCTGAGTGTACCGTGTGATGCTCACCCGTATGGCCGGTGACTCGGGGCCTTCTAATGGCTTCCGCTCCACGATGGCGGTGCTGGTCCCACGCGTGTGACCGTGCCTTCGGGTTTCTGGGCCTGAGGACCTGAAATCCCCTGCCGGTCGGCTTCTGCTGCTGGGTAAGAGTTAGTCCCCACAGCCTCGGACGCCGGGTCCGGTAAGAAAGCTTCTCAGTCAGGGCGAGCTCTGCAGCTGCCAGCCCCTGACTCGTAGTAGTATTGCTTCTGCTGTTTCTTGTCTCTACTCTCCTTGACTCCTGGCATGGCCCAGGAGCTGGGCCCAGCCGGAGCCACAGCTCCCTGTCAGCCCTCCTGGCTCAACTCTCCCTCAGAACTCCCTACCCTGCCTCAGCCCCAGGTTTATATAGGGGAAGTCCTTCCCCTCCTAGGACTGGGCAGGAGGTGTGGCATGCATTGGATTCCTGACCAAGGGACCTCCCACCTGCTCTCAGACATAATACTGCATTACTGTGGAAACCAGACCCCTGGGGTGCCACACATGGTACCCCTAATCCCTATCCTGGTATGCATGGCACTCCTAATCCAAATTCTATGTAAGGCCCCCTTAGTGTTACCCTGGTATGTATGGCCCCCTCTTCCTTACCCTGGTATGTATGGCCCCCTCCTTATCCTTATCCTAGTATGCATGGTCCCCCTAATCCCCATCACGCTGCACATAAAAAAAAAATACTACTACTGCTACTCACCTTGCTTCTCTCTCCTCCAGTGCTGCGTCCTGTCTGCCAGCACTGATCTCTCCATGTGAGTCGCACATGGCGTCACTGCCAAGCGCGGCTCACATGGAGAGATCAGCTGCCGGAAGTCACTGCTCCCCACGCCGGAACTGTGTGCGTGGGGAGCAGTGACTTCACTCTCCTTCATAGCCGGCACACAGTGTAGCTGCGCTGCGGCTCCTGCTGCTGCCGGGCTATCGCGTGTGCCCACTTATTAAAGGACATGAATCTTCACCCCCTCCCCATGCCCATGGGCGTGGAGAGAGGTTGAATATTCATGCCCTTTAACAGCGGGTACATGCGATTCTGGCAGCAGCCGCAGCGTGGCTACACTGTGTGCCTCTTTTAAGGAGTAGTGTTGAGCCACCCCCGTAGTGTTCGAGTTCGGTTCGGTTCGTCGAACACCCGTGTGTTCGCCGAACTGTTCGTCGAACTGTTCGTCGAACACCTTCGAACACCGTTAAAACCAATGGCAGGCAAACAAAAACACATAGAAACACATAGACAACACCTTCAAAGGTGTCCAAAAGCTGACAAACTGCTCAGAAGACATAACTAACACATGGAAAAGTGACAAGTACATATAGTCATGCGAAAATAAAAGAGGTGGAGGAGTAAAAGGAGGGGGAGACACAGATATAGGCATGTCATGCCCTTCTAAAATCCAAAAAGTGAGAAGCCGACACGGCCAGTCCGCTCCTGCCCGTGCCACCTCCGTGTCGCCGGGTTTGTGCCAGAGCCGCGGTGAACCCTGATGGCCAGCCCCCCTCTCCCAATACTGGTGCCTGTCCGCTGGTGGGTCGAGCGAGCCCCCCTGTGGTGGAGGCAGCTCTAAGCTTTTTAATTTAAATTGTCTCTCTAATTTGAATGAATACACTTTAAATCCATTTACAAGGATCTATTGGAGGGCAAGTCTCATGCCAGCAGCCGCGTAATTCCAGCTCCAGTAGCGTCCATTAAGCTGCTGCAGTTAAAAAGCTTTTATAAGGATCGAGCTCGGCTGTCCACCGCAAGGCATCCTACTGCCAGTCCCAGCCCCTATGCCTTGGGGTGCCTCCTGATGCTCTTCACTGAGTATCCCATGGTCCCGAAGCATTTCCTTTGAAAAAATTAAATGTTTAAACTACAGGTGGTGTAGCTTGCTTAACAGCCGGGATAATCCGCTGACTAGCAGACACTGCTACTAGGCACAAAGTATTTCCTGGGCTAGATGCAGTTAAAAATTTGTAATTAGATACTCTCGTTGGATGCTGAGAAAGCATTCCATAGAGTCTCCTGGCACGCCATATATGATTCTCTTAAAAAGCTTGGGGTAGGGGTCTAGGGGACCCTTTTATAGCCAAAACCACGGCCCTGTATCACAATACGTCACCTAGGCTGAAGATAAATGGAACTGTAGCACCCTGAGGGCTCGGTTGCTACAGAGGTATTGCACCTCACCCAGAGGTGTGATATCTCACTCTAAGGTAAGGATGGAGTGTGGATCAGGACCCGACACCTGCATGCATTACACCACATTGCCGTGGGGCAGGGCGACCAATATGCCTCTGAGATGGGCACGACAGTCCCTGTCCGTGGCTGGAGTGGGGGGAGGGAACACTGAGGAAGGGGAACCCTGTAGTGCAGGAGCAGGGAGGAAGCAGTTCCTGGGTGCATTGAGAAGGGAGTATAAAAGGTGGGCACCATCTTAGTTCAGTGCAGAGAAGTCTGAGCAGAAGTGGCAGGGAGCAGGGGCTCTGCATGAGCTCTGCTCCGGAGGCGGGCCTAGTAACAGAGGCCCAGGCCTGGAAGAGGGAGAAGGAAGGAAGAGGAGCGGAGAAGGCTCCAGGAACGAGGAATGAAGGGATCCCAGGGGTGCGGACGGGCGAGTCGCCACCGCACGCCCGAATCCACTGCGTGGAGGGGTCAGGCCAAAGGGGGAGACCGGTCCCCGAAACTAGTGGAGGCAGGAAACGACCCTCAGCTAGAAACCGGAGGCTTTGACATTTTATGTGGCGCAGCCCCTCGCTACACCCGCTAGGAAGGCACCACATAGGGTCAGGGAAACTGGCGCCAAGTTTACCAAGAGGAGGCCCGAGGCAGCCGGACAGAAGGGTTGGTAAGAAAGGCCAGACAAAGGACACACAAAGGGGGTCCTGTGAAGCGCTCCAAAGTTATCTGGGAGTTGTCTGAGCCCCTCACCTGGTGAGCACAGTACGACGTGGGCAGCCGTTACCTGCAGACGTGGTCTGGATAATAAGAACTGTGAGTAAAGGCCCTGGACTGCATCACTGACTCCGTGTCGTTACTGCTGCTGCCCTGCACCATCACCCCCATGCTTTATGCCGTCACAGAGAGACACTGAGGAGCGCAAGCATGCCTGCTCTTCTCAGTGTCTGCGGCATGACAGGCTGGATGGCAGCGTTCTGCTGCGGTCCAGCCTGTCATCTCGATGTAGCAGAGCTGAAGCTGTCGTGGGAACCATGGAAAGGTAAGGATGAGGTTGGTTTATTATTTTTCTTTTATTGCAGGAGATCGTTGGCTTCAGCTGGAATGGGCGTGATGGTAAGTATAGTTTAATTTAGAACAATAAAGAATTGTGTGTTTATTTCAATTAAAGGACTTTATTCTGGGTGTTGTGTTTTTTTTAAATACTTTACTAGAAATTCATGGCGGTCATGTCTAATACTGGCATGACCCCATGAATTTTGGGCTTGGGGCCAGCTGATAATACCAAGCTGGCCCTAACGCCTTTATTACCCAGTGAGCCACCGCACCAGGGCCCTGGATGAGTTGGGTACAGCGCCAGAAGATGGCGCTTCTATGAACGCGCCATTTTCCGGGGTGGCTGCGGACTGCAATTTGCAGCGGGGGGGGCCCAGAAAGCTTGGGCCTCCCTGCGCTGCAGATTCCAGCCCCCAGCTGCCTAGTTGTACCTGGCTGGACACAAAAATAGGGCGAAGCCCCACGTATTTTTTTTTTAATTATTTCATGAAATTCATGAAATAATTAAGAAAAAAAGGCCTTCCCTATATTGTTGTGTCCGGCCAGGTACAAATAGTCAGCTGGTGGTTGGGGGCAGCCCGTTCCTGCCTGCTGTACCTGGCTGGACACAAATATAGTGCGAAGCCCCACTTCAATTTTTTTTAATTATTTCATGAAATTCATGAAATAATTAAAAAAAAATTGACGTGGGGCTTCGCACTATATTTGTGTCCAGTCAGGTGCAGCAGGCAGGAACGGGCTGCCCCCAACCACCAGCTGCCTATTTGTACCTGGCCGGACACAACAATATAGGGAAGCCCTTTTTTTCTTAATTATTTCATGAAATAATTTAAAGAAAATTGACGTGGGGCTTCGCCCTGTTTTTGTGTCCAGCCAGGTACAACTAGGCAGCTGGGGGCTGGAATCCACAGCGCAGGGAGGCCCAAGCTTTCTGGGCCACCCCCGCTGCAAATTGCAGTCCGCAGCCACCCCGGAAAATGGCGCGTTCATAGAAGCGCCATCTTCTGGCGCTGTACCCAACTCATCCAGGGCCCTGATGCGGTGGCTCACTGGGTAATAAAGGGGTTAGGGCCAGCTTGGCATTATCAGCTGGCCCTAAGCCCAAAATTCATGGGGTCACGCCAATATTAGACATAACCACCATGAATTTCTAGTAAAGTATTTAAAAAAAACACAACACCCAGAAAAAAGTCCTTTAATTGAAATAAACACACAATTCTTTATTGTTCTAAATTAAACCCAACTTACCGTCACGCCCATTCCAGCTGAAGCCAACGATCTCCTGAAATAAAAGAAAAATAATAAAGCAACATCATCCTTACCTTTCCATGATTCCCATGACAGCTTCAGCTCTGCTACATCGAGATGACAGGCTGGACCGCAGCAGAACGCTGCCATCCAGCCTGTTATCCCGCAGACACTGAGAAGCGCAGGCTTGCTTGCGCTCCACAGTGTCTCTCTGTGAGGGCATCCAGATGAGCCGAGTTAATGTCCAATGAACTCGGCTCACCTCATGCACGTCACTGACAGCGTGGGAAAATTCTCCTGCACTCAGCGCTTCAGCGTGGGAGAATTCTCACACTGAAGCGCTGAGTGCAGGAGAATTCTCCCACGCTGTCAGTGACGTGCAGGAGGTGAGCTGAGTTCATTGGACATGAGCTCACCTTATGCATGTCACTG
Source organism: Phyllobates terribilis (assembly GCF_046119375.1). Lineage (NCBI taxonomy): Eukaryota > Metazoa > Chordata > Amphibia > Anura > Dendrobatidae > Phyllobates > Phyllobates terribilis. The sequence continues at coordinate 214,030,405 of NW_027362769.1, read as the reverse complement.
ACAGCGTGGAAAAATTCTCCTGCACTCAGCGCTTCAGCGTGGGAGAATTCTCACGCTGAAGCGCTGAGTGCAGGAGAATTCTCCCACACTGTCAGTGACGTGCAGGAGGTGAGCTGAGTTCATTGGACATGAGCTCACCTTATGCACGTCACTGACAGCGTGGGAGAATTCTCCTGCACTCAGCGCTTCAGCGTGAGAATTTTTCCACGCTGTCAGTGACGTGCATGAGGTGCGCCGAGTTCATTGGACATGAACTCGTCTCATCTTTATGCCGTCACAGCCAGACACTGCAAGCATGCCTGCGCTTCTCAGTGTCTGCGGGATGACAGGCTGGATGGCAGCGTTCTGCTGCGGTCCAGCCTGTCATCTCGATGTAGCAGAGCTGAAGCTGTCGTGGGAACCATGGAAAGGTAAGGATGATGTTGCTTTATTATTTTCCTTTTATTGCAGGAGATCGTTGGCTTCAGCTGGAATGGGCGTGATGGTAAGTATGGTTTAATTTAGAACAATAAAGGATTGTGTCTTTATTTCAATTAAAGGACTTTATTCTGGGTGTTTGTGTTTTCTTTTAACTTTGACTATGGGGTTAGTAATGGGGGTGTCTTATAGACGCCTCTCCATTACTAACCTGGGCTTGATGTCAGCTGGCATTATAAGCTGACATCAACCCCAGCCCTATTACCCCCTGCCACCGCTACAGGGCAGCGTGGAAGAGCGAGGCTAAGTGCCAGAATTGGCGCATCCTATGAATGCGCCATTTCTGGGGCGGCTGACGGCTGGTGTTTCTAGCCTGGGAGGGGGCCAATATTCATGGCTCCCTTCCTGGGCTATTAATATCAGCCCCCAGCTGTCTGCCTAGCCTTTGCTAGCTATTAAATTAGGGGGGACCCCACGTCATTTTTTTTGGGGGGTCCCCCATTTTAATAGCTAGTAAAGGCTATGTATTCAGCTGGGGGCTCATATTAGTAGCCTGGGAAGATCCGTGTGTATTACCCCCTTCCCAGGCTTCAAACATCTGCCCCAGCTGTCTGCTTAACCTCCGCTAGAGACTAAAATTAAGGGGAACCCCACGCCAATTTTTTTTAATAATAAATCCTTTATTTTAATACTAAATGACAAGTACAGTAACCAACACTATCACTGTACTTCATATATATGTGACTGACATGTTTCTATGTATCTAATCTATGTGTGAAGCTCTATTCTGTCTGTTATAAATTGTTGGGTACAGATGCTGAATTGCCGGCCGGCTTTTTTAAAGAGACGGTGCATGAAAACACTATTATTTTTTTTAATAAATCCTTTACACTAAATGACAAGTACAGTAAGCAACATTGTCACTGTACTTCATATATATGTGACTGACATGTTTCTATCTATCTAATCTATGTGTGAAGCTCTATTCTGTCTGTTATAAATTGTCGGGTACAGATGCTGAATTGCCGGCCGGCTTTTTTAAAGAGACAGTGCATGAAAACAGTATTATATTTTTTAATTAATCCTTTACACTAAATAACAAGTACAGTAAGCAACACTGCCACTGTACTTCATATATATGTGACTGACATGTTTCTATCTATCTAATCTATGTGTGAGGCTCTATTCCTTCTTGTCTAAATTGTCGGGTACCGGTGTATGCCGCTGCTGAATTGCCGGCCGGCTTTTTTAAAGAAAGAGTCTTCTGAGCAGTTTGTCAGCTTTTGGACACCTTTGAAGGTGTTTTCTATGTGTTTCTATGTGTTTTTGTTTGCCTGCCATTGGTTTTAACGGTGTTCGACGGTGTTCTAAGGTGTTCGACGAACAGTTCGACGAACAGTTCCTCGAACATCCCGGTGTTCGACGAACCAAACCGAACCCGAACACTACGGGGGTGGCTCAACACTAATGATTAGTAATTTGAAAGCTTAAAACAGTTGGTAGGGTGATTTTAACCAATCATCAAGCTTTTACTCTCCCCAGGATGACACAGGGGTAGAAATGTCGTTTCGGATCCATTTGTTCATCTTTATGAACGTGAGTCTGTCTACATTATCAGTGGAGAGCCGCGTGCGCTTATCTGTCAGCACACCACCAGCAGCGCTGAACACACGTTCAGACAGAACGCTGGCTGCGGGGCATGACAAGATCTCCAAGGCGTAAGTGGCTAGCTCCGGTCATTTATCCAGATTGGAAGCCCAAAAAGAGCAAGGGTCCAGTGACACAGTCGTGGCTTCAATGTTTACTTGGAGATACTCCTGTACCATCGTCTCTAGGCGTTGACTATGTGTCAGACTTCTTGTCTCCTGTGGCCTTGCAAAGGATGGGCTAAAAAAGTGGTGAAATGATTCCGCAAAATTGATGTTACCAGCAGATACTGTGGTTCTGTTACAGTTTGAGTGCTGAACACTTGACGGTCCCACGGTTGGCAAGTTGGAACTGTGAGATTCACTACGTGCACCACTGGTATTTTGTGGAAAAGCACATGTAAGATTCTGCAACAGTCTCTGCTGATACTCCTGCATGCGTGCATCCCTTTCTATGGCAGGAATAATTTCTGCAAATTTACTTTTGTACCGGGGATCTAACAGTGTGGCAACCCAGTAGTCAGGATTATTTCTAATTCTCACAATTCGAGGGTCATGTTGCAGGTAGTGCAGCAAGAAGGCACTCATGTGTGTTGCGCATCCAGGAACACCAAGTCCCTGTTGTGTTGGTGGCGAGGTAACAATCATGCTTCCTTCCTCTGTCCTCTCCCCCCAACCTCGCACAACAGAAATGTGATCAAGGTCTCCCTCATCTGATGAGTCTTCCATCAGTTCGTCCTCCACTTCTTCCTGGGCTCCTGCACCTTCCTCACTAGTTTGGCTGCTACCATGCGCCCTGGTAAAACCATCTCCCCCACCCTCACATGCCTGCCGCCTTGGTGCTGCCGACCGTCTGGACCTTGCAGATGTTAGCCCTTCCGCATACAACTCCTCCTCCTCTACTTCCTCCACCTCCTCTTGTGCCACCACCTGACTCCGAATTCTGTTTAACATGTGCTCCAGCATGTAAATCACCGGAATAGTCATGCTGATAATGGCATCGTCAGCACTAAACATCTTCGTCGCCATTTCAAAACTGTGCAGAAGGGTGCATAGGTCCCTGATCTGAGACCACTCCTCCAGCGTGATTTGCCCCACCTCTGAATCTCGTTGGCCCAGGCTATACGTCAGAACGTATTGCACCAGGGCTTGTCGGTGCTGCCACAGTCGCTGCAACATGTGCAGAGTTGAATTCCACCGGGTAGGCACATCGCATTTTAGCCGGTGAAGTGGCAGGCCCAACGACTTCTGTAGAGATGTAAGTCGCTGAGCTGCGGGATGCGAACGGCGGAAGTGAGCACACAGCGACCGTGCCCTCTGCAGAAGGCCATCTAGTCTGGGATAGTGGGCTAAAAATTGCTGGACAACCAGGTTCAACACGTGAGCCATACAAGGCACGTGTGTGACATTGCCCCGGCGAAGGGCCGCACCCAGGTTTGCAGCATTGTCGCACACGGCCTTCCCTGGTTTCAGGTCCAGTGGAGACAACCATTCATGAAATTGGTTCTCCAGAGCTGACCACAACTCCTCAGCTGTGTGACTCACATTTCCCAGACATTTCAATGTAAAAACCGCCTGATGACGTTGAGCCCTACTGCCAGCATAGTAAGGAGGTGTGCAGGATCCCTTCTGCGCAGTTAGAAAGCTTGTGGCATGACCAGACAGGCTTTGGGTGCAGGTGGAAGACTGAGAGGAGGTTGAGTGGAGGAACTTTGACATAAAGAGGATTGACGCACAACTCGTGGGGATGGCAAGACTTGGACAGCAGCCCCTTGTCCTGCTGTCACCATAGTTACCCAGTGCCCAGTCAGCGACATGTAACGCCCCTGTCCATGCCTACTCGTCCAAGTGTCTGTGGTGAAATGCACCCTGTCACACACAGAGTTTCTCTAAGAAGCAGTGATGTTGTGTGCGACATATTGGTGGAGCGCAGGCAAACCTTTCTTTGAGAAGTAGTGCCGACTGGGCATCTGGTACTGGGGCACTGCGACGGACATAAGGTCTCGAAAATCCTCTGTGTCCACCAGGCGGAAAGGCAGCATTTCTGTAGCCAAGAGCTTGCAGATGGTGAAATTCAACCTCTTAGCTTTCTCATGGCTAGGAGGAAATGGTCTTTTACTTGTCCACATCTGAGGGACCGAGGGCTGGCTATTGTGCTTAGACGGTGTTGATAAGGGTGTCCCCGCAAACTGCCGGTCTGTGAGGAAGATGCAGGCGGACATGTTAGGTTGCCTTGATCCAAAGGTGGTGCTATCGATGTCGGACAGCGCTTAACACCAGCTGGTGTTACCACCTCCAAAGAAAATGATGACCTGCCAATCACGCTGGCTGTTGCGGGTAAAGAGGTGGCAGGTCTGCGCCCCAAAACAGGTGTGACTGCTGTCCCCCCAGTCACAGAGGATGAAGAGGCCGCGGATGCACAAGATATGGCAGACGGTGGTTGGCCCGGCCGGCTAGGCGGCATTGTAGCACACTGAGCTTCCCACTGCAACTTATGCTTCATGTCCATGTGCCGGTTCATGCATGAAGTACTCAAACTATGTATTTTTTGGCCTCTACTTAGCTTTTGCTGACAAATGTTACAGATAACACGAGTTGGGTCATCTTTATCGATCTGAAAAAATGCCCTGGCTATGCAAGGCTTAGCACCCATGCGACCTGAAGAGCCACCACGACTTGTGGTGAGAGGCAGAGTTGTGTTTGAGGATGCAGTTGTTGACATGCTTCCAGTACTACGTCTCTGTCCAGGAAGGCGCAACCTGACCTCGTCGTCACTAGCATCTTCCTCCACCTCCTCTGCTGACCTCATCTCTTGGCTGACTGTGGGTTGACAGTAAGTGGGATCTCCAACCTCATCATCATCACCCTGTGCGTTATCACACCCGTCGTCCTCAGAGCCAACCTGTTCCTGCCCTGACAAAAAACTAAAGTTGTCGCTCCAATCAGGTATTTGAGTCTTATCATCGTCTTCCTCATTGTCTCCACCAACAGGAGTTACAGTTTGGGAATGAGGGTCTACATTATGGTCAAAACCTTCTGCGTCTGGTCCTGGATCCGACTCATAAAGATTCTGGGCATCAGTGCAGATCATTTCCTCGTCTGGATTCACAGAAGCGCTGGAGTCGACCTCTGATTCCCAGGCTATAGTATGAGTAAACAGCTCTGCAGACTCAACCATCTGTTCTACCTCATACTCAGACAGGCAGCTGGAGATTTGGGAGCTGTGAGGAAGCAAGTGCGATTGGGGTGACACCTTTGAGGACTGGAGTATTTGTGATGTTGAAGTTGATGTGGAGGAGAGCCCACTTAAAGGAGCACTTGATATCCGTTGAAGCACCTGCTGTTTTTGTGCCTCATCTGGAATTTGTAGCGATTGGCGTGGCCGTAAGAAAGGGATCTTATCACATTGTCCGCTAAAAGAAGTAGACATTTTAGTTTGGCTGGAAGATGGTCTTTCTTCTGCAGATGTTACTGTTGCTTTAACACCTACCCCACAGACACAACCTTTTTCCCCCTTCCCAACACGCCTATTCCCCTTTCCACCAGCAGCAGGCCTTTTTCCACTCATTTTGGTGGTTAACTAATTCACAACTCTGGAGTTGTTTGCACAAAAAAACAATGGATGGGAACCGAGCAGAGCTGAGTGGCCAAAATGTGGTATTAGGCCAAAACTATTGGCTGGGTTAGATGCAGAAAAAAATTATATTCAATTTGCAACCTGATGGAGGTCTGTATAGATGGATTAATAGAACAAGTCCCACACACAGCTAGAAGCCCAGTATTTTTTCAGAGGTAGATGCAGAAAAAAATATATTCAGTTTGCAACCTGATGGAGGTCAGTATAGATGGACTAATACAACAAGTCCCACACACAGCTAGAAGCCCAATATTTTTTCAGAGGTAGATGCAGAAAAAAATATATTCAGTTTGCAACCTGATGGAGGTCTGTATAGATGGATTAATAGAACAAGTCCCACACACAGCTAGAAGCCCAATATTTTTTCAGAGGTAGATGCAGAAAAAAATATATTCAGTTTGCAACCTGATGGAGGTCTGTATAGATGGATTAACAGAACAAGTCCCACACACAGCTAGAAGCCCAATATTTTTTCAGAGGTAGATGCAGAAAAAAATATATTCAGTTTGCAACCTGATGGAGGTCTGTATAGATGGATTAATAGAACAAGTCCCACACACTGCTAGAAGCCCAATATTTTTTCAGAGGTAGATGCAGAAAAAATATATTCAGTTTGCAACCTGATGGAGGTCTGTATAGATGGATTAATAGAACAAGTCCCACACACAGCTAGAAGCCCAATATTTTTTCAGAGGTAGATGCAGAAAAAAATATATTCAGTTTGCAACCTGATGGAGGTCTGTATAGATGGATTAATAGAACAAGTCCCACACACAGCTAGAAGCCCAATATTTTTTCAGAGGTAGATGCAGAAAAAAATATATTCAGTTTGCAACCTGATGGAGGTCAGTATAGATGGACTAATACAACAAGTCCCACACACAGCTAGAAGCCCAATATTTTTTCAGAGGTAGATGCAGAAAAAAATATATTCAGTTTGCAACCTGATGGAGGTCTGTATAGATGGATTAATAGAACAAGTCCCACACACAGCTAGAAGCCCAATATTTTTTCAGAGGTAGATGCAGAAAAAAATATATTCAGTTTGCAACCTGATGGAGGTCAGTATAGATGGACTAATACAACAAGTCCCACACACAGCTAGAAGCCCAATATTTTTTCAGAGGTAGATGCAGAAAAAAAATATATTCAGTTTGCAACCTGATGGAGGTCTGTACAGATGGATTAATAGAACAAGTCCCACACACAGCTAGAAGCCCAATATTTTTTCAGAGCTAGATGCAGAAAAAAATATATTCAGTTTGCAACCTGATGGAGGTCTGTATAGATGGATTAATAGAACAAGTCCCACACACAGCTAGAAGCCCAATATTTTTTCAGAGCTAGATGCAGAAAAAAATATATTCAGTTTGCAACCTGATGGAGGTCTGTATAGATGGATTAATAGAACAAGTCCCACACACAGCTAGAAGCCCAATATTTTTTCAGAGCTAGATGCAGAAAAAAATATATTCAGTTTGCAACCTGATGGAGGTCTGTATAGATGGATTAATAGAACAAGTCCCACACACAGCTAGAAGCCCAATATTTTTTCAGAGGTAGATGCAGAAAAAAATATATTCAGTTTGCAACCTGATGGAGGTCAGTATAGATGGACTAATACAACAAGTCCCACACACAGCTAGAAGCCCAATATTTTTTCAGAGGTAGATGCAGAAAAAAAATATATTCAGTTTGCAACCTGATGGAGGTCTGTATAGATGGATTAATAGAACAAGTCCCACACACAGCTAGAAGCCCAATATTTTTTCAGAGCTAGATGCAGAAAAAAATATATTCAGTTTGCAACCTGATGGAGGTCTGTATAGATGGATTAATAGAACAAGTCCCACACACAGCTAGAAGCCCAATATTTTTTCAGAGGTAGATGCAGAAAAAAATATATTCAGTTTGCAACCTGATGGAGGTCTGTATAGATGGATTAATAGAACAAGTCCCACACACAGCTAGAAGCCCAATATTTTTTCAGAGGTAGATGCAGAAAAAAATATATTCAGTTTGCAATCTGATGGAGGTCTGTATAGATGGATTAATAGAACAAGTCCCACACACAGCTAGAAGCCCAATATTTTTTCAGAGGTAGATGCAGAAAAAAATATATTCAGTTTGCAACCTGATGGAGGTCTGTATAGATGGATTAATAGAACAAGTCCCACACACAGCTAGAAGCCCAATATTTTTTCAGAGGTAGATGCAGAAAAAATATATTCAGTTTGCAACCTGATGGAGGTCTGTATAGATGGATTAATAGAACAAGTCCCACACACAGCTAGAAGCCCAATATTTTTTCAGAGGTAGATGCAGAAAAAAATATATTCAGTTTGCAACCTGATGGAGGTCTGTATAGATGGATTAATAGAACAAGTCCCACACACAGCTAGAAGCCCAATATTTTTTCAGAGGTAGATGCAGAAAAAAATATATTCAGTTTGCAACCTGATGGAGGTCAGTATAGATGGACTAATACAACAAGTCCCACACACAGCTAGAAGCCCAATATTTTTTCAGAGGTAGATGCAGAAAAAAATATATTCAGTTTGCAACCTGATGGAGGTCAGTATAGATGGACTAATACAACAAGTCCCACACACAGCTAGAAGCCCAATATTTTTTCAGAGGTAGATGCAGAAAAAAATATATTCAGTTTGCAACCTGATGGAGGTCTGTATAGATGGATTAATAGAACAAGTCCCACACACAGCTAGAAGCCCAATATTTTTTCAGAGCTAGATGCAGAAAAAAATTATATTCATTTTGCAACCTGATGGAGGTCAGTATACATGGACTAATAGAATGATGCTATGCCCAAAAGATTTTACTTCACTAGGTGCAGTAAAAAAATTGGTATTCTATACACAGGTGGTATATCTTGCAACACAGATAGGCTACTCCACTGACTAACACACTCTGCAATAGGCCAAAAAGGATTAGCTTTGCTAGATTCAGCCAAATGCTGTGAAAAAAACTTGCACAGCACTGGCACAGACCTGCCTGGCAATAACTGATAGGAACTGATGTAACCTAGTCCTGAAAAGGACTCCAATTACAATTAGTCTTTACTCCCACAATCTATCTATTTAAGAGCACAGACCTGCCTGATAAAAGTCGTAGGAAATGCTGTAACCTAGTCCTTAAAAGGACTGCAATCACAACTATTCCCTACTCCCAAGCTATCTGTAGATTTGTGCGAAAATTGGCTTGAAATTAACAAGGTATAGCGCACACAGCAACAGCGGTGCCGTCTAACACGCAGCTGCAGCAGTGAGAAAATGGTGGCGACGGGGAAAATGGCTTGGTCTTATAGGGCAAGGACATGTGACATACACTGCCAATGACACATGGCCTTGCTTGTGTGAAAAAAAGCACTTCGCTCCGTGTGTGCGCTGCTGATAGGCTGACAGATTGCACCTCCCCACTGCAAATGCGGGAAAGAGAAAAAAAAATGGAGATCTTCATTGTTCCTGCAGAGATCCATCCCCTGCCCCTCCCATCACCCCGCTGTACACTCAAACTGCGTATTAACATTAATTTTCATCATTACTGAGAAAAAATCCAGTTATGATTTTGGTGCACGAACAGTTATCGAACATAACCTCGAACAGCCGAATTTTTCTCAAATTGTTCGTGTTCGCCGAACGGCTCGAACACCGCCCAAAACAGCTCGAATTTGAGATTGGCGAACAGTTCGAGTAGAACAACGCTCATCTCTATTAAGGAGCACTGAATATTCATTTTCTTTAGCAGCAGGGACAGTGTAGGCTGCAGCAGGCGGCTGCTGCCTCCTGTGTCCCACTCCTCTACCGCTACCGCTCCCCCCCCCCACACCCCACATATATATACACTCCCCCCAACATTTGGACTATAAGACGCACCCCCCGTTTTCCTCCAAAATTTTGGAGGAAGAAAGTGCGTCTTATAGTCCGAAAAATACGGTATGTTTATTTGTGAAAAAAATGGAAATTTGGCAAAAATTGTGAAAATTTTGAAATTCTCAAACTTTTAATTTTTATGCCCTTAAATAAGATAATAAATAAGTCATGTCACACAAAATAGTTAATAAATAACATTTCCCACATGTCTACTTTACATCAGCACAATTTTGGAAAAATATTTTTTTTTGTTAGGAAGGTATAAGGGTTAAAAGTTGACCAGCGATTTCTAATATTTGCAACAAAATTTACAAAAACATTTTTTTAAGGACCACATCACATTTGAAGTGACTTTAAAGGGTTTGCATGTCAGAAAATACCCAAAAGTGACACCATTCTAAAAAATGCACCCCTCAAGGAGCTCAAAACTACATTTAAGAAGTTTATTAACCCTTCAAGTGCTTCACAGGAATTAATGGAATGTGGAAGGAAAAAAAAAAATATTTTTTCACAATTTTTTCTTTAGACCCATTTTGTTTATTTTCACAAGGGTAACAGGAGAAAATGAACCACAAAATGTATTGTGCAATTTCTCCTGAGATCGCTGATACTCAATATGTGGGGAAAATCTACTGTTTGGGTGCACGGCCAGGCTCGGAAGGGAGCGCCATTTCACTTTTTGAATGTAAAATTTGCTGGCATAATTAGCGGGCGCCATGTCATGTTTCGAGAGCTGCTGATGTGCCTAAACAAGTGACACCATTCTGGGAACTAGAATTCTCAGGGAACTTGCATAGATATGTAATATGCACCTTGAACCCCCAGGTGCTTCACAGAAGTTTACAGTATAACGTGAAAATAAAGAAATCACATTTTTCCTCAAAAATGTTTTTTTAGCCCAAAATTTTGCATTTTCACTAGGGTAACAGGAAAAATTGCACCATACAATTTGTTGTGCAATTTCTCCTGAGTATGCAGATATCCAATATGTGGAGGAAAACTACTGTTTGGGCGCACGGCAGGAAGTGAAGGAGCACCATTTGACTTTGAATGCAAAATTTGCTGGAATAATTAGCGGACGCCGTGTCGCATTTGGAGAGCCCCTGATGTGCCTAAACAGTGGAAACCACCCATAAGTGACACCATTTTGGAAACTAGACCCCTCAGGGAACTTATCTAGATGTTTGGTGAGCACCTTGAAACCCCAGGTGCTTCACAGAGCCCCTGAGGTGCCAGATTAGCCAAACCCCCCATAAGTGAACCCATTTTTCAAACTACGCCTCTCAATGAATTCATCTAGGGGATCATATTAACACCACATTGGGCAGTGAAGAAAAAATAATTACATTTTTACCACCAAAATTTTCTTTTTGCCCCAGATTTTACATTTTCATACTGGGAAATGGGTAAAAATGGCTTTCTGAGCAGGTGCTGACAGGCCACCTTCCTGCAGGACTCTGAAGGACCCCACGGACATCTCGGGACTAGGGGTCACCATGAAGACCATCAGCACAACACGATTGCATTGCGTTGTGTTGATGGAAGCATAGAGGGAGTTGACTTCTTCTGCGATGCTGTAACTATTGACAGCGGCATCACAGGGGTTAAACTCCCGCGATCAGTGCTTGCATCGATCATGGGCATTGCTGCGGGGTGTCTCACATAGAGCTGACACTCGCACTCAATCGATTGTCATGTTTGACAAAAAATTCTACGTGCAGAATAATGGCATCTCTATGGAAGCCAAATTTTCACCTTCAGTAGCTAAACTGTTTATGGCTTGATGGGAGGAAATTTTTGCTTATAATTTAAACAATACTTTTAGCATGTCCATCAACTACCATGCTAGATGAATTGATGATTTATTGCTTATTCGGCAAGGTGAAATTTCTGACATTCCACGCTTTCTTGCCTATTTAAATAATAACCAGTTCATCCCAAGTTTTACCAGCTTTTCTGACAAACATCGTATTACATTTCTTGAACTAACAGGTCACCATGAGTTTCCAATAGAAACAAGAACATACAGAAAACCAAATTCTGGTAATACTATTTTGCATGTCCACAGCTTTCACCCACCACATACCACCAAGGCAATCCCAGTGGGGGAACTGACAAGGGCAAAAAGAAATTGTAACAGTACTACTTCTTTTAAAGATGAATCTTTGATTGTCCAATGCAGATTAATGAATAGACACTATCCATTCTGGTCTCTTTCCTGTGCCACAAAAATTGTAGACTAAAAACAAGAGACTCTCTATTAAATAAAACGAAAAAAAAATCTTGAGAGTAAAACCTCTACAATTACTAATAACAAACTGACCCTAATATTAACATACAGTACGTTTTTTCCAGCCATTTCTAATATAGTCAAACGTAACTTTCATATTTTGGGAGAAGATGACACTATGGACTCTATACTCAAACGTGGCACAAGAATTGTCCCTCGGAAAGCACCTACGATAGGCAATAAATTGTCTCCCAGTCTATTCAACAAGAATAATACTATTAACCAGCCAAACAATTGGTTATCTATTAGTGGTTTCTGCAAATGTGCTCAAACTCAGTGCAAAACCTGTACTCACGCTGTTAAAAAACATTCTTTCTCAAACAATGATAACAGCAAAACATATAACATAAAAAATTTCATGAATTGCAATACCGACCATGTTATCTTTATCATAGAGTGTACGCATTGCAATCTTAAATATGTGGGTTCCACCATTACTAAATTACAATTCAGGATCAGAGAACAAAGGGTCTGAATACTTATGACCATGTGATATTTCAGTTTTTCTTTTTAATAATTTTGTAAAAAATTTTACATTTCTGTTTTTTTTCAGTCAAGATGGGGTGCAGAGTGTACTTTAATGAGAAAAAAAAATTAACTTTTTAGAATTTACCAAATGGCTGCAATGAAACAAAGAGCGAAAAATTTAAAGGGGTCTGAATACTTTCCGTACCCACTGTAAGTGTCTTTGATACCATGTCTAATGATGCATTACTTGGACTCCATGTGCATGAAGTAATATGGTCTTTAGTATGACGTTAAATTATAGATGAGCGAATTGATCTGACGTAGATTAAATATAGGTTGAATTTCCTAAAACTCGCGGTTTCACGTTAATTTGAACATTTTGAGATTTGAGATTCGAATTGTGGTTTGGAAAAAAAAACAAACTTGCCTGGCACCATTTCTCACATTGCTGAAGCGTGAGCTAACATAATTTTGCGCTGCCAAGCGGGCCTCCCCGTAATGCCCTACAGTTATGCTATCTAGTGGATTATCATACCTTGTACAGAGGTGGTCAGTACCGGGGTCTTCACAGATCAGTGGTTCCCAGTGGAACAGTTTATACTACAGAGTTATCTTCCATCTTCAGAGTCACTGGGTAAGTCTCCCTCTTCTGTGGAGTGTAAGCTCTTATGGTCAGCGGGATCATCTCTTTCCTGTAGAGTGTAAGCTCTTATGGTCAGGGGGTCCTCTCTCTCCTGGAGAGTGTAAGCTCTTATGGTCAGTGGGGTCCTCTGTCTCCTGTAAAGTGTAAGCTCTTATGGTCAGTGGGGTCCTCTCTCTCCTGTAGAGTGTAAGCTTTTATGGTTGATGAGGTTCTCTCTCCTGTAGAGTGTAAGCTCTTATGGTAGGTGAGGTTCTCTCTCCTGTAGAGTGTAAGCTCTTATGGTCGGTGAGGTTCTCTTTCCTGTAGAGTGTAAGCTTCTTAAGGTCAGAAGGGTTCTCTCTCTCCTCTTCTCCATGTGTATTTTCTGAGCAATTACAAGCTTTTCAGTGTTGAGATTCGTGCAAATTTATTCGCCGAGAATCACATTTTTGAGGAAAATTCGTCAAAGTCGGGAAATTTGATTTTCAAAATATTCACTCATCTCTAGGTCTATTAATACAATTCCCATGCCAGCAGCAGAATACAGGCACATTTATAGTACCGCACATCCTAAAATATTTTTATCTGTTGACTCATCTATAAAAGGTTTCAGATTATTATTTTTAGCTTTCTCCTGTTTTTATTTTTAGGATTTGATAGGACTTGCACTAGTTTGTACTTTAGATGAAATAATAGAGAATTTGACGGGTGATTCAGTAAGGCAGAGGAACTGCTTATATGAAGTTGTCATACAATCCTGTGTAATGTGTTGGAGCTATACAAGTGCAGAAAGCTGGTACTCATTTTTTGATTTAACTCTATTGTATATGGAAATGTTAGATTTTTCGAAAAAAGTTCAAACTCTTTGTTTACATTGGTGACAGGTTCACTCCAAATGTTAAAATATTCATTTCTGCATCTGCTCTTTAGACGATGATTTGTTTAAAGTTCACTGAAAATCGAAATGTTCTGATCCCGTCAGCAGTCTGCCAATCTGAGGCCGCAAGCTTTTTATGATGGAAGGAAATGTCCTTATCATTTCCATGGGCCAATTTGTAGAGATAGGGAAAGCACTGTATTAATTCACTTGCATTTTAAATAATTCGGGCACCAGGCAGCTACAAGTGCGGATGAGGAAATAGATCAGGCTTAAGTTTCTTGAGAGATTGCACTGGCACGGAACCATATTATGAAAATCCCGCTTTGAGAATGAGAAAAATGACAACAGCGGAAAACGATTTTTCTGCCTGAGTTTTTATTACGATCTGTAGCAATAGATCTTTTGGAAATGTTCAAGAAAAAAAAAAAACATATGAAAACATTGTGACCTGATTTCATATACTCTGCCCTATAAATCATGGCTCTTGAAGCAGATGGAACATTAGCTGGGTCAATTTTTTTTCAGATTAAGAAATATCTTCTCCTGAGAAACATTTTCCTTCTAATTTTCCATAGTAAAATGTCCTAAAATTTATGATGAAATGTAATATTTGCTTTTTATTGTCACCAATATTATCATCTGAATTTGTTTTTATTTTTCGTTTTAATCTTATCATTGAGTTTAGTTTCCACAGACAGATAATTTCTTACTGGGTAAATGAAACAGAAAATGGAAGATCTTACTTTTTCCTACAACTACATAAACACATTCCTGGATTTACATGTCAGGAGTCTGTAGAAACGGATAGTCTGGTCCCATGAGTGTAGCTATTGGTGGTGCAGACGTACAGTACAAATAGCACCCAGACCCTGGTACCAAGTGTACGAAAAGTCACTGTACTGAAAAAATAGACATCATCATACCTACCAACATTCCACACCAAAATAAGAACATAAAATTCCCCATCCCTAAAATGGCTCCAAACTATATGGAACGCATCCAAAATTCCCACTTTTTGCTATGTATTTTTTGTTGTTGTTTCTTCCTGTACGTACATGTAAATTGTTTGTTATGTTGTATACATAATGTTGCTTCTTGTTGATTACCTGGATGACAGATAGTTATATTTGACTGTTCTTCAACCCTTTTGGGAGGAACAGGCAGTTGGAGATTAAAGAATGAGGTTGTCAACAGGGAGAGTTTGGACGGTGTGTGTGATGCCTGTTGGAGTTTCGGTTGGCTTTAGGAGTAGTAAAGCCTGAGAGAAGTGTCCACCTAAGAGGACATGGTGAGCCAGAAGTCTTAACAGGCCTGGTCAGTGGTGAGAAGCAATGATGGATATAAGGCCAGGAATGGCTTGCAAAGTGGAGAGATTGTCTGGGCTAAAAGCTGGAAGACATGACACAGGGTATGAGGAGAAACTGTGGAGACCTTTTCTAGTACGCTTGGTTAAGTCTTGGTGAGCTAACACAAATGGTGAGCGAGCACAGTTACCATTAGACTTACAGGCCCCAATACATATTAGAGAGATGTTGGCTGAGCAATCATTTGGCTGACAGCAATTACTCCCAACTACCCCATACACAAAGAAAGTGGGCTTGGGTGGCATTCAAGTGGCTTAACTCCACACCAAACAAAACTATCCTCTTAAAATGTATCAGATTTGATTCTTCTGTGCAGCTGACATAATCTATTGGAGAGAATCAAGATACCCAGGCCGCATGCATATTAGAAGGTTGGTTGATTCCGGCAAAATTGGTGGTTTCGGACAGCAACTTTTATCTAATGTTTATGTGAAGAAGTTAAAGGAGAGAAGTTTGCACCACTCTATCCAAGATGCCGCCACAAATATATAGTGTACAGTACAGTCAGCCTGGATGAGGTTACCTCTGAGAAAGTCTCCTAGGTACAAACAAAGTCAAAATAGTGGTAGCCAGGGTCGACTGAGTGGTGCTGAGCTTAAACAAGTTATCCGGGACTATTTTATTACAGGCAGGTAGTTGCCTGGCGCTGGCTCAAAGTGATTATAGACTACGCCTGCTGGCGATTCTGGTGCCTCATTTGACCTCATCTCGAAAGAGCAACTGCTTCTCTTCCACTCTGCTCCATTGACGGGGTGTCACTTCTGACGTCATGCTGATTGGAATTGTAAGGAGCTGGCTGTCAATCAGCATGAAGTCAGCAGGCACACCCTGTCAACAGAGCAGCCCAGAAGAGGAAGAGCTGCTTTGCTGATGTGAGGTCAAATGAAGCTGCAAAATCTGCAGCAGTACTGATATTTGATCACTCTGAGACAGCGCCTGCCAGTTCTTAGCCCCATCAGAAAAAAATAAAATAGTCCTGGATAACCTCTTTAAGCCTGGGGGAAGTGGTTACCAGTAGAGATGAGCGTTGTTCTACTCGAACTGTTCGCCAATCTCAAATTCGAGCTGTTTTGGGCGGTGTTCGAGCCGTTCGGCGAACACGAACAATTTGAGAAAAATTCGGCTGTTCGAGGTTATGTTCGATAACTGTTCGTGCACCAAAATCATAACTGGATTTTTTCTCAGTAATGATGAAAATTAATGTTAATACGCAGTTTGAGTGTACAGCGGGGCGGGGGGAGGGGCAGGGGATGGATCTCTGCAGGAACAATGAAGATCTCCATTTTTTTTTCTCTTTCCCGCATTTGCAGTGGGGAGGTGCAATCTGTCAGCCTATCAGCAGCGCACACACGGAGCGAAGTGCTTTTTTTCACACAAGCAAGGGCATGTGTGATTGGCAGTGTATGTCACATGTCCTTGCCCTATAAGACCAAGCCATTTTCCCCGTCGCCACCATTTTCTCACTGCTGCAGCTGCGTGTTAGACGGCACCGCTGTTGCTGTGTGCGCTATACCTTGTTAATTTCAAGCCAATTTTCGCACAAATATACAGATAGCTTGGGAGTAGGGAATAGTTGTGATTGCAGTCCTTTTAAGGACTAGGTTACAGCATTTCCTACGACTTTTATCAAGCAGGTCTGTGCTCTTAAATAGATAGATTGTGGGAGTAAAGACTAATTGTAATTGGAGTCCTTTTCAGGACTAGGTTACATCAGTTCCTATCAGTTTTTGCCAGGCAGGTCTGTGCCAGTGCTGTGCAAGTTTTTTTCACAGCATTTGGCTGAATCTAGCAAAGCTAATCCTTTTTGGCCTATTGCAGAGTGTGTTAGTCAGTGGAGTAGCCTATCTGTGTTGCAAGATATACCACCTGTGTATAGAATACCAATTTTTTTACAGCACCTAGTGAAGTAAAATCTTTTGGGCATAGCATCATTCTATTAGTCCATCTATACTGACCTCCATCAGTTTGCAAACTGAATATAATTTTTTTCTGCATCTAGCTCTGAAAAAATATTTGGGCTTCTAGCAGTGTGTGGGACTTGGTCTATTAGTCCATCTATACTGACCTCCATCAGGTTGCAAATTAAAAATAATTTTTTTCTTCATTTAGCTCTGAAAAAATATTTGGGCTTCTAGCAGTGTGTGGGACTTGTTCTATTAGTCCTTCTATACTGACCTCCAGCAGGTTGCAAATTGAATATAATTTTTTTCTGCATCTAGCTCTGAAAAAATATTTGGGCTTCTAGCGGTGTGTGGGACTTGGTCTATTAGTCCATCTATACTGACCTCCATCAGGTTGCAAATTAAAAATAATTCTTTTCTGCATCTAGCTCTGAAAAAATATTTGGGCTTCTAGCAGTGTGTGGGACTTGGTCTATTAGTCCATCTATACTGACCTCCATCAGGTTGCAAATTAAAAATAATTTTTTTCTTCATTTATCTCTGAAAAAATATTTGGGCTTCTAGCAGCGTGTGGGACTTGTTCTATTAGTCCATCTATACTGACCTCCATCAGGTTGCAAATTAAAAATAATTTTTTTCTGCATCTAGCTCTGAAAAAATATTTGGGCTTCTAGCAGTGTGTGGGACTTGGTCTATTAGTCCATCTATACTGACCTCCATCAGGTTGCAAATTGAATAAAAAAATTTTCTGCATCTAGCTCTGAAAAAATATTTGGGCTTCTAGCGGTGTGTGGGACTTGGTCTATTAGTCCATCTATACTGACCTCCATCAGGTTGCAAATTAAAAATAATTTTTTTCTGCATCTAGCTCTGAAAAAATATTTGGGCTTCTAGCAGTGTGTGGGACTTGGTCTATTAGTCCATCTATACTGACCTCCATCAGGTTGCAAATTAAAAATAATTTTTTTCTTCATTTATCTCTGAAAAAATATTTGGGCTTCTAGCAGCGTGTGGGACTTGTTCTATAAGTCCATCTATACTGACCTCCATCAGGTTGCAAATTAAAAATAATTTTTTTCTGCATCTAGCTCTGAAAAAATATTTGGGCTTCTAGCAGTGTGTGGGACTTGGTCTATTAGTCCATCTATACTGACCTCCATCAGGTTGCAAATTAAAAATAATTTTTTTCTTCATTTAGCTCTGAAAAAATATTTGGGCTTCTAGCAGTGTGTGGGACTTGTTCTATTAGTCCTTCTATACTGACCTCCAGCAGGTTGCAAATTGAATATAATTTTTTTCTGCATCTAGCTCTGAAAAAATATTTGGGCTTCTAGCGGTGTGTGGGACTTGGTCTATTAGTCCATCTATACTGACCTCCATCAGGTTGCAAATTAAAAATAATTTTTTTCTGCATCTAACCCAGCCAATAGTTTTGGCCTAATACCACAGTTTGGCCACTCAGCTCTGCTCGGTTACCATCCATTGTTTTTTTGTGCAAACAACTCCAGAGTTGTGAATTAGTTAACCACCAAAATGAGTGGAAAAAGGCCTGCTGCTGGTGGAAAGGGGAATAGGCGTGTTGGGAAGGGGAAAAAAGGTTGTGTCCGTGGGGTAGGTGCAGAAGAAAGACCATCTTCCAGCCAAACTAAAATGTCTACTTCTTTTAGCGGACAATGTGATAAGATCCCTTTCTTACAGCCACGCCAATCGCTACAAATTCCAGATGAGGCACAAAAACAGCAGGTGCTTCAACGGATATCAAGTGCTCCTTTAAGTGGGCTCTCCTCCACATCAACTTCAACATCACAAATACTCCAGTCCTCAAAGGTGTCACCCAAATCGCACTTGCTTCCTCACAGCTCCCAAATCTCCAGCTGCCCGTCTGAGTATGAGGTAGAACAGATGGTTGAGTCTGCAGAGCTGTTTACTCATACTATAGCCTGGGAATCAGAGGTCGACTCCAGCGCTTCTGTGAATCCAGACGAGGAAATGATCTGCACTGATGCCCAGAATCTTTATGAGTCGGATCCAGGACCAGACGCAGAAGGTTCTGACCATAATGTAGACCCTCATTCCCAAACTGTAACTCCTGTTGGTGGAGACAATGAGGAAGACGATGATAAGACTCAAATACCTGATTGGAGCGACAACTTTAGTTTTTTGTCAGGGCAGGAACAGGTTGGCTCTGAGGACGACGGGTGTGATAACGCACAGGGTGATGATGATGAGGTCGGAGATCCCACTTACTGTCAACCCACAGTCAGCCAAGAGATGAGGTCAGCAGAGGAGGTGGAGGAAGATGCTAGTGACGACGAGGTCAGGTTGCGCCTTCCTGGACAGAGACGTAGTACTGGAAGCACGTCAACAACTGCATCCTCAAACACAACTCTGCCTCTCACCACAAGTCGTGGTGGCTCTTCAGGTCGCATGGGTGCTAAGCCTTGCATAGCCTGGGCATTTTTTCAGATCGATAAAGATGACCCAACTCGTGTTATCTGTAACATTTGTCAGCAAAAGCTAAGTAGAGGCCAAAAAATACATAGTTTGAGTACTTCATGCATGAACCGGCACATGGACATGAAGCATAAGTTGCAGTGGGAAGCTCAGTGTGCTACAATGCGGCCTAGCCGGCCGGGCCAACCACCGTCTGCCATATCTTGTGCATCCGCGGCCTCTTCATCCTCTGTGACTGGGGGGACAGCAGTCACACCTGTTTTGGGGCGCAGACCTGCCACCTCTTTACCCGCAACAGCCAGCATGATTGGCAGGTCATCATTTTCTTTGGAGGTGGTAACACCAGCTGGTCTTGAGCGCTGTCCGACATCGATAGCACCACCTTTGGATCAAGGCAACCTAACATGTCCGCCTGCATCTTCCTCACAGACCGGCAGTTTGCCGGGGACACCCTTATCAACCCCGTCTAAGCACAATAGCCAGCCCTCAGTCCCTCAGATGTGGACAAGTAAAAGACCATTTCCTCCTAGCCATGAGAAAGCTAAGAGGTTGAATTTCACCATCTGCAAGCTCTTGGCTACAGAAATGCTGCCTTTCCGCCTGGTGGACACAGAGGATTTTCGAGACCTTATGTCCGTCGCAGTGCCCCAGTACCAGATGCCCAGTCGGCACTACTTCTCAAAGAAAGGTGTGCCTGCGCTCCACCAGCATGTCGCACACAACATCACCGCTTCTTTGAGAAACTCTGTGTGTGACAGGGTGCATTTCACCACAGACACTTGGACGAGTAGGCATGGACAGGGGCGTTACATGTCGCTGACTGGGCACTGGGTAACTATGGTGACAGCAGGACAAGGGGCTGCTGTCCAAGTCTTGCCGTCCCCACGAGTTGTGCGTCAAACCTCTTTATGTCAAAGTTCCTCCACTGCTTCTGCCTCCTCAACCTCCTCTCGGTCTTCCACCTGCACCCAAAGCCTGTCTGGTCATGCCACAAGCTTTCTAACTGCGCAGAAGGGATCCTGCACACCTCCTTACTATGCTGGCAGTAGGGTCAACGTCATCAGGCGGTTTTTACATTGAAATGTCTGGGAAATGTGAGTCACACAGCTGAGGAGTTGTGGTCAGCTCTGGAGAACCAATTTCATGAATGGTTGTCTCCACTGGACCTGAAACCAGGGAAGGCCGTGTGCGACAATGCTGCAAACCTGGGTGCGGCCCTTCGCCGGGGCAATGTCACACACGTGCCTTGTATGGCTCACGTGTTGAACCTGGTTGTCCAGCAATTTTTAGCCCACTATCCCAGACTAGATGGCCTTCTGCAGAGGGCACGGTCGCTGTGTGCTCACTTCCGCCGTTCGCATCCCGCAGCTCAGCGACTTACATCTCTACAGAAGTCGTTGGGCCTGCCACTTCACCGGCTAAAATGCGATGTGCCTACCCGGTGGAATTCAACTCTGCACATGTTGCAGCGACTGTGGCAGCACCGACAAGCCCTGGTGCAATACGTTCTGACGTATAGCCTGGGCCAACGAGATTCAGAGGTGGGGCAAATCACGCTGGAGGAGTGGTCTCAGATCAGGGACCTATGCACCCTTCTGCACAGTTTTGAAATGGCGACGAAGATGTTTAGTGCTGACGATGCCATTATCAGCATGACTATTCCGGTGATTTACATGCTGGAGCACATGTTAAACAGAATTCGGAGTCAGGTGGTGGCACAAGAGGAGGTGGAGGAAGTAGAGGAGGAGGAGTTGTATGCGGAAGGGCTAACATCTGCAAGGTCCAGACGGTCGGCAGCACCAAGGCGGCAGGCATGTGAGGGTGGGGGAGATGGTTTTACCAGGGCGCATGGTAGCAGCCAAACTAGTGAGGAAGGTGCAGGAGCCCAGGAAGAAGTGGAGGACGAACTGATGGAAGACTCATCAGATGAGGGAAACCTTGATCACATTTCTGTTGTGCGAGGTTGGGGGGAGAGGACAGAGGAAGGAAGCATGATTGTTACCTCGCCACCAACACAACAGGGACTTGGTGCTCCTGGATGCGCAACACACATGAGTGCCTTCTTGCTGCACTGCCTGCAACATGACCCTCGAATTGTGAGAATTAGAAATAATCCTGACTACTGGGTTGCCACACTGTTAGATCCCCGGTACAAAAGTAAATTTGCAGAAATTATTCCTGCCATAGAAAGGGATGCACGCATGCAGGAGTATCAGCAGAGACTGTTGCAGAATCTTACATGTGCTTTTCCACAAAATACCAGTGGTGCACGTAGTGAATCTCACAGTTCCAACTTGCCAACCGTGGGACCGTCAAGTGTTCAGCACTCAAACCGTAACAGAACCACAGTATCTGCTGGTAACATCAATTTTGCGGAATCATTTCACCACTTTTTTAGCCCATCCTTTGCAAGGCCACAGGAGACAAGAAGTCTGACACATAGTCAACGCCTAGAGACGATGGTACAGGAGTATCTCCAAGTAAACATTGAAGCCACGACTGTGTCACTGGACCCTTGCTCTTTTTGGGCTTCCAATCTGGATAAATGGCCGGAGCTAGCCACTTACGCCTTGGAGATCTTGTCATGCCCCGCAGCCAGCGTTCTGTCTGAACGTGTGTTCAGCGCTGCTGGTGGTGTGCTGACAGATAAGCGCATGCGGCTCTCCACTGATAATGTAGACAGACTCACGTTCATAAAGATGAACAAATCATGGATCCGAAACGACTTTTCTACCCCTGTGTCATCCTGGGGAGAGTAAAAGCTTGATGATTGGTTAAAATCACCCTACCAACCGTTTTAAGCTTTCAAATTACTAATCATGTTTATCTGTATCTTGACTGGAAAATAATTTGGGCTTTGTAGCAGTGTGCAGCACTGATCCTATTAGTAGTGTTGAGCCACCCCCGTAGTGTTCGAGTTCGGTTCGGTTCGTCGAACACCCGTGTGTTCGCCGAACTGTTCGTCGAACTGTTCGTCGAACACCTTCGAACACCGTTAAAACCAATGGCAGGCAAACAAAAACACATAGAAACACATAGAAAACACCTTCAAAGGTGTCCAAAAGCTGACAAACTGCTCAGAAGACATAACTAACACATGGAAAAGTGACAAGTACATATAGTCATGCGAAAATAAAAGAGGTGGAGGAGTAAAAGGAGGGGGAGACACAGATATAGGCATGTCATGCCCTTCTAAATTCCAAAAAGTGAGAAGCCGACACGGCCAGTCCGCTCCTGCCCGTGACACCTCCGTGTCGCCGGGTTTGTGCCAGAGCCGCGGTGAACCCTGACGGCCAGCCCCCCTCTCCCAATACTGGTGCCTGTCCGCTGGTGGGTCGAGCGAGCCCCCCTGTGGTGGAGGCAGCTCTAAGCTTTTTAATTTAAATTGTCTCTCTAATTTGAATGAATACACTTTAAATCCATTTACAAGGATCTATTGGAGGGCAAGTCTCATGCCAGCAGCCGCGGTAATTCCAGCTCCAGTAGCGTCCACTAAAGCTGCTGCAGTTAAAAAGCTTTTATAAGGATCGAGCTCGGCTGTCCACCGCAAGGCATCCTACTGCCAGTCCCAGCCCCTATGCCTTGGGGTGCCTCCTGATGCTCTTCACTAAGTATCCCATGGTCCCGAAGCATTTCCTTTGAAAAAATTAAGTGTCTAAACTACACGTGGTGCAGCTTGCTTAACAGCCGGGATAATCCGCTTACTAGCAGACACTGCTACTAGGCACAAAGTATTTCCTGGGCTAGATGCAGTTAAAAATTTGTAATTAGATACTCTCGTTGGATGCTGAGAAAGCATTCCATAGAGTCTCCTGGCACGCCATATATGATTCTCTTAAAAAGCTTGGGGTAGGGGTCTAGGGGACCCTTTTATAGCCAAAATCACGGCCCTGTATCGCAATACGTCACCTAGGCTTAAGATAAATGGAACTGTAGCACCCTGAGGGCTCGGTTGCTAAAGACGTATTGCACCTCACCCAGAGGTGTGATATCTCACTCTCAGGTAAGGATGGAGTGTGGATCAGGACCCGACACCTGCATGCATTACACCACATTGCCGTGGGGCAGGGCGACCAATATGCCCCTGAGATGGGCACGACAGTCCCTGTCCCTGGCTGGAGTGGGGGGAGGGAACACTGAGGAAGGGGAACCCTGTAGTGCAGGAGCAGGGAGGAAGCAGTTCCTGGGTGCATTGAGAAGGGAGTATAAAAGGTGGGCACCATCTTAGTTCAGTGAAGTCTGAGCAGAAGTGGCAGGGAGCAGGGGCTCTGCATGAGCTCTGCTCCGGAGGCGGGCCTAGTAACAGAGGCCCAGGCCTGGAAGAGGGAGAAGGAAGGAAGAGGAGCGGAGAAGGCTCCAGGAACGAGGAATGAAGGGATCCCAGGGGTGCGGACGGGCGAGTCGCCACCGCACGCCCGAATCCACCTGCGTGGAGGGGTCAGGCCAAAGGGGGAGACCGGTCCCCGAACTAGTGGAGGCAGGAAACGACCCTCAGCTAGAAACCGGAGGCTCTGACATTTTATGTGGCGCAGCCCCTCGCTACACCCGCTAGGAAGGCACCACATAGGGTCAGGGAAACTGGCGCCAAGTTTACCAAGAGGAGGCCCGAGGCAGACGGACAGAAGTGTTGGTAAGAAAGGCCAGACAAAGGACACACAAAGGGGGTCCTGTGAAGTGCTCCAAAGTTATCTGGGAGTTGTCTGAGCCCCTCACCTGGTGAGCACAGTACGACGTGGGCAGCCGTTACCTGCAGACGTGGTCTGGATAATAAGAACTGTGAGTAAAGGCCCTGAACTGCATCACTGACTCCGTGTCGTTACTGCTGCTGCCCTGCACCATCACCCCCATCCTCCGCATACACTGCCCTGAGGCTATACTCCTCCCGTGGGGAGTTATGCTACGCTCTGCTGCACCCACAACACCAGCCTCAGTGGTCTGCCCTGTAGCGGCGGTTCACTCTGACCGCAATCCACGGGTGGCGTAGTCGGACATTTAAACATGAAAACCACATAAATAGTTCCGCCACTGGTTTGACCGCCCTGAGCCACGGAACTGGGTCGCCGCCACGAAGACTACAACCACCAGCATCCACCAAAAAGGGTCCGGCTCCGGGTGTCCCAAGGCCCAGGGGGTGCGTCAGAACATTTTCATCACCTTTCACAATCACCAATGGGACAAGGCAGGGATGTCCTCTGTCCCCTCTCTTATACATCCTAGTGACGGAGCACCTGCTGTCATCAATTCGCCATAACCCCAATATTAGGTGGATTGAGGTGGGAGGCACCGAGTACAAGTGCTCTCTATTTGCTGATGATGTCCTAGTATATATCACTCAATCACATATATCCATCCATGCTGTTATGGCTGAAATAGATCACTTTGTTACATGGTAAAATTTTAAAATCAATGCAGCGAAGTCTGAGGCCCTCGATGTCTCCCTCCCCAAATCCATATAGGATTCCATCCAGTCCAACTTTCCCTTTGCCTGGCCCTCACAGGGTATCAAATACTTAGGAATTCCTATTCATAGAGACCTCTCCCATCTATGTTATCTTAATTTTGGGCCCTTTATTGAACAATTCCATACAGACCACGGTTGGCAAGTTAGAACTGTAAGATTCACTACGTGAACCGCTGGTGTTTTGTGGAAAAGCACATGTACACCGCGTTCCAAATTATTATGCAAAAAGTGTTTAGGAGTGATAAGGGAAGAATTTGTTTGTTTGTCAGTTAAACTCATTGATGGTGATGTGTGTCAGGGCTCTTTATATCACTGTAAGCAATTGCAGACACCTGTGCTAATTAGTTTGGCAGGTGTGTCCAATGAAAGGCAAGACTACTTAAGAAGGCTCTCTCACATTATTAAGCAGCCTACATTTTCTGCCAAAATGGGAAAGAAAAAGGATGTGTCGGCTGCTGAGAAGCAACAAATTGTGGAGTGTTTAGGTCAAGGCATGACTACAATCAACATTGTGCGATGATCAGGATGAAGTGTCTTGGCAATCAAGAAGTATGTAGCTGATTCACAGTACACACGTGTGCGTGCTGATAAGGGCAAATTGAGGACTCTTTCCTACAGGTAATTACGTCAGGTTGAAAGAGCAGCGGCAAAAAAGCCTTGTCATAGCAGCAGACAAGTTTTTGAAGCTGCTTGTGCCTCCAACGTCCCCCGAGCAACAAGATGCAGGGTCCTTCAGAGGTTTGCAGCTGTGCATACGCCATCCTGTCGACCTCCTCTATCCACTTCACACAAGCAGAAACGGCTCCAGTGGGCCAAACATTACATGAAGACTGATTTCAAAACTGTTTTGTTCACGGATGAGTGCCGTGCAGCGCTCGATGGTCCAGATGGATGGAGTGGAGGATGGCTGGTTGATGGACACCCATGCAAACACGGCTACAGCGCCAACAAGGAGGAGGTGGAGTAATGTTTTGGGCTGGAATCATGGGGAGAGAGATTGTCGGCCCCTTTAGGATCCCTGAAGGCGCTAAAGATGAACTCCATAATGTATGTGGATTTTCTCAAACAGCACTTCCTGCCATGGTTCAAGAAGAAGAACCGTGTATTTCACAGCAAGATCATTTTTCTGCATGATAATGCACCATCTCATGCTGCACATAAAACATCTGCATCTCTGGCTGATATGGGCATAAAAGGGGACAAACTTATGGTGTGACCCCCATGCTCCCCTGACCTCTACCCCATTCAGAACCTTTGGAGCATCATTAAAAGGAGTGTCTATGATGGCGGGAGGCAGTTCACATCTAAGCAACAGCTCTGGGAGGGCATTCTGTCCTCATGCAAAACAATTGAAGCAGAAACCATCCAAAACCTGACAAATTCAATGGACGAGAGAGTTCAGAAGCTCCTTTCGAACAAGGGGTCCTATGTGAAAATGTAACATCACCTAGAATAAAGTTTTGAGTTGAAAACTGTTTGATTTCAGTTTCTAACAACCTGCTAATGCTTATAATTTCAAAAATGACCATTTTTTTGGTCTTTATTAAAATGAAAAGGTTGATCGAAAAGTTTGGGGGATTTAAGAGTGTGGCAACCCAGTAGTCATGATTACTTCGAATTCTGAGAATATGAGGGTCATGCTGCAGGTAGTGCAGCAAGAAGGCACTTATGTGCCTTGCGCATCTCGGAGCCCCAAAATTATTTTCCGGGCTAGATGCAGCTAAAAATTATTTTTAATTTTAAATCTGGTGAAGCTTTAGTATAGATGGCCTAATAGGATCAGTGCTGCACACTGCTACAAAGCCCAAATTATTTTCCAGTCAAGATACAGATAAACATGATTAGTAATTTGAAAGCTTAAAACGGTTGGTAGGGTGATTTTAACCAATCATCAAGCTTTTACTCTCCCCAGGATGACACAGGGGTAGAAAAGTCGTTTCGGATCCATGATTTGTTCATCTTTATGAACGTGAGTCTGTCTACATTATCAGTGGAGAGCCGCGTGCGCTTATCTGTCAGCACACCACCAGCAGCGCTGAACACACGTTCAGACAGAACGCTGGCTGCGGGGCATGACAAGATCTCCAAGGCGTAAGTGGCTAGCTCCGGCCATTTATCCAGATTGGAAGCCCAAAAAGAGCAAGGGTCCAGTGACACAGTCGTGGCTTCAATGTTTACTTGGAGATACTCCTGTACCATCGTCTCTAGGCGTTGACTATGTGTCAGACTTCTTGTCTCCTGTGGCCTTGCAAAGGATGGGCTAAAAAAGTGGTGAAATGATTCCGCAAAATTGATGTTACCAGCAGATACTGTGGTTCTGTCACGGTTTGAGTGCTGAACACTTGACGGTCCCACGGTTGGCAAGTTGGAACTGTGAGATTCACTACGTGCACCACTGGTATTTTGTGGAAAAGCACATGTAAGATTCTGCAACAGTCTCTGCTGATACTCCTGCATGCGTGCATCCCTTTCTATGGCAGGAATAATTTCTGCAAATTTACTTTTGTACCGGGGATCTAACAGTGTGGCAACCCAGTAGTCAGGATTATTTCTAATTCTCACAATTCGAGGGTCATGTTGCAGGTAGTGCAGCAAGAAGGCACTCATGTGTGTTGCGCATCCAGGAGCACCAAGTCCCTGTTGTGTTGGTGGCGAGGTAACAATCATGCTTCCTTCCTCTGTCCTCTCCCCCCAACCTCGCACAACAGAAATGTGATCAAGGTCTCCCTCATCTGATGAGTCTTCCATCAGTTCGTCCTCCACTTCTTCCTGGGCTCCTGCACCTTCCTCACTAGTTTGGCTGCTACCATGCGCCCTGGTAAAACCATCTCCCCCACCCTAACATGCCTGCCGCCTTGGTGCTGCCGACCGTCTGGACCTTGCAGATGTTAGCCCTTCCGCATACAACTCCTCCTCCTCTACTTCCTCCACCTCCTCTTGTGCCACCACCTGACTCCGAATTCTGTTTAACATGTGCTCCAGCATGTAAATCACCGGAATAGTCATGCTGATAATGGCATCGTCAGCACTAAACATCTTCGTCGCCATTTCAAAACTGTGCAGAAGGGTGCATAGGTCCCTGATCTGAGACCACTCCTCCAGCGTGATTTGCCCCACCTCTGAATCTCGTTGGCCCAGGCTATACGTCAGAACGTATTGCACCAGGGCTTGTCGGTGCTGCCACAGTCGCTGCAACATGTGCAGAGTTGAATTCCACCGGGTAGGCACATCGCATTTTAGCCGGTGAAGTGGCAGGCCCAACGACTTCTGTAGAGATGTAAGTCGCTGAGCTGCGGGATGCGAACGGCGGAAGTGAGCACACAGCGACCGTGCCCTCTGCAGAAGGCCATCTAGTCTGGGATAGTGGGCTAAAAATTGCTGGACAACCAGGTTCAACACGTGAGCCATACAAGGCACGTGTGTGACATTGCCCCGGCGAAGGGCCGCACCCAGGTTTGCAGCATTGTCGCACACGGCCTTCCCTGGTTTCAGGTCCAGTGGAGACAACCATTCATGAAATTGGTTCTCCAGAGCTGACCACAACTCCTCAGCTGTGTGACTCACATTTCCCAGACATTTCAATGTAAAAACCGCCTGATGACGTTGAGCCCTACTGCCAGCATAGTAAGGAGGTGTGCAGGATCCCTTCTGCGCAGTTAGAAAGCTTGTGGCATGACCAGACAGGCTTTGGGTGCAGGTGGAAGACCGAGAGGAGGTTGAGGAGGCAGAAGCAGTGGAGGAACTTTGACATAAAGAGGATTGACGCACAACTCGTGGGGACGGCAAGACTTGGACAGCAGCCCCTTGTCCTGCTGTCACCATAGTTACCCAGTGCCCAGTCAGCGACATGTAACGCCCCTGTCCATGCCTACTCGTCCAAGTGTCTGTGGTGAAATGCACCCTGTCACACACAGAGTTTCTCAAAGAAGCGGTGATGTTGTGTGCGACATGCTGGTGGAGCGCAGGCACACCTTTCTTTGAGAAGTAGTGCCGACTGGGCATCTGGTACTGGGGCACTGCGACGGACATAAGGTCTCGAAAATCCTCTGTGTCCACCAGGCGGAAAGGCAGCATTTCTGTAGCCAAGAGCTTGCAGATGGTGAAATTCAACCTCTTAGCTTTCTCATGGCTAGGAGGGAATGGTCTTTTACTTGTCCACATCTGAGGGACCGAGGGCTGGCTATTGTGCTTAGACGGGGTTGATAAGGGTGTCCCCGGCAAACTGCCGGTCTGTGAGGAAGATGCAGGCGGACATGTTAGGTTGCCTTGATCCAAAGGTGGTGCTATCGATGTCGGACAGCGCTCAAGACCAGCTGGTGTTACCACCTCCAAAGAAAATGATGACCTGCCAATCACGCTGGCTGTTGCGGGTAAAGAGGTGGCAGGTCTGCGCCCCAAAACAGGTGTGACTGCTGTCCCCCCAGTCACAGAGGATGAAGAGGCCGCGGATGCACAAGATATGGCAGACGGTGGTTGGCCCGGCCGGCTAGACCGCATTGTAGCACACTGAGCTTCCCACTGCAACTTATGCTTCATGTCCATGTGCCGGTTCATGCATGAAGTACTCAAACTATGTATTTTTTGGCCTCTACTTAGCTTTTGCTGACAAATGTTACAGATAACACGAGTTGGGTCATCTTTATCGATCTGAAAAAATGCCCAGGCTATGCAAGGCTTAGCACCCATGCGACCTGAAGAGCCACCACGACTTGTGGTGAGAGGCAGAGTTGTGTTTGAGGATGCAGTTGTTGACGTGCTTCCAGTACTACGTCTCTGTCCAGGAAGGCGCAACCTGACCTCGTCGTCACTAGCATCTTCCTCCACCTCCTCTGCTGACCTCATCTCTTGGCTGACTGTGGGTTGACAGTAAGTGGGATCTCCGACCTCATCATCATCACCCTGTGCGTTATCACACCCGTCGTCCTCAGAGCCAACCTGTTCCTGCCCTGACAAAAAACTAAAGTTGTCGCTCCAATCAGGTATTTGAGTCTTATCATCGTCTTCCTCATTGTCTTCACCAACAGGAGTTACAGTTTGGGAATGAGGGTCTACATTATGGTCAGAACCTTCTGCATCAGTGCAGATCATTTCCTCGTCTGGATTCACAGAAGCGCTGGAGTCGACCTCTGATTCCCAGGCTATAGTATGAGTAAACAGCTCTGCAGACTCAACCATCTGTTCTACCTCATACTCAGACGGGCAGCTGGAGATTTGGGAGCTGTGAGGAAGCAAGTGCGATTTGGGTGACACCTTTGAGGACTGGAGTATTTGTGATGTTGAAGTTGATGTGGAGGAGAGCCCACTTAAAGGAGCACTTGATATCCGTTGAAGCACCTGCTGTTTTTGTGCCTCATCTGGAATTTGTAGCGATTGGCGTGGCCGTAAGAAAGGGATCTTATCACATTGTCCGCTAAAAGAAGTAGACATTTTAGTTTGGCTGGAAGATGGTCTTTCTTCTGCACCTAAACCACGGACACAACCTTTTTTCCCCTTCCCAACACGCCTATTCCCCTTTCCACCAGCAGCAGGCCTTTTTCCACTCATTTTGGTGGTTAACTAATTCACAACTCTGGAGTTGTTTGCACAAAAAAACAATGGATGGTAACCGAGCAGAGCTGAGTGGCCAAACTGTGGTATTAGGCCAAAACTATTGGCTGGGTTAGATGCAGAAAAAAATTATTTTTAATTTGCAACCTGATGGAGGTCAGTATAGATGGACTAATAGACCAAGTCCCACACACCGCTAGAAGCCCAAATATTTTTTCAGAGCTAGATGCAGAAAATTTTTTTATTCAATTTGCTACCTGATGGAGGTCAGTATAGATGGACTAATAGACCAAGTCCCACACACTGCTAGAAGCCCAAATATTTTTTCAGAGCTAGATGCAGAAAAAAATTATTTTTAATTTGCAACCTGATGGAGGTCAGTATAGATGGACTAATAGACCAAGTCCCACACACTGCTAGAAGCCCAAATATTTTTTCAGAGCTAGATGCAGAAAAAACTTATTTTTAATTTGCAACCTGATGGAGGTCAGTATAGATGGACTAATAGAACAAGTCCCACACGCTGCTAGAAGCCCAAATATTTTTTCAGAGATAAATGAAGAAAAAAATTATTTTTAATTTGCAACCTGATGGAGGTCAGTATAGATGGACTAATAGAACAAGTCCCACACGCTGCTAGAAGCCCAAATATTTTTTCAGAGATAAATGAAGAAAAAAATTATTTTTAATTTGCAACCTGATGGAGGTCAGTATAGATGGACTAATAGACCAAGTCCCACACACTGCTAGAAGCCCAAATATTTTTTCAGAGCTAGATGCAGAAAAAAATTATTTTTAATTTGCAACCTGATGGAGGTCAGTATAGATGGACTAATAGACCAAGTCCCACACACTGCTAGAAGCCCAAATATTTTTTCAGAGCTAGATGTAGAAAAAAATTATTTTTAATTTGCAACCTGATGGAGGTCAGTATAGATGGACTAATAGACCAAGTCCCACACGCTGCTAGAAGCCCAAATATTTTTTCAGAGATAAATGAAGAAAAAAATTATTTTTAATTTGCAACCTGATGGAGGTCAGTATAGATGGACTAATAGACCAAGTCCCACACACTGCTAGAAGCCCAAATATTTTTTCAGAGCTAGATGCAGAAAAAAATTATTTTTAATTTGCAACCTGATGGAGGTCAGTATAGATGGACTAATAGACCAAGTCCCACACACTGCTAGAAGCCCA
This sequence comes from Phyllobates terribilis, assembly GCF_046119375.1. NCBI lineage: Eukaryota > Metazoa > Chordata > Amphibia > Anura > Dendrobatidae > Phyllobates > Phyllobates terribilis. The sequence goes on along the minus strand of NW_027362769.1, from coordinate 213,998,631 downwards.
AATATTTTTTCAGAGCTAGATGCAGAAAAAAATTATATTCAATTTGCAACCTGCTGGAGGTCAGTATAGAAGGACTAATAGAACAAGTCCCACACACTGCTAGAAGCCCAAATATTTTTTCAGAGCTAAATGAAGAAAAAAATTATTTTTAATTTGCAACCTGATGGAGGTCAGTATAGATGGACTAATAGACCAAGTCCCACACACTGCTAGAAGCCCAAATATTTTTTCAGAGCTAGATGCAGAAAAAAATTATATTCAGTTTGCAACCTGATGGAGGTCAGTATAGATGGACTAATAGAATGATGCTATGCCCAAAAGATTTTACTTCACTAGGTGCAGTAAAAAAATTGGTATTCTATACACAGGTGGTATATCTTGCAACACAGATAGGCTACTCCACTGACTAACACACTCTGCAATAGGCCAAAAAGGATTAGCTTTGCTAGATTCAGCCAAATGCTGTGAAAAAAACTTGCACAGCACTGGCACAGACCTGCCTGGCAAAAACTGATAGGAACTCATGTAACCTAGTCCTGAAAAGGACTCCAATTACAATTAGTCTTTACTCCCACAATCTATCTATTTAAGAGCACAGACCTGCCTGATAAAAGTCGTAGGAAATGCTGTAACCTAGTCCTTAAAAGGACTGCAATCACAACTATTCCCTACTCCCAAGCTATCTGTATATTTGTGCGAAAATTGGCTTGAAATTAACAAGGTATAGCACACACAGCAACAGCGGTGCCGTCTAACACGCAGCTGCAGCAGTGAGAAAATGGTGGCGACGGGGAAAATGGCTTGGTCTTATAGGGCAAGGACATGTGACATACACTGCCAATCACACATACCCTTGCTTGTGTGAAAAAAAGCACTTCGCTCCGTGTGTGCGCTGCTGATAGGCTGACAGATTGCACCTCCCCACTGCAAATGCGGGAGAGAGAAAAAAAAATGGAGATCTTCATTGTTCCTGCAGAGATCCATCCCCTGCCCCTCCCCCCACCCCGCTGTACACTCAAACTGCGTATTAACATTAATTTTCATCATTACTGAGAAAAAATCCAGTTATGATTTTGGTGCACGAACAGTTATCGAACATAACCTCGAACAGCCGAATTTTTCTCAAATTGTTCGTGTTCGCCGACCGGCTCGAACACCGCCCAAAACAGCTCGAATTTGAGATTGGCGAACAGTTCGAGTAGAACAACGCTCATCTCTACCTATTAGGCCATCTATAATAAGCTTCACCAGATTTAAAATTAAAAATAATTTTTAGCTGCATCTAGCCCGGAAAATAATTTTGGGGCTCCGAGATGCGCAAGACACATAAGTGCCTTCTTGCTGCACTATCTGCAGCATGACCCTCATATTGTCAGAATTCGAAGTAATCATGACTACTGGGTTGCCACACTCTTAGATCCCCCAAACTTTTCGATCAACCTTTTCAATTTAATAAAGACCAAAAAAATGGTCATTTTTGAAATTATAAGCATTAGCAGGTTGTTAGAAACTGAAATCAAACAGTTTTCAACTCAAAACTTTATTCTAGGTGATGTTACATTTTCACATAGGACCCCTTGTTCGAAAGGAGCTTCTGAACTCTCTCGTCCATTGAATTTGTCAGGTTTTGGATGGTTTCTGCTTCAATTGTTTTGCATGAGGACAGAATACCCTCCCAGAGCTGTTGCTTAGATGTGAACTGCCTCCCGCCATCATAGACACTCCTTTTAATGATGCTCCAAAGGTTCTGAATGGGGTAGAGGTCAGGGGAGCATGGGGGTCACACCATAAATTTGTCCCCTTTTATGCCCATATCAGCCAGAGATGCAGATGTTTTATGTGCAGCATGAGATGGTGCATTATCATGCAGAAAAATGATCTTGCTGTGAAATACACGGTTCTTCTTCTTGAACCATGGCAGGAAGTGCTGTTTGAGAAAATCCACATACATTATGGAGTTCATCTTTAGCGCCTTCAGGGATCCTAAAGGGGCCGACAATCTCTCTCCCCATGATTCCAGCCCAAAACATTACTCCACCTCCTCCTTGTTGGCGCTGTAGCCGTGTTTGCGTGGGGTGTCCATCAACCAGCCATCCTCCACTCCATTCATCTGGACCATCGAGCGCTGCACGGCACTCATCCGTGAACCAAACAGTTTTGAAATCAGTCTTCATGTAATGTTTGGCCCACTGGAGCCGTTTCTGCTTGTGTGAAGTGGATAGAGGAGGTCGACAGGATGGCGTATGCACAGCTGCAAACCTCTGAAGGACCCTGCATCTTGTTGTTCGGGGGACGTTGGAGGCACAAGCAGCTTCAAAAACTTGTCTGCTGCTATGACAAGGCTTTTTTGCCGCTGCTCTTTCAACCTGACGTAATTGCCTGTAGGAAAGAGTCCTCAATTTGCCCTTATCAGCACGCACACGTGTGTACTGTGAATCAGCTACATACTTCTTGATTGCCAAGACACTTCATCCTGATCATCGCACAATGTTGATTGTAGTCATGCCTTGACCTAAACACTCCACAATTTGTTGCTTCTCAGCAGCCGACACATCCTTTTTCTTTCCCATTTTGGCAGAAAATGTAGGCTGCTTAATAATGTGAGAGAGCCTTCTTAAGTAGTCTTGCCTTTCATTGGACACACCTGCCAAACTAATTAGCACAGGTGTCTGCAATTGCTTACAGTGATATAAAGAGCCCTGACACACATCACCATCAATGAGTTTAACTGACAAACAAACAAATTCTTCCCTTATCACTCCTAAACACTTTTTGCATAATAATTTGGAACGCGGTGTACATGTGCTTTTCCACAAAACACCAGTGGTTCACGTAGTGAATCTTACAGTTCTAACTTGCCAACCGTGGTCTGTATGGAATTGTTCAATAAAGGGCCCAAAATTAAGATAACATAGATGGGAGAGGTCTCTATGAATAGGAATTCCTAAGTATTTGATACCCTGTGAGGGCCAGGCAAAGGGAAAGTTGGACTGGATGGAATCCTATATGGATTTAGGGAAGGAGACATCGAGGGCCTCAGACTTCGCTGCATTGATTTTAAAATTTTACCATGTAACAAAGTGATCTATTTCAGCCATAACAGCAGGGATGGATATATGTGATTGAGTGATATATACTAGGACATCATCAGCAAATAGAGAGCACTTGTACTCGGTGCCTCCCACCTCAATCCACCTAATATTGGGGTTATGGCGAATTGATGAGAGCAGGTGCTCCGTCACTAGGATGTATAAGAGAGGGGACAGAGGACATCCCTGCCTTGTCCCATTGGTGATTGTGAAAGGTGATGAAAATGTTCTGACGCACCCCCTGGGCCTTGGGACACCCGGAGCCGGACCCTTTTTGGTGGATGCTGGTGGTTGTAGTCTTCGTGGCGGCGATCCGGTTCCGTGGCTCAGGGCAGTCAAACCAGTGGCGGAACTATTTATGTGGTTTTGATGTTTAAATGTCCGACTACGCCACCCGTGGATTGCGGTCAGAGTGAACCGCCGCTACAGGGCAGACCGCTAAGGCTGGTGTTGTGGGTGCAGCAGAGCGTAGCATAACTCCCCACGGGAGGAGTATAGCCTCAGGGCAGTGTATGCGGAGGATGGGGGTGATGGTGCAGGGCAGCAGCAGTAACGACACGGAGTCAGTGATGCAGTTCATGGCCTTTACTCACAGTTCTTATTATCCAGACCACGTCTGCAGGTAACGGCTGCCCACGTCGTACTGTGCTCACCAGGTGAGGGGCTCAGACAACTCCCAGATAACTTTGGAGCGCTTCACAGGACCCCCTTTGTGTGTCCTTTGTCTGGCCTTTCTTACCAACACTTCTGTCCGGCTGCCTCGGGCCTCCTCTTGGTAAACTTGGCGCCAGTTTCCCTGACCCTATGTGGTGCCTTCCTAGCGGGTGGAGCAAGGGGCTGCGCCACATAAAATGTCAGAGCCTCCGGTTTCTAGCTGAGGGTCGCTTCCTGCCTCCACTAGTTCGGGGACCAGTCTCCCCCTTTGGCCTGACCCCTCCACGCAGGTGGATTCGGGCGTGCGGTGGCGACTCGCCCGTCCGCACCCCTGGGATCCCTTCATTCCTCGTTCCTGGAGCCTTCTCCACTCCTCTTCCTTCCTTCTCCCTCTTGCAGGCCTGGGCCTCTGTTACTAGGCCCGCCTCCGGAGCAGAGCTCATGCAGAGCCCCTGCTCCCTGCCACTTCTGCTCAGACTTCTCTGCACTGAACTAAGATGGTGCCCACCTTTTATACTCCCTTCTCAATGCACCCAGGAACTGCTTCCTCCCTGCTCCTGCACTACAGGGTTCCCCTTCCTCAGTGTTCCCTCCCCCCACTCCAGCCAGGGACAGGGACTGTCGTGCCCATCTCAGGGGCATATTGGTCGCCCTGCCCCACGGCAATGTGGTGTAATGCATGCAGGTGTCGGGTCCTGATCCACACTCCATCCTTACCTGAGAGTGAGATATCACACCTCTGGGTGAGGTGCAATACGTCTGTAGCAACCGAGCCCTCAGGGTGCTACATTTCCATTTATCTTCAGCCTAGGTGACGTATTGCGATACAGGGCCGTGATTTTGGCTATAAAAGGGTCCCCTAGACCCCTACCCCAAGCTCTTTAAGAGAATCATATATGGCGTGCCAGGAGACTCTATGGAATGCTTTCTCAGCATCCAACGAGAGTATCTAATTACAAATTTTTAACTGCATCTAGCCCAGGAAATACTTTGTGCCTAGTAGCAGTGTCTGCTAGTCAGCGGATTATCCCGGCTGTTAAGCAAGCTACACCACCTGTAGTTTAGACACTTAATTTTTTCAAAGGAAATGCTTCGGGACCATGGGATACTTAGTGAAGAGCATCAGGAGGCACCCCAAGGCATAGGGGCTGGGACTGGCAGTAGGATGCCTTGCGGTGGACAGCCGAGCTCGATCCTTATAAAAGCTTTTTAACTGCAGCAGCTTTAGTGGACGCTACTGGAGCTGGAATTACCGCGGCTGCTGGCATGAGACTTGCCCTCCAATAGATCCTTGTAAATTGATTTAAAGTGTATTCATTCAAATTAGAGAGACAATTTAAATTAAAAAGCTTAGAGCTGCCTCCACCACAGGGGGGCTCGCTCGACCCACCAGCGGACAGGCACCAGTATTGGGAGAGGGGGGCTGGCCGTCAGGGTTCACCGCGGCTCTGGCACAAACCCGGCGACACGGAGGTGGCACGGGCAGGAGCGGACTGGCCGTGTCGGCTTCTCACTTTTTGGATTTTAGAAGGGCATGACATGCCTATATCTGTGTCTCCCCCTCCTTTTACTCCTCCACCTCTTTTATTTTCGCATGACTATATGTACTTGTCACTTTTCCATGTGTTAGTTATGTCTTCTGAGCAGTTTGTCAGCTTTTGGACACCTTTGAAGGTGTTTTCTATGTGTTTCTATGTGTTTTTGTTTGCCTGCCATTGGTTTTAACGGTGTTCGAAGGTGTTCGACGAACAGTTCGACGAACAGTTCGGCGAACACACGGGTGTTCGACGAACCGAACCGAACTCGAACACTACGGGGGTGGCTCAACACTAGTTACCAGGGACAATCGGGGCTGTAATAGAAGCCAGCTGTGTGGAAACTAGACAGGCACGATAGTGGGAGACTGCTTATCTGGAGGTCTGAGGTGTCACCTAGTTAGTTCAGTCTCTTAAAGTGCATTTACAGTAAAAGATTATGATGAATGAGAATTCCTGGGAATGCTGGATTAACAAAAATCTTGCAGTTTAAACAGGCTGTCCATGTTATTGGCAAGTAAAACGCTTGTTCATCTGGTGAAATGTTCATCATTCTCAGCAGCACATTGTCTTGTCTTGTGAAAGCAGGGCTCAGGTTGACTGGAACATGACAAAAAGCCAAAAGCAAAAAATCCTTTACAAAATACCTTTTATTTGTATTGATTAAAAAATACCAAATAAAGACCTGATTAAGTAAATGAAGCCAGTAAGGTCATCTATAATATACTTACCTTGTAATGTATTTACATCCTGTTCCACCCAGATGTGTCCGGATCACAGAATTCCAAGCGGCAGAAGTTCGTTGACCACCATATTGGGACACCCAAGTGATGGGTGTCTCAATATGGAAACCGGCCTCTTGCCCGGTACCACCAGCGGAACACCGTCGTGAACACACCTTACACGCCGCACAAGCTGCAGCCGGGATCAGCCAAATGCTTCACTGACCGCAGCCATCTTTGTACAGGAGGAGCGCATGCGCAGTTTTAATGTGACGCCGCTATCTGCCTGCACAAATATGTCAGCAATCTGATTTACTGTGCCTGTACGAATTCCGTGCAGGCACAGTGAATCATTCGGCTGATCCTGGCGGTGTTCTCAAACGAGAGAACACATGAGGGAAGAAGACAGCACAGGGGTGGAGAGAGACAAGAAGACAAGGGGTTGAGCACATGGGGTACACAGGTCAAAGAAAAGATCACATGAGAGGAGAAGACAGCAGAAGGGGGAGAGAGAAAGCGCACAGGGGGAGAGAGACAGAGCACAGGGGGGAGACAGCTCAAAGGGGACAGCACATGAGGGGAGAACACAGCACAGGAAGTAGAGAGACAGCAGACAAGGGGGATAGCACATAGGGTAGACAGGTCAAAGAAGAGAGCACAGATGGGAGTAGTCAGCACATAAGGGAAAGAGAGAGTGAATAGGTGGGTGAGCACATGGGAGGGAGAGATTCTCAACACTGCAAAGCCTGCCCCCATCGTGACATTACCGCCCTCCTGATGTGGTAGCATCGGGCCTCCATCTAGTATATAATATATGATATCAGGTTGGTATATTCAAAATAATACAGGAAATAATCTAAGGGAATAGATGTTTTACCCTAAGTGTCCCTTCCTGATAGCGGAGGTTGGCATCCTGGGGATACGATATGGCGCCCCCGCTAAACATAGGTTGCCCCTACCTGACCCTTAACAGATCTCCCTAAAAAGCCATCACCAACACCCAATAAAGATAAGTGATAAAAAATAAGCTAAGTCTGGCTTAGCCAATAGAGTAACTTACAATAAGTCAAATGACCATAAGATGTTATAAAGTAAGTTTGTTAGATGTTAATATCTCTCAAAAACTGCAGTCAGTTCTAGAATCAATCTGTTCTCAAAGAAGTGCTACAAAGAGATTTTACCAAATGTTTTAGTATCTCTTCAAGCTGCAGCCTTACTGCCTTAATTTACTTAATCGGGTCTTTATTTTGTATTTTTTAATCAATACAAATAAAAGGTATTTTTTAAAGGGTTTTTTTTGCTTTTTTTTGTATTCATAGACCATTGTTCACATTATTTAGGTATCCTTGCTTAGAACATGACTAGGCACATCATTAAGAGCGGACAGCCTGATTACTCAGGCCATTAAAGGGGTTTTCCCACGAACAAAAGTTCATTTTAATCAATAGATTTTGGAATAATAATAACTTCCACAATTGGATGTATTTAAATAAAATGTTCCTGTGCTGGGATAATCTTATAAATTTGCCCCTGCTGTGTACTGTGTAATGGCCTTGTCTGACCATGCAGGAACATGGTCTGATCATACCACATCTCCTGGGCAGGGAAGGAAGCAAAAGAGTATACAGACATTACAGCAGGGGATCACAGCTGATTCTTTCTTTTGAAGTAAAACATTTTTTAAAAACAAGCAGGGAAATATTTTATCTCACAGAAAGAATCGGTTGTAATGTTTATTTACTTTCTCTTCCTTCCTCCCCTGCCCAGGAGATGTGGTATGATCAGACCATGTTCCTGCACGGTCAGACACAGCCATTACACAGTACACAGCAGGGGCACATTTATAAGAATATCTCGGCACAGGAACATTTTATTTAAACACATCCAATTGTGGAAATTATTATTATTCCAATATCTATTGATTAAAATGAACTTTCATTCTTGGGAAAACCCCTTTTAAATGACTGCCGTTCGGTAAATATTTACCGATCGGTGGTAGTTTAATGCTGCAAATTGGTTAATGTAAACCCATCTTTACACCACATGGTAAGATGCTTTTATTGAAGACAAAGTTACTTAATCTTATATTTTAAATGTATTTCATAAATACAAAGATGTTTATAAACCCATTAATGGCTTAAAAATCAAATAAGCAAAGAATATATAAATTAATTACAATGCCGTTTTTTTAGACTGTACTATACGAAATCTAACATAAAATACAACGCTACTAAAAAAAACCCACAAACACCCCACCATCCTTTTTCAAATATTGATAGACAAGATTTATCTTACTTCCAGTTAGACTTTAGAGAACTCATCTGACATTTCTTAATTGAAAAGGTGGGTGGGATGTTCTACCAGAGATACAGGGTAACAAACTTATCAATTAAAGCAGTCAATACCATTTCCACACACAGCATTGTACATGCCGATAGGACATATGAGGCTTTCTGAATTGACTTGTTTAAAAATAATTTATCGGCATCTTCGCAATCATCAACCCCTGTATTGGCAATTACCTCTCTGGATCTCTGCCATTTCTAATGCTTGAATGCCGCAAAAAATAAATACATTTTAATGTCTATTTGTAATGGTTATATCCGTGAAGGGAATAAGTCTGCTGGAAACTTGTTATCTTAACTTAAAGGAATTGTCCAGGTTGGATGCCTTTTTTATATTGGATATCATAGATGACTACACTTTTTATACAATTTAAGGGTTATTCCCATCATCATAGAAGAGTATTGTCAGATAGTACAAACAATTTTGCAATTTACTGCTTTTTAAAATTTTCAGCTGTTCTTGAGATATGATAACTTTTCTTTTCAACTCGTTGCCATGTAGATCGACCACCGCTGCTAGACAGCAGGTCATGCACTGTGCTTACAGGCTTTTTTTCTATTCAGCTTGTAAGCACTGATTTAAAGCTGGATTGCTGGAGTACGCTGTTACCTGTTAATCGCGGCCATCTTGAGCATAGTGTTTACAAGCTAGATAGCTGTGGTGGTCGGTCTCCTAGGCAAAAAACTGTAAGCTAAATTAAACATAGCTTGCCAACTTAGATTGGTCATATTCCTTATTTTAGACTGACCATTTTTCCCTGTTCCTGACATACACATTTTCACATTTTCTCATACATGCCCTTTTAACGGCTCTAAAAGATTTTCCCGCTTGGATAGTCAAATAATTTTTCCTTTTTTGGGGGGTAATATACTGGGTACAATTTTTATGTAATTTTTATATTCTTTATTTTACTGATATCAGGTGAAAATGTAAAGAAAATTAGGAAATATGTATTTATTTTTCACATTTTTTATTTTTTCACAATCAAATTGGACCACTAAAAAACATTTTAAATTGCATTACTTTTTCTGTAGAAATTATTTTTACGTATTGGACATATATTTTTCGACGAGGCTAGAAACAACAATTTGGAATGGTTTTAAAAGATTTATTTGGGGCATTTTAACATATTAATATATTATTTTCATTGCTGATTTCCCATGTAACTGGGGCTGGAATTTTATCCCCAGTTAAAGGGAAAATTCAGTCTCCTTCCTGAATAGCAGAGCTTACTTGGTCTCCTAAGACCCAACAGATCCTGCTCTTGCTCCACAACCAGTGAACACATGATCAATGGGTTTGGTGCATTAAGCACTGTGAGTGCTTCCCAATCGGCATGCACGAGCATTTCACTTCATATTCATTGAATATACCGTTATTTTAAAGGTAAACATGATAATATATCATCTTTTCCTCCTTTGTTGGGAGTCCGGCTGCATGTGATGGATAGCTCTTTGTCCACTTAGCTGCATGATCTCCTGCAAGCTGCTTACTCTGCATTAACAATTTAGAATGTCTTTGCAGAGTAAAGTGTGGAGCAAAGTGATGAAAAAAGGTTTTTCAATCCAGCAAAGTGAACTAAAAGAAAAGCAAAAATACTTTGTGACTTCATTAAAATAGTAGCATGGGCATAAAAAATATCTGACGCGTTTTGAGTCTGACTGACTCTTAATCGTAGATATAATTAAAAAAATGGATTGAAAAACCTGTTTTCATCACTTTGAACAAAGCTGCTTGGTACCTCACAAGCTTACCAAGGAATCAGATTGAACAACATACATATATTGGATGGGGTGAGCTGTATCTACAAACTTTTTATATTCCTTTAAAGTGTGGAACACCTGGATGTTTATAGCCTATGGGCGGTCCAGAAGTAGTTAATAATTGGTGAAAAGCCATGTCAGTTTTTTTTTAACCATGGGCTCTATGATATTTAAAAAAAAGAGGCTGGGGAATCAATCCAATGGAAATGGATTAAGTTAAATAAGAAGAAATCTCCTTTAAGGGGCATTCTGAAGTCTCTTGAGCAGGCCAGATCTATACAGTCTCCTTACTTCCTGGTTTCTGGCAGTTTGCACAGTGCACACTCCTCCTTAAGTGACAGTTCTGGTGAGCAGCAGAAGTGTAGTATTAGTTAAATATTAGTGAAACTATAAAGCTCAGCACAAGTTCTGCAGCAACACATTCAGCTATCAGTGGTTTGTTCAGAGCCTAAGCTGTTATCCCTGTATTTACCCATAAAGATAACAGGATGTTTGAACAGCACACAGCTCAGGACAGCAAGAGTAGAGAGCCATGATTAGAAAAACTATGATTAGGAGATTTATAGCAGCAGCTTATCAGGAGCTGAGCAGTAGGGGAGGAGGAAGAGCAGATAATTGTTGTATAGAAGTCAATGCACTAGAAAGAGGTGTCTGGGATATTAGGAGTTAACCTCTCTCCTGGAATGTAACTAGTGCACACACTCGGACAGGGTCTGGGCAGACACTAGTGGCCGAGCTCATTGGAAACCAGCTGTGCACTATGTAAGATAAAAGCTATTATTGCAGGAGATTGACAGCAGACAGAAAAAGCAAACCAATTACAAACTTGCTTATCTTCATGTTGTCTAACTAATTAAAGAAATGTAATTACCTGAATATACCACTTTTAGGTTGGTTAGTGATGTCAAGGCACATGAGAAGGGGGTCCTATTCTAATGATTGCTAAAGATTCTATGAAAGCTTTCACAGCATCCATATTTCTATAATATCTTTATGAACCCTTTTGTCATACCATGTGCATTAGATACAGAAGCATTCACTGTTACATTTTCTTCAATTTGTTTAGGGACTCTAATTTCTCATGACATTCATATACAATCATGACAACCTAGCAAAACTGTCGACAGGCTGCAAATGACATCACAACCAATGTGGTTGGTCTTTTCATGCTACTCATCTTAAGTAATGTCAAGCCAAGAGAAAAGGTGGCAGAGAACACAACTGTATTGGCCACTTATTTGATTTCATTGTATTATGTGAATGTATCAACTCATGGATCTCCATTCCAGGCCTGTTTGAAGTGCTCTGTGATTGCCATTTTCCTTACAATTTTAGTTCTTTGAGTTTACAACTTTATTTCATATCTTTACTAATATTATCCACTGACAGCGATAGTTGTAATGACGTCTACAGGAAAAGACTAATTATTTATTTTGCAATTTTAGATTTTATTTTCTAATTATATTTCTTACTAAGTCTAAAGTCATGAGCTTAGTTACTATCTTGTGAGTTTCAAGTCATCAGATTTAAAGGGTTTTGAATGGTTTTATCTTTCGCCAAAAAAATGGCTGCTGCATTCCCTGCATCTGCTTTTATATAGGCCATGATAATCTCACTTGTTTGGCTGTGCTAAACCATGTGATGTGATAGCTGGAAGGCATTATGGGGAAGTCTGTGTAGCCACGTTCGAGGGCATGTGAGCCTTCTCTAGCTGATGCAATCTCCTGCAATGTGAACAATAACAGTGATTCACATAAATCAAATCTCAAATCATTTGAATTTGATGGGATCAAATAATTCCTATAAATTCGACAGAAATTTGAATAGCATAAAATTGATTTGCTCATCTCTAATATGTAGCCTTTTATTTCAAATTTAGTGCACAAAAATGTTGGAGTCTGTCATCTTTACTTTTTTTGCAACTTCAGTATATTGATGAATTGGCATTTAAGTGATGTTTTAACCTAAATCAATAGTTCTAGATCACCCAATTTGCAGTAGAGGTTCACAATGTTTAAATGTCATCTTTTGGATTAGGTCATTGTATACATGGTCCCTGATCTAGACCCATGTTTGTTTAATCCTTCACTAAACCTACTGCATAACAAGGTTGACCTGTGATCCTGGTGCTGACCCACAGTGACCATCCATTACATACATATATTTTTTTTACATTAATGTAAACTTAGTTTATACCCTCACAACTGGCTCTATGTTGTGTGACTAAAACAGTGCCAAAATAGCACTGCCAGACAGTTGATTAAGGAACATGTCCAATCAATAAACTAGAAAACGTAGCTGGATATGCTCTAGCTGTGTTCTCCTAACTTTTGTCACCAAATGTAGGATTGGACTCAAGCCATCAGGATCAGTAATGCCCATTACAACCATAAGGTTTGCCATGGGCAAACTCAATATGCTGGACAATCATTAAAGGGGTTATCGCTCCAACAAAAGGTAAGGAGATATATGCATGATCCGTTTGGATCTGACTGCCGTGACATCCACCGATCACAAGAAAAGGGGTTCTGTGTCACCCCATGTGGATGAAGTAAAACGTGAGCAAGCAAAAACGCAACCTCTCCCACAGCCCCTTTGAGGTGCTGCACTAAAAGAAGCAATCTTCATGTAGTTTTGCAAAGGATGAAAGGTGGTACTCTCTGTCCCATACAAACGTCTTTGTTCAAACATTATAAAAAACATGGATGCAGGTGGGCAGGCAACATGAGGGACGACGGCCGTTTCGCGTCAAACTGACTCTTCATCAGGTCCAGGTTAAACCCAGGCTGGACCCGTTTAAGCATCAGTTCTTATGGCAGCTTAGGAGGGTTGATCCTACTCACCGATTCCCTTTAGTGTATTGCAGCCACAATAATGCAGATAATTAGTTTTGTTGGACTTTTATTAAAGGGGTTGTCCGACATTAGGCTACAAGTTTACAGTCACTCTATGTGACTGCAGACTTGTGAATCCTCACTGGGCACTGCACACTGTAATGGTTCTCCAGTGCCAGTGCTGAGTGCGGGTGGTCATGTGACCAGAAGTATGTGATTTGCATACTTCCCGCCAGATTCTGACTAGACGGCATCCAGCCTCGCTCAGTACACTTGAATTGATGAAGGCCATACCCATCTAGTCAGCACGTAACTGCATATATACAAATCACATACTTAGACTCACACACCCTTCTCTTCCTGCGCCGGCACCGGAGAATCCCCACAGTGTGCAGTGCACATGATGTGAGGATTCAAAAGTCTGTAGTCACACAGGTTTGTAGTCTAAGGCCGGACCACCCTTTTAAAATGGCTAATGACTTGAACTTCTATATGTGCATATATATTTCTATATATAAATATAGTTAAATATAATGTTTTTAGCATTTCTCACCATTTCCAGGGTTTACATATATAAAGACTTCCTGTAGGAACACGCCATAAATTATTTAACGCTAGTTCCATAAATAGAGCACAGGTGCACAGGAATCTGTCATGGGTGGATTAGAGCGATTCTGTGAATGGTGCTGACAGAAGACGACTGATGGTTGAGGCTCATATCAATTATTAGCTGCACTGACATTACAAATGCGTGACAAGGGATATTAATTGACTTGCAGAATTTACCCTTTTTCATGTGGCTAAAACGTGTGCTGAGATCCAGATAGAACAGCATTTAAAGATTTGTTTTCTGAATATATATTACATTTCTCTCTTAGATCATGTAAAAGATACATCTTTTTATTTGGAATAATTTTTTCCAAAAAATGTTCCTCTGTCCAGATATTACTCTTGATTATTTTGTACGGTACCCCCTACTACTTTTTTTTATCCCCCTCTTAGAATGACCACCTAATGTGTTCAGCACTGGGGAGAAGAAGTTGATTCTAGTGTTGATTCTTCATGGCTGGCCTGCACAATAACAGAAATCACTCCTCTGCTCAGGTACAGTAGGATCCAAACAGCGGGACAGAGCTACTGAGCATGTGTGAGGATTGACAGTGGGGAAATTATGTGTTGTGGTAAGACGACTCACTCGGCTTCTTTCAGAAGTAGGCTCAGGAACGTTTTTGTCTGCAGGTTTATTTAAAACAGCATAAAGCACTGCAGGTTCAGCAAAATAAACACAGCCTTGCTGGCACAATGGCAAAACAAAAGATAAATGATAGGACAGTCCATATGTGTGCAGGATTTGCCTGCTTCAGTTGCAGCACACTTCAGCTCCTCCTGAGCTGAAGTTCCACAGTCTGGAGACTTCCTTTTCCAAACTCACAACAGGGAAAAAATACAGTGGCTAAGCATTTAACTTGCCCAGCCACACCCTGAGGTGAATATCTGGTGAATGACCTCACGCCCTTCTCAATGTCATTCACAAAAAACACTCCCTTTCAAAATGGTGGTTTAACCCCCAACACATAACATTCTGAAGGAAAATTTGTAGGTTTAGTTCACTGAAGCTAGTAGCCGCAGTGAAACATATCTCTCCTCACATACAGTTAGGTCCATATATATTTGGACAGAGACAACATTTTTCTAATTTTGGTTCTAGACATTACCACAATGAATTTTAAACAAAACAATTCAGATGCAGTTGAAGTTCAGACTTTCAGCTTTCATTTGAGGGTATCCACATTAAAATTGGATGAAGGGTTTAGGAGTTTCAGCTCCTTAACATGTGCCACCCTGTTTTTAAAGGGACCAAAAGTAATTGGACAAATTAAATAATTGTAAATAAAATGTTCATTTCTACTACTTGGTTAAAAACCCTTTGTTGGCAATGACTGCCTGAAGTCTTGAACTCATGGACATCACCAGACGCTCTGTTTCCTCCTTTTTGAAAAAATGAATGAGGCAGCTAGTTTGGAGTCAGAGAGCAAACAAAAGTGAAAGAAAGGCTCTGCTCCTAAAATCACCAAAATAAGTCAGCTGAAGTAGGAGACCCCCGGTGGCCAGTCCGAAGATCATCATGGAGATCCTCCAGTGCCACCTCCGAGAGGGAACCTTAAATCACCAACAAAAGAGGTGACCGCCAGCGCTGACTGGGAGGAAGTAATAGGAAAACTGCAAGCCGAGTTGATTGAGGTGAAAAAGTTAATTCATTCCAGGCCAGAACCTGTCTCAGTCAGACCCAGGAGTGGGTTCCAAAACAGAAGATACCCAGCTTGTGAAGCGTGCCATTCATCAAATCAGAGTACGGTGTGTGTCCACTGTCTAAGATGTGGTGAGGAAGGACATTATGCCAAGGAATGCCAATGGTCATGGTCGTTTGGGTTAAAAGGCAGGAAGTTGCCAGTGCGGGGTGACTGGTAACCGCGACACGGCGGAGGCCCCAGAAGCAAATCCAAATCTCACCAAACCCCAGAATGGCACATGAGGTAAAATGGCTGCGTCAATACTATCACCAAGTGTATTCGCGTCTACAACAGCTGCAAGAGAGACAGGGGAATCAGTTACTTAATACCCAGTGCGGAGGTCAAACGATGTACTCCTGGGAGCAGGATTCCTCGGTCACTAAAGATAGCCTCATCATCCTAATTGGTGAAAGGTGCTTTATATAGTGCCAGCTAGATGGACTCCTGGTAAAAGCATTGTGGGACACAGGAGCTCAAGCGAGCCTTTTAAATGAAGAATGGAGAAGTCGCTACTTGCTAGATACCTGCCTTCGGTCGCTAAAAAAACTCTTAGGACCAGTTAAACTCCATGGCAAAGCCGTCAACCACACCAAAATCCCTTTCATAGGCTGTGTGGAAGTGACTTTACAACTGAGGGCCACGAAGAACAGCAACACCATTGAGCTTTTGGTATCTTCTCTCGTGACCAGTGATCAGAACATGACATCCTTTCCTGGGTTATAATGTAATCAGTGAGGTCATCACGAAACACAAGTCAGGGACGCTGGTGGTGGATGCAATTGCCACATCACTTGCCATACCCAACGCTGTGGCGGAAAATGTGATCCATAGAGTAAAGAAAGCACAGAATACAATGGACCTAAAAGAAGTCAAGGTAGGCTGGCGCCCAACTATCATCCCTGCAAACCAAATGGTGGGGGGTGAGGTGTGGAGTACGAATAGAACCAGGAAGAAAAGTTCAGAAAAGAATGTTCATGTCAAAAGACTCTTCAGAACTTCCAGAATGCCTAGTTCAAGGTGAAATTGTGCTTATGATTTCTACTGGTGGGTTTGCTCGAGTGACAGTACCGGTGATGAATACTACGAAACACGAAATTAGACTGGATCCAAAGACTGTGTTAGGTCACATTGAAACTGTTAAAACGGTCTTCCGTGAATTCAGTTTCCCCACCAAGGAACAGGAGTTGCCCAGGGGAGGAAATTGCACGACCCACCTCAGGGTCCTGGGATCCCCCTGATCCCATGGAATATTTGTGTGCTGAAGTTATAGTGATAGCAAAACAGGTGCTGAGAGAAGAGTGTCATGCATTCTCTAAAGATGACTCTGATATAGGCTGTATACCGTCGTTGCAATTGAAAATCAATTTGAAAGACACGACCCCAGTAACTAGAAGTTACATGTCTGTGCTGAAACCATTACACTGTGAAGTGAAAGAGTATTTACAAAATCTAATCAACAGAGGTTGGGTCCAAAAGTCAAATTCTTCTTATTCCTCTCCTATTGTCTGTGTTAGGAAGAAGGGCGGTACATTGAGACTCTGTTGTGATTACTGGGAACTAAACCGAAAGTCAGTATCTTATCGACACCCGATACCAAAGATACAAGATATGCTGGATAGCCTATCAGGAAGTACCTGGTTCTCTGTCCTCGATCAGTGTAAAGCATACCATTAAGGGTTTGTTGAAGAGTCCAGTAGATCCTTGACAGCATTCATCACACCGTGGGGATTATATGAGTGGATCCGCATACCGTTTGGGCTTAGTTCAGCTCCAGCAGAATTCCAGAGGAGCATGGAGACATGTTTGGAAGGATTGAGGGACAATATCTGCCAGCCGTACTTGGATGACAATGTGGTACACAGCAAAACCTTCCGGGAGCATGTTGAACACGTGAGGACTGTATTATAGTGGTATCAACAACACGGAGTTAAGTTGACCCCAAAGAAGTGTGAACTGTTCAAAAGGCAAGTCCGATTTCTAGGGAAAATTGCGTCTGAAGGAGGATATACCATGGACCCAGCAGAAATCGGTCCGGTACTGGCCTTAAAAGACAAGCGGCCCTCTAGTGTTAGAGAGTTCAGGCAGATATTAGCATTCCTCTCCTACTATCGTACTTATGTTCGGAACTTCTCCAGGATTGCCGCCCCACTATACCTCCTTTTGGGAGGGGGGGGATGACGACAGAGACAACAACACCCATGGAAAAAAAAAAGAACGTGGGTAGGACTGGGCTTAAAAGAAATAACGCTGTTTCTTCCCAACAGCCCATTCTCTGGACAGCAGACCACCAGGAGGTATTGGAAGAACTAGTAAACTACCTGGTAAAACCACCCATCTTGGGATATCCTGATTTCAACTTACCATTTGTTCTTCATTGTGACACTTCTCAAGTTGGACTGGGAGCTGGCCTGTATCAGTATCAAGATGGAAAATTGAGAGTCATTGGTTACAGTTCTAGAACATTGACAGACGCCGAGAAGAATTACTATCTACTGTACATTCCGGAAAATTGGAGTTCCGGGCATTGAAATGGGCTATCTGTGAACGATTTAGAGATTATCTCTACTACAGCAAAGAGTTTGAGGTACACACTGACAACAACCCTTTGACCTATTTCCTCACTACAACCAAACTGAATGCAATGGGTCAGAGATGGGTCGCTGAACTAGCTGACTTCAGTTTCAGCATCACGTACAGGCCAGAAAAATGCAATGCGGATGCTGATGGATTGTCGAGAATGCCACTAGAGCCTGAGGAGTTCATGCAAGAATGTACGGAGGAAGTCAGTCTGGAAGCAATTGAGAGCACTACCCAAGCAGTACAAGCCTATCAAGAGGAAGACACAACATTGTGGTGTCCGTTGATGGTGGAAACCACCATAAAAGCGAGAGAACAAGATCACCCCCTGTCCATTCAACAACTACCAAAAGGAAAAATCCATAGAGCACAACGGGAAGATCAGATAATTGGTAGAATATTACTTTATGTGGACCAAAATCGGTTACAAGTAAATGGGAGAGAGATAATGAGTCACCAACAGTATCTGTTTTAGTTAAAGAATGGACAAAGCTGTACCTCAGTGACGGTATCCTGTATCATAAAAGAGGACAAAACCGGCAGTTGGTACTCCCTAGAGTATTCTGTAGGTTGGTATTCAAAGAACTCCATGAAAACATGGGACACCTAGGAGTGGAAAGGACAACCAACTTGATCCGTGAATGTTTCTTCTGGTCGTCCATGCAGAGAGATATTGAGAGGTACGTGACCAGGGAGTGTGGGTGTCTGAAAAATAAATATCCTAACACATCAACTCGGGCAGCTATGGGCAACATCCAAACTACGTATCCATTTCAGATGGTCTCAATAGACTTACTACATCTCGAGATGTGCAAGGGTGGTTACGAATACATATTGGTGGTGATGGACCATTTTACTCGATTTGCTCATGCATATGCCACCACCTATAAAGCTGGTTGAAAAGTGGCAGAGAAACCTTCAATGATTTTGATTTGAGGTTTGGGTTCCCTATGAGGTTACACCACGACCAAGGAAGAGAATTTGAGAACCAGCTCTTTGCCAAGCTAGGAAAGTACTGTAGAATTCAGAGATCCCACACAATGCCCTATCACCCAGAGGTTAATGGACAAGTGGGACGTTTTAACCGGACGTTATTGTCGATGTTGCGCACTTTAATAGCTGATGAGAAGAAAGACTGGAAGAGTTCTCTGTCAAAAGTGGTACAAGCCTATAATTGTACAAAGAGCGATGCAACGGCTTACTCACCCTTTTTCCTATTGTATGGATGATCGCCAAGACTGCCAATCGACATCATGTTCGATACTCTGGTGTCAGAGACTTACAGAACGTATCCGGAGTACGTTCGGAAATGGAAGGAACGGATGACAGAGGCATACAACATAGCGTCCAAAGTGGTTACGTAAGGAGTACTATGATCGGAAATGTTATGGGAAGCCGGGTGCTAGTCAAGAACGTACGTGAGACAGGTGGTCCAGGAAAACTTCGTTCGTACTGGGAAGTCAAGGTGTATGTGGTCATAAAGAGGAAAGCCGATGACATTCCAGTGTATGAAATCGGATTGGAAACAGGGGACAAGAAAATCAGAATAGTCCATCGGAATTTATTACTACCCTGTGATCATCTCCCACCACAACAAGACTTCTCAGAAAAAGACTGAAAGTGACTGAGATAGACTAAAAGGCTATCACAGACTGAAGCTCTGAAGGTGGATAGTGACCTTGAAAGTTCCGATGAGGAAGAGCATACCGGTGTATTTCTCGGACCGGCAAGGAGAGGGATGTACCATCCTCAGGACAGTGAAGTAAGTCCTGAAGCTCCAGAGTTTGTACCAAGGAGTACAGATGAAGTCCAATTCAGATCTGATGATCGAACACCGGTCACTGAAGAGACCGATCGACACTCAGGAGAAGAGGAATTACCAGACCATGTGGAACTAGGCGATTCCGGAGACGTACAGGAACTTACAGAGGCAGCTCCAAGAGCATCTGAGGAAGCATGGGAAATGAGTGCGGCGGAAGAAACTCCTGTAACCGAAGAACCCATGGTATCTGAGGAACAACCCACCAGGAGGATGTCAACTCGAGAAGTGAGGACGCCCATGATGCTGACGTACGAGACACTTGGTGAATCGAGTCAAGTGCCAAGGACTGTCGATTGGAAACAGGAATTTCTGCCTACGGACCAGGTAAGCCCACTTGAGTGATATTCATCACTGTGAGACAGTATGGACAATGTTACCTGCTGGAAAGACTTGTTTTGGCTTAGTGAGAGAGCTGGTTGAAGACGTACGAAAATCTCCAGTGGAAGAGATGTTGATTGTTTTAATTGTGTTAATTGTTTATTTCTTACAGGAGTCCTACAAGAAAAAGGTAGTAAGAATAGGTTGTTATCAATGTTTATGAACGTTATACCAATTTGACAATGCCAAGTTGTATATAAAATTATTCAACTTTCACCACTGTCTCAGAATTGGTCAGATTGACCAATTAAGACGAATGTCGAGGATGACATTCAAAAAGGAGGGAAGAGTGTGACATGCAGAAGTAGTGCTGTTGCTTCAAAAGCATCCAGCAACTATTAGAAGTAACACAAGCACAGGAGATAGGAAGTGTTGTGTTCCAGAAGCATCCAGCAACTAGAGGGGTTAACACAGTCACAGGAGACAGGGAGTGTTTTAGCAGAGCCCCAGGGGGATTGTGGGGAACTTGTTATTGTAGTCTGGCTGAAGCCGAAGAGAAAGGTGGTGCATTATCTGTATCTGACAGAAGGCAACTGAACAGGACTCAGATCAGGAGAGAAACTAAACACAGGTCAGATAAACTCCCTGAACTAACAGTGCAGAGTATTATCGGGCAGGAAGATAAGGACTGGAAGGAATAGTGTCACAGGGATCATCTCCCTCATCAAACCCTCCTCCCCTCCATCTCCAAGCAGGATAAAGAAAGCTGTGTACTATTGTGTCCTTGTGAAGGAAAAGCCTGTGGTTGTGAATGTATAGAAGTATGCTGCTAAGGTGTCTAATCTGTGCTGAACAGTGCTACTGAAGAGACTGCCATTATTGTACCTGCTTTAATAGACTGTACTGTGGTGAAGCCTGTTTCTTCAAAGAGTTAAATTATACTGGTCGTACTTGAATAAACTCAACTGTTAAACCTGTGAAAAAGACTCTTGTCAGATATGTCTGGTCAGCAATTGGATCTATTGTGTGCCTGAGAGAAGCTGCAGCCTATGGACTCCTTGAGTAACGGTTCCCCCAGGATTCCAACAAATTCATGAAACCCGTCTCACCCTATCTGAACCTAGCGGAAAGCATGTAACAAGCTAATAAATATAGAATTAAAATACCCACCAACATTTCCTTAAGTCACATTTTCTATTTTTTCTATTTCCAGAGAACCTAGTATTAAACATGTTTTTTTTGCATTTTACCTCCCCCTGCAAAGTGACCTCTGCACAGTACACAGGTCACAAAGCATGCCAACAACACTTTCCGACTGATATCAATAGTTCTTCTTCAGGCTGCAGTCTCCTGCTGTAAAGCATATCTCTGAATGGGAATCTCAGAGCAGCAGCAAGATGGCAGGCCGGATAATCACATGCTGAACATAGGATTAAAAATGAAGTTGAAAAATGATGATATCTAAGATGAAAAAAAATTAGTCTAGGTGTATGATTTATTATCTTATTTCCTAAATTCATGTTTGGGTGTTTTTAAAAAGAAAAAAAACACTTGAACTCATTCCAGAGGAAGAAACAGTTGAAGGACCATATGGTGTTTGGAAATGGCATTGTGTGCTTAGGGGCTAATTTCATTTCTGTTGCCAAAACCTTCCACTTGTATGTGATGTCTGAAATTGGAGGCATCTGTTATTTCTCACAAAGTATAAACATTCGGTGGGGGTGGCTTTGTGCACTACATTTTTCTTTTAAATGAACAGGACGTAATGAAGGACTTGGATCCAGAATGCCGTTATTAGGTTATCACATCATATAATTCACACTGGTAAATGCAAGGATTGGCAGCTGTTGTGGTTTCTTAGTGTTGCTGAAGGTGTGCCACACTTGCATAGCACATAGAAATCTAGTGTAGTACAACTAATAGGATGCATCTATAATTACAAGAATTGTCCAGTCACATTTAATGACTATTGCATAAGGAATACATGAAAGTAAGTTTTTCAATAATTGTACTTTTTAATAACTCAATGTTTTCCCCATATTGCCAATGTGTAAGAGAGCTATATTTCTAGAATGATGCAGGCCCCCTGCTGTGTATCAAATAAGTATGAGTATATTTCTCTTCTCAGTGGCACCGAGTTGATTGCTACAAGTCAGACTTGGCGATACAGTGTGCTTGATGGTTACAGATCACACTTAGCAACACAGCACACTTGCTGGTTTCAGTTCACATTTAGCATAACAGTACACATATTGGTTATAAATCACACTTGGTATCACAGTAAACTTGTTGGTTACAGATTACACTTAGTATGACAGTATACTTTTAACGCTGGTGGGTGTGGACCCACTAGGCCATGGGCTGGGCTTTCCCTGGAGGGATGTGACTAAGTGTCTACCATGTCTTCACTTAGGCCTCTGATGGTGAGGATAGGCTGGGCCGCTGGTAGACATCAGGTACCATTCCAGGGCAGTCTCTGGGACTGCTGCAGCTGAGGAGGGTCAGAGGTGTGGGTACGAAGTACAGGAGGGCAAGACAGAAGCGTAGTGAGGCGGTCTCAGGTCAGGGCAGGCAGCACAGGTTCACAGTACAAAGGCAGAGTCAGAGATTGAAAAGTACAGGCCGGATCGATAACGGGAGACAGAATACGGAGATATTCATAAACAAGGTGCTAGCATGTTAGGAACCAACGTTTGGGCAAAGAGTGGTGGGAGGAGCTGTCTAATATAGACCATGCTGGCTTGGGACAGGTCAGGAAACCTACTCTCTGCAGGACACAGCAGGGTTAAATTCCTGTAGAGACCGGCCATTCGACCCTAAAACCAAATGGAAACCTCATGCAGATGCAGCAGTGTTGAGGAGTGCTGCAAGAGGCAAACTTAGCGAGACGGCCTGACACAAGGAGAAATCATGGTGAGTAGGGCTGCGCTAAAGAAGCTTGTGAGTTACCGCTGTGCTAATGCTCGTGAGTTACAGTTCACACTTCATATGACAGTATCCTTGTGAATTACAGTTCACACATGGTAGCACAGTACGCTTGTTGGTTACAGTTCCCACTTAGTAGGACAGTATGCTTGTTGGTTACAAGTCCAATTTTGCAGCACAGTACACTTGTTGGTTACAGTTCCACTTACTGGCACTATGTGATTGTTAGTTACAGTTCCCACTTAGTAGCGCAATATGCTTGCTGGTTACAGTTCCAACTTAGCAGCAAAGTACGCTTGTTGGTTACAATTCCCATTTAGTAGCACAGTAGACTTGCTGGTTACAGACCTACTTTGTAGCACAATATGATTATTGGTTGCAGTTTCCACTTAGTAGCACAGTAGGCTTGTTGGTTACAGTTCCCACTTAGAAGCACAGTAGGCTTGTTGGTTACAGTTCCTGTTTAAAGTTCACATATGACATCATGTTTATGATTTATCAAGGACTGCAATCAACAAGCCACTCACGGGTTGTCAGGATTCCTGTTGTCATTCTGCTGATTGACCACTAGTGGCTGCTATTGTTCATAATTGATAATTGTTCTGCACTTCCTCTCTCTACCAATGGAGGCTGCTGTTACGTTCTGAAATTGCCCTTTATTAAGATGGCAGTTTCTAAACCTGTGGAAGCCATCTTGTTTCCTGTTTGGGCCTACTTAAAACGACATGGAATTTTCACTCATTGCTTGAGTATTGTGTCTAACTGGTTGCCTAGTTCCAGTCTCCAGCTCCTGAGGACTGTCTTACCCAGACTGTTCCCAATCCTCTCCAGATTGATTCCTACAACTCCTATTTCTACCTCCAAGGACTTCCGCTATCGCTTGCTGTTCCCTCTAGTGCTCTGCCATCCACTGGATTCCAGCCTTACCTCACCAGTATCGTAACACGGGGCAGCCAATCTTTCTCATTGTCCATTGGTCACTCAGTCTCTCAACCGGCACATTAACAGCCCACACTGATCCTGCAATGGATTCCTAATGGTGATTGTCTCCCTGTACCAGTTCACTGGCTCTTTTTTTGGTTGGTCCACTCAGATCTCACTATGCAATACCTTTTGAACACTCAGGTCAATTATATCTCTGACTATCTTGCAGCATCCACTCAGTGTCTAAATTACACAGCTCTACTCAAGCTTTTACTCATTGCCTTCTCTCTTCCATCTGTGGATTCCGTGGTTGTGATGCTTCAGTGTCCAGTTGCTCAGCCACTGCTAACACCCTCCTCTGACACCTCATATGGCCTCAACACACATATACACACACATACTGACTGACACCAAAACATTTTACCATACCATCTTGTAACTAACATTGTGAAGTTATCCTCAGTGTCGCAAAACCAGCATGATGTCCTCTGTTTGGGGTCACACAACCTGCTGCAGCATTTGCAGGGACTGGTAGTGTATGTAAGCAGGTCCTTGTCAAATTTGTAACAATGCTGCATGCAATTCACGAGTCACATGTGAAATATTAGAAAATAATTGAAGTTTTGTAGGTTAAGTTACCATTTAACCTCTGTCAAAATACAGGTTGTTAGGGTAGGAGATATAACAGAGTATTATTGTGTAAGTATTTTACTCAACTGGGTTCTCGCATGATGTTTCACGCTGGGTTCATACAGACAGTTATTATGTGCATCGCCTGTACTGTGCAATGCATTTGCAATTCATTACTGCAATGTGTTATCCCTGACTATGTCACTGTTTTCTTTCCATTGTAATTACCTTGGGCGAATTCACTGTGCAAAATTCACAATGTTGAAGAACATATACCAGAAATAACAAAAGGAAAAGGGTACAAAGTAGAGTATAAGGCACACCCAAATCTGATAATTCAATGTACAATGAATATAAAAACTTTACATACCACTGGTAAAATGCAAGATTTTGTCATGTAAAAGAAAATTATTCCAAGAGGAAGAATTTCAAAACCTTTTTTACCTTAAATGTCACTTATAATTTGTACAAATCCATTGAGGAACAAATTGAAATCATTTTGAGAGGGGAAATAAAAATAAATAAACTAAAATAATGTGTGTTGCATAAGTGTGAACACCCTCTTGTAATTGCGGATGTGGTTGCATTCAGAATTAACCAATTACATTTAAACTGATATTGCATAGTAATAAGTGCACAGCTACCATCAGTTACAGTGATTCTGATTACCACCATAGAAAGATTATCTCTTCTAGTAGGATTTTCCTGACATTTTCATTGTTGCATTTTACAACAAAAGTAAACAGCTTACAACACAGCAAACGTTCTCATTGTTTAAAGTTATCAGTCAGGAATAGGGTCCAAAAAATATTCATTTACCATGGAAAACTGTGAAAAAGGTTATCAATAAGTTACATAAATGTGGAACAGCAGAAACATTACCTAGAGCTGGACGTCCCTCAAAAAATGGTGAAAAGACAAAAAGAAAATTGTTCTTGGAGGATGACAAGAGGACTACAGTAACATTCTAGGAGCTGCAGGAATTTCTGGCAAGTACAAGTTGCGTACTGCAATATCCTGTGTTCTTCATATGTCTGGCCTGTGGGGCAGAGTGGCAAGGCAGATGCCTTTCATTCCAAAGAAAAACATGCAAGCTCAGCTATGTTTTGCCAAAATCTATATCAAGTCTTCCAAAATGTGTTATTTTCTGATGAATTTTTTGGCCCTAATTCCAAAACGTATGCTTGACGCAAAGTTATCATTGCACATCACCAAAAGAATACCATACTCACCGTAAGACATGGTGGAGGCAGCAATATGCTTTAGTGATCTTTTTTGGCAACTGGAACTGGGGATTTAATCAAGGTGGAGATAATTATGAAAAGTTCCAAATATAAGTCAATTTTGCAAGGCAATCTTCAGACTTCTGTTAAAAAACCGAAGCTGAAGAGGAATTTTACTTTTCAGAATGTCAATGACCCTAAGTGTACCTCCAAATCAACAAATGATGACTTTGCCAGAAGGAGATCAAAGTTCTGCAACCAGAGCCAAACCTGAATCGAATTGAAAATGTGTGTATTGGCCTGAAGAGGGTGCTATATACAGGAGATGTCATCGCAATCTGAAAGATTTGGAGCACTACTGCAAAGAAGAGTGGGCAAAGGTTGCCTATTCTAGATGTGCAATGCTAATAGACTCCTACCCAAAAAGACAATGCTGTCATAAATTCAGAGGTTACGTCAACAAAGTAGTAGTTTACGGGTCTGTATATTTATGCAATAACTTTATTTTAGTTATTTCTTTTTCTTTCTCCACGTGAAAAGATTTCAGTTTATTTTTCAATGGATCGTACAAATTATGAGTGACATTAATGGTGGAAAAAGTCCTGAAGTGATTCTTCATGATAAAAACTTGTCAATTTAACAGCGGTGAGTAGACTTTTTACATCCACTGTACAAATAATGCAAAATCTTCATTATTTACATGTAAGTAGCATCAATTCAAGACAAACAAAAAATGGAGAAAGCATACAAACAATTAAAATACATGTAAACATGTATTTTTATTGTTTTTATCCTTTACACCTATCCCTGTATTTTAATTGCTTATCCTTAATCCTGTTTTTTGTTTGTCTTAAATTGATGTTACTTACATGTTATTAATGAAGATTTTTCATTATTTGTATGTGAGATTATCAGATGGAAATGTACCATATATTTCACAGTTCACTTTTTTTTTGTACATGATTTCTTACACTGTATATTGAGCATTCTTCTAAATTTAGCTGGTGTCCACCTGTCTATATCATTGGTTTCTTTTTGTAAAATAATAAACAGTATCTCTGTGTCAAATGGGTCTATGAAAAATACTGGCAGCCATCCGTGTTGTATCTACGTGCAGGGCCGCCACCAGGGATTTCAGGGCCCCATACTGGCAAAATTTTCGGGCCCCCTTGAGACTCTGCCCACACTCCACCCCAGCTCCGCCTCCACCTCGCGAACCTTCCACAGTCCCACCGCTCACTCTTGGAAAAACTCCACTTCTGCATCTCATCCTCAATTCCTCACCAATCACACATTAAGAGTTCCCATCAAACACCAGATTACATACATAGCTAGCAGCTTTTGTTTGGCCAAAAGATTTATTTAAGCTGCTCCACGACAAGGTAGACTCTTTTGGCCGGGCCCTACTCTACTCTAACCTATTAAACATTTCTTATAATACCTAATACTCTTTTTAGGTATATTTTTAGTTATTTTTCTTTAAGGGAGTGTGTCACATATATTTTTTAAAATGACCAATAATATCACATAAAAGGGACAAATACTGTCACACCATGGCCAGGCCACATATTGCCACCACATAGTTACTGAATAATACCACATACAAGGAACAAATAGCGTCACACCATGACCAGATGACATATAGTGACTGAATAATACCACATGCAAGGGAAAAATACCTCCACACTGTGACCATATCATATATTACCACCACATAGTTACCGAATGATACCATATACAAGGAACAAATACCGTCACACCATGCCCAGACCACATATTACCACCACATAGTGACCAAATACTACAGTACTGATCATTAATAAAAAACTCATCTTCGCTTTTCCTCTTCATCTAGTGCAGACTGCCATCACTTCTTCCAGCCAGGACTCGTCTCCACATAAAATAAAACAGTTATCTAGAGCACCGCTTCCAGAGCACATTCCCCAATTGGCTGGCGGCTGTTAACTATTGCCATGCGGGAAGTCTCCCATGCGGCAATAAATTTCAACTGAATCAGCAGAATGCTGCTGCTGGTGTCCGGTGAGCAGAAGAGGGAAAAATGGACAGGAAAAATGGATAACATTCAAATTTAAACAAATTAAATTCAGATCTGTCAAACTCTAGCAGACACATCTCTTCAACAACTGTTAAGAGGAGACTTTGTGCAGCAGGCCTTCATGGTAAAATAGCTGCTAGGAAACCACTGCTAAGGACAGGCAACAAGCAGAAGAGACTTGTTTGGGCTAAAGAACACAAGGAATGGACATTAGACCAGTGGAAATCTGTGCTTTGGTTTGATGAGTCCAAATTTGAGATCTTTGGTTCCAACCACCGTGTCTTTGTGTGACGCAGAAAAGGTGAACGGATGGACTCTACATGCCTGGTTCCCACCGTGAAGCATGGAGGAGGAGGTGTGATGGTGTGGGGGTGCTTTGCTGGTGACACTGTTGGGGATTTATTCAAAATTGAAGGCATACTGAACCAGCATGGCTACCACAGCATCTTGCAGCGGCATGCTATTCCATCCGGTTTGCGTTTAGTTGGACCATCATTTATTTTTCAACAGGACAATGACCCCAAACACACCTCCAGGCTGTGTAAGGGCTATTTGACCAAGATGGAGAGTGATGGGGTGCTACGCCAGATGACCTGGCCTCCACAGTCACCAGACTTGAGCCCAATCAAGATGGTTTGGGGTGAGCTGGACCACAGAGTGAAGGCAAAAGGGCCAACAAGTGCTAAGCATCTCTGGGAACTCCTTCAAGATTGTTGGAAGACCATTTCCGGTGACTACCTCTTGAAGCTCATCAAGAGAATGCCAAGAGTGTGCAAAGCAGTCATCAAAGCAAAACGAGGCTACTTTGAAGAACCTAGAATATAAGACATATTTTCAGTTGTTTCACACTTTTATGTTAAGTATATAATTCCACATGTGTTAATTCATAGTTTTGATGCCTTCAGTGTGAATGTACAATTTTCATAGTCATGAAAATACTGAAAAATCATTAAATGAGAAGGTGTGTCCAAACTTTTGGTCTGTACTTTATGTAAATACATAGAAAACTGGAAAGACAAAAAAGCACAATAGGGTCTTACCTGGTAAACAGAGAATAGATGAAATCAGAGTATGCTCACCTGGAAGGGTTGTGACAGTCACAACTTCTATTTAAGATTTGTTAAGGGCTGCTGCAGCACCACCAGATAGGTATAACAGAAATGCTGGAAGATGAGTTGAATGTAAAGCTGCACTGCTGATACACAATAGGAAACCAAATGGAGTTTAGATGTGGTTTTATTCGTTAACGCGTTTCGAAGTGATCCAACCTCTTCATCAGGACAAGCCACAATACATGTACATTCCATTTGGTTTCCTAATGTGTATAGTATCTCTGGCATCGCGGCTTTACACCCACCTCATCTTCCAGCATTTCTTCAGACTTCAGACTTCCAAATTATGCAGGTATAAAAGTCAAAAGTATATTTGTGCAATCCAAAAAAGTGTACAGCAATATCAATGTTTCTGTCCAACATCTGGATCTTCATCAGAATGGTTACGGATTGCTGGAAATGAGGTAAGTATAATTACAGCGCTTTGAGGTATTCGACACGCGTCGCTGATGGGATCGCCATACCATCATCGACGTGTGTAGCACACCTCAGAGCGCTATCATTATACTCACCTTTTTTCAAGCAATCCACAAACATTCTGATGAAGGTCCGGATGCTGGATAGAAACGTTGATATTGCTATGCACTTTTTTTGATCGCATGAATAAACTTTTGTCTTTTGTACTTAATACCTGCTGAGTTTTTCATATTGTCATATTAAAGACTGGAACCCTACTAGTGCATAACCCTAGCTCGGAGTGACGTATACCATTTGCTGCTTTGGTGGTTTTACTCTACTTTCTGCCAGCTCTTAAGGGTGTAGCATAGCAGGATGAGAGCTCAGGGGTGCGTGAAACCACAGCTCGTCTAATTTATGATGAGCTGTGGTGTTCTCTATGCCAGAAATCTCTCTCCATTCAAGGACTGGAGAAAGATTTTTGGTGTGGAGCACGGAGGCACACAAAACTCGTCAGATGCTCCTGATCCATTAAGAGGCATGCGTCTCATTTTAAATCAGAAGGTCTGACTCCAACACATCCCATCATCGAGACTGTTGTGAAAATCAATGGCCTTGATGAAACGGGCCAAAGTTTTCTATCTTTCTGCGGGAAGCTATTTTGCACACATTTTCTAGGATGCATAGCCAAAAAAGATTCCTTATACTAGTTGGCTCTATTTTCTAGTTGAGTACTTTCTAAGATCTGTCATTATACAGTAACCGAATAAAAGCACCATGCAAAAAGTAACTTAATAAAACTAAAAACAAGGCATTTAATAAATATTTTTGGTGGTCACAAGTCTTGGATGTCAAACTTTCACTTGCAACCCCTTCAACAGGATTGGCTGATGCACACCAAATTAGACACCCAAAAGGCACAACTTTTCTTTGACCTCCACCCTCTGTAGTCCTGTTGGTCCTAATTTTCATAGGTTGATGGTAAGAAGGCATGAGGTACATTACTCCAGCGATTTATTAATTCTGAAGCTGCAACTATTCCGAATATTCAGCTCCTCGTTCTATTTATGGACTTGAAATTGATGCAAATACGAAATATTCAATGGCAATTTACTTCCCAGTTGTGCAGGAAAGATTAAAACTTAATAGAGAAGACAGCTGCCTTGAGAAAATTGTTCACCTGTTAAGCGCTGAAGTCAGATGTGCTATATTTTGTTTTAGCTGACACAACATTTAGACATTTATTCTAAAGAGGGCATTGCGGCTCAGAGCAATCATTTTATGGATAATCCTATTCTAAATTCAAGCCGTAAGGAATATCTACGACATAATGCTGGCGTGCACAAAACTCATCAGTTCTTTGAATACCTCTTTCTCTACCGTTCTATTGTCCTACACCTGACCCATTGTTTCACACGTAAATTACAGACAGGCTGTTTAGAAAGCATCAAATTTTTATAATCTTATTTGTCAGATTGATCTGCATTGCTAACACAACTTTTCTACATTTCCCTTTAATTCTAAAAATATTAAAATATATAATCTTAATAAAAAGAACAAACCTGAGTATATTCACCATGCAGGAAATGTTCCAACCACTGGTGGACACAGACAGAAGAGGGCCGCTTTGCAAGAACCATATATGGGCTTTTTGCAGTCCAATAGCTCATCATGATGCACAATGCCATCTGTTTTGGAGGTCGAAATGGGTCCCCTAACTTCTATGGCCACAGTGCGGCTGCACTGCTTGTGTAAATGACATGTCCACCCCTGGGTCCAACCACTGGCTGCATAAGGTATAAATTACTCTACCTCAACTGAATGAAGTCATTTGATCCATAATTGGATTTCCTTTCTCATGTACAAAAGGAAAATGCTGCAACTTATAGCAAATATATAAAAATACAGTCATCACACATGGTATAGTTTTTTTTGTAGAAATACCTGCTATTTGTACCTTTCTGAATAGACAACATGTGGATTTCTGCAAACTCCATGTTGATGAACTTTGCCATTTATGAATAAATCCTTAAAAGGAATTTGTCATCAATATATTAGACAGATGATGATTTTAATCACATCTTGCTTGTAAATTTTTGATATAAAATTGTAGAGAAATCCAACTTTGAAGTTTTAATCTCAAGTGCATGGGACGGTCACTGCACTTCCAGCTCTCCTGCCTCACTCCACCCACCACTAGCCTCCAGTCTTTGACTGACAGGTCACTTTTCTTTCAGAGATGTACCATCCCTGCCCAAGATTATACTCAGGCACCATTATTGGCTGTATTGTCTCATCAGAGTGGGCAGCACAGGAGAGAGCGACAGGAGAGCTTGAAGTGCAGTGTCTCCTGCCCTTGTAATTAAAACTTTAAGATATATGAAATAGTAGCACATTATGGATGTAATTATCATTAAAGGATCTTACACACATGCCTTTAGTTAGAGGTATAATGTCTTCATAACAGGTTCCCTTTAAGAGTGGTTTCACTTGTTTTTGTTTTTGAAAAAAATGTAATTTTTGTGGCCATAGCCAAAACTACTTCTCTCTTCTAAATCTGCTTCTGACTTTGCCTAGTAAACTACATCAAATACTCCTTCAGTGTTTTTTGTTAAATAACCACCTATATGCCTCTTTTAACCTATAGTTTTTCTACAGAGTTTTTCCAGATGTTCTCATGTGGAAATTTTTTTTTCACATTTTCTACATGTTAAGAATCCTATGGGAAATTGTAGATAAACATCATATAAAAATGGCTTATTACAAAAACACAGCAAAAGGAAGTAAACTTTTGAGTGTTTAATATTTCCCTATTGATTTCAAGCTATAACATCTTACTGCAGCATTTTTTTTGCTTAAAAATTGTGCAAAGGAAAAATACTGCAAAGAAAAAACCCTTTAGTGTTTTCTACTAAAACCCTATGTGTGCAATCACTCTAAGGGTATGTACATAAAGCATCCTTTTCAGGTTGGTTCTGTTAGAAAAATACTCTGCAAAAGTGCCCCATAAAATGAACATAATGAACAGCAAAGTCAAAACAACAGTGCTGTGTACATGTTCTGTCTTATGTCACTTCTTGGAAACCCTGAAACCATTAAAAGAAGTGACATAACAAAATACATACAGTAGAAGTCAGATCACCTATGATCCAAATCACAGACTATGACAGATCCAATGCACGGAACACTTGGGAGTCACGGACATAAGATAAACTATGGTACAACTGTAATCTAATAAATACTGGATTTAATACCATTAGTTCACTTTACAATATGCAATGATTATGGACTTTGTCCTGAAATGCGTTTGAAATTTTTTATATTTTTCAATCATATATATCGAACTTTTATAATAATTCTACAATAAAGAAGGATTTTTATCATACCAAGGATCTGGGTACTGGATTATCTTCTGTATGTGATTCAAAAGAAATGACTTGCTCATTCTTCTGAACAGTACAGAATGAAAACCCCCAGCGGCGGAC
This sequence comes from Phyllobates terribilis, assembly GCF_046119375.1. Classification (NCBI taxonomy): domain Eukaryota; kingdom Metazoa; phylum Chordata; class Amphibia; order Anura; family Dendrobatidae; genus Phyllobates; species Phyllobates terribilis. Next base: position 213,965,929 of record NW_027362769.1, on the reverse strand, counting down.
TCACTGCAAGAGAAACTGAAAATCAGCTAAGGTTTTCCTGAAGCAGTTTCTCCTGTGAAAACTCGTCGACTGCTCCGGCATCTGAAAGTTGCCAAATGCACATATTCTTAAATAGGCTTCACACAGTTTTTTTGCAACATTAATAAATACCATGAGTCTGCCTATGTGGGTGCATTATACTATATGGAGGACTATGGGGAGTGCATTATACTATATGCAGGCCAATGGGGGTGCATTATACTAGAGGCCTATGGGGGTGCATTATACTATATGGAGGCCTATGGGGGTGCATTATACTATATAGAGTTGCCTATGGGAGTGCATTATACTATATGGAGGCCTATGGGGATGCATTATACTATAGTGGCCTATGGGGGTGCATTATACTATAGAGGTCTATGGGGGTTCATTATACTATATGGAGGCCTATTGGGTTGCATAATACTATAGAGGCCTATGGGGGTGCATTACACTATATAGCATCTGCCTATGGGGAGTGTATTATACTATATAGAGGCCTATGGGGAGTGCATTAAATTATATAGACGCCTATGGGGAGTGCATTATATTATATGGAGGCCTATGGGAATGCATTATACTAGAGAGGCCTATGGGGAGTGCATTATACTATATAGAGTCTGCCTATGAGGAGTTTATTATACTATATAGAGGCCTATGGAGAGTACATTATACTACATTGAGGACTATCTGGTGCATTGTACTATATGGAGGCTATTTAGGTGGCCATCATACAGTGTGGGAGATAATTTGAGGTCTTTGTACAGTGTGGGGGCCATCATAAAGTGTTGGAGCCATCAGTGTGGGGGCTGCTAAGGGGTCAGTATACTGTGTGGGGGGTACTATACAGTGAGGGGGCATTATACTATGTATAAGAGAGCATCATAATGTGTAGAAGGGAGCTATACATAGGGGGAGACTCAGGACATTATTAAATGTTAAGTGGGCACTTACTGTTATGAGGGAACTCAGGTTATTGTGACTGTCAAAGGGGCACACAGAGGGTATTATTACTTTCTAGGGGGCAAAATGTGGACACTGTTTTCTAGGGCACGTGCAAATGGCAATACTATATTCTAGAGGTTTGTTTTACCATCTAAAGGGCACACAGTAGGTGCAGCAATAGGAACACATACAGTAGCAACGGCTCAGTATTGGGGTATCAGCAGGATGAGGCGTTTGTGCAGGTTGGGAATAGATGGGGACGGTGCCTGAAATGTAAGGAGTCAAATGTGTCTGTGTTGTAATCTCTGCAGACGAGTCCTGGATGGAGAAGTTGTTGTGTCGGTCTGGGCCAGATGGAAAAGACGGGAACAATGTCATCAGAAAGAATGTCATCTGTATGTCACTATATATAGGTGCTTCTCACAAAATTAGAATATCATCAAAAATGTAATTTATTTCAGCTCTTCAATACAAAAAGTGAGACTCATATATTATATAGAGTCATTACAAACAGAGTGATCTATTTCAAGTGTTTATTTCTGTTAATGTTGATGATTATGGATTGCAGGCAATAAAAACACAAAAGTCATTATCTCAGTAAATTAGAATAATTAACAAAAAACACCTGCAAAGGCTTCCTAAGCGTTTAAAAAGGTTCCTTTGTCTGTTTCAGTAGACTCCACAGTCACGAGGAAGACTACTGACTTGATAGATGTACAGAAGGCAGTCATTGACACACTCCACAAAGAGGGAAAGCCACAAAAGGTCATTGCTAAAGAAGCTGTATCCAAGCCTATTAATGGAAAGTTTAGTGGAAGGAAAGAGTGTGGTAGAAAAAGGTGCACAAGCAACCAGGATAACCGCAGCCTTGAAAGGATTGTTAAGAAAAGGCCATTCAAAAATTTGGGGGAGATTCACAAGGAGTGGACTGCTGCTGGAGTCATTGCTTCAAGAGCCACTACACATAGACGTATCCAGGACATGGGCTACAAGTGTTGCATTCCTTGTGTCAAGCCACTCATGGCCAATAGACAATGCCAGAAGCGTCTTACCTGGGCCAAGGAGAAAAAGACCTGGACTGTTGTGCCATGGTCCAAGGTGTTGATGAAAGTAAATTTTGTGTTTCTTTTGGAAATCAAGGTCCAGAGTCTGGAGGAAGAGTGGAGAGGCCACAATCCAAGCTGCTGGAGGTCTAGTGTGAATTTTGGGGAGCCATGTCATCTGCTGGTGTAGGTCCACTGTGTTTTATCAAGACCAAAGTCAGCGCAGCCGTCTACCAGGAAATTTTAGAGCACTTCATGCTTCCCTCTGCCGACAAGCTTTTTGGAGATGGAATTTTCATTCTCCAGCAGGATTTGGCACCTGTTCACACTGCCAAAAGTACCAATAACTGGTTTAAAAACAACAGTTTCACTGTGTTTGATTGGCCAGCAAACTCACCTGACCTTAACCCCATAGAGAATCTATGGGGTATTGTCAAGAGGAAGATGAGAGACACCAGACCCAACAATGCAGACGAGCTGAAGGCAGCTATCAAAGCAACCTGGGCTTCCATAACACCTCAGCAGTGCCACAGGCTGATCACCTCCATGCCACGCCGCATTGATGCAGTAATTGATGCAAAAGGAGCCACGACCAAGTATTGAGTGCATTTACTGAACATACATTTCAGTAGGCCAATATTTCGGATTTTAAAAACATTTATCAAGCTGTTATAAAGTATTCTAATTTATTGAGATAATGACGTTTGTGTTTTCATTGGCTGTAAGCCATAATCATCAACATTAACAGAAATAAACACTTGAAATAGATCACTCTGTTTGTAATGACTCTATATAATGAGTTTTGTGTTTTCATTGGCTGTAAACCATAATCATCAACATTAACAGAAATAAACACTTGAAATAGATCACTCTGTTTGTAATGACTCTATATGATATGAGTTTCACTTTTTGTATTGAAGAACTAAAGTAAATTACATTTTTGAGGATATTATAATTTTGTGAGAAGCACCTGTACAACTGTACTGTAATCGATTATATGTTCTACAGAACTAGTATCTACCACTATATGGTCACTAGTGTTGAGCGATACCTTCCGATATCAGGAAATATCGTATCGGATTGGATCGGACCGATACCCAAAAAGTATCGGATATCGCCGATTCCGATACGGGAAACCAATGCAAGTCAATGGGACACAAATATCGGAATGAAAATAAACCCTTTCTTTCCTTGTAGGTTAATTCTACATGAAGTAAAACAACTAAGAATAATGTAGAATGTATTACGCGAAAAGCCGGCAATTCATCAGCGGCATTCACCGGTACCCGACAATTTACAACAGAAAGAATAGAACATCACACATAGATTAGATACATAGAAACATGTCAGTCACATATATAAGAAGTACAGTGACAGTGTTGATTACTGTACTTGTCATTTAGTGTAAAGGATTTATTTAAAAAAATAATTGTGTTTTCATGCACCGTCTCTTTAAAAAAGCCGGCCGGCAATTCAGCAGCGGTACCCGACAATTTATAACAGACAGAATAGAGCTTCACACATAGATTAGATAGATAGAAACATGTCAGTCACATATATAATAAGTACAGTGACAGTGTTGCTTACTGTACTTGTCATTTAGTGTAAAGGATTTATTTAAAAAAATAATTGTGTTTTCATGCACCGTCTCTTTAAAAAAGCCGGCCGGCAATTCAGCATCTGTACCCGACAATTTAGAATAGAAGGAATAGAGAATCATACATAGATTAGATAGATAGAAACATGTCAGTCACATATATATGAAGTACAGTGACAGTGTTGATTACTGTACTTGTCATTTAGTGTTAAAATAAAGGATTTATTTAAAAAAAAATTGGCGTGGGGTTCCCCTTAATTTTAGTCTCTAGCGGAGGTTAAGCAGACAGCTGGGGCAGATGTTTGAAGCCTGGGAAGGGGGTAATACCCACGGAGCTTCCCAGGCTACTAATATCAGCCCCCAGCTGAATACCTAGCCTTTACTAGCTATTAAAATGGAGGACCCCCCCAAAAAAATGACGTGGGGTCCCCCCTATTTTAATAGCTAGCAAAGGCTAGGCAGACAGCTGGGGGCTGATATTAATAGCTCAGGAAGGGTGCCATGAATATTGGCCCCCTCCCAGGCTAGAAACACCAGCCGTCAGCCGCCCCAGAAATGGCGCATCCATAGGATGCGCCAATTCTGGCACTTAGCCTCGCTCTTCCCACTGCCCTGTAGCGGTGGCAGTGGGGTAATAGGGCTGGGATTGATGTCAGCTTATAATGCCAGCTGACATCAAGCCCAGTTTAGTAATGGAGAGGCGTCTATAAGACACCCCCATTACTAACCCCATAGTCAAAGTTAAAAAAACAAAACACAAACAGCCAGAATAAAGTCCTTTAATTGAAATAAACACACAGTTCTTTATTGTTCTAAATTAAACCATACTTACCGTCACGCCCATTCCAGCTGAAGCCAACGATCTCCTGCAATAAAAGAAAAATAATAAACCAACCTCATCCTTACCTTTCCATGGTTCCCACGACAGCTTCAGCTCTGCTACATCGAGATGACTGGCTGGACCGCAGCAGAACGCTGCCATCCAGTCTGTCATCCCGCAGACACTGAGAAGCGCAGGCATGCTTGCGCTCCTCACTGTCTCGCTGTGACGGCATCCAGATGAGCCGAGGTCATGTCCAATGAACTCGGCTCACCTCATGCACGTGACTGACAGCGTGGGAAAATTCTCACGCTGAAGTGCTGAGTGCAGGAGAATTCTCCCACGCTGTCAGTGATGTGCATGAGGTGAGCTCATGTCCAATGAACTCAGCTCACCTCCTGCACGTCACTGACAGCGTGGGAAAATTCTCCTGCAATCAGCGCTTCAGCGTGAGAATTTTCCCACGCTGTCAGTGACGTGCATGAGGTGAGCCGAGTTCATTGGACATGAACTCGGCTCATCTGGATGTCGTCACAGAGAGACGCTGAGCAGCGCAAGCAAGCCTGCGCTTCTCAGTGTCTGCGGGATGACAGGCTGGATGGCAGCGTTCTGCTGCGGTCCAGCCTGTCATCTCGATGTAGCAGAGCTGAAGCTGTCGTGGGAACCATGGAAAGGTAAGGATGAGGTTGCTTTATTATTTTTCTTTTATTGCAGGAGATCGTTGGCTTCAGCTGGAATGGGCGTGATGGTAAGTATGGTTTAATTTAGAACAATAAAGGATTGTGTCTTTATTTGAATTAAAGGACTTTATTCTGGGTGTTTGTGTTTTTTTTAACTTTGACTATGGGGTTAGTAATGGGGGTGTCTTATAGACGCCTCTCCATTACTAACCTGGGCTTGATGTCAGCTGGCATTATAAGCTGACATCAACCCCAACCCTATTACCCCCTGCCACCGCACCAGGGCAGCGTGGAAGAGCGAGGCTAAGTGCCAGAATTGGCGCATCCTATGAATGCGCCATTTCTGGGGCGGCTGACGGCTGGTGTTTCTAGCCTGGGAGGGGGCCAATATTCATGGCTCCCTTCCTGGGCTATTAATATCAGCCCCCAGCTGTCTGCCTAGCCTTTGCTAGCTATTAAATTAGGGGGGACCCCACGTCATTTTTTTTGGGGGGTCCCCCATTTTAATAGCTAGTAAAGGCTATGTATTCAGCTGGGGGCTGATATTAGTAGCCTGGGAAGCTCCGTGGGTATTACCCCCTTCCCAGGCCTCAAACATCTGCCCCAGCCGTCTGCTTAACCTCCGCTAGAGCCTAAAATTAAGGGGAACCCCACGCCAATTTTTTTAATAATAAATCCTTTATTTTAATACTAAATGACAAGTACAGTAACCAACACTATCACTGTACTTCATATATATGTGACTGACATGTTTCTATCTATCTAATCTATGTGTGATGCTCTATCTTTCTGTTCTAAATTGTCGGGTACCGCTGCTGAATTGCCGGCCGGCTTTTTTAAAGAGACAGTGCATGAAAACACTATTATTTTTTTAAATAAATCCTTTACACTAAATGACAAGTACAGTAAGCAACACTATCACTGTACTTATTATATATGTGACTGACATGTTTCTATCTATCTAATCTATGTGTGAAGCTCTATTCTTTCTGTTCTAAATTGTCGGGTACAGATGCTGAATTGCCGGCCGGCTTTTTTAAAGAGACGGTGCATGAAAACACTAATATTTTTTTTAATAAATCCTTTACACTAAATGACAAGTGCAGTAACCAACACTGTCACTGTGCTTCTTATATGTGTGACTGACATGTTTCTATCTATCTAATCTATGTGTGATGCTCTATTCCTTCTTGTCTAAATTGTCGGGTACCGGTGTATGCCGCTGCTGAATTTGCCGGCCGGCTTTTTTAAAGAGAGTGTCTTCTGAGCAGTTTGTCAGCTTTTGGACACCTTTGCAGGTGTTTTCTATGTGTTTCTATGTGTTTTTGTTTGCCTGCCATTGGTTTTAACGGTGTTCGACGGTGTTCTAAGGTGTTCGACGAACAGTTCGACGAACAGTTCCTCGAACATCCCGGTGTTCGACGAACCGAACCGAACCCGAACACTACGGGGGTGGCTCAACACTACTCATGAGTTAATTTTTTTTTTTAAAGTCAGGTTGGTGTTATCAGATTTTTTCACTGGGGCATGTGCTTCTTCTCCCTCTATGAGTTGCTATCTGACAACATCCACTTGGACTTAAGAAGACTTGTTGGACTTAAAGGGGTATTCCCATCTCCAAGATCCTATCCCAATATGTAGTAGGTGTAATAATAATAATATTAGCAGATGCCTCCAATTAGAAATGTAGTATAGTTTTTTCTGATACACTGTCTCTTTCCTCATGTCCATGGCATTGCAGAACCTTTGGTATCCATGGTTACATCCACTGGTATAGTGACAATCAGTTAGCTAGTTGCTAGTGGTTGTAACCATGGATACCTAAGGTCCTGCAATGCCCTGCACATGAGGTAAGAGACGTAGAGAATCGGAAAAACTATACTACATTTCTAATTGTAGGTATTTGCTAATATTATTATTATTACACCTACTACATATTGGGATAGGATCTTGGAGATTGGAATACCCCTTTAACTTAAGAAGACTTGTGTTTTTGGACAAGTACATTTTTGTCTGTTGGGCAATGTTGTCTGTTGTTTAAGTGTTCCCTTTTTTTTTGAGCAGTGTATATTATATATCTATCTTTCTATCTCATATCTATTATCTATCTATCTATTTATCTATCTCATATCTATTATCTATCTATCTATCTATCTATCTATCTCATATCTATTATCTATCTATCTATCTATCTATCTATCTATCTAAGCTTGTTGTCTTTGTAGTAAATCACAAAAAATTTCTTTCGGTTCCTTGCTAGAAACTTTCTTTCCTTTGTGTCTTGAAGTTTTAGAGAACCTGATCTGATGTCGTTGTCAGCTGTTCGAGTCCTTAGGCAATTCATTTTGTGTCCTAGTGCTTCAGGCACCAAAATTACACTTTGAGCTCTATCAGGCAGCCAGAAACTTACTGAACCTGAAACATCCCTCATTAAATGTCAGTGCTGTTAAAGGACAAATACATTGTTCTTATATAAAGACTTGGCCCATCGTGATACTTCAGTAAGTCAAAGAAGTACTTCACTCAAGGAATGAAAAATGTCCAGACCAAGACACCTCATTAATGGTAAGATGGGGAGATTTCAGTTAAAGGGGTTAATCACTTTTATTTCAAGGCCAGGTTCACACAACTGTATAAAAAATCATCAGAGTTTCATTCAGAAAAGTCAGATAATTTTTTCTCACTTGTCATCCAGGTGCAGTCCATTTTTTACAGCAGCAACTACTAATAATTTACAAGACCATTTACAGGTTCCTATGTTAAAGAATTGCAATGTATCTATAAAAAACAGATGCTTTACTGTGGCTCCGTACAGCATATGATTTTTTTGCGCATCCATTGATTTGAATGGATGAGTCTCATGAAACACATGGAAGAAACTAATGCTTGCTGTAATTTGTTTCACACTGACTTGGTCAGTGAAAAAAATTACTAATCTGCACTACCCTATTGAATGTTGGTCCTAGTGTGGTCTGTTTTCTTAATGGATAGCACTTGGACTGAAAATATAGTCATATGAACGAGTCCTAAAAGATGTGTTGGGGACTCGATTTTGTAGCACTTAGTAACATATAGCATATTTCTTCGACTATATGATGCACTTTTTAGCAAGAAAAACTCTTGCTAAAAAGTGTGTGCATCTTATTTTCCAGAGGCAGCTTCCTGTGATGGAAGAGAACACAGACACCACGTCCTTCCCGATCTATGTGATCGTTGCAGAGAATGAGAGAAAGCCACCAGGATCTGCACTTCTGAGCAGCTAAAGGACCATCCACCTGACCAGCTCCAGGATCTTTCAGGACATGTGATCAGTCACATGCTTGGAAGGAACTGCAAGATATTGTAATGTATAGTGTGTGTATGTAAATGTGCATGTAGCAGAGTTGTGTGTGTATGCAAATGTGCTTATGTAGCATAGCTGTGTGTTTCTATATGGGCATGCAACAGAGCTGTGTGCATCTATATGTGCATATGTAGCAGAGCTGTATGCATTAATGTACTGTATGTGTGCATAAGTAGTAGAGCTGTGTGTGTGTCTATATATGCATATGTACCAGAAAGTTTTAATTAGAAGTAAAAGATTTTTCTAAACCTGGGGTGCGTCTTATAGTCTGAAAAATACAGTAAGTATTACAAGCTCTCCTCCTGCACGTGATCCACTACTGGGACCCCCCCGCCCACCTGCAATCAACTGGATTTTTCACATGTGCACAGTGGAAGCAATATACTGTCAATATAATGCATTGACTTGCTGAGTCCTTGATAGTGCAGCCTATGACTAAGATATCCAAAATTAGATTTTCTAAAGACTGCACAAACAAATTACATGTTTTTTTTTATCTCAGACCTTAGACTTAAAGGGTTTGCATTAAGGTCGCAAGTTATCATTTATCCATAAATTCATAGATGCTGTAGGTGACGACTTGATGATTGCTTAGGGCACTCCATGAGATTCCCTCCAATCCCAAAACGATGCACTGTTGACTTGAGCCCTGCCTAAAAGGTGGTACAAACCCTTTAACGCACTAATTTTACTTTTTAGTTCCACTACTAAATTTCCAGAATGGTATTACAACATGGGACTATTAAGAGCCAAGCACCCAATCTGATTGCTTTTTATTTTCAAAAGAATAGAGAAAAAAATTAAATGTGAAATCTGTGAGATTGCAGTGGGCAAACCCTCCCTTTTTCATTACATTTTTTTGATTTCTTTCCCCAATGTTGGGTATGACCCACATTAATCACCAAGAGGCCTGGGTCTAGCTTTCTCACATTTTTCGAGATGGTAAAAGTTATATCTTTTTGTTTAACTGCTTCCCGACTGCCCACTGTACATAAACGTCGGAGCTGCCTGGGCTCTGTGCAGTGCCAACGTTTATGAATGGTCGGTGGTCCCGCAGCCCTCAGGACCCCCAGGGTCCTGCAAGTGCTGCGGATGCGGTTCAGAGCGACAGCTCTGACAGGGGACATCATCGGGACCTGATTGGATCAGGTCCCAATGATGTTAACCCTTTGCTATCTTCTATATGCCGCGATCTATAGCAATCGCGGTATTTAGAAGATAGTGAGAGGAGAGGGGTCGTCCACTTACCTCTCCGACGGCCCCCTGATGTCTTCCAGGACCTGCCGTTGTTATGGCAGCCGGAGGTCACATGACTGCCTCTGGATCTGCCATATATGGTGTCCTGCTAGGCTCAGCCTGCAGCTGAACTCTAGCAGGAGACAGTGTGAAACTGTCAGAAGAGCTCTCATGCAATGCAATACATGTCTATTGCATTGCATGAGAACAGTGATTAGAAAAATAAAAATTAATGTCCCATACAGGGACTAAGTAAAAATGTAAAAAAAAGTCTAAAAAATGTTTTCAAACTGTTAAAAAAAATCACAAAATAAATAAAAATAAATAAATAAAATATTAAACCAATAAATCCGTATATTTATGCAAAAACAAAAAAAGTACACATATTTGGTATCGCTGCGTCCGAAACAACCCGATCTATAAAACTGTCACACTAATTAACTCCTTCTGTGCACACCGTAATAAAAAGAAATAAAAAACGGAGCAAAAAAATATGCTTGTTCATCATATCGCCAAACATAAAGTGGAAAAAAATGCGATCAAAAAGCAAAATGGAAATAAAAATGGTACCGCTGAAAACGTCATCTTGTTCCGCAAAAAAAAGCCGCCATACAGCTCCATCAGCCGAAAAATAAAAAAGTTATAGCTCTCAGAATAAAGCGATGCAAAAAAATATTTTTTCTATAAAATTGTTTTATTGTGTAAAAGCGCCAAAACATAAAAAAATATACAGTAAGTGTAGTATCGCTGTAAACGTACTGACCCGAAGAATAAAGCTGCCCTATCACTTTTATAACACGCAGAACGGCATAAAAAAAAACTCAAAAAACAATTCCTGAATTATTGGTTTTAATTTTACCACCCAAAAAACGGAATAGAAAGCGATCAAAAAATGTCACATACCCAAAAATGTTACCAATAAAAATGTCAACTCGTCCCACAAAAAACAAGCTGTCACATGACTCTGTCGGCCGAAATATTGAAAAATTATAGCTCTTAAAATATGGTGATGCAAAAACTAGATTTTGCAAAAAAAAGCGTCTCTTAGTGTGTGACAGCTGTCAGTCATAAAAACCCGATATAAATCTGGTATCTCTGTAATCGCACTGACCCGAAGAATAAAGTGATCTCATCACTTATACCGCATGAGGAACGGCGTAAAAAAATAAATAAAACCAATTCTTCACCTGCTACTGATTTGTTTATTATGTCTCCCAATGATCGCAGTAAGGCTCTGCTCACATTTTTCCTGCGCTCTGCGCTGAGCGCTTACACCTGAGTTTCCGTGTAAATCTCTGAAATACGTGACTCAGACGGAACCCATGACGGAAGATTCCCTGTAATGAGGCAGATATAGGCCACTGTGGATGCCATCTGACCTGTGATCCCACGGTGTCAGTTTTTTTAGGCGTGCATAAAAGTGCAGTTGGACATAGTTTTGTGCACTTCTTAAAAAAAGGACACCATTAAATAGAGGCCAGACGGAGTCCAGAGTAACTCTGCGGCCTCATTACAGTGAATGGATCCCACAGGGGTTTCATCTGAATTACATCACTTGGAAATTTAGATGGAAACCCCGATGTAAGTGCTCAGCCTAGAGCGCCGGATAAATGTTACATAAAATGTTCCCAATAAAAGCTTCAACTCAGTCCTCAAAAAAAACTAGTCCCCACTCAGGTCCATCATCTGTTAAAAATATTCCAAGTTACTGGTAGCAGAAAGGCTCTGGAAAAGCGAAATGGCCCTTGCCCTCCAAAAGAAATTCAGAAAAGTTTGTGCTCCCAAATCCAAATGCCTATTCTACAATAATTTGTTCTCCAATTGTCAAATAGCGCTCCGTCCCTCCCAGATCTCGCCGTATGGCTAAGCGGTACGATACAGCCACATATGGGGTATTGCCACTTTTAGAAGAAATTGTGTGACACATTTTGCCACCATTTTTACCCATTGCCCTGTGTGAAAATGTAAAATCTGAGGGTAAAACATTTTTTTGTGGTAAAAATATAATTATGTTTTTTTCACTGCCCAATGGTATAAATTAAAAAATTAAAAAATACTCACTACTTCCCTAGATGAATTCCTTGAGAGGTGTAGTTTACAAAATGGAGTCACTTGTGGGGGTTTCTGCTGTTTCGGCATGTCAGCGACTCTTCAAATGTGACATGGTGTCTGCAACCTATCGCAGCCAACATAGCGCTCCTTTCTCTTCCGAACCCTGCCGTACACCAAATCAGCGGTTTTCCCCCACATATGGGGTATCGGCGTACTCAGGAGAAATTGCACAACAAATTTCATGGTGCAATTTCTCCTGTTACCCTTATGATAATGCAAAATTAAGGGATGAAAAATATTTTTTGTGGGAAAAATGTGAAAATTTTATTTTTACGGCACAATATTATAAACTTCTATGAAGCACCTGGGGGTGCAAGGTGCTCACCACACATCTAGATAAGTTCCCTAAGGGGTCTAGTTTCCAAAATGGTGTCACTTGTGGGGGGTTTCCACTGTTTAGGCACATCAGGGGCTCCCCAAATGCAACATGGCGTCCGCTAATTATTCAAGCAAATTGTACATTCAAAAAGTCAAATGGTGCTCCTTCCCTTCCAAACCCTGCCGTGTGCCCAAAAATGTAGTTTTCCTCCATATATGGGGTATCGGCGTATTCAGGAGAAATTGCACAACAAATTTCATGGTGCAATTTATCTTATTACCTTTATGATAATGCAAAATTAAGACATGAAAATCGTTTTTGTGGGAAAAATGCAAAAATTTAATTTTTACAGCTCAATATTATAAACTTCTGTGAAGCACCTTGGGGTTCAGGGTGCTCACTACACATCTAGATAAGTTCCCTAAGGGGTCTAGTTTCCAAAATGGTGTCAGTTATGGGGGGTTTCCACTGTTTAGGCACATCAGGAGCTCTCCAAGCGCAACATGGCGTCTGCTAATTATTCAAACAAATTTTACATTAATAAAGTCTAATGGCAATCCTTCCCTTCCGAACATTGCAGTGCGCCCAAACAGTGGTTTTCCCTCACATATGGGGTATCAACGCGCTCATGAGAAATTGCACTACAAATTGTGTATTCCACTTTTCCTGTTACCCTTGTGAAAATAAAAAAAATGGGTCTAAAGTAACATTTTTGTGAAAAAAAGTTAAATGTTCATTGTTTTCTTCCACATTCCAAAAATTCCCGTGAAACATCTGAAGGGTTAATAAACTTCTTGAATGTGGTTTTGAGCACCTTGAGGGGTGCAGTTTTTAGAATGGTGTCACTTTTGGGTATTTTCTGTCATAAAGGCCCCTGAAAGTCACTTCAAATAAGATGTGGTCCCTAAAAAAATGTTTTTGGAAATTTTGTAGGAAAAATGAGAAATCGCTGGTTAACTTTTAACCCTTATAGCTTCCTAGCAAAAAAAAATTTTGGTTCCAAAATTGTGCTGATGTACAGTAGACATGTTGGAAATGTTATTTATTAGCTATTTTGTGTGACATATCTCTCTGATTTAAGGGCATGAAAATTCAAAGTTTGAAAATTGCAAAATTTTCAAAATTTCCACCAAATTTCCGATTTTTTCACAAATAAACGCAAGTGATAGCAAAGAAATTTTACCACTGTCATGAAGTACAATATGTCACGAAAAAACTTTCTCAGAATCAGGGGAATCCGTTGAAGCGTTCCAGAGTAATTACTTCATAAATTGACAGTGGTCAGAATTGAAAAAATTGGCCTGGTCACGAAGGCAAAAACAGGCTCTGGCGCGAAGTGGTTAAAAAGCACTTGGTTTGTTAAAAAGTTGGTGAGGAATTAAGGATGTGTAAAAAAAGAACTGGGGTTAATTAGTAGTTAATAAGCACAGACTATGAATCTGGAGTTTAAATGACTTTACTATTGATCTGCTGCTTGCTCTGTCAGCTCTCCAGGGAACCTGAACTTCAAGTACTTAATTCAGCTCCAGCCGTATGCAACCAATAATTTTGTTTTTATCCTCCAAAAGAAATCACCTTTGTTTATTCTTATTTCTGCAAGTAATAAAATCAATTAGGCTATTTTCCAAACCCAGCGCCTTTCGGCTTTTTTTTTTTAGTAGTCAATATGTTTGAAATGCCAATGCACTCATTGCAAATTCCTTAATATATAGTGACAGCTCCATGGGATGTGTGCTTTACCTTAAAGATTCTTTGCAAGTAAAAAATTGGGGAGCTAATGAAGTGTCTAGAACTATAGCTTTCAGTTGGAGAATTTGTTAATTAAGTAAAGTTAAGTACTATGGTTTCTTGTTGTTTTATTGTTCTCCTTGTTCGAGTTAGTCACTAATGCATGGAGCTTGGAGAAGCACCAATGTCTTTTGAAAGTTGACTGACTGCGGGAGACAAAGTACTGAATTTGCTATTTTATTTATAGGCCTGACCCATAATATGTTTCAACAGGCTCGATAAATGATACATTTACAAAAATAATGGTAAAATTTAGATATATAGTATTGCGCAAAAGTTTTAGAAAGGTGTGAAAAAAATGTTGCAAATTAAGAATGCTTTCAAAAATGCAAAAATAGTGTTAATAGTTTATTTTTATCAACTAACAAAATGCAAAGTGATTGAACAAAAATAAATATACAGTACAGACCAAAAGTTTGGACACACCTTCTCATTTAAATATTTTTCTGTATTTTCATGACTATGAAAATTGTACATTCACACTGAAGGCATCAAAACTATGAATTAACACATGTGGAATTATATACTTAACAAAAAAGTGTGAAAAAACTGAAAATATGTCTTATATTCTAGGTTCTTCAAAGTAGCCACCTTTTGCTTTGATGACTGCTTTGCACACTCTTGGCATTCTCTTGATGAGCTTCAAGAGGTAGTCACCGGAAATGGTTTTCACTTCACAGGTGTGCCCTGTCAGGTTTAATAAGTGGGATTTCTTGCCTTATAAATGGGGTTGGGACCATCAGTTGTGTTGTGCAGAAGTCTGGTGGATACACAGCTGATAGTCCTACTGAATAGACTGTGTGAGCGAAATACGCTCTCTTCTATGCCTTCCGAACTCTAAATTAATAAGATTTGTTTTACGAGCGCTCGGGAAATCAGTACAGCACAGCCAGGAATGGTGTACTAGAAAAAGACTTCTGCTTTATTAACACATGTGACACTTCAAATAGGGTCAGAGACAAAGGAATAGTTCCCTCTGACCTATGAACCAATAGTAACCATAGGGGAGTGAACAGTAATGTGAAACCTCACTGCCCCTCAGTGTTTCCTGATGATCATTACATAAGAGTGAAGACAAAATGGATACCACAGACAAACAAGATGGATTCTTTTCTCTCACATTTCCCCCCTTTTGTGACCAATTATGGCATCTCAGTAGGTATATAGGAGCACGCTAGTCGCGTCCTCGGGACTTTCCTACCTGCTTCACCTCAGTTCCCTACCTAAACACCTATAATTGCATCACAACAATGGATCTTTTCTTGCTTGGGGTCCATAGTATACAATCAGGGGTTCTGTGACACGGTTTTCCTTACATATAAACCTGAGTAACTTAGGTGTAACATAAATCAGCGCTTTTACGGCTACATATATCAACAAGCAGAATAATAATAATTGCATACATGTATAATCCCTGAGAACCCCCCGCCAAGACCCTTGAACCAATTAGTGGGATTCAGGAAAGAGAATGTTTCTCCCACCTGGAGTCCTTGTTTGCGTCATGTTCCTGTAACCACTTATCCCTTATCTTCTGTATATCAGTCCTAACCTGGAGATTTCCCATAACGTCCATGTAATGACAACATGCGGGACCGATGATCTGACACAAGTGTTGTCAGTGACTACAATCAGCTGCTTCTGTATTATATTAGATGCATTAAGGACATCAAGCACCTGGAAGATCTGGTCATCTAGATAATCAGTTGCCTCTACCAGCTTATCCCACATCTGCGTTATGGATGGGTAAATCAATATGCTGCTCACAATCTTATTTGCCACCCCCATTTTTACAAGATGAGGTTTACCCTTGGGTCTGGGATTGTCTGCAGCTCGTCTGTACAGTGTGTGTAGAGGGATTGCTTTAACATTTACTCTGGTGTGAGGCACTATAAAGGTTGATGGGGTCAGGAAGGCCGGTGTGCAGACCCCTGTGAAGTTATTAGGTAACCACTTGTAGGCCTGATGTCCACATACAATGTACAAACTCTCTGGTGCTCCCATAACCGTGTTATTGAATAGACTAGTAATCCATTTAGACAACAAGGTGGAGCTTAATATGTCCATCATTTCTTCCTGATACTGAGTGTCATTTGACATAATACCTGATATCAGTCTTTCCAAGGTGACGTTTACACAGTGAAGCTCAGGATTGAGTGTGGCATCGACCGCTACACACTGTGTGATGTCGGTACAGACCCATTACACTCAGAATACTGTAGAGAAAGCGATGTCTCTGGATCTTTTCTGGATGCAGCTGCAAGAGGTGAAGTTCGGATAACAGGAGAGGTCAGCATGACTAGAAGCCCAAGGCATTCCTGTCTGTCTTAGAGGCGGACCACTCCTGTTGAACAACAACCACGGCTCTGTCACCCATGCAGCTACAGGCAAACCTACAGCTCTCTTTCCTGTTGTTATCTAGCTTAGAGGGAAAAGTGCGGTTACTCAAATAGAACATTTCTTTCAGTCACTGGAATGGCTTAATAAGGCATAGTATTAGAGCTCACAGGGCTGTGAGTGCAAATCCAACAGTCTTTTGCTAATGTACTCGTGTCCATGTCTTTTAAAAGTACTTGGTGATGTCTAATGAATTTATTATCTCAGTCATCATTCAGAACTTCATTTAATGTCTCTGCTAGAGGCAATGCCACCACTATCCCCATTAGAACTGGTAAAATGGTCATCATTCTGCTGGTGGAGTGACTCGTTTACAGCGGCTGGCGTGTATCCAAGTGGATTTTCCCTCAAGCTTCACCAAAGTTGCTGTGGTCAGAAGAACTTGGAATGCCCCATCAAATCTTGGATCAAGGCTTTTTCTGACGTGTCTTTTTAGGACCACCTAGTCTCCAGGCTTGAGATCATGTGTTCCAGACACTGATTCAGGGTCTGGAATGGAAGAATACACCTGTTTATGCACTGTTTAGGCGATTATGCAAGGCTTGCACATACTGTAGCTAGTCAGGCTGTCATTCTGCATCTGAAGAGACTGTGGGAAATGTAACCCTGTTCTAGGTACTGAACCAAAAAGTATCTCATATGGATTGAGACCTGTTCTTATACTTGGAGTGTACATTATTGAGAAAAGAGCTAGAGGCAAGCATTCGGTCCATGGTTTGCCGGTTTCCTCTTTTGCCTTCTGAATCTTTAACTTTAATGTCCCATTCAGTCTTTGTACCTTCCCACTACTCTGTGGATGGTAAGGTGTGTGTAAACCCTGCTCAATTCCCAAAGACTTTAAGATCTCTCTCATTATCTCTCCAGTGAAATGCGTAGCTCTATCACTTTCAATCACTTCAGGAACCCCATATCTACATACCACCTCATTCATGAGTTTTTGAGCAGTAATCTTTACTGTCGCTTTCTGCACCGAATATGCCTCAGGCCAACCTGAAAAGAGATCAACACACACAAGCACAAACTCATATACCCCTACTCGTGGTAGTTGTATATAGTCAATCTGCAATCTCTGGAACAGTAGAGCGGACGAGGGGTGTGTTTCTGCGGGATCTTCACAGCTTTCCCTACGTTGTTGTGCACACGTCATACAAGACTGTGTGTGCCTGGCTGCCTGGGTACTGGACCCTAGCTCCACCCATACCTTGTCTACCAAAGCACACATAGCTGTTTTTGACAAATGTGTTAGTCCATGGATTACCTGGGCCATCACTGAGTAAAGAGCTGGCGGCAGGCAGAGCTTACTGCCCTTTTTCCACAAACCTTCCTCAGTCAGCTGTGCTCCCTGTGTCTCCACTCCTTCTTTTCCTGTTGAACCGCCTGTGTCTGCAGGGATTTAAGAATATCAGGAGTGACAGGAAAACTGAGGTCACGGTCTGTACCGCTGCTAGACTCTCAACTCTCGGCCTCTTTACTGCTTCCTTGGCGGCAGCATCCGCACAAGCATTTCCTCTGACTTCATTGGTGTCAGCTCGAGTGTGAGCTTTCATCTTCACCATGCCAAGCTTAGTTGGTAACAGGAGAGCCTTCATCAGAGCCCTTACGCTCTCTGTGGTTTATAGGTTTTTCATGTGACTTTAGGCAAGATCTACTATCTACACACACATTTGGCCGTCTTACCCTTTGCCGCTCTACACGCCTCAGTGAGTGCCCTCAGCTCTGCCTCCTGTGCCGATAGGTGAGGAGGGAGTGGTTCAGCTTTTATTACCTCATGTTGTGTGACCACAGCGTATCCAGTATAGAACCAACCAACATCTTGGCATTTGGATCCATCTACAAAAAAACTCAAAATTTGCATTAGCAATGGGTTCAGCTGAGACATATTCAAACCCTGCCGTCTCTTGCTACATCAGAGCTACACAATCATGGGGTGTCTGTATTTCGCCTATTTCCTCCTCTGTCAGAGAATGTAAAAATAGTTCATTTTCCCCATCTTTCCCTCCTTTTTTGAATCCAATGGCAGAAGCATAACTGGATTCAAAACTGTACGTCGTTTGAGGTCTACATTTGGGGGAATGAGGAGGGCACAATAAAGTCGAAGTTTCTGGGTCATTGAAATGTACTTAGGATGTACCTGACTGAGGCCACCATGAATGTCATGCTGAGTGTAAAGTGTGACCTTGTAATCAAGAACTATTTCTGTGGCCTTTTCAATCATAGCTTGAACCGCAGAAATGGCTCTAACACAAGAGGGTGCACCTCTGGCACCAGGATCCAGCCTAGCTGAGTAGTAGGCCACTGGTCTTTGTAGTTTTCCCGTGTTTTTGGGTAATGCAACCTACTGTATTGTGACCTTTCTTTCCTCTGTGAAATGTCTGGTGCATTGTGACATGCCATGTCCTAAGAAGACTATCTTCTGGTGATAAACCTGTGGTTTCTTTTTATAGGCCTTACATGTACGTTCTGCTAGGGAACACAAAAGTGAGATAGATGACTCATTACATGAGACTTGGTCAGAACGAACTAATAAATCGTCCACATACTCTAAAGCATCACAACCTCCAAATATGGAGGAGTCAACAAATTTTCAAAATAAGAAAACATTGCAAAGCTAGACATTATCGGTGAATTCTGAGCACCTTGTGATAGCACCATCCAAGTAAATTGTTTATGACCAAGGAAAAATAAATAAATAAAAACAAATAAATCACGGCAGTCAGAGGCGCGGAAAAGAATGCATTGTCTAAGTAAATAACCATAAAATGCTTTGATGATTTCTCAAAGAAAAACATTAATTGCATACAGACCTGGCAGCCCAGTATCTATTAAGGAAAAAATAAAAATTTAAAAATGTGCCTGGAGTTCATTTTAATCATTGAAATAGAACCTCTAAAATTTGAATTTCTGTCTTTATAATTTTTATCTAGTGGTTTTCAATAATTAGGATGAAGGGAAAAAGTCATTCCCAGCTATCTGCTATGTGAGTGGGGGCTGCTGCATTCCTGTCTCCCCCCCCCCTTTTTATATGGTAAAGAAAAAAACTTACTCTCTTTGTTCTTCAAGTTTGGATCAACTCTTGCTCCACCCCTTTGGCTACTTGTAGCCAATCCTGTGGGTCCTTCCCCCTCCGCTCTCGGCGCGCTTTTACAAGTCGCTCTCTAATTGATTTCTTTAACCCATCCACAAAAGCATCTCCCAATATACGTATATTAAGAGTGGCCCCTGGAAAATATCCCATATCTGTCCAAGTCATCTGTAAACGGGCAAAATATTTTTCCACAGCTTCATCTTTCTCCTTAGTTATGTCATTTAAAGATATAGATTGTCCTCTCTGTTTTGTCAATGCCCAACGCTGCAACATCTTACAATAGTCTCCCCCTGAATCTAATGTCTGTAAATATTCTGTTCCAGGTCTGTCAATCAGATAGTCGTTTGGCCGTCCTGTCTCTTGCTTTATAATATGTGCAGTCACATCTCCTCCTTTTGCGTCTACGAACGATTCTAAATCCTGCCATGTACAGTTGTATGTAACCTATATCTGCTGAATTTGTCTAGCAAAAGGAACAGGCTTCTCATCAGGGAAGTTGTTTCATCACCTTGTGAGGGGGGCCATGCCTCGTGTGAGGAGTACTGGTCGTTGGTATGTGAGAGTATCCTCTATCAGTCCCCCCCTTCTCACTGCTCTCTTCCCCCTCCCTATCCCATGTAATTAGCTCTGGGGGAGGCAGTGTACTATCAGCTACCACATGCGTCTTTGTTATAACTGGAAAAATCGAAGCAATTGGGGAACTGAATTTAAATTTAGTTATCTTGCAATTTGAACAGTTATTTTTCCATCCCATATTCTGTACCTTACATACTGTACATGTCCACCGTCCTGGTCCATTATAAGGAGGAGGTACTGATGATTCTGTCTCATTCAGTCCATTGTTAAAAGCACTCACACAATACTTTTACTTACAGTGCTTTTCTCACACTTTCTGCACTAATTACTTCCAGAGCCAACATTCTTTACCTGCTCAGCCTTCTCCCTGAAGACATATGGACCAGACCCCCCGGGTGGGGAATTTCAGTCATTTCAACATTCTTTTACTATCCGTTATGGCATCCTTACCTTCACGTTATCTGCACATTCTACTTTTTGCTGTCTTTCCACTGGGTTTCTGTCTCCATTTACACGACAAGTTTCCCATACTTGCCTCAAAATCAGTGCTAGCACACTATCAACAATAGGCACAAAGCCAAGGGTCCAATAGGCAGGCACACAGCCACAGATCCTATTATTCTGTAGCGTAGTCCATCACAAAGCCACAAATACTACAATACAGCCCGTAAATGGTCCATAAAATACCCCTCTGGTGAGATGATCAGTCTCATCAGTCAAACAAGATTCAGCAACACAACAATCCTCTAAGTACAAGAACCACTATATCACACTCATACACTGATCAGATCACATGCACACAGTTCAAAAAGGCATAGGTAACTCTTCCCAGTTCTTGGACTAGACTATTAATTGCAAAAATAACTCACCCGGATTGGAGGTGACCAGCTCACAGTAAAAGTGAAATACAATTGTAAGAATAAGCTTCTTACCTTATGCTGCAGCGTTTAAATTCACTTTTACTGGAGAGTCCTCCTCACTCTAGATCCAGATGGTATAATGCGCGTCTAGTCCCGGGTTTCGGCACCAAATTCTGTGAGCGAAATACGCTCTCTTCTATGCCTTCCGAACTCCAAATTAATAAGATTTGTTTTACGAGCGCTCAGGAAATCAGTACAGCACAGCCAGGAATGGTGTACTAGAAAACGACTTCTGCTTTATTAACACATGTGACACTTTAAATAGGGTCAGAGACAAAGGAATAGTTCCCTCTGACCTATGAACCAATAGTAACCATAGGGGAGTGAACAGTAATGTGAAACCTCACTGCCCCTCAGTGTTACCTGGTGACCATTACATAAGAGTGAAGACAAAATGGATACCACAGACAAACAAGGTGGATTCTTTTCTCTCACAACTGTTAGAATTTGTATTATGGCAAGAAAAAAGCAGCTAAGTAAAGAAAAACGAGTGGCCATCATTACTTTAAGAAATGAAGGTCAGTCAGTGCGAAAAATTGGGAAAACTTTGAAAGTGTCCCCAAGTGCAGTTGCAAAAACCATCAAGCGCTACAAAGAAACTGGCTCACATGAGGACCGCCCCAGGAAAGGAAGACCAAGAGTCACCTCTGCTTCTGAGGATAAATTTATCCGAGTCACCAGCCTCAGAAATCGCAGGTTAACAGCAGCTCAGATTAGAGACCAGGTCAATGCCACACAGAGTTCTAGCAGCAGACACATCTCTTCAACAACTGTTAAGAGGAGACTTTGTGCAGCAGGCCTTCATGGTAAAATAGCTGCTAGGAAACCACTGCTAAGGACAGGCAACAAGCAGAAGAGACTTGTTTGGGCTAAAGAACACAAGGAATGGACAATAGACCAGTGGAAATCTGTGCTTTGGTCTGATGAGTCCAAATTTGAAATCTTTGGTTCCAACCACCGTGTCTTTGTGCGTCGCAGAAACGGTGAACGGATGGACTCTACATGCCTGGTTCCCACCGTGAAGCATGGAGGAGGAGGTGTAATGGTGTCGGGATGCTTAGCTGGTGACACTGTTGGGGATTTATTCAAAATTGAAGGCATACTGAACCAGCATGGCTACCACAGCATCTTACAGCGGCATGCTATTCCATCCGGTTTGCGTTTAGTTGGACCATCATTTATTTTTCAACAGGACAATGACCGCAAACACACCTCCAGGCTGTGTAAGGGCTATTTGACCAAGAAGGAGAGTTATGGGGTGCTACCCCAGATGACCTGGTCTCCACAGTCACCAGACCTAAACCCAATCGAGATGGTTTGGGGTGAGCTGGACTGCAGAGTGAAGGCAAAAGGGCCAACAAGTGCTAAGCATCTCTGGGAACTCCTTCAAGATTGTTGGAAGACCATTTCCGGTGACTACCTCTTGAAGCTCATCAAGAGAATGCCAAGAGTGTGCAAAGCAGTCATCAAAGCAAAAGGTGGCTACTTTGAAGAGCCTAGAATATAAGACATATTTTCAGTTGTTTCACACTTTTTTGTTAAGTATATAATTCCACATGTGTTAATTCATAGTTTTGATGCCTTCAGTGTGAATGCACAATTTTGATAGTCATGAAAATACAGAAAAAGTTTTAAATGAGAAGGTGTGTCCAAACTTTTGGTCTGTACTGTACATCAAAACAATATATGGTGTGACCACTGTTTGCCTTTAAAACAGCATCAAAGCATCAATTCTAGGTACACTTGTACAAAGTCAGGAATTTTGTAGGATTACAGTCAGGGGTAGGAGTAACCAATAATACCAAACAGGTGATAATGACATAATTTTCATGTCAGCTGAAACACAGCTATTAACTGAAATGGAAACCATTGTGTAAGAGGCTTAAAGTATGTGAGGAACAGTCAAAATAGCCAAACGCTGCTACAAAGGTGAGTTTTGAAAGACAGTTTCATGTCACAGGTCATACAAAGTGGCAAGGCTGAGCACAGCAACAAGACACAAGTTAGTTATACTGCATCGGCAAGGTCTGTCCAAAGCAAAGATTTCAAAGCGGACTGGGGTCTGCAAGATGTCGTGTTCAAGCTATTTTGAAGAAGCACCAATAAATGGGCAATGTTGAGAACCATAGATGCATTGGTCAGCCAATGAAACTTGGTGCAGAAAATGAAAGACACATCCTGATTACTTCCCTTCAAAAATTGGAAGATATCCAGCAGTGCCATCAGCTCAGAACTGGCAGTAAACAGTGAGACTCAATGACACTACACCCATCTACTGTTCAGAAAAGTCTGGTCAGAAGTGGTCTTCTGGTCAGAAGTGGTCTTCTGGTCAGAATTTCAGCCTAAATGCCACACATTTTGACAAAGAAACAAGGTCTCAACTCTGCATGAAAACACAGGAATTGGGGGGTAGAAAAATGGTAGCAAGTGATCAGTCCTGATGATTTAAAATTTGACTGTCAGAAGATAGTTTGGTTGCCGAAGGGCAGCAGCGTGGTACAATAGCAAATGTCTGCAGACAGCATTGAAGTATGGGTGGAGGTTCCTTGTAACCTTGTAAATTTAGATTGCATTTCAGCAAATGGAGTTCGGGGTGGTCAAGATTAATGATTTCTTCAATGCTAAGAAATACAGGCAGATATTTTTCCATCATGTACTACCATCAGGAAGGAGTTTGATTGCTTCCAAATTTATTCTGCAGCCAGACAACAATACCAAACATACAGCTAATGTACAGTTGTGCTCAAATGTTTACATACTCTGGCAGAATATTTGCTTTATTGGCCTTGTTTCATCGAATATGAATGATAATAAAAAAACTTTTTCTCCACTCATGGTTATTCGTTGGGTGAAGCCATTTATTGGCAAACTACTGTGTTTTCTGTTTTCAAATCTTAATGATAACCAAAAACATCCAAATGACCCTGATCAAAAGTTTACATACCCCAGCTCTTTATACCATGTATTGCCCCTTTTAACATCAATGACAGCTTGAAGTCTTTTGTGGTCAGGAGACTGAGATGGCCACTCCAAAACCTTTACTTTGTTCTGCTGTAGCCAATGGCAGGTCAACTTGGCCTTGTGTTTTGGATCTTTGTTATGTTGGAACATCCAAGTACGTCCCATGCGCAGCTTCCGGGCTGATGAGTGCAAATTTGCCTCCAGTATTTTCTGAAAACGTGCTGCAACGCGCCTCGTGATGCAAAGAAAAACCCACAAATAACATTAGCTGAAATTCAGGACTCTCTGAAAACTAGCGGTGTGGCTGTTTCAAGATGCACAATAAGGAGGCACTTGAAGAAAAATGGGCTGCATGGTCAAGTCGCCAGAAGAAAGCCATTACTGCGCAAATGCCACAAAGTATCTCGGCCACAATACGCCAAACAGCACAGAGAAAAGCCTCAAAACTTCTGGAACAAGGTAATTTGGAGTGATGAGACCAAAATTTTACTGTTTGGCCACAACCATAAACGTTACATTTGGAGTGAGGTCAACAAGGCCTTTGATGACAGGAACAACTTTCCTACTGTAAAGCATGGAGGTGGATCGCTGATGTTTTTGGGATGTGTGAGCTACAAATGCACAGGAAACTTGGTAAAAGTTGAAGGAAAGATGAATGCAGCACGTTATCAGCAAATACTGGAGGCAAATTTGCACTCATCAGCCCGGAAGCTGCACATGGGACGTACTTGGAGGTTCCAACACGACAACGATCCAAAACACAAGGCCAAGTCGACCTGTCATTGGCTACAGTGGAACAAAGTGAAGATTCTGGAGTGGCCATCTCAGTCTCCTGACCTCAATAGCATTGAGCCACTCTGGGGAGATCTCAAGCGCGCAGTTCATGCTAGACAGCCAAGGAGTTTACAGGAACTGGAGACTTTTTGCCAAGATGAATGGGCAGCTTTACCATCTAAGAAAATAAAGAACCTCATCCACAACTACCACAAAAGACTTCAAGCTGTCATTGATGTTAAAGGGGGCAATACACGGTATTAAGAACTGGGGTATGTGAACTTTTGTTCAGGGTAATTTGGACGTTCTTGGTTGTCATTAAGATTTAAAAAGAGAAAACACAGTAGTTTGACAATAAATGGCTTCACCCAACCAATAAGCATGAGTGGAGAAAAAGTTTTTTTATCATTCATATTCTCTGAAACAACAAGGCCAAGAAAGGAAAAATTCTGCTGGGGTATGTAAACTTTTGAGCACAACTGTAACTAAGAACTAACTCTTCAGCGTACAGAAGAAAAAGGAATCCTGGAAGTGATGATATGGCCCCCACAGCGCACTGATCTCAACATCATTGAGTCTGTCTGGGATCACATGAAGAGACAGGAGGATTTATGCAAACTACATCGACAGATGTTTAGATCTGCGGTTTCATTCAAAAACTGTGTACAAGTGTACCTAAAAAAATTGATGCTATTTTGAAGGCAACGGAAGGTCAGACTGAATATTGATTTGATTCAGATCTCTGTTTTGTTCATTCACATTGCATTTTGTTAATTTGCAAAAAAATATTAACACCAATTCTTTTAAGCATTTTTTGAAAATTTAGTTTCCATTTTTTCATCATTTGCATTAATTAATATTTCTTCCCATCCTGCGTTTTTCAAAACTCCACAACTTTTCCTTCTTGGTGTTGCAACTTCAAGTGTAACAATTGTTTTAATTTTTATTTCATAAATCAATAGCACACATTAAAAAAGCAACTATGTAATATATCTTATCAGAGAAATCTGCTCCTTTCTCCACCAGGACTGATCATTCATTCTCAAAATTCTCAATTCATGAGTAAAATCTGTATTCATTGAAGACAGATTTTCCCATTACTGAGATAGGAGATGGAAGTTACTACTGATGAGATTTTGTGTAGAGGGAAGGATGTAAGGAGGGAGGAGGAGTTAGAGGCAGAGATCCTTCTCCCTCCTCCCATTACATAGACTTTTACCAGTAGTAACTGTCATCTCCTATCTCAGTATTGTAACAATCTGTATTCACTGAATACATATTTTTCTCAGGAATTGAGAATTTTGAGAATGAATTGATTGGTCCTGGCAGAGAAAGAAGCAGATTTCTCTGACAAGATATATTATAAAGTTTCTTATTTTCACAAGTACTATTTATTTCTGAAATAAAAGCTTAAATAGTGGTTACACTTTCAATGTTAAGGAGTGTATATACAGTAGATATATGCAATTTTTCTTTAACACAGATGACACAACACTTGGATATCACAGAACACAACAACGTGTAATTTGACACCTAATTTGACAGCAGTCAATCTTTGTCAAGGGTTATTCCCATCTTCTGAGAGGGACATTGTTGGGCAGGGCTAGTAAAAACAAGCACCTTTGCTTTTTATTGCTTATTAAAATTTTCAGCTGTTGTTGAGATATTAACACTTCTTTTGTTTACAGCTTGCTGCCTAAAAGACCGACCACTACTGTTATCTTTCCTGTAAGCACAACGCTGATGACTAGCACGTAACAGCGCACTCCAGAGATCACATGTTGTGCTGTTTAGGAAAGGTGGTCGGTCTCCAAGACAATGAGCTGTAAACAAAAGAAAAGGGTTATTATTTCAAGAATGGCCGAACATTTCAATAAGCAATACATTGCAAAATTGCCTGTATTTGCAAGCACTGTCTGACAATACTCATGTATGAAGATGGGGAAAAAAAATTAAAGGGTTTGTTGCAAGGTCATAAATAGGAAAAATTGCAAAGTACTTGTAAAAACAAGCAACTTTGCAATTTAACCATTGTTAAGAATTCTCTTGATTTTCAAAAACTGGGTGATTTTTAATCTTGGGTTTTGTGCACAGAGAGTTTTTCAAGATGTTTTTGGAGTGGAAGCTAAGCAGAATCACTCAAAACCCTCCTCCAATCTTTTGAAGAGTTTTGAGTTTTTGAGGAGGATTTGGACACTTTCTATCTAGATCCCAAGTAGTTTCTTTTAAAAAATAGGAGGCGTAGCTGCATTTGAGATGGGTCAATAAAGTACCCTCACAATTTTGTACACTTTATTAGGAGTGCTGCCTGCCATTTTTATATTATATTTTGTGGACATCAGGTTGATGTCTAGGGGCTTGCACCCAATAGTCTTTTTTTTCTTGAAAGATAGATAGAGTGACTGATTTTAAAACATTAATAACCAATATAAAAATATGATAAAATAAAGACAAGCATATCTCATGCATACGCCCTCATGTCTTTATGCTATGTAATCATATATATTTTTTTCAGATTATCATCAACCCAAACTGCATTTAAGCTACTAGCAATAATACAAACTATATTTATAAAAGATGCACTGGTCCGTAATTTGTCAAAGTCCATGTTGTCACAATAACGGTCATTACCTAACTTTCTAGACTGCCGTTAGTGGTCACCACGACAGGCCCTAATGAGAGTCAGCTCTGTTTCTCCATTCGGCTGCAAATCTTGTGCTGCAGTCTGCTGGGAACAAGCTATACCGGCTGCCTTCATGTCCTAGAGAGCATTTCAAGACCCTTCCGAATCGTTATGTAGGCCTCTTGGCTCCAGCTCTCTCAATCGACCATCCCTTTAATTAGGCCTCCTGGCCTCAAGTTCACTCGATCGATCATCCCTTTAAGTAGGCCTCCTGGCCTGGGCTATGGATCTCGTCCTGCTGCTCTTCTCTGCAATTCTCTGTTCCGTTAATTAGGCCTCCTGACCTGGCTAAGGACCTCATCCTGCTGCTCTCTATCTTCTAAGATTCAGCTATAAGCCAGCTCGGTTGACATTATACATCTGACTTGCTATAAGTCTGGGCGATGACTCACTTCCTGCCTTCCCTTCAGGTGTTTTTATATTTTCTAACTGTGTCACAGTAGATCACATGTCCCTGTGTATCTAGTCTCTCTCCTACCCCTGGGCAGCCAAACTTCTTATTTTAGTTCCTACATTGTTCTGTTAGTTCCCATCTCTTTTGTCTCTAGCCAGTGCATGGCAACATTCATCCACACAAGTCCCACTCTGCATTCCTGATGTGTGAGTCCCTTACTCTCTTACAAATATACCTAATTATATACCAAATATCAATGCATGTCTTTGCGTGTTTGTCCAACTACTGTCTGAAAACATTTTCCTTAATATCTAACATTTGGCAAGTCATAACATGTATTGAAACATATAGGTTGGTTAATATTTGAGGGTTCAGGAAGATTCACATTTAGATGCTAATTGTGCGTAACTGATTATTTCTAAAAGACTGTCAAACTAATGAAGACATCCAGAAATTGCATCGCACAGTGTTTTTCTCTGCAACCACGAGCAAATCTCTGGCACCCCCTGGAATAGATGCCCCCATTCTCCAGAGATCCCAGTAGTGAGTCTGCAGCCTGTCAGATGTTTATTGCACATGCTATTGATATTGTCTCAGATGGCAATACCACAAACTTTGGATTTTTTGGTCACCTTAGGTAACTGCACTCCATTTTGGAGAATGTATGTATGTATGGTTTTTTTATAGCTTATTTTAGTTTTTTTTTATGGAAATAGTCTGACTGCTTCTTTTATGCAAAATAATCAGTTACTTATCAAGAAAAATATTTCAGTGCATTTTTCAGACAGCAGCTTGAACCGGATAAGAGATCTTCATTCTTCAATTGTGCGTTTGTTTTCCTCAAGAAACCTAACCCGAGTAAAATAAAGCCTGTGCTTTTTAATGGGACAATGATATTTCCTGATCTCTGCTCCCTGCTAAAGCTGGCATGTGGACTGAATTTAATTATTCAACAAGATCTATTAGTGAACTGAAAACATTAGGAGTGAAAGGAGATAAATGTTATTAGATTACTGTATACACATAGGGATTTCATCTGAAAACGTACTCTCCTATGGACGGAGAGAGCAACATGGGACAGTTAATTGAGAGTGAAGCAAAATAGGTATAATTGGATTAAGTGCTTATTAACGTCAACTTTGAAGAAGTGTCTCACCATTGCACGGTAATAAGATCTGGCCTAGTGTCCCATCTAAAGCTTATACTGATAAACCACACGCATGTATCAGATTGCCGAAATGGAAGTGCTTCAGGCTCCCAGAGGCATCCCCACAAAGACCTCTTATCTCCTCTATTTTTTATTCAATTCAAAAGGACATGGAATAGGTAAATGAATGAGATTCATTATAGGGGATTAAAATCCTTCCATTGTTTGAGAATTTTTTTTAAAGAAGGATGAACTCATGTCCTCTGGTGGTGCTCCAAAAAGGCCAAACCAGATGCATAAATGAAGCTCCTGAGCCATAATGCAAAATCCATGGCAGCCACCAGGTCTAGGGTTCCTTGGGGCCACCAGAGGAAAACAGCTCAAAGGTTAATAGGATATTGTTCTGCTGGGTCACCTTATAATGGCAGAACTGGTACCAACCATAGATACATTTGTAATATGGAGTCCCAATGATGAAGTTATATTTTACATCGAATATTAGATATCTCTTATGAGGCCTTAGGTTTAACACGATACACCTCACAAGTTCTGGTGCAAATCAATGAAAAATTTACTCCAAATGGGGCACAAAGGGTCATGGTTACAGTCAACAGTCAATGGCACTTCATTTGATGTTTTCAGGCTATGACATGTAGCTTTGGGGTTACAATCAATAAAACGTAGCTTTGTTTTTAGAGTCAACGGCATGTAGGTTTGTGTTTACACTCAATGGCACTTAGCTTGGGGGTTACAGTAGATAACAATCAGCTTGGTGGTTACAATCAATGACACATAGCTTGGAGGTTCAGTCAATGGCACTTAGCTTTACAGTTATACATTTGTAGTCATGGTCAATGGCACTTAGTTTTGGGGTTGCAATCTTTGACACTTTACCTTTGTGGTTAAAGTCAAAGGCACTTAGCTTGCGAGTTACAGTCAATGATACTAAACTTAGGGGTTACAGTCAATAGTACTTAGTTTTAGCATTGAGTTATTTCACTTAACTTTGAGGTTTCAGTCTTTGACACTTAGCTTTGAGGTTTCAGTCAAAGTCACTTTTCTTGGAGGTTGAAGTCACTGACATTTAGCTTGAGGGATACAGTCAATGGCACATATTTTTGCAGTTATTGTCAATGGCACTTAGCTTGGGGGTTACAGTAAATAATAATCAGCTTGGGGGTTACAGTAGATAACAATCAGCTTTGTGATTACAGTCAATGAAACATAGCTTGGAGGTTTAGTCAATGGCACTTAGCTTTACAGTTATACATTTGTAGTCATGGTCAATAGCACTTAGTTTTGGGGTTGCAATCTTTGACACTTTACCTTTGTGGTTAAAGTCAATGGCACTTAGCTTGCGAGTTACAGTCAATGATACTAAACTTGGGGGTTACAGTCAATGGTACTTAGTTTTAGCATTGAGTTATTTCACTTAACTTTGAGGTTTCAGTCTTTGACACTTAGCTTTGAGGTTTCAGTCAATGTCACTTTTCTTGGAGGTTGAAGTCACTGACATTTAGCTTGAGGGATACAGTCAATGGCACATATTTTTGCAGTTATTATCAATGACACTTAGCTTTGTGGTTACTGTGAATGGCACTTTGCTTGGCAATACAGGCTTTGGCATGTAGGTTGGCAGTTACAGTTTATAGTACAAAACTAACTGTTGTAGTAACTTACAGCAACACAACTTGTTAGAACTCAGTCACTCGGAAGGCAGAGGTTCTGTCTTGCTATCTCCTCTGGTCAGACTTACAATGTAGGGGTCTGTGTGTCTTCCAAAAAATGTGAACTGTAAAAGTCCTAAGGCTTGTAAATGCCTGTGAATACACAGTTTACACATGAAATGCCTGTGAACACACAGTTTTCACATAGGATTTGCCAGCTTTACTCCAATTGCTCAAAGTTGCTCTCCATAGCCCGCTCAACTGCAGCGCTGAACACTTTACTGTCTGCACGCTGTGCCCCTATGACTCAACATATAGATTAGTCTCCTTCCTACAACTGAGACAAATTTACAGTCAGTTGATATTGTCTCTTCATATTATAGCAATACAATATATCTCAGCAATTATTAAATTATTCCATATGTATGGAAAATGTGAACTAAAATATGAGAAAATATTATGCAACTTTTTTACATTATTATTTGATTCTGAATTCAATGCAGGTTAAAGATACCTTCTAGACTGCAGGGAATGGCAAAGAATAAAATAATCATTAGAAATAATATATATTTTTCCTATTGTATATGCAAAGTAGAGAGCACTTTGCATTGTGTATCCTAAGTACTTACTTTTGTGAACTATGTGCTTATTAGCAAACCAACATTATAAGGAAAGTTGTATGTCTAATGCTGCCTAAACCAAGGCCTCGGGCAAGACTTTGTTCTCTTTGATTTCTGCATGGCTCTGCAAGAGCCACCAGGGAACTGAGGAATGATGCTAGGAAGAAGTGTGCATGTTCAGCTTTCTCATTAAACTATCTTTACAGCTAAAGATTCTACACCTTTAGTCTGTGCAATTGAGATGTATTGTGTTCTACTACTTTTTTACTGCGTGTGGTTAGAAACCATGCCACTCTGTGAGGGCCAAATAGAACAGGAGCTTGCAGTAATATTGAGGTGTAGCCTGCAAACTTCTAATATGCTCATTTATACCTGCTTAGGGACGTCATCTTCAACTTGCAACTCATAAAGTTTGACTTGTAACATTTTAGAAAGTTTTATGCATCATTTTTATCAATTGCACCTGAGCAGTTAAAGGGTTGGTCCAGAAACTAAAATGTCCTTTCTAATTATCTATCTTTACACCCTAACACTTTTATAATGAGTAGTGTTGAGCGAGTATGTTCTGTTAACCCTTTCGCCAAGTACGCTCGGGCCGAGCTCCGAGTATTTACAGCTGCTCGGTGATATGTTTGAATCGATCCCGTGTGCATGATTTGCAACTGTTTGACAGTTTTAATACATGTGAGGAATGTCTATTTCTTACACATTCCTCACATGTAGTAAAGCTGTCTAACAGTTGCAAATCATGCACACGGGAGCGATTCAAACATATCACCGAGCAGCTGTAAATATTCGGAGCTTGCCCGAGCATACTCGGAACAGAACATACTCGCTCAACACTAATAATGAGCTTTATTATACAATACCCAACACTTCTCCATGTCTAGTTAATCCCTAAATGTGTTTTTTTAATGCACTTTCTGAGATGTTTTGTTTGAGAGGACTCTCAAGCAGAATGTCCCAGGAATCTGGGACTGCACTTACTTCCCTGCAACATTTATCGCCCCACCTGGAACAGAACGACATCACAGGGCAGTGCTACTTACTACAGTATCTTGCATTGTCGCCCTCTGAAGATGTCCTGGATCCATGGTGATAGAAGCTGTTGGAGAGGTGAGTGCAGTGCCAGCACTCTGCTTTTAACTGTGAAACAAGACATTGTCAGGGGGTAGAGAGAGAATCAGTGAGTGACACCAGTGCCACCCCAAATGACTCGTCTTTAGAGGGCTGCGCTGGTGTCACTCACTGCTTCTATCTCTGCCCCCGATTACAAATCATTTTAGGATGGTGCTAGAAGATGTGAGGAAGCGCTGGTGCCACTCACTGCTTCTGTCACTGCTCCCTGATGACATCTTGTTTCACAGTTAGAAGATGCGATGGCAGAGATGGAAGCAAAGTGCCAGCACTGCACTCACCTCTCCCACAGCTTTTATAACCATGGATCCAGACACATGTTTAGAAAGCGACCATCAAAGAATCTGTAAGAAGTACCTGCAATTTTGCCACCTTATGACGTCCTGTTCCAGGAGAGCCGAGAGACCCTGCAGGAAATGAATGCAGCCCCAGGCTCCTGTGATGTCCTGTTTGAGACTCCTCTCAAATGAGACGTCACTTCGTAAAAAACAAACACATTTAGGGATTTGCTAGATAGGAAGAAATATAGGGAATTTTATAGTAATGCTAATTACAAAAGTGCTAAGGGTGTAAAGATATTTAGGTTCTGGACCAAGCCTTTATGTCTGAAAATAATTCCATATACAAAGATTGATTACAGGATAAATTAACCATTACTCCAAACTACACTTATTTGAAATTCTGAGAAAATGTATTAACAACATCTATGACCAAGATCACAAGCTCCATGTCTTTTGTCTTTAACCCACTTGTATGTCTCTGGCAATCACTACATGCAAATTTATCTACATCTCCAGAACAGATTAATACTTATACAGTAATTGTTTGGAGGTAGTACTCAATCACTATATAGTAGTAGAAAAATGTAGTATTAAAGGGAAATTCTATAGTTATTAATTTTTTTAGTTAGTTAGACCGCATGAAAATTTACAATTGACTTGTTCTTTCTATCTACTATGATTCTCCTGCAATGAGAATTTTTATCTTTAATAGTTTCTATGAAGTTTTACCAATAGAGGTTAAATGCTGTATTTTCTACATGTAAATATAATGATAGCAGTCTAAACTCAGAACAAACCATTGACAGCTGAATGTGCTACAGCAGAACTTGTGCTGAGCTTTATAGTTCTGCTTATACTACAGTTAAGCTACTCAACAGAACTGTCACTCAAGATGGAGAGCCCGCCCTGCTAGAAACCAGGAAGTAAGGAGACTGTAAGGAGAATACATAGCTCTGACCAGCTCTGAAGACTACATGAAAATAACTCTTTAACTGTGGGATAGGGGCAATATTTATTAATGATATTGGAATATTTCAGTCACCTTTTGTAGAACTTATTTTGTTATGGTATGGTTTCATTATTCATTTACTGTATGGAGGTGTTGCTAGTCACTATATGGAGACTGTTCATTTACTGTATGTAGGTATTACTAGTCACTATATGGAGACTGTTCATTTACTGTATGGAGGTATTGCTAGTCACTATATGGAGACTATTCCTTTACTGTATGGAGGTATTACTAGTCACTATATGGAGACTGTTCATTTACTGTATGGAGGTATTGCTTGTCACAATATGGAGACTGTTCATTTACTGTATGTAGGTATTACTAGTCACTATATGGAGACTATTCATTTACTGTATGGAGGTATTACTAGTCACTATATGGAGACTGTTCATTTACTGTATGTAGGTATTACTAGTCACTATATGGAGACTGTTCATTTACTGTATGGAGGTATTGCTAGTCACTATATGGAGACTATTCATTTACTGTATGGAGGTATTACTAGTCACTATATGGAGACTATTCATTTACTGTATGGAGGTATTGCTAGTCACAATATGGAGACTGTTCATTTACTGTATGTAGGTATTACTAGTCACTATATGGAGACTGTTCATTTACTGTATGTAGGTATTACTAGTCACTATATGGCGACTGTTCATTTACTGTATGGAGGTATTACTAGTCACTATATGGAGACTGTTCATTTACTGTATGTAGGTATTACTAGTCACTATATGGCGACTGTTCATTTACTGTATGGAGGTATTGCTAGTCACTATATGGAGACTATTCATTTACTGTATGGAGGTATTACTAGTCACTATATGGTGACTGTTCATTTACTGTATGGAGGTATTGCTAGTCACAATATGGAGACTGTTCATTTACTGTATGTAGGTATTACTAGTCACTATATGGAGACTATTCATTTACTGTATGGAGGTATTACTAGTCACTATATGGAGACTATTCATTTACTGTATGGAGGTATTACTAGTCACTATATGGAGACTATTCATTTACTGTATGGAGGTATTACTAGTCACTATATGGAGACTATTCATTTACTGTATGGAGGTATTACTAGTCAATATATGGAGACTATTCATTTACTGTATGGAGGTATTGCTAGTCACAATATGGAGACTGTTCATTTACAGTATGGAGGTATTACTAGTCACTATATGGAGACTGTTCATTTACTGTATGTAGGTATTATTAGTCTCTATATAGAGACTGTTTATTTACTGTATGGAGGTATTGCTAGTCACTATATGGAGACTGTTCATTTACTGTATGGAGGTATTGCTAGTCACTATATGGAGACTGTTCATTTACTGTCTGGAGGTATTACTAGTCACTATATGGAGACTATTCATTTACTGTATGGAGGTATTGCTAGTCACTATATGGAGACTGTTCATTTACTGTATGGAGGTATTGCTAGTCACTATATGGAGACTGTTCATTTACTGTATGGAGGTATTACTAGTCACTATATGGAGACTGTTCATTTACTGTATGGAGGTATTACTAGTCACTATATGGAGACTATTCATTTACTGTATGGAGGTATTACTAGTCACTATATGGAGACTATTCATTTACTGTATGGAGGTATTGCTAGTCACTATATGGAGACTATTCATTTACTGTATGGAGGTATTGCTAGTCACAATATGGAGACTGCTCATTTACTGTATGGAGGTATTACTAGTCACTATATGGAGACTGTTCATTTACTGTATGTAGGTATTACTAGTCACTATATGGCGACTGTTCATTTACTGTATGGAGGTATTGCTAGTCACTATATGGAGACTATTCATTTACTGTATGGAGGCATTACTAGTCACTACATGGAGACTATTCATTTACTGTATGTAGGTATTATTAGTCTCTATATGGAGACTGTTCATTTACTGTATGGAGGTATTGCTAGTCACTATATGGAGACTGTTCATTTACTGTATGGAGGTATTGCTAGTCACTATATGGAGACTGTTCATTTACTGTCTGGAGGTATTACTAGTCACTATATGGAGACTATTCATTTACTGTATGGAGGTATTGCTAGTCACTATATGGAGACTGTTCATTTACTGTATGGAGGTATTGCTAGTCACTATATGGAGACTGTTCATTTACTGTATGGAGGTATTGCTAGTCACTATATGGAGACTGTTCATTTACTGTCTGGAGGTATTACTAGTCACTATATGGAGACTGTTCATTTACTGTATGGAGGTATTACTAGTCACTATATGGAGACTGTTCATTTACTGTATGGAGGTATTGCTAGTCACTATATGGAGACTGTTCATTTACTGTATGGAGGTAT
Source organism: Phyllobates terribilis (assembly GCF_046119375.1). NCBI lineage: Eukaryota > Metazoa > Chordata > Amphibia > Anura > Dendrobatidae > Phyllobates > Phyllobates terribilis. Next base: position 213,930,036 of record NW_027362769.1, on the reverse strand, counting down.
TACTTGTCACTATATGGAGACTATTCATTTACTGTATGGAGGTATTACTAGTCACTATATGGAGACTATTCATTTACTGTATGGAGGTATTACTAGTCACTATATGGAGACTGTTCATTTACTGTCTGGAGGTATTACTAGTCACTATATGGAGACTGTTCATTTACTGTATGGAGTTATTACTTGTCACTATATGGAGACTGTTCATTTACTGTATGGAGGTATTACTAGTCACTATATGGAGACTATTCATTTACTGTATGGAGGTATTGCTAGTCACAATATGGCGACTGTTCATTTACTGTATGGAGGTATTACTAGTCACTATATGGAGACTGTTCATTTACTGTATGGAGGTATTACTAGTCACTATATGGCGACTGTTCATTTACTGTATGGAGGTATTGCTAGTCACTATATGGAGACTATTCATTTACTGTATGGAGGTATTACTAGTCACTACATGGAGACTATTCATTTACTGTATGTAGGTATTACTAGTCACTATATGGCGACTGTTCATTTACTGTATGGAGGTATTGCTAGTCACTATATGGAGACTGTTCATTTACTGTATGGAGGTATTACTTGTCACTATATGGAGACTATTCATTTACTGTATGGAGGTATTACTAGTCACTATATGGAGACTATTCATTTACTGTATGGAGGTATTGCTAGTCACTATATGGAGACTGTTCATTTACTGTCTGGAGGTATTACTAGTCACTATATGGAGACTATTAATTTACTGTATGGAGGTATTGCTAGTCACTATATGGAGACTATTCATTTACTGTATGGAGGTATTACTAGTCACTATATGGAGACTGTTCATTTACTGTATGGAGGTATTGCTAGTCACTATATGGAGACTGTTCATTTACTGTATGGAGGTATTACTAGTCACTATATGGAGACTATTCATTTACTGTATGGAGGTATTACTAGTCACTATATAGAGACTGTTCATTTACTGTATGGAGGTATTGCTAGTCACTATATGGAGACTGTTCATTTACTGTCTGGAGGTATTACTAGTCACTATATGGAGACTATTCATTTACTGTATGGAGGTATTGCTAGTCACTATATGGAGACTGTTCATTTACTGTATGGAGGTATTACTAGTCACTATATGGAGACTGTTCATTTACTGTATGGAGGTATTACTAGTCACTATATGGAGACTATTCATTTACTGTATGGAGGTATTACTAGTCACTATATAGAGACTGTTCATTTACTGTATGGAGGTATTGCTAGTCACTATATGGAGACTGTTCATTTACTGTCTGGAGGTATTACTAGTCACTATATGGAGACTATTCATTTACTGTATGGAGGTATTGCTAGTCACTATATGGAGACTGTTCATTTACTGTATGGAGTTATTACTTGTCACTATATGGAGACTGTTCATTTACTGTATGGAGGTATTACTAGTCACTATATGGAGACTATTCATTTACTGTATGGAGGTATTGCTAGTTACAATATGGCGACTGTTCATTTACTGTATGGAGGTATTACTAGTCACTATATGGAGACTGTTCATTTACTGTATGGAGGTATTACTAGTCACTATATGGCGACTGTTCATTTACTGTATGGAGGTATTGCTAGTCACTATATGGAGACTATTCATTTACTGTATGGAGGTATTACTAGTCACTACATGGAGACTATTCATTTACTGTATGTAGGTATTACTAGTCACTATATGGCGACTGTTCATTTACTGTATGGAGGTATTGCTAGTCACTATATGGCGACTGTTCATTTACTGTATGGAGGTATTGCTAGTCACTATATGGAGACTGTTCATTTACTGTATGGAGGTATTACTTGTCACTATATGGAGACTATTCATTTACTGTATGGAGGTATTACTAGTCACTATATGGAGACTATTCATTTACTGTATGGAGGTATTGCTAGTCACTATATGGAGACTGTTCATTTACTGTCTGGAGGTATTACTAGTCACTATATGGAGACTATTAATTTACTGTATGGAGGTATTACTAGTCACTATATGGAGACTATTCATTTACTGTATGGAGGTATTACTAGTCACTATATGGAGACTATTCATTTACTGTATGGAGGTATTACTAGTCACTATATGGAGACTGTTCATTTACTGTATGGAGGTATTGCTAGTCACTATATGGAGACTATTCATTTACTGTATGGAGGTATTGCTAGTCACTATATGGAGACTGTTCATTTACTGTATGGAGGTATTACTAGTCACTATAAGGAGACTATTCATTTACTGTATGGAGGTATTACTAGTCACTATATAGAGACTGTTCATTTACTGTATGGAGGTATTGCTAGTCACTATATGGAGACTATTCATTTACTGTATGGAGGTATTACTAGTCACTATATGGAGACTATTCATTTACTGTATGGAGGTATTGCTAGTCACTATATGGAGACTGTTCATTTACTGTATGGAGGTATTGCTAGTCACTATATGGAGACTATTCATTTACTGTATGGAGGTATTACTAGTCACTATATGGAGACTGTTCATTTACTGTATGGAGGTATTGCTAGTCACTATATGGAGACTGTTCATTTACTGTATGGAGGTATTACTAGTCACTATATGGAGACTATTCATTTACTGTATGGAGGTATTACTAGTCACTATATAGAGACTGTTCATTTACTGTATGGAGGTATTGCTAGTCACTATATGGAGACTGTTCATTTACTGTCTGGAGGTATTACTAGTCACTATATGGAGACTATTCATTTACTGTATGGAGGTATTGCTAGTCACTATATGGAGACTGTTCATTTACTGTATGGAGGTATTACTAGTCACTATATGGAGACTATTCATTTACTGTATGGAGGTATTACTAGTCACTATATGGAGACTGTTCATTTACTGTATGGAGGTATTACTAGTCACTATATGGAGACTGTTCATTTACTGTATGGAGGTATTACTAGTCACTATATGGAGACTATTCATTTACTGTATGAAGGTATTGCTAGTCACTATATGGAGACTATTCATTTACTGTATGGAGGTATTGCTAGTCACTATATGGAGACTGTTCATTTACTGTATGGAGGTATTACTAGTCACTATAAGGAGACTATTCATTTACTGTATGGAGGTATTACTAGTCACTATATAGAGACTGTTCATTTACTGTATGGAGGTATTGCTAGTCACTATATGGAGACTATTCATTTACTGTATGGAGGTATTACTAGTCACTATATGGAGACTATTCATTTACTGTATGGAGGTATTGCTAGTCACTATATGGAGACTATTCATTTACTGTATGGAGGTATTGCTAGTCACTATATGGAGACTGTTCATTTACTGTATGGAGGTATTACTAGTCACTATAAGGAGACTATTCATTTACTGTATGGAGGTATTACTAGTCACTATATGGAGACTGTTCATTTACTGTATGGAGGTATTACTAGTCACTATATGGAGACTATTCATTTACTGTATGGAGGTATTACTAGTCACTATATAGAGACTGTTCATTTACTGTCTGGAGGTATTACTAGTCACTATATGGAGACTATTCATTTACTGTATGGAGGTATTGCTAGTCACTATATGGAGACTGTTCATTTACTGTCTGGAGGTATTACTAGTCACTATATGGAGACTATTCATTTACTGTATGGAGGTATTGCTAGTCACTATATGGAGACTGTTCATTTACTGTATGGAGGTATTGCTAGTCACTATATGGAGACTGTTCATTTACTGTATGGAGGTATTACTTGTCACTATATGGAGACTATTCATTTACTGTATGGAGGTATTACTTGTCACTATATGGAGACTATTCATTTACTGTATGGAGGTATTACTAGTCACTATATGGAGACTATTCATTTACTGTATGGAGGTATTACTAGTCACTATATGGAGACTGTTCATTTACTGTATGGAGGTATTACTAGTCACTATATGGAGACTATTCATTTACTGTATGGACGTATTACTAGTCACTATATGGAGACTATTCATTTACTGTATGAAGGTATTGCTAGTCACTGTATGGAGACTATTCATTTGCTGTATGGAGGTATTACTAGTCACTATATGGAGACTATTCATTTACTGTATGGAGGTATTACTAGTCACTATATGGAGACTATTCATTTACTGTATGGAGGTATTACTAGTCACTATATGGAGACTATTCATTTACTGTATGGAGGTATTACTAGTCACTATATGGAGACTGTTCATTTACTGTATGGAGGTATTACTAGTCACTATATGGAGACTATTCATTTACTGTATGGAGGTATTACTAGTCACTATATGGAGACTGTTCATTTACTGTCTGGAGGTATTACTAGTCACTATATGGAGACTATTCATTTACTGTATGGAGGTATTACTTTTCACTATATGGAGACTATTCATTTACTGTATGGAGGTATTGCTAGTCACTATATGGAGCCTATTCATTTACTGTATGTAGGTATTACTAGTCACTATATGGAGACTATTCATTTACTGTATGGAGGTATTGCTAGTCACTATATGGAGACTGTTCATTTACTGTATGGAGGTATTACTAGCCACTATATGGAGACTATTCATTTACTGTATGGAGGTATTGCTAGTCACTATATGGAGACTATTCATTTACTGTATGGAGGTATTACTAGTCACTATATGGAGACTGTTCATTTACTGTATGTAGGTATTACTAGTCACTATATGGAGACTGTTCATTTACTGTATGGAGGTATTGCTAGTCACTATATGGAGACTATTCATTTACTGTATGGAGGTATTACTAGTCACTATATGGAGACTATTCATTTACTGTATGGAGGTATTACTAGTCACTATATGGAGACTATTCATTTACTGTATGGAGGTATTACTAGTCACTATATGGAGACTATTCATTTACTGTATGGAGGTATTACTAGTCACTATATGGAGACTATTCATTTACTGTATGGAGGTATTACTAGTCACTATATGGTGGTAATACTTAATTTACTTCTAATCTGGCTGTATCATATCGACACTCCAGCATAATTTAGTCCTTGCTTAGTAATAAATGTAATCATGTACTGTATGACTGCAAATCATTTGCATAAGGCTGTGGCTACACGGCAATATGTATCACGCGATTGCAGTTCTTGGAAAAGTTGCTATTGTAAAGCTGTCGCATTGTTGTAAGTATGGCAGCCAAGTTCCAAGTAAGTTGCATGGCGCGTGCAACTTGCATTGAAGTCTATGCCAAGTGTGACATTTGATTTGCGACCAACGACAGAAGAACCAACACATTTGTAAATATTTGCCACAAATGGCAGCGCAACACCATAGATCATTACACCCAACGTTGCAATGTGTCCCTAAAATTGCAATATTGGGCGACACATGTTGCCATGTGGCCCTAACCTAATGGTCGAGATGGTAGGGTCAGTTGATTGTTGTGTCTCTCATTATGAGCAGTGGGGTAGGTATTTTTTTGTAAATTGAAACAGAAAAATTAGAAAAAAAACACATTTTAAGTCCCTTTTTTTGCTCTGTACAGAGAATGCATTACATTTTATAAAGCACCGTGTACTAGCTGTGAACTCACTCTCTTGTTGAAAATGAGCATCTAGCAGCTGTGCGGAGGGTGCTTGCCATGCATTAGACATTTTATAGATTACTGTCTTTTGTTACATTCTGGACTTTGTTTTCTCCCGAGTTTAACATGTTATAGCTTATTGTGACATTCTGCTTTATGAATTCTATGGTGGGTGTAAGATTCAAGCTCACATCTACTATGCAAATCTCAACAGATTGGATATAAAACCCCAGTACCTAGTTTGCGACATATGTGTACCTGTTGTAATTCTGGATTTTACGATATCTTGGTAGGCGATATAGAATAAGAAATAGTAGTGCTCAAAGAAAAGATTTGTACAAAAGAATCCCTGTCAAATATATTGCCGAGCTCAGAACAGAAGACCCCCAGCATGTGTCCATGCAAAATTACATTATTCATCTTACCTTTAATTAAACATGTCACATTTGGCCCTAATTTGTTATGTAAATGACAATTGTGAATTTATCCATATTTTATTATTTCATGAAAGTGTAATATAAAATCATATTTTAGCCTGAAAAAATAATAATCAACCTTAATTTAAGTGATTTGTAACAGGACTACTTTATTTAAAACGCAACTCGCACATAGTATTGATGTATGTTATCATCGCAAAGTCTTATCTCAGCATCAATAATGGTTAAAATTCTAATTTGAAATAACCAACTTTTCAATTTTACAAATTTTGATCTTAACGGAGGGATTTTTAAATCATTTAATGCTTGGTTACTGACTACCTCTGCAGTTAACTAGTGCGGCAGAGCAGGCACAATGTCTCTTCAATAGTGCCTTATTAAAACTAGTCCAAAGATGGAGCCAGTTTTAGTGTCCCTGTTGCTGCAACATTAGAAGGTGCACAGTTCAGATTAGCGGCGCAACCATGATGTTAGTCTGAACTGTCAACCTTCAGGAGCAGGTCTCCCCCGGCAAACAGGAAGATTGGAGGTAGGGGAGCAAAGATTAAAGCTGTGAACAAACCTTTAAAGGGAACCTGACACCGGGTTTTTCCCATATGAGGTAAGGCCAGTACCTGTAATCCTTGATATACAGCATTCTAATATGCTATATATACTGTATGCCCCCAATCCGACCTGCAAGACAAGAAAAAAAACTTTTATTATACTCAACTATGGGGCGGTCCGGTCCGATGGGCATCACTGGTCTTAGTTCAGTGCCTCCTCTCTTCTTGCGTAGCCTTCCTCCTTCTCTGCTTCCTGTGGATGACACGTCCTATGTCATCCACACAATGTTCAGCATTGCGTTCCTGCGCAGGAGCACTTCTCTGCCCGGTCGAGGGCAGAGTATAGTACTGCAGTGCAAAAGCACAGGAAAATACCAAAGAGCCCCGGCGCATGTGCACTGCAGTACTATACTCTGCCCTCGACAGGGCAGAGAGAAGTGCGACTGCGCAGGAGCGCGATTGGGGGACATTGTGTGGATGACGTAGGACGTATCAAACACATGAAGCAGGGAAGGAGGACGGTGATTGCAAGAAGAGAGGAGGCACCAGATCTATACCAGCGACACCCATCGTACCGGACCGCCCCGTAGGTGAGTATAATGAAAGGTCTTTTTCTTGTCTTGCAGGCCTGTTCAGGGGCATACATATATAGAATATTAGAAGGCTGTATATGAGGGCGTACAGGTACTGGCCTTACCTCATATGGGAAAAATCTGGTGGCAGGTTCCCTTTAAATGTCATGAACAGATCTTGAGTTATTGGTACCTAAATCCTTCTTCACTGTGAGCTCATTTTAGCGAGAATCTGTCAGCAGGTTTTTGCTATTTAATCTGAGAGCAGCATGATGTAGGGGCAGAAAGCCTGATTCTAAGAATATGTCACTTGCTCAGCAGATTGCTGTAGTTGCAATACAATCACTGTTATTCCAGCAGGAGATTATCTCTGCAGGACTAGATGTCAGGTGCCAGGAAGTCCAGCTAATCTTTGCAACCCCACCCCCACCACTGACTGGCAGCTTGCTGACAATGTACACAGGAAGCTGCCAATCAGGGATGTGGGCGGGGTTGTACACAGCTCAGCCTTCTGAGCACTGCTACATCTCATCTATCGCAGGAAAAACAGGGATTATATCAAAGTTTCACCAAGCAGTCCAGTACGTGATACATCAATGGAATCAGGGTATCTACCTCTACATCATCATGCTCTTAGATTACATAGCAAAAACCTGCTGGCAGACTCCCTTTAAAGACAATTAAAGTGGTGACTTTTTATTTCTTTTGTCATTTAAACATGTAAATATGGCACAACTGTAATGTAGACATCACCTTAGCATGGCGATAGACTTAAAGGGGTTGTACAGATTTAGAAAATCATAGCTGCACTTTTTTTCTCTAAAAACAGTGTCACATCTATACACAGCTTGTGTTTGGTATTACAGCTCAGTCCTATTCACTTTAATGGCCATAGCTGCATTACAAGATGCAGATTACAGGCAGGTAGTGCTATTTCTGGAAGAAAGTAGCCATACTCTGGTGCGACCTGCTTAATATAGAGTTAAAGTCCGGCACATTCTTAAACATCTTATCTTCTCCATAAAACCTATAGTCCTATGTGAATCCACACATTTTTTGACTAAGTTGTATTCAATCTCCTAGATCATGCACGCATCCTCCTTAAGTAGCCCAGATCCAAGAGTCAATTTTCATCACTGCTTCTGTCTTCATGGGGGCAATCTTCCTGTTCTCTCATCGGTTTAAATAAAATAGTTATCTGTGACCTGAAAGTTTAATTTGGTTGAGAAAGGTCTGTCTTGTTGGACTGACTGGACATGGAGAGACATTTCTGCATGTAAGTAACAAAAGTTGTCAAGGCAATTTTTAGATGGCAAACGCATACTATAGATGCCAACATTTCTGGTGAGTTTAATCCCCGCCATTAAACCTGGACCTCCTGGGATAGCCCCTACCTCTTCCGGCAATGCCCCCAACCCAACAGAAGTCATGGGAAATATAGGACAGTTGGCAACTATGCCAACAACTAGAGTGAAAGTGCCATATTCTAATGATTAGGATATGGGCACAGTACTCACTGGACATCATACTGTCCCACATGACGGAACAGTTGTCCATTCTCAATGTCAGATTGGGCGGACGACAGACTACATACAAGGAGATGACTCCATGGTCATTGTCATACTGATCTCAAACTTTGAAAACACAACCTCTTACTTGTAAAATAAATGGCATGTGCCAATAATTACACTAGGAATGGGAAGTGAGCAGTCCCAAAGGAAAGCCATTTAGAAACAAAGTATTGCACCACAATTAGGATGGCAAAATCGTGTATAGGTATAATCCCTCTAAGGGGATATAATCATATAAAGCTTCTACTGCAGAAAAAGTATAATTGGATTGAAGGGCTGAGTACATTACCATGTATATTACCATGTACAGAGTTAATGTAATAATAATACAGCTGTAATCTGCTGTGCCTCCTTTGGAGCTGTGTATCCATTTCTCTTGCCTATAATTTGAGACTATGAAATGGGAATGTGGGAACAGGTAGATTAATGTGTTTATCTTGAGATTTAACCACCATTCACTCACAGCACGTTCACTTATGACAAGCTGATATTTTTGCTTTTATATTGGATTAGTGTATCATTACAAAGAATGTTCCAAAAAAATCTAGGAATCAGTGGAAACAGACTCAATGTTACTAAAGCTAAAGCAAATAAGCTGATATTGTGTACACCACACACACACATTCATGTCATTTTTCTATGAATCAGATGTATAAAGCAGACTCAGGAGTTGTGCCTGTTAGGCACAAGGCAGGTGCCAGCTGTGTTATACAGCCTGCACCTGCCTCTATCAGCTAGATCTCTGCTGTATAACCACTTAAAGGGAACGCTCTTGAGAAAGCCATAAGTTTGGAGGCGAAACGCGCGTTGAGGTGGTCCCTCTCATGGGTTCTTGCACATAGCACTTTAATCCAGTGCCCCATCCTCTGGTAAGGTCTTTTTCTATTTGTTGACTCGGGGTAATACGTGGATGGTTTATTGTTCCACTATGATGTGACAAGTAATACTCCCTGTTCCCTTTACCTAATTTGATGTTAGTCCCTTACCTTAGGAGCCCCCACTCTACAACTCATACATATGGTATGAATGTGTGGGGGAGGTCACGAGTGTTTTAGTGCTGTTATCCCTTGATCCCTTCCTTTCTCTATCTTTTAAATGCTATGAATTTGGAAATATATATATATATACTCTTTGAAAATTATGTATTAATAAAGATTTACCTTTTGATAAAATCACTCCATTTTTTCTCCTTGGTTTTAATTTATAGGGAGAGACAGGGAGAAGCCAGTTTTAAACTATGTTTCTCTATGATATGCAGCAGTGTTTTAGAGTTAAACATATATACAATTTCCTCCACAGTATGATGGTCCTCGCACACAGTATGATGACCCCATACACAGTATAAAGTCCCCACAACCACCTATGCAGCATCATGGTTTCCACAGACCCCTGCAGCATCATGGCCCACACAATCAACCACACACAGTATCAAGGCCACCATACACAGTTTATTGGTCCCCACAGCCCTCTCACACAATATGATGGTCCTCATAGCCTTCCAGATTGAATGATGTACCCTACAATCCCCCTACATAGTTTCATGGCCCCATCACACAATATCATGGCCCCAGAGCTCTGCAAGCATTATTATGGCCACCACAGCCCCCACACAATATCATGGCCCTTACTATCACCCACACACCTCATCATGGCCTCTACAGCCCCCACAGAAAGCATCATGACACCAACAACACCCACACAAAGTATAATGCCCCCACAGTTTTACGGCACAAGTACTGACAGCATTAAAAAATTGGACCCTCACCCAGCTGATGCAGATACTGTTGAAATTGAGACACCTGATGGAGTTGGAGGTGCTGCCGCTTGACTCATAGGACCCATAATGGACATGTGGTCTGATGGTATTATCGATACGCCATTGTGCTTTTTACTATATACTGCAATTAAATAGTATTTTTTATACAGAACAGGCGATAAAAGGGTCATAGGTTTATGTAAAAATATAGTAAAAAGTAAAAAGATAGTTAAAAAAACCATAAAAGTTTCCACCTATCAAAATATACAGTTATGCAACCTATAAAGTAAATACCATAAAGAAAGCCTCCGCTTCTAATTGACAGTGCTCGCTTCTCAGTAGTCCGGCAGAATTCAGATAGTGCTCATTCTGGGAAGCAAACACTGTCAATCAGAAGTGGGGATAGGGCCCCAATATGCAAATGAGGGCGCAAAGGGTGCACCATAGCCTACTTTTTTGCATACGAATTAAAGGTTATTTTCTCATACATTATACCAGTAACAAGTACAGTACTAGTATGGTTGTTATAGGGGTTAAGTCCCCTCCAATACTGTATAGTCCATTTAAAATGCATTTTGGGGGTGACCGACTCCCTTTAAAAGCTATGGAGTTATGGGGAGAAAAAGTGAAATTTCAAAAATAAAAATTGTCTGCAACCATAAATAGGTTGTCCCCTTTTAGGTAATATTCATACTTGGGTGAATTTTGGTATAAAAAAAGGGTCCCAGGGTCCACCGGCGAGTCTCCACTGCTGCTCTGGCATTGGCAGTAGCACTGATATCACATTGACATCCACATATTCCAATGAATGATGCTAATCTGCAGTGCTAGGCGCAAGCCATAGACAGGAGTGAAAAAAAATGCAGATCCTTTTACAACTTCTTTAATTGTAGCATGATAAAACAACATGGCAACTACAAATATCTAAGCTGCTATTGAAACATTTGGTTTATAAATTTAGTTTTTTGCTGTTTAGGGATTTCATTCAAAAGAAATAAAAGTAACATACGGTGCACAGTGGGAGCTCCATTACATGAATTAAACAATTGAGATCATTATAAATATTGTCTAAGTAACTGTCTGAAAGAAAGACACGGAGATGATGCATTACTAGACCAAAGTAAGAGCTTATCCTGCTCTGCTTAATGTGTAACATATGTTGTTTTTGGAGGGGCTCTGTAGTCTTTAATAACTTGTCTAAAATGACTGAGGACATGGGGTGGTCTCTATTTGAGCAGATCTCGGCGACCCCATACATAAACATTCCTTGTAGCGCATCTCTAAGGTTACATTGAACCTGTTATATCCATATCTTGACCCTCTCCTACAACTTCTGCCTCTGACAACAGGTGGAGCCGCACTTACACAGTGAACGGCACTGCACAACTCAAAAGTGGTCAAGTTAAACATTAGTATAGCTGTGACTTGTGGTGCCACCCAGCCAGGGAATTTGTGTGTTACTGCAGAGTACTATTAGTTGTTATTAGTTCCTTGCTTCATGCCTTGGGGGGAGGGATTAGGCTATTTTATTTAAACACCGAGTTTAAATAAAGTTTCCCCCCTTCCACAAGGCTTGAAGCAAAGAACTAGCTGGCAGTTATCTGTTATGCTACTTGCATAGCACTGCTGGAATCCAGTGGCCGAAGGAGCACAAGCAAGAAACCGCAGGCAGTAGTAGAAGTTGTGGAAAGTAGCAGTAGGAGTTGTAGCAACAATCCGTAGAGAAGTGGGAACAGTCTGGGTAAGCTTGTTGTCAGAACATGGAGCTGGAGACTGGAACTAGACTAAACAGCTAGACACAATACTCAAGCAATGAGTAAGGGAACCATGTGGCTTTAAGTGGGCCCAAACAGAAAACAAGCTAGATTCCACAGTTTCAGAATCTGCCATCTTAGTAAAGGGCAATTGCGGGACACAACAGCTGCCTCCAGTGGTAAGAGGTGAAATTGCAGCACAATATCAAGGTGAACAATAGCAGCCACTAGTGGTCAAACTGTAGAAGGACAACAGGAATCCTGCCATTACACCCCCCTTTTAACAGCAGCCTCCAGATGATGCTTGAGTTGGGTTATGTGGTTATTTTTGGTGAAACTCTCTAAGCAGTCGAGGAGCATTGTTATTTTCGACAGGTTTCCAGAAGTTATTTTCAGGGCCGTACCCTTGCCACTTTATTAAGTATTTCAACTTGTTTCTGAATATTCAGGAGTCCAGGACCTTTTCAACTGTGTAATGTTCTTGTCTGTCCACTTCAATAGGATCAGGAGGAGGCAGGTGACGCCCTAGAAAAGGATTTTGATCAAATGGCTTTAATAAGGAGACATAGAACACTGGATGTATCTTCATTGTTCTGGGTAGTTGAAGGTGAAAAGCTACTGAGCTAACTTGTCCAATGATTTTGAAAGGACCAATACATTTTTGGCCCAGTTTTGGTGAGGGTATATGGAGTTTCAAATTCTTAGGTGGAAAGCCATACTTCATCACCCACTTGGAAGCTTGGAGAAGGTCTGCAAGATTTATCTGCTGCATCCTTATATTTCTCCTGGGCAATTCTTAAAGTGTGTTTTAGCACTTCCAGATTCTGTTGCAGGGATCGTATTCTGTCAGTGACAGTAGGTATAGGCGTTTCTCTGGGAAAATTAGGAAGAATACTTGGATGGTACCAAACTGTGCACTACGGGGATTAGTCGTTTTCTGAGCCGGGACCGGTGGGTATGTATGCGTTATACATACTCCCGGACAGAATTTGACTAGTGGACGCGGGTTCGCTCCATACACTTGTATGGAGCAAGGCTTCGCCCACTGGATGGCCACGCCCACTGGACAGCCATGTCACTAGACGGGCGCGGCCTTGCTCAATACAAGTGTACGGAGCGAAGCCATGCTCACTAGACGGGCGCGGCCTTGCTCAATACAAGTGTACGGAGCGAAGCCATGCTCACTAGTTGGGCTCTGGTCGGGAGTATATATAACTCATACATACCCTCCGGCCCCAGCTCAAAAAACGTGGAATATTCGCAGCACGCAGTGCATGCACTGGGAGGATTCATAAGTCTGCAGTTACGCAGAGTGACTGCAGACTTATCATTTTGGAATGGACAACCCCTTTAACTGAAAAAAAAATCAGTATTACATTTTTAATAGAAAATTAAATTTTATATTTTTTTAAAATGGCATATTGTGCATCCTGTCTGATTTTCTGTAATTAAACTGACATGGAGATGAAGCGATATATTAATATTACTTTGTCTGGTGTTCCCTTACGTATACTCGTGAAGCATCAAAGTGTGCATACTGTAGGGGGATAAACCTGAATTTTGCATTAAATGCCTGCTGTGAAATAAAATGACATATTCCAAGCCTCACATATCGACGAGCTTCGGGAAATAAAGCTGAGCAAATAGAAATATCTTCTTGGCACCTTCCTTATTTTAATATATGTGAATGTACAGGAGGTAAAGTGATATAAGTCAATCCGATGGATGCCTGTGGGATAAAAAGCATTGCTGAAAAAAAAAAAAAAAACATTGTGGATTATTTGTGCTTTCTGATCTTAAACATCTTAAAAAAAAAGCAGGATTTGTATTGTGTTTTTATAATGGACGCTTTGGCTTGATAACAGCTGCTCGATACGTCTCGGAGCATGGCTGTAGCGTTTTCTTTAGTAGAAAAAAATATATATGTTAAAAAAAAAAAGCAGAGGTTGTCATCCAATTGATTCTTACTTGGGGCATTAGAGCCCATAGGAATATTGTAGAGTGTTGGGAATATAAAAATATGTATCTGTGAATTTGTGAAATAGCTGTCAAGTGCAGCTGGATACTGTTCAGTAACATCTGCTGTTTAATTTTTTCTCCCTGTAGCTAGAGGCTTTCCATTTTCAACCGTCTGTGCAATCTCAAATGAATCATATCTCACCACGAGGGCTAATAGAAAATTGTGAAATAATTCTCTAAAAAGAGGGCTGGGTGGAGGCTATAAATTACAAACATTTTTGGTTCATTTATCAAACACTGAGATGATTCGGATGCTTTGGGGATGCTAATATAGAAAGACAAATATTACAAAGGGTTAAATAGTTACCAGTAGGATATTAAATGAGTCATAAACATTTACCATAATTTATAATTAAAGCAGCTATGAAATCATTATGTTCCTCTGCACCCAAATTATTAAACATGAACGTGTTTTGTTCTTTTATGCACAACAATTCACTTATTAGAGCAGCAGTCTGAACTCCAGAGCTGTGCTTCCGACTGCAAACTGGATCAGGAAGTTGAGCATTTTTAAAGAGAATCTGTCAGCAAGTTTCTGCTATGTAATCTGAGAGCAGCAGAATATAGGGCAAGAGCTATTGATTCCAGCGGTGTCACTTACTAGGTTGTGTCCTGCTGTTTCAATAAAATCAGTGCTTAATCAGTAAGAGATTATCAGTATAGGACTAGATGTCTCGTGCTTCCTGGTCCAACCCCGCCCCCAGCACTGATTGGCAGCTTTTAGTTAATATACATTGTGCACAGAAAGCTGCCAATCAGTGGTGTGGGCGGGTTATCCACAGCTCAGCATTCAGAGCTCTGCTAGATCTGCAGCAGAGAAAATTGTGATTTTATCACAACTTCTTCAGCCAGTAAACTAAGAGATACATGACTTGAATCAGGGTCTCTGTCTCTGCATCATGCTGATGCCAGATTACATTACAAAAACCTGGTGACAGATTCACTTTAAGGTTGTGGAAAGCTGTTTTTGATTGCCTGTTCACCCAACCTATGTAAGAGTATATCCAGATTATTTCCTGCTTTCGCACTTCTACTAAAAGCAGAAAGGGAAGTCACTTCTAGAAATTTCCATGATCGCCCAAATACGCTTTGGGTATTAGTAGTACAAGCTCTTCTTTTGAAGATTTTCATTGATTTCAATAAAAGGGAAGCTGTTATTTCATTCATGCTGCCCAATCACGAGTAACATAAATCAGAGTGTTAGAACAGCCGGCCTCTTCACTCACCATGCTACTCCGGTCCTCATCATCTCTGTCTTCTCCTAGGGCCTGTGCAAGGCGTGCAGGTCTCCTGGGAGAATGCTTAGGGTGCGCGCGAGTGTGCTCCTTGCTCCTTAAAGGGGTTACACGAGCTTATGAAAGTGTCTCCAGCCAATGGCTGGGAGACATTAGGTATTTAAGGCACCGTCCTGAAATGGGAGGTACCTTAGCAACTTCAGTATTCAAGTTCCCAAGTTGTAAGGCCCCTGTACCTGTGTTCTCTAAATCTGATCCTGTCCGTACCTAATCCTGCCTACCCTCTCTGAACCTGATCCAGTCCTCCTTGCCTGTACCTGATCCTGCCTGCCCTGTCTGAACTGGCTTCTGTCAGTCCTGCTGTTTCGTGCTTCCAAGTCCATCCTGAATCTTCCAAATCCAGAGTCTGATTAATCTTGTCTGCACTTTTATCGCTACCCTCACCAGTCTAGTCTGAACTTACACCTGTGATCCTGTTTCTGAGGCCATCCCGTGACGCGCCCCTGGGCCTGTGTCGCGCTGCGTTGCGCACGCGGGAGCTTACCCGGAGCCGGATCTCTTGAGGGTTGTAGTCTCGTGGCGGTGACCCGGTCCGTGCCCAGGGAGTCAAACTGAGCGGCGATGTAACAGCGGTAGATGCAGGACGACTACGCCACCCGTTGAATGCAGCTATGGAGCTGCCGCTGCAGGACAGTCCGCTGAGGCCGGTGGATGGATGGTGCAGCGTAGATGGTATAACCCCCAACGGGAGGGGTATGGCCTCAGGGCAGCAGATGTGGATGATGGGGGTAGCAGGAACCACTCAGAGACGGTGCGGTGTAATTCAGGGTCTTTACTGGTAACAACGATAGACCCTCCCGGAGTACTTGCTAGTGAACGGGGCCTGGTCAGTCCTTGAGCAGATGGGATCTCCCCTGGCCAGGCGGAGTTGTAGGCCTCCCAAACTGACTGTACTCTTCTGGCTACCTTGCTAGAAGCGGATATAAGTAGCCCACGTCCCTGAGTGTACCGTGTGGTGCTCACCCATATGGCCGGTGACTCGGGGCCTTCTAATGGCTTCCGCTCCACGATGGCGGTGCTGGTCCCACGCGTGTGACCGTGCCTTCGGGTTTCTGGGCCTGAGGACCTGAAATCCCCTGCCGGTCGGCTTCTGCTGCTGGGTAAGAGTTAGTCCCCACAGCCTCGGACGCCGGGTCCGGTAAGAAAGCTTCTCAGTCAGGGCGAGCTCTGCAGCTGCCAGCCCCTGACTCGTAGTAATCTTGCTCCCAATGAGCTTCTGCTGTTTCTTCCTATGCTGCTTCTCTGTCTCTACTCTCCTTGACTGACTAACCCTGCCTCAGCCCAGGGTTTATACAGGGGAAGTTCTTCCCCTCCCAAGACTGGGCAGGAGGTGTGGCATGCACAGGATCCCTGACCAAAGGACCTCCCACCTGCTCTCAGACATAACATTACATTACTGTGGAAAACCAGACCCCTGGGGTGCCACACCCGTGTTGCGAAACTGACCCTATCCGTTCCTGATCTCGTACCTCTTCTGTCTACCAGCCGCACGTCCTACTGTGTTCCAGTTCCTGGCCGGTCCTGCTTCCCTGCCCCTTTAGGGGTCAGCTGCCATGGTTCAAGTCTAACCACACAGTCAGGAGCTCTAGTGAAGTACCAGATGTTTGCTTAGTTACACCCCTCCAGGCTCTCCCCAGACCCTGGCACAGTGGTTCTACAACCACGTGCACATTGACTCTGAATCATCTAATAGCCCTTACATTAGCTCCTACACTGTATAATGGTCCCTACATAAGTCCTCAAGCTGTATAATGGCCCCTGCATTAATCCCAAAGCTGTATAATGGCCCCCACATTAGGCCCCAAGTTGTATAATGGCCCCTGCATTAATCTGCAAGCTGTATAATGGTCCTTGCATTAGTCCACATGCTGTATAATGGCCCCTGCATTAGTCAAAAAGCTGTATAATTGCCCCATGCATAAGTCCACAAGCTGTATAATGGCCCCCACCTTTGTCCCCAAGCTGTATAATAGCCCCTGCATTAATCCAGAAGTTGTATAATTGTGCCTGCATTAAGCCCCAAGCTGTATAATGGCCCCTGCATTAGTCCTCAAGCTGTATAATGGCTCCTGCATTAGTCCCCAAGCTGTATAATGGTCCCCACATTTGTCCCCAAGCTGTATAATGGACCCTACATTAATCCAGAAGTTGTATAATGGCCCCTGCAACAGTCCCCAAGCTGTATAATAGTGCCTGCATTAGTAAACAAGTTTTATAATGGCCTCTGCATTAGTCCACAAGCTGTATAATGGCCCCCACATTAGATACCAAGCTGTATAATGGCCCCTGCATTAGTTTGCATGCAGTATAATGGCCTCTGCGTTAGTCCATAAAATGTATGAGGTCCCCTCTACACTATTTCTGGGTCCCCCACACTATATATAAGGGTTACCCATTGTTTATGATGCCCCCACATTACACCACAAGCTTTAATAAAAAAACAACATATACATTACTCACCTATTACAGGATCCTAACTAGTCCAGTGAGAAGGCAATGCGCTGTCATAGCGCCGATATATGGACAGAATGTTAGAGTCCTGCCATGGTGCGATGAAGTCACTGCGTTGGACTCTGTCTTTCTGTGTGGGCGTCTGTTCCTCGGCTGTTCTGTAGATCGGAGGCTTAAAGCGACCTGCAGTCTACAGAACGGAGAGCGGTAGTGCGGGGAGATCATGTCTCCTTGCTCTACCTCAGGGCTTAACTGGATTGTCACCCTGTGCATGCCGATACTATTAAGGGTAGTGTAGCTCTAGGTGGGCCCCTCTGAGCGCGAGGCCCTGAGTGACCGCACCCTCTGCCCCCCTGGTAGCTACGCTACTGATACTGGAAGATGGATCCTCTACCTTTCTTGGACTTATTAATTGTTGAGGCCATGATTTTGCATTGCACGTAATGTTACCCCTACAAATACTAGACAGGATCCGGTCAATACCTTTAACCTGAAGTCCAGTGGTAATGACGCACCCCCTGGGCCTGTGTTGTGCAGGGGAACCCGGAACCGAGCCTGTTGTAGAATGCTGGGGGTTGTTGTCTCCGTGTGGCGGTGACCCGGTCCGTGCCCAGGGTGGTCAAACCAGTGGCAGTCTTAATGTATAGCAAATGTCCGACTACGCCACCCGTGGATTGCGGTCAGTGGGGACCGCCGCTGCGCTGCCGACCGCTGAGGCTCATGTTGTTTGCGCAGCCGAGTATGGGATAACTCCCCACGGGAGAAGTATTGCCTCAGGGCAGCTAATGTGAGAGATGATGGGAGTGATGGTGTGAGGGTCCCAGTACTAATGGTGCTGGTGCGGCAAGGAATCACAGAGACGTGAGGTGCAGTTCAGGGTCTTTACTGATGGTACAAGGCAGACCCTCCCGGGAGTACTGGCTAGTATAAGGGGCCTGGTCAGTCTGCGAGCAAGCAGGAGTTCCCCTGGCCAGGTGGAGTTGTAGGCCTCCCCGTTTATCTGCACTCTTCCTGGCTACCTTGCTGTCAGCGGTTACAAGTAGCCCACGTCCCTGAGTATACCGTGTGGTGCTCACCCATATGGCTGGTGACTTGGGGCCTTCTGTTAGCCTCCGCTCCTGGATGGCGGCGCTGGTCCCTTCTTTGTGACTGAGCCTCCGGGCTTCTATGGCCAGAGGACCTGGAATCCCCTGCCGGTTGGTTTCTGCTGCTGGGTATATATCAGTCCCCACAGCCTCGGACTCCTGTGTCCGGTTTTAGTAACTTCAGCCAGGGCGAGCTATATCTCTGCTCACAGCCCCTGGCCTTCAGCTGCTGCTCCTACAGAGCTCCTGTTCTCACTTTCCCTCTCCAGGCTCTGACTGCTCTGCTTGTTCTGCAGGCTCTGTCTCCCTTAATCCTGCCCCAGACCCAGTTTATAAGGGCAGATTCCTCCCCTCCCAGGTCTGGGCGGGCAGTGTTGCATGCTTAGGGCTCCTGACCAGAGAAACCTCCCATTTGCTCTCAGACATAATATCTCTATTACTGTGGCAACCAGACCCCTGGGGTGTCACATTCCCCCCTAGTAAATTTTAGTACTCCGGGACTAAACACATTTTTAGAAACATAATAACAGGGTATAAACAATAATACAATAACATATTTACAAGAAGCTTTAGTTCTTTAAAGGTCACGGCGTGTCTGCAACTGGGTGTCCATATCACCCAAGGTGAAGTTTTTGAAACAAGAGGGTGTCCATGTCACCCAAGGTGAAACTTTAAGCGAAGTAGGGGACCTGTCCAAAGCAAACCCCTTGCGTTGGCCTTGGGCGTGGCTGCAAGGGTAGACTAACTACTTTGGGCCGCAAGGAGGCCACGCCAGACAGGTTTTCTCTTCCGCGGCCGTCTTCGCAAGAGGCACCAAGGTGCAACTATCTACAAAACTGTTCCGGTTATCCAGCGTCCATAACCTGTTAGTCCATAAAAATCTGCAGGGTAACTGAGAAACATAATTAATAACAGGCAACAAACATAAACCATAAACAGTTAACAGATAAATTCACAGTGCATTAGTTTAGATTCTCTAGCGAGCGGGCATCTGACCTCTAGTGACTCTAGTGGAACTACGGAGCTCACTAACTGGTTCTGCACTACAGGGTGTAGGAGGTGTTATGGGTAAGCTGGGCAGCTGTCTGCGCACTCTTTGGCTCACTAGGGGCACGGCAGGCTCACTACTAGCAGAGGGTTGATCCTCCTGTACTGCTGGTGTGGACTCTTCTGCCTCTTGGGCCGGCTGCTCTTCCAGCTCTACCGGTTCCTCTGTAGGCACTTGCGGGGCTGGCTGGAGAAAGGTGAGGACGGGTACCACGACAGCGCCGTTTACTTGTGTCCAAGACCGGGGGAAGTCTCCGAGTACGGTACTGATCATTTCTTCCCTTTCCTCTGCGGGTTGAGGGTTTCCTTGATCTTCTTCAGGGCTTTGCAGCTGCTCGGGACACTTCTTCAGGTGGTCTCTGGAGACAATGGCTGTGGTTTCTCCTCCATCCTTACTGATTACGCAGATTTTTGGGTTCTCATGGCTTGATGGCAGTACGGTGTACAGGTCCTTCTCCCACTGGTCGTCCAACTTGTGCAGCAGCCTCTTCCTCTTCAAGACCTGCTCTCCAGGTACCAGGGGAACAGCGGGAGCATACTGGTTATAAGCCTTCTCTTGCCTTTCTCTAGCTTGAGACAGACTTCGCTCGACGCTCTCCTGTACTTTCCGATACTGCTGCTGCCGTTCTGTATCCCAGTCTGCCTCTGGTGAGGTGTCCTCAGGCGTCAGGACTCCCATATCCAGGTCAATAGGCAGCTTACCAGGTCTTGCTCTCATTAGGTAAGCCGGGGTACAGTTGGTGGAACCTACAGGGATGTGGTTATACAGGTCCACCAAATCGGGCACTTTCTCAGGCCACAGACTGCGTTCTTCCAGGGGCAACATTTTTAGCAGATCTATCACCACCTGGTTCATCTTCTCGCAGAGTCCATTGGTTTGAGGGTGATAGGGCGTTGTTCTTATCTTCTTGCAGCCATACAGGTTGCAGAACTCCTGGAAGACCTCCGCTTCGAAGGCTGGTCCTTGGTCTGTCAACACTTGGTCCGGGTACCCCTGTGGACGGCAGAAGTGCTGCTGGAAGGCTCTAGCTGCTGTTTGAGCCGTTAAGTCCTTGACCGGGACCACCACCAGGAACCGGGAGTAATGATCTACGATTGTGACGGCGTAGACATACCCAGATCTGCTTGGAGCCAGTTTCACATGGTCCAGGGCTACCAGTTCCTGTGGCTGTCTGGTGATGATGGGCTGCAGGGGAGTCTTCTGGCTGGCTCGGTCTTTTCTTCTCAGGTGGCACGGGCCACAGTCTCTGCACCACCTCTCGATGGCTCCTCTCATGCCTACCCAGTAGAACCGTTCACGCAACAAGAACTCCAGCTTCTTCCATCCGAAATGCCCTGCTCCGTTGTGGTATGCCTCCAGAACCATAGCCGCGTCTCGTCTTGGGACCACTACCTGCCAGGTCAACTCATGTGTTCGAGAGTTAACCATTCTCCGGCACAGCTTCTCCCTGTAGAGGAACAGCTTACTTTTCTCCTTCCACAGTTGCTTGGTCTCCTCCGGAGCATCTGGGTCAAGACGGGCATCGGCCTGGGTCAGCATTTCCTTCACCAAATGGACTGCGGGATCACTGTCTTGCATCTCCGCCCAGTTGTAGTGGGGCAAGGGATTGAACGTCACGGAGCGCCTGTCCTTCACACGGTGGGAATACAGGGTAATCCCATGACGGTGGAACGCTCAACTTCTTCCAGATCTTCTGGATCTTCCCCTACGTCCGGTAAGTTCGGCATTCTAGACAGGGCATCCGCGTTGGCATTTGAGCGTCCTGCCCGGTATTTGATGGCGAATTCAAAGTTGGACAGGCGGGCCATCCATCTCTGTTCCAGGGCACCGAGCCTTGCAGTGCCCAGGTGTGTCAACGGGTTGTTATCCGTGTACAAGGTGAATTTGGAGGAGGCAAGGTAATGCTTGAAACGTTCGGTCACTGCCCACACTACTGCCAGGAACTCCAGCTTGAATGAGCAATAATTATCAGGGTTCCTCTCCGTGGGCCGTAGCTTTCGGCTGGCGTAAGCGATTACCCGTTCTTTCCCTTGCTGGATCTGGGACAGTACGGCTCCGAGCCCGATGTTGCTTGCGTCCGTGTGGAGGATAAAGGGCTGGCTGTAGTCTGGATATGCCAGGATTTCATCCCCCGTGAGGGCCATCTTCAGCTGGCAGAAGGACTCCTCTTCCAGTTTTTCCCACCTAAAGGGCGGCTTCTGGTTTTTGGCTTTCCGAGATTGACCTATCAGGAGGTCCTGCATAGGGGCTGCCATTTTGGTGAAACCGGGAATGAATCTTCGGTAGTAGCCTACCAACCCGAGGAACTGCCGCACTTCCTTTATGCTGGAGGGTCTTGGCCAGTCCTTAATCACGGTGATCTTATCAGGGTCGGGAGCCACTCCGTCAGCACTCACCACATGTCCCAGGTACTGCACCTTTGGTTTCAGGAGGTGACACTTGGAGGGTTTCACCTTTAGGCCGTAGTTTGCCAGAGCTTCAAACACTTCTGCCAGGTGTTTCAGGTGGTCCTCGTAGGTCTTGGAATAGACGATTACATCGTCCAGGTATAACAGGACCGTCTCGAAGTTCCGGTGTCCCAGACATCATTCCATCAACCGTTGGAAGGTTCCTGGTGCGTTACAGAGCCCGAACGGCATACAGTTAAATTCGCTGAGACCCATCGGGGTGGTGAATGCGGTCTTCTCCCAGTCCGCCTCTGCTACAGGAACCTGCCAGTACCCGCTAGTGAGATCCAAAGTAGAGAAGAAGTTAGCAGATTTTAATGCAGCTAAAGACTCTTCTATCCTTGGTAACGGGTACGCATCTTTGTGTGTGATACGGTTGACCTTCCTGTAGTCTACACACATTCTCATGGTGTTGTCTTTCTTTTTCACTAAGACTAGTGGAGCTGCCCAGGGGCTACAGCTGTCCCTGATTACCCCAGCCTCCTTCATGTCTCTAAGCATCCCCTTTGCGTGTTGGTAGTGTGCCGGGGGTACGGGTCGGTATCTCTCTTTTATGGGAGGATGGTCTCCCGTGGGGATGTGGTGTTCTACCCCCTTTACTCGCCTGAAGTCTAGCCGGTGTTTACTAAACACTCTCTCGTACTCTCGAACCACCCGATAGACTCCCTGTTTCTGGTGTGAGGGAGTGGAGTCAGTACCCAAATGCAGTTGCTGACACCAGCCCTCCATTGGTTTCTTAGAGCCGTTACCTTCCTCTGGTTGAGATGGAGGCAAGGGTTCCACGGCCTGTACAGAATTCTGGTTTATGGTGAACAATTTGGCTAGCGTGGCATACCGGGGCAGGTATACTTCTCTCTCCCCGATTTTTATGATGCGAACGGGCACCCTCCCATGGCGTACATCGACCACCCCACGTGCCGTCAAAATGGTGGGCCTACTGTCTGAGTAGACGGGTTCTACCATTGCTTGGTAGTCTCTACCTCTTAGACCAATAGCTGCCCGGCACCAAATCATCATCTCACTTTTTGGGGGCATGGCAATAGGGAACGGGTCACACATTCTCACGCTACCTATCTCACCACCAGATAGTTCCACCTGTTGCCGCTTCATCAGTGCCCGGATCTCTTTTTGGAGCACACGCTGCTGGCCGGAACTGGCGTTCTTGGCAACCTGCTGTAAAATGAGAATCACCTCTGCAAGACAATTTTCAATCACATTAGTTCCCAAGGTTATTCTAGGGTGACTCTCATGACGGTCTATGTCCACTATAATCAGTCCTTGTGCCGCCAGTTCGACTTTACCGATCTTAATGGTCACCTCTTTGAATCCCACCTGCGGCACGGGCTGACCATTGCTGGCGATGATACTCAGGTCGTCATCTGGGTAGCGGGTTATGTCCGAGTCATTCCAGTACTGTTTAAAGAGCACGTACGGGATGGTGGTCACCTGTGACCCAGTGTCTAGTAGGGCACTCATAGGAATGCCATCCAGTACCACAGGCAAGATTGGACGTCCCCCTACGTATTTATCACGCCAGTTTGATGGGCCTGATGGTCTTATGCCTGGGGGTTGGCCCTCTACCCCAGGTTGTGCCCGTTTAAATGACAGTACCTTGCCACATGTCCGGGTTGATTGCAGCGGCGGCAGATGGGTCGTCCGTCCTCGTTGTATCTGTCGCTGGGTCTTCCTCTGGCCGGTGGGGTCCTCCTCAGTCGGCGCCACGGGACGTCCTCCGGTCCGGATGCCAGCTGTATCTTTTCTGGAGAAGAGACCTGTAAAGACTGCACAGTTCTGGTTAGCGCGGCAACACTCTTAGTCAGCTCTTGGACCTGATGGTGCAGGTGTGTTGCCGGGTTATTGTTCAAAGCCTGCGCATCAGCTCCCACAGGCCCTGCAGACAAGGGCGCCGCGTCCTGGTGATAAGTGATAGCAGGGTGCCTGTGAGTCACAGCGCCACCTGGTGCCGGTTCTCGGAGCACCCGGATGGCTCTGTCCTTGAACTGTGCAAAGTCCAGGTCAGGGTCCTGTAAGGCCATTGCCCGCAACTGGGTTCGGTGGGCATTGCACAGTAGACCCTCTATAAATTGTTCGGTCAACAGCTTGTCTTCATTTCCCACGCTGCCAGGGTCTGCCTGCTTAATGGCTCTCAGGGCCTCTTGTAGGTTTAGAGCATAGTCTCTTATACTCTCATGTGCCCGCTGTTTACACCCGTAAAATCTGAGCTTTATTTCGGCTGAGGTGCGGGTGACGCACCCCCTGGGCCTGTGCTGTGCAGGGGGATACCCGGAGCCGGATCGCTGGGGGTTGTAGTCTCAATGTGGCGGTGACCCGGTCCGTGCCCAGGGCGGTCAAACCAGTGGCAGTCTTGATGTATAGCAAATGTCCGACTACGCCACCCGTGGATTGCGGTCAGTGGGGACCGCCGCCGCGCTGCAGACCGCTGAGGCTGATGTTGTTTACGCAGCTGAGTATGGGATGACTCCCCACGGGAGAAGTATTGCCTCAGGGCAGCTAATGTGGATGATGATGGGAGTGATGGTGTGAGCGTCCCAGTGCTAATGGTGCTGGTGCGGCGAGGAACCACAGAGACGTGCGGTTGCAGTTTTCAATGCTTTACTCACAGTTGTTGTTCATGTCAATGCTGCAGGCGATGACTGCCCGAGTCGTGCTGCGTGCACCAGGCAAGGGACTCGGTCAACTCCCAGGTAATTCCAGAGTGTGGTTCAGAGCTCCCTTCTCTACCTTTCTCTGGCCGTCCCCACCAGTGACCCACCTTTGTCCAGCTTCCTCGGGCCTTCTGTTGGCGAAACCTCTCCCGGTTTCCCTGATCCTATACAGTATGCCTTTCTGGTGGATGTAGTGAGGGGTCACACCAAGATGTTGTAACAACCTCCGGTCTTTGGCTGAGGAATCTGCTGCCTCCACCAATTTGGGTTCCGGTACCCTGTTCTGCCAACCCTTCACCCTGTATCTCCTCTGGGCATATGGGGTTCCTCCGGTCCTCGTGTCTCTGGGCCTTTCTCTGTGTTCCTTGCTTCCTTTCTCCTCTGTTCCAGTTCCTTTCTTACTTTCCTTTCCGCTCCTTCTCCTCTCTCTTTCTGCTGTTTCTGGCCTCACTCCAGGCCTGCCTCTGGAGCTGGGCCCAGACTGAGCCACAGCTCCCTGTCAGCCCTCTCTGGCTGGACTCCTGTCTTCTTCTCCTCCTCTCTGAACTGAACACTGTTCTAAGATGGTGCCCACCTTTTATACCTCCTTCTGACACCCGAGCCCAGGTGACTAGCAACCAATGGGCTCCTACCTATGCCCAGAGACCCACCCCTATCTGCTCCTACACCACTGGGTGTACTTTCCCCTCCCCACTCCAGCCAGGGACAGATGCTGCCGTGCCTGCACTTCTGTCTAGTGGGAACACCGTTGAGCTGTCCCTCGGAAATGGGGTGTGTGTGGTGCATGCAGCTTACTGAGTCCTGGTCCACACTCCATCCTTACCCGGGAGTGGAATATCACACCTCTGGTTTGAGGTGCAATACCCCTGTAGCAGCCGAGCCCTCGGGGTGCAACATTCCCCCCTGGTAACTCACAGCACGTCCTCGGGCTGGAAAAGAGCAAAACAATTTAAACATACAAATTTTTAGAATGCATTCGTATATAAGACAATAACTATAAACCCATCCCTTTATGGGAGGCACTTTTCTCTTTTTCTCTTTTAATGTTGCTGGTACTCTTTTTCTTTTCTTTAACATTCTTCTGTCACTAGCTATGGTCGAAACTACCGGAACTCTTTTAGCATATAAAACATCACATGAAACATTTGCATTATTATTCTAGCAGCATATAAAACTTTTCAATATAAAACTTTTTCAAGTAGAACATTCTTGAGCTCTGGCCGCTGTGCAACTTGTGACCAGGTAAAGGTGCAACAGTCCATTTAATTCTGAGGTAGACGTTGCAGTTCTTTTATAAAACCAGTAGGGGGCGCTTTAAGAAGCGCAACTATTTACAAGGGATTGGCCGCTCTCAGTCCTCGGCCAGTGGGGATAGGGGAATGGCTGCTCACAGTCCTCAGCCTGGTTAGGGATTGAGGGGGTTAACTTGCACACGGGTAACAGTCCTTTAACTATTCCACACTAGTCCCAACGGGGACCACACTTCAATCAGCAACAGTTCTTATAACAGTTCTTGTAACAGTTCTGGTACCCTGACGGGTAACCATATACAGTTCCACTTTACCGTTTACTGGTAACGGTGTCCTCCTGATGCTCCTTGCTCTTCCGGGTAATCTTCTGGTCCGTCCGGATCCTCAGTGTACTCCGTGTCTGGGCGGTTCCTCCTCCGTGAGCCGGTGAACGTGGAGGGCGTACAGTCCCTTTGTGCCCTTGTGCCGGGTGTAGGTGACCAAGTCACCGGGGCACAGGTCACGGCCGTGATGTCCCTCTGGCAGGTGGCTTTCAACGTCCCTTCTAGTGATGAAGACGTCGGTGTCAGCCTCCGGGTCTCTGATGAAGCCCCAGCCATGCTCTAGCTGGAACTTGACTACGGTCCCGGTGGCTCTGGGACCGCGGATGGCATGGGTGTCTTGTCGGGCCCTCCTCTTCTGTTCCGCTCTCCTGGCCTGGAGTCGCTCCTCCCTGATGCGCCTCTGCCGCCGCTCTCTTTCATAGGTGGCCAGCTGCTGACGGCAGCAATCCAGGCGCTGGGCTGCTTCCGCCCGGGTCTCCTGGGTGAACCCCATGAGACTCTCGCCAGTGGGGTCCCATGCAAACTGGGCATCCTCCAGCGGGGGTAGAGCGATGTTGGCGGGCTCCAGGGCCGGGATCAGAGGCTCGCTCAGGGGTTGTTCTCCCCGGAGACGGGGGTTGTCAAACTCTGGTGGCCACTCAAAGGGCAGCCCGTCCGGGCTGGTATGTTGGGCGTACAGGTCCGCACCCAGGGGTGGCACCGCGGGCTTCGGACGTGTGGCAGCGCCCGGGGGCACTCGGCCTTGCGACCAGGCCGGTGGTCGCTTGTTGGTCGCGCCCGGGGGTGGCACCGCCAAGGTAGGGGGCGCTGGTGAGGCAGCGGCACCCGGGTGTGCTGGGCCTTGCGTCCTGGCCTGTGACGTCTCCCACGTTACGGCGCCCGGGTTCATAGGGCACAGCGCGGGGCGGGGCGTGATGACGGTTCTCGCTGCCTGAGGCCTAGCTGGCGGCGGTGGAGGCGTGGTGTCAGGTACGGTCCCCGGGGCTTTGGGTCCCGCAACGGAGGGTGAGGGCAGGCTGGTGTTCCCAGGGCTTGGGGTGGTGGCGTCCCCATTACCTGCCTCGGTCTCCATGGCCTCCTCCGCGGCGTCGTCTGCAGCTGCCGGTCCCGGCGGGGTCCTCCGCTGGCTGCTTTCGTGCTGCCGGGTCATCTCCTCCTTCCACCCGGCAAACACATCCCGCTGCGCCCGGACCATTCTTCTGTTTAGGTCTTCCAGCGCTGTGCGCGCACTGTCCGGGTCTCTAGGCAGCTGGGCCAGCAACTCAGTCAGGCTGCAGGGTGGCTCAGCTTGCAGCAGGCTGCGGGCCAGGGTGCTGGTGGAGTTCTCTGCTCCTTCCATCTCCGGGTGCAGCAGGTCCAGACTGATCAAGGCCGCACCCAGCCCCTCAGTTTTCTTTCCTATCCGCCCCCATGGGGGTTGGTCTTGGGGGCATCTGCTGACAATCACCCTCAGGGGCAGCCCCCCTATGTTGATGGACATCTCCACTGCTGCACTCATGGCTGGTGGGGGCGGGCTCCTTCTTTGGCGCCATTCTGGGACCTGGCCCACGATGGGAGGTGGCTTCCTGCTGTCTTTTGGTGCGCACATAATGGCGTCCGCTCTGCCAGGGCGGGAAAAACAGATGAAGACGGCGGGAAACGGTCTAAGATGGCGTCCGATGGCGGGAATCGGCTCCGGATGGCGGGACACGACTCCTGACGGCGGGAAACTTCTGGAAATGGCGGGAGACTTCTTTTTAAGGTACATGTGCAGTTTTCTCCAGGCACGCAATACCCGCTTGTGGCGGGTTGGTAATGATCCTGCCGACTACGCCAAGGTTGACGCACCCCCTGGGCCTGTGCTGTGCAGGGGGATACCCGGAGCCGGATCGCTGGGTGTTGTAGTCTCAATGTGGCGGTGACCCGGTCCGTGCCCAGGGCGGTCAAACCAGTGGCAGTCTTGATGTATAGCAAATGTCCGACTACGCCACCTGTGGATTGCGGTCAGTGGGGACCGCCGCCGCGCTGCAGACCGCTGAGGCTGATGTTGTTTGTGCAGCTGAGTATGGGATGACTCTCCACGGGAGAAGTATTGCCTCAGGGCAGCTAATGTGGATGATGATGGGAGTGATGGTGTGAGCGTCCCAGTGCTAATGGTGCTGGTGCGGCGAGGAACCACAGAGACGTGCGGTTGCAGTTTTCAATGCTTTACTCACAGTTGTTGTTCATGTCAATGCTGCAGGCGATGACTGCCCGAGCCGTGCTGCGTCCACCAGGCAAGGTCAACTCCCAGGTAATTCCAGAGTGTGGTTCAGAGCTCCCTTCTCTACCTTTCTCTGGCCGTCCCCACCAGTCACCCACCTTTGTCCAGCTTCCTCGGGCCTTCTGTTGGCGAAACCTCTCCCGGTTTCCCTGACCCTATACGGTATGCCTTTCTGGTGGATGTAGTGAGGGGTCGCACCAAGATGTGGTAACAACCTCCGGTCTTTGGCTGAGGAATCTGCTGCCTCCACCAATTTGGGTTCCGGTACCCTGTTCTGCCAACCCTTCACCCTGTATCTCCTCTGGGCATATTGGGTTCCTTCGGTCCTCGTGTCTCTGGGCCTTTCTCTGTGTTCCTTGCTTCCTTTCTCCTCTGTTCCAGTTCCTTTCTTACTTTCCTTTCCGCTCCTTCTCCTCTCTCTTTCTGCTGTTTCTGGCCTCACTCCAGGCCTGCCTCTGGAGCTGGGCCCAGACTGAGCCACAGCTCCCTGTCAGCCCTCTCTGGCTGGACTTCTGTCTTCTTCTCCTCCTCTCTGAACTGAACACTGTTCTAAGATGGTGCCCACCTTTTATACCTCCTTCTGACACCCGAGCCCAGGTGACTAGCAACCAATGGGCTCCTACCTATGCCCAGAGACCCACCCCTATCTGCTCCTACACCACTTGTTGTACTTTCCCCTCCCCACTCCAGCCAGGGACAGATGCTGTCATGCCTGCACTTCTGTCTAGTGGGAGCACCGTTGAGCTGTCCCTCGGAAATGGGGTGTGTGTGGTGCATGCAGCTTACTGAGTCCTGGTCCACACTCCATCCTTACCCGGGAGTGGAATATCACACCTCTGTTTTGAGGTGCAATACCCCTGTAGCAGCCGAGCCCTCGGGGTGCTATACGGGTATCAAATGTGTCTTTCAGCCGGGCTAGTATTTCTCTGACAGTCCTCTTCCTCCCAGGTGGCCAGGACTTTACCTCCCTTTGGGCTGCCCCGATTAATTGGGCCACCAGGATGCTCACTTTTTGCTCTTCCGTGAGGGGGTACACCTGGAAGAGGCTATCCAGTCTTTCTCTAAAGTCATTTAGAGTATTTGACTCCCCTGAGTACTGGGGTAGCCAGGTTGCCCCCGGGATATAGGGCATGGTGAATGGCATGACAGCTGCAGCGGTTGCGCTGGCGGTGGCTGTGGCAGTGGAGCTCCCCTCGGTATCCGGCATCCTCCTCCCCCCTAGTGGACCGTGGCCTACCTTGCGATGCTCTTCTTCCGTAGGCCGCGGCTCCGCAGTCGATCGTCGGGGTTGAGGACCTGGCGTCACCCTCCGATGACGTCAGCGTCGCTCTTCCTCCCTTCCAGGACCTTGCGCAGCGTCAGAGCGTGGGGCGGAGCGTGGGGCGGAGCTCCGGATCTCGCGCGCTTTCGGCGTCCACGCCCCTCTTCTTCCCGTGCGGCATCCCGAAGATGGCGTCCGAAGGCGGGAAGCAGCTGCGGATGGCGGGAAGAAGGCAGAAGACGGCGGGAAACGGTCCAAGATGGCGTCTGATGGCGGGAATCGGCTCCGGATGGCGGGAAACGACTCCACAGGTAAGTATAAAAGTCTCTTTTTCAGGCACGCAGTACCCGGTGGTTGCGGGCACGAAATCCTGCCGACTACGCCAAAGTTGACGCACCCCCTGGTCCTGTGTTGTGCAGGGGAACCCGGAACCGGGCCTGTTGTAGAATGCTGGGGGTTGTAGTCTCCGTGTGGCGGTGACCCGGTCCGTGCCCAGGGTGGTCACCCGTGGATTGCGGTCAGTGGGGACCGCCGCTGCGCTGCCGACTGCTGAGGCTGATGTTGTTTGCGCAGCCGAGTATGGGATAACTCCCCACGGGAGAAGTATTGCCTCAGGGCAGCTAATGTGAGAGATGATGGGAGTGATGGTGTGAGGGTCCCAGTGCTAATGGTGCTGGTGCGGCAAGGAATCACAGAGACGTGAGGTGCAGTTCAGGGTCTTTACTGATGGTACAAGGCAGACCCTCCCGGGAGTACTGGCTAGTATAAGGGGCCTGGTCAGTCTGCGAGCAAGCAGGAGTTCCCCTGGCCAGGTGGAGTTGTAGGCCTCCCCGTTTATCTGCACTCTTCCTGGCTACCTTGCTGTCAGCGGTTACAAGTAGCCCACGTCCCTGAGTATACCGTGTGGTGCTCACCCGTATGGCTGGTGACTTGGGGCCTTCTGTTAGCCTCCGCTCCTGGATGGCGGCGCTGGTCCCTTCTTTGTGACTGAGCCTCCGGACTTCTATGGCCAGAGGACCTGGAATCCCCTGCCGGTTGGTTTCTGCTGCTGGGTATATATCAGTCCCCACAGCCTCGGACTCCTGTGTCCGGTTTTAGTAACTTCAGCCAGGGCGAGCTATATCTCTGCTCACAGCCCCTGGCCTTCAGCTGCTGCTCCTACAGAACTCCTGTTCTCACTTTCCCTCTCCAGGCTCTGACTGCTCTGCTTGTTCTGCAGGCTCTGTCTCCCTTAATCCCGCCCCAGACCCAGTTTATAAGGGCAGATTCCTCCCCTCCCAGGTCTGGGCGGGCAGTGTTGCATGCTTCGGGCTCCTGACCAGAGAAACCTCCCACTTGCTCTCAGACATAATATCTCTATTACTGTGGCAACCAGACCCCTGGGGTGTCACAGTAACACATTGATATTAAATAGTGATGAGTGGGTACTAAAATGCTCAAGTGCTCGGTACTTGAATCGAGCAGGTCGGATGCTCGGATGGGCTCAACTTGAGTATCGAGTATAATGGAAGTCAATGGGAAACTCAAGCATTTTTCCAGAAGACCCTAACTGGAGGGCTGGAGACGGAAGGGGGCAGGAAAATCGCTGAAATGGATGGAAACAGTGCTGAAATGGAATGAGAACAGCATGGGGAAGACGCCTGGACGCATCACTGACTCCCAGGTTGCTGCTGGGAACAGTGTTGTCAGAGTGTTACTCCAATTTTACAGACTTACAATAAGACATACAAAACCGATGATAACATGGATTTTACAGTAAAAAACGTTAGGAAACATTCCTTCCTGTATAATGACTTGTATAGTAGAGAAAATTAAAAACAGAAAAAAAAGCGCCTCCTCCACCCCTTAATAGCTGGGCCTTCTCTCACCATATTTCCCCGTCGCCTATGACTACAGTATATGACATAGTATAGGGGGAATTAAAACTACACCCACTGGTAAATGTAATTTTAACATTTTACTACTTTATCTGGCCATGTGGTGTGTGACATGGTCAGACACATCCAGTTTAATTTATGAAGGAGGGACTCTGAAACTCACAAAGCCTATGCGGACAATGCAAGAACTGCCAAAAATTAGAAGGAAGAGGGACTCCGATACACCTTATATTAGACATAAAAAGTGGCCTCATAAACATTATGTTAAAATTGTTAGGTAGTGGGACTCCTTGACTCGGAAAGCCTATGCACTAAGTGCAAAGGCTGCCAGAACGGAGTGACTGCAATACAACCTGGAAGAAACACAGAGGAGGGCCTCAAAAAAACATTTTTTCCCATTTTTAAGGAGTGGGACTCCTAGACTGGTAAAGCCTATGAACTAAGTGCAAAGGCTGAAAAATATTTACCCCTGGGGCGTATACATATATATATGTAAGAGAATTGTAGAGATAGGCCTCATACACATCCTGCAAAAATTATGAAGGAAGGCATCATACACACTCTGGAAAAATTAAGAGCGAGGGTTACATGATGACCAACTAAAAATTATGAGCGAGGGCCGCCTTATGACCCTCTAAAAATTATGAGTGAGGGCTGCATGTTTACCCTCTAAAAATTATGAGTGAAGGCTGCCTGATGACCCTCTAAAAATTTGGAGCAAGGGCTTCCTGTTTACACTTGAAAAATTATGAGCGAGAGTCGCATGGTGACCCTCTAAAAATTATGTGCGAGTGCCGCCTGATGACCCTCTAAAAATTATGAGTGAGGGCCACATGATGACCCTGTTCATATGGTGGAGGAGTACAAGAAAAAGAAGAAACCATTAACCATACACCCTTTTTTGGGTGGGAAAGGATGCATGGAAATACACGAGAAGAAAGTTACATTTTAATTGGCTTTATGTCTCTGTGTGCACCATCAGCAGCACATCCACTTCCCCGTCCGTTACCGCACGACTTGCATATTTTAAATTAGGTATGTAATATATGCCTGAAAACTGTCCGGCATTAATAGGGAAAAGAAAATATGTAGCCCTGAAAAGGTCTTTTGTTTTTAAGTTGCATCAGCAGTATAACTATAGAAAGACTGTAACGGAATAAACCCTGCCTATATACCTCTAATCCAAAACTATCCCTCCTCCATCAGTTATCCTTATACTGAATGCAGGTAACAGCAGTTTTACTAGAGAAAGAACAGTGTATAGCCCTGAAAAGGACTTTTATTTTAATCCTACAATGCGTATCGGGGGCCTTTTAAGCCCTTGTGCTTACTTTTTTGCTATTATCTGCAAAATTACTTTAGTTAGCATTTTGAAACTCTAGGTATTCCTCAAGTATGTCGTTGTTGGTAATATCCAGTTGTTCATATAATTTTTTTGATAGGCATTTTGGTGTAACAATGCTGTTTTGGGGAAAACCACATATGTACGGAATGGGGGCCTTTTATGCCCCTGCTATTTTTTATCATGTACTCAGCAGTATTTGTGTCTCAAGTTACTTTATTTGTAGTCAGGGTTGCTGGTGGAGGGGTCAGGGGGTTGATCATGCCATGTGAGGATGTCATGTGATTTTGGGAGGGAGTGATAAGGCCTAGAAGGAAGACATATCACTTCTGCAAAAAAGACGTCCTGGAAAAATATCTGAAAAGAGGAACTTTATGCATATATTGGACTTTTACTGCTGGCAGGGAGTCAAAAATCGCATGATGTTCCAATCAGAGAATTATTTCTGGACCCACCTTCTGATCCACACTATAAAGTGACAATGGCAGTGGACAGATATGAAGAAATTAGAAGAAACATTTGATTTGATGATAAGCGAACTCGTGCAGCGAGGTTCCAAACAGACAAATTAGCCCCTATCAGTTATATCTGGAACATATTTATCAAAAATTGCACCAAACTTTACAATCCTAGTACTAATGTTACAGTAGATGAGCAACTTGTACCCTTCAGAGGACGTTGCAAGTTCATACAATACATGCCCAGTAAACCAACCAAGTATGGAATAAAAATCTTCTGGATGTGTGATTCTGCAAATTATTATGGCTTATCTACTGTGGCAAAGACATTGATGCACCAGTACAGAAAGATCTAGGGTCTGAGATTGTGAAAACACTTGCTGTGCCACTATACAATTCAGGTAGAAACATTATCATGGACAATTATTTTACCAATGTTGCACTGGGCAATTTTCTGATGAAAAAGCTGTTACACTTGTTGGTACTATGAAGCCAAACTGAAGAGAAATTCCTCAAGCAATGAAACACAATCCACAGCGAGCACTTTATGAGAGTGTCTTTGGTTTCAACAACAAAGCGACACTGGTATCTTACAAAGCGAAGAAGGAGAAATCCATTATATTACTCAGTACCATGCATTATGATTGCAGCATTGACAGCAATGACAGGAAATTGAAACCAGAAATCATCCTGCATTACAATAAAACTAAAGGAGGTTTAGACAAAATGGATGAAATAGTGGGAGAATATTCATGCAAGAGGCAAACAAGAAGTTGGCATGTAGTCATTTCTTCAAATATGCTTGATGTAGCCGCCCTGAATTCATTCATTATTTTTAGAGAAACTCATCCAGAATTCCATGCAAGGAGGAAGGACAGGAGACGCATTCTTGAAGGACCTTTGCCATGAACTTGTAATGCCTCACATGATGGAGCGAAGCAACATGAAATGCTTGCCAAAGCAAACTAAAGAAGCAATGAAACAGTGTGGCGTACAGTTTCAGGATATTCCAGGGCCAGGAGAAAGAAAACGAAAGCGTGGTATAATTTGTCCAAGAAACTTTGAGAGGAAAACTAAGCGATATTGTACCACTTGTGGGGAAAATAACATTCTTCAGAAAAGATAACATGTGAAAATTGTTTGGAAGACCAATAAAATTGAAAAGAAAAAGTTGGAAAAGAAATGTAGCTGCAGCTTGTTTACTCTAGATTTATATACCTTTGTGTGTTTTTTATATCTTTGTTTGAAATTTGGAAAAAAATGTTTTTTGGTGTTTTCTACAAAAAAATTATAATTAAAATGTGCATTATTCATATCTTATTTTGCAATTTTGAAATAAACTTGTAAACTTCTAAAAGGCCCCCGCTACGTAAAAGTGTAGATTTGTGATGTCACGCATGCTAGGGTTAATGGTGCAGCAGCATTATACAAGTACTGTAATAGCAATTAAACACTGCCTATATGCCTGCTCTAATCTAAGCTCTTCCTCCTAGATCAACTCTCCCTGAATGATTTCCAGAGGAGAACGTACTGAGCACTTTGTGTTATATAAGACCCGATGACGCGATGCAGCTGGCCAATCACAGTAATGCCAGTAGCCAACATGGCTACGGCATTACTGTATATGGCAGGCAATCCGTGCATGTCTATTGGCTGTCTAACAGTCGTGAAACATGAGGGGCAGGGACTCGAGCATAGCACTCTAGCATATGCAATACTTGATCGAGTAATGAGAGTACCCGAGCACCCCGATGCTCGATCGAGTATCAAGCAGTGGCAAGCCCGCTTGCTCATCACTAATAGTAAAGTTTAAAGTGTCTAAGAATAGGTAGTAAACGGGCATTTCATTTTTATTTTTCACGGCCATAATAATTCTGACATATTCCCTGATTCTAACCTTTAATTTTTAATGCACGGCTTGTAAGTGCCACATAAATTTTGGAACATGAACATGTAGCGTGGAAAATAACTGCAGGTGTGGAGCATGTAATGAATTTGGTAATTAAATACTTTTTCCCAACAGACAAGTGGAAATAGTAAGCCCGCTCGATATTCAGACAACCTATACACTTGTCACATGGGGTGTACCCCCTTCTTGGGCAGTGAGATTTAGAAAAACACAGTAAAGGCTAATCAAAATGTCCTTAAGATTTTGAATATGCCAAACCGTAATAGATGGTTTAGGGCATTAGGTATTGTTTCAATACTGAATCTACCCGAAGGACTGGCCAATTTTTACTCATATGATGTTTCGTTAGATTCCATTATTCCACCCCACACCATAATATCAGGAGTGTGCAGTGGCCTGCAGAGTCTCCGGACTTGTCTCCCATTAAGCACATTTGTGACGTTACTGGTCAGCTATTGCAAAGGGCGCTGCCAGCAGTGGATCTTGAAGATTTTCATGCCCATGTGCATTCACTGTGACAGAACATTCCTCAGATAGCCGTTAATGACCCCAATAATAACCCCAATGATAGCATGCCAAGGTGTATAAGTGTGTGATACTGAATAAATTGAGATGTTTTGAAAAGTTTACTTCTATTTTTTCATTATTTGCATATCATTAACATGTCTATCCATCCTGTGATTTCCATAATTCTATGACTTTTCCTACTTGGTGTTGCAATGTCAATGTTGAAGAATGTAGACTCACCTGTGTCCTGCTGGTAAGTCTGTAAGTGCAACTATTTACAACTTCCCAAAAGCTTACCATTAAAGATAATCTGCTAGCAGTTTTTTTGTATGAAATCTGAGAGCAGCATGATGTAGGAGCTGAGACCCTTATTCCAGTGATATGTCACTTGCTAGGCTGTGTGTTGCTGTTTCAATACAATCAGTGCTTAATCAGCAGTAGATTATTACTACAGGATTAGGTATCCCATGCCTCCTATTCCTCCTGCTGTGTGTAACCCTACCACTACCACTGATTATCAGCTTTCTGTCAATGCACAATGTACACAGAAAGTTGCCAATCATTGGTGTGGGCGGGGTTATACAGGGCTCAGCATTCTGAGCACTGCTAGATCTGCAGTAGAGAAAACAGCGATTGTATCAAAACATACATCTCTGGAATCAGGGTCTCAGCCCCTCTTCATGCTACTCTCAGATTACATAGTAAAAAAAAACCTGGTGACATATTTCCTTTATTTCCTTTAATAACACATTCCGAAATTATATTATGAAAATTCTGTTTATAAATTTCCATAAAATCCCTTTAATGTGACTGCAAACTTCAATTTACACAGTCAACAGTACACAGGACATAGCAGCTAGACCGTACTCTATATATTGGATAAAGTCTGAGACACTGTATTGTATTGAGTCATTAATTGAATACTATTTTGGCTATTTTTCCTTAGTCCACTACACAGTGTTAATATCAAGACTGGGAGAAACTATTCAAGGTGAAAAGCAATATATATAATGGTAGCATTTTGTTAAATTCATCAGCTACAATTGGGCTCTGTTAATAATATAGAGATTACAGAATGAAGTGTAAGCTCTTGTAGATCATTACTCTTGTAGCATTACATACAATGACCATCAAGCGTCTTGTTATATATAACTGTGTATATATAGTATTCCACATCCAGAGCTGCTTTTTACTCTCCCACCTGTTGGACTATAAATTGACAGATGAACTCTCAGAACATAGCCTTTTCTCTTAAGCACACTAGTTACTGATAGAGACACTACATTTTGCTGCCTCGGGTTAGCACATAGATATTGGTCTAAGCTGCCATGAGTAGCACTGCTGCTCCAATCTTCACTTATAAAATAGTTGAAGAGCTGTCCATAGTGCTGAATCTAGATAGTAAATCTAAAATAAAGCCACAAACTAGCAGAAGATGAACCAATATTTGCAAAATGGTAGGTTAACCATTTAAAGGGGTTGGCCACTCTAAAATGAAAAATCTGCAGTGACTCTGTATGACTTCAGATTTATGAATCCTCCCAGTGCACTCACTGTGCATTGCAAGGATTCGCCGGTTTCTGAGCCAGGAACAGTGGTGATGTATGCATTATACATACTCCTGGCTAGAGCCTGTCTAGTGGGCGTGGCCTAGCTCAATACAAGTGTATGGAGCGAGGCCGCGCCCACTAGATAGGTTCTGCCTGGGAGTATGTATAACACATACATCACCACTGTTCGTGGCTCAGAAACTGGCGAATCATCGCAGTGCACAGTGCGTGCACTGGGAGGATTCATAAATCTGAAGTCACACAGCGTGACTGCAGACTTTTCATTTTCGACTGGACAACCCCTTTAACTAGGTAGATGATGTTGACAGCATAGAGCTGATTAGCTTCAATAAAATTCTAATATTTTTACATTGATGAGAACTAGTGTTGAGCGAGCATGATCGACACTGCTCGCTACTCGCCTGATCATCTCACTACTTGGGATGTTCGGCGAGCACCGAGCATTTCCGGGTTACTTGGGCGGGAGCTTGGGTCTCCGCTCTGCATGTTTGGCGCTCTTTACAGAGCCAATAAACATGCAGGGATTGCCAACCAGTCACTGTAATGCCGCAGCCATGTTGTTTGTGGGCATTACAGTGATTTGCTGGCCGCACAGCGTCACCTCGAGTATTTAAAAGCGGGCGCCGCCATCTTGGACACAGTCGCTCCGGATCAGACAGCGTAGAGAGGGTGCTGCTGAGTTAGGGAGAGATATATAGTGCTAAATAGGTAGTGTAGGGTCTCTAAAGCCTGCCAAATCAAACAAACAGTCCTTCTCAGGACTAATATCCATCCCAGATATCAGGCAGGCAGGCAGGCTGTATAGGAAACACAGTGGTTATACCAGCAAACACTGCATTACAGTCCTGTGTGCTCTGTTGGTCAAATTGCTAGACTTATCCCCCGGTCTCAGGGGCCAGGAAAAATCCTTTTTTATTTTCATCTAAATTGTGTATTTTTTTTTTTTCTCAGTCAGACTGTACAAATATGCATTTTATTAACCTTTTGGTATCCCCCCCCCCCAAAAAAAAAATTGAGTGTCTCCCTGACTGTTCAGACACCAATATATCTGTTTAAAAGAGTCTGGTGTAGGCCAGAGAAATAGAACTGTGGTTTTGCAGTTCCACGGGTCAAATCACTGTATTATCCTGCTTTTGGCAATTTTTGCCATAAAAAAAAAACTGTAATAGTGTCTCCCTGACTGTTCAGACACCAATATATCTGTTTAAAAGAGTCTGGTGTACGCCACATAACTATAACTGTGTTTTTACAGTTCCACCGCTCAAATCTCTGTATTATCCTGCTTTTGGCATTTTTTGTCGTAAAAAAACCCAGTAATAGTGTCTCCCTGACTGTTCAGACACAAATATATCTGTTTGAAAGATTCTGGTGGACGCCACAGAACTATAACTGTGGTTTTGCAGTTCCACGGTTCAAATCTCTGTATTATCCTGCTTTTGGCATTTTTTGCCGTAAAAAAACTGTAATAGTGTCTCCCTGACTGTTCAGACACCAATATATCTGTTTAAAAGAGTCTGGTGTAGGCCAGAAAAATAGAACTGTGATTTTGCAGTTCCACAGGTCAAATCTCTGTATTATCCTGCTTTTGGCATTTTTTGCCGTAAAAAACTGTAATAGTGTCTCCCTGACTGTTCAGACACAAATATATCTGTTTGAAAGATTCTGGTGTACGCCACATAACTATAACTGTGGTTTTGCAGTTCCACGGGTCAAATCTCTGTATTATCCTGCTTTTGGCATTTTTTGCCGTAAAAAACTGTAATAGTGTCTCCCTGACTGTTCAGACACAAATATATCTGTTTGAAAGATTCTGGTGTACGCCACATTACTATAACTGTGGTTTTGCAGTTCCACGGGTCAAATCTCTGTATTATCCACTTTTGGGTCTTTTTTACATAAAAAAAACAGTTTGAGTGTGTCGTTCAGCCCCAAATATATCTATTTAAAAAAGTCTGGTATACGCCAGTAAATTAGAACTGTGGTTTTGCAGTTCCACTGTTCAAATGTCTGTATTATCCAGCTTTTGGCCTGTTTTACGTAAAAAAAAACAGTAATAGTGTCTCCCTGTCTGTTCAGTCACAAATTTATCTGTTTAAAAGATTCTGGTGTAGGCCAGACAAACAGAACTGTAGTTTTCCTCTTCCGCGGTTCTAATCTCCTTTTTATTACCCTTTTTCTATTGATAGTGCGAGTGTAAGCTATTTTACTTAATTTACAATGGGCAAGACGCGTGGCAAGGGACGTGGAACTGGACATTCTGGTGATGGTGCGTGTAGAGGATGGGGCCGTGGCTTAGGTGAAAATGTGCCACAACCAACAGCCACATCTTCTCGCTTCCACTTCTTGACCGAATTACCAGGGAAGCACACTACAACACCAGTATTGCGAACTGATCAGTGTGAACAGGTTATTAATTGGATAGCAGATAATACTTCCAGTTACCTGGGCACCACCACCTCCGGTCTGTCTTCCACACGTCAAGTTTTAGTAGCCGTGTGTCTTGACCGCATACTCCTCCTCACCCTGATGCTCCTTCCTCCCACCATGCCGAGTGTCGTCAGACAGCAACTGATCCCACACTTGGACACTCTGAAGAGCTGTTCACTGGTCCATTTCCATATTTGGGCCCCTCGCCTGCTCTGCTTGAAGAGGTGGAAGAGGAGATCCCATGTAGCGATGCCCAAATATTTGAACAGCCACGGCCACAGGAAGTCGACTCTGGCAATTTGTCACAAGAGGTGGACGATGACGAGACACAATTGCCACGAAGTGAGGAGGAGGATCGTGGTGTGCAAGTGGAAGAGGAGGAGGTGGTGGATGATCTAGTAACTGACCCGACATGGCAGGAGGACACGCAGAGCGAGGCCAGCAGCACACAGGGGGAGGGAGGCAGAGTACCCCAACAGGCAGGAAGAAGCAGTATAGTGGCCACACACAGAAGGCGGGCCACTGTTCCCTGTAACACCAACATGAGGGACGTTGCCAGTACAACCGGTAGGTCTTCCAGAGTCTGGAATTTTTTTAAAGACTCTGCTGATAACCCCAAAAAGGCCATTTGTACCGCCTGCCATGCCAGCATCAGCAGGGGTGACAAAACTACCAGCCTGACCACCACCAGCATGATCAGGCACATAGCAGCAAAGCACCCGACTTTGTGGGGCGAACCCCAGGGTCCACGACCAGTGTCAGCGGGTGTCACCACTGCTTCTTCTGCTGTTGTGCGTGTAAGAGAACCCCCTGTTGTGCATGCAAGGCAATTCCCTGTCCATACTGCATGCAAAGATGCCCCCTCCTCTCAGTCTTCACTTGTTATGGCAGTTTCTCAAGAAACAGCATCAACGTCCACGTCCACGTCCCACCGCAGCGTTCAATTGTCCATATCCCAGAGCTTTGAGCGAAAGCGCAAATTCGCAGCCAACGCCACACAGGCCACAGTTCTAAATTCGCACATTTCACGACTGCTTGCGTTGGAAATGCTGTCTTTTAGCCTGGTGAAGACGGAATCCTTCCGCAACCTTATGGTGGTGGCCATCCCTTGGTACTCGGTCCCCAGCCAACATTATTTTGCCCGGTGTGCCACGTGGACAAGTGCTTGTGGCCAGGGATGGTACATCTCCCTGATGGCACACTGGGTAAACATAGTGGAAGCTGGGACCCAGTCGCACCTTGGGACGGAACACATCCTCCCCACACCGAAGATTGTTGGCCCTATGGCAGTCAGAGTTGCCCCCACAGTGTACAGCTCCTGCGCATCATCCTCCTCCTCCTCCTCATGTTCAGCCTCCATCTCAGATATCACCACATCAGTTACAAGCTGGAAGCACTGCATTACTGCCTCAGCCAAGCGGCAACAGGCTGTGTTGAAACTCATAAGCTTAGGTGATAAACCTCACACTGCTTGTGATTTGTGGACAGCTGTGAAAGAGCAGGCAGATCTGTGGCTGAGACCGCTGAACCCACATCCAGGCATGGTCGTGTGTGACAATGGCTGTAACCTGGTGGCGGCTCTGAGGCGAGGCGAGATCACACACGTACCATGCCAGGCTCATGTGCTTAACCTCGTGGTTCAGCGGTTTCTTACATCGTACCCCGAGTTGTAAGATCTGCTCGTCAAAGTACGCCACCTGTCAGCTCATTTTCGCAAGTCAGCTACAGCTTCCGCCGCCCTTGCTGTGTTGCAGCAGCGTTTGCAGCTTCCGGCACAATGACTAGTGTGTGATGTCCCCACACGTTGGAACTCTACCCTCCACATGTTGCAAAGGATTTGTGAGCAGAAGAGAGCAGTTGTGGAGTACCAGCTGCAACAAGGCCGTCGATATTCAGGTCACACTCCACACATAAGACCTCAGGAGTAGACCTGGATGTCTGACATAAGTACCATCCTGACAAACTTTGAGGAGTCCACCAAGATGGTGAGTGGCGATGACGCCATCATTAGCGTCAGCATCCCACTTGTCTGTCTTTTGCAATGCTCTCTGCAGAGAATTAAAGAGGAGGAATTGCAGCCAGAGTATGATGAGATGGATCAAGAACCCGTAATGGGCGATTATACACAGCCCAGCCTCATCTCATCCCAACGTGCATTGGGGGACAATGAGAGAGAGGAGGAGGAGGAGGAAGAACAGGAGCTGGTATCATGCGCTGTAGACGGTAGTACCTGTACAACTGTCATACAGTCGATTCAGC
The DNA here is from genome assembly GCF_046119375.1 of Phyllobates terribilis. Classification (NCBI taxonomy): domain Eukaryota; kingdom Metazoa; phylum Chordata; class Amphibia; order Anura; family Dendrobatidae; genus Phyllobates; species Phyllobates terribilis. The sequence continues at coordinate 213,887,355 of NW_027362769.1, read as the reverse complement.
GTGGGTGGCCTGAGGACAGGGGGGAGGAGGAGAAGAGCATGGTCAGTTGTCATCTTGGTGAGGACATGGAAGTCCTGCCCGTTACCAGTCTGGCACGCATGGCTGACTTTATGTTACGCTGCCTTAACTGTCAAAATGTTGGGTGACAGTCATTACTGGTTGGTGACACTTTTAGACCCCCGCTACAAGGAGAACTTTCACTCTCTTATTCCTGAGGTGGAGAGGTCTACAAAAATGGGGCAGTACCAGAAGGCCCTTGCTGCAGAACTGTTAAAAAAATTCCCATCTGAACACGCTAGCGGCAGAGGTCACAGTTCGTTGCCCAACCAAGGCATACAGGCGAGAGAGACGCAACTCCAATCCAGCAGAGGCAGGGGAACACTGTCAACATTCTGGGACAGTTTTCTGAGAACCGCCCAGCTTACAGGCCCTAAGGAGCGGGGTACTCTCACAAGGAGTGGAAAGCTTCAAAAGATGGCGAGGGAGTACCTTGCTGATCGTATCAGCGTCCTCCGTGATTCCTCTGTGCGTTTTAATTATTGGGTATCCAAGCCGGATACTTGGAGTGAACTTGCTCTGTACGCCTTGGAGATCCTGGCCTGCCCTGCCGCTAGCTTGTTATCGGAGCGTGTTTTTAGTGCCGCTGGGGGAATTATAACTGATAAGCGCACTCGCCTGTCAACTGACAATGCTGACAAGCTGACCCTTATCAAAATGAACAAGGGCTGGATTGGGCCAGACTTCTCATCACCACCAAATGACAGCAGAGTAACATAAAGTCAAATCCACTGTGTTATTTCGGGAGGTGTATTCCCATGCACCGCTTCACACCCACACATGGGTATACGCTTCCTCATTTCAGCTGTATTTTGCTCTTCTCCTTATCCTCAGCCTCCACCACCACTATACCACCAGGGTGACCGTGGTCCGTGTTGCCAGCATTGCAAGTTCCTCCGTCCTAATTTTTAGCAGCTTTTGCTTGGAAGGCATAGGCAAAGACTAAGGGAGACCCACTCCGCAATAATGGGAATAATGTTTTTAATATGCTGTACTGCATGGCTCTTGTAAGGGGCATGAAAACCATCTTGTTAAGATACTGCGACCTCCACCACTTTTCCCAGGGGCATTGATATTGTCTTTTTATTCCACTGTGACCTCCATGTCTCTTCCAAGGGGCATTAAAACCATCTTGTTAAGCTACTGCGACCTCCACGTCTCATCCAAGGGGCATTAAAACCGTCTTGTTAAGTTACTGCGACCTCCACCACTTTTCCAAGGGGCATTAAAACCATCTTGTTAAGCTACTGGGACCTCCACCACTTTTCCAAGGGGCATTGATATTGTCTTTTTATTCCACTGCGACCTCCACCATTCTTCCAACGGGCATTGCATTTCCTCCTAATTTTAGTCAGCTTTTGCTTTTCAATGCATAGGCGAACACTAAGGGAGATCCACTCGCCAATAATGGGTAGAAGGATTTTAGTATGCTGTAATCCACGTCTGGTTCAAGGGGCATTGCAGTTCCTCATAATTTTTGGAAAGCCTTCCATTCATTGCTTAGGCCAACAGTGCACAGGAGACCCAGTTGCTATAAATGGAAAAAACGGTTTAGTTAAGTCCCTCTGACCTCCATGTCACTTCCAAGGGGCATTGTAGTGCCTTTAAATTTTTGGTAGGCATTGCACTCACGGCATGCCCTATAACTGTGTAGCCGAACTGCTTCTTTTGGTACAGAAACATATCCTACAAGACTTGTGTGGTGGACTGGCCTGATTTTGATGTGAATGGTCCCTGTTCCTCCTGCTCTTTCTCCTTTGCCACCACCTCATCCATCATTCATCACCTGAAGCTTTGGTTTAACGGGAGTCATAGAACTGGGATAGTAGCAGGAAAACATCCAGCAATCCTCGGAGGAGGTAGGACATGCGCCAAAACGCTGCCCACCTCAGGCCTAGCCGCCACTACATACAGTGCCTACAAGTAGTATTCAACCCCCTGCAGATTTAGCTGGTTGACACATGCGGAATTAACTTGGCATTGTGACATTTGTACTGTAGATCAGCCTGGAAGTGGGAAATGCACTGCAGCAAATTTTGTTTTTGTTTTTTTTTTTTTTGTTTTTTAAAACGTTAAAAGTTAATTCAGAGTGTCATTTATTATTCAACCCCTCAAACCACAAGAATTCTGTTTGGTCCCCCTAAAGTATTAAGAAGTAGTTCAGGCACCAAGAATAATGAGCTTCACATGTGTGGATTAAAGATCTGTTTTGCCAGCCTTTTCTGACTATTTAAGACCCTCCCCAAACTTGTGAACAGCACTCAGACATGGTCAACATGGGAAAGACAAAGGAGCATTCCAAGGCCATCAGAGACAAGATCGTGGAGGGTCACAAGGCTGGCAAGGGGTACAAAACCCTTTCCAAGGAGTTGGGCCTACCTGTCTCCACTGATGGGAGCATCATCCGTAAGTGGAAGGCTTATGGAACTACTGTTAGCCTTCCACGGCCTGGACAGCCTTTGAAAGTGTCCTCCCGTGCCGAGGCCAGGCTTGTCCGAAGAGTCAAGGCTAACCCAAGGACAACAAGGAAGGAGCTCCGGGAAGATCTCATGGCAGTGGGGACATTGGTTTCAGTCAATACCATAAGTAACGTACTCCACCGCAATGGTCTCCGTTCCAGACGAGCCCGTAAGGTACCTTTACTATCAAAGCGTCATGTCAAGGCTTGTCTACAGTTTGCTCATGATCACTTGGAGGACTCTGAGACAGACTGGTTCAAGGTTCTATGGTCTGATGAGACCAAGATCGAGATCTTTGGTGCCAACCACACACGTGACGTTTGGAGACTGGATGGCACTGCATACGACCCCAAGAATACCATCCCTACAGTCAAGCATGGTGGTGGCAGCATCATGCTGTGGGGCTGTTTCTCAGCCAAGGGGCCTGGCCATCTGGTCCGCATCCATGGGAAGATGGATAGCACGGCCTACCTGGAGATTTTGGCCAAGAACCTCCGCTCCTCCATCAAGGATCTTAAGATGGGTCGTAATTTCATCTTCCAACAAGACAATGACCCAAAGCACACAGCCAAGAAAACCAAGGCCTGGTTCAAGAGGGAAAAAGTCAAGGTGTTGGAGTGGCCTAGTCAGTCTCCTGACCTTAACCCAATTGAAAACTTGTGGAAGGAGCTCAAGAATAAAGTCCACATGAGACACCCAAAGAACCTAGATAACTTGGAGAATATCTGCATGGAAGAGTGGGCCAAGATAACTCCACAGACCTGTGCCGGCCTGATCAGGTCTTATAAAAGACGATTATTAGCTGTAATTGCAAACAAGGATTATTCCACAAAATATTAAACATAGGGGTTGTATAATAATTGACCCACACTTTTATGTTTAAAATTTAATAAAATTCAACTGAGCAACATAACTTTTTGGTTTGTAAGATTTATGCTTCTGTTCATAAAACCTACTCTCGTTTGCAGTTTGAAGGCTCTAACTTATTTGCATCTTATCAAACCAGCTAAATCTGCAGGGGGTTGAATACTACTTGTAGGCACTGTACATGCGCTTGCATTCCAAGAAAACAGAGCAGACGCTAACTTCTATCATCATCATCATGCTCGTCACCTTGGCACTCTCAACTCCCCTGATGGAGAAGCCAGGGACCACCGGAGGAGTCTAGTTCTCTGTTGGGCTCGTCCAATGCTGCCCTAAAGTAGGCCAGGCTAAGATAAGTGTGGGGGAACTTCCAAGGAGAAATAGGGGCGGCTGGGGACCGTTTATGGACTCCCGGCCGCCCCCTGGCGGCTGGGGACCAAGCGTGGCCATCTTCTTTTTAATATATTTAACAATGACCTTGTTGAATTTCAATATTTGTATATAATACTAAACTATGCAAGTTAATCGACACAAAGGAGGATAAGGTAATAGTAAAGAGGGATTTGGGGCCAAGAAATATCAATTAAATGTTAATGTTCATTAAACACTAACCGAGAAAATTAGAATTGGCAAAAAAAGGCACATATGTTAAAATTAAAAAATATTTAATCTTTATTATGAAATTGTTGTAGTAAAATAAAATTATAAAACAAGCAGGGATTTCTGCCTGCAGCAATTGATATCAAGCAGATTTTAGCACAAGTCTATAAGTAATGGAAAGATGACAAGAATGATATCCCAATATAGATATTGACTAGTGAAGATCAAGAATAGACCAATATCATCAGTAATGGATATCAGGGAGAAAGAGTAAAAAAAAACAACCCAAAAACAGAGCTATGTATAAATGAAAAAAGTTGCAAGCTCTTCTGTATTTTACTAAGGTTCTGCTGTTTAAATGACGTTAAGTCATGTTATTATGAATAGTGGTCTAGACTAGTGTTGAGCCACCCCCGTAGTGTTCGAGTTCGGTTCGGTTCGTCGAACACCCGTGTGTTCGCCGAACTGTTCGTCGAACTGTTTGTCGAACACCTTCGAACACCGTTAAAACCAATGGCAGGCAAACAAAAACACATAGAAACACATAGAAAACACCTTCAAAGGTGTCCAAAAGCTGACAAACTGCTCAGAAGACATAACTAACACATGGAAAAGTGACAAGTACATATAGTCATGCGAAAATAAAAGAGGTGGAGGAGTAAAAGGAGGGGGAGACACAGATATAGGCATGTCATGCCCTTCTAAAATCCAAAAAGTGAGAAGCCGACACGGCCAGTCCGCTCCTGCCCGTGCCACCTCCGTGTCGCCGGGTTTGTGCCAGAGCCGCAGTGAACCCTGATGGCCAGCCCCCCTCTCCCAATACTGGTGCCTGTCCGCTGGTGGGTCGAGCGAGCCCCCCTGTGGTGGAGGCAGCTCTAAGCTTTTTAATTTAAATTGTCTCTCTAATTTGAATGAATACACTTTAAATCCATTTACAAGGATCTATTGGAGGGCAAGTCTCATGCCAGCAGCCGCGTAATTCCAGCTCCAGTAGCGTCCACTAAAGCTGCTGCAGTTAAAAAGCTTTTATAAGGATCGAGCTCGGCTGTCCACAGCAAGGCATCCTACTGCCAGTCCCAGCCCCTATGCCTTGGGGTGCCTCCTGATGCTCTTCACTGAGTATCCCATGGTCCCGAAGCATTTCCTTTGAAAAAATTAAGTGTCTAAACTACAGGTGGTGTAGCTTGCTTAACAGCCGGTATAATCCGCTGACTAGCAGACACTGCTACTAGGCACAAAGTATTTCCTGGGCTAGATGCAGTTAAAAATTTGTAATTAGATACTCTCGTTGGATGCTGAGAAAGCATTCCATAGAGTCTCCTGGCACGCCATATATGATTCTCTTAAAAAGCTTGGGGTAGGGGTCTAGGGGACCCTTTTATAGCCAAAATCACGGCCCTGTATCACAATACGTCACCTAGGCTGAAGATAAATGGAACTGTAGCACCCTGAGGGCTCGGTTGCTACAGAGGTATTGCACCTCACCCAGAGGTGTGATATCTCACTCTCAGGTAAGGATGGAGTGTGGATCAGGACCCGACACCTGCATGCATTACACCACATTGCCGTGGGGCAGGGCGACCAATATGCCTCTGAGATGGGCACGACAGTCCCTGTCCCTGGCTGGAGTGGGGGGAGGGAAAACTGAGGAAGGGGAACCCTGTAGTGCAGGAGCAGGGAGGAAGCAGTTCCTGGGTGCATTGAGAAGGGAGTATAAAAGGTGGGCACCATCTTAGTTCAGTGCAGAGAAGTCTGAGCAGAAGTGGCAGGGAGCAGGGGCTCTGCATGAGCTCTGCTCCGGAGGCGGGCCTAGTAACAGAGGCCCAGGCCTGGAAGAGGGAGAAGGAAGGAAGAGGAGCGGAGAAGGCTCCAGGAACGAGGAATGAAGGGATCCCAGGGATGCGGACGGGCGAGTCGCCACCGCACGCCCGAATCCACCTGCGTGGAGGGGTCAGGCCAAAGGGGGAGACCGGTCCCCGAAACTAGTGGAGGCAGGAAACGACCCTCAGCTAGAAACCGGAGGCTGTGACATTTTATGTGGCGCAGCCCCTCGCTACACCCGCTAGGAAGGCACCACATAGGGTCAGGGAAACTGGCGCCAAGTTTACCAAGAGGAGGCCCGAGGCAGCCGGACAGAAGGGTTGGTAAGAAAGGCCAGACAAAGGACACACAAAGGGGGTCCTGTGAAGCGCTCCAAAGTTATCTGGGAGTTGTCTGAGCCCCTCACCTGGTGAGCACAGTACGACGTGGGCAGCCGTTACCTGCAGACGTGGTCTGGATAATAAGAACTGTGAGTAAAGGCCCTGGACTGCATCACTGACTCAGTGTCATTACTGCTGCTGCCCTGCACCATCACCCCCATCCTCCGCATACACTGCCCTGAGGCTATACTCCTCCCGTGGGGAGTTATGCTACGCTCTGCTGCACCCACAACACCAGCCTCAGCGGTCTGCCCTGCAGCGGCGGTTCACTCTGACCGCAATCCACGGGTGGCGTAGTCGGACATTTAAACATCAAAACCACATAAATAGTTCCGCCACTGGTTTGACCACCCTGAGCCACGGAACCGGGTCGACGCCACGAAGACTACAACCACCAGCATCCACCAAAAAGGGTCCGGCTCCGGGTGTCCCAAGGCCCAGGGGGTGCATCAGAACATTTTCATCACCTTTCACAATCACCAATGGGACAAGGCAGGGATGTCCTCTGTCCCCTCTCTTATACATCCTAGTGACGGAGCACCTGCTCTCATCAATTCGCCATAGCCCCAATATTAGGTGGATTGAGGTGGGAGGCACCGAGTACAAGTGCTCTCTATTTGCTGATGATGTCCTAGTATATATCACTCAATCACATATATCCATCCCTGCTGTTATGGCTGAAATAGATCACTTTGTTACATGGTCAAATTTTAAAATCAATGCAGCGAAGTCTGAGGCCCTTGATGTCTCCCTCCCCAAATCCATATAGGATTCCATCCAGTCCAACTTTCCCTTTGCCTGGCCCTCACAGGGTATCAAATACTTAGGAATTCCTATTCATAGAGACCTCTCCCATCTATGTTTTCTTAATTTTGGGCCCTTTATTGAACAACTCCATACAGACCACGTTAGAACTGTAAGATTCACTACGTGAACCACTGGTGTTTTGTGGAAAAGCACATGTACACTGCGTTCCAAATTATTATGCAAAAAGTGTTTAGGAGTGATAAGGGAAGAATTTGTTTGTTTGTCAGTTAAACTCATTGATGGTGATGTGTGACAGGGCTCTTTATATCACTGTAAGCAATTGCAGACACCTGTGCTAATTAGTTTGGCAAGTGTGTCCAATGAAAGGCAAGACTACTTAAGAAGGTTGTCTCACATTATTAAGCAGCCTACATTTTCTGCCAAAATGGGAAAGAAAAAGGATGTGTCGGCTGCTGAGAAGCAACAAATTGTGGAGTGTTTAGGTCAAGGCATGACTACAATCAACATTGTGCGATGATCAGGATGAAGTGTCTTGGCAATCAAGAAGTATGTAGCTGATTCACAGTACACACGTGTGCGTGCTGATAAGGGCAAATTGAGGACTCTTTCCTACAGGCAATTACGTCAGGTTGAAAGAGCAGCGGCAAAAAAGCCTTGTCATAGCAGCAGACAAGTTTTTGAAGCTGCTTGTGCCTCCAACGTCCCCCGAACAACAAGATGCAGGGTCCTTCAGAGGTTTGCAGCTCTGCATATGCCATCCTGTCGACCTCCTCTATCCACTTCACACAAGCAGAAACGGCTCCAGTGGGCCAAACATTACATGAAGACTGATTTCAAAACTGTTTTGTTCACGGATGAGTGCCGTGCAGCGCTCGATGGTCCAGATGGATGGAGTGGGGGATGGCTGGTTGATGGACACCCCACGCAAACACGGCTACAGCGCCAACAAGGAGGAGGTGGAGTAATGTTTTGGGCTGGAATCATGGGGAGAGAGATTGTCGGCCCCTTTAGGATCCCTGAAGGCGCTAAAGATGAACTCCATAATGTATGTGGATTTTCTCAAACAGCACTTCCTGCCATGGTTCAAGAAGAAGAACCGTGTATTTCACAGCAAGATCATTTTTCTGCATGATAATGCACCATCTCATGCTGCACATAAAACATCTGCATCTCTGGCTGATATGGGCATAAAAGGGGACAAACTTATGGTGTGACCCCCATGCTCCCCTGACCTGTACCCCATTCAGAACCTTTGGAGCATCATTAAAAGGAGTGTCTATGATGGCGGGAGGCAGTTCACATCTAAGCAACAGCTCTGGGAGGGTATTCTGTCCTCATGCAAAACAATTGAAGCAGAAACCATCCAAAACCTGACAAATTCAATGGACGAGAGAGTTCAGAAGCTCCTTTCGAACAAGGGGTCCTATGTGAAAATGTAACATCACCTAGAATAAAGTTTTGAGTTGAAAACTGTTTGATTTCAGTTTCTAACAACCTGCTAATGCTTATAATTTCAAAAATGACCATTTTTTTGGTCTTTATTAAAATGAAAAGGTTGATCGAAAAGTTTGGGGGATCTAAGAGTGTGGCAACCCAGTAGTCATGATAACTTCGAATTCTGACAATATGAGGGTCATGCTGCAGGTAGTGCAGCAAGAAGGCACTTATGTGTCTTGCGCATCTCGGAGCCCCAAAATTATTTTCCGGGCTAGATACAGCTAAAAATTATTATTAATTTTAAATCTGGTGAAGCTTTAGTATAGATGGCCTAATAGGGTCAGTGCTGCACACTGCTACAAAGCCCAAATTATTTTCCAGTCAAGATACAGATAAACATGATTAGTAATTTTAAATCTGGTGGAGCTTATTATAGATGGCCTAATAGAATCAGTGCTGCACACTGCTACAAAGCCCAAATTATTTTCCAGCCAAGATACAGATAAACATGATTAGTAATTTGAAAGCTTAAAACGGTTGGTAGGGTGATTTTAACCAATCATCAAGCTTTTACTCTCCCCAGGATGACACAGGGGTAGAAAAGTCGTTTCGGATCCATGATTTGTTCATCTTTATGAACGTGAGTCTGTCTACATTATCAGTGGAGAGCCGCGTGTGCTTATCTGTCAGCGCACCACCAGCAGCGCTGAACACACGTTCAGACAGAACGCTGGCTGCGGGGCATGACAAGATCTCCAAGGCGTAAGTGGCTAGCTCCGGACATTTATCCAGATTGGAAGCCCAAAAAGAGCAAGGGTCCAGTGACACAGTCGTGGCTTCAATGTTTACTTGGAGATACTCCTGTACCATCGTCTCTAGGCGTTGACTATGTGTCAGACTTCTTGTCTCCTGTGGCCTTGCAAAGGATGGGCTAAAAAAGTGGTGAAATGATTCCGCAAAATTGATGTTACCAGCAGATACTGTGGTTCTGTTACGGTTTGAGTGCTGAACACTTGACGGTCCCACGGTTGGCAAGTTGGAACTGTGAGATTCACTATGTGCACCACTGGTATTTTGTGGAAAAGCACATGTAAGATTCTGCAACAGTCTCTGCTGATACTCCTGCATGCGTGCATCCCTTTCTATGGCAGGAATAATTTCTGCAAATTTACTTTTGTACCGGGGATCTAACAGTGTGGCAACCCAGTAGTCAGGATTATTTCTAATTCTCACAATTCGAGGGTCATGTTGCAGGTAGTGCAGCAAGAAGGCACTCATGTGTGTTGCGCATCCAGGAGCACCAAGTCCCTGTTGTGTTGGTGGCGAGGTAACAATCATGCTTCCTTCCTCTGTCCTCTCCCCCCAACCTCGCACAACAGAAATGTGATCAAGGTCTCCCTCATCTGATGAGTCTTCCATCAGTTCGTCCTCCACTTCTTCCTGGGCTCCTGCACCTTCCTCACTAGTTTGGCTGCTACCATGCGCCCTGGTAAAACCATCTCCCCCACCCTCACATGCCTGCCGCCTTGGTGCTGCCGACCGTCTGGACCTTGCAGATGTTAGCCCTTCCGCATACAACTCCTCCTCTACTTCCTCCACCTCCTCTTGTGCCACCACCTGACTCCGAATTCTGTTTAACATGTGCTCCAGCATGTAAATCACCGGAATAGTCATGCTGATAATGGCATCGTCAGCACTAAACATCTTCGTCGCCATTTCAAAACTGTGCAGAAGGGTGCATAGGTCCCTGATCTGAGACCACTCCTCCAGCGTGATTTGCCCCACCTCTGAATCTCGTTGGCCCAGGCTATACGTCAGAACGTATTGCACCAGGGCTTGTCGGTGCTGCCACAGTCGCTGCAACATGTGCAGAGTTGAATTCCACCGGGTAGGCACATCGCATTTTAGCCGGTGAAGTGGCAGGCCCAACGACTTCTGTAGAGATGTAAGTCGCTGAGCTGCGGGATGCGAACGGCGGAAGTGAGCACACAGCGACCGTGCCCTCTGCAGAAGGCCATCTAATCTGGGATAGTGGGCTAAAAATTGCTGGACAACCAGGTTCAACACGTGAGCCATACAAGGCACGTGTGTGATATTGCCCCGGCGAAGGGCCGCACCCAGGTTTGCAGCATTGTCGCACACGGCCTTCCCTGGTTTCAGGTCCAGTGGAGACAACCATTCATGAAATTGGTTCTCCAGAGCTGACCACAACTCCTCAGCTGTGTGACTCACATTTCCCAGACATTTCAATGTAAAAACCGCCTGATGACGTTGAGCCCTACTGCCAGCATAGTAAGGAGGTGTGCAGGATCCCTTCTGCGCAGTTAGAAAGCTTGTGGCATGACCAGACAGGCTTTGGGTGCAGGTGGAAGACCAAGAGGAGGTTGAGGAGGCAGAAGCAGTGGAGGAACTTTGACATAAAGAGGATTGACGCACAACTCGTGGGGACGGCAAGACTTGGACAGCAGCCCCTTGTCCTGCTGTCACCATAGTTACCCAGTGCCCAGTCAGCGACATGTAACGCCCCTGTCCATGCCTACTCGTCCAAGTGTCTGTGGTGAAATGCACCCTGTCACACACAGAGTTTCTCAAAGAAGCGGTGATGTTGTGTGCGACATGCTGGTGGAGCGCAGGCACACCTTTCTTTGAGAAGTAGTGCCGACTGGGCATCTGGTACTGGGGCACTGCGACGGACATAAGGTCTCGAAAATCCTCTGTGTCCACCAGGCGGAAAGACAGCATTTCTGTAGCCAAGAGCTTGCAGATGGTGAAATTCAACCTCTTAGCTTTCTCATGGCTAGGAGGAAATGGTCTTTTACTTGTCCACATCTGAGGGACCGAGGGCTGGCTATTGTGCTTAGACGGGGTTGATAAGGGTGTCCCCGGCAAACTGCCGGTCTGTGAGGAAGATGCAGGCGGACATGTTAGGTTGCCTTGATCCAAAGGTGGTGCTATCGATGTCGGACAGCGCTCAACACCAGCTGGTGTTACCACCTCCAAAGAAAATGATGACCTGCCAATCACGCTGGCTGTTGCGGGTAAAGAGGTGGCAGGTCTGCGCCCCAAAACAGGTGTGACTGCTGTCCCCCCAGTCACAGAGGATGAAGAGGCCGCGGATGCACAAGATATGGCAGACGGTGGTTGGCCCGGCCGGCTAGGCCGCATTGTAGCACACTGAGCTTCCCACTGCAACTTATGCTTCATGTCTATGTGCCGGTTCATGCATGAAGTACTCAAACTATGTATTTTTTGGCCTCTGCTTAGCTTTTGCTGACAAATGTTACAGATAACACGAGTTGGGTCATCTTTATCGATCTGAAAAAATGCCCAGGCTATGCAAGGCTTAGCACCCATGCGACCTGAAGAGCCACCACGACTTGTGGTGAGAGGCAGAGTTGTGTTTGAGGATGCAGTTGTTGACGTGCTTCCAGTACTACGTCTCTGTCCAGGAAGGCGCAACCTGACCTCGTCGTCACTAGCATCTTCCTCCACCTCCTCTGCTGACCTCATCTCTTGGCTGACTGTGGGTTGACAGTAAGTGGGATCTCCAACCTCATCATCATCACCCTGTGCGTTATCACACCCGTCGTCCTCAGAGCCAACCTGTTCCTGCCCTGACAAAAAACTAAAGTTGTCGCTCCAATCAGGTATTTGAGTCTTATCATCGTCTTCCTCATTGTCTCCACCAACAGGAGTTACAGTTTGGGAATGAGGGTCTACATTATGGTCAGAACCTTCTGCGTCTGGTCCTGGATCCGACTCATAAAGATTCTGGGCATCAGTGCAGATCATTTCCTCGTCTGGATTCACAGAAGCGCTGGAGTCGACCTCTGATTCCCAGGCTATAGTATGAGTAAACAGCTCTGCAGACTCAACCATCTGTTCTACCTCATACTCAGACAGGCAGCTGGAGATTTGGGAGCTGTGAGCAAGCAAGTGCGATTGGGGTGACACCTTTGAGGACTGGAGTATTTGTGATGTTGAAGTTGATGTGGAGGACAGCCCACTTAAAGGAGCACTTGATATCCGTTGAAGCACCTGCTGTTTTTGTGCCTCATCTGGAATTTGTAGCGATTGGCGTGGCCGTAAGAAATGGATCTTATCACATTGTCAGCTAAATGAAGTAGACATTTTAGTTTGGCTGGAAGATGGTCTTTCTTCTGCAGATGTTACTGTTGCTTTAACACCTACCCCACGGACACAACCTTTTTTCCCCTTCCCAACACGCCTATTCCCCTTTCCACCAGCAGCAGGCCTTTTTCCACTCATTTTGGTGGTTAACTAATTCACAACTCTGGAGTTGTTTGCACAAAAAAACAATGGATGGGAACCGAGCAGAGCTGAGTGGCCAAACTGTGGTATTAGGCCAAAATTATTGGCTGGGTTAGATGCAGAAAAAAATTATATTCAATTTGCAACCTGATGGAGGTCTGTATAGATGAATTAATAGAACAAGTCCCACACACAGCTAGAAGCCCAATATTTTTTCAGAGGTAGATGCAGAAAAAAATATATTCAGTTTGCAACCTGATGGAGGTCAGTATAGATGGACTAATACAACAAGTCCCACACACAGCTAGAAGCCCAATATTTTTTCAGAGGTAGATGCAGAAAAAAATATATTCAGTTTGCAACCTGATGGAGGTCTGTATAGATGGATTAATAGAACAAGTCCCACACACAGCTAGAAGTCCAATATTTTTTCAGAGGTAGATGCAGAAAAAAATATATTCAGTTTGCAACCTGATGGAGGTCTGTATAGATGGATTAATAGAACAAGTCCCACACACAGCTAGAAGCCCAGTATTTTTTCAGAGGTAGATGCAGAAAAAAATATATTCAGTTTGCAACCTGATGGAGGTCTGTATAGATGGATTAATAGAACAAGTCACACACACAGCTAAAAGCCCAATATTTTTTCAGAGGTAGATGCAGAAAAAAATATATTCAGTTTGCAACCTGATGGAGGTCTGTATAGATGGATTAATAGAAGAAGTCCCACACACAGCTAGAAGCCCAATATTTTTTCAGAGGTAGATGCAGAAAAAAATATATTCAGTTTGCAACCTGATGGAGGTCTGTATAGATGGATTAATAGAACAAGTCCCACACACAGCTAGAAGCCCAATATTTTTTCAGAGGTAGATGCAGAAAAAAATATATTCAGTTTGCAACCTGATGGAGGTCTGTATAGATGGATTAATAGAACAAGTCCCACACACAGCTAGAAGCCCAATATTTTTTCAGAGGTAGATGCAGAAAAAAATATATTCAGTTTGCAACCTGATGGAGGTCTGTATAGATGGATTAATAGAACAAGTCACACACACAGCTAGAAGCCCAATATTTTTTCAGAGGTAGATGCAGAAAAAAATATATTCAGTTTGCAACCTGATGGAGGTCTGTATAGATGGATTAATAGAACAAGTCCCACACACAGCTAGAAGCCCAATATTTTTTCAGAGGTAGATGCAGAAAAAAATATATTCAGTTTGCAACCTGATGGAGGTCAGTATAGATGGACTAATACAACAAGTCCCACACACAGCTAGAAGCCCAATATTTTTTCAGAGGTAGATGCAGAAAAAAAATATATTCAGTTTGCAACCTGATGGAGGTCTGTATAGATGGATTAATAGAACAAGTCCCACACACAGCTAGAAGCCCAATATTTTTTCAGAGCTAGATGCAGAAAAAAATATATTCAGTTTGCAACCTGATGGAGGTCTGTATAGATGGATTAATAGAACAAGTCCCACACACAGCTAGAAGCCCAATATTTTTTCAGAGGTAGATGCAGAAAAAAATATATTCAGTTTGCAACCTGATGGAGGTCTGTATAGATGGATTAATAGAACAAGTCCCACACACAGCTAGAAGCCCAATATTTTTTCAGAGCTAGATGCAGAAAAAAATATATTCAGTTTGCAACCTGATGGAGGTCTGTATAGATGGATTAATAGAACAAGTCCCACACACAGCTAGAAGCCCAATATTTTTTCAGCGGTAGATGCAGAAAAAATATATTCAGTTTGCAACCTGATGGAGGTCAGTATAGATGGACTAATACAACAAGTCCCAGACACAGCTAGAAGCCCAGTATTTTTTCAGAGGTAGATGCAGAAAAAAATATATTCAGTTTGCAACCTGATGGAGGTCAGTATAGATGGACTAATACAACAAGTCCCACACACAGCTAGAAGCCCAATATTTTTTCAGAGGTAGATGCAGAAAAAAATATATTCAGTTTGCAACCTGATGGAGGTTATTATAGATGGATTAATAGAACAAGTCCCACACACAGCTAGAAGCCCAATATTTTTTCAGAGGTAGATGCAGCAAAAAATATATTCAGTTTGCAACCTGATGGAGGTCTGTATAGATGGATTAATAGAACAAGTCCCACACACAGCTAGAAGCCCAATATTTTTTCAGAGGTAGATGCAGAAAAAAATATATTCAGTTTGCAACCTGATGGAGGTCTGTATTCGTGTTGAGCCACCCCCGTAGTGTTCGGGTTCGGTTCGGTTCGTCGAACACCGGGATGTTCGAGGAACTGTTCGTCGAACTGTTCGTCGAACACCTTAGAACACCGTCGAACACCGTTAAAACCAATGGCAGGCAAACAAAAACACATAGAAACACATAGAAAACACCTGCAAAGGTGTCCAAAAGCTGACAAACTGCTCAGAAGACACTCTCTTTAAAAAAGCCGGCCGGCAAATTCAGCAGCGGCATACACCGGTACCCGACAATTTAGACAAGAAGGAATAGAGCATCACACATAGATTAGATAGATAGAAACATGTCAGTCACACATATAAGAAGCACAGTGACAGTGTTGGTTACTGCACTTGTCATTTAGTGTAAAGGATTTATTAAAAAAAATATTAGTGTTTTCATGCACCGTCTCTTTAAAAAAGCCGGCCGGCAATTCAGCATCTGTACCCGACAATTTAGAACAGAAAGAATAGAGCTTCACACATAGATTAGATAGATAGAAACATGTCAGTCACATATATAATAAGTACAGTGATAGTGTTGCTTACTGTACTTGTCATTTAGTGTAAAGGATTTATTTAAAAAAATAATAGTGTTTTCATGCACTGTCTCTTTAAAAAAGCCGGCCGGCAATTCAGCAGCGGTACCCGACAATTTAGAACAGAAAGATAGAGCATCACACATAGATTAGATAGATAGAAATATGTCAGTCACATATATATGAAGTACAGTGATAGTGTTGGTTACTGTACTTGTCATTTAGTATTAACATAAAGGATTTATTATTAAAAAAATTGGCGTGGGGTTCCCCTTAATTTTAGGCTCTAGCGGAGGTTAAGCAGACGGCTGGGGCAGATGTTTGAAGCCTGGGAAGGGGGTAATACCCACGGAGCTTCCCAGGCTACTAATATCAGCCCCCAGCTGAATACATAGCCTTTACTAGCTATTAAAATGGGGGACCCCCCCAAAAAAATGACGTTGGGTCCCCCCTAATTTAATAGCTAGCAAAGGCTAGGCAGACAGCTGGGGGCTGATATTAATAGCCCAGGAAGGGAGCCATGAATATTGGCCCCCTCCCAGGCTAGAAACACCAGCCGTCAGCCGCCCCAGAAATGGCGCATTCATAGGATGCGCCAATTCTGGCACTTAGCCTCGCTCTTCCACGCTGCCCTGGTGCGGTGGCAGGGGGTAATAGGGTTGGGGTTGATGTCAGCTTATAATGCCAGCTGACATCAAGCCCAGGTTAGTAATGGAGAGGCGTCTATAAGACACCCCCATTACTAACCCCATAGTCAAAGTTAAAAAAAACACAAACACCCAGAATAAAGTCCTTTAATTGAAATAAAGACACAATCCTTTATTGTTCTAAATTAAACCATACTTACCATCACGCCCATTCCAGCTGAAGCCAACGATCTCCTGCAATAAAAGAAAAATAATAAAGCAACCTCATCCTTACCTTTCCATGGTTCCCACGACAGCTTCAGCTCTGCTACATCGAGATGACAGGCTGGACCGCAGCAGAACGCTGCCATCCAGCCTGTCATCCCGCAGACACTGAGAAGCGCAGGCTTGCTTGAGCTGCTCAGCGTCTCTCTGTGACGACATCCAGATGAGCCGAGTTCATGTCCAATGAACTCGGCTCACCTCATGCACGTCACTGACAGCGTGGGAAAATTCTCACGCTGAAGCGCTGATTGCAGGAGAATTTTCCCACGCTGTCAGTGACGTGCAGGAGGTGAGCTGAGTTCATTGGACATGAGCTCACCTCATGCACGTCACTGACAGCGTGGGAGAATTCTCCTGCACTCAGCACTTCAGCGTGAGAATTTTCCCACGCTGTCAGTGACGTGCATGAGGTGAGCCGAGTTCATTGGACATGACCTCGGCTCATCTGGATGCCGTCACAGCGAGACAGTGAGGAGCGCAAGCATGCCTGCGCTTCTCAGTGTCTGCGGGATGACAGACTGGATGGCAGCGTTCTGCTGCGGTCCAGCCTGTCATCTCGATGTAGCAGAGCTGAAGCTGTCGTGGGAACCATGGAAAGGTAAGGATGAGGTTGGTTTATTATTTTTCTTTTATTGCAGGAGATCGTTGGCTTCAGCTGGAATGGGTGTGATGGTAAGTATGGTTTAATTTAGAACAATAAAGAATTGTGTCTTTATTTCAATTAAAGGACTTTATTCTGGGTGTTGTGTTTTTTTTAAATACTTAACTAGAAATTCATGGCGGTCATGTCTAATACTGGCGTGACCCCATGAATTTTGGGCTTGGGGCCAGCTGATAATACCAAGCTGGCCCTAACCCCTTTATTACCCAGTGAGCCACCGCACCAGGGCCCTGGATGAGTTGGGTACAGCGCCAGAAGATGGCGCTTCTATGAACGCGCCATTTTCCGGGGTGGCTGCGGACTGCAATTTGTAGCGGGGGGGGGCCCAGAAAGCTTGGGCCTCCCTGCGCTGCAGATTCCAGCCCCCAGCTGCCTAGTTGTACCTGGCTGGACACAAAAATAGGGCGAAGCCCCACGTACTTTTTTTTTAATTATTTCATGAAATTCATGAAATAATTAAGAAAAAAAGGGCTTCCCTATATTGTTGTGTCCGGCCAGGTACAAATAGGCAGCTGGTGGATGGGGGCAGCCCGTTCCTGCCTGCTGTACCTGGCTGGACACAAATATAGTGCGAAGCCCCACTTCAATTTTTTTAAATTATTTCAGGAAATTCATGAAATAATTAAAAAAAAATTGACGTGGGGCTTCGCACTATATTTGTGTCCAGCCAGGTACAGCAGGCAGGAACGGGCTGCCCCCAACCACCAGCTGCCTATTTGTACCTGGCCGGACACAACAATATAGGGAAGCCCTTTTTTTCTTAATTATTTCATGAAATAATTTAAAGAAAATTGACGTGGGGCTTCGCCCTGTTTTTGTGTCCAGCCAGGTACAACTAGGCAGCTGGGGGCTGGAATCCGCAGCGCAGGGAGGCCCAAGCTTTCTGGGCCACCCCCGCTGCAAATTGCAGTCCGCAGCCACCCCGGAAAATGGCGCGTTCATAGAAGCGCCATCTTCTGGCGCTGTACCCAACTCATCCAGGGCCCTGATGCGGTGGCTCACTGGGTAATAAAGGGGTTAGGGCCAGCTTGGCATTATCAGCTGGCCCTAAGCCCGAAATTCATGGGGTCACGCCAATATTAGACATGACCACCATGAATTTCTAGTAAAGTATTTAAAAAAAACACAACACCCAGAAAAAAGTCCTTTAATTGAAATAAACACACAATTCTTTATTGTTCTAAATTAAACCATACTTACCATCACGCCCATTCCAGCTGAAGCCAACGATCTCCTGAAATAAAAGAAAAATAATAAAGCAACATCATCCTTACCTTTCCATGGTTCCCATGACAGCTTCAGCTCTGCTACATCGAGATGACAGGCTGGACCGCAGCAGAACGCTGCCATCCAGCCTGTCATCCCGCAGACACTGAGAAGCGCAGGCTTGCTTGCGCTCCACAGTGTCTCTCTGTGAGGGCATCCAGATGAGCCGAGTTAATGTCCAATGAACTCGGCTCACCTCATGCACGTCACTGACAGCGTGGGAAAATTCTCCTGCACTCAGCGCTTCAGCGTGGGAGAATTCTCACACTGAAGCGCTGAGTGCAGGAGAATTCTCCCACGCTGTCAGTGACGCGCAGGAGGTGAGCTGAGTTCATTGGACATGAGCTCACCTTATGCACGTCACTGACAGCGTGGGAAAATTCTCCTGCACTCAGCGCTTCAGCGTGGGAGAATTCTCACGCTGAAGCGCTGAGTGCAGGAGAATTCTCCCACGCTGTCAGTGACGTGCAGGAGGTGAGCTGAGTTCATTGGACATGAGCTCACCTCCTGCACGTCACTGACAGCGTGGGAGAATTCTCCTGCACTCACCGCTTCAGCGTGAGAATTTTCCCACGCTGTCAGTGACGTGCATGAGGTGAGCCGAGTTCATTGGACATGAACTCGGCTCATCTGGATGTCGTCACAGAGAGACGCTGAGCAGCGCAAGCAAGCCTGCGCTTCTCAGTGTCTGCGGGATGACAGGCTGGATGGCAGCGTTCTGCTGCGGTCCAGCCTGTCATCTCGATGTAGCAGAGCTGAAGCTGTCGTGGGAACCATGGAAAGGTAAGGATGAGGTTGCTTTATTATTTTTCTTTTATTGCAGGAGATCGTTGGCTTCAGCTGGAATGGGCGTGACGGTAAGTATGGTTTAATTTAGAACAATAAAGGATTGTGTCTTTATTTCAATTAAAGGACTTTATTCTGGGTGTTTGTGTTTTTTTTAACTTTGACTATGGGGTTAGTAATGGGGGTGTCTTATAGACGCCTCTCCATTACTAACCTGGGCTTGATGTCAGCTGGCATTATAAGCTGACATCAACCCCAACCCTATTACCCCCTGCCACCGCACCAGGGCAGCGTGGAAGAGCGAGGCTAAGTGCCAGAATTGGCGCATCCTATGAATGCGCCATTTCTGGGGCGGCTGACGGCTGGTGTTTCTAGCCTGGGAGGGGGCCAATATTCATGGCTCCCTTCCTGGGCTATTAATATCAGCCCCCAGCTGTCTGCCTAGCCTTTGCTAGCTATTAAATTAGGGGGGACCCCACGTCATTTTTTTTGGGGGGTCCCCCATTTTAATAGCTAGTAAAGGCTATGTATTCAGCTGGGGGCTGATATTAGTAGCCTGGGAAGCTCCGTGGGTATTACCCCCTTCCCAGGCTTCAAACATCTGCCCCAGCCGTCTGCTTAACCTCCGCTAGAGCCTAAAATTAAGGGGAACCCCACGCCAATTTTTTTAATAATAAATCCTTTATTTTAATACTAAATGACAAGTACAGTAACCAACACTATCACTGTACTTCATATATATGTGACTGACATGTTTCTATCTATCTAATCTATGTGTGAAGCTCTATTCTGTCTGTTATAAATTGTCGGGTACCGCTGCTGAATTGCCGGCCGGCTTTTTTAAAGAGACAGTGCATGAAAACACTATTATTTTTTTTGATAAATCCTTTACGCTAAATGACAAATACAGTAAGCAACACTGTCACTGTACTTCGTATATATGTGGCTGACATGTTTCTATCTATCTAATCTATGTGTGAAGCTCTATTCTGTCTGTTATAAATTGTCGGGTACCGCTGCTGAATTGCCGGCCGGCTTTTTTAAAGAGACGGTGCATGAAAACACTATTATTTTTTTTGATAAATCCTTTACGCTAAATGACAAGTACAGTAAGCAGCACTTTCACTGTACTTCGTATATATGTGGCTGGCATGTTTATATCTATCTAATCTATGTGTGAAGCTCTGTTCTTTCGGTTCTAAATTGTCGGGTACAGGTGTATGCCGCTGCTGAATTGCCAGCTTTTCATGTTTCACTGTTGGCACTGTTCCCATCGATTTGGGCAATCACTGTAATGCCACAACCACCATGGCTGTGGCATTACAGTGAGTGGCAGACAATCCCTGCATGATTGGTGCCCTAAATAGCGCCAGACATGCAGGACACGCTTTTGGTGCACGAACAGTTATCGAACATAACCTCGAACAGCCGAATTTTTTGCAAATCGTTCGGGTTCGTCGAACAACTCGAACACCGCCCAAAACAGCTCGAATTTGAGATTGGCGAACAGTTCTAGTCGAACACCGCTCATCTCTAGTCTGTATAGATGGATTAATAGAACAAGTCCCACACACAGCTAGAAGCCCAATATTTTTTCAGAGCTAGATGCAGAAAAAAATTATATTCAATTTGCAACCTGATGGAGGTCAGTATAGATGGACTAATAGAATGATGCTATGCCCAAAAGATTTTACTTCACTAGGTGCAGTAAAAAAATTGGTATTCTATACACAGGTGGTATATCTTGCAACACAGATAGGCTACTCCACTGACTAACACAATCTGCAATAGGCCAAAAAGGATTAGCTTTGCTAGATTCAGCCATATGCTGTGAAAAAAACTTGCACAGCACTGGCACAGACCTGCCTGGCAAAAACTGATAGGAACTGATGCAACCTAGTCCTGAAAAGGACTCCAATTACAATTAGTCTTTACTCCCACAATCTATCTATTTAACAGCACAGACCTGCCTGATAAAAGTCGTAGGAAATGCTGTAACCTAGTCCTTAAAAGGACTGCAATCACAACTATTCCCTACTCCCAAGCTATCTGTAGATTTGTGCGAAAATTGGCTTGAAATTAACAAGGTATAGCGCACACAGCAACAGCGGTGCCGTCTAACACGCAGCTGCAGCAGTGAGAAAATGGTGGCGACGGGGAAAATGGCTTGGTCTTATAGGGCAAGGACATGTGACATACACTGCCAATCACACATGCCCTTGCTTGTGTGAAAAAAAGCACTTCGCTCCGTGTGTGCGCTGCTGATAGGCTGACAGATTGCACCTCCCCACTGCAAATGCGGGAAAGAGAAAAAAAAATGGAGATCTTCATTGTTCCTGCAGAGATCCATCCCCTGCCCCTCCCCCCACCCCGCTGTACACTCAAACTGCGTATTAACATTAATTTTCATCATTACTGAGAAAAAATCCAGTTATGATTTTGGTGCACGAACAGTTATCGAACATAACCTCGAACAGCCGAATATTTCTCAAATTGTTCGTGTTCGCCGAACGGCTCGAACACCGCCCAAAACAGCTCGAATTTGAGATTGGCGAACAGTTCGAGTAGAACAACGCTCATCTCTAGTCTAGACCTATTAGAAGTAAAAAGTAAATATTACTAGTTTTTATATCATTATGTAGCATACGGATGAATGATATAACTTCATTAAGAATGCATAATCATATTAAAGTGCTACGTCTTGGTACTTACAAGTGGAGGATGGTAGGGGAAGGTAGCCCTGATACATACAGATATGGCACCTTATTACTTGTAAGTTCCAAGACGTAGCACTTTAATACGATTATTATAACTTCAAGTTTATACATAATTCTGTTGTTTTTTTTTTTACTCTTCCTCCCTAATATCCATTACTGATGATATTGGTCTATTCTTGATTTTCACTTGTCAATACCAGTATTGAGATATGATTTTTTTCATCTTTCCAGTGCTTATATACTTGTGCTAAAATCTGCATGATATCAATTACTACACTTGGAAATCCCTGCTTGTTTTATAATTTGATTTTCCTACAACAATTTCATAATAAAGATTAAATATATTTTAATTTTAAAATATGTGTCTTCTTTTGCCAAGGTTAATTTTCTTGGTTAGTGTTAATGCTCAATACTCCGAAGGTTGTTGTATCTATTTTTTTGACATATTGTGTTCATTAAATTAAATATTAATGTAGATAAATGTAAGGTTATGGAAACAAAATGTACAATTATGTACTAAATGGTAAAACATTGCGTGAAACGGCCAATGAAAAAAACTTGGGTGTACAGGTTGATAGCAAACTCAAGTTTAGTGACAATAACCAGGACATTGCCATCAAGCCAAATAATGTATTAATAGAGACATAGATGCTCATAATGAGAATATAGCTTTGCCTCTATACAAGTCACTAGTGTGGCCACACCTAGAATACTGTGTACAATTTTTAATGTGTAAGCTGAACTACAGGGCCCAATTAAAGGTGTTGTCCTCTACTCGGACAACTTCTTCTCAATCACTATGCCCCCCCCCCAAGTAAAATAGTAACAGCTATACTCACCTACGGTGCCAGCTATCACTTCCTCTGGATGTCAGATTTGTCGAAAGGGGGTGAGAGTGAAGCAGCCACTGATCGGCTGCAGGGCTGACATGGCATAACAATTTCACAAGAACCTCGGGAGAGGTATTAACCATACAATCTGCACCAAAGGTAAATATAGCTGGTATTATTTTACTTAGGGAACATAGTGATTGAGAAAGGTTTATTCGAGTAGTGGACAACCCCTTTAAGGGAATGGGTGAATTGCAATACCAAGTCGGGTTATCAAACTTGGGGTTACTCAGTTTGAAAAAATGAAGGCTCAAGGGCCATCTTATTACAATGTACAAATATGTGAATTTAAAGTACATAGATATTTTGTAATTATACTTTTACACCTAGGTCATGCCTCCGTCATGCCATAATTTTAATGTCGCACCAGGCCAAAAAGTTAAAAGAGGTACCAAGGATTCCGGCAGGTAGAAGACATTTCGCAGGGCTCCTGTCTGGTTGCCACAGAACACTGATGTTGCTGCTGGACCAAACTCCCACAAATTGATTCTCTTGTCCCTATTCTCTCCACCCATTTAACCAACCTGATCTCCTGGACTCTGACCTGGCTATCCATGATTTTGTTTTGATATGAACATGTCTTCAACTTTAACATTTTCTTACAGCTACTTTTCAGACACAACCTGGGAACCTTTACAGCATACACTGTGTGCAGAATTATTAGGCAAATGAGTATTTTGATCACATGATACTTTTTATACATGTTGTCCTACTCCAAGCTGCATAGGCTTGAGAGCCAACTACCAATTAAGTAAATCTGGTGATGTGCATCTCTGTAATGAGGAGGAGTGTTGACTAAGGACATCAACACCCTATATAAGGTGTGCTTAATTATTAGACAACTTCCTTTCCTTTGGCAAAATGGGTCAGAAGAGAGATTTGACGGCCTCTGAAAAGTCCAAAATTGTGAGATGTCTTGCAGAGGGATGCAGCAGTCTTGAAATTTCCAAACTTTTGAAGCGTGATCACCGAACAATCAAACGTTTCATGGCAAATAGCCAACAGGGTCGCAAGAAGCATGTTGGCCAAAAAAGGCGCAAAATAACTGCCCATAAATTGAGGAAAATCAAGCGTGAAGCTGCCAAGATGCCATTCGCCACCAGTTTTGCCATATTTCAGAGCTGCAACGTTACTGGAGTATCAAAAGGCACAAGGTGTGCGATACTCAGGTACATGGCCAAGGTAAGGAATTCTGAAAAACGACCACCTTTGAACAAGAAACATAAGATAAAACGTCAAGAATGGGCCAAGAAATATCTTAAGACTGATTTTTCAAAAGTTTTATGGCCTGATGAAAATAGAGTGACTCTTGATGGGCCAGAGGCTGGATCAGTAAAGGGCAGAGAGCTCCACTCCAACTCAGACGCCAGCAAGGTAGAGGTGGGGTACTGGTATGGGCTGGTATCATCAAAGATGAACTTGTGGGACATTTTTGGGTTGAGGATGGAGTGAAGCTCAACTCTCAGATCTACTGCCAGTTTCTGGAAGACAACTTCTTCAAGCAGTGGTACAGGAAGAAGTCGGTATCGTTCAAGAAAAACATGATTTTCATGCAGGACAATGCTCCATCACATGCATCCAACTACTCCACAGCATGGCTGGCCAGTAAAGGTCTAAAAGAAGAAAAAATAATGACATGGCCCCCTTGTTCACCTGATCTGAACCCCATAGAGAACCTGTGGTCCATCATAAAATGTGAGATCTACAGGGAGGGAAAACCGTACACCTCTCGGAACAGTGTCTGGGAGGCTGTGGTGGCTGCTGCACGCAATGTTGATCGAAAACAGATCAAGCAACTGACAGAATCTATGGATGGAAGGCTGTTGAGTGTCATCATAAAGAAAGGTGGCTATATTGATCACTAATTTTTTTGTTTTTTGTTTTTGCATGTCAGAAATGTTTATTTCTAAATTTTGTGCACTGATATTGGTTTACCTGGTGAAAATAAACAAGTGAGATGGGATTATATTTGGTTTGATTAAGTTGCCTAATAATTCTGCACAGTAATAGTTACCTGCACAAACAGATATCCTCATAAGATAGACAAATCTCAAAAGACCCCACTCCAACTTCCAAAAATATTAAGCTTGGATATTTATGAGTCTTTTGGGTTGATTGAGAACATTATTGTTGATCAATAATAAAAATAATCCTCTAAAATACAACTTGCCTAATAATTCTGCACACAATGTAGACCAGATTTTTCTTTAGGGGTTTCAGATTGATAACCACTGCCAGGAAGCCTTAGATTATGCTAAATTCAGTCAAAGCCTTACTGTGGATGCCAGCTTTGAGCTGATTTATGATAGGGGTTGTCAGGGTTTCATCTAGGTGTTGGTCATTGTGGCAAGAGTAGCGCTTCAAACTGTGCCATTTTTGCAATTAAAAGTGTTGGAACCCCATACATAGGCTTCTAGCGGTAAATTGATAGAGAGCTAAGGCTACGTTCCCTCAATGAGCTTTTGGTGAGTTTTTGATGTGATAGATTTTCTGCATAATTTCTGCACCCATTAAATAAAATAGGTTACATGCAAATATGCAAAAAACTCATAGTTGAAATGTAGCCTAAGGGGTTTTTCAAGTTAAGATAACACCTTTAATATTAACAAATTGACAATTGAGTCATATTGATGAAAATATTTATAATCAGGTTCATAATATTCGTTGAAAAGTATTTGCGCTCTGTTAAATATTGCAATTGCTTTTATAGAATTTGGAAAGCTTACGAAAATACGCACTTTATATTGGTTGATGTTCAATGAATTGTTGTTTACTAAATCACTTACTGAAAGAAATGAATGACCCATACATATTACTTGTCAAGGACGATTGGGAAACATGAGATTTTCTAGATGTCCGCTACAGTTTGTTCTATGTAGATGTGATGACAGCTGCACGGATTGCGATCACTATATTAGTTACTTATGTATGACTGAGCACAGCCTCTAACTAAACTGAATACTGAATTACCGTCCATATCCATCATTTAGATCTAAAAGAGGAAAAATGTTTCAGACAGTATTGTAATTATTTTTCTACATCAAAAACCTTTTTTTTATTATAAATTGCATTTTCCGTGGTTTGGTGGGACAGTATATTTTAACACTGATTCTATTTTCTTTCTTTTAATCTAAACATGTTTGATGTCGGCTTTTAGCATTTAATGATGTCTTCTGTATTTAGATAAAAGCTATCATTTATAAGACTTTAGGATGCTCTGAGATGCATTGCATTAATTGGATACAAAAGGAACATTCACATATGTGGAGCATAAAAGTGAGCACAATCAAAAAGGAGAAATTTTATATGTTCAGGTATCTTAAAACATGATTGGAAATACTCATTCGGGATAGGCCATCAATGTTTAATCAGTGGGGGGCTAACCTTTGGCACTCTGACGATTAATGGAATGAAGGGGCCAGCTTTTTAATACTGACACAGTCCATATACATTTGAGTACAGCTACAGCAGTCTCACTCGTTAAAGAGATTGTCTTCTTATTTTTACTATAGACTTAAAAAAACAGTTGGTGACTACCTGCCTGTTGTACCTGGCGCCGTCACAGATCGATCACAAACCGCTCGTACCTGTGAATCAGATGCTCCACATAGAGCAGCTCTAACTCTTCCACTCTGTTGATGGGATGTGACTGGCGGCACAATGCTGATAAAGTCCCGGATAACCCCTTCAACTGGTCATATGGACGTGCCACTGTGGCTGCAAAAACACTTAGACTCCATGATCAAACATGATCGTCAATCCTAAATATTTAAGACCTTACTATGGAGTTAGCTGACCTTTAAGGAAAGCTTTCCATTGGAATTTAGAACATGGCTTCAAGGAGTTGCTGTATTCTTCTCTGAGCCGAGATGTTTGTGCTGAAATACATGGCAGGAACCATCAAGTTCAGTCATTGGCTCTAGAGGTGATGAGCGCTGTCGACATGACGTCAACACTGCAGCCAAAACACTGAGACCGAAACAGCGGTTGGGAAGCAGCATTTGGGAGCCATTTTCCTGAAAGTGAACAACCACTTCAAGAAGTGAAGCTGCAATAATCTGAGTTTCCTCTGATGCCAGGAGTTAGCGCAGTTCAGCGACTTGAGTCATTTTCTGAAAGTGGGCAACCTCATTAAGAAGTAAAGCAGAAGTCATCTGAGTTTTCTCTGATGCCAGGAGTTAGCGCAGTTCAGCGACATGAGTCTTTTTTCTGAAAGTGGGCAACCTCATTAAGAAATGAAGCAGAAGTCATCTGAGTTTTCTCCAATCCTGGCTGTTATCAATTATTATTATATACTGTGCATTTTTATTGGGAGGCAGGATAAGAAGTTTTTCTTTGACTTACAAGTATGTGACTTCGCAAGAAATAATTAAATTTAACTTGATTCTTTGTTTAATTTCTTAAAACTTTCCCTTACCTTATGTATGTAATACATCCATATAATTAATTGTTACTGTTCATGTGAAGTTCTACTTTATGAGCTTCCATATCCCAGTGCAACAACCTTCCAGTGGAGCTCACGGTGTCCTTCCAATACTAATGTTGGTGTTGCCGACTGAGACATGTCTGAAACAGAATTATAAATACCTTTTGCAGACCACAGTTCCAAAGAACAAAAGATTCTCTCTTCAGAATTGACATTTAATGAGCTGTGAGAAATTTATTACAAGATCAGACTGTACGACTGGGTCTACATTAATTAGCTGCATAGATACTTCAAGATGTATTCTAGACTAGAAAGTTATAACTATTCAGACTGAATAAAGGATCCAATTACATTGAATGAAAGGAAACATAAAAAATCATTTAGACAATCATTTTACTATTTAAATGCTTCTTTTAATTGTTTTAATGTGTACAAACAATGTACAAGAAAAGCTCAGGAAGAAATAAATGGTGGAAGGATGAAAGTTCACTGTATGTAAGAAACATCTAAAAATGATTTTATAATTGCTGCCAAGGAATAGGATAACATATTCTACTTTAGTAATTTCAATGGCTATATTTATTCAAAAATGTGCAATATTTTTCTCTTCTTTCCACTTTTGAAGATGGTGAGAATAGTGGGAAGGGTTAAGCGGAAGGGACATAATCTACATTGGACTGGCACTTTTACTATTAAAGAAGCACTCCTCCTATCAAAATTGTTATCTTCTTAATATATTGTAATCATCATATTATATAGCACTGTGTACTTACAATTGCTCATTTTGCCTTTCTACCCAGTTATTCTTCTCTTTTCTCTGCTTCATGTGGAAACAGGAAGTCTCTTTTCCTTGCATGAATCATTCCCCTCTTCCCCCCCTGACCCAGCTGCTCCCTCCTTTGCCCTGCCAGTAATTTTTGCAGTGACTCATGACTCATTGTCATGGGTGTATCAGGTTTTACAGACAGTCATTCTGGATCTGGCAGTAGGAGGTCGCTGTGTTTGGCCTTGCAGACACCTTCTTAATCCTTTCATCATCCCTCCCTCTCTAGGACCCAGAGGTGATCTCCACCTTCTGCTGCTAATTGACATGCCCTGCTGGATCTTTAAATACACTCAGTTTCTCTAGAGAGTAGCTGGTGATAGAGTAAATTCCTCTGTTCTGGTGTGAAATTCTATCAATCGGCTAGATTCTCCTTGGAGTTCCTTTGTGAACTATAGTCATGATCTCTCTGGTGTCTTCTCAAAGCTAAGTGCA
The DNA here is from genome assembly GCF_046119375.1 of Phyllobates terribilis. Classification (NCBI taxonomy): domain Eukaryota; kingdom Metazoa; phylum Chordata; class Amphibia; order Anura; family Dendrobatidae; genus Phyllobates; species Phyllobates terribilis. Next base: position 213,859,015 of record NW_027362769.1, on the reverse strand, counting down.
TCCCCTTGTCTGTTTCCCTGGTTTGTCTTTAGTAGAGATGAGCGGTGCTCGACTCGAACTGTTCGCCAATCTCAAATTCGAGCTGTTTTGGGCGGTGTTCGAGCCGTTCGGCAAACACGAACAATTTGAAAAAAATTCGGCTGGATTTTTTTCTCAGTAATGCTGAAAATCAATGTTAATACGCAGTTTGAGTGTACAGCAGGGCAGGGGGAGGGGCAGGGGATGGATCTCTGCATAAATAATGAAGATCTCCATTTTTTTTTCTCTTTCCCGCATTTACAGTGGGGAGGTGCAATCTGTCAGCCTATCAGCAGTTCACACGCGGAGCAAACTGCTTTTTTTCACACAAGCAAGGGCATGTGTCATTGGCAGTGTATGTCACATGTCCTTGCCCTATAAGACTCAGCCATTTTCCACATAGCCACCATTTTCTCACTGCTGCAGCTGCGAGTTAGACGGCACCGCTGTTGCTGTGTGCGCTATACTTTCAGTGTTAATTTCAAACCAATTTTCGCACAAATCTACAGATAGCTTGGGAGGAGGGAATAGTTGTGATTGCAGTCCTTTTGAGGACTAGGCTACATAATTTCCTACGACTTTTATCAGGCATGTCTGTGCTCTTAAATAGATAGGTTGGGAGTAAAGACTAACTGTAATTGCAGTCCTTTTGAGGGCTAGGTTACATCAGATCCTATCACTTTTATCAGGCAGGTCTGTGCTCTTAAATAGATAGGTTGGGATTAAAGACTAATTGTAATTGCAGTCCTTTTGAGGGCTAGGTTACATCAGTTCCTATCACTTTTTGCCAGGCAGGTATGTGCCAGTGCTGTGCAAGTTTTTTTCACAGCATTTGGCTAAATCTAGCAAAGCAAATCCTTTTTGGCCTCTCGCAGTGTGTGTTAGTCAGTGGAGTAGCCTATCTGTGTTGCAAGCTACACCACCTGTGTATAGAATACAAATTTTTTTACTGCACCTAGTGAAGTAAAACCTTTTGGGCATAGCATCATTCTATTAGTCCATCTTTACTAACCTCCACCAGGTTGCAAATACAAAATAATTTTTATCTGCATCTAGCTCTGAAAAAATATTTGGGCTTGGGCTTGTAGCAGTGTGTGGGACTTGTTCTATTAGTCCATCTATAATAACCCCCACCAGGTTGCAAATTCAAAATAATTTTTATCTGCATCTAGCTCTGAAAAAATATTTGGGCTTGCGCTTGTAGCAGTGTGTGGGACTTGTTCTATTAGTCCATCTATAATAACCTCCACCAGGGTGCAAATTCAAAATAATTTTTATCTGCATCTAGCTCTGAAAAAATATTTGGGCTTGGGCTTGTAGCAGTGTGTGGGACTTGTTCTATTAATCCATCTATACTAACCTCCACCAGGTTCCAAATTCAAAATAATTTTTTTCTGCATCTAGCTCTGAAAAAATATTTGGTCTTGGGCTTGTAGCAGTGTATGGGACTTGTTCTATTAGTCCATCTATACTAACCTCCACCAAGTTGCAAATTCAAAATAATTTTTATCTGCATCTAGCTCTGAAAAAATATTTGGGCTTGGGCTTGTAGCAGTGTGTGGGACTTGTTCTATTAGTACATCTATACTAACCTCCACCAGGTTGCAAATTCAAAATAATTTTTATCTGCATCTAGCTTTGAAAAAATATTTGGGCGTGGGCTTGTAGCAGTGTGTGAGACTTGTTCTATTAGTCCATCTATACTAACCTCCACCAGGTTGCAAATTCAAAATAATTTTTATCTGCATCTAGCTCTGAAAAAATATTTGGGCTTGGGCTTGTAGCAGTGTGTGGGACTTCTTCTATTAGTCCATCTATACTAACCTCCACCAGGTTGCAAATTAAAAATGATTTGTATCTGCATCTAGCTCTGAAAAAAATATTTGGGCTTGTAGCAGTGTGTGGGACTTGTTCTATTAGTCCATCTAAACTAACATCCACCAGGTTGCAAATTCAAAATAATTTTTATCTGCATCTAGCTCTGAAAAAATATTTGGGCTTGGGCTTGTAGCAGTGTGTGGGACTTGTTCTATTAGTCCATCTATACTAACCTCCACCAGGTTGCAAATTCAAAATGATTTTTATCTGCATCTAGCTCTGAAAAAAATATTTGGGCTTGTAGCAGTGTGTGGGACTCGTTCTATTAGTCCATCTATACTAACATCCACCAGGTGGCAAATTCAAAATAATTTTTATCTGCATCTAGCTCTGAAAAAATATTTGGGCTTGGGCTTGTAGCAGTGTGTGGGACTTGTTCTATTAGTCCATCTATAATAACCTCCACCAGGTTGCAAATTCAAAATAATTTTTATCTGCATCTAGCTTCGAAAAAATATTTGGGCATCGGCTTGTAGCAGTGTGTGGGACTTGTTCTATTAGTCCATCTATACTAACCTCCACCAGGTTGCAAATTCAAAATAATTTTTATCTGCATCTAGCTCTGAGAAAATATTTGGGCTTGGGCTTGTAGCAGTGTGTGGGACTTGTTCTATTAGTCCATCTATACTAACCTTCACCAGGTTGCAAATTCAAAATAATTTTTATCTGCATCTAGCTCTGAAAAAATATTTGGGCTTGGGCTTGTAGCAGTGTGTGGGACTTGTTCTATTAGTCCATCTATAATAACCTCCACCAGGTTGCAAATTCAAAATCATTTTTATCTGCATCTAGCTCTGAAAAAATATTTGGGCTTGGGCTTGCAGCAGTGTGTGGGACTTGTTCTATTAGTCCATCTATACTAACCTCCACCAGGTTGCAAATTCAAAATAATTTTTATCTGCATCTAGCTCTGAAAAAATATTTGGGCTTGGGCTTGTAGCAGTGTGTGGGACTTGTTCTATTAGTACATCTATACTAACCTCCACCAGGTTGCAAATTCAAAATAATTTTTATCTGCATCTAGCTTCGAAAAAATATTTGGGCGTCGGCTTGTAGCAGTGTGTGGGACTTGTTCTATTAGTCCATCTATACTAACCTCCACCAGGTTGCAAATTCAAAATAATTTTTATCTGCATCTAGCTCTGAAAAAATATTTGGGCTTGGGCTTGTAGCAGTGTGTGGGACTTCTTCTATTAGTCCATCTATACTAACCTCCACCAAGTTGCAAATTCAAAATAATTTTTATCTGCATCTAGCTCTGAAAAAATATTTGGGCTTGGGCTTGTAGCAGTGTGTGGGACTTGTTCTATTAGTACATCTATACTAACCTCCACCAGGTTGCAAATTCAAAATAATTTTTATCTGCATCTAGCTTTGAAAAAATATTTGGGCGTGGGCTTGTAGCAGTGTGTGAGACTTGTTCTATTAGTCCATCTATACTAACCTCCACCAGGTTGCAAATTCAAAATAATTTTTATCTGCATCTAGCTCTGAAAAAATATTTGGGCTTGGGCTTGTAGCAGTGTGTGGGACTTCTTCTATTAGTCCATCTATACTAACCTCCACCAGGTTGCAAATTAAAAATGATTTGTATCTGCATCTAGCTCTGAAAAAAATATTTGGGCTTGTAGCAGTGTGTGGGACTTGTTCTATTAGTCCATCTAAACTAACATCCACCAGGTTGCAAATTCAAAATAATTTTTATCTGCATCTAGCTCTGAAAAAATATTTGGGCTTGGGCTTGTAGCAGTGTGTGGGACTTGTTCTATTAGTCCATCTATACTAACCTCCACCAGGTTGCAAATTCAAAATGATTTTTATCTGCATCTAGCTCTGAAAAAAATATTTGGGCTTGTAGCAGTGTGTGGGACTCGTTCTATTAGTCCATCTATACTAACATCCACCAGGTGGCAAATTCAAAATAATTTTTATCTGCATCTAGCTCTGAAAAAATATTTGGGCTTGGGCTTGTAGCAGTGTGTGGGACTTGTTCTATTAGTCCATCTATAATAACCTCCACCAGGTTGCAAATTCAAAATAATTTTTATCTGCATCTAGCTTCGAAAAAATATTTGGGCATCGGCTTGTAGCAGTGTGTGGGACTTGTTCTATTAGTCCATCTATACTAACCTCCACCAGGTTGCAAATTCAAAATAATTTTTATCTGCATCTAGCTCTGAGAAAATATTTGGGCTTGGGCTTGTAGCAGTGTGTGGGACTTGTTCTATTAGTCCATCTATACTAACCTTCACCAGGTTGCAAATTCAAAATAATTTTTATCTGCATCTAGCTCTGAAAAAATATTTGGGCTTGGGCTTGTAGCAGTGTGTGGGACTTGTTCTATTAGTCCATCTATAATAACCTCCACCAGGTTGCAAATTCAAAATAATTTTTATCTGCATCTAGCTCTGAAAAAATATTTGGGCTTGGGCTTGCAGCAGTGTGTGGGACTTGTTCTATTAGTCCATCTATACTAACCTCCACCAGGTTGCAAATTCAAAATAATTTTTATCTGCATCTAGCTCTGAAAAAATATTTGGGCTTGGGCTTGTAGCAGTGTGTGGGACTTGTTCTATTAGTACATCTATACTAACCTCCACCAGGTTGCAAATTCAAAATAATTTTTATCTGCATCTAGCTTCGAAAAAATATTTGGGCGTCGGCTTGTAGCAGTGTGTGGGACTTGTTCTATTAGTCCATCTATACTAACCTCCACCAGGTTGCAAATTCAAAATAATTTTTATCTGCATCTAGCTCTGAAAAAATATTTGGGTTTGGGCTTGTAGCAGTGTGTGGGACTTCTTCTATTAGTCCATCTATACTAACCTCCACCAGGTTGCAAATTCAAAATAATTTTTATCTGCATCTAGCTCTGAAAAAATATTTGGGCTTGGGCTTGTAGCAGTGTGTGGGACTTCTTCTATTAGTCCATCTATACTAACCTCCACCAGGTTGCAAATTAAAAATGATTTGTATCTGCATCTAGCTCTGAAAAAAATATTTGGGCTTGTAGCAGTGTGTGGGACTTGTTCTATTAGTCCATCTAAACTAACATCCACCAGGTTGCAAATTCAAAATAATTTTTATCTGCATCTAGCTCTGAAAAAATATTTGGGCTTGGGCTTGTAGCAGTGTGTGGGACTTGTTCTATTAGTCCATCTATACTAACCTCCACCAGGTTGCAAATTCAAAATGATTTTTATCTGCATCTAGCTCTGAAAAAAATATTTGGGCTTGTAGCAGTGTGTGGGACTCGTTCTATTAGTCCATCTATACTAACATCCACCAGGTGGCAAATTCAAAATAATTTTTATCTGCATCTAGCTCTGAAAAAATATTTGGGCTTGGGCTTGTAGCAGTGTGTGGGACTTGTTCTATTAGTCCATCTATAATAACCTCCACCAGGTTGCAAATTCAAAATAATTTTTATCTGCATCTAGCTTCGAAAAAATATTTGGGCATCGGCTTGTAGCAGTGTGTGGGACTTGTTCTATTAGTCCATCTATACTAACCTCCACCAGGTTGCAAATTCAAAATAATTTTTATCTGCATCTAGCTCTGAGAAAATATTTGGGCTTGGGCTTGTAGCAGTGTGTGGGACTTGTTCTATTAGTCCATCTATACTAACCTTCACCAGGTTGCAAATTCAAAATAATTTTTATCTGCATCTAGCTCTGAAAAAATATTTGGGCTTGGGCTTGTAGCAGTGTGTGGGACTTGTTCTATTAGTCCATCTATAATAACCTCCACCAGGTTGCAAATTCAAAATAATTTTTATCTGCATCTAGCTCTGAAAAAATATTTGGGCTTGGGCTTGCAGCAGTGTGTGGGACTTGTTCTATTAGTCCATCTATACTAACCTCCACCAGGTTGCAAATTCAAAATAATTTTTATCTGCATCTAGCTCTGAAAAAATATTTGGGCTTGGGCTTGTAGCAGTGTGTGGGACTTGTTCTATTAGTACATCTATACTAACCTCCACCAGGTTGCAAATTCAAAATAATTTTTATCTGCATCTAGCTTCGAAAAAATATTTGGGCGTCGGCTTGTAGCAGTGTGTGGGACTTGTTCTATTAGTCCATCTATACTAACCTCCACCAGGTTGCAAATTCAAAATAATTTTTATCTGCATCTAGCTCTGAAAAAATATTTGGGCTTGGGCTTGTAGCAGTGTGTGGGACTTCTTCTATTAGTCCATCTATACTAACCTTCACCAGGTTGCAAATTCAAAATAATTTTTATCTGCATCTAGCTCTGAAAAAATATTTGGGCTTGGGCTTGTAGCAGTGTGTGGGACTTGTTCTATTAGTCCATCTATAATAACCTCCACCAGGTTGCAAATTCAAAATAATTTTTATCTGCATCTAACCCAGCAAATACTTTTGGGCTAATACCACAGTTTAGCCACTCAGCTCTGCTCGGTTCCCATCCATTGTTTTTTGTGCAAACAACTCCAGAGTTGTCAAATAGTTAACCACCAAAATGAGTGGAAAAAGGCCTGCTGCTGGTGGAAAGGGGAATAGGCGTGTTGGGAAGGGAAAAAAAGGTTGTGTCCGTGGGGTAGGTGTTAAAGCAACAGTAACATCTGCAGAAGAAAGACCATCTTCCAGCCAAACTAAGATGTCTACTTCTTTTAGTGGACAATGTGATACGATCCCTTTCTTACGGCCACGCCAATCGCTACAAATTCCAGATGAGGCACAAAAACAGCAGGTGCTTCAACGGATATCAAGTGCTCCTTTAAGTGGGCTCTCCTCCACCTCAACTTCAACATCACAAATACTCCAGTCCTCAGAGGCGTCACCCCAATCGCACTTGCTTCCTCACAGCTCCCAAGTCTCCAGCTGCCTGTCTGAGTATGGGGTAGAACAGATGGTTGAGTCTGCAGAGCTGTTTACTCATACTATAGCCTGGGAATCAGAGGTCGGCTCCAGAGCCTCTGTGAATCCAGACGAAGAAATGATCTGCACTGATTCCCAGAGTCTTTATGAGTCGGATCCAGGACCAGACGCAGAAGGTTCTGACCATAATGTAGACCCTCATTCCCAAACTGTAACTCCTGTTGGTGGAGACAATGAGGAAGACGATGATGAGACTCAAATACCTGATTGGAGCGACAACTTTAGTTTTTTGTCAGAGCAGGAACAGGTTGGCTCTGAGGACGACGGGTGTGATAACACACAGGGTGATGATGACGAGGTTGGAGATCCCACTTACTGTCAACCCACAGTCAGCCAGTCGATGAGGTCAGCAGAGGAGGTGGAGTAGGATGCTAGTGACGACGAGGTCAGATTGCGCCTTCCTGGACAGAGACGTAGTACTGGAAGCACGTCAATAACTGCATCCTCAAACACAACTCGGCCTCTGACCACAAGTCGTGGTGGCTCTTCAGGTCGCATGGGTGCTAAGCCTTGCATAGCCTGGGCATTTTTTCAGATCGATAAGGATGACCCAACTCGTGTTATCTGTAACATTTGTCAGCAAAAGCTAAGTAGAGGCCAAAAAATACATAGTTTGAGTACTTCATGCATGAACCGGCACATGGATATGAAGCATAAGTTGCAGTGGGAAGCTCACTGTGCTACAATGCGGCCTAGCCGGCCGGGCCAGCCACCGCCTGCCACATCTTGTGCATCCGCGGCCTCTTCATCCTCTGTGACTGGGGGGACAGCGGTCACACCTGTTTTGGGATGCAGACCTGCCACCTCTTTACCTGCAACAGCCAACGTGATTGGCAGGTCATCATTTTCTTTGGAGGTGGAAACACCAGCTGGTGTTGAGCGCTGTCCGACATCGATAGCACCACCTTTGGATCAAGGCAACCTAACATGTCCGCCTGCATCTTCCTCGCAGACCGGCAGTTTGCCGGGGACACCCTTCTCAACCCCGTCTAAGCACAACAGCCAGCCCTCGGTCCTTCAGATGTGGACAAGTAAAAGACCATTTCCTCCTAGCCATGAGAAAGCTAAGAGGTTGAATTTCACCATCTGCAAGCTCTTGGCTACAGAAATGCTGCCTTTCCGCCTGGTGGACACAGAGGATTTTCGAGACCTTATGTCCATCGCAGTGCCCCAGTACCAGATGCCCAGTCGGCACTACTTCTCAAAGAAAGGTGTGCCTGCGCTCCACCAGCATGTCGCACACAACATCACCGCTTCTTTGAGAAACTCTGTGTGTGACAGGGTGCATTTCATCACAGACACTTGGACGGGTAGGCATGGACAGGGGCGTTACATGTCACTTACTGGGCACTGGGTAACTATGGTGACAGCAGGACAAGGGGCTGCTGTCCAAGTCTTGCCGTCCCCACGAGTTATGCGTCAATCCTCTTTATCTCGAAGTTCCTCCACTGCTTCTGCCTCCTCAACCTCCTCTCAGTCCTTCACCTGCACCCAAAGCCTGTCTGGTCATGCCACAAGCTTTCTAACTGTGCAGAAGGGATCCTGTACACCTCCTTACTATGCTGGCAGCAGGGCTCAACGTCATCAGGCGGTTTTTACTTTGAAATGTCTGGGAAATGTGAGTCACACAGCTGAGGAGTTGTGGTCAGCTCTGGAGAACCAGTTTCATGAATGGTTGTCTCCACTGGACCTGAAACCAGGGAAGGCCGTGTGCGACAATGCTGCAAACCTGGGTGCGGCCCTTCGCCGGGGCAATGTCACACACGTGCCTTGTATGGCTCATGTGTTGAACCTGGTTGTCCAGCAATTTTTAGCCCACTATCCCTGTCTAGATGGCCTTCTGCAGAGGGCACGGTCGCTGTGTGCTCACTTCCGCCGTTCGCATCCCGCAGCTCAGCGACTTACATCTCTACAGAAGTCGTTGGGCCTGCCACTTCACCGGCTAAAATGCGATGTGCCTACCCGGTGGAATTCAACTCTGCACATGTTGCAGCGACTGTGGCAGCACCGACAAGCCCTGGTGCAATACGTTCTGACGTATAGCCTGGGCCAACGAGATCCAGAGGTGGGGCAAATCACACTGGAGGAGTGGTCTCAGATCAGGGACCTATGCACCCTTCTGCACAGTTTTGAAATGGTGACGAAGATGTTTAGTGCAGACGATGCCATTATCAGCATGACTATTTACATGCTGGAGCACGTTAAACAGAATTCGGAGTCAGGTGGTGGCACAAGAGGAGGTGGAGGAAGTAGAGGAGGAGGAGTTGTATGCGGAAGGGCTAACATCTGCAAGGTCCAGACGGTCGGCAGCACCAAGGCGGCAGGCATGTGAGGGTGGGGGAGATGGTTTTACCAGGGCGCATGGTAGCAGCCAAACTAGTGAGGAAGGTGCAGGAGCCCAGGAAGAAGTGGAGGACGAACTGAGGTAAGACTCATCAGATGAGGGAGTCCTTGATCACATTTCTGTTGTGCGAGGTTGGGGGGAGAGGGCAGAGGAAGGAAGCATGATTATTACCTCGCCACCAACACAACATGGACTTGGTGCTCCTGGATGCGCAAGACACATGAGTGCCTTCTTGCTGCACTACCTGCAACATGACCCTCGAATTGTGAGAATTAGAAATAATCCTGACTACTGGGTTGCCACACTGTTAGATCCCCGGTACAAAAGTAAATTTGCAGAAATTATTCCTGCCATAGAAAGAGATGCACGCATGCAGGAGTATCAGCACAGACTGTAGCAGAATCTTACATGTGCTCTTCCACAAAACACTAGTGGTGTACGTAGTGAATCTCACAGTTCCAACTTGCCAACCATGGGACCGTCGAGTGTTTAGCACTCAAAACGTAACAGAAACACAGTATTTGCTGGTAACATCAATTTTGCGGAATCATTTCACCACTTTTTTAGCCCATCCTTTGCAAGGCCACAGGAGACAAGAAGTCTAACACATAGTCAACGCCTAGAGACGATGGTACAGGAGTATCTCCAAGTAAACATTGAAGCCATGACTGTGTCACTGGACCCTTGCTCTTTTTGGGCTTCCAATCTGGATAAATGGCCGGAGCTCGCCAATTACGCCTTGGAGATCTTGTCATGTCCCGCAGCCAGCGTTCTGTCTGAACGTGTGTTCAGCGCTGCTGGTGGTGTGCTGACAGATAAGCGCACGCGGCTCTCCACTGATAATGTAGACAGACTCACTTTCATAAAGATGAACAAATCATGGATCCAAAGCGACTTTTCTACCCCTGTGTCATCCTGGGGAGAGTAAAAGCTTGATGATTTGTTAAAATCACCTCACCAGCCGTTTTAAGCTTTCAAATTATTAATCATGTTTATCTGTATCTTGGCTGGAAAATAATTTGGGCCTTGTAGCAGTGTGCAGTACTGATTCTATTAGGCCATCTATACTAAGCTCCACCAGATTTAAAATTACTAATCATGTTTATCTGTATCTTGGCTGGAAAATAATTTGGGCCTTGTAGCAGTGTGCAGTACTGATTCTATTAGGCCATCTATACTAAACTCCACCAGATTTAAAGTTACTAATCATGATTATCTGTATCTTGGCTGGAAAATAATTTGGGCCTTGTAGCAGTGTGCAGTACTGATTCTATTAGGCCATCTATACTAAGCTCCACCAGCTTTCAAATTAATAATAATTTTTAGCTGCATCTAGCCCGGAGATTAATTTTGGGGCTCCTAGATGCGCAAGATGCATGAGTGCCTTCTTGCTGCACTACCTGCAACATGACCCTCAGATTGTCAGAATTCGAAATAATCCTGACTACTGGGTTGCCACACTCTTAGATCCCCCACACTCTTCGATCAATCTTTTCATTTTAATAAAAAACAAAAAAATGGTGATTTTTGAAATTATAAGCATTAGCCGGCTATTAGAAACTGAAATCAAACAGTTTTCAACTCAAAACTTTATTCTAGGTGATGTTACATTTGCACATAGGACCCCTTGTTCGAAAGGAGCTTCTGAACTCTCTCGTCCATTGAATTTGTCAGGTTTTGGATGGTTTCTGCTTCAATTGTTTTGCATGAGGATAGAATACCCTCCCAGAGCTGTTGCTTAGATGTCAACTGCCTCCCGCCATCATAGACACTCCTTTTGATGATGCTCCAGAGGTTCTCAATGGGGTTGAGGTCAGGGGAGCATGGGGGTCACACCATAAGTTTGTCCCCTTTTATGCCCATATCAGCCAGAGATGCAGATGTGTTATGTGCTGCACGAGAAGGTGCATTATCATGCATGAAAATGATCTTGCTGCGGAATACATGGTTCTTCTTCTTGAACCATGGCAGAAAGTGCTGTTTGAGAAACTCCACATACATTATGGAGTTTATCTTTACCCCTTCAGGTATCCTAAAGGGGCTGACAATCTCTCTCCCCATGATTCCAGACCAAAACATTACTCCACCTCCTCCTTGTTGGTGCCGTAGCCGTGTTTGCATGGGGTGTCCATCAACCAGCCATCCTCCACTCCATCCATCTGGACCATCGAGCGTTGCACGGCAATCATCGATGAACAAAACAGTTTTGAATTCAGTCTTCATGTATTGTTTGGCCCACTGGAGCCGTTTCTGCTTGTGTACAGTGGATAGAGGAGGTCGACAGGATGGCTTACGCACAGCTGCAAACCTCTGAAGGACCCTGCATCTTGTTGTTCGGGGGACGTTGGAGGCACCAGCAGCTTCAAAAAGTTGTCTGCTGCTATGACAAGGCGTTTTGGCCGCTGCTCTTTTAACCTGACGTAATTGCCTGTAGGAAAGAGTCCTCAATTTTCCCCTATCAGCACGCACACGTGTGTACTGTGAATCAGCTACATACTTCTTGATTGTGCGATGATCAGGATGAAGTGCCTTGGCAATGTTGATTGTAGTCATGCCTTGACCTAAACACTCCACAATTTGTTGCTTCTCAGCAGCCGACACATCCTTTTACTTTCCCATTTTGGCAGAAAATGTAGGCTGCTTAATAATGTGGGACAGCCTTCTTAAGTAGTCTTGCCTTTCATTGGACACACCTGCCAAACTAATTAGCACAGGTGTCTACAATTGCTTACAGTGATATAAAGAGCCCTGACACACATCACCATCAATGAGTTTAACTGACAAACGAAAAAATTCTTACCTTATCACTCCTAAACACTTTTTGCATAATAATTTGGAACACAGTGTACATGTGCTTTTCCACAAAACACCAGTGGTTCACGTAATGAATCTTACAGTTCTAACTTGCCAACCGTGGTCTGTATGGAGTTGTTCAATAAAGGGCCCAAAATTAAGATAACATAGACGGGAGAGGTCTCTATGAATACTAATTCCTAAGTATTTGATACCCTGTGAGGGCCAGGCAAAGGGAAAGTTGGACTGGATGGAATCCTGTATGGATTTGGGGAGGGAAAGATCGAGTGCCTCAGACTTCGCTGCATTGATTTTAAAATTTGACCATGTAACAAAGTGATCTATTTCAGCCATAACAGCAGGGATGGATATATGTGATTGAGTGATATATACTAGGACATCATCAGCAAATGCAGAGCACTTGTACTCGGTGCCTCCCACCTCAATCCACCTAATATTGGGGTTATGGCGAATTGATGAGAGCAGGTGCTCCATCACTAGGATGTATAAGAGAGGGGACAGAGGACATCCCTGCCTTGTCCCATTGGTGATTATGAAAGGTGATGAAAATGTTCCATTTATCTTCAGCCTAGGTGACGTATTGCGATACAGGGCCGTTATTTTGGCTATAAAAGGGTCGCCTAGACCCCTACCCCAAGCTTTTTAAGAGAATAATATATGGCGTGCCAGGAGACTCTATGGAATGCTTTCTCAGCATCCAACGAGAGTATCTAATTACAAATTTTTAACTGCATCTAGCCCAGGAAATACTTTGTGCCTAGTAGCAGTGTCTGCTAGTCAGCGGATTATCCCAGCTGTTAAGCAAGCTACACCACCTGTAGTTTGGACACTTAATTTTATCAAAGGAAATGGTTCGGGCCCCCGGGACACTCAGTGAAGAGCATCAGGGAGGCAACCCAAGGCACAGGGGCTGGGACTGGTGGTAGGATGCCTTGCGTTGGACCGCCGAGCTCGATCCTTATAAAAGCTTTTTAACTGCAGCAGCTTTAGTGCACGCTACTGGAGCTTGAATTACCGCGGCTGCTGGCATAAGACTTGCCCTCCAATAGATCCCTGTAAAAGGATTTAAAGTGTATTCATTCAAATTAGAGAGACAATTTAAATTAAAAAGCCTAGACCTGTCTCCACCGCAGGGGGGCTCGCTCGACCCACCAGCGGACAGGCACCAGTATTGGGATAGTGGGGCTGGCCGTCAGGGTCCACCACGGCTCTGGCACAAACCCGGCGACACGAGGTCGCACGGGCAAGAACGGACTGGCCGTGTCGGCTTCGCACTTTTTTGGTTTTAGAAGAGCATGACATGCCTATATCTGTGTCTCCCCCTCCTTTTACTCCTCCACCTCTTTTCTTTTCGCATGACTATATGTACTTGTCACTTTTCCATGTGTTAGTTGTGTCTTCTGAGCAGTTTGTCAGCTTATAGACACCTTTGAAGGTGTTTTCTATGTGTTTCTATGTGATTTTGTTTGCCTGCCATTGGTTTTAACGGTGTTCGAAGGTGTTCGACGAACAGTTCGACGAACAGTTCAGCGAACATACGGGTGTTCGACGAACCGAAGCGAACTCGAACACTACGGGGGTGGCTCAACACTAGTCTTTAGTTGCAGTGGGGCTTACTAGTGCTCACCCCTCCCCCTCCCTACCCAGTGCCTAGCTATAGGGTCAGCCAGGGCTAAGGTATCCTCCTCGGCGATAGGTGCGGAACCTAGTTAGGGATGATAAGGGAGTTAGGGTGTTGTTAGATCTGCTTAGGGGTCACCACTCCCCCTTTCTCTAGTTGCTGGGCTTCTACCCTTTTCCCATCATCGTACGCTGGGTTCTTCCCATACTTAGCATGACACTCATGCATGGAAAAGAGATTTCCTGTTTCTACACAGAGCTTAGAAGAATTCAGCTAGTCAGTTTTTAATCACTTGATGTCATAGACCTAATGGAAAAGAGAATAATTAACTGGGTAGAAAGGCAAAATGAGCAATTGTAAGTACACAGTGCTATATAATATGATGACTGCAATATATTAAGAGGATAAAAACTTTGATGGGAGGAGGAGTGCTGCTTTAAGTATGCTGCAGTATAAGTCAACGTTTTCTCATAGCAGGCTTATATTCCAATTTCTGTCATGTCAATGGCCAAAAACATGGCAAATTTCTTAAAGCGGATCTCTCTTCAGAATCCAGAACACATATTGCATATATTATGAAATAAATCTTTTAAGCCAGATGTTCTTACTTTGAAAATCCAGGTCAGAATAATTGAAAGATCCTGATATTACAATGAGCATTTTGTATTAAAGCTAAAGTGTGACAAAGTTTAAGAGTCCAAGTGTATTTAATCTCTGCCCACCCAGTCTGACTGATAACTGCAGCTTGTCCTGCGTAGTGTGACACTACAGCAGCAGCAGGGAGGAGGGACACTCAGGAGCTGTCAATCAGGCTAGGTGGATGGAGATTGAATTTAGTCTTTAATGAAAGAAGTATACATCTATTCTGACATAAAATTTCACAGTAGGTAGACCAGTCTCATCAGGTCTAAGAGGTCTATTTAATTATGTTTATATTATGAAATCTGGTGACAGATCTGCTTTAAATCTTCAATGGTCTCTAAAAAGAGGCAAAAGACATGGTTTGAGTTCTGTATCTGTGACTCTTTTTCAGCCCTTATCTCCAAAACTTGTCTTTCTCAGAACGTCACCTATGAACCTGGAATAAAGAATTCAATGCATTATTTATATTTATATTGTAGTAAAATGTATCAGATGTTCTAGTGCTAATGTGAAAGTGTTCCGAACGAAGGGCGCAATCCTTCAAAATGATTTTGGTTTAGTAAAACGTGAAAGTTAGAAGACAATCAGTCTCCTCTTTTTATCTCAGAAGAAGCCAACATCAAATGTCCTCCACGTTCTTGTGACAGTAAAGTCAAAGTTTGCTTAGTATTTCATAGACAATAATCCTGAGACTCTTTGATAGAAAAGTGTTAATGCATTGCGTTAATTAACTATGTTATGTAGTCTTTGTAGATATATTATATTGCAATAACAGACATCCCTGACACAGATCAGAAGCGCTTGTCTAAGCACGGGTATTTGCGAAGTGTGGAGTTGAAAGCTGTTCAAATTGCAAATTGAAAGATATGCATGCATAATATAATAACATTAATGAAGCCTTCCATTCATTTTTTTCACTGCGATGGAGGACACTGTGGTTGATGGAGGACGCATCATCGGCACAAAGCAAGAAGGAAGTTGACGATCGTAAGAAGAGAGGAAGCGGTGGATCATGACAAGCTACGCCCATTGGGCTGGACAGCCCCGTAGGTGAGTATAGTAAAAGCTATTTTTTGTGTTCTACACAGCGCATTGGAGACGTATATACAGAATACCTGTATATAGGGGCGTACAGGTGTTGGTCCTACTTTATGTGGGAACAACCTAGTAACCTTTAATGAATCAGGTCCAAAAATGCAGATAACGAAGAAGTGAATTGCTCTTTGATTTTTGCTATGTTTACATGGGATAATGATCGGAAATGATTATCGGCCCATGTAAAAGAACTTATACATTTGATTTGGGCTTCTCTAGGAAGACAACCGCTGACATATTGGACAGGGTAGCATCTTATAAAAGTGTTTTACTATACTGTACTCTTCATAAATTTACATTTTCCGGAGATGTATCCATGTGATTTTGACCATGTGTGTACAAGAGAGTTGAAGATCTTTGTCTTTATCGAGCTCTCTTCTCACAAGCAGGGATATGTTTTATTCTCAATTTAATTCTTTTCTCTCCAAGAAAGAGATCCAGAACAAGAAGGTAGAATAACCAAAATCAATTCCCAATGAAAAGACCTTCAAAGCTTGTAAAGATTTTTTATTTTTTTTTGTGTCACAGAACAGGAAAAAGAATAAGTCTCCACCTTCATGATATTAACCAAAGCTCTAAGAACGACCTCAGGCTATTGCTGGTGAAAGATCAATCCCCATATAAATAAAAAAAGAAAATGTTATTGATTATATTAAAAATCCGAACAAACGTGAATTTAAAAAGCAAGATAGCTCTAAAGGGAAGAATGATGATTGCAATATAGAATGGTCCAAAAAAGTATGGTAGTAAAATGCAAGGTGAAAATACCTCCAATTGATAGTGTGAGTACATAGAAAGCCATCAAATGTGCAGAGTAAGATACTAAGCTGCTTTGTAGATCCACCATCCCAGCGCCCCAACGCATGTTTTGCCCTGCTTCATCAGGGGGTGTGTTTTGGGGAGGGGGGAAGCTCCCTCATATATATGTCATAAATATATTTAGCATAAAACATAGGCATGTCCAAACATATAAATAATCACAGGTGGCTGAAATAGATAACATACCATGCTATGGAGGCACATGCCTCGTTGTTACCTCCTACCTGAGGGTTCTGGTCTGTGGAATGCACCCAAAGATCAAATGCACTGGCAAGATGTAGCCGGACCATCCGTGCATGATGCCTGAGCGAAGGGATTGGGTTTAGTAACGTTATTTATATTTCAATTGCTACTTTACATCAGTACTAGTGATGAGCGAGCATGCTCGTTACTCGAGATTTACGAGTATGCTCGGGCGAACACAGAGTATCTTCAACGACCTCATGATTTGCGACTGTTTGACAGCTTTAATACATGTGAGGAATGCCTAAGAAACAGGCATTCCTCACATGTATTAAAGCTGTCAAACAGTCACAAATAATGCACACGGGAGTGATTCAAAAATAACCGCCGAGCACGCTGAAGATACTAGGTGTTCGCCCGAGCATGCTCGCCAAAAGGGTTAACAGAACATACTTGCTCATCACTAATCAGAGATTCTGAATATTTTTCTACTGTGCCTCATCCAGCCAGAACATCAAGATACCAAGACTTCACAATTTGTTGCCAAGATTAAAAATTTTACAAATTATGCCAAGATTACAAATTAAGAATCACTGCATGACATAATGTTATTGGTAAGATGATTGGAGAATCCCAGTACATATCGCTTTTGTATTATGGTTGACTTTGATGTCTTTCCTTCCAGTCTTATACAACCTATGATAAAAATTCCCCTAGCAGTCATAGACAACACCTGCAGTAGAGATATACAAGTGAATGCTTCTGTATTCATTCAGCTCCATTTCTTTGCATTTATTGCACTTGGCAGCATGGTGGCTCAGCTTTGCAGCGCTGAGGTCCTGGGTTCAAATCCCACCAAGGACAACATCTGCAAGGAGTTTGTATGTTCTCCCCGTGTTTGCGTGAGTTTCCTCCAGGTTCTCCGGTTTCCTCCCACACTCCAAAGACATACTGATAGGGAATGTAGATTGTGAGCCCCAATGGGGACAGCGATGATAATGTCTGTGCAGCGTCGCGGAACATGAAGGCGCTATAGAAGAAACAAATAATAATAAATAACTTGGAGTGCTCTCTTCAATAACATGTCTGACAAAGATAAGTGCTTCCATACAGTCTACTGAAAATGTTATGTTCCTAGAACAGTAAGCGTGAAAATGCCTTGTATACCTACATAATATCTAATTCCCAAGCTTATGTATGAAGCAATCCTTTGCAGGTCATGGGCCACAAGGTTTATACAGATTTACCGGCATTTCCATAGAACTCTTTAATTTCACCTGATAAGTCACTTTGTGCACGCAGTGGTGACCAAGCAGATATGAACCTCTGGTGCTGTCTTTCAAAATTATGGCTGTATCTCCCATGGCAATATGTCATTTCATTTGCCTATAAAAATCTACAAGCCCATCTGTTGAGTGAAATTATTTCAATTTATATTGCTATATTATATTCCAGCATAACAGCTGTACAGCATTGCAGCTCCAGTGCTTTTCATTACTGAGTATACTACTTACCCGTATATCAGTAGTAAAGAACATCCATATAAATACAAAATCACGTTTTTCTTGGATTATTGTAGGATTCACAGCTAATTAATCCATCTGTAAGGCCATATCGATAAAATCAACCAGTCATATAAATTATTCTTGATATTTAATGTAAAATATCAGGAAAAAAACTAAAAGAAGCATTGTAGTCCTCCTGATGATATGCACTGTATGCAGTTGCGCTAAAGCATTTTTTAAAAATATTTTTCATTATTCGTCTATGCATTAGAAAGACCATCAATGTATGATTAGCAGGATCTGAAAACTAGTACACAAGCTGAAACTGAAGCTCAGCCCCCTTCATGTAAATATATCTGAGCTACAGTACCAGATGCAAGGGTCACTGCTACCCATTTTTTTTTGGTGACCTCCACTTATCAGAAATTCATGGTCTATACAAAGGGTCTCAAACATGCGCCCCCTGAGACTGCTAACTGCAGCCCAAGGGGCACCTGAGCTCCCAAGACATCCTCAGGACAACAGAGAGCAGACCAAAGGAGGAGCACCTGTTTACAATCAGAGACAGCACCATCATCAGTGAATTACATACATGCGTCACTTGCCAACTAGACTTGCTTGGCCTCGCTCTATATAATAGTGAGGATGAACACGTGTAGTCGGAATGTGGCCTAAAGTATGCAAATCGTATACTTGTGGTCGTGCAACTGACTGTTCACATCTGCAACACCGGAGAATCCTGACAGCGTGTGGTGCGTCACTTGCCAACAATACTTACTCGATCTCGCATTATACAATAGTGAGGATGAGCACATCAGAGACAGCACCATCATCAGTGAATTACATACATGCATCACTTGCCAACTATACTTGCTTGGCCTCTCTCTATATAATAGTGAGGATGAGCACATCTAGTCGGAATGTGGCTGAATGTATGCAAATCGCATACTTGTGGTCATGTAACTGCCTGTTCTCATCTGCAACACCGGAGAATCTTGACAGTGTGCGGTGAGCACGGTATAAGGATTCAGAAGTCTGCAGTCACATACTGTAGATTGAGGGCAGACTTTCATTAGAAGATGGAACAACCCCTTTAATGAGGCAGGTACACTGGACAGCCGCAGTATTCCGTCTGCATGTGTACCTAATGGAGACATGCACAGATTAGATTGATACATGGTTTAGGCAATTTATGTACAGTATGTGACTTAAAGAGAAGTGGTAAAAAGTGACCAGTTTTTTTGCTTTTATTTTATTCCAGCTTATTCCCCGAGTATTCTGTTCTTTTTTTTATGTCATATCGTTCCATAAATATGGTCCTTTTTATTTAAATATAGATCTTGGCACTAACACCATTGCCTGTTAGAGTGGGTGCTAAAAGGGGTTGTTCTGACTCACACTCTATGTGTCTGCAGACTTGTGAATCCTCACATTGCGTACACTGCATGCTGTGCTGGAGCTGGGAGCGGGTGGTCAAGTGACCACATGTGATTTGCATACTTTTGGCCACATTCTGACTAGACGTGTCCAGCCTCACTCAATACACTTGCATTGAGCACAGTCGTGCACGTCTAGTTGGCATGTGACCGCATGTATGCAAATTGCATACTTTCGGTCACGAGTCCTCTGCTCTCAGCCCCAGCACCAGAGAATCTTCACAGTGTGCAAACTTGTACCTTAAGGCCGGACAAACCCTTTAAGACAACCATTGAGGACAATTTTACTTCTAAAACTAGTGGTACAGTGGTGTAGGTCCTTAACAAGCACTAGAAATTAAGCTGTGCAGTCAAATGCAAATTAGTTTGGAAGTGCATTGGAGGAGTGTTGATACTCTTAAGTGCAGCACTCTGAATACATCAACACGCCCACAATGTAATTACAAGCTAATTTGCATGTGGCTTCAAAGCTTGGTTTCTCAGCAGTGACACAAGTAGTAGTACACTAGGACCTATCCAACCACCATAGCAATAATTTTAGTTGTTATATAGACCTGACAGGTTCCCTTTAATGTAATCATGCAGAGTTAATATCATCCAGTGGTAAAGATGTGGATCATGATAAAAGAAACCATTTACATTCTAAATTTGTCATCTTGCCTATGTGACCTTAACAGGATATACACTACCGTTCAAAAGTTTGGGGGTCACCCAGACAATTTTGTGTTTTCCATGAAAACTCATACTTTTATTTATAAAATGAGTTGCAAAATGAATAGAAAATATAGTCCAGACATTGACAAGGTTAGAAATAATGATTTTTATTTGAAAGAATAATTTTCTCCTTCAAACTTTGCTTTCGTCAAATAATGCTCCCTTTGCAGCAATTCCAGCATTGCAGACCTTTGGCATTCTAGCTGTTAATTTGCTGAGGTAATCTTGAGAAATTTCCCCCCATGCTTCCTGAAGCCCCTCCCACAAGTTGGATTGGCTTGATGGGCACTTTTTCCGTACCATACGGTCAAGCTGCTCCCACAACAGTTCAATGGGGTTGAGATCTGGTGACTGCGCTGGCCACTTCATTACAGATAGAATACCAGCTGCCTGCTTCTTCCCTAAATAGTTCATGCATAATTTGGAGGTGTGCTTTGGGTCATTGTCCTGTTGTAGGGTGAAATTGGCTCCAATCAAGCGCTGTCCACAGGGTATGGCATGGCGTTGCAAAATGGAGTGATAGCCTTCCTTATTCAAAATCCCATTTACCTTGTACAAATTTCCTACTTTACCAGCACCAAAGCAACCCCAGACCATCACATTACCTCCACCATGCTTGACAGATGGCGTCAGGCACTCTTCCAGCATCTTTTCAGTTGTTCTGCGTCTCACAAATGTTCCTCTGTGTGATCCAAACACCTCAAACTTTGATTCGCATGTCCATAAAACTTTTTTCCAATCTTCTTCTGTCCAATGTCTTTGTTCTTTTGCACATATTAATCTATTCCTTTTATTAGCCAGTCTCAGATATGGCTTTTTCTTTGCCACTTTGCCCTGAAGGCCAGCATCCTGGAGTCACCTCTTCACTGTAGACGTTGACACTGGCATTTTGTGTGTACTAATTAATGAAGCTGCCAGTTGAGGAGCTGTGAGGCGTCGATTTTTCAAACTAGAGACTCTAATGTACTTGTCTTGTTTCTCAGTTGTGCAGCGGGGCCTCCCACTTCTCTTTCTACTCTGGTTAGAGCCTGTTTGTGCTCTCCTCTGAAGGGAGTAGTACACACCGTTGTAGGAAATCTTCAGTTTCTTGGCAATTTCTCGCATGGAATAACCTTCATTTCTAAGAACAAGAATAGACAGTCAAGTTTCACATGAAAGTTCTCTTTTTCTTACCATTTTGAGAGTTTCATAAAACAAACAAATATAATGCTTCAGATTCTCAACTAGCTCAAAGGAAGGTCAATTTTATAGCTTCTCAAATCAGCCAAACCGTTTTCAGCTGCGCTCACTTACTTGTGCAAGGGTTTTCTATGGTTTTCTAAACATCCATTAGCCTTCTTACACAGTTAGCAAACACAATGTACCATTAAAACACTGGAGTGGTGGTTGTTGTAAATGGGCCTCTATACACCTATGTAGATATTGCCATAAAAAGAAGACGTTTGCAGCTAGAATAGTCATTTACCACATTAACAATGTATAGAGTGTATTTCTGATTCATTTAATGTTAGCTTCATTGAAAAAAAATGTGCTTTTCTTTCGAAAATAATGAAACTTCTAAATGACCCCAAACTTTTGAACGGTAGTGTACATGTATCCCGCATTATGATTTCTTATTATGTCCTGTTATAAACTATTATTTTAGATCTACTTCTTTTCTCTATACTGTAAAGCTGGTAAGTGGCAATACATTTCTGTCTAATAAGTGGTGCGAGGGAGCATTTATAAGGACTCCTGTGGTGAGAATTCTTATTAGAAATCCTTAGTTATCTTAACCAAGTAGTGATTTAATAACAACAAATCACAACATGAACCTGACGGAGTAAAACAAATGAGATAATAAAGGAAGTAAATAAACAAAATATTAACATATCCTTTTGTTAATAATGGGGTCAGCTTCAAAAGTCACCCTCTGTCTACCTTGCTCAAGTAGTCATTAAAAAGAACTATTTCTTGCTTCCTGCGGGGCTGAAGGCCTTGTGCACATTGTCAGATATATTTCTCTTGCAGCAGACATTAACCTTTGATATGCGGGGATTCAGCCAACATGAAGTGTGATGAACACTAATTTACTGCAGCAGAAATCATTTATAGCCCTGGATGCCGCGGCTGGCAAATAGCTGTCTGAGCCGTGCACAACCGGAGAAGATCATTTTAACATCAGCTTTGGGAACACTAGCTGCAAATGAAATGAATATGCTCTTAGTGTAATACATGGGAATATTAAAGTGATCATGGAGAAGACCCAGCATGCTTAGTTATTGTAGTCAAGGGTATGGCTATGTTCACATTATGTTTCTGCCACTCGTTTGTCAGCGTTTTTGTCTTCCACTTTTATGCCTTCTTAAGACCAGGTTCTACATGAAGACTCAACGGTTAGCATTGTAGACTTGCAGCGCTGGGGTCCTGGATTCAAATCCCACCAATGACAACTGCAAGGAGTTTGTATGTTCTCCCTGTGTTTGCGTGGGTTTCCTCTGGGTTCTCTGGTTTCCTTCCACACTGCAAAGACATACTGATAGGAAATTTAGATTGTGAGCCCCAATGGGGAGAATGATGATACTTGTCTGGAAAGCACTGTGGAAATGATGGCATTGTATCATTAAAATAAATAATGAATTACATTTCTTCCACACATCTGTGGCTTTGTATAGCTTCCATCTGATGCCTCGAAAAAAAGGGGTTTGGATGGAACTCCCTAAAGAGCCATTTACTCTAATGAGGCAGACGGGGTCATTTTCGACTTAGTCTGGCCTTTGTTCTGGAAATGTCAAGGGCATAAAACTTGGTAAAATGCTCAGGTAATACGAATACAAATCATCACTTATGACAATAAAAGTCAATTCACATATTCGTGACTCGGTTTTAGGGATTTGTAGGTGACCTCAATGCATATTGGGGCAAATATCTAAATAGAAGGTATATCCGCTGCTACTGGACCCAGAAACTAATGGAAAACCAAAGAAATGAGCAGTAGCATAAGTTGGTATATGTACAATGTGTGAGAGCATGTTCACACTGTGGCCATTTCACAGACAAAACTCAAGAGAAAAACAAAAAAAATGAGCATATACCCTGTAGTAAATAAATTAGTAAATAGTAATAGAACATGTAAATAATAGAGGGTACTTAGTTAACGCTATGCCAAGGTGTATGGTCCTATCCTGTCTCTAGTATTAAAACCTTACCTTGTGTCAGCCAACTTCAATGTGAATAACGGCAGAGAAGGACACGGGGCCGACTGTTCAGGCACTTGGTCATAGAAAGATAAATAGATGAAATGCCTAGCTCAGAAAGGGTGAGCAAGAACAAGAAAATACAGCAAAACCAAAGAAATGAGCTGGAGCATAAGTTGATAAAGTGCAATGTATAAGAGCACGTTCACATTGTGGCTGTTTCATAGAGGAAACCCAATAAAAGGGATTTGTAGGTGACTTCAATGCACATTGGTATAAGTACACTGTAACATTCCTGGCGGTGTGCTTGCATAGTGCACCACCTCCCACTATGCAAGACCGCAATCTTACCTGTCAGTCCAGCCTACAAACCTTGCTCCAGTTCATACTGTGTGCATGTCTCTTGACTGACTGCTTAGGGCGGTGGCCTGGTTACTTCCTGATTCTTATAGCTGCTGTGGGCGCACCCCTAATGCGTCTCCAGCCTATTACTGTGAGTCACTGGATATTTAAACCCCCTCCATCCAGAAAGGGGGCTGAGCAACACCTTCACTCAGTTAGTCTTTGCTTCTGAATTGCCAGGTCCTGTCTTGTTTCTAGTCTGTTTCCACCACTCTGGGGGCTGCATACCCAGACCTGTTACCTGTGACTTCTAGTCTGTTTCCGCCACTCTGGGAGCTGTATACCCAGGCCTGTTACATGTGACTTCTAGTCTGTTTCCGCCACTCTGGGGGCTGTATACCCAGGCTCGTTCTTGTATCTCATTGCAGTAGCAGTTCCTGTCTGAACTGTATCCTAGCCTGTTACCTGTTTGTCTCTATGTCCGTACCTTCCCTTTTCCTGCAGTATCTGAACCTGCACCTAACTCCAACTCGTTGTCTCTGTACTTCTGTTTGTGAGTTTTGTGTCCACTCGCTACTTCATAGGAAGTACCTTGTGTGTATCTGGTTCTTCTTGTCCCTTTTCCCTTCCTCCGAATCTTCCTCCTGTGTTCTAGCCATCCTCCTGTATTTTCCAGTCTGTTCCATGTGAACAGAGCCCTGTCCTCTCTGCCTGCACCTTCAGCCCTGTTCGGCTCTGCTTGCCCACCGCTCCGGCGGTTTCTCTCTGCTCTGACTTGCCCACCGCTCCGGTGGCTTCTCTCTGCTCTGCCTTGCTCACCGCACCAGCGGTTTCTCTCTGCTCTGACTTAACCACCGCTCCAGCGGCTTCTCTCTGCTCTGCCTTGTCCACCGCTCCGGCGGCTTCTCTCTGCTCTGCCTTGCCCACCGCTCCGGCGGTTCCACTCTACTCTGCCTTGTCCACCCCACCTGTGGTTTCTCTCTGCTCTGCCTTGCCCACCGCTCCGGCGGATTCTCTCTGCTCTGCCTTGTTCTCCGCTCCGGCGGTTTCGCTTTACTCTGCTTGTCTACCGCATCTGCGGCTCTGTACCTGTCTCCCAGTCTGTACTGGACCCTATCCAGCCTGCGCTCCAACCTGCTAGTACCTCCCTGTCTGCACTCCAGCCGTGCTTGCCAGTATCTCCCTGTCTGCATGCCAGCCGTGCGTGCCAGTGCCCACCTGTCTGCATACCAGCCGTACTTGCCAGTACCCACCTGTCTGCATACCAGCCATACTTGCCAATACCCACCTGCCTGTATGCGTCTAACCTGCCTGTTCCTGCATTCCCCGGTGTGGGTCAACAACTGTGACCGGGGTCTGACCTGGAGTCGCACCTGGTCCCTCTGCTCGGTTCCTCCTTGGTTCATGGAGTCGACTAAGCCGCCGTGCGACCTTGGTCATTTCGGGTTGATACTTAGTTACGCCCCTCCAGGCACTTCTCGGTTCATGGTACAGTGGGATCACTAATCACGCTCACGCCAGTCAGTCCGGGCGCGAGCGTAACAGTTTGCTCAGGCCATGGTTCCCGTTGAGCCCCACGGCCTTTCGCTCTCAGAGACATTTTGAATCCTTGTCTGGCGAATATGTGCTCCAAAAAAATTTTTTTTTATCAAGCTATGGCCCAGGCGATTTACGCACCAGCCAAAACGGATCTATCAGCACTCTTTCCTGCGGATCCACCACGGTACTATGGGGATCCAAAACGAAGCCGTGCATTTGTGGAGCAATGCATGCTGCATTTCTATTTGTATGCTCACTATTTTCCTACCTATCGGGTTAAAGTGGCATTTATGATGTCCTACCTAGCGGGTGAAGCCTTGAAATGGATCACCCCCCTATGGGTAGCATGGGATCCTATCATCTTTGACCTGCAGGCCTTCCTGGTGGCCTTTTTAATGGTCTTTGATGACCCTAATCCTGAAGCCTCTGCTAAAGCTTCCCTTCCCAATAT
Organism: Phyllobates terribilis; assembly: GCF_046119375.1. Taxonomy (NCBI): domain Eukaryota; kingdom Metazoa; phylum Chordata; class Amphibia; order Anura; family Dendrobatidae; genus Phyllobates; species Phyllobates terribilis. Next base: position 213,833,537 of record NW_027362769.1, on the reverse strand, counting down.
CCCAGAGCAGCCCCGATGGGTAATGTGTGTAGGTAGCCTACCAGTCCTCCAGCCTGAAGAGACTGCTGCCCACCCAGAATCCACACAGGATGACTATGCTCCACAGAATACTTCTCTTCCCAACCTCAAGAGCACCAGACGTACAAGGCGTAGAGGTAAACCGTCACACCAGGTTCTGTCTTCCCGAAGACCTCCTGTTCCCCAGCCTGTAGAGGCAGCTTTCCGCACAGAATCCATGAAGGATGACTATGTTCGTCAGGCAAAGCAGAAGCCTGAACTCAGTCACAAAATCAGATTGCGGTACCGCTGCGGTGGTTTGGGACCCCCTGACGGTCTTTGTTCAGCGAAGGTTGGAGAATCCCAAGACATTAGGCCTGTAGGAGAGGCTGCCCTTGGTGTTAGTGTTTCCTCTCCACAGATGACCATGACTGTCTCCGTGGCAAGTGAAGGCCTCGGATTAACCGGAAGTTTCAGGCTTAAAGCCTTGAAGAGTCGGTGTCTGATTCCCGTCCGACAACTCCAGAAGCCGGTTTGGGCATTGTCAGCAGAAGGACGAGCCCTACTCAGAAACAGTCAAAATATGTCTGTACAAATTAAGCTCCTGATTGGAGCATTACACATGAAGAAGTTCACATTCCAGGTGCTGACTGGCTTACCCACAGGTCGTCAAGAGCCGAGAGATCTAGTGCCCGCTCAGGTCTGGAGATCCTGCATGGTGTATCCTGGGGGACTGCTAAGGTACAAGGGGTGTCCAGTCCCCACATCTTCAGGATAGTCAGCAGTTTCTTCTTCTTCTTCACCAGATCTGCTAGTCGCTGACTCGCTCTGCGCTGAAGTCTCCGAAGGAAGAGAAGCGGAGGCGATGTCCCCACACAGTCTTGATGATTGTACCCATGATCTGGCTTCAGGTACCGTCCCGCCTTACAGACATGTCATCTCTGAAACCAGTCTGAAGATGGTCCTAAAGCAAGGACCCTTTGTCTCTAATAAATCTGGTCTTACGTCCATCAAGGAGGTGTTTACCCCCGAGTCTCTGCACCCCTCCAGCCAGGCGGAGGACTTCCAGTTGTCTCCTGAATCCTCCGGGGTGCTACCTGATAACAAAGGAAGAGAGACTTTCCTACACCCTGTACCTAGTATTTCACCCACTTCATCTGTTGCTGAGGATGTCTTGATAGGAGGAATCATCCTAGTCACCAAGATGATGAGACCAGTTTCATTTCATCTAATGGACAGAAGAGGTAATCCTCTTGAAGAGAAGGATTGGCCTCCAAATTCTCTGCAGAAGACCCTTGCAGGCTTGAAGAAGAGGGGGCGTAAAGGGGGGGTACTGTAACATCCCTGGCGGTGTGCTTGCATAGTGCACCACCTCCCACTATGCAAGACCGCAATCTTACCTGTCAGTCCAGCCTACAAACCTTGCTCCAGTTCATGCTGTGTGCATGTCTCTTGACTGACTGCTTAGGGCGACGGCCTCGTTACTTCCTGATTCTTATAGCTGCTGTGGGCACACCCCTAATGCGTCTCCAGCCTATTGCTGTGAGTCACTGGATATTTAAACCCTCTCCACCCAGAAGGAGGGGCCTGAGCAACGCCTTCACTCAGTTAGTCTTTGCAGCTGAATTGCCAGGTCCTGTCCTGTTTCTAGTCTGTTTCCACCACTCTGGGGGCTGTATACCCAGGCCTGTTACCTGTGACTTCTAGTCTGTTTCCGCCACTCTGGGGGCTGTATACTCAGGCTCGTTCTTGTATCTCATTGCAGTAGCAGTTCCTGTCTGAACTGTATCCTAGCCTGTTACCTGTTTGTCTCTATGTCCGTACCTTCCCTTTTCCTGCAGTATCTGAACCTGCACCTAACTCTAACTCGTTGTCTCTGTACTTCTGTTTGTGAGTTTTGTGTCCACTCGCTACTTCATAGGAAGTACCTTGTGTGTATCTGGTTCTGCTTGTCCCTTTTCTCTTCCTCCGTATCTTCCTCCTGTGTTCTAGCCATCCTCCTGTATTTTCCAGTCTGTTCCATGTGAACAGAGCCCTGTCCTCTCTGCCTGCACCTTCAGCCCTGTTCGGCTCTGCTTGCCCACCGATCTGGCGGTTTCTCTCTGCTCTGACTTGCCCACCACTCCGGCAACTTCCCTCTGCTCTGCCTTACCCACCACTCCGGCAGTTTCTCTCTGCTCTGACTTGCCCACCGCTCCGGCGGCTTCTCTCTACTCTGCCTTGCTCACCGCACCAGCGGTTTCTCTCTGCTCTGCCTTGCCCACCGCTCCGGCGGCTTCTCTCTGCTCTGCCTTGCCCACCGCTCCGGCGGCTTCTCTCTGTTCTGCCTTGTCCACCACTCCGGCGGCTTCTCTCTGCTCTGCCTTGCCCACCGCTCTAGCGGTTCCGCTCTGCTCTGCCTTGTCCATCGCACCTGCGGTTTCTCTCTGCTCTGCCTTGCCCACCGCTCCGGCGGCTTCTCTCTGCTCTGCCTTGCCCACCGCTCCTGCGGTTCCGCTCTGCCTTGTCCACCGCACCTGCGGTTTCTCTCTGCTCTGCCTTGTCCACCACTCTGGTGGTTCCGCTCTGCTCTGCCTTGCCCACCGCACCTGTGGTTTTCGCTCTGCTCTGCTTGCTCACTGCACCAGCAGTTCCTCTCTGCTCTGCCTTGTTCTCCGCTCCGGCGGTTTTGATTTACTCTGCTTGTTTACCGCATCTGCGGCTGTGTACCTGTCTCCCAGTCTTTACTGGACCCTATCCAGCCTGTGCTCCAACCTGCTAGTACCTCCCTGTCTGCACTCCAGCCGTGCTTACCAGTATCTCCCTGTCTGCATGCCAGCCGTGCGTGCCAGTGCCCACCTGTCTGCATACCAGCCGTACTTGCCAGTACCCACCTGTCTGCATACCAGCCGTACTTGCCAATACCCACCTGCCTGTATGTCAGTCTAACCTGCCTGTTCCTGCATTCCCCGGTGTGGGTCAACAACTGTGACCGGGGTCTGAGCTGGAGTCGCACCTGGTCCCTCTGCTCGGTTCCTCCTTGGTTCACGGAGTCGACTAAGCCGCTGTGCGACCTTGGTCGGATCGGGTTGATACTTAGTTACACCCCTCCAGGCACTCCTCAGTTCATGGTACAGTGGGATCACTAATCACGCTCACACCAGTCAGTCCGGGCGCGAGCGTAACATACTCAACCTAATGGAACTAATGGGAATGAACATCTCCATTGAAGAGGTTGTCCATTTTCAGGAAACAAAACAGGGGATAGGCAGGTTATGATTTTAAATAATACAATAAGCGTTACCTGACAAACCCTGTCTGTCACGGGTGTGTCATGTGTGAGAGACAGTCGTCCTGGATCCAGCTGTAGAAGATCATTGCGCTTGGCTCTGCAGGCACCTTCTTGATCGTCTCTTCTCTATAGTGTAGTGATATTCTTCTCCCTCTAGGACCTAGCAGTCACTTCCACATTATGCTGCTAATTGACACACCCTTGCTGAATGTTTATATACCTTCAGTCTCTCCAGAGAGTCACCGATGATAGCTCTATTTTCCTCTGTCCAGGCTTGAAGTACTAGTAGTTGGCTAGTGTCCTCTTGGAGTTCCCTTGGTGGATAGTTGGCATGATCTCTCTGGTGTCTTCTCAAGCTAAGTGTTTCCCTTGTCTGTTTGCCTGTTTGTCTTTAGTTACAATTTAGGCTGACTAGTGCTCACCCCGTCCCCTCCCTATCTAGGGCCTATCGCTAGGAGCAGTCAGGGATTAGGTTTACTGCTCAGCGATAGGTTTGGAACCTATTTAGGAACATTAGGGGAGTCAGGGTGATTGTCAGATCTGCCTAGGGGTCTCCACTCCCTCTTTTCCTAGTGTTTGGGCCTCTTCCCATTGTTGTACACTTAATTTTTCCCTCACCTTGCGTGACATTGTCTTTGTTTACAAGACTTTTACAGCGGTATCTTATCTACAGCACCGTGAACACTGCATTAAATCAGTCACCTGAATGCAGCGATCAGGAAACATAATCGGAGGTTATCCCAGGCATACTGATGACGTCTTTGTCAATGGGGCTCATTAGGTGAGGTGGAGCCTCTAAGTCCAAGATCCGGGTGGGCACCTGGGCTGGGGGCATCGGTGCAGCAAAAGGGTGAGGCTAGCAGGATACAGATAGCATACAGGAGACAGTTAGAAGAGGTACTGAAAGCAGCAGAAAGACAGGTAACCAAGGAACTAGAAGCTGCAGGCAGAAAGGAGATGTCCTGGAGATAGATGAAAGGGAACTGTGCACAGACAAACTAAAAGTCTGAATACCAAGACACAGGCCTAGGAAGCTCAACACATGGGAGCACGCCAGGCTACTTGCAAAGCCTGATGTGAATTTACTGAACTGGGGTGTAGGGAGCAGTAGAGTGATCCTCTGGAGAAGCTAACCTTTTTACTTTACTAGTTAATACTATTGATGCTTTTCATCTTTGATTTAAAACTTTGTGTAATATTTTCGTTAATACATTCTAATTTGGATAATCTTACACAGTAGGAGAAATATTTTCCAGATGATAATATACAGCAATCATGATAGATGAATAGCACTTCCTTGTATTCTAGTTAAAATACTCATTGATGCATTAATTAAATATGTTATGTTGATTAACCAGAACTAAGAATTTTAAAATTGCACGCTTCCATCTGGGCCCTTTAGTCTTTTATCTTTATAGTTGTTTGTAATTTAAATGTGAAAAGCCATTTATTTTTATATTGGAAGACGTATTAACAGCATGAAAACAGAAGGACTTAAAAGTAAGTGGAGAAAAAAACTCTTTTAAACTTTTCTGACTATTACCATGGAAACATACTCAATGTTCTTTCTGATTAGTTGAAACATTTTGACCTTGTTCTGCTCACACAGCGGATTGGTTTGTCACACGGTATCAGCATGGGCAACCCGGAGTCTGTGCAGTGTCGGAATCAGGTCTCTTGGACCAATCAGAGAGAATAATTTTAAGGGTTATCTATACAGAACATGATATCATCAAAAAGCATTTGCGTCTAATGTCATGTCTAATAGATCATGTGTGATGAATTAGTCCATAAAAATAGACCCTCCAAAATCAAAATCAAATGTGGCTGTCTTGTAAAGGACCCTTGGGGTCAATTATTTTTTCTAAGTCTGTATGTATAGATGTGTCATGATTAGCTGTTATGGTCATGGGATATGATGGGATATCTCAATGGGCAGATGAAGACCCAAAATAGTGTTTGTTGATATGATGTAAAGTAATTGTGAGTCTTGGAAAAAATTTAAAATTTGAGAGACCTCAGTGGTTGACATGTTTTAATGGCTAACTGAAAAGATGGTAACAAATAGCAAGCTTTTTAGAATACTCAGGTCTCTTCATCAAGCTCAGTATAACAGAAAATCTGAAGGGGTCACATATTTATTGTGACAGTCACAAGAAATGCTGTTGCTTTAAAAGCATTCAGCATCTATTAGAAGTAACACAAGCACGAGACAGGAAGTGTTGTGCTCCAGAAGCATCCAGCAACTAGAGGGGTTAACACAGTCACAGGAGACAGGGAGGACTTAGCAGAGCCCCAGGGGGATTGTGGGGAAGTTGTACACTGTCTTACTGGAGCCAAAGAGAAAGGTGGTGTGTATGTTCTGCATCTGATAGAAGTGCCCCTACAAGTGATAAGGATTCAAATCTGTAATGAAGCTAAGCACAGGTCACGTAGATTTCCTGAACTAGCAGTGCAGAGTATTGTCAAGCAGAAAGATAAGGACTGTAAGAAATGGTGTCACAGGGATCATCTCCCTCAGCAAACCTCCCCCCCTCTTCCATCTCACAGTGCTGTAAAGAATGCTGTGTTCATTAATGTGCCTTTGCATTAGAACTGTGCTGTCCTGTACTACTGGGAAGACTGTGAACTGCTGTGCTGCTAAGGAAATTGTACTGTTTGTCACTGGAGCCTTTTGATGATAAGACTTAACTTGCACTGGCTGTGCGGCTTCTTATTAAATGCTACTGTTCTACCATTTATGAGGACTCTTGTCAAGTGTGTCTGGTCAGCAAGTGAAACAATCTAAGTGTCTGTGCCTGAAGGTCAATACCCCTGTGTGCTTGAGAGAAGCTGCAGCACATGGTCTATGGTCGCCCTGAGTAACGGTTCCCTCATGATTCCAAAGAATTCATGTAACCTGTCTTGCCCCTATCTGTACCTAGCGGCGTGCGTGTAACATTGTACCCAACAGGATACAGAATAGTGCAGTAAATAACACAAGTGATGTGAAGCAGAACTATCAATACATTTGTGGCCATAAATATTGGAATAGTTCATAGATAAGGAGTGTGAAAGTTTTATTGTCCCCTGATTGAGGTCTGGTCCAGGTTTGTGATGCACCCAGGAGGTCTGAGGTGCACATTCCTTAATTCATGTAGAAAGACATAAATCCATGAGACACATTCGTTCCTGCTCTGAATGTGTTAAAGGTTGTCATAAGCTTGATTCAAAGTTACATTTCAATACTAGGAATTTCATATCCATAATACTGTGATCAGGACTACTAAAATGTTTGGCCACAAGTAGATCTATTCTTTATATTTTCTATTGTGTGGTGATAAGAATTAATCCATCTTCTAAGTTTTTGTCCTGTCTCCCCTACATACAGACCCCCAGTTGGACATTTGGTGCATATAATTTGTGTGAGTCATTATTAGAGCTACAATTCTACATTGCTATAAAAGTCCCTGGCAAGGGGGAGGAGCTGAACAGCTGAGTCGGAAGTTGAAGAGGGAAATGACTCATGCAGAGAAAATTGACCTCCTGTTTCTGCACTGAGCTTAGAAGGATTCAGCTAGTCAGTTTTTAATCACGTGATGCCATAGACCTAATGGAAAAGAGAGGAATTAACTGGGTAGAAAGGCAAAATGAGCAATTGTAAGTACACAGTGCTATATAATATGATGACTGCAATATATTTAGAGGATAAAAACGCTGATGGTAGTGCTTCTTTAATCTAGATTGAATTCTAGGAAGAGTTTTCTCTATACCAGGCACTATATAATAATTTCATATAGGATAAAATGACGGTTCTGCTGAATTAAAGGAGCTCTGCCAATGGTTAGAGGTGTGTCTGATGACAAGTTTTTTGACAGGACCATAACGCAAGCTGTACAATCTAGCAATATCAGTACAATATAACAATTATGTGATGTGCAGTAGTGAGCAGTATTTTCTGTAAGGTATTTCTTCTACACATTTTAGACAGTATATTGTAAAGTTCAGTTCCACATTAGGTCATTGAAGTTAAATTTAGCTGGTAAAAGTGCTGGTTAATCCATATGTGTTGAAAATCTATCGTATGACTTCTTGGGTATTTTTCAACAGCAGTTACACATCTGCATCCTTCTTCACATTTCCCCTGAGGCAACATCTTCCAATACTCAGAAGTGTTATGTGCGGAGCGTGGGCTAGATGAGCTCTTTCTTTTGGTAATATCGAGGATATATTTTCAGGTGTTAAATGAAAGTAAACCGCGGACATCTGTGCTTCACCAGTGTTTACTACTGGGCTGAAAACTATTGTTGTCTTGTAAAAAATGCTACATGTAAGGGCAACCTAAATGTTAATCAATATGTGTTATACATTCTATGTAACATACATACAGTGCCGGACTGGGGTGCCAAGGGTCCACCAGTAACCAACTGCACTCCAGGGTTCTACTTTTCAGCTACATGCAAATGTGACATTATCCTCAATCACAAATTTATATAGCAATGAACTGGGTAGATTGTTACATGAATAAGATGCTGCCTTTGTCTGATTCAAGTATATTGTGCTCATATAAGAGGGTAGGGGCCCACCGGAGAATTCTCCTATTCTCCTGCTGGTCAGTCCAAGCCTGCATACATATATACTTCCTGGTTGCTTCATGGTTGGCTAATGACTGTAAGGGACTTATCAAGAAGTCTATAAAGAAAGATGAATGGAGCCAACATTACTGAAAATAATGTGCAAAGTATTGTGGTCAATTCGGGCGCCAGACACCGAATTAAGCACCTGGGACAGATTACTTAAAAGAAACGAACCTCTTTATTTAGACACTCTTATACCCACGACGCGTTTCTGCAGCGGTCTGCTGCCTTCATCAGGTGGAATTATATCATTCCACCTGATGAAGGCAGCAGACCGCTGCAGAAACGCGTCGTGGGCATAAGAGTGTCTAAATAAAGAGGTTTGTTTCTTTTAAGTAATCTGTCCCAGGTGCTTAATTCAGTGTTCGGCACCCGAATTGACCACAATACTTTGCACATTGTCTTATCTTTCCCACTGGGAATTGTGGCTCGGAGCTGCAGGGAACTGGATGCACTTTCAGCAGCTAGGACCTGTGATGATGTCACCGCCCGCGTGATCTACACTCGGAACCATGTGATCGGAAGCTCCGGCAGCGGTTTTAGAGGAGACACAGTGGACGCGGCGGTAACACTTTAAACACCAGAGGCCTCTAAACCCGGGTTGTGCGGTCCGCACAACCCATCAAGGTGAGCAGCCATTTGGTATCTGCATATGTATTCCATCTATTAAACAGGTTCACACAAGCACAGCTCTTCTCCACCCCACCCCTTTGTTTTTTCAACATTACTGAAAATGGCACAATTCTCTTGTTGGACTCACATATGTTGGACTCACATATATTGATCAATATCTTTCCTTGGATTGGCAGCCGCATGCAGCTTGCAGATCTTAGGCTGTGTTCACATGCAAACTGAAGACTCTGTCCAGAACCTATGTTACAGATTATGTTACATTTGACTCAAAAATAGCACAGCTCGGAGTATGGGCGGCGTGACACAACCCAACAAGCTCCTTATAAGTCAGTTGGGTCCAATGCCTGCCTGGGTGTTTACTGCGTGACGGATCTGGGTTGCATTTTTTAATATAAACAGATATGTGAACAGGGTTTTATTTATATGGCTCCGGACAAACAATAGTACTGGAGGCCGCCATCCCTTTGATGCTACATTCTGAGATGGTTGAAAAAAATCTATTACAGATCACATTTATTACTATGCTATAATTAAAGTTAAGTGCAGTAAAGGTGAATGGAACTAATTTCTTGTATTATTGGGGATTTCAAAAAATAATAAAATAAATGTACAAGGGCAGACTGCTGTGACTGCATTGCTATAGCATACAACGAGCACATCAGTCCACCCACTGAATGTATGGATATTCAACTACATTACTGCTATATACACTGTACCAGTCAGGCACTGCTGTCAATTTCATTATTTGGTGTCATTCTCCTATGATGGAGCAGAACAAAAGAATTAGGAGACGCTGATCTGAACATAGCCTTACTGATAAGGATTGACCATAAAATACCCATACTCAGCAGCAGGTAATGGAGAAACAAATGGGTTAATTCTGCGCTGCAATGTAGAAAGGATGAGGGATGCCAATCCAAGTGTAAGTGGTTTATTCAGTCAACGCGTTTCGAAGTGTGCAAACTTCTTCCTTAGGACAACCACGTGGGTCTGCAGCACCCTAAGCGTTATCAGTGGTTGTGTACACACAACCTGACCAGGTGAGCACTATTAAGTTATTCTCTCAACATTGTTACCCAGATAAGACCATATTTTTGTGTCTTTCCAGTCCTCTCTTTATTTGCATACTGAGCAGTATGTAGACTGACTATTATAGACTATTGGTAATGCCCACTCTACTAGGTCATGTGGACAATCTTAGCCTAGCACTTTTTCTCAGTACACAGAAATAAATCTATGGCCTGAATCCTATATATTATGCTTTGCTTATATAGCGCCATCATATTCTGCAGAGTTTTACATACATTATCATCGCTGTCTGCAATGCTGCTCACAATCTAAATTCCCTATTAGTATACAGTATCTTTGGCGTGTGAGAGGAAACCAGAGAACCCCTATGCAAACACAGAGGAAACATACAGTCATGGCCAAAAGTATTGAGAATGAGACAAATAGTAATTTTTCCAAAGTTTACTGCTTCATTTTTTGTAATGGCAATTTGCATATACTCCTGAATGTCAAAGAGTGATCAGCTCAACAGCAATTACTGTACTTGCAAAGTTAATATTTGCCCAGAAAATGAACTTTAACCCCCAAAACACATTTCAACATCATTGCAGTCCTGCCTTAAAAGGAGCAGCTAACATCGTTTTAGTGATTGATCCATTAACACAGGTGTGGGTGTTGATGAGGACAGGGCTGGCGATCAATCAGTCATGATTAAGTAAGAATGACATCACTGGACACTTTAAAAGGAGGCTGGTTCTTGGTATCATTGTTTCTCATCAGTTAACCATGGTTATCTCTAAAGAAACACGTGCAGCCATCATTGCACTGCACAAAAATGGCCTAACAGGGAAGAGTATCGCAGCTACAAAGATTGCACCTCAGTCAACAATCTATCGCATCATCAAGAACTTCAAGGAGAGAGCTTCCATTGTTGTCAAAAAGGCTCCAGGGCGCCCAAGAAAGACCAGCAAGCGCCAGGACCGTATCTTAAAACTGTTTCAGCTGCGGGATCGGACTACCAGCAGTGCCGAGCTTGCTCAGGAATGGCAGCAGGCTGGTGTGAGTGCTTCTGCACGCACTGTGAGGCGGAGACTCTTTAAGCAAGGGCTGGTTTCAAGGAGAGCAGCAAAGAAGCCACTTCTCTCCAGAAAAAACATCAGGGACCGACTGATATTCTGCAAAAGGTACAGGGAGTGGACTGCTGAGGACTGGGGCAAAGTCATTTTCTCTGATGAATCCCCTTTTCGATTGTTTGGGACATCTGGAAAACAGCTTATTCGGAGAAGAAGAGGTGAGCGCTACCACCAGTCTTGTCTCATGCCAACTGTAAAGCATCCTGAAACCATTCATGTGTGGAGTTGCTTCTCAGCCAAGGGAATCGGCTCACTCACAGTCTTGCCTAAAAACACAGCCATGAATAAAGAATGGTACCAGAATGTCCTCCAAGAGCAACTTCTCCCAACCGTCCAAGAGCAGTTTGGCGCCCAACAATGCCTTTTCCAGCATGATGAAGCACCTTGCCATAAAGCAAAGGTGATAACTAAATGGCTCATGGAATAAAACATAGAGATTTTGGGTCCATGGCCTGGAAACTCCCCAGATCTTAATCCCATTGAGAACTTGTGGTCAATCATCAAGAGACGGGTGGACAAACAAAAACCAACAAATTCTGGCAAAATGCAAGCATTGATTATGCAAGAATGGACTGCTATTAGTCAGGATTTGGTCCAAAAGTTGATTGAGAGCATGCCAGGGAGAATTACAGAGGTCTTGAAGAAGAAGGGGCAACACTGCAAATATTGACTTGCTGCATTAACTCATTCTAACTGTCAATATAACCTATTGGTACTCATAATATGATTGCAATTATATTTCTGTATGTGATATAAACATCAGACAAACACTAATAAAAACCAGAGGCCAGCAGATCATGTGAAAATATAATTTTGGTGTCATTCTCAAAACTTTTGGCCATGACTGTACAAACTCCTTGCAGGTGGGATTTAAACCTAGGATCCGAGTGCTGCAAAGCAACAGTGCTAACCACTGAGCCACCGTGCTGCTCTATAACATATACTGTAGCATCCTATTAAATAATTCAGATAACATGTACATCCTATGCCCCGACACATTTACATTTCCCTTAAAATGCATAGTATGCTGAATGTACAGTATATCTACATTACACATTGTAAAAACATTATAAATGCCCCACAGTATGATTCCGTCTTGCTTCTTGTTTGCATCTCCATGCCCTTTACATGGTTCTTGGCAGTTTCCTCGAAAAAGGGGAATTCTGCTACATATCAGCAAATGGGATGGGACAAAATTAAACTGCCTAACTTTATTGGCCCCTTCTCAGTTCCAGGGCCCAAATGTGACTGCAACTCCACTAGAGTTACACCCCTGCTCATATGTTTTTTTTCTGTTCTATGCATAGTTTGTTTTTGCCATTTTGCCTATAAGAAAAAGAAAAGTAGTTATTTTTATGTTTCCTTTTATCTTTTTATTACCCGCCTAATCTATTAAAGACCACTGACTAATTCTGAAATTGGAGATATTGGAATGAGTAGTGAGCTCACATGATACTTATGTAAGACACTCTCCTTTTTTTAATAAACGATGGGTAGAGATAATCAAATATTTTGCAATTCGAATTTACCCGGTTTGACTAATTCTTTCCAAAAATTTGATTTGCCGAAAATCAGTCAGCCAAGGATCACAATACTGCAAAGTCTCAAACTGCCTTGAAAAGACATGTGTAACACTTTGAAGTCTCCTAGGAATGTAACTAACCCCTTTCCATCGCTTTAACACAAACACAACCCTAGTAATGTCAAAGTAATGATCTCATCATAGTAATGGATGGTAGCCATAAATAACCAAAAGCCCATTTAATAATACAACTCACTGACATGTTTTTTTTTTTTATTAAAAAATGGTCCAAAAATTATCCTTCTTCATCATTTGTGATCACGCAGACTGTTTTGTGCAGAACTCTGTCTTAAACTGACAATGTCGCTGTCAGATGTAACATCATCCTGATGTGACCGAGACGAGTGATATTTCGTAATACCCCCTACTTACTCCCGACTAATAAGCTTGCCAGAGGCAAAGTACGCCAATTTTGATCTGCTTTTAGTGGTACTACTGCCGGGACGGCTAATGACAGTGTTGGTTGTGCTTATGCTGCTGCTAGCAGCTCCCACATTCTTAGCCATGGTATGGACTTTTTTTTTTATACTACCCCATCCATGTCTATTGCCATATTTTCTTTTATTATACATTTTGAACAACACTATAGTTAACTTTTGACAATCTTTCCAACCCTAATTATTCAACCCTTGCCAAAAAGGGCAAGAAGGACATGATAATAAATACTACGTAGTTAGGTACACCTACAGAAAGCAAAATGTGGCAGCAGATCACAGCATAGTTTTGTCATGTACATTTCTCAAATTGGACTAATAAAATAAGTGTGCAAAAACAGACATGCACAGTTTAATGTCTGTATTTTTCTTACATTTTTTTCTATTTTTTTCCCACAAAATTCAACCTTTTACCCCAAAAGGAAAAAATAAATGCTAGGTAGGTATGTAAGCAAAAGCAAGTACCTGCAAGAGGGCTCTATATTGATGTGGTGGGTACAGTTGTGAAATTTAACTATCAAAACAGGTCTGCAAAAAAAAAAAGAAACATTTTTGTGAGTTATCTGCAGTTAAATGTCTGGATTTTAGGGAATTTTCTTTTGTATTTTTAAAAAGCAACTGTTCCCTCTTTACAAAAACATTGCACAGGAAAAGCAAAAAACTCAATAGAGAAGCTTGTGACAGGCAGGCATACTATCTGATACGGACTTCAGATTTGTTTGTTCTAAAACTATTGTGCTGTCTTACTGCTGCTTTCTACTGCATTAGGAATGAATAAAACAAAATATGATTGTAATTCAAATTCAGTAGGATGGATGCCAACTAACCTATTTCTGTCTCTCTTTCTTCCTATCAATTTATTCTTTGCATGAGCTGAGAACTTTAACATCCTCTTACTAGCCAGAATCACCATAAAATGGCTACTGCATTCTCTGCTTTGGCTTTTATACAGTTTGTGATTGATCTTTCTGATTGTGGCTAACATGTGATGACCCCTAACAATAAAGTTTAAACTTTTATTAAATATGCTTAAAAACCGAACCGAAAACACAAATGTAAACACACTGACATAAAACCAATTAACAAGCTCAAAGTCTTGTCAATATTTAGATGAAATGATAATGCTGAAAAAATGTTAGATAAGCTACCTCACCCTGCTCAGTGTAACATACCTGGCGGCGTCCTTGCATAGTGGTCCATCTCCCACTGTGCAAGAGAGCGCACTTGATCTCCAATTCAGAATGTCTCTCTGGCTTCCCTCCATGCTGTTTGTTTGTCTCTGTTTCTGCTGCTTAAGGGCGGCACTCGATCACTTCCTGCTTTTTGTACCTGCTGCAGGCACAAACCTTGTGCGTCCTCAGCCTGTTGCTGTCTGTCACCTGGTATTTAAACCAGCTGCTCCAATTAACCCACGCCTGAGCATCTTGCCCTGTCAGTTGGCTTTTTGTCTCTGACATGCCAGGTCCTGTGTATGTTACCTGTCTTGCAGTATTTGTTCCCGTGTCTGTACTGTGTCCTACCTGTGTACTCTAACCTGCAATCTGTACACGCTCTCTAGCCTGTTGTCTTCTGACTATCCTGGAGGCTGTATTTCCAGGCCAGTGTGAACTCGCTCCTAGCCTGTTCTTTCCGCCTTCTAGGGGCCGCATACCTAGACCCGTTCCTGTATCTTGCCTGCTCTTGTCTGTATACTCTCCTAGCCTGTTATCTGTTTTTCTCTGTGTCCGTACCTTCCCTTTTCTTGCAGAATCTGATCCCGTACCTATCTCCTACTCGTTGTCTCTGTACTCCCGTTTGTGAGTTTAGTGTCCACTCGCTACTTCATTGCAAGTATCCTGTGTACCTGGTTCTGCCTTTCCCTTCCAGTCTGTTCCGTGTGAACAGAGCCCTGTCCACCGCGTCTGCGGTTTCGCTTTGCTCAGCCCTGTCCACCGCGTCTGCGGTTTCGCTTTGCTCAGCCTTGTCCACCGCGTCTGCGGTTTCGCTTTGCTCAGCCCTGTCCACCGCGTCTGCGGTTTCGCTTTGCTCAGCCCTGTCCACCGCGTCTGCGGTTTCGCTTTGCTCAGCCCTGTGCACCGCGTCTGCGGTTTCGCTTTGCTCAGCCCTGTCCACCGCGTCTGCGGTTTCGCTTTGCTCAGCCCTGTCCACCGCGTCTGCGGTTTTGCTTTGCTCAGCCCTGTCCACCGCGTCTGCGGTTTCGCTTTGCTCAGCCCTGTCCACCGCGTCTGCGGTTTCGCTTTGCTCTGCCCTGTCCACCGCGTCTGCGTTTTCGCTTTGCTCTGCCCTGTCCACCGCGTCTGCGGTTTCGCTTTGCTCTGCCCTGTCCACCGCGTCTGAGGTTTCGCTTTGCTCTGCCCTGTCCACCGCGTCTGCGGTTTCGCTTTGCTCTGCCCTGTCCACCGCGTCTGCGGTTTCGCTTTGCTCTGCCCTGTCCACCGCGTCTGTGGTTTCGCTTTGCTCTGCCCTGTCCACCGCGTCTGCGGTTTCGCTTTGCTCTGCCCTGTCCACCGCGTCTGCGGTTTCACTTTGCTCAGCTCTGTCCACCGCGTCTGCGGCTTCGCTTTGCTTTGCCCTGTCCACCGCGTCTGCGGTTTCGCTTTGCTCAGCCTTGTCCACCGCGTCTGCGGTTTCGTTTTGCTCTGCCCTGTCCACCGCGTCTGCGGTTTCGAATTTGTCTCCCAGTCTGTACTGGACCCTACTCAGCCTGCGCTCTAGTCTGCCTGTTCCTCTATTCCCCGGTGTGGGTCAACAGCCGTGTCCGGAGTCTGACCTGGAGTAGACCCTGGTCCCTCTGCTCGGTTCCTCCCTGGTGCACTGGCGTCTTATGCCGTCGTGCAACCTTGGTCGGATCGGGCAGATACTTAGTTACGCCCCTCCAGGCACTCTCCGGTTCATGGCACAGTGGAATCACTACATACACACGCACACGCCACTCAGCCCGGGCGTGTGCATAGCACTCAGTACTTATTCAAAGTGATGCTACCTAGCCTCGGAGGTTGGCACCCTAAGATACGACAATGGTGCACCGATTCACCGGCGGCTGTCCCTTGGACACCCTAGTAAACCCTAATTTAAACATCCAGGCTACTCAATAGCTCTATAGGACCTAAAGTATCCTAAAGTGCTTTAAAGACTGTGCTAATATGCATATAGGACCAGATGTGTCCCCTAGTGCATAGAAATATACATTTGATATCATATCATGCATAGAAAGGGTACAGTACTTATCAGAAAAATGTCTTCATTTACCCGCCTCAACGCGTTTCACCATTAGGCTCATCAGGAGGCCTGATGCAGAGATGTGAACTCATGATATTCATATTGGTTTAGTTTATTTTAATTTATAGGATAAGGGGTTTAGTTTATTTTAGCTTTTCAAATATATTTTTATTTTTGTTATTTTTAATTACCTTACTCAAGACTAGAGATGAGCGTTGTTCTACTCGAACTGTTCGCCAATCTCAAATTCGAGCTGTTTTGGGCGGTGTTCGAGCCGGTCGGCGAACACGAACAATTTGAGAAAAATTCGGCTGTTCGAGGTTATGTTCGATAACTGTTCGTGCACCAAAATCATAACTGGATTTTTTCTCAGTAATGATGAAAATTAATGTTAATACGCAGTTTGAGTGTACAGCGGGGCGGGGGGAGGGGCAGGGGATGGATCTCTGCAGGAACAATGAAGATCTCCATTTTTTTTTCTCTTTCCCGCATTTGCAGTGGGGAGGTGCAATCTGTCAGCCTATCAGCAGCGCACACACGGAGCGAAGTGCTTTTTTTCACACAAGCAAGGGCATGTGTGATTGGCAGTGTATGTCACATGTCCTTGCCCTATAAGACCAAGCCATTTTCCCCGTCGCCACCATTTTCTCACTGCTGCAGCTGCGTGTTAGATGGCACCGCTGTTGCTGTGTGCGCTATACCTTGTTAATTTCAAGCCAATTTTCGCACAAATATACAGATAGCTTGGGAGTAGGGAATAGTTGTGATTGCAGTCCTTTTAAGGACTAGGTTACAGCATTTCCTACGACTTTTATCAAGCAGGTCTGTGCTCTTAAATAGATAGATTGTGGGAGTAAAGACTAATTGTAATTGGAGTCCTTTTCAGGACTAGGTTACATCAGTTCCTATCAGTTTTTGCCAGGCAGGTCTGTGCCAGTGCTGTGCAAGTTTTTTTCACAGCATTTGGCTGAATCTAGCAAAGCTAATCCTTTTTGGCCTATTGCAGAGTGTGTTAGTCAGTGGAGTAGCCTATCTGTGTTGCAAGATATACCACCTGTGTATAGAATACCAATTTTTTTACTGCACCTAGTGAAGTAAAATCTTTTGGGCATAGCATCATTCTATTAGTCCATCTATACTGACCTCCATCAGGTTGCAAATTAAAAATAATTTTTTTCTGCATCTAGCTCTGAAAAAATATTTGGGCTTCTAGCAGTGTGTGGGACTTGGTCTATTAGTCCATCTATACTGACCTCCATCAGGTTGCAAATTAAAAATAATTTTTTTCTGCATCTAGCTCTGAAAAAATATTTGGGCTTCTAGCAGTGTGTGGGACTTGGTCTATTAGTCCATCTATACTGACCTCCATCAGGTTGCAAATTGAATAAAAAAAATTTCTGCATCTAGCTCTGAAAAAATATTTGGGCTTCTAGCGGTGTGTGGGACTTGGTCTATTAGTCCATCTATACTGACCTCCATCAGGTTGCAAATTAAAAATATTTTTTTTCTGCATCTAGCTCTGAAAAAATATTTGGGCTTCTAGCAGTGTGTGGGACTTGGTCTATTAGTCCATCTATACTGACCTCCATCAGGTTGCAAATTAAAAATAATTTTTTTCTTCATTTAGCTCTGAAAAAATATTTGGGCTTCTAGCAGTGTGTGGGACTTGTTCTATTAGTCCTTCTATACTGACCTCCAGCAGGTTGCAAATTGAATATAATTTTTTTCTGCATCTAGCTCTGAAAAAATATTTGGGCTTCTAGCGGTGTGTGGGACTTGGTCTATTAGTCCATCTATACTGACCTCCATCAGGTTGCAAATTAAAAATATTTTTTTTCTGCATCTAGCTCTGAAAAAATATTTGGGCTTCTAGCAGTGTGTGGGACTTGGTCTATTAGTCCATCTATACTGACCTCCATCAGGTTGCAAATTGAATAAAAAAAATTTCTGCATCTAGCTCTGAAAAAATATTTGGGCTTCTAGCGGTGTGTGGGACTTGGTCTATTAGTCCATCTATACTGACCTCCATCAGGTTGCAAATTAAAAATAATTTTTTTCTGCATCTAACCCAGCCAATAGTTTTGGACTAATACCACAGTTTGGCCACTCAGCTCTGCTCGGTTACCATCCATTGTTTTTTTGTGCAAACAACTCCAGAGTTGTGAATTAGTTAACCACCAAAATGAGTGGAAAAAGGCCTGCTGCTGGTGGAAAGGGGAATAGGCGTGTTGGGAAGGGGAAAAAAGGTTGTGTCCGTGGGGTAGGTGCAGAAGAAAGACCATCTTCCAGCCAAACTAAAATGTCTACTTCTTTTAGCGGACAATGTGATAAGATCCCTTTCTTACGGCCACGCCAATCGCTACAAATTCCAGATGAGGCACAAAAACAGCAGGTGCTTCAACGGATATCAAGTGCTCCTTTAAGTGGGCTCTCCTCCACATCAACTTCAACATCACAAATACTCCAGTCCTCAAAGGTGTCACCCAAATCGCACTTGCTTCCTCACAGCTCCCAAATCTCCAGCTGCCCGTCTGAGTATGAGGTAGAACAGATGGTTGAGTCTGCAGAGCTGTTTACTCATACTATAGCCTGGGAATCAGAGGTCGACTCCAGCGCTTCTGTGAATCCAGACGAGGAAATGATCTGCACTGGTGACCAGAATCTTTATGAGTCGGATCCAGGACCAGACGCAGAAGGTTCTGACCATAATGTAGACCCTCATTCCCAAACTGTAACTCCTGTTGGTGGAGACAATGAGGAAGACGATGATAAGACTCAAATACCTGATTGGAGCGACAACTTTAGTTTTTTGTCAGGGCAGGAACAGGTTGGCTCTGAGGACGACGGGTGTGATAACGCACAGGGTGATGATGATGAGGTCGGAGATCCCACTTACTGTCAACCCACAGTCAGCCAAGAGATGAGGTCAGCAGAGGAGGTGGAGGAAGATGCTAGTGACGACGAGGTCAGGTTGCGCCTTCCTGGACAGAGACGTAGTACTGGAAGCACGTCAACAACTGCATCCTCAAACACAACTCTGCCTCTCACCACAAGTCGTGGTGGCTCTTCAGGTCGCATGGGTGCTAAGCCTTGCATAGCCTGGGCATTTTTTCAGATCGATAAAGTTGACCCAACTCGTGTTATCTGTAACATTTGTCAGCAAAAGCTAAGTAGAGGCCAAAAAATACATAGTTTGAGTACTTCATGCATGAACCGGCACATGGACATGAAGCATAAGTTGCAGTGGGAAGCTCAGTGTGCTACAATGCGGCCTAGCCGGCCGGGCCAACCACCGTCTGCCATATCTTGTGCATCCGCGGCCTCTTCATCCTCTGTGACTGGGGGGACAGCAGTCACACCTGTTTTGGGGCGCAGACCTGCCACCTCTTTACCCGCAACAGCCAGCGTGATTGGCAGGTCATCATTTTCTTTGGAGGTGGTAACACCAGCTGGTCTTGAGCGCTGTCCGACATCGATAGCACCACCTTTGGATCAAGGCAACCTAACATGTCCGCCTGTATCTTCCTCACAGACCGGCAGTTTGCCGGGGACACCCTTATCAACCCCGTCTAAGCACAATAGCCAGCCCTCGGTCCCTCAGATGTGGACAAGTAAAAGACCATTTCCTCCTAGCCATGAGAAAGCTAAGAGGTTGAATTTCACCATCTGCAAGCTCTTGGCTACAGAAATGCTGCCTTTCCGCCTGGTGGACACAGAGGATTTTCGAGACCTTATGTCCGTCGCAGTGCCCCAGTACCAGATGCCCAGTCGGCACTACTTCTCAAAGAAAGGTGTGCCTGCGCTCCACCAGCATGTCGCACACAACATCACCGCTTCTTTGAGAAACTCTGTGTGTGACAGGGTGCATTTCACCACAGACACTTGGACGAGTAGGCATGGACAGGGGCGTTACATGTCGCTGACTGGGCACTGGGTAACTGTGGTGACAGCAGGACAAGGGGCTGCTGTCCAAGTCTTGCCGTCCCCACGAGTTGTGCGTCAATCCTCTTTATGTCAAAGTTCCTCCACTGCTTCTGCCTCCTCAACCTCCTCTCGGTCTTCCACCTGCACCCAAAGCCTGTCTGGTCATGCCACAAGCTTTCTAACTGCACAGAAGGGATCCTGCACACCTCCTTACTATGCTGGCAGTAGGGCTCAACGTCATCAGGCGGTTTTTACATTGAAATGTCTGGGAAATGTGAGTCACACAGCTGAGGAGTTGTGGTCAGCTCTGGAGAACCAATTTCATGAATGGTTGTCTCCACTGGACCTGAAACCAGGGAAGGCCGTGTGCGACAATGCTGCAAACCTGGGTGCGGCCCTTCGCCGGGGCAATGTCACACACGTGCCTTGTATGGCTCACGTGTTGAACCTGGTTGTCCAGCAATTTTTACCCCATTATCCCAGACTAGATGGCCTTCTGCAGAGGGCACGGTCGCTGTGTGCTCACTTCCGCCGTTCGCATCCCGCAGCTCAGCGACTTACATCTCTACAGAAGTCGTTGGGCCTGCCACTTCACCGGCTAAAATGCGATGTGCCTACCCGGTGGAATTCAACTCTGCACATGTTGCAGCGACTGTGGCAGCACCGACAAGCCCTGGTGCAATACGTTCTGACGTATAGCCTGGGCCAACGAGATTCAGAGGTGGGGCAAATCACGCTGGAGGAGTGGTCTCAGATCAGGGACCTATGCACCCTTCTGCACAGTTTTGAAATGGCGACGAAGATGTTTAGTGCTGACGATGCCATTATCAGCATGACTATTCCGGTGATTTACATGCTGGAGCACATGTTAAACAGAATTCGGAGTCAGGTGGTGGCACAAGAGGAGGTGGAGGAAGTAGAGGAGGAGGAGTTGTATGCGGAAGGGCTAACATCTGCAAGGTCCAGACGGTCGGCAGCACCAAGGCGGCAGGCATGTGAGGGTGGGGGAGATGATTTTACCAGGGCGCATGGTAGCAGCCAAACTAGTGAGGAAGGTGCAGGAGCCCAGGAAGAAGTGGAGGACGAACTGATGGAAGACTCATCAGATGAGGGAGACCTTGATCACATTTCTGTTGTGCGAGGTTGGGGGGAGAGGACAGAGGAAGGAAGCATGATTGTTACCTCGCCACCAACACAACAGGGACTTGGTGCTCCTGGATGCGCAACACACATGAGTGCCTTCTTGCTGCACTACCTGCAACATGACCCTCGAATTGTGAGAATTAGAAATAATCCTGACTACTGGGTTGCCACACTGTTAGATCCCCGGTACAAAAGTAAATTTGCAGAAATTATTCCTGCCATAGAAAGGGATGCACGCATGCAGGAGTATCAGCAGAGACTGTTGCAGAATCTTACATGTGCTTTTCCACAAAATACCAGTGGTGCACGTAGTGAATCTCACAGTTCCAACTTGGCAACCGTGGGACCGTCAAGTGTTCAGCACTCAAACCGTAACAGAACCACAGTATCTGCTGGTAACATCAATTTTGCGGAATCATTTCACCACTTTTTTAGCCCATCCTTTGCAAGGCCACAGGAGACAAGAAGTCTGACACATAGTCAACGCCTAGAGACGATGGTACAGGAGTATCTCCAAGTAAACATTGAAGCCACGACTGTGTCACTGGACCCTTGCTCTTTTTGGGCTTCCAATCTGGATAAATGGCCGGAGCTAGCCACTTACGCCTTGGAGATCTTGTCATGCCCCGCAGCCAGCGTTCTGTCTGAACGTGTGTTCAGCGCTGCTGGTGGTGTGCTGACAGATAAGCGCACGCGGCTCTCCACTGATAATGTAGACAGACTCACGTTCATAAAGATGAACAAATCATGGATCCGAAACGACTTTTCTACCCCTGTGTCATCCTGGGGAGAGTAAAAGCTTGATGATTGGTTAAAATCACCCTACCAACCGTTTTAAGCTTTCAAATTACTAATCATGTTTATCTGTATCTTGACTGGAAAATAATTTGGGCTTTGTAGCAGTGTGCAGCACTGATCCTATTAGGCCATCTATAATAAGCTTCACCAGATTTAAAATTAAAAATAATTTTTAGCTGCATCTAGCCCGGAAAATAATTTTGGGGCTCCGAGATGCGCAAGACACATAAGTGCCTTCTTGCTGCACTACCTGCAGCATGACCCTCATATTGTCAGAATTCGAAGTAATCATGACTACTGGGTTGCCACACTCTTAGATCCCCCAAACTTTTCGATCAACCTTTTCATTTTAATAAAGACCAAAAAAATGGTCATTTTTGAAATTATAAGCATTAGCAGGTTGTTAGAAACTGAAATCAAACAGTTTTCAACTCAAAACTTTATTCTAGGTGATGTTACATTTTCACATAGGACCCCTTGTTCGAAAGGAGCTTCTGAACTCTCTCGTCCATTGAATTTGTCAGGTTTTGGATGGTTTCTGCTTCAATTGTTTTGCATGAGGACAGAATACCCTCCCAGAGCTGTTGCTTAGATGTGAACTGCCTCCCGCCATCATAGACACTCCTTTTAATGATGCTCCAAAGGTTCTGAATGGGGTAGAGGTCAGGGGAGCATGGGGGTCACACCATAAGTTTGTCCCCTTTTATGCCCATATCAGCCAGAGATGCAGATGTTTTATGTGCAGCATGAGATGGTGCATTATCATGCAGAAAAATGATCTTGCTGTGAAATACACGGTTCTTCTTCTTGAACCATGGCAGGAAGTGCTGTTTGAGAAAATCCACATACATTATGGAGTTCATCTTTAGCGCCTTCAGGGATCCTAAAGGGGCCGACAATCTCTCTCCCCATGATTCCAGCCCAAAACATTACTCCACCTCCTCCTTGTTGGCGCTGTAGCCGTGTTTGCGTGGGGTGTCCATCAACCAGCCATCCTCCACTCCATTCATCTGGACCATCGAGCGCTGCACGGCACTCATCCGTGAACAAAACAGTTTTGAAATCAGTCTTCATGTAATGTTTGGCCCACTGGAGCCGTTTCTGCTTGTGTGAAGTGGATAGAGGAGGTCGACAGGATGGCGTATGCACAGCTGCAAACCTCTGAAGGACCCTGCATCTTGTTGTTCGGGGGACGTTGGAGGCACAAGCAGCTTCAAAAACTTGTCTGCTGCTATGACAAGGCTTTTTTGCCGCTGCTCTTTCAACCTGACGTAATTGCCTGTAGGAAAGAGTCCTCAATTTGCCCTTATCAGCACGCACACGTGTGTACTGTGAATCAGCTACATACTTCTTGATTGCCAAGACACTTCATCCTGATCATCGCACAATGTTGATTGTAGTCATGCCTTGACCTAAACACTCCACAATTTGTTGCTTCTCAGCAGCCGACACATCCTTTTTCTTTCCCATTTTGGCAGAAAATGTAGGCTGCTTAATAATGTGAGAGAGCCTTCTTAAGTAGTCTTGCCTTTCATTGGACACACCTGCCAAACTAATTAGCACAGGTGTCTGCAATTGCTTACAGTGATATAAAGAGCCCTGACACACATCACCATCAATGAGTTTAACTGACAAACAAACAAATTCTTCCCTTATCACTCCTAAACACTTTTTGCATAATAATTTGGAACGCGGTGTACATGTGCTTTTCCACAAAACACCAGTGGTTCACGTAGTGAATCTTACAGTTCTAACTTGCCAACCGTGGTCTGTATGGAATTGTTCAATAAAGGGCCCAAAATTAAGATAACATAGATGGGAGAGGTCTCTATGAATAGGAATTCCTAAGTATTTGATACCCTGTGAGGGCCAGGCAAAGGGAAAGTTGGACTGGATGGAATCCTATATGGATTTAGGGAGGGAGACATCGAGGGCCTCAGACTTCGCTGCATTGATTTTAAAATTTTACCATGTAACAAAGTGATCTATTTCAGCCATAACAGCAGGGATGGATATATGTGATTGAGTGATATATACTAGGACATCATCAGCAAATAGAGAGCACTTGTACTCGGTGCCTCCCACCTCAATCCACCTAATATTGGGGTTATGGCGAATTGATGAGAGCAGGTGCTCCGTCACTAGGATGTATAAGAGAGGGGACAGAGGACATCCCTGCCTTGTCCCATTGGTGATTGTGAAAGGTGATGAAAATGTTCTGACGCACCCCCTGGGCCTTGGGACACCCGGAGCCGGACCCTTTTTGGTGGATGCTGGTGGTTGTAGTCTTCGTGGCGGCGATCCGGTTCCGTGGCTCAGGGCGGTCAAACCAGTGGCGGAACTATTTATGTGGTTTTGATGTTTAAATGTCCGACTACGCCACCCGTGGATTGCGGTCAGAGTGAACCGCCGCTACAGGGCAGACCGCTAAGGCTGGTGTTGTGGGTGCAGCAGAGCGTAGCATAACTCCCCACGGGAGGAGTATAGCCTCAGGGCAGTGTATGCGGAGGATGGGGGTGATGGTGCAGGGCAGCAGCAGTAGCGACACGGAGTCAGTGATGCAGTTCAGGGCCTTTACTCACAGTTCTTATTATCCAGACCACGTCTGCAGGTAACGGCTGCCCACGTCGTACTGTGCTCACCAGGTGAGGGGCTCAGACAACTCCCAGATAACTTTGGAGCGCTTCACAGGACCCCCTTTGTGTGTCCTTTGTCTGGCCTTTCTTACCAACACTTCTGTCCGGCTGCCTCGGGCCTCCTCTTGGTAAACTTGGCGCCAGTTTCCCTGACCCTATGTGGTGCCTTCCTAGCGGGTGGAGCAAGGGGCTGCGCCACATAAAATGTCAGAGCCTCCGGTTTCTAGCTGAGGGTCGTTTCCTGCCTCCACTAGTTCGGGGACCGGTCTCCCCCTTTGGCCTGACCCCTCCACGCAGGTGGATTCGGGCGTGCGGTGGCGACTCGCCCTTCCGCACCCCTGGGATCCCTTCATTCCTCGTTCCTGGAGCCTTCTCCGCTCCTCTTCCTTCCTTCTCCCTCTTGCAGGCCTGGGCCTCTGTTACTAGGCCCGCCTCCGGAGCAGAGCTCATGCAGAGCCCCTGCTCCCTGCCACTTCTGCTCAGACTTCTCTGCACTGAACTAAGATGGTGCCCACCTTTTATACTCCCTTCTCAATGCACCCAGGAACTGCTTCCTCCCTGCTCCTGCACTGCAGGGTTCCCCTTCCTCAGTGTTCCCTCCCCCCACTCCAGCCAGGGACAGGGACTGTCGTGCCCATCTCAGGGGCATATTGGTCGCCCTGCCCCACGGCAATGTGGTGTAATGCATGCAGGTGTCGGGTCCTGATCCACACTCCATCCTTATCTGAGAGTGAGATATCACACCTCTGGGTGAGGTGCAATACGTCTGTAGCAACCGAGCCCTCGGTGCTACAGTTCCATTTATCTTCAGCCTAGGTGACGTATTGTGATACAGGGCCGTGATTTTGGCTATAAAAGGGTCCCCTAGACCCCTACCCCAAGCTTTTTAAGAGAATCATATATGGCGTGCCAGGAGACTCTATGGAATGCTTTCTCAGCATCCAACGAGAGTATCTACTTACAAATTTTTAACTGCATCTAGCCCAGGAAATACTTTGTGCCTAGTAGCAGTGTCTGCTAGTCAGCGGATTATCCCGGCTGTTAAGCAAGCTACACCACCTGTAGTTTGGACACTTAATTTTTTCAAAGGAAATGCTTCGGGACCACGGGATACTCAGTGAAGAGCATCAGGAGGCACCCCAAGGCATAGGGGCTGGGACTGGCACTAGGATGCCTTGCGGTGGACAGCCGAGCTCGATCCTTATAAAAGCTTTTTAACTGCAGCAGCTTTAGTGGACGATACTGGAGCTGGAATTACTCGGCTGCTGGCATGAGACTTGCCCTCCAATAGATCCTTGTAAATGGATTTAAAGTGTATTCATTCAAATTAGAGGGACAATTTAAATTAAAAAGCTTAGAGCTGCCTCCACCACAGGGGGGCTCTCTCGACCCACCAGCGGACAGGCACCAGTATTGGGAGAGGGGGGCTGGCCGTCAGGGTTCACCGCGGCTCTGGCACAAACCCGGCGACACGGAGGTGTGCCGGGCAGGAGCGGACTGGCCGTCTCGGCTTCTCACTTTTTGGATTTTAGAAGGGCATGACATGCCTATATCTGTGTCTCCCCCTCCTTTTACTCCTCCACCTCTTTTCTTTTCGCATGACTATATGTACTTGTCACTTTTCCATGTGTTAGTTGTGTCTTCTGAGCAGTTTGTCAGCTTTTGGACACCTTTGAAGGTGTTTTCTATGTGTTTCTATGTGTTTTTGTTTGCCTGCCATTGGTTTTAACGGTGTTCGAAGGTGTTCGACGAACAGTTCGACGAACAGTTCGGCGAACACACGGGTGTTCGACGAACCGAACCGAACTCGAACACTACGGGGGTGGCTCAACACTACTCAAGACTATTTTTGATTCACATTGGATCACAGCAGATCTACTTGGTTATGTAATACGTAAAGTTTAATATTTTTATGAAAACCCCTCAAATTATACATAATGTACATCTTATAACCATTGTCATAGTGTTAGTGTATTTGCCTCCTACAATATCTTCTTGTACTCTGTATGTGGCGTTTAAAGCGTAGAGGTGGATTACAAGTAGTGACATTCATCACTCATGGGCCTGCCCACTTCTACAGTGATGATGTTAAAAGCATGATGAGCTAGCTAGTCTTGCTCCATAAATCTAATAGCCCCAAGCATTACAGCAGCTAGCCATGTGACAATTAATGACCCAGTGTTTTGTACATTAATAGCCAAGAAGTCTCTCTGTCACTGCTTTAATATATCCATGGTGGGGGCTATATATTGACAGGAAGAAATGTAATATAAATGATCTACTGCTTATACTAGATTTGATATAATGACCATGAGCATCTTCAATTAGTTTAATATACAATATGCATCTTCAGATGTCGGAAATTCCAACAAAATAAAAAAACATGGTTGCCTTAGCTATGACTAGATATACTTTTCCTGTCATTATCTACCCTGAATTCCAATATGTTGTCGAAATATGAAGAAAAAGGGCCCATCTCATCAACACTGATGATTTTCACGCCGGTCTTGATGAGGGACCATGGTGCTCCTCATCTCAAATCTTACTCAGGAGTAAGATTTCTGCCACAAGGAATTGCCTACCTTGCTATGAATTAGAAAAGTCGTAACATTGTAGAACGAGCAAGAAAGCTTGTAAAAGAACTTCAACGTGACGTTTCAAGGATGGAGCGAGACTGCCATCTACTGGCCAGAGACAGTCAAGCGGAACCAAAATATACAAGGGAAGTTGCAGGGAGGGCAGATTCAGACGCTGGACCCGATCAGGTGACTTCCAGGAAGGAGTTCAGAGAGATAAGAGGCCAGCGCGCCAAACCTGAGGGGTCTTTGGCGCCAAGCAGCAGAGAGGAGCAGACGTGCTCCCTGCGTCCTGAGATACCCTGCGTGACAGGCCCAATCCAGAGGCCTGAGAGGTGCTCCAGCCGGGCACCGGTAAAAGAGCTCCGGATCCCTCACAGTTGTGACCCGAGTGCTGTGCCTGCTGAGGATACCAGGAACCTGATCGCGGTGCTGAGTGAGTTCGCGGAACCCGACGTCGGCCGCTGACAGACGAGGCCTTGACCCCCCTATCCAAGGCTCGAGAGACTGCCTCCAACGGCCAAGCAGAGAGGAGCTGCATACGTGAGCAGGGCCGTCACTTCCACTGCTCACCCACGGTACCGGGGACAATTGGGTTTAAGTACTCAGGTTGGGAGGGGAACGGTTGGGGCTAAAGTAGCACAATGTGATTTAATTGAATTTATCCGGAAAGAGACTCACGGCCTAGCGGGAATAACGGGTGACCCCCGCTAGGGCCAAATTCACGGTTAAAGAACTTGTGTGGTGTCTCTCATGCTTGAGGGCATCGCCTTACTTTAAGAGACTGCGCCTTATTTTAAGAGACTGCGCCTTACTTTGAGAAATTTCATATTTTTCTGATATTTCAAACCACTGTTCATTACCCTTGTTGCTAATCCCTTGTTTCAGTATACCTGTTGTATAAAACTGTTTACAAACATCTCTGACTGTTCTCGCCTTGTGTCTCTGTGCGTTGCATTCCGGCACCTGCATTACATTTGGCGTAGTCGGCAGGATGCAACATTCAGACACAGAGATGGCGGATCAGTCTGTGGCTGGGTCCGGCCAGAGCCATATACCCCTGGGGGCTATGCTTAGCCATCTTCCCAAGCTTACAGGGGATGGCATGTCACTTTGGGACTGGGCAGAAAGACTGAGAAGTATGCTACGTATGTATCCCCTTGACGCTCTAGCCCAGGTGGAGCTGGCCCTCCTAACCCTTGATGGAGAGGCCCGACAGACTGTGATGTACCGCCCACCTGGGGACCGTGACACAGTGAATAAAGTGATAAAAATTCTAGAGGACATGCACAGTGACACTACAGATTTGGGACACTTGCGCTTACGGTTGTTTCAGCGGGTCAAAGGGGAAAATGAGACAGTAAATCAGTATGTTAATGCATTACAGGAAGTGACGGCCCATATCACTAAGAAAACTTGAGATGGGAACCGAGGACTCGGACCATTGAATGAGGTGTTGCGTGACCAACTGATTGCTGGCTTGAAAGACCCTTCCCTGAGGCAGATCTTGAAGGAGCGGCTGCGATTGAGCCCTGATATGGGCTTCCTGGAGGTAGGGGCTGAAGCTAGAGTCCTGGAGAGAGAAGTTCCTGTTCTCAAAGCCACAGTTAGAAGTCATGAGGCAATTGCTCCTGGATTCACCTACCAACAGCCTGATTGGGTACGGGAAATACGTCAGGAAATTCGAGACATTCGGGGTGAGCTGAATTCTATTAGGAAGACTCCTACTGCCCCCTTGCCGACAGACCGTACTGCTCAACGCGGACGGAGACCAGAAAGAGAAAGTCGTTCCTATCCGGCCCCAGCACGACATGTACCCGACCTATCGGCAGAACGAGGACCGGAGTGCTGGACCTGCGGAGGTAGGAGGCATATCTCCAAAGACTGTCCCAACCGAGAAAGGAGGAGGAGGGGACAGCCGTTAAACTAAAATGCCCCATGGTTGTGGAGCATACCGTGGGGTCTCGAGCTTCAGAGAGTAGAAGAGGGAGCTCTGAAGACATTGTCTCCGAGAGGCCCATTATCTGGGCTGAATTCAATGGGCAGCGGATCCGCTGTTTGATGGACACCGGGTCTGAAGTGACCACTATGCCTGAGACGTACTTCCAAAGTCACTTTCCTGAAGTCGCTCGTTCCTGCCGGGAACCCACTGTCAAACTGGTGGCGGCTAATCAACTACCTATCCCAGTAGCGGGAGTAGTATGGATGTCCGTGCGGGCATGTGGAAAGGACCTCGGTCGAAAAGGGATCGTACTGACCACCGGGCCCGGAGGCGATGGGCCCATTGTAACCCTGGGCATGAATGTGCTGAAAGAAGTCGGACAGTTCCTGGCTGAGGGCTGTAGCTAAAACAACTGGACCCACGCCACTCGAGACCCAGCTAACAAGAGAGTGTTCCAGCACCTCGTGCGGGTCAGTCAGATTCAAAAGTTGCCCATTACCTCCCAGTACCTTGGTAAGGTATCGATACAACCCGAAGCCACAATGACACTGCCGGTGGGACAGACTGTACTCACTTTGCCGGTGCTGGCACATGTGTCCTTAGAGGGCATGGACATTCAAGTTGAACCAATGGAGGGAGAAGAAGCGCCCTCTGGACTCCTGATTGCTCGAACTCTGGCCACCGTGCGGCACGGTCGAGTACCCGTGCGCTGCAACAATTTAAGTGGCACCAGTTTACAGTTGTTGCCCCGACAAGAGGTGGCGCGAGTGTGCGTAATGCTGGAGGCCCTTACTAGAGCTGACGCTATAGGGCTGGCACCTGTGGAAGGAAAACAATGGACCCTAGAGGTGACCCTCAATAGCCAGGAACATGGAAGAGAACCGTTGGCTGGACACCACCTCCTGGAAGAAATGGAAGCTAACCTGACTGAGTTTTCTTCTGGACAAGTAAGGCAGATCGAACATCTTCTTCAGCGATATCAGGGAGTGTTTGCACAGCATGAAGATGATTTCGGGTGCACTCGGGACATTCAGCACAAAATACCCACCGGAAATACTGCTCCCATCCGAGAGAGATATCGGCAGATCCCGCCTTAAATGTACCAGGAGGTGAAAGAGCTGTTGGCCCACATGTTGCGGAACGGTGTGATCCGTGAAAGCCAGAGCCCCTGGGCGGCTCCGATCGTGCTGGTCCGAAAGAAGGACAGTACCCTGAGATTCTGCGTAGACTATCGAAAGCTGAATGCCTGTACAGTACGGGATTTCTATCCACTCCCCCGAATCGAAGAGTCTCTATCTGCACTAGGGAGCGCCAAATTCTTCTCCTCCCTCGACCTGGCCAGTGGCTATTGGCAGGTCCCAGTAGCTGAGAAGGATCGTCCGAAGACAGCTTTTGTTCTCCCTATGGGCCTGTTTGAGTTCAATCGAATGCCGTTCGGACTAACAAATGCGCCAGGAACCTTCCAACGGCTGATGGAGAGATGCTTGGGGGACCTCAACTTTGAAGCCACTTTAATATATCTGGACGATATATTTATCTATTCTGCAACATTTGAGGATCATCTCCGCCGATTGGAACAAGTGTTAGAACGACTACAAAGGCACGGCCTGAAAATTAAGCCTCGTAAGTGTCGTCTCTTCAAACGAGAAATTGAATATCTGGGGCACACTGTGTCCAGTGCAGGGGTGCACCCCACTGCGGAGAAAGTAGCTGCCGTGCAGAAGTGGCCCACGCCCGCCAATCTAAGGGAACTAAGGGCATTCCTGGGGCTTGCTGGATACTACCGCAGATTCATTAAAGACTTCGCTAAGATTGCGATCCCGCTCAATGAACTGCTGAGAGGAACAGCCGGGGGAGCCAAGCGGCAGCCCATTCAGTGGGGCCCACGACAAGAAGAGGCATTTCGAGCATTGAAAATGGCGCTAGCAGATACCCCGATTCTGGCCTACGCTGACTTTTCGCAGCCTTACATGTTGTACACTGATGGAATCTTGCATGGGCTGGGAGCAGTGCTGGCTCAAGTACAAGGAGGGAAAGAGCGAGTGATCGCGTATGCCAGCAGGTCACTCCGAGATACGGAGAAGAATCCGGACAACTACAGTTCATTTAAGCTGGAGCTACTGGCACTGGTGTGGGCCATGACCGAGAAATTTGCTGAGTACCTGTCAGGGTCAGAAGTGCAAGTGCAGACAGATAACAACCCTTTGGCCCACTTGGAGAACGCCAAACTGGGCACGTTAGAACAGCGGTGGGTCGCAAGGATGTCCAAATTCCAGTATAAAATCGCCTATCGGTCCAAGGCCCTGAACACACATGCAGATGCCCTGTCCCGGGTCACTCAGGCGGGGCCGAAGAAGGACAGAGATGAGGAGCTCGAAGGCGACGAGATCCCAGATTTCAGCCAATTCGCCGCTGCTGTGGTCGACGCCCAAGAGACCAGAGAGGAGCCGAGGCCCACTCAGATTCTGGGCCGTTCAAGAGACGAATGGATACATCTGCAGCAATCCGACCCGGAGCTAGCAAAGTTGAGAGAATGGGTCGCCCTTAATCAGAGACCCGACCAGGAAACCAGAGCCGCTTCACTTCCAACTACCCTACAAATCCTAGGCCAGTGGGAGAGGCTCCTCCTGAAGGACTGCTTGCTTTGCCGAAGAATCCAGCTGCCTCGAGAGTTTGATGTTACCTGGCAAGTGGTAGTTCCAGGAGCGCTAGTAACACAGCTAGCCCAAGAAGCTCATAGAAGAGGTGCTCACTTCGGAGTAGAAAAGACCTTCCGGAGGTTGCAACGGCTGGTGTATTGGCCTCAACTGCGACAAGAAGTCGAGGGGGTCTGCCGAACCTGTCGCCAGTGTGAGTTGAACAAGCCCCTGGAGCAAAGAGCTCCCATTCAGACCATCCGAATTTCTGCCCCCTTGGAAGTCTTGATGATTGACTACTTGATGGTAGGAACTTCATACAACGGTTATGGACACTGTTTAGTCATGACTGATCACTTCACCAAGTTTGCAGTAGTGACGCCCACTAAAGATCAGACGGCAGAAGCCGCAGCCAAGGCCATCTGTCAAGATTTCATCCGGATTTATGGGTGCCCGAAACTAATACATTCTGACCAGGGGGCCTGCTTCCAAGGACGAGTGATGGATGAGCTATACCGCATCTATGGGATCGACCGTTCCCGGACACCGCCCTACCACCCGCAAGGGAACGGTGCATGCGAGTGCTTTAACCGAACCCTGTTGCAAATGTTGCGAACACTGGAAGCGGACAAAAAGATGAAGTGGCCCGAATTCGTGTCCGAGCTGGTGTGGGTGTATAATAATCGAGTTCATGCAACCACCGGCTACACCCCCTACATGTTGCTGTTTGGAAGAAGTGGCCGAGAAATCACCGAACTGGAGCTAGACTCAGAAGACCCCGGTCCGGGCAGTAGCCCAAGTACCTGGATTCGAGAACACCAGCGTCGACTCCATACCGTGAGAAGACTGGCTGCTCAGAAGTTTCAGGAAGTAGAGCATGCAGTTCGGCCCCCGACCACAAGTGGATCGCTTCAGCCAGGAGACCGAGTGCTGGTGAGGGCTAAACAATTTGGGAGTAAGCTGGACCATCATTGGGAGGCAATACCATATCGGGTGGTGAAGAAGGTTCACCCAGACAACCCCGTCTACGAGGTTAGGTCCGAAGGGGATGACGCCGTGACATCCAGGGTGTTGCACCGTAATATGTTGCGACCTTGCTCCTCTGAAGCAGAAGAATGTAACGGGGCTGGGCCCTCAGACGTGTTGGCTGAAGTGCCACATACAGGAACCTTGGGGGATGAAGAAGGGTGGGCCACAATGCAGTTGGGCCCGTCAGAACCGTAGGTGCCACTCCCGAGTGGAAGTCAGAATGAGTCAGGAAATAATTTGCAATCCCCAGTAGTTGATTCCTCGGATCTCCCGGAGTCTCCTCCGCAAGAAGAGCCCCGCACAATTGAGCGGGCTAATGCCGGAATTCCTCCTAACCGGTATGCTCAGGAAGAGTTTATCTGGTCTCGAATCCAACAGAAAACGCAGGAGTGTGCCCAACTCCTGTCTGAGCTTGCACTGCCTGGAAGGAGACATCAATTCTGCGAGGAGTCCACTCGGCCGAGGACTGGCGAGCAAAAAGGAGGGAGGAATGTAGAACGAGCAAGAAAGCTTGTAAAAGAACAGACGAGGCCTGGAGCCCCCTATCCAAGGCTCGAGAGACTGCCTCCAACGACCAAGCAGAGAGGAGCTGCATACGTGAGCAGGGCCGTCACTTCCACTGCTCACCCACGGTACCGGGGACAATTGGGTTTAAGTACTCAGGTTGGGAGGGGAACGGTTGGGGCTAAAGTAGCACAACGTGATTTAATTGAATTTATCCGGAAAGAGACTCACGGCCTAGCGGGAATAACCGGTGACCCCCGCTAGGGCCAAATTCACGGTAAAAGAACTTGTGTGGTGTCTCTCATGCTTGAGGGCATCGCCTTACTTTAAGAGACTGCGCCTTATTTTAAGAGACTGCGCCTTACTTTGAGAAATTTCATATTTTTCTGATATTTCAAACCACTGTTCATTACCCTTGTTGCTAATCCCTTGTTTCAGTATACCTGTTGTATAAAACTGTTTACAAACATCTCTGACTGTTCTCGCCTTGTGTCTCTGTGCGTTGCATTCCGGCACCTGCATTACAACATTACGACCCGTTGCGCATCCATTATGCTCCAGGTCCATCTATTTTTCCGGAGCTTGGCGAAACTGGTGGGAAAATGCAAAAGTTGCAACATTTTGTGAGACCTGAATGGCGCAAAAATATTGCGACTTTTCAAAGCTTTTTTTTTTGCTTAAAAACTTTGATGAATTGAAGCCTTAATATCATATCTTATCACTACAGTCTACTGACCTTAAGAATTGTACAGATATAAATTTTATTTTGAGCACTTTTTATGTGGCATATTCTGTTCTTCTCCCAGATCTTGTAATGTCCAAATGGGATCTATAGGGTAAGAGAATAAGATCCAGCTTATTCAGTTTATTCAGTTTATCTATCATGTGATGCCCTCTTTCATTATCTGTTTCCCAATACAAGTCCATCTATCGTAGGCTTGGATCCAGAATCCAAAAGTACTATATCAGTAAGTTATGGCATTGTATTCTGTCTCTTTAAAGTTCCCATTGATTAAAAATACAGCAGATTTTTTGCACAAATTTTCCAGATTTTCTACAATGATTTACAGTACCAGCACTATGCAAGAGATTTTAAGAAATCTCATGCACATACTTAAAAATTATCCATAATTTAAACTAACACAGTAAATATAAATTCCAAATGACGTTAATTTATGCAGGAAATATCTGTGCATTTTTAACACTTTGCAATGCAAAAGGGAAATGTGCAGCAATACCATACTATTTTCGAAATGGTAATGGAACGCAGTAAATACTGTAGCAAATTTTGCTGTGGCACTTCCATTGTAGGAGGCCCACATTGGAAATGTCCTATGGGAACATACCCATATGTCTTCTCAAAAACATTTAAGGATAAATTAGATCAAAATGTATATATCCTACAAAAATACCTCCAGTGCACATTTTGTTGCATGCGTTTTCAGGGTGTGGGTATGGGAGTGTTTGAACAATGATTTCATGCCAGTGTCTGTAGTATTTGTGTTTTTTCAAATGGTCTTCTCCTACATCACAGATATAAGTGAGAAAATCAAGTTGGTGGAGTCTGTGATTTTGAACCACATCGGATCTCCATAATTACATAGTTACATATTTAATACGGTTGCAAAAAGAAGACATGTGCATCAAACGTTCAACCGAGGGATGGGAAAGGATAAAGAGAAGAGCTATAGGTACAATCAAAATGTATGAACCCATCTACTCTAAAACAGCAAATTTGTCTCTCCTGATCCTGAGCATTGATCAACAGGATCAACATTCAGAACAGGAATCTCATATAATTACATAAGTACTATATTTTGCGGATTATAAGATGCACCGGATTATAAGATGCATCCCAAATTTTGGGAAGAAAAATGGGAAAAACCTTTTTTAATAAAACTGTTGTGCATCTTATAGTCAGTGTGTCTTATCGCATCGGGGGTGCGGTGGAGCGGTGTCCCAGGGTGACTGCTGCAGGAAGCTGGGCATGGCAGGAGTGGGGTGATGCTGTGGGCCTCAGGCTGGGTGAAGAGGGTGTTCAGAGGTGGGAGGGGATGTTGCAGGTGTTAGGCAGTGCGGGGGCTCCACCGTCATTTCTGACATTTTGTGAAAGCCCAGAGCCCTCGCACTTACTGTATATACAAGCAGCTTTTAGAGCAAAGAGTTTAGCAATGAGGTTCCCTCCGGGGAGGAAATTCCTGATTTTTGCAGGCTGACCCAGCCGGGTCTTCAGCCTGGGGCTGCGGGGGCAGGTCTCTATTCTTTGCCACCTGGTACACTTGAAGGGCATACCAGGCGCGCTTGCCCTTGTGACGGGTAAATGTGATGTAGTCACCTGGATAGAGGTTTCGGCCGGGATGCCCCTGTTGGAGGTGGGGTTCTACATCCCACTGGTTCACGAACACATCTCTGTCGGTGTGCGGCTCCCTCACAAAGCCCCACCCCGTGTCCAGATCGAACTTGACTACAATCCCCTCTAGACGGGGACTAGGGGTGGCAGCTCTTGCTTAGCGGGCCCGGGTTTTGGCCGCCATGTACTGGGCCTCCATCTGTTCCCACTGCACCTGTCGGTCGTGACATTCCTGCTCCAGCTGCAGGAGCTCCCTCTTGCAGTGCTCTTCCCTCCGGAGTGCCTGGGCCTGCGTCTCCCACGGGAACCCCATGAGGTCCCCTTCCTGGTTATCCCACCAGAACTCTTCTCCTCCTAGGCAGGTAACCGGGGGTGCAGGTGCAGGAGCTAGTGGGGGTCCTTGCTGGTCCTCATATTGGGCGGACCAGTCATAGGCTGGGTTTCCGTAGACCCGCTCGGGTGCGGGGGCAGGTGGCTCCGGTAGGGGCCCAGGAGCAAATCGGCGGAGCAAGCGCCCAGGTACGGGGTTTCGGCCAGGGGGTCTGGGAGCCAGTCAGAGAAGCAGATGTCCGGGACGGGAGATTCCGCCTGGAGACCGGGGACCAGATCAGCAGAGCAGGCGCCCGGGGTTGGAGGTTCCGCCAGGGGGCCCAGGGGTAGGTGGGTGGAGCAGGTGCCCGGAATCGGAGGTTCCGCCGAGGAGCCCAGGAGCAGGCTAGCACTCTCAGAGCCCGGGACAGGGAGTCTCTCCTTACCTGCTCCCGCGATCGCACTTGTGCCGTCCTCTGCCTCCTGGCTCCGTTCAGGTTCCTCCGGGGCTGGGGCGCTGCTGGTGGAGTGCAGCGCTGGCTGCTGCCGGATCAGCTTCTCCAGCAGCTCCTTTTTCCAGCCGGCGATGGCGTCCTGCTGGGCTCTCTCCATTCTCCGGCCCAGCTCCTGGATTTCCAACCGGAGGAATTCAGTATCCTCCAGGGATAGCTCTGCCATGGCCTCCTCCAAGGTAAGAGGCCTTGTTGTCGGTTGCAGGCCACGGATGGGAGCTGGCTCCTGACTCTCCATCTTGCCCTCCAGGTGCGCTTTGTCTGGACTCCTGGAGATTCCGCCCTGTCTCCCAGGTTTCTTCTCTCCTCTCTCCTTTCGGGGGTGGTTCTGACTCGCCCCCTGGGACGTGGGGCACCCGGAACTGGGCTTCAGTGCAATGATGGGGGTAGTAGTGGCAACCCGATCCCGTGGCTCAGGGTGGTCAGACCAAATGCTGTGGCAGTCTATTTGTAGGGTTATGAATGTCCGACTACGCCACCCGAGGATTGCGGTCAGGGATGACCGCCGCTGCAAGGCAGACCGCTGAGGCTGATGTTGGGGTGCAGCACAGTGATAGGATAACTCCCCACGGGAAGAGTGCAGCCTCAGGGCAGCGTATGTGAATGCTGGGGGTGATAGTGCAGGCCACAATAATCAGAGTTCAGAGACTGTATGGCTTGCGACTCGGGCCTTAGGTACCTGTTACTTCTCCGTGCTGTACTGGTCCCTCTGTGTGGCGGAGCCTCCAGGCTTCTTAGGCCAAGGGACCTGAAATCCCTTGCGGGTTGGTTATCTGCTGCAGGGCTTGCAACCCTGACAGCCTTGGACCCCAATGTCCGGTGGTGATTCTCTCAGCCAGGACCGGCTCTCGTCGCCTCTGTCCCTGGCTCGCAGCTTCTCCACTGCCTCACGGACTCCTTGGCTACAGCTCAACTGTCCCTCCTTCTCTGGGACTAGTCTCAGTCCTGAGCTAGGTCATCCAGTTCTCTCTAACCCTGCCCCCAGTACCAGCTTTTATAGGGGCAGCCAGCTCCCCCTACTGGCCTGGGACAGGAGGTGCTGTATTCTAATTGTCCCTGACCAGAGAACCTCCCTCCTGCTCTCAGACACAGCCTTTAATATTTGTGGCATTCAGGCCTGGGGTGACACAGTTCCATGGCAACTTGCTGTCGGACACACCTTGGGGCGGCCC
Organism: Phyllobates terribilis; assembly: GCF_046119375.1. Taxonomy (NCBI): domain Eukaryota; kingdom Metazoa; phylum Chordata; class Amphibia; order Anura; family Dendrobatidae; genus Phyllobates; species Phyllobates terribilis. Next base: position 213,796,113 of record NW_027362769.1, on the reverse strand, counting down.
CCCCAGCTTGATAGACACATCCACATACATGGTCACTGTTGCCTCGCTTTTGGCGCCATTCTGGAACCCGGCCCACGATGGGAGGCAACTTCTTGTTGTCTTTTGGCTCGCACATAATGGCGCCCGTTCTTCTGGGGCGGGCGCCACATTCAGTAGAAAACACAGGCTCTAGGCGCACAATACCCGGTGATAACGAGTGGGCTCATATCCTGTTTGTGATGCCAAAGATGACGCGCCCCCCTGGGCCGTGGGGTACTCGGTTCCGGGCCGGTCGTTACTCGGGGATATGTCACAGTGGCGGTGACCCGGTCTGTGACCCAGGGCGGTCATTCAAAAGGGGAATATTTACAGGGGATTTATATACAAAGTTCGTTACGCCACCTGTGGTATGCGGCTATGGAGAGCTGCCGCTACTGTGCAGAACCTCTGGAGCGGGTGTTAGTGCAGCAGGGTTGGTTCAGCTCTCCACAGGTAGAGCTTAGCTCCAGGGCAGTGTAGACGGTATAGGTGATGCTGGGCGTTGTAGTGCAGGGTTTGATGGCGCAGCAATAATCACAGAGACAATGGGGTGCAGTCCTCAGGGTCTTTACTCACGGTTGTTGCAGTCCAAGTTACAGGTACCAGCGTAACTTCCCTCGTCGTGCTGCGCTTACTCAGGGAGGGGTTCAGTTCACCCTCAGATATCTCCGGAGTACTTAACATGACTCCCTTCTGTGTCCTTTCCCTGGCCGTCTCCCTGCACCTCATACCAAGCGTCCCAATCCGGTACCTGCGGGCCTTGTCGGGCGACGTCTGTTCTGTCCCCTGGGTCCTCTATAGCTACGTTCTTGGTGAGACTGATATGGGCTGTTGGCTACAGGACTTGAAATACTGCAGTGTCCGGTTTCTAGTTGAGTCATAAAGTACTCTGCTAGTTGAGGGACCGGTCCCCTTTGTGTGGCCTGACCCCTCCACCTCCTGGTAGATTCGGGCGTACGGGTGGCCTCCAGCACTGCCCGTACCCCTGGGGTCCCTTCCTCATTCCTGGAGCCCATCCTGCTCCTCTCTCCTTCAGTCCTGGGCCCCTCCTCAGGCCCTCCACCTGAGCAGAGCTCCTGCAGAGCCCTGCTCCACTCCTCTCACTGTAGACTGTTCTCACTCACTGCTTACTGTTCTGATCTCTCTAAACAAGATGGCTTCTCAATATATAACTTCCTCTCATGTGCTCCCCTAAGCTACTTCCTCCACCCACACCCACTACATAGCCCCTCCCACAGCTAGGGACCCAGGACTGTGCTCTCCCTTAGGAGCAATCTCGCCCTACCCCCACTGCGGGTATGTGCTGAATGCAGGTGTTAGGGTCCTGAGCTGTACTCCTTCCTTACCTGAGAGTGAGATACCACACCTCTGGTTGAGATGCAGTACCTCTGTGGCGACCGAACCCTCAGGGGCGCCACACATGCACCGCCCATGGTGGTCATTTTCCTGGAGTCAACCGAATTGTATACCATGTAAGAGTGGGAATCCAGACTTTCTCAAAGCCGCCAGCAGCGACCCTGGAATCCCGTTCCACTGCAGCCGGTAAAGTATATTTGCATTATAAGACGCACCCATATTTTACCCCCAAATCTGGGGGAAAAAAATACTTCTTATAAAGCGAAAAATATGGTATTTATAAAATTGTCTTAAAAAAAAGAAGCATTTGAGACTTTTTTTAAAATCATTGAAGGTTCCCGCTGTGATTAGCTTTTTAGATAGGCTATTCCACAGAATAATAGTTCTCATGGTAAAGAAGGCTTGTCTTCTCAGGAGATTTAATTTTTTTCTTCTCCAGATGGAAGGAGTACCCTCTTGTCTTTTGAGGAAGTTTTACATGACACAGCTTTTGAAGATATTTTTTAAAGGGGCCATTGATGTACTTGTACAAGTTAAATAAATCTTCCATTAGATGTCTCTTCTCGAGATTAAACAAATGTAATTATTTTAATGTCTCATTATAACTAAGATCCTCCATGTGCCTTATCAACTTTGTGGCTCTTCTTTGTACTTTGTATAACTCTAGGGCATCCTTTCTATGAACTGTTACCCAGAATTGAACTGCATACTCCAGATAAGGTTGAATTACTGTTTCATAAAGTGATAGAATTACTTACCTGTCCATGACTCTTATAATACGTGACAATATCCTGCAGGCCTTAGAAGCAGCTGATTGACATTGCATGCTGTTATTCAGTTTGTGATCAACAAGTACACCCAGATCCTTCTATACAAGTGACTCTCCTAGCTTGTAATTTCTGAACACATTCTATAGACTGCACTATACTACTATACTACTAGCGTGATCTGCAAAAATAGAAACAACACTAATAAATGTTGATTGTTGACTTTGAGGAAAGTGGGCCCCAAACTCTGCAAAATACATAATAATAGGTCCTGCTCCGGCTCCCTGATGAAGCTCTGTTCCCGGTGTTTTCATTAAAGCTGTGACGTGATGTCAACAGCGTGCTTCACTACTATAGCCAATTATAGAGCTCACTGCTCAAGCATTGAGGTTGAGCAACGTGTTGTTGACCTCAGTGGACAAGTCACTGCGCTGAGCGACTGGCTAAAGTAATGCCGTTGCTGTGATGTCAGTGCTCTAGCCAGCCAGTCACTAAGCTCAGCAACTCATTCACTGAGCTTAGCATCACATGCTGTCAACCTTAGTGTACGAGTACAAAGCATATTGACTGGCTAGTGATTATGATTTGCCATCACAGCTATAGTCAAAACACCAGGGTCGGAGCAGCAGCGGGAAGCTGGTGCTGGACCAAGGGAGGGCAAGTACTTGCTGACTTTATTTTATGTACTTTACACAGTTTAGGTCTACCTTCCTGTAGGTGGACACGCCTTTTATTTCATTGTATCTTTAAGAAATAAGTTAAATAATAGTATGCCCAGCATTGAACTTTTGAGTTTACTACTCATGACTGAAGACTGTTCAGAGTATCAGTCATCCACCACAACTTTCTAGGTGCAGTCTCACACAGTTTTCAGTTCAATTACAAACCTTACTTTCTAAATTTACAGACACGAAAGTGTCAAGTGTTTTTGCAAAGTACAGCAACACTGTATGTATTATAGGCTGGCCTCCTGACTTGATTTCTCTAAGCTACAGGTCTGGGTGGGCAGTATGGACAGGAGGCAATAGTGCATCAGTGTGGGTCTTGACAGGCAACATTTAGATCTGGACAGCAGTGTATGTAGAAAAGTAAACAAGCAGAGCAGGTAGCACAGATAAAACAGAGTCTGGTGTGTGGGTACACATTGAAACAGTAGCAGTATAGGTAACTTTCACCAGAAAGTTATTAACAGGAATGCAGTCTAGAATCTTCCAGCAGGTCAATGGCTAATGGCAGCAATGTAACAGAAAAGTAAATGCAGTCTTGTATCTTCCATCAAAGCAACGATTAATTGCAGGAATATAAAAAATATAGGCAAAATGGAGATTAGCTTGAAGTTTTGTGTTACCCTCTTTGCAGAGGCCAGGCGTGAACAGTTGCAAGAAGGTAGCAATTTTCTGAGAAGTTACTGTGGACAACACATAAGTAAACTGGACTGAGCTTGTAAATATCACTCATAGAATGGAACTTCCTTACAATATTCCCCCACTATTCCAATTGTCACACTTGCTTTTATATAACTCCTCACATACAGACATAGTCCTCCTCCTTTCCTATTTGCCGTGTCTTTCAGAAAGAGCATAAAATCGTGAAGATTTACAGCCCAATCATGAAAAATGTTTAACCATGTCTTAGCCATGCTTCTGATTCTCCAAAAACAGAGGCATCAATATTGCTGGAACAGTGCCTCTGCAGGAGGCCTTTACTATTCTTAAAGGGCCAGTAGTCGGCCCTCACTATTCTTAGAGCACCATTAGCTGGCTATGTTTTATTGTTCCCATTACTAAAGAGTGAGTCTCCTATACTGTTATTGCATATGCAGTGAGTGGCAGGGCTGCCCAAAATTTGGACTCACCTCAATACCACTTTGAAAATTTGGATGCACCCCAATGCCCCTTGGAAGAGACGTGGAGGTCAGAGGGCCTCCTGAAAACAATGTTCCTATTATTAGGAAGTGGGTCTCCCATTCTGTTTGCCTATGCAGTGAATGCAAGGGTTATCAAAAATTTGGAGGCACTCCAATGCCCCTTGGAAGAGACGTGGAGGTCAGAGGGCCTCCTTAAAACAATGTTTCCATTATTAGGAAGTGGGTCTCCCATTGTGTTTGCCTATGCAGTGAATGCAAGGGTTGCCAAAAATTTGGAGGCACTCCAATGCCCCTTGGAAAAGACGTGGAGGTTAGAGGGCCTCATGAAAACAATGTTCCCATTATTAGAAAGTGGGTATCCCATTGTGTTTGCCTATGCAGTGAATGCAAGTGCTGCCAAAAATTGGGAGGCACTCCAATGCCCCTTGGAAGAGACGTGGAGGTCAGTGGGCCTCTTGAAAACAATGTTCCCATTATTAGAAAGTGGGTCTCCCATTGTGTTTGCCTATGCAATGAAGGCAAGGGCTGCCAAAGATTGGGAGGCACTCCAATGCCCCTTGGAAGAGACGTGGAGGAGGACCTCATAAAAAAAATGTTCCCATTAGAAAGGAGCGGGCCTCCTATACTTGTAATGCCCATGTGCTAAGTGTATGGGCTGAAAAACATTTACCCCTGGGGGTATATATGAACATACTGTATAAAAATTATTTTTTACGGGCATCATAAACACCCTTTAAAAAAATTATGTGAGTGTTGCATCATGGACCAAGGTCACCCTGGTGATATGGTGGAGGAGGATGAGGATGAGGAGAAGGAGGAGGACAAGAGTAAATAGCCAAAATAAGGAAGCATACACCCATGTGTAGGTGTGAAAAGGTGCATGGGAATACACCTCCCAAGAAAAGACACTGGATTTGAGTTTATGTTACGCTGCTATCATTCGGTGGTGTTGAGAAGTCTGGCCCAATCCAGCCCTTGTTCATTTTTATAAGAGTCAGCCTGTCAGCATTTTCAGTTGACAGGCGGATGCGCTTATCAGTTATAATTCCACCAGCGGCACTAAAAACCCGCTCTGATAAAACGCTGGCGGCAGGGCAGGCCAGGACCTCCAAGGCATAGAGAGCCAGTTCATTCCATGTATCCAGCTGGAATACCCAATAATTATAAGGCACAGAGGAATCACAGAGGACGTTGGTATGGTCGGCAAGGTACTCCCTCAGCATGTTTCCAAACTTTGCACTCCTTGTGAGAGTACCCTGCGACTCAGGGCTTTTGCGATGGGAGGGGCTGAGAAAATTCTCCCAGAACTTTGACAGTGTTCCCCTGCCTCTGCTGGATTGAAGTTGTGTCTCTCTCGCCTGTACTCCTTGGTTGTCCAACAAACTGCGACCTCTGCCACCAGCGTTTTCAGATGGGAATTATTTTAATACTTCCGCAACAAGGGCCTTCCGGTACAGCCCCATTTTTGGAGACCTGTCCGCCTCAGGAATAAGAGATATAAAATTCTCCTTGGACCGTGGGTCTAGAAGTGTCACCAACCAGTAATGACTGTCACCCAAAATTTTGGGAACGTGAGGGTCATGGGAAAGGCAGCGTAAAATAAATTCAGCCATGAGTGCCAGACTGCTAACAGGCAAGACTTCCGTGTCCTCACCAAGAGGATGACTGACCATGCTCTCCTCCTCCTCTCTGTCCTCTGGCCATCCAAGATGAACAGACGGTATGACAGCTGTGAAGGTAGTACCGTCTATAGCTCAAGAAACTAGCTCCTGTTCTTCTTCCTCCTCCTCCTCTTCCTCATTGTCACCCAATCCACGTTGGGATGAGATGAGGCTGGGCTGTGTATAATCACCCTATATGGTTCCTTGCTCCATCTCATCGTGCTCTGCCTGCAATGCATCCTCTTTGATTGTGAGCAGAGAGCATTTCCGAAGACAGAGAAGCGGGATGGTGATGCTAATTATGGTCTCATTGCCACTCACCATCTTGGTGGAGTCCTCAAAGTTTTGGAGGATGGTACATATGTCTGACATCCATGTCCACTCCTGAGGTCTTATGTGTGGAGTCTGAACTGAATACCGACGGCATTGTTGATGCAGGTACTCAACAACTGCCCTCTTCTGCTCTCAAATCCTTCCCAACATCTGCAGTGTAGAGTTCCAACGCGTGGGGACATCACACAACAGTCTGTGAGCTGGAAACAGCAAATGCTGCTGAAACACGGCAAGGGCGGCGGAAGCTGCAGGTGACTTTCTAAAATGGGCATACAGGCTGCGTACTTTAACAAGTAGATCTGGCAGCTAGGGGTAGTGTGGCGCCCTGCTGTGCATTGGTGCTACAGATCCTAGAGGGGTGCATGGACGGATTCCTCCACAAGAGGCCCTCATAGCATTCACACACCTCCACCTTCCACCTCAGACCACCAAAGGGAGCCCGGATAGGGATTTAAAAAGGGAAGGTGGAGCTAGGCAGTCAGTCTGGTCTGCAGTCTAAGGCTGGAACCTACAATCTGTGAGGAAGTCAGTCCAGCCCAGACTCAGGGAGCTCAGGTTAGTGAGCCCAAGGCGTGCCGACGCCATAAGAGGGGTGAAGGTGGTGAAGAGTAGCGAGGCCTACTGCCAGTGTGAAGCCTAGTGAGGGCCCTGAGCGTGGCCGAAGGCAAGTGGAGTAAGCGAGCTACATAGGGGGCAGAGGAGCTTAGCCAGCTCACCCCAAGATCATTTACCGGACACCGGGTCCGCGTCTGCAGGGATCTCTACGACCAGCAGAAACTACCGGAACCCCTGGCGAACTACATGTCCCAGGAACACCAAAAGCTGACTGTCATACCAGGGTCAGGAGTCACTGAGGCCCAAGAGACCAGGGAGTGTGAACTCCATCAGAAGGCCCTACCACCAGGTCAGCCGGTGCAAGACAGAGATCAAGTTAGGCCTAGCTCCAGGCCGGTCATAAACTTATCAGGAAAAGGCAAGAAACAGGAGTCCCCACACCCGCTCACTGGGGGGAGTCCCGATATGCACCCTTCACCCTACAGTGCCCTGGATCGTGCCTGAAACACCACCAGTAAAGGTACTGAAGTGAACTGTTGTGAGTGTGCCTATTCTTCCTCTGACCCGGCTGGGTCCCCTCTGTCCTGCATCCCTTCTCCCACGCTGCCCTGAGGCCCCACTCCACCTGTGGGGAGCCGCACCAACTAAGCTGCCTGATCATCGGCCTCAGAGGACTGTAGCAGCGCTGGTGATCCTCACCAGACACCACGGGTGGCGTCACGAACAATTTCCCCTTTCCCATACACCTTTTCCCCATTATTCCTTGCTTTTAAGAGTGACCCCAGTGTACGGCCTCAGGAGCCGGCCACCGCGGCATCCCCCAAAACTAACAGCAAGGCCTGGGCACCGAGTCGTCCCCATCCCCTGGGCACGTCATCTCTTCCTGGCGTCACAAACAGAATTCCGTGCCCGCTGCAACGACGGAGTGTTGTGCCCGTTGCCACCGGGTACTGTGCGCCTTTATTCTGAACTGTGTATTTAACTGTGGCGAAGATTGCCGTCATTGTTAGGCCGCCGAACGGGAAGAAGGGCGTAACTACGGGAAACTGAGAGGCGTACCTGCTAAAGCGCGCAAAGCCCTGGACACGCCCCACGCCTCAACATCAAACTAGGAAGCGCCAGGTCCTGGAAGGAGCGCTGGTGAACGCTCTGACAAAGGACGCAAGCGACGCAAGGTCCTGAAGGAAGACCGTCACCTGCGGAGCTGTGGCCTACCAAAAGAAAAGAAAAGAAGGTAGGCCACGGTTCGCTAGGGGGGCGCCAGAATGTCCGAAGAACAGCACAATGCCGGAGTACCGGTTAACCGCTCTGATGTTCAACCCGCGCTTGGCGCCGAGCAGGCCGAAGCAGCCGCTCCACCTGCAGGGCTTGTAACCCCTGTCATACCCATGGCCCTACCGTACATCCCTGGAGTGAAGTGGCTCCCCCAGTACAGCGGCAAACCAGATACCCTGTCTGGATTCAAAATGAAAATATGCGGTATACTGGACATGTACTCTATGACAGGCAAGCAAAGAGCCGCTGTTGTATTGGGACAATTGACTGGTGCTGCGGAGCGAGAAGTAGAAACCTGGTCGGCCGCAGACCAGGAGTCAGTGTCTGCAATCTTTAAAAAGTTACAGACTGTCTTTGAGAATCGTACTGAGACAGACCTCCGGATGAGGTTCTACATCTGCTCTCAGCAACCGGAGGACAGTGTTGGGGACAATGCCTGGCATTTACAAGGGGCCCTGCGAGCTCTGAAACAGGTTAGTCCAACCAGCATCGATAATGAAAATAAAATGCTGAAGGAACAGTTTATCCGGGGACTGAGGTCCCAAGAGGAGAGCAGGACTGTGCGTTGGTGGTCCTTGGATCATCCAGATGCCACCTTTGACACTCTTAAGGACATGGATATAAAAGGACTGCAGCCCTTGGAAACAACTGCTATCCAATGTTACCAGGGTGGGGCCACCCCAGTGCCTGCAGCGTCCACCTTTTCCCCGGTGGCTGCTGAAGCCAAGGTGCAAGCAACGTCCCCTAGTGAGCTGGACAGCCTGCGCTCTGAAGTGCGTCAGTTGAGCAAAACCCTGACCACTGTACTGAGTGCCCTGCAGCTGAGGACGGAGCCTGAGGCGGAAGGAAGGATCCTGCTAGCCGACAGCCCTGAGGATGTCCCCTGGATGAGAAGGAGGAGGAGGACAACGCCACCCCCTGGGAGGACCAGCGAGCAACGCCGCCCGCCGAGGGACCCTGTCTGCCACCGCTGCCACAAGACAGGTCACGCCATCCAGAGCTGTCCTTTAAACGAGAAAACCCAGGGGCCGAGGGCCGACACCCAGGAGTAGACCCCCCAGGCCCATCAAACTGGTACTGCAGGTTCGTGGGAGGAAGACCTCTTCTGTCCATCGTGCTGGATGGCCTCGCGACACCTGCTCTGCTGGACACAGGATCTCAGGTAACCATCATGCCTGATGTTCTCTACAAAAGGTTCTGGTCTATAGACAAACTTCACCCACCAGATCCAAATCTTTCCGTGTATGCCTCAAACGGCCTCCCCCTTAACCTAGTCGGGGTTAAGGATGTGGCAGTAAAGGTGGGAAGAGTGGAACTGAAGGACCAGGGACTAATTGTAGTAGAGACTAATCCTGATGATACAGACTTGTATATGGTACTTGGCACTAATATTGTTAGTAACTGTTTGGGAGAAGTGTTGTTCTTGCTCCAACAGATAGCTGACACTGCCAGACCAGGGCAGAGAAGGGCGCTCCAGAAAGAGATCCGAGCCCTTATGTACCAGCAACAGGTAAAGCTAACAGGCGGTGAAATTGGTAATGTACGGGTGACCGACCCGGTACCCATTGTGATTCCCCTGATGAGTGAAATGCTGATTTGGTGTAGAGCAGCAATAGGTCTCAAAGGACGGAGCTACCAGGCGGTAGTAGAGCCCCTTAGCTCGGAACATAGTACTACACTCTTGACTGCTAGAGGGGTAGTGGATGTACGCAATGGGAGGGTGCCCGTACGCCTCCTAAACTATGGGAGGATGTGGTTAGATTACCACGCTACGCCACTGTTGCCAAATTGTACACAGTAAATAATAACTCCATACACACGGCAGAGTCCTTAACCTCACCAGACGAAGTGGAGGATAATAACCCGGCAACCCAAGTGGAGGATTGGTTTCAACAGCTCCATGTTGGGACAGACACCACTCCTGCCCATCAGAAGCAGGGTGTACACCGGGTGGTTCAGGAATACGAGCAGGTATTCAGTAAGCACCCACTTGACTTTTGGAGAATTAAGGGGGTTCAACACCATATCCCCACAGGTGACCATCCACCCATCAAAGAACGTTACAGGCCTATACCACCAGCACACTACCAGAAGGCGAAGGAGATGTTGCACGACATGAAGAAGGAAGGGGTAGTAAGGGATAGTTGTAGTCCCTGGGCAGCTCCCCTAGTTCTAGTCAGGAAAAAGGACGGAAGCATGAGAATGTGTGTAGATTACAGACAAGTAAATCGCATTACACATAAATATGCATACCCTTTACCACGTATAGAGGAATCCCTGGCTGCCTTAAAGTCTGCAAATTACTTCTCCACCCTTGACCTCACTAGTGGGTACTGGCAAGTAGCTGTTGCTGAGGAGGATCGGGAGAAGACAGCCTTCACCACCCCGATGGGACTCTGCAAGTTCAATAGTATGCCGTTTGGGCTCTGCAACGCCCCCGGAACGTTCCAGAGATTGATGGAGTGCTGCCTGGGACTCCGCAACTTCGAGACTGTACTACTATACCTGGACGACGTGATAGTGTACTCCAAAACGTATGAGGACCACTTGAAGCACCTGGCGGAGGTATTTGAGTAGCTGGCACCTGATCAAGCGAAAGGTACAGTACCTGGGGCACATCATTAGTCCAGAGGGAGTAGCATCAGAACCGGAGAAGGTCACTGCCATCCAGAAATGGGACTAGTCGGGTATTAACGGAGGTTTGTGAAGGACTATACTAAGAAAGCAGCGCCTCTGCAAGACCTCCTGGTAGGACAGTCCCCAGAGGCAGAAATCCCCCGTTCCAGTGGGGTAAGGAGCAAGCTGAATCCTTTAAGGTGATGAAGAAGATCCTGACCGGCGAAGAGATCCTAGCCTACCCTGACTACAGCCAACCGTTCCTGCTGTACACTGATGCCAGCAGCAAAGGATTAGGAGCTGTACTGAGTCAGAAGCAGAATGGCCGAGAGAAGGTGATCGACTATGCAAGCAGGAAGCTCCGCCCGACCGAGAGGAACCCAGAGAACTATAGCAGCTTCAAGTTGGAGTTCCTGGCCCTGGTCTGGGCCATCACCGAGCGGTTCAAGCACTACCTAGCCTCCAGTAAATTCACTGCCTTCACTGATAACAACCCCTTGACTCATCTAGAAACAGCCAAGCTAGGAGCCATGGAACAACGATGGATGGCTCGGCTGTCAAACTATCAATTCACTATTAAGTACCGGGCGGGCCTCAAGAACGCCAACGCCGATGCCCTGTCCAGGATACCTCACCAGTCGGACACTGAAGAAGAAGTGGATGATCTGGAGGAGATTGAACTACCTACCTTTCATCGGAATGGAATGGTCCACGAGCAACGAGCCTCCAGGAGGCCTCGCGGTAAGATGTTAAACCCCCTGCCTCATCACAGCTGGAAGGAGACCCAGGACAGCGACCCGGTTGTCAGCCGTATCAAAGAACTGATAACCCAGGAAGGTTCCTCCTTGGAGAAGGAAGCGTCTCTCCAAGCCAAGCAACTGTGAAATGAGAAGAGCCGGCTGTTCATCTATAGAGAGAAGCTGTGCCGGAGGTACGTCAACCCTAAAACCCATGAGATGGTATGGCAGATAGTGGTGCCCAAGACAGACATCCAGATGGTGTTGGAAGCCTACCTCGATCAGGCGGGGCACTTTGGCTGGAAGAAGCTAGAAACCCAGCTGAAGTGTCGGTTTTATTGGGTAGGAATGCGCAGTTCCATTGAGAGGTGGTGCCGGAATTGTGGACCCTGTAGCCTCAGAAGAAAAGACTACAGCAGCCAGAAGGCACCCCTGCAACCCATCAAGACAACTCGACCTTTGGAGATCGTGGCCCTGGATCATGTCAAGCTGTCACCCAGCAGGCCAGGATATTCCTATGCCCTGACCATGGTGGATCACTACTCCCGGTTCCTGGTGGTCGCCCCCGTCAATGATATGACGGCAGAAACTGCGGCGAAGATGTTTCAGGCGTACTTCTGCAGGCCCCATGGATACCCGGAGCAGGTGCTGACTGATCAAGGCTCAGCCTTTGAGGCCGAATTGTTCAAGGAGTTCGGCCATTTGTACGGGTGTAAAAAGATCAGGACTACACCGTACCACCCCCAAACCAATGGTCTCTGTGAAAAGATGAATAACATCGTCATCGACCTGCTGAAGACCTTACCCCTAGAGGAGAGAAATCAGTGGCCAGACCTACTACCTAACCCGGTAGATCTGTACAACCACATACCTGTGAGTTCCACCAATTGTACTCCAGCATATCTCATGAGAACCAGACCCGGGAAGTTGCCCATGGACCTGGAGCTTGGTGTAGTAGAACCCGAAGCAGATATGTCAACTGAGGACTGGGACACGACCAGACAGGAGCAGTACAGAAGAGTACAGGCCTGTGTCGAAGACAGTCTCACTCGGGTAAGGGACAAGCAGGAAGCCCACTACAATAAAAGTGCGCCTGCAGAACCCTTCACACCAGGAGAAGTGGTGTTAAAGAGTAAAAGGAGAAACCACAAACTTGATGACCAGTGGGAGAGAGAACCCTACACTGTGTTAAATTCAAGATTTGATAACAAGAAGACCTGTTTGATTAGCAAAGACGGGGGAATAACGACTGCAACGGTATCTAGAGACCATCTGAAGTTATGTCCAGACCTGCTAAAGCCCCAAGAAGAAGTGCCTCTCACCGTACCGGAGGAGCCTAAAGAAGCAGTATTCCATACTGACTTAGGAGATTTCCCGGCAGATTGGCCTCAACTAGGAGGAGCAGTAATAATCCCTGTGATCCACTTCTTTCAACAGCCAGAAGACCCTCCACAGCAAGTAGAACCTGTAAGTGCTTCAGAAGAGCCTGCTCAAGAAGAATACCCGGAAGAAGGATCCCCGGTTGGAGCAGAGCAAGAAGGCCCAGCCAATGGTACACTTGCCAGTCCAATAGAGCGGTTAAGGCAGTTTTACAATCTACCCACACGTAGAACTGACAGGGTAGCAGACGGTGCAGACACAGATACCATCCACACTCCCGTACTAAGCAGATCGACACGTAGCACACGAGGTGACACCCCTGTCAGATACAGAGAGTAAAGAAAGAAACTCTGACAGTGTAGATAGTTGCCCTTGGGGTATTATATTGTGTATTTTCATATATTTATTTATTAACTTGTGTTTTGCTTTATAATGGACAATCTAAGTGAAATGGACACTTTTCTTGTTTGCCTCTAATTACCCATCAGGGTACATACAGAACTTTGTGGCTGAGGACTATGTGCGGCCCAAAAACTATTTCTTGTAAATAATTGCACTCTCTGGAGTGGCCCTTTAGGTGACCTCAGAAGTAAAACCTGTCTAGTGTGGCACTAACAGAGGTCCAACTCAGGATTACCATGCCCTGCAGCCACCCCAGGGCCTACGTGGAGGGTTTGCTTTGGACAGGTCCCTCAAGCTACCAAGTACTCTTTCCTGTGAGATGGACATCCTGTCGGGGAACCTCACCAGAAGAGACTTGAATTCTGAGGTTGTTTATGGAGTTGTACATATCTATTTATTATTTATAATGTTTTATATGTAACGTTCAAGCTAAGTGCCTCCCATAAAGGGAAGAGTTATTGTTGTTGTTATAAAAAGTACTTCAGTCTGGGAGTACTGAGCTTTGCTAGGGGAGAATGTGGCGCCCTGCTGTGCACTGGTGCCACAGATCCTAGAGGGGTGCATGGACGGATTCCTCCACAAGAGGCCCTCATAGCATTCACGCACCTCCACCTTCCACCTCAGACCACCAGAGGGAGCCCGGATAGGGATATAAAAAGGGAAGGTGGAGCTAGGCAGTCAGTCTGGTCTGCAGTCTAAGGCTGGAACCTACAGTCTGTGAGGAAGTCAGTCCAGCCCAGACTCAGGGAGCTCAGGTTAGTAAGCCCAAGGCGTTCCTACGTCATAAGAGTGGTGAAGAGTAGCGAGGCCTACTGCCAGTGTGAAGCCTAGTGAGGGCCCCGAGCGTGGCCGACGGCAAGTGGAGTAAGCGAACTACATAGGGGGCAGAGGAGCTTAGCCAGCTCACCCCAAGATCATTTACCGGACACCGGGTCCGCATCTGCAGGGATCTCTACGACCAGCAGAAACTACCAGAATCCCTGGCGAACTACATGTCCCAGGAACACCAAAAGCTGACTGTCATGCCAGGTTCAGGAGTCACTGAGGCCCAAGAGACCAGGGAGTGTGAACTCCATCAGAAGGCCCTACCACCAGGTCAGCCGGTGCAAGACAGAGATCAAGTTAGGCCTAGCTCCAGGCAGGTCATAAACTTATCAGGAAAAGGCAAGAAACAGGAGGCCCCACACCCGCTCACAGGGGAGAGTCCCGATATGCACCCTTCACCCTACAGTGCCCTGGATCGTGCCTGAAACACCACCAGTAAAGGTACTGAAGTGAACTGTTGTGAGTGTGCCTATTCTTCCTCTGGCCCAGCTGGGTCCCCTCTGTCCTCCATCCCTTCTCCTACCCAGCCCTGAGGCCCCGCTCCACCTGTGGGGAGCCGCACCAACTAAGCTGCCTGATCACCAGCCTCAGAGGACTGTAGCAGCGCTGGTGATCCTCACCAGACACCATGGGTGGCGTCATGAACAATTTCCCCTTTCCCATACACCTTTCCCCCATTATTCCTTGCTTTTAAGAGTGACCCCAGGGTACGGCCTCTGGAGCCGACCACCGCGGCATCCCCCCAAAACTAACAGCAAGGCCCGGGCGCCGAGTCGTCCCCATCCCCTGGGCGCGTCAGTAGGATTTGAGAAACCACTGAACCACGAGGTTAAGCACATGGGCCAGGCATGGTACGTGTGTGAGCTCACCTTGCCTCAGAGCCGCCACCAGGTTCCGGCCAATGTCACACACGACCATGCCTGGCTGTAGGTTTAGCAGTGTGAGCCAGTGTGAGCCACAGATCTGCCTGCTCTTTCAGAGCTGTCCACAATTCTTTAGCATTGTGCGGTTTGTCACCTAAGCATATTAGCTTCAGCACAGCCTGTTGCCGCTTGGCCGAGGCAGTGCTGCAGTGCTTCAAGCTTGTAACTGATGTTGTCAATTCGGAGATGGAGACTGAAGAGGAGGAGGAGGCTGAGGAGGAGGAGGTGCAGGACCTGTAGACTGTGGGGGCAACCCTGATTGACCTAGGTCCTGCAATCCTTGGCGTCGGGAGGACGTGTTCCGTCCCAAGGTCCGACTGGGCCCCGGCTTCCACTATGTTAACCCAGTGTGCCGTCAGCGAGATGTACCGTCCCTGCCCACAAGCACTTGTCCACGTGTCCGTGGTAAGGTGGACTTTCCCGGTAACCGCGTTGTTGAGGGTACGGCTAATGTTTTGGGACACGTGCTTGTGTAATGCGGGGACGGCACACCGGGAGAAATAGTGGCGGCTGGGGACCAAGTATTGAGGGATGGCTGCTGCCATCAGGTTGCGGAATGCTTCCATCTCCATGAGCCTAAAAGGCAACATTTTGAGCATAAGCAGTTGTGAAATGTGGGAATTTAGTAGTGTGGCCTACCTCAACCTCATCTTCTACTTCCGCACCCTGGTCCTCCTCCTGACTTTCTGGCAATTGTGTCTCAGCATCATCCACTTTCCCAATGTCACCTTCGTGTGACCGTGGCTGCTCAAATATTTGGGCATCGCTACATGCGATCTACTCTTGCCCCGCTTCAAGTGGACCAGGCGAGAGGCCCGAATCTATAAATGGAAAAGTGAACAGCTCTTCAGCGTGTCCAAGTGTGGATCAGTTGTCTCCGGGCACTCTGCATGGTGGGAGGAAGGAGGATCAGGGTGAGGAATATGCGGTCCAGATTCACGGCTACTGAGACTTGACCGTGTGGAAGACAGGGTGGTGGTGGTGGCTAAGTGACTGGAAGCATTATCCGCTATCCAACCAACAACCTTTTGACACTGCTCTAGGTTCAATAGTGGTGTTCTGCGGTCCCCTAGGAATTGGAACAGGAAGGTCGGGCGAGAAGATGTGGGTGTTTGTTGTGGCACAATTTCAGCTTGCCTACGGCCTCGGCCTCAGCCTCTGCATGCACCATCACCATCACGTCTAGTTCCCTTGCCACGCGCCTTGCCAATTTTAAATGGAGGACAATATCTTCCATGCTGACTACAAATGGCTGAATTTGGAGCGAAGTAATATGTAACCCGTGTGATGGAGAAACCACAGTTTTAAATACCTGGCCTGTAGGTAACTATTTTGAACAGCATACCGGTGCCAAAAACTTTGCTGACACACTGAAAAAAAATTTGAATGGAGGCCAAAAATGGCAGAATTTTCAGAAAACGTATATGTGATCTGTGTGACGGACAAACCACACTTTTAAATACCTGGCCTGTAGGTAACTATTTTGAACAGCAAACCGGTGCCAAAAACTTTGCTGACACACCGAAAAAAAAATTGAGTGGAGGCCAAAAATGGCAGTATTTTCAGCGCAATTATATGTGAATATGATTGTTGTGATGGAGAAACCACAGTTTTAAATACCTGGCCTGTAGGTAAATATTTTGAACAGCAAAAAAAAATTTGAATGGAGGCCAAAAATGGCAGTATTTTCAGCGCAATTATATGTGATCCGTGTGACGGACAAACCACAGTTTTAAATAGATGGATTTTTAGCGCTGTTACATACATAGTTACATAGTTTATAAGGCCGAAAAAAGACAAGCGTCCAGTTCAGCCTATTTCTTGTGCACTACAGCTATTCCGCAGCGTTGATCCAGGGGAAGTAAAAAAAAAACCCTGCGGTATAGGCCAATTTACATCATTGAGGAAAAATTCACTTCCCGACACCAATCTGGCAGTCAGATTAAATCCCTGGATTAATTAACTATCACTAAGCATAAGATGTAATTTTATTGTTCTCAAGAAAGGCGTCCAGGCCTCTCTTGAACTCATTAAGTGAGTTGGACATCACCACTTCCTCTCCCAGGAACCTGGTTGTATTCTGGTTGTATTCTGCAGTGCCAATAAGCAAATGGCGCAGAAAAACACTGTTCTCTGGATTGCTTTTTAAGCAAATAATGAGGATTAAGATCCAAAGAAAATTATTCCTGGCCTCTGAGAGCTAGGCCTTTGTCTAGAAATATCTAACAGCAGCAGAAGGCAGAACTGGAATGGATCCTCTTGTGCTATATGCACTGCAGTCTGCTATAAACACTGCCTGCCTATATACACTGCTTGCCTGATATCTCTGCAGATGGATTAGTCCTCAGAAGGACTGTTTGTTGAGATGGATATGTGTAATGTACTTGTTTTCTCCCTACACTACCTAATACACAACCAAATCTCTCCCTAGCTCAGCAGCACCACTCCCTGCACTGCATGATTGCGGAGTAGACTGACAAGCACAGTGGCGCCAGGTCTGATATAGACCTGATGACGCTGTGCGGCCAGCCAATTACTTTAATGTCACAACCAACATGGCTGCGGCATTACAGTGAGTGGCAGGCAATCCCTGCATGTTGATTGGTGCTCTAAAGAGCGCTAAACATGCAGGGAGGGGACCCAAGCATCCGCCCGAGCATCTCGCAAGTACTCGGCGAGCTCCGAGCATCTCGAGCACTGAGATGCTCGGGCGAGTACCGAGTACTTGCGAGTATGCTCGCTCATCACTAGTGATAACAGAATACTCCTTTAAGTCCATAATGAATGGCTAGAGAAATATTCATAGTAATGCTCCTTCTGGTCATTCCCTTGTGTAAACATGCTGTTACACACCTGTCTTAGATATGCATCTGTTCCCATCTCTTGAGTCCACTGCCCTCTATTGTGGTCCACGTTGGATTTTGCATGTTGGCCGACGTGAATCAATGACATCTCCCTATTCCTATTTAAAGCCCACTGACACACATGACGCGCCCCCTTGGAGCTGTGGGGTACTTGGTGCCGGGCTGGTCGGTGCTGGGGATGTCTCTGTGGCGTGGCCCGGTCCGTGGCCCCGAGGCGGTCAATAAACAGTGAAATAACGTTTTGGGGATAAAGTTCGTAATGCCCCCGTGGTACGTGGCTATAGGTGGCCGCCGCTGCTATTCAGATCCACTGGGGGTGTTGGTGATGCAGCAAAGATGGTTCAGCTCTCCACGGGTAGAGCTAGGGCTTAGGGCAGTTAAATAATTAATTTAAGATGTTGGTGTTGTAGTGCAAGGCAGGTAACGCAGCAATAAATCCAGGACACAGTGGGGTGCAGTATTCAGGCTTTACTCACAGTTCTTAGGCAGTTCCAGGTTACCGCTGCAGCCGTGGTGTAGTGCTGATTGCAGGTGTGTGGGTCCCGGTTAGTGTTCCTTCCTTACCTGGGAGTGGGGTACCACACCTCTGGGTGAGGTGCAATACCTCAGTGTCAACTGGACCCGCAGGGGCGCCACATACCCCTCTTGTTAAACACAGCACGTCCGTGGGCTGGAACAGAGTAAAAAAGGTTTGTAAGGCATGCAAAAACTTTTAGGATGCATCCACGTAGAAGACAGTGAGGCTGTGTGCCCACGATGCGTTTTTTAAGCGTTTCCGTAGCGGCAAAAACACAGCAGAATCGCTTAAAAAACGCATGGTAGAAGGCCTGCCATGGTCCCCAATGATAATCCGCATGTGCTGTGCACATGCTGCGGAAATTTCCGCTGCAGGTTATCATTGCGAAAAAAAACGCATCACTACCAATTATTTTGCGGAATTGCTGCGTTTTCGCCACCATTGACTTGCATTGAAACGCATGGATTACGCATCACTGTATATGTAGATGCGCATTCCATGCGTTTCAATGTGCGGATGGTACCCGGGTCTGGAGTACAGGAGACTCTCCTCCAGACCCGGGTACCATAGAACCTGTAAAAAAAAGAATAAAATAAAAAATAAATGTTATATTTACCTTCTGGCGGCCCGCGGTGCGCTCGTCCTCCCTTGCCGGCAGATCGCGGTGGACTGAAGGACCTGCGCTGACGTCATAGTCATGTGACGGCAGGTCCTTCAGTGTAGTGTACCGCGAGCTGCCTGCAAGTCAGGACGGAGCGAAACAAGACTGCGGGGGCCATTGGAAGGTAAGTATAGATTTATTTTTTTATTTTTTACCATTCTTTTATGGTCACACTATATAAATCTATGCCATTTGCATGGATTTATATAGTGTGACCAAGTTGACAAGCACTTTCCAAGTGATGCTAAAATCGCTTGGAAAGCGCTTGTCAACCAGCATGCGGAAATGCATGTGAAGAACGCTTCACTTCCGCATGTCCCTGGCAGGAAAAACGCATGTACAATCCGCATGTGTTTTTTCTGCCAGGGAGATGCAGAAACGCTCAGGAAAAAATCCTGAGCATTTCTGCATCGTGGGCACATAGCCTAAAACTTTTTCTTCTCTTTATGGGAGGCACTTTCTCTTAAACGTTACATAACACTATGTGGCATATATAAAACAGCATATAAAACCCTTTTATCACATTAAATAACTCTCTTGCAAGAATAAACCAGTTAAATCAAGTTCAGTAGGCTTCAGCGAGATCCCTTTCCAAGTGTCCATCTCACTGGTGTAAGTGCAATGTGGGGGACCCGTCCACAAAAAAACCCCAACGTAGGCCCTGGGCATGGCTGCAGGGCATAATTGATTCACTACTTGGACCACGTTTTCAGCCATGCCAGACGGATTTTGGTTCAGTGGTCGATAAAACCAACAAGAAGCACCTTAAGAAGTGCTGCCCTTTTTTTACAAGATCAGTTTTTGGGTTGATTTCCGTCCTTAATCACAGTGTCTCTTTAAGTTTCTAGGTACTACAAAAACTGTTCTTTAAACATTTTTACACACAGTACTTACACTAATACCCTTCTGGGTAACTATATACATTCCTTACTGATTATTAACTTAGTTCAGTGGTGGTGCTCCCTCCGGGGTAGCATGTGGTCACCACTAGATGTCCCTGCCGGGTCATCAGGCTCTGATGATGGGGGTACGTCCTCCTCTTCCTGTCTGTGCACTTTCAGGGCATACTACCCACGTTCTCCACGGTGACAAGTGTAGGTTACTCAGTCTCCGGGGTACAGATCCCGTCCCGGGTGTCCCTGTTGTAGGTGGGACTCCACGTCACGCTGGTTGACAAATAGGTCCGTGGCTACCTGAGGCTCCCGGATAAAGCCCCAACCTCCTTCTAGATCAAATTTCACCACAGGTACCTTCCATACGGATACTCTGCTTGGTGGGCTTGGCTTTGCGGGCCCGGGTCTTGGCCTGCATATTATGGGCCTCCATCGCCTCCCACATCACCCGCCGTTCTTGCCGCTCCGCCTCTAGCTTTCGGAGTTGTCTCCTGCAGTACTCCTCCCTCCGCAGGGCCTCTGCTTGGGTCTCCCTGGGGAATCCCATGAGGTCACCCTCCAGGTTGTCCCACCTGTACTCCTCTCCTCTGGCGCAGGCAACCCAGGGTGCTAGCGTGGGCACTAAGGGGGCTTTTTGTTGGTCCTCGACCCATGCGGACCAGTCCCACCTTGCGCGCCCGTACACCCAACCGGGTGCAGGGGCAGATGGTTCCTCTCAGGGGCCTAGTAGGGTGTCGTCGGCGCCCAGGGCAGGGGCGCTGCT
Source organism: Phyllobates terribilis (assembly GCF_046119375.1). Classification (NCBI taxonomy): domain Eukaryota; kingdom Metazoa; phylum Chordata; class Amphibia; order Anura; family Dendrobatidae; genus Phyllobates; species Phyllobates terribilis. The sequence continues at coordinate 213,775,700 of NW_027362769.1, read as the reverse complement.
GTTACCTGCGCTTGCTGTTGCTCCGGTGCTGCGCGTCTCCTCTGGGCTCAGGATAGCCCCCGCTGGGGCTTAGGTGCTGGTGGCAGGACTGGGCTCGTCCTTCCACCGTGCAACTGTGACCCTCTGGGCCTCCTCCATCCGCCGGCCCAGCTCCTGCACCTCGGTGCGCCGGAACCCCATGTCCTCTGAGGGTAGTTGACTCAGGACCCCTCCAGGTTAAAGGGGGAGTCTTCTGCCTGCAGGCATTGGGCAGGAGTCTGGTGAACACTTCCTTCCATGGTGCCGACCGGGTGCATTCTGACTCCTCCGCCTGTTGCCCCGCCCTGTCTCCAAGGTTTTTCTTCTCCTCTCCCCTTTTGGGGGCAGTTCCACTCCAGCTTGCTGTTGGTCACACCAGGGGGTGGCTCCCCCAGACTGATGGACAAGTCTAAGTATATGGCCGCAGGTGCATGGGGTGGGCTCCGTTTTTGGCGCCATTACGGAACCTGGCCCACGATGGGAGGCTTCTTTTCGTCCTTTAGCACACACATAATGGCGCCCGTTCTTCAGGGGCGGGCGCCACTACTCGGCAACAAGCACAGTCTATAGGCGCGCGAGACCTGTTGTAACAGGTCAGCTTATCCTGTTCGTGACACGAAAGTTGACGCGCCCCCTTGGGGAAGTGGGGTACTCGGTGCCGGGCTGGTCGGTGCTGGGGATGTCACTGTGGCGTGGCCCGGTCTGTGGCCCCAAGGCGGTCAATAAACAGTGAAATAACATTTTGGGGATAAAGTTTGTGACGCCACCCGTGGTACGCGGCTATAGGTGGCCGCCGCTGCTATTCAGATCCACTGGGGCTGTTGGTGACGCAGCAAAGATGGTTCAGCTCTCCACAGGTAGAGCTAGGCCTCAGGGGAGTTAAATAAGGAATTTAAGATGTTGGTGTTGTAGTGCAAGGCAGGTGACGCAGCAATTAATCCAGGACACAGTGAAGTGCAGTCTTCAGGCTTTACTCACAGTTCTTAGGCAGTTCCAGGTTACCGCTGCAGCCGGTTAGAACCACCAACGTCGTCCTGTGTTCTCCAAGGAAGGGATCCAGCCAACTCCCAGTCAGTTCAGGTACACTTAGTCGGGACCCCCTTCTTATGTGCCTCTCTGGTCGTCTCCCTGCGCTGGCTCTCGCCCTCCTGCCTGCGCCTCACAATCAGTGTCCCAAGCCAGTGGCCTCGGGCCTTGTCAGGCGACTTAGTCTCAGTCCCCTGGACACTATGTGGCCACCTTTTCAGCGATGTAATTGTGGATTTCGTCTGCAACACCTTGAAAATGCTGCAGCCTCCGGTTGGCTAGCTGAGCCTGGTTGTTCTCCACAAGTCTGGGGCCGGTCCCCTTCTGTGGCCTGGTCACTCCACTCGACGGCGGTCAGGTTGATGCGGGTCCCACGGAGAGCATCCGCGCTCCCGTGCCCCTGAGACCCCCTCTGTCTCTTCTTCCTTCTTCCTTGCCCCTTACTCTGGGCCCCTTCCTGTCTGGACCTGTCACAAGCAGGTCCTCCCTCCTAGGCTTACAGCCCTGACTGAACCCTTTCTAGAAGGTTCCCCTTCTTCTTATACCCTCTGCTAGGGTGCTTCTCTTTGCTACTTCCTCCACCCACACCCACTACATGGTTTCCTCTCCTTTGGTTCCCCCCCCTCCAGCCAGGGACAGGGCTCAGCTGAGATTAAGTGCATCTTGCCCCATCTGCTGGTCTGGAGTGGTAAAGAAAAACCAAAGACAAGCAAAATACCCAAATAACTGGAAGTAAATGGATAAATTGCACAGTGCATAAAAAGAATGATAAATAATAAAGGGTACTTAGTTAACATAATTTTGATCAAAAGAATGTAAAAGCCATCCCGCAACGTCACGGCAACCCTTATGGGACAGTCCTAACTCTAATATTAAAACCTTACCATTTGTCAAGTGACATACATATGGATAAGGGCAGAGAGACTGCATGCACATCAATTTACGTTCCAGTTCAGACTCCCAGGTTTTTTCTTTGGTCTGGAGTGGTGTAGTGCTGGTTGCAGGTGTGTGGGTCCCGGGTAGTGTTCCTTCCTTACCTGGGAGTGGAGTACCACACCTCTAGGTGAGGTGCAGTACCTCTGTGGCAACTGGACCCACAGGAGCGCCACACACACACTTGTGTCTTTGGATTGAGTTTCTAGGCCTCCTAGTCCTAGGTTAGGTGTGTTCCACCATTTGTGCTGATTATGTTTTATGTTCGTGCTTGCATTCATTCCTGCAACCGCCCTGCTGATTCTGGACTCCTGGTGACCCTTTACAATCCTCGCAGCTCATGTGCCTTTCTGCTCGCTACATCGACGCCCAGAGTCTGTGTGTCCACCTGGACCTGAGGCTTAGAGGATCTACCTAACCCGGTGATGATTTACACATGCCCTGGTAATCAGCCAACAAACAATCAAAGGACCAACGCACTTTATTAGAAACTCTGGTCCTAGTCATTTTCTCATATCCACATGACCAATGTCTTTTGACTGATTGCATTTTTATGCGGCTTAAAAATAATTGTTGAAAACCTTACATAAACAGGCATGTGCTGATGTCAGTAATGTCAGGAGGGTAATGAACAATAGTACAACCTCCCCACCTAATCATTGCTAAGTTAAAACAGTCCTTTATGACCGATCCAGAGTAAAAGGACACTTGTACTCACATAATGCTTCACCATCCATCATCTGACATTTAAGGTTATCAGATCATGTAATCACCTATTACACCATGTACAGCTGTCCTTCTGGTCATAACTAACAGAAAACGACTTTATATTTATATCAGGTTAGACTAATCTAATGGGCCACAAACTATAGGGTCTCATTAGTAGAAAAAGTCTGGAGAAAGATCAGCGGGGGCCATCAGCTGTGTTTGTAGCCACATTTATCAAGATGTCAGGTAATGATCCAATTACGCTGCACTGAGTTCTTATTGGCCATATGGGACTTGAAGAACCATAGGCTCAATTTATGATGCCGCAGTAGATGGATTTATTGCCAGGTATATAATATGAATATTCATTACATGATCATGCCAATGGGCCAAATAATCTGCGTCCGACATGCCAGGTTTTCTCAACTGTGAATTCAGAGGCATGAATTGAAGCTCCTGGGCCCCAATGCAAAATCTTTACCAGGGCCTCTACCTATTAAGTGCCATTTATTATATTTGTGTCTTCTAATGTGGCAGAAGGGCCCTTGGGTTCCCTCAGGTTCCAGTTGTGACTGTTAGTTTTCTCATTCGAAAATTCATTCTTTTATCCTTTCATCTCTCCGACATCTACAAGAAATGTAATTTGAGTATTGTGTATATTATTTATGAAGCTCTTTTCCTTATAAATACTAAATACCCATTATTAACATTCCCTTTAGTAGCCTTGCAAAACAAAACAGAAAAAAAGAAAACAAACTTTAGCGTAATGTAATGGAACTGCTATCTTCCTCAAGAGATAATTACCTAAGAGATAATTAAAATTGAAAATAAAATCATTGTACAAACAACATCAGATTACTTTTTCCACATTATGAGCTTGCTCAGAGTACACACTAATACATTTAATTATTGCTGAAATAAATTGATTCTTTGTACCTTTGTAGAATGATTTAATGTAGGGTTACTCACGTATACAAAGGGATCCAGACAAAGCATCATATACCTGAGCAGCAGTTAACCATCAACACATTACAAGTGTCTAATATCCTTGGTGTCAATGGTGAGGAGGTGACAATTTAAAGCACACATCAAACTCTGATGACGCGCCCCCAGGGCCGTGGGGTACTCGGCAGCCGGGCCTCTGGATGCCGGTTGGCGGGGAATATCACAGTGGCTGGCCCGGTCCATGACCCAGGGCGGTCAGTGCAAAAGGGGGTTTATTTTTAGAAAGTTCGTGACGCCACCTGTGGTGTCTGGTGAGGATTACCAGCGCTGCAACAGTCCTCTGAGGCAGATGTTAGGGCAGCGTGTGATGGAACGGCTCCCCACAGGTGGAGCAGGCCTCAGGGCAGTTGCAGGGGGGAACAATGGCGCCGATGAAAGAATGGACGGAGGCAGTACAGTGCACTCATCCGAGATTTTACTCACAATTCTTCAGACAGTCCACAGGTGCACTGTACAGGTGCAGGCCTCCCATGTCGCGCTGCGTTCACCGGGCAGGGGTTCAATCCTTCCTCAGGCAACTTGGGAATACCTGGCAGAACCCCACTTTCTCGTGTACCTATTTTGACCGTCTTCACACTGGTCCTTCTCCCTCCTGCTCTGCGCTGCCCACTCTCAGTCCTGTTCTGGTACTCTGAAGTCCCTCCTGTCCGTCGGAGTTACACAGACTTGCTTGACCCTCAGGGGACTAGAATGCGGCTACGATCCCTCTGTCTTCTGACAGATGCGGGACGTACGGGTGTCGTCCTGCACACGCCGTACCCCCTAGGATCTTTTCTTAGAACGGAGCCTACTCCCTGCTCCCCTCCTGGGCCTCCAGACTTGGCCCTACTTGTGGAGCAGAGCTCCTAATGAGACTCTGCTCCTGGACTGTTCTTCTGAACTGTCCCGAGCCGTTCTTCTGAACTGCTCCCTAGAACTCACCACTTAACTAATCTGCCACCCTAAGATGGCTTCCCTATTTTATACTCCTACCAAAGTGCTTCCTCTAACTACTTCCTCCACCCACACCCACTACTGGTTCCCCCTACCTTTGGGTTCCCCCCACTCCAGCCAGGTTCAGGGCTCAGCAGCTGCGCTCTGCATGTTGCCCCTCCAGCCGGCCTGGAGCAGTGTAGTGTTGGATGCAGGTGTTTGGGGTTCCGGGCAGCACTCCCACCTTACCTGAGAGAAGGGAGACACCACACCTCTGGGTGAGGTGCAGTACCTCTGCGGTGACTGAACCCTCAGGGGTGCCACACTGACCCGTGAGCCAAATCTGGCCCCCAGGATGATTACATTTGGCCCACGATGCTGGAAACTATGTTGGGCCATTATACTGTATGGAACTCTATATGGGGACATTATACTGTATGGAGGACTATGTGGGGCTCATTATACTGTATAGGGCTATGTAGGGCCCATTATATTGTATGGAGCACTATGGGGGGCCTATTATATTGTATGGAACACTATGTGAGTGTAACATTCCTGGCGGCGTCCTTGCATGGTGGTCCATCTCCCACTGTGCAAGAGGGCGCACTTGATCTCCTGTCCAGAATGTCTCTCTGGCTTCCCTCCATGCTGTCTGTTTGTGTCTGTTTCTGCTGCTTAAGGGCGGCGCCCGATCACTTCCTGCCTTTTGTACCTGCTGTGGGTCACACCCCTTGTGCGTCCTCAGCCTATTGCTGTCTGTCACTTGGTATATAGCTCAGCAGCTCCCTTCTATCCCTGCCTGAGCATAGTGTTTCCTTCAGTGTGTGCTTGCACTCTGAAGGTGCCAGGTCCCGTCTCTTGTCTCCTGCTTTTTGTATCAGTTCCCGTGTCTGAACTGAGTCCTGTATGTCTCCTGCTTTGCGGTATCAGCTCCCGTGTCTGAACTGAGTCCTTTCTGTGTTCTCTTGTCTGTCCTGTCTGAACACGCTCCTAGCCTGTTCCTCCTGCCTTCTAGGGGCCGATTTCCTAGACCCGCTCCTGTGTCTGGTCTGTCCTGTCTGAACACGCTCCTTGCCTGTTCGTTCCGCCTTCTAGTGGCCGATTTCCTAGACCCGCTCCTGTGTCTGGTCTGTCCTGTCTGAACACGCTCCTTGCCTGTTCGTTCCGCCTTTTAGTGGCCGATTTCCTAGACCCGCTCCTGTGTCTGGTCTGTCCTGTCTGAACACGCTCCTTGCCTGTTCGTTCCGCCTTTTAGTGGCCGATTTCCTAGACCCGCTCCTGTGTCTGGTCTGTCCTGTCTGAACACGCTCCTTGCCTGTTCGTTCCGCCTTCTAGTGGCCGATTTCCTAGACCCGCTCCTGTGTCTGGTCTGTCCTGTCTGAACACGCTCCTTGCCTGTTCGTCTCGCCTCTCTGGGGGCCGTATTCCCAGACCCGCTCCTGTATCCCTCTGCAGTGTCGGTCTCCTCCGTACACTCAGTTCCAGTCTGAACTCTCTCCTGTCCTTTACCTGTTTTGCCTCTATGTCCGTTCCCTTCCTTTTTCTGCAGAGTCTGAACTCGTACCTAACTCCTGCTTGTTGTCTCTGCAAGTACTGTGTGAGTATCTGGCTCTGTCTTTCCCTTCCTGTCTGTTCCGTGTGAACAGAGCCCTGTCCTCCCTGCTCAGCCTTGTCTGCACTCTAGCTGTGCTTGCCTGTAACCCTCTGCCTGTATTGTTCCTGAGTCCCGGTGTGTACTGGGTCCTATCCCGCCTGTGTTCCTACCTGCTAGTGCCTCCCTGTCTGCACTCTAGCTGTGCTTGTCTTTACCCCCCTGCCTGCATACCCGCCTGCCTGCATACCAGTCGTGCCTGCCTATACCCACCAGTCTGTGTGCCAGCCTACCAGCCTGTTCCTGTATTCCCCTGTGTGGGTCAACAGCCGTGTCCGGGGTCTGTCCTGGAGTAGCACCTGGTCCCTCTGCTCGGTTCCTCCTTGGTGCACTGGCGTCGTATGCCGTCGTGCGACCCTGGTCGGATCGGGTGAATACTTAGTCACGCCCCTCCAGGCATTCACTCTCCGGCACGGTCCAGTGGAATCACTACCAATCACACGCACACGCCGCTTAGCCCGGGCGTGTGCATAACAGCATGCTCAGGCCATGGTTCCCGTTGAGCCCCACGGCCTTCGCTCTTTGAGAAGTTTTTCCAGCGAATACATGCATTAAAATAAATAAATAAATTTTTTTCCCCCTTTAGCTGAGTTCCAGGCGAATTACGCACCCGTCCAGATGGATCTATCAGCTCTCGTTCCTGCGGATCCGCCACGTTACTATGGGGATCCAAGACAGTGTCGTGCATTTGTGGAGCAATGCATGCTACACTTTAAGGCCTACCCTCTCTATTTTCCTTCCGATTGGGCTAAAGTGGCCTTTATGATTGACTACCTAGCGGGTGATGCCTTGAAATGGGTCACCCCCCTATGGGAAGCATGGGATCCTGTCATCCTTGACCTGCAGGTCTTCCTGGTGGCCTTTCGTATGGTCTTCGAGGACCCTAACTCTGAAGCCCCTGCTGAAGCTTCACTTCCCAATATCCTGGAGCAGCCCCGACGGGTAATGTGTGTGGGTAGCGCAATAGTCCTCCAGCCCAATGAGACTACTGCCCACCCAGAATCCTCACAGGGTGACTACGCTTTCCGGAATACTTCTCTCAACCTCAAGAGGCAGTCCAGACGTGCTAGACTTAGAGGCAAGCCGTCACGCCAGGGTCTGTCCTCTCTGAGACCTCCTGACCCCAACCTTGAAGTCCCTACTGAAGCTTCATCTCCCTGTATCCCGGAGAAACCCCAATGGGTAGTGTGCGTGGGTAGTGCACCAGTTCTCCTGGCCGAAGAGACTTCTGCCCATCCAGACTCCACACAGGAGAACTTCCTGCACCCGGCATCAGATGCTTCTTTCTCTTTAACCGGTGTGCATGTCCAAGGATGCTCCAAAGCTGTGGTTACCTCAGAGTCTGTGCACCTCTACTACCTGGCGGAGGATCCCCTGTTGCCTCCTGAACCCTCCGGGATACCACTCGATGACAAATGGAGAGAGACTTCTCTACACCCGGTACTCAATACTTTGTCCGCTTCGTCCTGTGAGCCTGACAATGGGTACCCCAAAGTGGTAGTTACCTCCGAGTCTCTACACCCCTCCGACCAGGCGGAGGATCTCCAGTTGTCTCCTGAACCCTTCGGGGTGCTACCTGGTAGCGAAAGGACAGAGACTCTCTTATACTCTGTACCTGATACCTCGCTCGCTTCGTCCAGTGAGTCCAACCTAGTGTACTCCGAAGCAGAGGTTACCCGTGAGTCTCTACACTCTTCTGACCCGGCGGAGGACCTCCAGTTGTTTCCTGAATCCTCCGGGATACCACCAGATAACAAAGAGACAGTGACTTTTCCTCATTATGTACCTGATAACCCGTCTATTTCTTCCTGTGAGCTTGACAAGATGTACCTCGAAGCAGAGATTACCCTTAAGTCTCTGTCCCCCTCCAACCCAGTGAACGACTGGTCCTCGAATTCCCTGCGGAAGATTCTGGCAGGCCTGAAGAAGAGGGGGCGTAAGGGGGGAGGTACTGTAACATACCTGGCGGCGTCCTTGCATGGTGGTCCATCTCCCACTGTGCAAGAGGGCGCACTTGATCTCCTGTCCAGAATGTCTCTCTGGCTTCCCTCCATGCTGTCTGTTTGTGTCTGTTTCTGCTGCTTAAGGGCGGCGCCCGATCACTTCCTGCCTTTTGTACCTGCTGTGGGTCACACCCCTTGTGCGTCCTCAGCCTATTGCTGTCTGTCACTTGGTATATAGCTCAGCAGCTCCCTTCTATCCCTGCCTGAGCATAGTGTTTCCTTCAGTGTGTGCTTGCACTCTGAAGGTGCCAGGTCCCGTCTCTTGTCTCCTGCTTTTTGTATCAGTTCCCGTGTCTGAACTGAGTCCTGTATGTCTCCTGCTTTGCGGTATCAGCTCCCGTGTCTGAACTGAGTCCTTTCTGTGTTCTCTTGTCTGTCCTGTCTGAACACGCTCCTAGCCTGTTCCTCCTGCCTTCTAGGGGCCGATTTCCTAGACCCGCTCCTGTGTCTGGTCTGTCCTGTCTGAACACGCTCCTTGCCTGTTCGTTCCGCCTTCTAGTGGCCGATTTCCTAGACCCGCTCCTGTGTCTGGTCTGTCCTGTCTGAACACGCTCCTTGCCTGTTCGTTCCGCCTTTTAGTGGCCGATTTCCTAGACCCGCTCCTGTGTCTGGTCTGTCCTGTCTGAACACGCTCCTTGCCTGTTCGTTCCGCCTTTTAGTGGCCGATTTCCTAGACCCGCTCCTGTGTCTGGTCTGTCCTGTCTGAACACGCTCCTTGCCTGTTCGTTCCGCCTTCTAGTGGCCGATTTCCTAGACCCGCTCCTGTGTCTGGTCTGTCCTGTCTGAACACGCTCCTTGCCTGTTCGTCCCGCCTCTCTGGGGGCCGTATTCCCAGACCCGCTCCTGTATCCCTCTGCAGTGTCGGTCTCCTCCGTACACTCAGTTCCAGTCTGAACTCTCTCCTGTCCTTTACCTGTTTTGCCTCTATGTCCGTTCCCTTCCTTTTTCTGCAGAGTCTGAACTCGTACCTAACTCCTGCTTGTTGTCTCTGCAAGTACTGTGTGAGTATCTGGCTCTGTCTTTCCCTTCCTGTCTGTTCCGTGTGAACAGAGCCCTGTCCTCCCTGCTCAGCCTTGTCTGCACTCTAGCTGTGCTTGCCTGTAACCCTCTGCCTGTATTGTTCCTGAGTCCCGGTGTGTACTGGGTCCTATCCCGCCTGTGTTCCTACCTGCTAGTGCCTCCCTGTCTGCACTCTAGCTGTGCTTGTCTTTACCCCCCTGCCTGCATACCCGCCTGCCTGCATACCAGTCGTGCCTGCCTATACCCACCAGTCTGTGTGCCAGCCTACCAGCCTGTTCCTGTATTCCCCTGTGTGGGTCAACAGCCGTGTCCGGGGTCTGTCCTGGAGTAGCACCTGGTCCCTCTGCTCGGTTCCTCCTTGGTGCACTGGCGTCGTATGCCGTCGTGCGACCCTGGTCGGATCGGGTGAATACTTAGTCACGCCCCTCCAGGCATTCACTCTCCGGCACGGTCCAGTGGAATCACTACCAATCACACGCACACGCCGCTTAGCCCGGGCGTGTGCATAACAGTGAGGCCCATTATTCTGTATGGAGGACTATGTGGAGCCCATTTTACTGTATGGAGCACTATGTGGGGCCCATTATACTGTATGGAGCCCTATGTGGGGCCAATTATACTGTATGGAGCAGTATGTGGGGCCCATTATACTGTATGGAACCCTATGTGGGGCCCATTATACTGTATGGAGGACTATGTGGGGCCCATTATACTGTATGGAGGACTATGTGGGGCCCATTATACTGTACGGAGGATTATGTGGGGCCCATTATACTATATGGAGGACTATGTGGGGCCATTATTTTGTATGGAGGGCTATGTGGGGCCCATTATTCTGTATGGAGCACTATGTGGGGCCATTATTCTGTATGGAGGACTGTGTGAGACCCATTATACTGTATGGAGGACTATGTGGGGCCCATTATACTGCATGGAGGACTATGTGGGGCCCATTATTCTGTATGGAGGACTATGTGGGGCCCATTATTCTGTATGGAGCGCTATGTGGGGCCATTATTCTGTATGGAGGACTATGTGGGGCCTATTATTCTGTATGGAGGACTATGTGGGGCCATTATTCTGTATGGAGGACTATGTGGGTCCATTATTCTGTATGGAGGACTATGTGGGGCCCATTATTCTGTATGGAGGACTATGTGGGGCCTATTATTCTGTATGGAGCGCTATGTGGGCCATTATTCTGTATGGAGGACTATGTGGGGCCCATTATTCTGTATGGAGGACTATGTGGGGCCCATTATACTGTATGGAGGTTTATATGGGGCCCATTATACTGTATGGAGGACTATGTGGGGCCCATTATACTGTATGGAGCACCATGTAGGGCCATTATTCTGTATGGAGGACTATGTGAGGCCCATTTTACTGTGTGGAGGTCTGTGTGGGGATCACAGTGGGGCATCATACTGTCATTGGTCACCATACTTTGCTTGGGGGTACAGAAGGGTCATCATACCATGCTTGTGAAGGAATTCACTTTGTGGGCATCATACTGTGTTTGTGGGGCACTTTTGTTGACATCATACTTTATTATCTGTATTATTTATTGATTCAAGGTTTTTATCCATTGTTATTATATATATAAATTAGGCCATTGGGGCATATGCTTTTTACTGCTCTTACATAACATGTTATAATATTCCAGTATGCCCCATTTGTGATTATGTGCTAATTTTATTGTAAGATCTATTAATTAAAATGTACTTTGTTCGTGGGACAACTCCTTTAAGTTTGTTTCCATATGAGAAGTTTCATCATTATATTTGATGATAAGGAAAAACTTCCTCAATTGTAGACATTTTTTTAATAAATATCAAAGGTTGGCCTGCGACTTTGTCCAAGTTTTTAATTTTGGCCCTCTGTGTTTGAGTTTGACATCCCTGGTTTAAAGTGAACCTGTCATGTAAAATAGTGCTATTGACCTGCAGATATGGAGTTAATCTGCAGATTAAAAGCGCTCTGACACCATACAGTGGCCGCACTGAGAGCCCCGCTTGCAGGAGGAAATTAACTTTATTTCTCCCGGCAGCATTTGGCTTCTAGTCAAAGGGGTGCAGTCAGCACAATTTCAGTCACCGCTCATTACAATGTGAACAGCGGCTGTAACTGCGCCCCCGACACTGACTGACAGCTCACTGAGTATTAGGGCTGGCTGTAAATCAGTGCCAGGGGTGCTGTTACAACCATCGCTCTTGTAACGACTGAATGGTGACTGAAATCTCAGCAGCGCCACCCCATCACTGAAAGCTGAACGCTGCTGGGAAGAATAAAATGTATTTCCTCCTGACAGTGGGCCTCTCAGTGATGGCACCTCACGGTGTCACAATGCTATTAACCTGCAGATGAACCCCGTATCTGCAGGTTAATAGCTTTATTTTACATTACAAATTCCCTTTTAAGTTCTTAAGCCCTCCTATTCACATTAGACTAATGTTGGCTGCACCCGCACATGTCAACACTCTAATGTGTATGGGGGCACCGGCCAACTGATTTTTGGGGGAGATATTGTTCGGACATGTCCAATTTCAGACTGACGGTCGCTTTGTTCTCCTGGAGATAACCCACCAATAGACATCTCTGGCTGTTCTCATTGAGAACACAGGAGCGCTCAACCAAACGAGCGAGCTTGTGCATGGAAGAGACGACTGACATGGATGTTGGCCGAACGATCAACCAAAGCATCATTCAGCCAATAGCCATCTAATGTTTATGGGGGATTTAAGCCCTACAGCTAAATCTGTGTCTTTCTTATACTATGGTTCAATAAGATATAAAAGTATGCGAATAACTGCTTACTGTGTTGCATAGTGTTTTTGGGGCAGAGTCATCTACCGAGTCCACATTTTTTCATGTTTTTATGTGACTACGCATATTTACAAAATTCATTCACATCTTATGTTTTCTTCAGCTCCTTGATCAGCTTTGCTTTGCAGACTGCGAAAGATTCAGTAGGGGGCAGGTAATTTAATGACAGCAGTTTGTCCTAAGTAAGGTAAATATCAAAATAACAGAAAAGGCTCTATAGTCATCTATAGTCATGTCCTCTGTACTCATTTCCCAATGTATGGCTCTGATAAAAGGTTCTCACGATTGCCACTAATTGTATGGTACGCATTCTTGCCAACTCTTCCAGAATGTCCTCTGGGAATTAAAGGATACCTCCTGGATAAATGGACTTTATTTATGGTGAAGCAAGAAGCTGGAAGATATCTTGGAGTCTGTGAAGTAACCACTCTGCATGTGCCAAGCACAAGTTGCAGGGGGCAGAAAGACAGGAGACATCACAACACACTGAGGAAGCAGGGTGGTATGAGTTTAAATTCTTTTAAATTTATTGCCACAGACAGTTCATAAAAGGATTATTTTATAAGGGATAATAATAAGTGGGGGCATAAATAGGGGAATATTAATAAGTGGAGGCACAAATGGGGGGGAATTATTAAGTGACGACAGAAGTGATGGATATAACTGAATGGATGCACCAATGGGGGAATATTACTTAATAGAAGATGAAATGGGTGACACTATTGGGGGATTATTACTAAGGGGATGCATGAATGGGGGATATTAATAAGTGAGAGTGTGGCGCCCAGCTGCACTTGGTACCACAGATCCTAGGAGGGTGTATTACCGGGTTCCTCCACAAGAGGCCCCCATAAATATTCACACATCTTCACCTTCCACCTCAGACCAGCAGAGGGAGCCCGTTAGGGATATAAAAAGGGAAGGTGGAGCTAGGCAGTTCAGTTCCTGTGGAGAGTTCCTGCAGAGTGAGACACAGAAACAGGTCAGTCTGCAGTGGAGCTCAGTCTAGTTTAGAGAACTCAGTTGTAGCTCAGAATAGTGAGCTTAAGGTGTGCCGGCGCCATAAGATCGGTGAAGCGCGGCAAGCTGACATTAGTGTGAGAAGCCTAGTGAGGGCCCGAGCGTGGCCAAAGGCGAGTGGAAAGTAAGTGGCAGTGGGGGCAGAGAAGCTTACCCAGCTCACCCCGAAACATATACCGGACACTGGGTCCGAGCTTACCGGAATCTCTACGACCCAGTAAGGCATAACCGAAATCCCTGGAGAACTACAGGTCCCAGGTTCACCAGAGAGCTGATACGTAACAGAGCCAGGAGACAGATAGGCCCCGTAAGCTGGGAGCGTGCACTCCAAGAGAAGGCCCTACCACAACGTCAGCCGGTGCAGGACAGAGATAAAGTTAGGCCTAGCTCCAGGCAGGTCAGAAACTTACTACGCAGAGGCAAGAAACAGGAGGCCCTACACCCGCTCATTGGGGAGGATCCTGATATTCACCCTTCACCCTACAGTGCTCTGGGACGTGCCTGAATTTCCATCAGTAAAAGGTACTGAAGTGACTATCGTGTCTGTCCCTGTTCTTGCTCTGACCCGGCTGGGTCTCGCGTGTCCTGCATCCCCCTCTCCGTACGCTGCCCTGAGGCTTAGCTCCACCTGTGGGGAGCTATAACATCGAGCTGCCTTATCTCCGGCCTCAGTGGACTACCGCAGCGCTGTTGATTTTCACCAGAAACCACAGGTGGCGTCACGAACTTTCATAAAATTAACAAACAATCCCCTTTTAAAAGCTGACCCCAGGGTATGGGCCCGGGAGCCGACCACCGCGACATCCACAAGGCCAGGCAAAGGCCCGGGTACCGAGTCTTCCCCATCCCCCTGGGCGAGTCATCTTTCCTGGCGTCCCCGAACAGGATTCCGTGCCCGCTGCAACGATGGAGTGTTATGCCCATTGCCACCGGGTACTGTGTGCCTTTAATTAAAAACTGTGTATGTTAAACTGTGGCGAAGATTGCCGCCATTGTTGGGCCGCCGAGCGAGAGGAAGGGCGTAACCGCGGGAAACTGAGGGGCGTACCTGCAAAAGCGCTCGAAGCCCTGGACACGCCCCACGCCTCGACGTCAAACCAGGAAGCGCCAGGTCCTGGAAGGAGCGTCGCTGAACGCTCTGACGTAGGACGCAAGCGACACAAGGTCCTGAAGACGACCGTCACCTGCGGAGCTGCGGCCTACTGGAAGAAAAGAAAAGAAGGTAGGCCACGGTTCGCTAGGGGGGCGCCAAAATGTCCGAGGAACAGCACGACGCCGGAATACCGGTTCATGGCCCTGATGTTCAAGCCGCTCCACCAGCAGCGCCTGTAACTCCTGTCATCCCCATAACTCTACCGTACATTCCTGGAGCAAAGTGGCTCCCCCAGTACTACGGCAAACCAGATACCCTGTCTGGATTCAAACGGAAGATATGCGGTATCTTGGACATGTACTCTATGACAGGCAAGCAGAGGGCCGCTGTTGTATTAGGACAACTGACTGGTGCTGCGGAACGGGAAGTGGAAACATGGTCGGCCGCAGACCAGGAGTCAGTGTCCGCATTCTTTAAAAAGCTACAGACTGTTTTTAAGGATCATACTGAGGCAGACCTCCGGATGAGGTTCTACAACTGTTCCCAACAGCCGGAGGACAATTTTCGGGACTATGCCTGGCGTCTACAAGGGGCCCTGCGGGCTCTGAAGCAGGTTAGTCCGACCAGCATCGAAAATGAAAACAAAATGCTGAAGGAACAGTTTGTCCGGGGACTGAGGTCTCCAGAGGAGAGCAGGACTGTGCGTTGGTGGTCCCTAGATCATCCAGATGCTACCTTTGACAATCTTAAGGACATGGCTATAAAAGGACTGCAGCCCCTGGAAACAAATGCCATCCAATGTTACCAGGGTGGGGCTACCCCAGTGTCTGCTACACCCACCTTTTCCCCAGTGGCTGCTGAAGCCAAGGTTCCAGCAACGTCCCCTAGAGAGCTGGACAGTCTGCGCTCTGAAGTGCGCCAGTTGAGCAAAACCCTGACCACTGTGCTGAGTGCTCTGCAGCTGCGGACGGAGCCAGAGGAAGGAGGGAAAATCCTGCTAGCCGATAACCCTGAGGATGTCCCCTGGATGTGAAGGAGGAGGAGGACAACACCACCCTCTACGAGGATCAGTGACCAGCGCCATCCACAGAAGGACCCTACCTGCTACCGCAGCTGCAAGACCGGACACACGGCCCAGAATTGTCCTTTAAACGATAAAACCCTGGGGCCGAGGGCCGACACCCAGGAGTAAACTCCCCAGGCCCATCAGACTGGTACAACAGGTTCGTCGGAGGAAGACCTTTTCTGTCCATTGTGCTGGACGGCATCCCGACGCACACTCTGCTGGACACAGGATCTCAGGTAACCATAATGCCTGACGTCCTCTACAAGAGGTTCTGGTTCATGGACGACCTAAGCCTGCCAGCCCCAAATCTTTCTGTTTATGCCTCAAATGGATTCCCCCTTAACCTAATCGGGGTTAAGAATGTGACAGTAAAGGTGGGGATAGTGGAGCTGAAGGACCAGGGACTAATTGTAGTAGAGACTAATCCTGATGATACCAATCCGTATATGGTACTAGGCACTAACATTGTTGGTAACTGTTTGGGAGAAGTTGTGTTCTTGCTCCAACAGATAGCTGACACTGCCAGACCAGGACAGAGGAGGGTGCTGCAGAAGGAGATCCGAGTCCTGATGTACCAACAGCAAGTAAGGTTAACAGATGGTGAAATCGGTAATGTGCGGGTGACGGACCCCATAGCCATTGTGATCTCCCCCAATGAGTGAAATGCTTATCTGGTGTAGAGCTGCTATAGGTCTTAGAGGACAGAGCTACCAGGTGGTAGTAGAACCCCTTTGCTCCGAGCATAGACACACGCTCTTAACCGTCAGAGGAGTGGTAGATGTACGCAATGGGAGGGTGCCCGTCCGTCTTCTCAACTGTGGGGAAGATGAGGTCAGATTGCCACGTTATGCCACTGTTGCCAAATTACATGTTGTAAATAACAACTGCATTCACAAGGCGGAGTCATTAACCTCACCAGACGAAGTGGAGGATGATGACCCTGCAACCCAGGTGGAGGATTGGTGTCAACAACTCCATGTTGGGACAGACACCACTCCTGCCCATCAGAAACAGGGTGTACACCGGGTGGTTCAAGAATACGCGCAGGTGTTTTGTAAACATCCACTTGACTTCGGGAGGATTAAGGGGGTTCAACATCATATCCCCACAGGTGACCATCCACCCATCAAAGAACGTTACAGGCCTATACTACCAGCACACTACCAGAAGGCTAAGGAAATGTTGAACGACATGAGAAAGGTGGGGGTAGTAAGGGATAGTTGTAGTCCCTGGGCAGCTCCCCTAGTGCTAGTTAGGAAAAAGGATGGGAGCATGAGAATGTGTGTAGATTACAGACAAGTAAATCGTATTACACATAAAGATGCATACCCTTTACCATGCATAGAGGAGTCCCTAGCTGCCTTAAAGTCTGCAAATTACTTTTCCACCCTTGACCTCACTGGTGGGTACTGGCAAGCAGCTGTGGCTGAGGAGGATCGGGAGAAGACGGCCTTCACTACCCCAATGGGACTCTGCGAGTTCAACAGTATGCTGTTTGGACTCTGCAATGCCCCTGGAACGTTCCAGAGATTGATGGATTGCTGCCTGGGAAACCGCAACTTCGAGACTGTGTTACTATACCTGGATGACGTGATAGTGTACTCCAAAACGTATGAGGACCACTTGAAGCACCTGGCAGAGGTATTTGAGTCACTGTCCCGGTACGGGATGAAGTTGAAGCCCTCAAAGTGCCACCTGCTCAAGAGAAAGGTACAGTACCTGGGGCACATTGTCAGTCCGGAAGGGGTAGCACCAGACCCGGAGAAGTTCACTGCCATCCAGAAGTGGCTAGATCCAAAGAACCTCAAAGAGGTGCGTCAGTTCTTGGGACTAGTAGGATACTACCGGAGGTTTGTAAAAGACTACACCAAGAAAGCAGCTCCTCTGCAAGACCTCCTGGTAGGGCAGTCCCCCAAAGGCAGAAATCCCCCATTCCACTGGGGTAAGGAGCAAGCCGAGTCATTTCAGGAGATGAAGGAGATCCTGACAGGCGATGAGATCCTAGCCTACCCTGACTACAGTCAACCGTTCCTGCTGTATATAGATGCCAGCAACAAAGGACTGGGAGCTGTCTTAAGTCAGAAGCAGAATGGCCAAGAGAAAGTGATCGCATAATCAAGCAGGAAGCTCCGCCCGACCGAGATGAACCCAGAGAACTATAGCAGCTTTAAGTTAGAGTTCCTGGCCTTGGTCTGGGTCATCACTGAAAGGTTCAAGCACTATCTAGCCTCCAGTAAGTTCACTGCCTTCACTGATAACCCCTTGGCCCATCTTGAAACAGCTAAGCTAGGAGCACTGGAACAACGATGGATGGCTCGGCTGTCAAATTATCAATTCACAATTAAATACCGGGCGGGCCACAAGAACGCCAACGCCGATGCCCTGTCCAGGATGCCTCACCAGTCAGACACAGAAGAAGTGGATGACCTGGAAGAGATTGAGCTACCTGCCTTTCACTGGAATGGGATGATCCACGAGCAACGAGCCTCCAGGAGGCAGCGTGGAAAGACGTTAAACCCCCTTCCTCACCACAGCTGGAAAGAGACCCAGGACAGTGACCCGGTTGTCAGCCGCATCAAGGAGCTGATAACCCAAGAAGGTTCCTCCCTGGAAAAAGAAGCGTCTCTGCAAGCAAAGCAGCTGTGGAACGAGAGAAGCCGGCTGTTTATCTACCGTGAGAAGCTGTACCGGAGGTACGTCAATTCAAAAACCCATGAGATGGTATGGCAGATAGTGGTCCCCAATACAGACATCCAAATGGTGTTGGAGGCCTACCACGATCAGGCAGGGCACTTTGGCTGGAAAAAGCAAGAGACCCTGCTGAAGTGTCGATTCTACTGGGTAGGAATGCGCGGCTCCATTGAGCGGTGGTGCCGGGACTGTGGACCCTGTGGCCTCAGAAGAAAAGACTACAGCAGCCAGAAGGCACCCCTGCAACCCATCAAGACGACTCGACCCCTGGAGATCGTGGCCCTGGACCATGTCAAGCTGTCCCCCAGCAGGTCAGGGTACTCTTATGCTCTGACCATGGTGGATCACTACTCACGTTTCCTGGTGGCCGCCCCCCGTCAAAGACCTGACGGCAGAGACAGCATCAAAGACGTTCCAAGCGTATTTCTGTAGACCCCATGGTTATCCTGAGCAGGTGCTGATGGACCAATGCCCGGCCTTTGAGACTGAGTTGTTCAAGGAGTTCTGCCATCACTACGGGTGTAAGATGATAAGAACTGCACCGTACCACCCACAAACCAATGGTCTCTGTGAGAAGATGAATGACATCATTATCGACCTGCTAAAGACCATACCACTTGAGGAGAGAAATCAGTGGCCAGACCTACTACCTGACCTAGTAGATCTGTATAATCATATACCAGTAAGTTCCACCAATTGTACTCCGGCATATCTCATGCGGGCAAGGCCAGGAAAGCTGTCCATGGATCTGGAGCTTGGTGTTGTTGAGCCTGAAGCTGATATGACCACTGAGGACTGGGACACGACCAGACAGGAGCAGTACAGGAGAGTACAGGCCTGTGTCGAGGACGGTCTCACTCGGGTGAGAGATAAGCAGGAGGCGCACTACAACAAAAACGCGCCCGCAGAACCCTTCACACCTGGTGAAGTAGTACTAAAAAGGAAAGGAAGGAACCACAAACTTGATGACCAGTGAGAGAGAGAACCCTACACTGTGTTAAATTCAAGATTTGATAATAAGAAGACCTGCATAATTAGTAGAGACAGAGGAAGGACGACTGCAACAGTATCCAGGGACCATCTAAAGTTGTGTCCAGATCTACTGAAACCCCAAGAAGAAGTGCCTCTCACAGTCCCAGAGGAGCCTAAAGAAGCAGTGATACACACAGACTTAGGAGATTTCCCGGCAGATTGGCCCCAACTAGGAGGAGCAGTAATCATCCCCATACTCCAATTCTTCGAACAGACAGAAGACCCTCCACAGCAAGTGGAACCTGTAAGTGCTGAAGAAGAGCCAGCTCAAGAAGTATCCCCGGACGAAGGATCCACGGTAGGAGCAGAGCAAGAGGGCCCAGCCAATGGTGAACTTGCCAGTCCCAGAGGGAGGTTAAGGCAGTTTTAGAACTTAGTCACACGTAGAACTGGTAGGGTAACTGAAAATGCAGACATTGACACCACACAGATCACCGCACTACACAGATCAACACGTAGCACGAGAGGTCGACCCCCTGTCAGATACACTGAGTAAAATAGTTAAACTTCTGACAAGTGTAGATAGTTACCCCTGGGGTATTGTGTATTATTGTACTGTATTACTGTGTATTTCATGCAGATGTATATTATTTTGTGCTTTGCTTTATTACTGAACAGTTTAAGTGATATGAACACTTTGCCTATTTACTTCCTTACTTATCTAAGAACTCCGTGGCTGAGAAATATGTGCAGCCCAAAAACTATTTATTGTATATAATTGTGCTCCCTGGAGTGCCCCTTTAGGTGACCTCAGAAGTAAAACCTGTCTGGAGTGGCTCTACTGGAGGTCCAACTCGGGATCTTCATGCCCTGCAGCCACCCCAGGGCCTAAGGTGAGGGTTTGGGACAGGTCCCTCAAACCACCAAGTACTCTACCCTGTGAGATGGACATCCTGTCTGAGAACCTCACCATAAGAGACTTGAATTCTGAGGACACTTTGTATCTGTTTATGTTATTATTCAACGTTTAAGAAATGTGCCTCCCATAAAGGGAAGAGTTATTGCATTGTTAATGTTTACTATTGCTGTTTTAAAATGTACTTCAGCCCGGGAGTGCTGAGCTTTGCTAGGGGGAAAAGTGGCTGCGCTTGGTACCACAGATCCTAGAAGGGTGTATTACCGGGTTCCTCCGCAAGAGGCCCCCATAAACATTCACACATCTTCACCTTCCACCTCAGACCAGCAGAGGGAGCCCGTTAGGGATATAAAAAGGGAAGGTGGAGCTAGGCAGTTCAGTTCCTGTGGAGAGTTCCTGCAGAGTGAGACACAGAAACAGGTCAGTCTGCAGTGGAGCTCAGTCTAGTTTAGAGAACTCAGTTGTAGCTCAGAAGAGTGAGCTTAAGGTGTGCCGGCGCCATAAGATCGGTGAAGCGCGGCAAGCTGACATTAGTGTGAGAAGCCTAGTGAGGGCCCGAGCGTGGCCAAAGGCGAGTGGAAAGTGAGTAGCAGTGGGGGCAGAGGAGCTTACCCAGCTCACCCTGAAACATATACCGGACACCGGGTCCGAGCTTACCGGGATCTCTATGACCCAGTAAGGCATAACCGGAATCCCTGGAGAACTACAGGTCCCAGATTCACCAGAGAGCTGATACGCAACAGAGCCAGGAGACCCATAGGCCCCGTAAGCTGGGAGCGTGCACTCCAAGAGAAGGCCCTACCACAACGTCAGCTGGTGCAGGACAGAGATAAAGTTAGGCCTAGCTCCAGGCAGGTCAGAAACTTACTACGCAGAGGCAAGAAACAGGAGGCCCTACACCCGCTCATTGGGGAGGATCCTGATATTCACCCTTCACCCTACAGTGCTCCGGGACGTGCCTGAATTTCCATCAGTAAAAGGTACTGAAGTGACTATCATGTCTGTCCCTGTTCTTGCTCTGACCCGGCTGGGTCTTGCCTGTCCTGCATCCCCCTCTCCGTACGCTGCCCTGAGGCTTAGCTCCACCTGTGTGGAGCTATACCATCGAGTTGCCTTATCACCGGCCTCAGTGGACTGCCGCAGCGCTGGTGATTCTCACCAGAAACCACAGGTGGCGTCACGAACTTTCATAAAATTAACAAACAATCCCCTTTTAAAAGCTGACCCCAGGGTAGGGGCCCAGGAGCCGACCACCGCGACATCCACAAGGCCAGGCAAAGGCCCGGGTACTGAGTCGTCCCCATGCCCCTGGGCGAGTCAAGATCACAAATGGGACAATGCTACTAAGTAGGGGACAAATAGGAGACTTTTACTTAGTGAGTGCAAAATAATAAATATTAAAAAATGATGATCCAATGGCGCTGTCACTCCAATGAATTATTAAAGAAAACAATGTTTTTATTAAAACAACGCATTTCTAGCGTGAACTGCTCTCTTCATCAGGTACAGGTTTCTTTGCATTACTTAGTGGGGGCACACATGGGGGGATATTACTAAATGGGGACAAAAATGGGAAATATTACAAAGTGGGGGTGCAAATGGGGATATTACTAAGATGGTGTGCAAATGGGGAAGTACTAGTTGGGTGAGGCACAATTTTGGCACATTACTTTGTGAGGGAACTATCATTTTTGTGGGTAATAAATGGAGAGCATTATTTTTGTGTGGGGGCGCTATTACTGGGAGGAGGACATAAGGGGGGAACTATTACAGTAGGGCACTAGCGGGGCATTATTGGACATTTTGTATTGGTATAGCACTATGTTGTTTGTGTAGAGGTGGTGGAAAAGCAAAGAACCAATCATGCCTGTCCCTTACATATGACAGTGAAGAGCCATAAAATCAAGAAATGTTTTCCTGCTCTTAATGGAAAAGAAAACTGAACACTTTGATCAGAGAGAACTTCACAAGTGAGTCACTGGATTTATCAGTATATACATATATTGTCTGCAGAACACCTGTGTACAGTATAACTGTATTCTCACTGTATGGTGGTAATATTAGTTTTACTAAAGTGGCTTTTGTTCGTGACCAGTGTAGTGGCAATATGTGGTCATGATTTGGCTGTGTTTTTGGCAATATTGGCCTTGGTTTACTAGGCTTTTTAATGGCAGTGTGGTGTTATTATTGATACATTATCCATACAATGTTATCACAGTAAGGTGGTAATATTACATTAATGTTACTTAGGACTGCTGGTAACATCTACTACATTATCTGTACTCAGTTATCACTGTATTATCTTTGGTGTTACATAGGATTGCAAATGGCGGGATAATGTGCCTTTAATTTTAGCTATCGTTACCTTTAATTTTATGTATGAGGAAGGGGCGTGTATGTGTGGCACCCCAGGGGTCTGGTTTTCCACAGTAATGTAATGTTATGTCTGAGAGCAGGTGGGAGGTCCTTTGGTCAGGGATCCTGTGCATGCCACACCTCCTGCCCAGTCTTGGGAGGGGAAGAACTTCCCCTGTATAAACCCGGGGCTGAGGCAGGGTGAGTCAGACAAGGAGAGTGGAGACAAGAAGCAGCATAGGAAACAGCAGAGTTACAAGTTGTCAGGGGCTGGCAGCTGCAGAGTTCGCCCTGACTAAGAAGATTCTTTACCGGACCCGGAGTCCGAGGCTGTGGGGACTAACTCCTACCCAGCAGCAGAATCCGTCAGGCAGGGGATTTCAGGTCCTCTGGCCCAGAAGCCCGAAGGCACGGTCACACGCGTGGGACCAGCACCGCCATCGTGGAGCGGAAGCCATTAGAAGGCCCCGAGTCACCGGCCATACGGGTGAGCACCACACGGTACACTCAGGGACGTGGGCTACTTACATCAGCTTCTAGCAAGGTAGCCAGAAGAGTACAGTCAGTTTGGGAGGCCTACAACTACGCCTGGCCAGGGGAGATCCCATCTGCTCAAAGACTGACCAGGCCCCGTTTGCTAGCAAGTACTCCGGGAGGGTCTATCGTTGTTACCAGTAAAGACCCTGAACTACACCGTACCGTCTCTGAGTGGTTCCTGCTACCCCCATCATCCACGTCGGCTGCCCTGAGGCCATACCCCTCCCGTTGGGGGTTATACTATCACGCTGCACAATCCTACCACCGGC
This sequence comes from Phyllobates terribilis, assembly GCF_046119375.1. Lineage (NCBI taxonomy): Eukaryota > Metazoa > Chordata > Amphibia > Anura > Dendrobatidae > Phyllobates > Phyllobates terribilis. The sequence continues at coordinate 213,752,679 of NW_027362769.1, read as the reverse complement.
CTCAGCGGTCTGCCCTGCAGCAGCAGCTCCCTGGCTGCACTCAACGGGTGGCGTAGTCATCAACTATTTACTACTAATAGACTGCCGTCTAGTTTGACTCCCTGGGCACGGACCGGGTCACCGCCACGAGACTACAACCCTCTACTGATCCGGCTCCGGGTAGGCTCCCACATGCGCAACGCAGCGCGACACAGGCCCAGGGGCGCGTCAACTTTGGCGTAGTCGGCAGGATCTCGTGCCCGCAACCACCGGGTACTGCGTGCCTGAAAAGCAAAGACTGTTCAAACTTACCAGTGGTGAAGATTCCCGCTATCCGTGGAGGTTTCCCGCCATCCGGCGCCATCTTCTACCTTCTTCCCGCCATCGGTGAAGTTTCCCGCCATCCGGCGCCATCTTCGGCCTTCTTCCAGCCATCCGTGGAGTTTTCCCGCCGTTGGACGCCATCTTGGGGACGCCGCGCGGGAAGAAGAGGGGCGTGGACTCTGAAAGCGCGCGAGAACTGAAGCCCCGCCTCACGTCCGGACGTTGCGTAAGGTCCTGGAAGGAGCCCAGCAGACGCCGACGTCACAGGAGCGCGACGGAAGGTCCTCAACCCTGACGATCCACTGCGGAGCCGCGGCCTACGGAAGAGGATCATCGCAAGGTAGGCCACGGTCCACTAGGGGGGAGGAAGATGTCGGATACGGAGGAGAGCTTCACTGCCCCAACCCCCGCCAGCGCTACCGCTGCTGCAGTTATGCCCTTCACAATGCCCTATATCCCGGGAGCAGCTTGGCTACCCCAGTACTCAGGGGAGTCACATACCCTGCATGACTTTAGAGAAAAGCTGGATAGCCTCTTCCAGGTGTACCCCCTCACAGAAGAGCAAAAAGTGAGCATCCTGGTGGCCCAACTAACCGGGGCAGCCAAAAGGGAAGTAAAATCCTGGCCACCTGGGAGGAAGACTGTCGCAGGGATACTAACCCGGCTGAAGGACACCTTTGATACCCGCACCTCAGCCGAGATTAAGCTTAGATTCTACGGGTGCAAGCAGCGAGCGCATGAGAGTATAAGGGACTATGCACTAAACCTACAAGAGGCCCTGAGGGCCATAAAGCAGACCGACCCTGATGGGGTGGGAAACGAGGACAGGCTGTTGACTGAACAATTTATAGAGGGTTTATATTGCAATGCCCACCGAACCCAGTTGCGGGCAATGGCCTTACAGGATCCCCATCTGGACTTTGCACAGTTCAAGGACAGAGCCATCCGGGTGCTCCGAGAACCGGCACCAGGTGGCGTTGTGACCCACAGACGCCCCACTACCACTTACTACCAGGAGGCGGCGCCCTTGTCAGCAGGGCCTGTGGGAGCTGATGCGCAGGCTTTGGACAATGACCCGGCTCCAGACCTACACCATCAGGTCCAAGAGCTAGCTAAGAGCGTTGCTGCGCTAACCCGAACTGTGCAGTCTTTACAGGTCTCCACCCCAGGGAAGATCCAGCTGGCATCCGGACCGGAGGACATCCCGTGGCGTCGACCAAGGAGGACCCCACTGGCCAGAGGAAGACCCAGTGACCGATACAGCGAGGACGGACGACCCATCTGCCGCCGCTGCAATCAACCCGGACATATGGAAAGGTACTGTTCTTTAAACGGGCACAACCTGGGGTAGAGGGCCAACCCCCAGGAAAAAGATCACCAGGCCCATCGAACTGGCGCGACAGATATGTGGGAGGACGTCCAGTCTTGCCTGTGGTACTGGATGGCATTCCCATGAGTGCCCTACTGGATACCGGGTCACAGGTCACCACCATCCCGTACGTGCTCTTCAAGCAGTACTGGAATGACTCGGATATTACCCACTACCCTGACGACGACTTGAGTATCATCGCCAGCAATGGCCAGCCCGTGCCACAGATCGGATTTAAGGAGGTGGCCCTCAAAATCGGTAGAGTCGAACTGGCCGCACAGGGACTGATCATTGTAGATATTGATAAACATGAGAGTCACCCAAAAATAACTCTAGGAACGAACGTAATTGAAAATTGTCTTGCAGAGGTGATTTTCCTTTTACAGCAGGTTGCCAAGAACGCCAGCTCCGGCGAGCAGCGGGTGCTCCAGAAAGAGATCCGGGCACTGATGCAACGTCAACAAGTGGAACTCTCCGGCGGTGAGATTGGTAGCGTAAGAATGTGTGACCCTTTTCCTATTGCCATGCCCCCAAAAAGTGAAATGATGATTTGGTGCCGGGCAGCTATTGGTCTGAGAGGAAGAGATTACCAGGCAATGGTAGAACCAGTTTACTCAGACAGTAGGCCCACCATTTTGACAGCACGGGGGGTGGTCAATGTACGCCATGGGAGGGTGCCCATTCGCATAATAAATATCGGGGAGAGGGAAGTGTACCTGCCCCGGTATGCCACGCTAGCCAAATTATATACCACTAATCAAAATTCTATACAATCTGTGGAACCCTTGCCTCCATCTCACCCGGAGGAAGGTAACGGCTCTAAGAAAGACATGGAGGACTGGTGTCAGCAACTACATTTGGGTACTGATTCCACTCCCTCACATCAGAAACAAGGAGTCTATCGGGTGGTTCAAGAGTATGAGAGAGTGTTTAGTAAACACCCGTTAGACTTCGGGCGAGTCAAGGGGGTAGAACACCGCATCCCCACGGGAGATCATCCTCCCATAAAAGAGAGGTATCGACCCGTACCCCCTGCACATTACCAACACGCCAAGGGGATGCTTAGAGACATGAAGGAGGCTGGGGTAATCCGGGATAGCTGTAGCCCCTGGGCAGCCCCACTAGTTTTAGTCAAAAAGAAAGACAACACCATGAGGATGTGTGTAGATTACCGGAAAATCAACCGTATCACACACAAGGATGCGTACCCCTTACCAAGGATAGAGGAGTCATTGGCTGCTTTAAGATCTGCTAACTTCTTCTCTGCCTTGGATCTCACTAGCGGGTACTGGCAGGTTCCTGTAGCAGAGGCGGACCGGGAGAAGACCGCATTCACCACCCCGATGGGACTTAGCGAGTTCACCTGCATGCCGTTCGGACTCTGCAACGCCCCAGGGACCTTCCAACGATTAATGGAGTGCTGTCTGGGCCACAGAAACTTCGAGACGGTCCTGTTGTACCTGGACGATGTCATCGTATACTCCAAAACTTATGAGGACCACCTGAAACACCTGGCGGAGGTGTTCAAAGCTCTGGCGAGTTACGGCCTAAAGGTGAAACCCTCCAAGTGTCACCTCCTGAAACCAAAGGTGCAATACCTGGGACACGTGGTGAGCGCTGACGGAGTGGCTCCCGACCCCGATAAGATCACCGCAATTAAGGGATGGCCAAGCCCCTCCAGCGTAAAAGAAGTGCGGCAGTTCCTAGGGTTGGTAGGCTACTACCGAAGGTTTATTCCCGGTTTCACCAAAAAGGCAGCGCCTATGCAGGACCTCCTGATAGGCCAGTCCCGGAAGGCCAAGAACCAGAAGCCGCCCTTCAAATGGGAAGAGCTAGAAGAAGAGTCCTTCCGCCAGCTGAAGATGGCCCTCACGGGGGATGAAATCTTGGCGTACCCAGACTATAGCCAGCCCTTCATCCTCTACACCGACGCCAGTAACATCGGGCTAGGAGCCGTACTATCCCAGATTCAGCAGGGGAGAGAACGAGTGATCTCCTATGCCAGCCGAAAACTGCGACCCACCGAAAGGAACCCCGAGAATTACAGCTCATTTAAGCTAGAGTTCCTGGCCGTGGTATGGGCAGTCACCGAGCGCTTTAGGCATTACCTCGCTTCTTCCCGGTTCACCGTATACACGGATAACAACCCGTTGATACACCTGGACACGGCAAGACTCGGTGCCCTGGAGCAGAGGTGGATGGCCCGTCTGTCCAACTACGAGTTCACAATCAAATACCGGGCAGGACGCTCCAATACTAACGCGGATGCCCTGTCCAGGATGCCCAACCTGCCGGACGAAGGAGAAGATCCGGAGGGACTGGAAGAAGTTGAACTCCCTGCGTTCCACCGTCATGGGACTATCCAGTATTCCCACCGGGTAAGGGGTAAACAGGCTGCTACGTTGAACCCCTTACCCCACTACAACTGGGCGGAAACGCAAGACAGCGACCCTGCCGTCCGACTGGTGAAGGAGATGCTGACTCGGCCGGAGGCTCGACTTGAACCAGACGCTCCGGAGGAAGCCAAACAACTATGGGCGGAGAAGAGTCGACTATTCCTTTACAAGGGGAAGTTGTGCCGCAGAATGGTCAACTCCCGGACGCATAAACTACTCTGGCAAGTAGTGGTGCCATGAAGAGACGCAGCCATGGTGATGGAGGCATACCACGACGGAGCTGGACACTTCGGGTGGAAAAAACTGGAGTTCCTGCTGCGCGAGCGGTTCCACGGGTAGGCATGAGGGGAACCATCGAGAAGTGGTGCAGAGACTGTGGCCCGTGCAATCTGAGAAGGAAGGACCGGGCCAGCCAGAAGACTCCCCTGCAGTCCATCGTCACCCGGCAACCGTTGGAACTGGTAGCCTTGGATCATGTAAAACTGACCCCAAGCAGAAGTGGCTACGTCTACGCGTTAACCATCGTGGATCATTACTCCCGGTTCTTGGTTGTCGTCCCCGTCAAGGACTTAACGGCTCAAACAGCAGCTAGAGCCTTCCAGCAGCACTTCTGCCGTCCACACGGGTACCCGGACCAAGTGCTGACGGACCAGGGACCTGCCTTTGAAGCGGAGGTCTTCCAGGAATTCTGCAATCTGTATGGCTGCCGGAAGATAAGGACGACACCCTACCATCCGCAAACTAATGGACTTTGTGAAAAAATGAACCAGGTGGTAATGGATCTGCTAAAAACATTGCCCCTGGAAGAACGCAGTCTGTGGCCTGAGAAGTTGCCCGATCTGGTGGACCTATACAACCACATCCCGGTAGGTTCCACCAACTGTACCCCGGCTTACCTAATGAGGGCGAGACCTGGTAAGTTACCTGTTGACCTGGAAATGGGAGTCCTGACACCCGAGGACACTTCACCAGAAACAGACTGGGACACAGAGAGGCAGCAGCAGTACCGGAGAGTACAAGAGAGCGTGGAGCGAAGTCTCTGTCAGGCTAGGGAAAGACAAGAGAAGACTTACAACCAGTATGCTCCCGCTGTTCCCCTGGTACCCGGAGAGCAGGTCTTGAAGAGGAAAAGACGTCTCCACAAGTTGGATGACCAGTGGGAGGAGGACCCGTACACCGTACTGCCCTCAAGCCACGAGAACCCGAAGGTCTGTACCATCAGTAAAGACGGAGGGGAAACCACAGCCATTGTATCCCGGGACCACCTGAAGAAGTGTCCCGAACAACTGAGGAACCCTGAAGAGGAACAAGAAGACCATCGACCCGTGGAAGAAAGGGAAGATATGGTTAGTACCGTGCTCGGGGACTTCCCTCAGTCTTGGACTCAAGTCAATGGTGCAGTTGTGGTACCCGTACTCACCTTCCTCCAACCATCATCCCAAGAACCTACGGAGCAACGGGTAGAGCTGGAAGAACAGCCGGTCCAGGAGGCAGAAGACTCCACACAAGCAGAACAGGAGAATCAACCCTCTGCTTATAGTGAGCCTGCCGTACCCCTAGTGAGACAAAGAGCCGGTAGACAGCTGCCCAGTTTACCCTTGACAGCTCCTACACCCTGTAGTTCAGGGCCAGACAGTCAGCTCCGTAGGTCCACTCGGGTCACTAGAGGCCAGTTACCCGCACGCTGGAGAATTTAAAGTGTATAAATTGTTTTATTTATGTTTTTCTGTGTATTGTTGCTTGTGAATAATTTTGTGTTTCCAGTTGTTTTTAGGAAACCTTGGTGGATTTACCGGGAATCCTTGTATATAGTTGGAGCGTAACCCAGGATGGACTAGAGACTGTTAAGGACTCGGGGTAGGACAGACCCCTACCTGGTTACGTCTCCCTGTGTTGGTGAAATGGACACCTTGCTTTCTTCAGAGACTGCACCCGGTTGCGGACACGCCGTAACCATCTTTATATGTTTTCTTATTGTATTATTAATGTTTTTGCCTTGTTATGTTTTTCTAAATGTGTTTAGTCCCGGAGTACTAAAATTCACTAGGGGGGAATGTGGCACCCCAGGGGTCTGGTTTTCCACAGTAATGTAATGTTATGTCTGAGAGCAGGTGGGAGGTCCTTTGGTCAGGGATCCTGTGCATGCCACACCTCCTGCCCAGTCTTGGGAGGGGAAGAACTTCCCCTGTATAAACCCGGGGCTGAGGCAGGGTGAGTCAGACAAGGAGAGTGGAGACAAGAAGCAGCATAGGAAACAGCAGAGTTACAAGGAGTCAGGGGCTGGCAGCTGCAGAGTTCGCCCTGACTAAGAAGATTCTTTACCGGACCCGGAGTCCGAGGCTGTGGGGACTAACTCCTACCCAGCAGCAGAATCCGTCAGGCAGGGGATTTCAGGTCCTCTGGCCCAGAAGCCCGAAGGCACGGTCACACGCGTGGGACCAGCACCGCCATCGTGGAGCGGAAGCCATTAGAAGGCCCCGAGTCACCGGCCATACGGGTGAGCACCACACGGTACACTCAGGGACGTGGGCTACTTACATCAGCTTCTAGCAAGGTAGCCAGAAGAGTACAGTCAGTTTGGGAGGCCTACAACTACGCCTGGCCAGGGGAGATCCCATCTGCTCAAAGACTGACCAGGCCCCGTTTGCTAGCAAGTACTCCGGGAGGGTCTATCGTTGTTACCAGTAAAGACCCTGAACTACACCGTACTGTCTCTGAGTGGTTCCTGCTACCCCCATCATCCACGTCGGCTGCCCTGAGGCCATACCCCTCCCGTTGGGGGTTATACTATCACGCTGCACAATCCTACCACCGGCCTCAGCGGTCTGCCCTGCAGCAGCAGCTCCCTGGCTGCACTCAACGGGTGGCGTAGTCATCAACTATTTACTACTAATAGACTGCCGTCTAGTTTGACTCCCTGGGCACGGACCGGGTCACCGCCACGAGACTACAACCCTCTACTGATCCGGCTCCGGGTAGGCTCCCGCATGCGCAACGCAGCGCGACACAGGCCCAGGGGCGCGTCATATGCATCTCGTCAGTAAAATCAGGCATAGTCTGTAAAAGTGGGTCATGGTTTGGCTCATAAATCTCACTGAAGACATTTTTCAAAAGTTGACAAGTAATGTGTTTTTTTTTTACGGTGGTCTGCTGCACCATCCTATAAAGTTAAAATAAAAGCTTGCCTCTGTCAGCTAAAGAAGGCCCTCTAGATATGAGTGATGCATACGCTGAGAGTTAAAAAGTTCAGCTTGAGATCAGCCTTCACAGAGCCTACATCAGTTCTTTGCAGATGCCATAATCTATTGTACATACACTCCTCGACATTGAAACTGCTAGACCAAGAAGAAAAAGTCTTGGAGTTATGGAAACAACAGAATTGTTAATACATTTTCAAAATATCTCAATTTTTTCTGTGTTGATTGTAAGTGCCACGTGCAGAAATCCCTGTACTTACACGCATTGGCTGCTATCATTGAGGTTATTAAAGGTTGGGCAAATAAATAGATCTGCTATTGGTAACTCCCTTTGCACTTACCTACCAATGATGTCCCAAATGTGCTTGAAGAGAATCAGGTCTGGAGACACTGCAAGCCATGGTAGCACATTTAGGCCCTGTAGACTGCTCACAGTAGTACAAATGACATGCGGCAGGCAATGTCATGTTGAAAAATTAATCCTAAAACACATTGGAGAATCGGCCTTACCACTGCTTCAATGGTTGATCTATTCTGTACTGCAAGTGTAATAAGAAGCAGCAAATTCCCTGAAGAACTCTTGCAGGATGTGCCACTTGTGAGTAAAGGCTGCTAACTGCTGGCCAGGCAAGATCAAGTGGAACTAAATTGTGCTGGAAGATTAGCAGGGGAAGTAAATTCAGGTGCTGGACCTGATCGTGTGACCCACAGGGAGAACTTCCTGGATATAGAAGCCCTGTGCGCCAAACTGCAGGTGGATTTGGCGCCAAGCAGGAGAGCGGAGCAGACGCGCTCCAGGGACGCCACTGAGTCCAGTGTGAAGGGTCTCAGCTAGAAGCCTGCATCACCCAGGTGCCAGCCCCCACCTGGAACGGTCTAGATTCCTTGCAGGAGAACTCCAAATTCCACCTATGCTGGTCAGAGCCAAAATCCGCGCTCTGTGCTGATTGGACCTCCAAGACACGGTGTCATCTGTCAAGAGCTGAGGCCTAGTCCTCTACGCCCCAAGCCTAAGAGACTGCCGCCGACGGTCAAGCCAAGAAGAGCCGTGAGAAGACTGCGACAGGAAAAGCATGCCTGCTATTGCGGAGGAACCGCGAGAGTGAGCAGCGACGTCATCACTTCCAACTCTCATCCATGGTACAGTTGGGATTAAGACCCCAGGTTGGAAGAGGGCCAGTTGGTGCGTGGGATTCTTAAAGGGACTTCATCGATTACATCAGAAAGAGACTTGCGGCCTAGCAGGAAAACCCAGTGAACCCCGCTAGGGCCATATAGAGAGAAACAGAACTTTAATGGTGACTCCCACGACTGGGTGCACCACATTCCCGAAAATAACATTACTATTACTTAGTGAGAGACTCCATTTGTTATTTCAAGTTTATTGTTGATTTGCTTTGTTACTAACCGTTTAAAGCCATTGTTTCATATATAAAGTTGTTTTATCAATCCCTGACAGTTTCCGCCTCGTGGTCTCTGTGCGTTGCATTCTGGCACCTGTGTTACACAAGTAAAATTGGATGTCAGATATGAAACCTAAGGCCACGGCTCCACTATCAGTATTTGGTCAGTATTCAGTCAGTATTTTTTCTCAGGAGTGGGAGCCAAAACCAGGAGTGGGTGATAAATGCAGAATTGGTGACTTGTTTCTATTATATCTTTTCTCTGATTGTTCTTCACCTGGTTTTGGCTCCCACTCTTGAGAAAAAAATACTGACCAAATACTGACCAAATACTGAAATTGGGGCGGTGGCCTAAGTCATAAAACAGTGTCTATACAAACCATTAGAAGATATTTGTGTCATGGCTTTGGGGATTTGATTCTGTGACATCTTGCCCCATGGTCGGTTCTCTTGTCTGCTGAGCTATTGCCCTTTTCTTCCCTATCCTTATCCTGATGAATCCTATTGCCTTTATTTTTCCTTTCTGGGTTTGCTTCACTTCAGGTGTTTCCCATTGTCTCGTTTTGGTTGCTCTATCCCATTCTGGGTTGGGCTATATATATTCTCCCTTCATTAAATTTCCTTGTTGGCTATACTTCTAAGTGGATTAGTGCTCTTTAACAAAGGGATTTTCTGTGCTAGGCAAATATTGTTTGTATTTCTGCTGTGTGTTTGTTTCCTCACCCTGGTTTGGTGTGCACAGCGGCCTCCCCTCTGGTTCCTCAGGAGGTACAAAAAAAATCTCGACAGCTTTTTAGGGAGCCAGGTCGGAGGTGGTATTTTTAGTTGTGAGGTTAGGAAGTATCTAGTCTGAACAGGGACCATTAGGGTGCGGGTACAGCTACTCTGTGTTGTAGGCTTTATTATTCACGTTACCCATGTATGAGTGACTTACCTGCATAACAATTCAGGTATGAGCCAGACATTCAACTACAGGTGTTCCATTGACCTCATGCCACCGCTCTCAAAAGCTATCATGGTTCAGAGCAGGATGCCAATGGAGGCTGGAATGGAGGTCTACCCTCTTTAGAGATGATTGACTTTTTTGTCTTAAATGCAATGATAGCCAGAGATTGATCTGGAGACCATGTGTGTGAAGCGCCCCCTGGGCCGTGGGGTATTTGGTAGCTGGGCCGGTCGGTGCTGGGGGATGTGACGGTGGCAGTGACCCGGTCTGTGACCGAGGGCGGTCAATTAAAGGGGGGAAAGTAAAAGGGGAATGAAGTTTTTAGAGATAATGTTTGTGACGCCACCTATGATATGCAGCTATATGGGGCCCCCGCTACGGTGCAGATCCTCTGGAGCTGATGGTGACGCAGCAGAGTTGGTTCAGCTCTCCACAGGCAGAGCTAAGCTCCAGGGCAGTATTTGAAGAATTGTGGAGGTGGATGTTGTTGGTGCGGTGTAATGCAAGTGATGGCGCCGATAATGACCAGTCCACAGCTTAGTGGTGGTTTCCTCTTATCTTTACTTGCGGTTTGTAAAGCAGACCGGGGCACCGGTACTAGCTGGTAGTAGAGGTCCGGGCGGCCTGGAAGCAAGTTGGGAATCCACCCCGCCAGGTGAAGTTGTAGGCCTTCCCTCTGCGCTAATCTCTTTGGCCCTGCTGCTTGTAGCTATGCTGCGGCACTCGTCCCTGAGTAAAACGTCTTTTCCTCACCCGTATGTCAGGCTGCTCGGGCCTTCCGTAAGTGTCGCTCCCACGTGGCGGTGCTGGGCCCTATGGTGCTGCTGTGTCACCGGGCGTCTGATGGGGCCAGGAGACCTGCAGTCTCCTGCCCTCCGGATTCTGCTGCTGGGCCTTCAGTGCCCCACAACCTCGAACTCTGATGTCTGGTTCTTCTGCACTTCTCTCCTCTGGGGTGAGCTTGTACACAGCTCCCTTCCCCACGTCCTTCCTCATCGCTGTCCTGTCTTCAACTCCTCTCAACTCACTCTCTGTAACCCCGCCTCCAGATTCCAGTTGTTAAGGGGAGGAGCTCCCCTTTCTGGTCTGGAGCCAGGAAAGTGTTGTATGCTGGTATTCCTGATTAGGGGACCCCTCCTTGCTCCTGGCATGGCATCACCCGTTGTGAGGGAGGCAATGCCACTGTGGCAACCGGACCCCTGGGGTGCCACATTCCCCCCTAGTTAAATTCAGTACTCCCGGACTGAGGATACCTTTTTGAATTAACAATTAACAACAATAACAATTCTCATTACCAACAATTTACAAAGTCTCAAAAAGCAAAAATCACAAAACCCCCAAAAAATTTGTAGCAGTCACTGCAGCGCTTAATCTTCACGCCACAATCTGGGAATTGTCTTTTTTCCGGATACCTGGAGATTGGTTGTTGGGAACCGCCTCAACCCACTTTGTGTATCGTCCCTGGGCGTGGCTGCAGGACACTCTGTTGGTGGGCCTGGTTTTCGGCCACGCCTGCGGTTTATTTTCAAGGCCAACACTTAACTTAATTCAACATTGTCCTGACCACACCTAGTCCTGTGGTTCATTTGTCCATAAATTTAATAACTATATATATCCAGGATTACTTAACGGTTGCAACTATATAACATATACTATTATTTTACTACACTTCAGTCCCTATAACGGGCAGGGAGCTGACCTATGGTTGATCTACGCAGTACATTTGTTACCAATGACCTACCCGGGTCTCTAGTGTCTACCGCTGGTGTGGTGGGTTCAGTGTGGACTACACTACGGTTAATCTGAGGTAACACCGGTAGGCTTGGTAGTCTTCCACAAACTCTTTGACTCACCATGGGTATGACAGATTCACCGCTAGCAGGGGGTAGATTCACTTGTTCCACTGCTGTTGCAACATCTGTTGCTGGTGCTGTCTGGTCTCTCTACTGTTCTAGAGTCTCTGCAGCTTCCGGTAAGGCTACTTGGGGAAAGGTCAAGACAGGTACCACGATTGCTTGGTTCACCTGCGTCCAAGACCGCAGAAATTCTCCAAGGATGGTTTTAACCGTCTCTTCCACCTTTTCTGTGTGCTGGGGGCTGTTTTGGTCTTCCTCTTTGTGTTTCAATTGATCAGGGCATATCTTCAGGTGGTCTCTTGAGATTGCTGCTGAAGTCTCTCCTCCATCTTTACTGATGAGGCATACCTTGGTGTTGTCGAAATTTGAAGGTAAAACGGTGTATGGCTCAACCTCCCACTGATCATCTAATTTGTGAACTCGTCTTTTCCTTTTGAGTACCTGTTCTCTAGGTGACAAGGGAACTGCAGGTGCGTGCTGATTATAAGTCTTCTCCTGCCTCTGTCTGGCCTGGGACAAACTTCTCTCTACACATTCTTGCACCTCACGTTATTGTTGCTGCCGCTCTGTATCCCAGTCTGTATCTGGTGATGTCATGTCAGGTGTTAAAACTCCCATGTCTAAGTCAATGGGTTACTTGCCAGGTCTTGCCCTCATCAGGTAAGCAGGTTTACAGTTGTGGAGTTCACCGGGATATGGTTATATAGGTCCACCAAATCTGGTAACTTCTCTGGCCACAGGCTACGTTCTTCAAGGGGCAACGTCTTCAACAGGTCTATTACCACCTGGTTCATTTTCTCGCACAACCCGTTGGTCTGGGGATGATACGGCGTCATCCTTATTTTCTTGCAGCCGTACAGGTTACAGAATTCCTGGAACACTTCTGCTTCAAAGGCTTGGCCTTGGTAGGTAAGCACTCGTTCAGGGTAACCGTGCGGGCGACAAAAGTGTTGTTGAAACGCTTTGGCTGCCGTCTGATCCTTCACTGGCACTACTACCATAAACCGGGAGTAGTGATCTACTATGGTGAGAGCGTAGACAAAGCCTGACCGGCTTGGGGCTAGCTTCACGTGGTCCAAGGCTACCAGTTCAAGTGGTTGCTTAGTGATTATGGGCTGCAGGGGAGCCCTCTGGCTATCACGGTCTTTCCGTCTCAGGTTGCATGGACCACATTCTCGACACCATCTCTCGATTGCTTTCCTCATGCCAGCCCAGTAGAATCACTCACGTAGCAGGGCTTCCAATTTCTTCCACCCGAAGTGTCCTGCTCCATCTTGGTACGCTTCTAAGACCATTGGCGCACCCCGCCTCGGGACTACCACCTGCCAGACCAGTTTGTGTGTCCGGGAGTTGATGCTTCTCCGACACAGCTTTCCCTCATACATGAACAGCTTGCCCTTCTCCTTCCATAACTGTTGGGTCTCCTGTGGAGCATCTGGATCAGGGTTCGAGACAGCTTGTGTCAGCAACTCCTTTACTAGGTGGATAGCTGGATCGCTATCCTGCATCTCTGCCTATCCATGGTGGGGCAATGGGTTAAACGTGGCCTCTCTGTTGGCGGTGCGCTTGTTCCTCACACAGTGGGAGCACTGGGTCACCCTGTGACTATGGAAAGCGGGTATCTCTATCTCCCCCAGCTCTTCCGGGTCTTCTCCCCCATCTGGCAAGTTGGGCATCCTGGACAGCGCATCAGCTTTAGTGTTTTTATGCCCCGCCTGATACTTGATGGTAAACTCGTAGTTGGACAGTCGAGCCATCCATCGTTGTTCTAGGGCACCAAGCTTCGCAGTCTCCAGGGGCGTCAGCGGGTTGTTATCTGTGAAGACTGTAAATCTGGAGGAGGCGAGGTAGTATTTGAAGCGCTCTGTTACAGCCCAGACTATGGCTAAAAACTCCAACTTGAAGGAACTATAGTTGTCGGGGTTCCTTTCCGTAGAACAGAGCTTCCTGCTGGTGTAGGCAATCACTCTCTCTCTGCCCTGCTGTACCTGGGACAGCACCGCTCCCAATCCCACATTGCTGGCATCCATATAGAGTACAAAGGGTTGGTCATAGTCGGGGTAGGCCAGGACTTTGTCTCCCGTAAGAGCCACTTTCAGTCGAGTGAAGGATTCTTCTTCTGTTTTACTCCACTTGAACGGAGGATTCTGGTTCTTGGCCTTCTTGGACTGGTCCACTAGGAGGTCCTGCATGGGTGCCGCTATCTTGGTGAAACCCTTGATGAATCTCCTGTAGTAGCCTACCAGCCCGTGGAACTGCCACACTTCCTTGATAGTGGAGGGTCTTGGCCAGTCCTTGATCTTGGTGACTTTTTCAGGGTCTGGTGCTACACCTTCGGTGCTTACTACATGACCTAGGTACTGCACATTGGGGTTCAATAGGTGGCACTTGGACGGCTTTACCTTCAGGCCATAACCAGATAGGGCTTCGAACACCTCGGCCAGGTGCTCCAGGTGGTCTCAAGTGGCGGCAGATGGGTCGTCCGCCCTGGTCATAGCCATCGCTGTTCTTCCCTCTGGTCGGTGGAATTCTTCTCTGTCGTCGCCACGGGTCGTCATCTGGACTGGAAGCCAGCTGGACCCTTTCCTTTGGAGACACTTGCATGGCCTGCACAGTTTTGGTTAGTGTAGCCACACTTTTGGTCAGCTCCGGGATCTGAAGGCGTAGGTCTGCAGACGGGTCATTATCTAGGGTCTGCGCGCCAGCCTCCACAGGTGGCGGGGAAAAGGACACCACCTCCTGGTGGTTTGTGATAGCTGGGTGCCGGAGGGTTGCAGTGCCACTTGGGGTTGGTTCTCGCAGCACCCGGATGGCTCAGTCTTTAAATTGAGCAAAGTCCAGATCAGGGTTTTGCAGAGCCATTATGTGCAGCTGTGTCCGGTGAGCGTTAGACAGGAGCCCATCAATAAACTGTTCAGTTAGCAATCTGTCCTCGTCTCGCACACTGTCAGGGTCTACCTGTTTAATGGCCCGCAGCGCCTCCTACAGGTTTAGAGCATAGTCCCGTACACTGTCCTGCACCCTTTGTTTGCACCCGTAGAACTTCATTTTAATCCCTGCTGCTGTGCGGGTGTCAAAGGTATCCTTTAACCGGGCCAGTATTTCCTGAACAGTGCTTTTGTCCCTGCCCGGCCAGGACCTCTCTCTGGGATGCACTGATTAACTGGCCTATAAGGATGCTGACATTTTGCTCCTCAGACAGGGGGTACACTTGGAACAAACTGCGCAGTCTCTCCCCAAAGTTGCTCAGGGTGTGCGACTCCCCTGAGTACTGGGGCAACCCCTGGTATATATGGCATTGATAACGGCATTACTGTGGCGGTGGCCGTGCCTGCAGCTGAATCCTCTCCCAGGTTGGACATCTTCCTCCCCCCTAGTGAACCTCAGCCAGGTCCTGGGTTTCTGCTGACTTACCAGTATGCTGCTCTGCAGGCGAGAGGGATCGCTTACTCGGCGGTTCCAGATCGGGGCCTCCTGCTTCCCTTCCGCTGACGGCAAATGACGTGATGATACAGTTCAGTAAAGTCTATGGTACACAGTACCCGGTTATACCTGGCTTCGAATCCTGTTCTGTTATGTTCTGCTACCAAAGCTAAGGAAAGAGAGGAGATCTGTCCCTACTATAGGACTCAGCTGAATCCCTACGATGTAACAGGGAACCTGATCCTGCGATCAGACCTGCTAAAGTCCTAATCTAGTCTGTACGGAGACCTATAGATGTGGGGAGGGAATCCCTACAAGTACTAAGGACTGGGAGGAATATGGGACACCTCCTAACAGAAATAGTAGCAGACAGACGAACAAACAAAATAGATAGAACATAGAGGTCCGTAGACCAAGCAAACTAACAGAGTTAGATACAGAGCACAGGCTAGCTAGAAAGTAGATATACAATGAAGTCCAGCAAAGCCAGAAGGGCGGAGCAGGACTAAATAGGCCAACAAGGTCATGTGACCAGCAAAGGAAAAAAAAACCTAACAGCAAGGTTCTAACAGTACCCCCCCTTCTAAGAGGATCCTCCGGATCCCCTAGGACCAGGCTTATCAGGAAATCTCCTGTGAAACGCTCTGATAAGTCTGGACGCGGAAACATCATCTGACCTCACCCAAGAGTTATCCTCGGGTCCGAAACCTTTCCAGGCCACAAGATACTGCAAACTACCTCTATACTGTCTAGAGTCAAGGATGCGAGAAATTTCATATTCCCCGTCCTCCACCACCGGAGGAACAGAGGCAGAGGCGTCACCATCCGACACAACAGCTTTTTTTAACAGAGAGACATGAAAGACCGGATTAATTGTCCAGGAGGTAGGAACCTCCAACCTAACAGCAGATTGGTTGACAACCTGAAGCACCTTAAAGGGCCCTACAAACTTGGGACCCAATTTCTTAGAAGGAATCCTCAACCGCAGATTCCTAGAGGACAACCAAACCATGTCACCAACAGCGAACAAAACCTCCTGTCGTTTCCTATCAAAGTAGTCTTTAGATTTTCTGTTGGCCTCCTGAAGATTACCACGCACATCCGTCCAAACTCTTTCCAAATCACCGGAAAAATTCTCCTCCTCAGGCACGGCAGATCCCAACTTGGAGAACGACCCAAACGACGGATGTCTCCCAGAACAACAAAAAAAAGGCGAACAACCAGCAGAAGAAGATGTATGATTGTTCAGAGCAAATTCGGCAAGTGGCAGAAACTCAGACCACCCCTCTTGATTGTCTGCCACAAAACAACGCAAGAACTGCTCAACATCCTGGTTTTTCCTTTCTGTCTGGCCATTAGATTCAGGATGATATCCGGACGAAAACGACAAATGAATTCCCAACCTGTCGCAAAAGGCACGCCAAAAACGAGCCACGAACTGAGGACCCCTATCAGAAACAATGTCAGTAGGGACGCCATGAAGTCTGACAATTTCCTTGACAAAGGCCTTAGCGAGAGTTTTAGCGCAGGGCAGTTTGACGAAGGGAACCAAGTGACACATCTTGCTAAAACGGTCCACGACCACCCAGATGACAGTAAAACCCTCAGAGGGGGGAAGGTCAGTTATAAAGTCCATAGCCAAATGTGTCCAAGGAGCACTGGGGACCTCCAAAGGACAAAGCAACCCCGCAGCAGGAGTATGTGAGGACTTAGATCTAGCACATATAGTACATTGGCGCACCCACTTAATGACTTCCTTCTGCCATCCAGGCCACCAAAAACTGCGACCCACCAGTCTCTTGGTCTCAGAGATTCCGGGATGACCTGCCAACCGAGATTCGTGACACTCAACAAACAAATCTCTCCTAAAGGTCCCAGGCACAAACAACCTCCCATGAGGAGTGTTAGATGGGGCATTCTCCTGAGCTTTAAGAATCTCATCTTCCAAAACGGAGTCTAAAGCAGCTATCACAACACCTTCTTGTAAAATGTTTTCCTCTTTCTCAGCACCGACTATGGGAGAAAAACTGCGAGACAAGGCATCCGCCTTAACATTCTTAGTACCAGGGATGTAAGTAACGGAGAAATTAAACCGCAAGAAAAACAGTGCCCACCTAGCCTGACGGGCATTCAGGCGCTTGGCAGCATCAAGATATATCAGATTTTTATGATCCGTAAGAACCTGAACGGGAAATTCCGCACCTTCCAAGAAGTGGCGCCAGTGTTCAAATGCGAGTTTAATAGCCAATAATTCCCGATTACCAATATCGTAATTCAATTCAGTCTCCGAAAATTTTTTTGAAAAAAAGGCACAGGGATGTAATCCATCCCCGTTATCCTGAGACAATACTGCGCCAACCCCCACAGAGGAAGCATCAACCTCAACCAAAAACGGCCTAGTAACATCAGGCTGCATAAGGATGGGAGCAGAGGTGAACCTCTCCTTGAGATACACAAAAGCTTCAATGGCCTCAGAAGACCACTGAACCGCATCAGCACCTTTCCTGGTGAGATCAGTCAGAGGTTTGACAATACTAGAAAATTTTTTTATGAACTTTCTATAGTAATTGGCGAAACCCAAAAACCTCTGTATCGATTTCAAACCAATAGGCCTAGGCCATTCCTGCACAGCCTGAACCTTAACCGGATCCATCTCAAAACCTTTGCTGGAGATAATGTAGCCCAAAAAACTAATTCTCTGTACAGCGAACTCACATTTCTCCAGCTTAGCAAAAAGCGAATTGTCCATTAATAACTGTAATACCTCACGCACGCTCCGCCAATGAGACTCCAGATCTGGCGAATAAATCAAAATGTCATCCAAATACACAACCACATTTTTACCGATCAAAGGTCTAAGGATGTCATTAATCTGATTCTGAAAAAATGCAGGAGCATTAGTAAGACCAAAAGGCATAACCAGATTCTCAAAATGACCCACAGGAGTGTTAAAAGCAGTCTTCCATTCATCACCCTCCTTCATGCGCAACAGATTGTATGCCCCCTTAAGGTCAATTTTAGAGAACCACTCGGCCCCCAATAACTGGTTAAACAGATCAGGAATCAATGGCAGTGGGTAAGGATTGCGTACCGTAATTTTGTTAATCTCACGAAAATCCAGACAAGGACGTAAACCGCCGTCCTTTTTTTTTACAAAAAAAAATCCAACCGCCACAGGAGACTTAGAGGGCCTAATGTGACCGGCGGCCAAGCTTGTCTGTATGTATTCCTCCAAAGCCTTCCTCTCAGGAATAGTAAGGTTAAATAAACGACTCTTAGGAAGAGTCGCTCCAGGGACAAATTCAATAGAACAATCATAGTCTCTATGGGGAGGCAAAACCTGCGATTCTTTCTCAGAAAAAACTCTCCAAAAATCCTGAATAGGAACAGGCAATTCTCCCCTATCCAAAGCTGCAATACGCCCGTTACAACACTTGTCATAACATTTATGGCTCCAGGATTTAATTTCACTGGTAGACCAATCCAGTACAGGATTGTGAAATTTTAACCAGGGCAAACCCAATATTACTGGAGAAGGCAAGTTATTCAACACTACCAAATCCAATTTCTCATGGTGAACACCATTAATAGTGAGAGGAAATTCACTGACCTTGAGAGTAATATTCTTCAAAGGGGAGCCATCCACAGAAACCACAGCAATGGGGGATGATAAAGGTTCAGGTTTTAAATTGAGTTTTTCCACGAATCCCCCATCAATTACATTCAGTGTAGACCCGCAATCAACAAACACCCGAAATTCCATCAATTTTTTCTGAGCAATCGTGGAAGCAGCTAAAAATACACCCTTGGAATTTAAACAGGCAATACGGGCGTGACTGACCATTTTTTTTTCTTTCTTCATACGAAGCTCACAGCCTTTAATCAAATGACCAGATTTTCCGCAATAGAAACACAAGCCTTCCGAAAAACGACGGTCTTTTTCTTGAGAGCGAGGTGCCACCGATCCAATCTCCATCGGTTCACCACTGTTAATACACACATTATCATAACCAGAAACTGACATAGCAGAGGATTTGCTCTCATTAACCCTAGCACGCAGTCTTCTATCCACCCGTATAGCTAATTGCATAGCCTGTTGCAAATCCTCAGGTGTAGGATAAGCAATTAGCAGGTCTTTAACCCTTTCACTGAGCCCAGCAAGAAATAGACTTTTCAGAGCAGAATTGTTCCACCCTGTTTGAGTGGACCAACGACGAAAATGTGTACAATATTTTTCCACATTACCCGATTCTTGTTTTAAACGTCTCAACTCAGTCTCAGCTGATGCGACACGGTCAGGATCATCATATAATAGTCCCAAAGCAGAAAAAAAACTATCCACTGATCTGAAGCATGAATCACTAGGTTGCAAAGAAAAGGCCCACTCCTGAGGCTCTTTGCGCAAAAGTGACATTATGAACCCTACGCGCTGGGATTCATCCCCAGAGGACTTAGGTCTCAAACGAAAATACAATAAGCAAGCATTTTTAAATGAAAAAAATTCTCGGTGTTCACCAAAAAATAAATCCGGCAAACATACCTTAGGCTCCAAGAAATGTGCTCCAGGACAGTTACTCACGTGCTGACGGAGCTCGGCCACCTCCAGAGAGAGTCCCTGCAGGCGATGAGCCAAATCCTGAACCGACACCATGATGGAACAGAAAAATCTTTCCTTAGAGAATTTGCTGGCTGGACTTACTGTTATGTTCTGCTACCAAAGCTAAGGAAAGAGAGGAGATCTGTCCCTACTATAGGACTCAGCTGAATCCCTACGATGTAACAGGGAACCTGATCCTGCGATCAGACCTGCTAAAGTCCTAATCTAGTCTGTACGGAGACCTATAGATGTGGGGAGGGAATCCCTACAAGTACTAAGGACTGGGAGGAATATGGGACACCTCCTAACAGAAATAGTAGCAGACAGACGAACAAACAAAATAGATAGAACATAGAGGTCCGTAGACCAAGCAAACTAACAGAGTTAGATACAGAGCACAGGCTAGCTAGAAAGTAGATATACAATGAAGTCCAGCAAAGCCAGAAGGGCGGAGCAGGACTAAATAGGCCAACAAGGTCATGTGACCAGCAAAGGAAAAAAAAACCTAACAGCAAGGTTCTAACATGTTCGTGACGCCAAGTTTGACGCGCCCTCTGGGCCGTGGGGTACTCAGTAGCCTGGCCGGTCGGTGCTGGGGGATGTCACGGTGGCAGTGACCCAGTCCATGAACCAGGGCGGTCAATTAAAGGGGGGAAAGTAAAAGGGGAATGAAGCTTTTAGAGATAATGTTTGTGACGCCATCTGTGGTATGCGGCTATATGGGGCCGCCGCTACGGTGAAGATCCTCTGGAGCTGATGGTGACACAGAAGAGTTGGTTCAGCTCTCCACAGGCAGAGCTAAGCTCCAGGGCAGTATTTGTAGAATTGTGGAGGTGGATGTTGTTGGTGCTGTCTAATGCAGGTGAACGCGCAGATAATGACCAGTCCACAGCTTAATGGCGGTTTCCTCTTATCTTTACTTGGGTTTGTTTAGCAGACCGCGGCACGGGTACTAGCTGGTAGTAGAGGTCCGGGCGGCCTGGAAGCAAGTTGGGAATCCACCCCACCAGGTGAAGTTGTAGGCCTTCCCTCTGCGCTAATCTCTTTGGCCCTGCTGCTTGTAGCTATGCTGCGGCCCTCGTCCCTGAGTAAAACGTCTTTTCCTCACCCGTATGTCAGGCTGCTCGGGCCTTCTGTAAGTGTCACTCCCACGTGGCGGTGCTGGGCCCTATGGTGCTGCTGTGTCGCCGGGTGTCTGATGGGCCCAGGAGACCTGCAGTCTCCTGGCCTCCGGATTCTGTTGCTGGGCCTTCAGTGTCCAACAACCTCGGACTCCAGTGTCTGGTTCTTCTGCACTTCTCTCCTCTGGGGTGAGCTTGTACACAGCTCCCTTCCCCAGGTCCTTCCTCGTCGCTGTCCTGTCTTCAACTCTTCTCAACTCACTCTCTCTAATCCTGCCTCCAGATTCCAGTTGTTAAGGGGAGGAGCTCCCCTTTCTGGTATGGAGCCAGGAAAGTGTTGCATGCTGGTATTCCTGATTAGGTGACCCCTCCTTGCTTCCAGGCATTGCATCACCACTTGTGAGGGAGGCAGTGCCACTGTGGCAACCGGACCCCTGGGGTGCCACATGTGCAATGCCATGAAGAGACCATCAAGAGGGGGCATCACACTGGTTCCACTCTTGGGATTATGATGTGGGGTGGCATAATGTATGATAGCTGGACCCCTGTAGCCTTCATTTCAGATACAGTATCAGATCGGTGTTACATTGATTTGGTAGTGTAACCAGTGGTATGGCCAATTCTCCAAAGTGTCCTAGGAACCAAGGTTCAATATAACAATGCCAGATCATGCTCTTGCTACTATTAGTAGTTTGGGAGGCCTCAAAGTGCTACTATAGCCTGCAGCTTCTTCAGACTTGTCTTCCATCAAGCACATCTTTTACATAATTGAGTGGCTTATACAAAGGGAGCCGCCAGCAGCAGATTTTGATGATTTGTGGGCCAAAATGCATTCAGTGTGGCAGAACATTCCAACCATTAATAACTCTCATTGACAGCAACCAAGGTGTATAAGTGCGTATGTTTATATGTGTGGCAGTCATACCCAGTACTGAATAAATCGAGATGTTTTGAAAATTTGATATCCATTTTTTCATCATGTACGTATGTATCATTCCTGTGATTTTCATAACTCCATTACTTTTCCTTCATGGTATTGCAAATTCAATGTTAAGGAGTTTTATTTATTACATTTTTTAAATGTAACAACTAAGATTAGAATTAAATGTGCAATGCTTTACAGTATTTTAAAGTTGAAGCAGATATACCTCTAGCATGATTTGAAGTCTGTATTAATATAATGTGTCTATTTCTGTTCTCTGTCTGCCAATTATAACAAAACACAAAAACATTGTTTATTTGGCTGCATCAGTATAATAGAATGGCAAGGATCGGGAATTACAAACGTAATTACTTTTTTAAAAAAAAAATGGCCTGATGATAATTAAAATGAAGCATATTGTTAGGAGTGGAGCTTTTCTTTAATTTGCCAGATCAGTTTTAGGCACGATTTACTAATGTTCCTTTCTTGGCGTGAGTAGACAATTTTGTCATTGGTTGAGCTGATGTGACTAGAATGGGTCTCTCATAGATATGAGAGAATTTGTTTGAGGTGAATTGAATCCCCCTCGAATTTTTACAAATAATCGGATTCTCCTGAATTAAATTCTTGTGCAGTTTGCTTTGTGCAAAATCATCAAAATGTCTGCCAATTGGGAGGGACTATGATAGCCAATTAAAAAGCCTATGGAATTAAAAAAAATAGCAAAATAATTTAAAAAAAGATCCAGACATTTAAAGAAGCACTCCCATCAAAATTTGTATCCTCTTAATATATTGCAATGATCATATTATTTTGCACTGTTCACTTACAATTGCTCATTTTGCCTTTCTACCCAGTTAATTCTTCTCTTTTCCATTAGGTTTCTGACATCACGTGATTAAAAACTGACTAGCTGAATTCTTCTAAACTCTGTGTAGAATCAGGAGGTCAATTTTCCCTGGATGAGTCAAAAGTCACTGCAAATGTCCCTGGCAGGGGGGAGGAGGAAGCAGCTGGGTCAGTAGTTCAAGAGGGGAATGAGTCATGCAGAGAATAGAGACTTCCTGTTTCTACATATACAGTCATATGAAAAAGTTTGGGCACCCCTATTAATCTTAAGCTTAATGTTTTATAAAAATTGGTGTTTTTGCAACAGCTATTTCAGTTTGATATATGTAATAACTGTTGGATACAGTAATGTTTCTGCCTTGAAATGAGGTTTATTGTACTAACAGAAAATGTGCAATCTGCATTCAAACAAAATTTGACAGGTGCATAAGTATGGGCACCTCACCAGAAAAGTGACATTAATATTTAGTAGATCCTCCTTTTGCAAAAATAACAGCCTCTAGTCGCTTCCTGTAGCTTTTAATGAGTTCCTGGATCCTGGATGAAGGTATTTTTGACCATTCCTCTTTACAAAACAATTCCAGTTCAGTTAAGTTTGATGGTCGCCGAGCATGGACAGCCTCTTCAAATGATCCCACAGATGTTCAATGATATTCAGGTCTGGGGACTGGGATGGCCATTCCAGAACATTGTAATTGTTCCTCTGCATGAATGCCTGAGTAGATTTGGAGCGGTGTTTTGGATCATTGTCTTGCTGAAAGATCCATCCACTGCGTAACTTCAACTTTATCACTGATTCTTGAACACTATTGCCAAGAATCTGCTGATACTGAGTGGAATCCATGCGTCCCTCAACTTTAACAAGATTCCCAGTGCCGGCATTGACCACACAGCCCCAAAGTATGATGGAACCTCCACCAAATTTTACTGTGGGTAGCAAGTGTTTTTCTTGGAATGCTGTGTTTTTTTGCCACCATGCATAACGCCTTTTTGTATGACCAAACAACTCAATCTTGGTTTCATCAGTCCACAGGACCTTCTTCCAAAAAGAAATAGGCTTCTTCAAATGTGCTTTTGCATACCTCAGCCGACTCTGTTTGTGCGTACTTGCAGAAACGGCTTCTTTCGCATCACTCTCCCATACAGCTTCTCCTTGTGCAAAGTGCGTTGTATAGTTGACCGATGCACAGTGACACCATCTGCAGCAAGTTGATGCTGCAGCTCTCTGGAGGTGGTCTGAGGATTGTCCTTGACTGATCTCACCATTCTTCTTCTCTGCCTTTCTGATGTTTTTCTTGTCCTGACACTTCTGGCCTTAACAAGAACTGTCCCTATGTTCTTCCATTTCCTTACTATGTTCCTCACAGTGGAAACTGACAGGTTAAATCTCTGAGACAGCTTTTTGTATCCTTCCCCTGAACAACTATGTTGAATAATCTTTGTTTTCAGATCATTTGACAGTTGTTTTGAGGAGCCCATGATGCCACTCTTCAGAGGAGATTCAAACAGGAGAACAACTTGCAAGTGGCCACTTTAAGTAGCTTTTCTCGTGATTGCATACACCTGGCTATAAAGTTCAAAGCTCAATGAGGTTACAAAACCAAAAAAAGTGCTTTAGTAAGTCAGTAAAAAGTAGGCAGGAGTATTTAAAACAAGAAAATGATAAGGGTGCCCATACTTATGCACAGGGCAAATTTTGTTTGAATGCAGATTGCACATTTTCTGTTAGCACAATAAACCTCATTTCAAGGCAGAAACATTACTGTGTCCAACAGTTATTACATATATCAAACTGAAATAGCTGTTGCAAAAACACCAATTTTTATAAAACATTAAGCTTAAGATTAATAGGGGTGCCCAAACTTTTTCATATGACTGTAGCAGAGAAAAGAGAATAATGTTCTGGGTAGAAAGGCAAAAATTGATGATGATGATTGAAATATATTAAGAGGATAAAAACTTTAATGGGAGTGCTTCTTTAACTGAGCATGTCTGTTTTTGCACACCTGTTTTACTAGTCCAATTTAAAACTTATACATACCACACCAATAAAGCAGTTATTGTTGTGGTTATTGGCTTTTTGGACATGTACCTACTTACCTAGAATTTCTTGTTGCGTACATTTTGGGAAAAGGGGGGAAATTTTGTTCAAAAATAGCAAAACACCTACAAGCGGACACAGACAAAAGAGGGCCCCTTTGTACAACCAGTAAATGAGACCTTTGCAGTCCAAATGCTCTTCATAATGCACAATTCTACTTGTTTTGGAGGTGGTAGTGGGCCCCCTTACCTCCTGGGCCCCTGTGCGGCTGCACAGGTTACCCTAACAATATGTCTACTTTTAAAAACACCCATCCAAACAACAACACCAATATTAATATTATGCCTGTTTGCTACATACGGCATTCTGCACTTGCACCTGCCTACCTAGCAATAATTTTTGCATCCTTTTTGACAAAGGTGAATAATTGGGGTTGAAAATATTGACAAAATTAATTATAGTATAGTAAAATTTTACGGTAAAAGAAAATGTGGCAATTACAGTTGACGGGATAGTGTAAAATAGAAAAAAAACATACCTTAGCTAAGAATATTGGAGCTACAAGCAGCAACACCACCACCACCACCACCAGAAGGAGTCTGTGCAGTACTTTTACCAAGTTCAGGTTCTTACCGTCGTCCTCTGCCTCCATCAATTGTATTAGTGGAGAGGAAGCTGAGTGCTTTACGGAATATGTGGCACATCACTTATCTCAATTATTTCATGATGATGTTATCTCTGAAAGTGACACTGCCAGTTTGAGTCAAACTTTTGGATAGTCCTTCACTACCATAACAATTAATATTTTACATTGTGGACTTTCAATGTGGTGAAATATATTTCACTAAAACAAATTCTTCCAGTTGATCTATTGGATAAGATTACCAGTCAGCCTTTGTACTCGCGCCGCCCACTCCCAAGCACATATGCGATTTGCCCACTTAGTCACTTGCCAACAAGCTGCTCTTCTTAATTCTCTCAATGTTCAGTGAAAAACTGAGAGAAGCAGTTGGTGTCGCCAGCACCAAAGAATCCTGACAGCGTGCAGTGTGCACTGTGAGAATTCAGAAGTCTGCAGTCACATAGAATGACTGCAGACTCATCGCAAACTTGAACAACCCCTTTAGTGCTCCAAACATGAATAAAAACAAGAGAATTAGTATCACAAAAATACATCTACATCCAAGCACCTTATGGATGACGTTGTCTCTGGAGTCATTCTCTTTCTTTTCTTCATCTTGTCCTGACTCCATGATGAGTTTTCACATTCACAGCTTGTCTCTGCAGACTTCCATCTTCTCCGGTCTTCTGCAGCACATCCCGACACGATGCCCTTAAAGATCGCAGTGTCATTATAATGCTCCTGAATAAAAATATCTCCCCTATGCTGAGCCCCTGAATAAATAATTGCCCCTCACTATATTCCCTGCACAAAATATGACCCACACACTGTCACTCTAATGGTACATGCTCTCCACACTGCCCCCTCCTTACCATACTGGGCAACCTCTTCACACTGTGTCCCCCTATGGGGCCCAGGCTCTATTCCGAACCCCCTCATCGCATTCCCTGTCCTTGGCATACTGTCCCCTCCAGGCTGTGACCTTACACTGTCCCCCCATGCAACCCCCCATACTACTCAGTCTTTATTCTGTGCCCACTCACACTTTTCTTCCCCCATACTGACTCCTCACACTATTCCCCTCAATAGTCTCCTCACACGTTTCTCCCTGCCTTCTCATACTGTCTTCTCTGATATTCCCCCCCTGCTAACCATACTGTCTCCTTATATATTTACCCACTCACACATCCCCCCCAATTCCCCATACAGTGTCTGCATACATCACATCACCTTCGCTCCCCATACTGTGTCTGCTCCCATTCCTCCACTCGCCAAACTGTATCCACACAAATCCTCCCACTCCTCTCCCCACACAAAATCTCTTCACACTAAATCTCCTCCCAGCCATACAATAAATCTGCCACACACTAAATCTCCCCCCAGCCATACAATAAGTCTGCCCCAAAACTAAATCTCACCCCAGCCATACTATAAATTTGCCCAACACACTATATCTACCGCCGGTCATACAATACATCTCCCCCCACACTAAATCTCCCCTCAGTCATATAATAAATCTGCCTCCACACTAAATCTCCCCCCAGCCACACATTAAATCTCCTTCCAGCCACACAATAAATCTCCCCCCAGCCGTACAATAAATCTACCACTCACCATACAATAAATCTTCACCCACACTAAATCTCCCCTCAGCCATACAATAAATCTGCCCCCAAACATACAATACATCTCCCGCCAGCCATGCAATAAATCTCTCCCCACAATAAATCTCCTCCCACACTAAATTTCCCCAAACCATACAATAAATCGCCCCCACACTAAATTTCCCCAAGCCATACAATAAATCGCCCCCCACATTAAATCTCCCCTCCATTACAATATATCTTCCTTGTCTTAAGCTCTGGAGCACAGATCACTTACCACTGATGATCTCCGCGCCTCTTCAGTGCAGGCGAGTGAAGTCAGCAGCGCAATCACATGACCTGATCACACTGCTGACGTCTGATGTCGCACTGACCTGGCGGTCAGAACTTCAATTGTACTCACTTCTGAAAGACGCGAGTACAATTGAACAATGGGAACCGGCGTGCTGCAGATTCTCAGAGCCGGCTGTCATTTCAGAGAATGGCTGACTCTCAGTCCAGGGGGCACCAAAATATAGCCGCCGGGGAAGACACCTCAGGCCTCCGCATTAGGCGGCCCGACAGCGCCCCCCTGTCGGCTGCTCCCGGGGCACATATCCCGGCTGCAGCTACCTGGATACGCCTCAGTTGCTAATCATAATGATTGTGTGGTGGATAAGACCTAGGAACCAGATCTTGTTTCCGAGAAGATGATGTCATTAGAGGAGGGTGGTGGCATAGGTGATAAAGAACAGAGCTGACATTCGTGTAGAAAATCTTCAATGGCAGGTGACAACGAATAGCTGTTGGTGGAGACGGCATAACAGCACATAAAATCTCTGGCCATTGTCATGCTGGTGGTGAGTCCTACATGCGGGAACATTGGCTGTGGGAATTTTTTTGCAATGACAATTCTTTCCAGTGTGCAAGTTCTCCAAGAGGAAAATAAACTGTGTATGTCTATGCTTCAGTAGACTAGGATCTTTGGCTCTCCATCAGTACATCGCCTGCTCATTTGGGTAAAGCATTTTGACTAGCAATATAAGCACGGCTCATATCTCTTCTCTCTCTCAATTTTCTGGTATACAGGCCACATTCTCAAGTAGTACCTGCTTACTGTCATCATCATCATCATTGTCATTGTCCACAATTTCCGCTTGTCAAACTTCGACTACTCCTCTTTTCCTTCCTGATTGTGTGGTGAGGAATCAAGTGTACACTTCCAAGTCATCCACTTGTGTGACTGGCCAATGAACTCTCACCCAGACAAGTTGCTGAAGGTACAGTCACTACCACTTAGTGTACTCTGCTGCCTTTTGAGAAATAATCGTGTGAGCTTATCCTTTCTGGAAGATACCCAGCTGCAATTATTTCCCACAGAAAGGAGTACTCACTCTGTGCTGTCACGTACTTGAAAGTAGACTGTACCATAGTCACGTGGAGCAGCAACAATGGGAAGGGACAATATAGGTTTTTCACGGCCCCATTAGTTCAATGTTTTGAGCAGCAGCAATATACCACTGCTACCATTTCAATTGAAATCTCCATTGGGCACTAGGTCTAGTTCCACCACCAGGCGGTACTTATCTGCCTTCTCTGCAGTAAAACTGCACATCATTGCATATACTCACTGCCCTCATTCTTTTCACTCTTGTGAGGCTAAACGTTGCAAAGCTGCCACACAGCACACCTGCTGCTGATGTCAAAATAGGGATAATTTTTGAATGACTTGTTAAAAAGAGATATTGCTTTCACTTTTTCCAAACAGCAAACCTAATGCTTAAAAGGAATAATTTTTTGGAAGGCTTGTTTAAAAGCTATAGCTTCTTCATTTAACAAACAGCAAACCTCATGCTACTCCCCAAACAAGGATAATTTTTGGACCACTGCTTGTCAGAAAGCCAACATGTCATCAGTACACTGCCAATGTTTAAATACCAACACAGCCGTTATCTGCACCACTTCTCTCCAAGGATTATTTTTGACTCATTTTTACATGAAAAATTAACCATAAATCAGCAGCCAGTGCAGCATGTAATAGCCCCCTCAAACAAAAAATAATAATAGTGATAGCCAAAATAAGCTTTTGGCTACCAATGATTACCTTAAGGTACTTACTCATAAACATTTATGTTCTGGTCAATTGAACCTTACTAAGGCTTTACTTGTGTTAAAGAGCTTGAAAGGGGTTCAAAACAGTGCTAGGATACCTCAGAGTGTTACACACCTTTTCTGGTCAATTGGAGTCTTTGCAGTATTGTAATATGTGGCCAAACGATTCAATGCAAATTATTTTTTTTTAAATATCAACTAATCTGGTGAATTTGAATTTTAAAATATTTGCTTATCTCTAATCAGAATGTGTAGACTGTTCAAAGCGGATTTCCACACTAAATACATTTGTACCAAAGTCTGATGTGAGAAGTTTTAGATCAAGCCATATTTTCAGCCTCTGGTTATCATTAATAAATGTTCCATTTCTTGACAGCAAGGTTATTGAATACAATGTGTAATACGAATACAAGGTGTCTTAGAAACTGCATTGTACAGCGATTAAGCTTGATTTATGTTCAACTACAAATTCCATATAAGAACTTTTTAACATATAGTCATTTTAGTTGTTAATTTACAAAACCTGGTAGTAACTGAGTCTTGGCTATATATATTGAAACGTTTAGTTCTTTCTAACATCTGCATACCTGACAATACAATTAGATCTGTATATATCTCCATGTTATAAGATCCCAATATAACTTTAAATTGGATGTGCTGCCATTATAAAACCACTGTATATTACAGGTAGATATTTAATCATCTACCATGTTCGTGGCCTGCATGGTATTCAGTTATGTTTTCTTTAAAAGATCTTTGTATTTTTCATCAGAACCATAAATTATTTCACTGACGTCTCTATCTCGGCTTTGTTTCAATATTTTGGCAGTAAAGCTAAGATGGATGGCTTCTTTTCCTGAAGCAGTTTGAATATATGCATTAGAAATTGCAGAGGCGGTGGGGTTGCTGAATACCAAATAGAATAAGAGAAGGAAACACCTTTACGGAAGAAGCTTTGTTGATAAGACGTCTCTTTTAAAAGTTATGGACACCTTTAACAATAGAAAATTATAAAAAAAATTGCACTAAGTTTCAGTTTCAAACCTTTATTACTTCTTTCATTTTCTGACCCCTGATATGCAGTTTGTAGCCGGCTCATAGAATTTTCAGAATTTTCTGTTGCAGGAGTGTCCCTCCTTGCAATACGTGCTGAATGTGAGGTCTGTTAGTTCAATATGGTGATGTCTTCGCTGCTCTCATGTATCAGCACAGCTTCTTTGCTAAAGAGAATTAGTCTTCATATGCTTTCCTCCCTATCTACAGTCTGTTCTCTGCCCTATTGAAAATGCAAATGCATTCCTAACTCTCCACAATCTGGTCTGCTGCATACAACTTGAGATGAGCTAATCGATTGGATACAAAATGAATTAGTGTTGACTTTTATTAAACTCGCAAATCATTGAAACTCGCTAATCCCGGTCAATCCAGACAATTTGCATTTCAAATGGCTCAAATTGCCAAAAAAATCCCCCCTCTATTTTACACATTGGAGGAGATTGGATCAGCCACAGAAGGCTCATATGACCTCAGACATGGCTGTGCAAGCTTTCCCATTATGCCTTCCAGATATCACATCACATGTTATGGTATTGTGCAGCCAATCAGGAGAGACTAACAAAGCCTGTATAAAAGCCAAGACAGGGAATGCAGCATCCATTTTAATAGTGATTTAGGATAGTGAGGAGATAGCTGACCTCAAAAAGAGATACAAGACCTGCTAGCAGCAGTGCCAGATTCAGTCAGATTAATCAGCAATATAGAGTAACGGGCATTTTTCATGGTGCATTTACATTACAATTAAATTTTTTACTTCATTCATAATGTACTAGAAAGCAGCAAGCCAGTACAATATTTTTTACAAAAAAAAAATCTGAAATCAATATCATTCAGAGATGTGTGATTGCTTATCATAAGTGACTGTACTGAGTTTTTACATTTATTGTGCCATAATTTGCGTGAAGAGGAGTTGGGGAAAAATTGCTTTTTAAAAACACAAAAAAATTCCCAGAATCAAGATATTTATGTCTCTTGCATGTCTGTTTTTACTTACCTGTTTTAATAGACAAATTTCACAACCGTTCATGCCATACCTATACTGTGACATACTGCTACATTTTGCTTTCTGTATGTGTAACTACCTGCCAAGAATTTCTTTTTACATCCTTTTTTCAATGGTTAAAGAATTGGAGTATAAAAGATTGTCGAAAGTTAATTATAGTGTTGTACAAAATGTATAGTTAAAAAAAAGACAATTGCAATGGTTGGGGTATAGTAAAACAAAATAAAAACCCATACTATAGCTAAGAATGTGGGAGTTGCTAGTAGCAGCCGAAGCACCACCACCACACTAAACCAGATGTTGGGCCAATAGTACAACAAAACGCAGGTCCTAACTGGCCTGCAGTA
Source organism: Phyllobates terribilis (assembly GCF_046119375.1). Classification (NCBI taxonomy): domain Eukaryota; kingdom Metazoa; phylum Chordata; class Amphibia; order Anura; family Dendrobatidae; genus Phyllobates; species Phyllobates terribilis. Next base: position 213,721,533 of record NW_027362769.1, on the reverse strand, counting down.
AGCGCATGAGTGGATAGGAAGTGGAGAGAATTATGAAATATACGGCACATCATTCATCTCAAACATGGTAGGATTACATTACCTCTGGCAGCAACACCATCAGTTTGAGTCAGTGTTCTGAGCAGAACAGTCACCTGATTTAATTTTAAAAAACATGAAAAGTTTGTGTGCCATTATTAAATGAGCTGTTGGATTCTATAAGGTTACCATCCATTTCTATGGTGAGGTAACTCTGACATTACTATGACATGATATTACTGTTAATATCTATTTTGTTTTACTATCGGCCATCTTGTTGTGGTTTGCTGGCTTCTAGTCTTTTCCTCTGGTGCTGGGTTTCTTGGTCACATGATCTCTGCACTCTTTATTACCTAGCACCTGGCTCCCATTCCCTGCTGGACATCAGTGTTGTAACGCTCGTGCTCTGGCTAAGTAGCCTTGTTTAGTTCTTCTTACTTTGAACTATTGTTATCCTGGGACTTCTTGTTCCACCAGTTTTGTTTCCTTTAATTTTTGTTTCTGCAACTAACTTTTCTGTTAGGAGGTCTCCTGCTTTTGCTCCCAGTCCTTAGATCTTTTAGGGACCCCTTTCCCCGTCCTACAGGTCTTCGTTTGAGTTCAGTGCAGGAGTTTCGGTGGGGCTATTCATAAGGAATAGGGCACCCACCCCAGCGTAGGGTTAAGCTGAGTCTCAGTGCATCAGTGCAGGGACAGCTTTTCCCTCCTATTCCTTAGTTCTAAGTTGCAGTACATAACAGTATGTCCTGCCGCGTTTAAAAAAAAAAGAAAAAACATTTTCTGGGTGTTTTTTTTTCTTCTTCTCCTCTCCTCTTCTTGGATTTTCTTCTGTATGGTTACCACCAGGAGCTTGCTCAACGCTTGCAAGGGTTGACTCTGGAGGTTGCCGATCTTCAGCAGTACGTGAGTAAATACGCTGCAGAACGCTATGAAGAACCTAAGGTAGGATTACCTGAGTGTTTCTCGGGGAAACAACAGGATTTTTTTCATTTAAAAATGTTTGTTTGCTGTATTTTCGGCGCAAACCTAGGTCTTCTGGTAGTGAACTACAGCGTGTAGGAATTATTATGTCTCTATTGCGTAAGGAACCTCAAATCTGGGCGTTTTCCTTGTCTCCTGATGATCAATGTCTGAGGTCTGTGGAGGCATTTTTTGATGCCATGGGTTTGCTATATGATGATCCTGATCAGGTTACATCAGCTGAGGCAGAGCTCTGACGTCTCAAACAGGGTTCTCTTGATGCTGAAAGTTATTGCACCCTGTTCAGACGATGGTCTGCAGAGGTCAGGTGGAATAACCCTGCACTCAAGTTTCAGTTTCTGGCTGGCTTGAGTGAAAGGGTAAAAGATTTGCTCATTGCATTCCCTGCACCTGATACTCTGCAAGTTGCCATGCAGTTAGCTACCCGTGTGGACAGAAGGATGAGGGCTAGACAGAATGAGAAGTTTCCTTGTATTGCTGCATTCTGTTTCTCACAATATTCCTGCCGACACTGGGGAACCTATGCAGGTCGGGGAAATGTCATCCCGTTCCAAGGAGAGGGACAGGAGGTTCTCTGAGGGACTTTGCTTGTATTGCGGTAAGGCTGATCATTTTTTAAAGCAATGTGAGGTTCGCTTAAGGAAAGAAAAAAAAATGGTCAGTAGAAATAACACTCCCGTTCGCATTGCGTTTTTACATTCTTCTGTGGTGTTTTTTCCTGGTAATACCACCTGTCAGGGTCGTTTGATTGAGTTTCAGATTATGGTGGATTGTGGTTCTGCACTTAATTTGATTGATCAACAATTTCTTGAAAAGTATAAGTTTGATTCTGAACCTTTGTCGTCTCCTTTTCCTGTGGTGGTGATTGATAATACTCCCCTGGAGCATGGTAGCATTCTTAGAAAAGGTCATTGGGTTTCCGCTTACTATGAATATGGAACATCAGGAGCAGATTGACTTATTTGTACTTGCTAAGTTTGCTGGACAGGTCGTCTGGTTCCATAAGATCCTGGGGTCAGGGGTGTTATAGTAAGTGTTGTAATGTTCACATTGCGGCTGTTGTGAAGGGGGAGTTACCTGAACCCATTCAGGATTTTTGGAGGATTTTTTTGGAGGTGGAGTCGAAAGCTTTACCACCTCATAGAGATTACGATTGCGCTATTGACTTCATCCCTGATGCTAAGCTCCCTAAGAGTCGGTTGTTTAATCTGACAATTCCTGAGAGGGAGGCTTTGAAGGAGTACCTTCAGACTAGTTTAGCTGCAGGTCACATAAGACCCTCTAAGTCTCCTGTGGAGGTTGAGTTCTTTTTTGTCAAAAAGAGGGATGGGGGTCTTAGGCCATGTCTGGATTTTCGGGAGATTAATAAGTTCACTGGGCGCAATCCTTACCCGTTACCAGAGCTCAACTATGATGTTGGGAATCGTGAGTTGTTGGCAATTAAACTCGCATTCGAGCATTGGCGACATTTTTTGGAGGGGGCTCGACATCCTATACAGGTTTTCACTAGTGTTGAGCGAGCATGCACGACACTGCTCGGTACTCGCCAGAGCATCGCGCTACTCGGGATGTTCGGCGAACCCCGAGCATTTCCGGGTTACTCGGGCGGGAGCTCGGGTCTCTGCCCTGCATGTTTGGCGCTCTTTACAGAGCCAATGAACATGCAGGGATTGCCAGCCAGTCACTGTAATGCCGCAGCCATGTTGTTTGTGGGCATTACAGTGATTGGCTGGCTGCACAGCGTCACCCCGAGTATTTAAAACCGGGCGCCGCCATCTTGGACACAGTCGCTCCGGATCAGACAGTGTAGGGACAGCGCTGCTGATTTAGGGAGAGCTATATCCTGCAAAATAGTTAGTGTAGGGTCTGTAAAGGCTGCCAGATCAAACAAACAGTCCTTCTCAGGACTAATATCCATCCCAGATATCAGGCAGGCAGGCAGGCTGTATAGGAGACGCAGTGGTTATACCAGCAAACGCTGCATTACAGTGCTGTGTGCTCCTGTTGCTGAAATTGCTGGACTTAGCTCCAGGTCTCGGGGGCCAGGAAAAATCCTTTTTTTTCATCTAAATCTTCTTTTTTTTTCCTCCTTCACACTGTACAAATACCCGTCTTATTAACCTTTTGGTGTCCCCTCCCCCCCCCAAAAAAAAAGTGTGTCTCTGATTTTTCAGACATAAATATATCTGTTGAAAATAGTCTGGTGTAGGCCAGAGAAACAGAAGTGTGGTTTTGCAGTTTCACGGTTCAAACCTCTGTATTATCCACTTTTGGGCCGTTTGTATCTAAAAAAAAACAGTTTGAGTGTGTCGCTCACTATTCAGCCACAAATATATATATTTAAAAAAGTCTGGTATACACCAGTAAATTATAACTGTGGTTTTGCTGTTCCACGGTAAAAAATCTCTATTATCCTGCTTTTGGCATTTTTTGCCATAAAAAAAAAATAATAGTGTCTCCTGATTGTTCAGACACAAATATATCTGTTGAAAATAGTCTGGTGTAGGCCCAAGAAATACAAGTGTGGTTTTGCAGTTCCACGAGTCAAACCTCTGTATTATCCTGCTTTTTTGCATTTTTTGCCGTAAAGAAAAACAGTAGTGTCTCCTGATTGTTCAGACACAAATATATCTGTTGAAAATAGTCTGGTGTAGGCCCGAGAAATACAAGTGTGGTTTTGCAGTTCCACGGGTCAAATCTCTGTATTATCCTGCTTTTTTGCATTTTTTGCCGTAAAGAAAAACAGTAGTGTCTCCTGATTGTTCAGACACAAATATATCTGTTGAAAATAGTCTGGTGTAGGCCCGAGAAATACAAGTGTGGTTTTGCAGTTCCACGGGTCAAATCTCTGTATTATCCTGCTTTTTTGCATTTTTTGCCATAAAGAAAAACAGTAGTGTCTCCTGATTGTTCAGACACAAATATATCTGTTGAAAATAGTCTGGTGTAGGCCCGAGAAATACAAGTGTGGTTTTGCAGTTCCATGGTTCAAACCTCTGTATTATCCACTTTGGGCCATTTTTACCTAAAAAAAAAACAGCTTGATTGTGTCGCTCACTGTTCAGCCGCAAATATATCTATTTAAAATTTTCTGGCATACCCCAGTAAATAATAACTGTGGTTTTGCCATTCCACAGTAAAATATCTCTATTATTCAGCTTTTGGTATTTTTCCATAAAGAAAAACAGTAAGAGTTTCTCCCTGATTGTTCAGATTGTTTAAAAGAGTCGGGTGTAGGCCAGAGAAATAGAACTGTGGTTTTCCTCTTCCACGGTTCTAATCTACTTTCTATTACCCTTTTTCCATTCATAGTGCGAGTGTAAGCTATTTTACTTCCTTTACAATGGGCAAGGCGCGTGGCAAGGGACGTGGAAGTGGACGTTCTGGTGATGGTGCGTACAGAGGACGGGGCCGTGGCCAAGGTGAAAATGTGCCACAACCAACAGCCACATCTTCTCACTCCCACTTCTTGACCGAATTACTAGGGAAGCACAGAACAACACCAGTATTGTGACCTGATCAGTGTGAACAGGTTATTAATTGGATAGCAGATAATTCTTCCAGTTACCTGGGCACCACCACCTCCGGTCTGTCTTCCACACGGTCAACTCTTAGTAGCCGTGAGTCTCGACCGTATACTCCTCCTCACCCTGATGCTCCTTCCTCCCACCATGCCGAGTGTCGTCAGACAGCAACTGATCCCACACTTGGACACTCTGAAGAGCTGCTCACTGGTCCATTTCTAGATTTGTGCCCCTCGCCTGCTCCGCTTGAGGTGGTGGAAGAGGAGATCCCATGTAGCGATGTCCAAATATTTGAACAGCCACGGCCACAGGAAGTCGACGCTGGCAATTTGTCACAAGAGGTGGACGATGACGAGACACAATTGCCAGGAAGTGAGGAGGAGGATCGTGGTGTGCAAGTGGAAGAAGAGGAGGTGGTGGATGATCTAGTAGCTGACCGATCGTGGCAGGAGGACATGCAGAGCGAGGCCAGCAGCACACAGGGTGAGGGAGGCAGAGTACCCCAACAGGCAGGAAGAAGCAGTGTGGTGGCCACTAGAGATGAGCGGTGTTCGACTCGACCTGTTCACCAATCTCAAATTCGAGCTGTTTTGAGCGGTGTTCGAGCCGTTCGGCGAACATGAACGATTTGAAAAAAATCCGGCTATTCGAGGTAATGTTCGATAACTGTTCGTGCACCAAAATCATAACTGGATTTTTTCACAGTAATGCTGATAATCAATGTTAATATGCAGTTTTAGTGTACAGCGGGGCGGGGGGAGGGGCAGGGGATGGATCTCTGCATAAATAATGAAGATCTCCATTTTTTTTTCTCTTTCCCGCATTTACAGTGGGGAGGTGCAATCTGTCAGCCTATCAGCAGCGCACACACAGAGCGAACTGCTTTTTTTCACACAAGCAAGGGCATGTGTCATTGGCTGTGTATGTCACATGTCCTTGCCCTATAAGACCCAGCCATTTTCCCCCTCGCCACCATTTTCTCACTGCTGCAGCTGCGTGTTAGACGGCACCGCTGTTGCTGTGTGCGCTATACTTTCAGTGTTAATTTCAAGCCAATTTTCTCAGAAATATACAGATAGCTTGGGAGTAGGGAATAGTTGTGATTGCAGTCCTTTTGAGGACTAGGTTACAGCACTTCCTGCGACTTTCAGCAGGCAGGTCTGTGCTCTTAAATAGATAGGTTGGGAGTAGGGACTAATTGTAATTGCAGTCCTTTTGAGGACTAGTTTACAGCATTTCCTAGGACTTTTTGCCAGGCAGGTCTGTGCAAGTTTTTTTCACAGCGTTTGGCTAAATCTAGCTAAGCAAATCCTTTTTGGCCTCTTGCAGTGTGTGTTAGTCAGTGGAGTAGCGTATCTGTGTTGCAAGCTACACCACCTGTGTATAGAATACAATTTTTTTTACTGCACCTAGCCAAGTAAAACCTTTAGGGCATAGCATCATTCTATTAGGCCATCTATACTAAGCTCCACCAGCTTGCAAATTACAAAAATTTTTATCTGCATTTAGCTCGGAAAATAATTTTGGGCTTGTAGCAGTGTGTGGGACTTATTCTTAGTCCATCTATACTAAGCTCCACCAGCTTGCAAATTACAAATAATTTTTATCTGCATCTAGCTCGGAAAATAATTTTGGGCTTGTAGCAGTATGTGGGACTCATTCTATTAGTCCATCTATACTAAGCTCCATCACCTGTGTATGTAATAAAATTGTTTTACTGCATCTAACCCAGCCAATCCTTTTGGGCTAATACCACAGTTTGGCCACTCAGCTCTGCTCGGTTCCCATCCATTGTTTTTTGTGCAAACAACTCCAGAGTTGTCAATTAGTTAACCACCAAAATGAGTGGAAAAAGGCCTGCTGCTGGTGGAAAGGGGAATAGGCGTGTTGAGAAGTGAAAGAAAGGTTGTGTCCGTGGGGTAGGTGTTAAAGCAACAGTAACATCTGCAGAAGAAAGACCATCTTCCAGCCAAACTAAGATGTCTACTTCTTTTAGCGGACAATGTGATACGATCCCTTTCTTACGGCCACGCCAATCGCCACAAATTCCAGATGAGGCGCAAAAACAGCAGGTGCTTCAACGGATATCAAGTGCTCCTTTAAGTGGGCTCTCCTCCATCTCAACTTCAACATCACAAATACTCCAGTCCTCAGAGGTGTCACCCCCATCGCACTTGCTTCATCACAGCTCCCAAGTCTCCAGCTGCCCGTCTGAGTATGGGGTAGAATAGATGGTTGAGTGTGCAGAGCTGTTTACTCATATTATAGCCTGGGAATCAGAGGTCGGCTCCAGAGCTTCTGTCAATCCAGACGAGGAAATGATCTGCACTGATGCGCAGAATCTTTATGAGTCGGATGCAGGACCAGACGCAGAATGTTCTGACCATAATGTAGACCCTCGTTCCCAAACTGTAACTCCTGTTGGTGGAGACAATGAGGAAGACGATGATGAGACTCAAATACCTGATTGGAGCGACAACTTTAGTATTTTGTCAGGGCAGGAAGAGGTTGGCTCTGAGGACGACCGGTGTGAGAACACACAGGGTGATGATGACGAGTTTGCAGATCCCACTTACTGTCAACCCACAGTCAGCCAGTCGATGAGGTCAGCATAGGAGGTGGAGGAGGATGCTAGTGATGACGAGGTCAGGTTGCGCCTTCCTGGACAGAGACGTAGTACTGGAAGCACGTCAACAACTGCATCCTCAAACACAACTCTGCCTCTGACCACAAGTCGTGGTGGCTCTTCAGGTAGCATGGGTGCTAAGCCTTGCATAGCCTGGGCATTTTTTCAGATCGATAAGGATGACCCAACTCGTGTTATCTGTAACATTTGTCACCAAAAGCTAAGTAGAGGCCAAAAAATCCATAGTTTGAGTACTTCATGCATGAACCGTCACATGGATATGAAGCATAAGTTGCAATGGGAAGCTCACTGTGCTACAATGCGGCCTAGCGGGCCGGGCCAACCACCGTCTTCCCCATCTTGGGCATCCGCGGCCTCTTCATCCTCTGTGACTGGGGGGACAGCAGTCACACCTGTTTTGGGACGCAGACCTGCCACCTCTTTACCCGCAACAGCCAGCGTGATTGGCAGGTCATCATTTTCTTTGGAGGTGGAAACACCAGCTGGTGTTGAGTGCTCTCCGACATCGAGAGCACCACCTTTGGATCAAGGCAACCTAACATGTCCGCCTGCATCTTCCTCACAGACTGGCAGTTTGCCGGGGACAACCCCGTCTAAGCACAACAGCCAGCCCTCGGTCCCTCAGATGTGGACAAGTAAAAGACCTAGCCATGAGAAAAGCTAAGAGGTTGAATTTCACCATCTGCAAGCTCTTGGCTACAGAAATGCTGCCTTTCCGCCTGGTGGACACAGAGGATTTTCGAGACCTTATGTCCTTTGCAGTGCCCCAGTACCAGATGCCTAGTCAGCACTACTTCTCAAAGAAAGGTGTGCCTGCGCTCCACCAGCATGTCGCACACAACATCACTGCTTCTTTGAGAAACTCTGTGTGTGACAGGGTGCATTTCACCACAGACACTTGGACGAGTAGGCATGGACAGGGGCGTTACTTGTCGCTGACTGGGCACTGGGTAACTATGGTGACAGCAGGACAAGGGGCTGCTGTCCAAGTCTTGCCGTCCCCACGAGTTGTGCGTCAATCCTCTTTATCTCGAAGTTTCTCCACTGCTTCTGCCTCCTCAACTTCCTCTCGTTCCTCCACCTGCACCCAAAGTCTGTCTTGTCATGCCACACGCTTTCTAACGGCGCAGAAGGGATCCTGCACACCTCCTTACTATGCTGGCAGCAGGGCTCAACGTCATCAGGCGGTTTTTACTTTGAAATGTCTGGGAAATGTTAGTCACACAGCTGAGGAGTTGTGGCCAGCTCTGGAGAACCAGTTTCATGAATGGTTGTCTCCACTGGACCTGAAACCAGGGAAGGCCGTGTGCGACAATGCTGCAAACCTCGGTTTGGCCCTTCGCCGGGGCAATGTCACACACGTGCCTTGTATGGCTCACGTGTTGAACCTGGTTGTCCAGCAATTTTTAGGCTACTATCCCGGACTAGATGGCATTCTGCAGAGGGCACTATCGCTGTGTGCTCACTTCTGGCATTCGCATCCCGCAGCTCAGCAACTTACATCTCTACAGAAGTCGTTGGGCCTGCCACTTCACCGGCTAAAATGCGATGTGCCTACCCGGTGGAATTCAACTCTGCACATGTTGAAGTGACTGTGGCAGCACCGACAAGCCCTGGTGCAATACGTTCTGACGTATAGCCTGGGCCAACGGGATCCAGAGGTGAAGCAAATCACACTGGAGGAGTGGTCTCAGATCAGGGACCTATGCACCCTTCTGCACAGTTTTGAAATGGCGACGAAGATGTTTAGTGCTGACGATGCCATTATCAGCATGACTATTCCGGTGATTTACATGCTGGAGCACATGTTAAACAGAATTCGGAGTCAGGTGGAGGCACAAGAGGAGGTGGAGGAAGTAGAGGAGGAGGAGTTGTATGCGGAAGGGCTAACATCTGCAAGGTCCAGACGGTCGGCAGCACCAAGGCGACAGGCATGTGAGGGTGGGGGAGATGGATTTACCAGGGTGCATCGTAGCAGCCAAACTAGTGAGGAAGGTGCAGAAGCCCAGGAAGAAGTGGAGAACGAACTGATGGAAGACTCATCAGATGAGGGAGACCTTGATCACATTTCTGTTGTGCGAGGTTGGGGGGAGAGGGCAGAGGAAGGAAGCATGATTGTTACCTCGCCACCAACACAACAGGGACTTGGTGCTCCTGGATGCGCAAGACACATGAGTGCCTTCTTGCTGCACTAACTGCAACATGACCCTCGAATTGTCAGAATTCGAAATAATCCTGACTACTGGGTTGCCACACTCTTAGATCCCCGGTACAAAAGTAAATTTGCCGAAATAATTCCTGCCACAGAAAGGGATGCACGCATGCAGGAGTATCAACAGAGACTGTTGCAGAATCTTATATGTGCTTTTCCACAAAACACCAGTGGTGCACGTAGTGAATCTCACAGTTCTAACTTGCCAACCGTGGGACGATCGAGTGTTCAGCACTCAAACCGTAACAGAAACATAGTATCTGCTGGTAACAGCAATTTTGCGGAATAATTTCACAGCTTTTTTAGCCCATCCTTTGCAATGCCACAGGAGACAAGAAGTCTGACACATAGTCAACGCCTAGAGACGATGGTACAGGAGTATCTCCAAGTAAACATCGAAGCCATGACTGTGTCACTGGACCCTTGCTCTTTTTGGGCTTCCAATCTGGATAAATGGCTGGAGCTCGCCACTTACGCCTTGGAGATCTTGTCATGCCCCGCAGCCAGCGTTCTCTCTGAACGTGTGTTCAGTGCTGCTGGTGGTGTGCTGACAGATAAGCGCATGCGGCTGTCCACTGAGAATGTAGACAGACTCACGTTCATACAGATGAGCAAATCATGGATCCGCAAGGACTTTTCTACCCCTGTGTCATCCTGGGGAGAGTAAAAGCTTGAGGATTTTTAGCTCATCTTGTCTGGAAAATAATTTTGGGCCTGTAGCAGTGTGCGGTACTCATTCTATTATGCCATCTATACTAAGCTCCACCAGCTTGCAAATTACTAATAATTTTTAGCTGCATCTTGTCAGGAAATTAATTTTGGGCCTGTAGCAGTGTGCGGTACTCATTCTATTATGCCATGTATACTAAGCTCCACCAGCTTGCAAATTACTAATAATTTTTAGCTGCATCTTGTCTGGAAAATAATTTTGGGCCTTTAGCAGTGTGCGGTACTCATTCTATTATGCCATCTATACTAAGCTCCACCAGCTTGCAAATTACTAATAATTTTTAGCTGCATCTTGTCTGGAAAATAATTTTGGGCATAGTAGCAGTGTGTGGTACTCATTCTAACCAACCATTTTAAGCAACTCTGGGGCAATTGATGCCACTTAAGTGGTGTCTGTGCCACAAATTTTTTGAAAAAATGGAGACTCTTTTTGGAGTCCTCTTGCCTTGTTTTACGTGACGTTGCCATCATCAATTAGAGGTGAGGTGGGTTTTGGGTCTCCCCCCCCCCCCTTTTAACCGTAAGAAAATACATACACTATGGCTTGGGGTAACACAGATGGTTGAGTCTGAAGAGCTGTTTGTCTGCTCCAAAGCTTCAGTGTCTGCTAGTCAGCTTAGTAACCCAGCTGCGAAGCAAGCTGCACCGCCTGTGTATCTAATGATTTTTAAATGCATCTAGCCTAGGCAGACTGTGGGGACCCCTAACCAAACCCAGACGCTCAGCCCCCTAACGCCCCCCTTTCATTGACAATACAATCATGTAACTCTTACAACTGGATGGGTGAGGATCGGTCACAGCTTTATTAACTGTTTATACTCATTCCATTAGAAATGCATTTTATTTCTAAAATAATTCAGCTTGTTGCAGCATGCCCTGTGTCTCCAGTCTCCACAACGGCAAGTTGGCCAACAAGTGTAACTCTCCAACATGTCCTTTCTATTTCCAGGCCACGGAGGATCCTGCTTACTCGCATGCAGGACTCTGACCCCCATCCATCACTCTTAACGCTTGTTCCACTCCGTCCTGGAGTCCTGACAGTAATATGTCCAGTCCAATATCCATTAAGTGAACACCGTCGGGCCGTATGAGGCCTGCTTTATCTCCTTCCAGTTGTCGGTGTCGTATCACTACACAGCCTCTGTCTCTTATAAATTTTGCCATCCGAATATTTATTACCTGCCTTGTCCGTTTGATGGCCGTGATGTCTCACGCACCTTGCCATACCGTTCTTGGCACAATCTCTGACCATACTATAGTTAGTTTTGTGAAAAATTCTCTGAAGCGCTCAGTGTCTAGTTTCATTATTTCCATTAGTTATGCGCTCTTGTGATAAGCTATGTCGTTTCCCCCGGCCTGTATAACTAAGATGACCGGACCTCTTGCCTCTCTCCCTACCTTGATTACCTCTATTAGTACCTGTGGCCATTGCAGGCCTCTAATACCTCTCCAGTTCAAATATGTGTTATGAAACTCCAATTTCCTCCCGCCTGGGCGGACTTTCACCCTTCTTTCTGCACAATATATATACGAGTTCTTAATCATTGCATAGCAAAAAAACAGCAAGGAAATCGTATGTATATGTCATGTCCTGCTATGCACCTGTTCAAAGCTGAGTTAATCAGAAATTTAAACACACATACCATGTTAAAATCGTATAGCATAGAAGCAATGCATATAAATGTAAATAATCAAAAAGAAAAGAAGAAAAAAGGAACATATATATAATAATAATCTATAAATGATCACTCATAATGATACATCAAATCATGTCTGATGTTTAAACCCGCTGGTACACGTGTATTTAAAGTATAAATCCACCAACTTTCTCTATTAAGGAGCTTTCTCCTATAATCATCCACCAAATCTCCACCAATCGCCACGGCCCACGGCGGGGCCACCACAGTCAGTGAATCCTTCCTTATTTAGTATAGAGTCTACCAATACTTTGGGCGTATTAGCCCAGCTGCAAAGCAAGCTGCACCGCCAGTGTATCTAATGAGAATATTTAACTGCATCTAGCCTAGGCAGACTGTGGGGACCCCCAACCAAACCCAGACGCTCTGCATCTAACCCAGCCAATCATTTGATAGTATTGCTAGTAGCAGAGTCGCATGGGCTCTAAACCTTGCATAGCCTGTGCATTTTTTTCAGATCGCTAAGGATGACCCAACTCGTGTTATCTGTAACATTTGTCACCAAAAGCTAAGTAGAGGCCAAAAAATCCATAGTTTGAGTGCTTCATGAATGAACCGTCACATGGATATGAAGCATAAGTTGCAGTGCGAAGCTCACTGTGCTACAATGCGGCCTAGCGGGCCGTGACAACCACCATCTGCCCCACCTGTGTCTTCCTGGGGAGACTAAAAGCTACTGCATAGTCTTTTCCCAAAATTTGAGGGAATTACCACGGGAATGGTTTGGAAGAGGTATAAGAGTTTAGGTAGGACATTCATTTTTAGTATACTTATTCTGCCGAACCAGGAAAAATCCTTCACCGTCTAAGAAGTAAGATCTTTATGGAGTTGTTCAGTAAAGGGCCCAAAATTAAGATAAAATAGACGGGAGAGGTCTCTATGAATACGAATTCCTAAGTATTTGATACCCTGTGAGGGCCAGGCAAAGGGAAAGTTGGACTGGATGGAATCCTGTATGGATTTGGGGAGGGAGACATCGAGGGTCTCAGACTTCGCTGCATTGATTTTAAAATTTGACCATGTAACAAAGTTATCTATTTTAGCCATAACAGCAGGGATGGATATATGTGATTGAGTGATATATACTAGGACATCATCAGCAAATGCAGAGCACTTGTACTCGGTGCCTCCCACCTCAATCCACCTAATATTGGGGTTATCGAGAATTGATGAGAGCAGGTGCTCCATCATTAGGATGTATAAGAGAGGGGACAGAGGATATCCCTGCCTTGTCTCATTGGTGATTATGAAAGGTGATGAAAATGTTCCATTTATCTTCAGCCTAGCTGACGGATTGCGATACAGGGCCATGATTTTGGCTATAAAAGGGTTCCCTAGACCCCTACCCCAAGCTTTTTAAGAGAATAATATATGGCTTTCCGGGAGACTCTATGGAATGCTTTCTCAGCATCCAACGAGAGTATCTAATTACAAATTTTTAACTGCATCTAGCCAAGGCAATACTTTGGGCCTAGTAGCAGTGTCTGCTAGTCAGCAGAGTAGCCACCGCCTGTAGATTTAATTACAAATTTTTAACTGCATCTAGCCCAGGAAATACTTTGGACCTAGTAGCAGTGTCTGCTAGTCAGCGGATTATCCCACCTGTTAAGCAAGCTACACCACCTGTAGTTTGGACACTTAATTTTTTCAAAGGAAATGTTTCGGGCCCCCGGGACACTCAGTGAAGAGCATCGGGGAGGCACCCCAAGGCACAGGGGCTGCGACTGGCGGTAGGACGCCTTGTGGTGGCCAAGCTCGATCCTTATAAAAGCTTTTTAACTACAGCAGCTTTAGTGGACGCTACTGGAGCTGGAATTCCCGCGGCTGCTGGCATCAGACTTGCCCTCAAATAGATCCTTGTAAAAGGATTTAAAGTGTACTCATTCAAATTACAGAGACAATTTAAATTAAAAAGCTTAGACCTGCCTCCACCGCAGGGGGGCTAGCTCGACCCACCAGCGGACAGGCACCAGTATTTGGAGAGGGGGGCTGGCCGCCTGGGTCCACCGCAGCTCTGGCACAATCCCGGCGACACGGAGGTCGCACGGGCAGGAACGGACTGGCTGTGTCGGCTTCGCACTATTTTGGTTTTAGAAGGGCATGACATGCCTATATCTGTGTCTCCACCTCCTTTTACTCCTCCACCTCTTTTCTTTTTGCATGACTATATGTACTTGTCACTTTTCCATGTGTTAGTTGTGTCTACTGAGCAGTTTGTCAGCTTTTGAAGGTGTTTTCTATGTGTTTCTATGTGTTTTTGTTTGCCTGCCATTGGTTTTAACGGTGTTCGATGAACAGTTCGACGAACAGTTCGACGAACATACGTGTGTTCGACGAACCGAACTCGAATACTATGGGGGTGGCTAAACTCTAGTGGCCGCACACAGAAGGCGGGCAACAGTTCCCCGTAACACCAACACGAGGGACTTTGCCAGTACAACCTATAGGTCTTCCTGAGTCTGGAATTTTTTTAAAGACTCTGCTGATAACCCCAAAAAGGCCATTTGTACCACCTGCCATGCCAGCATCAGCAGGGGTGACAAAACTACCAGCCTGACCACCACCAGCATGATCAAGCACATGGCAGCAAAGCACCCGACTTTGTGGGGTGAACCCCAGGGTCCACGACCAGTGTCAGCGGGTGTCACCACTGCTTCTTCCGCTGTTGTGTGTGCAAGGCAATCCCCTGTCCATACTGCATGCAAAGATGCCCCCTCCTCTCAGTCTTCACTTGTTATGGCAGTTTCTCAAGAAACAGCATCAACGTCCACGTCCCAGTCCCACCGCAGCGTTCAATTGTCCATATCCCAGACCTTTGAACGAAAGCGGAAATTCGCAGCTAACGCCCCACAGGCCACAGTCCTAAATTCGCACATTTCACGACTGCTTGCGTTGGAAATGCTGCATTTTAGGCTAGTGGAGATGGAATCCTTCCGCAACCTTATGGCGGTGGCCGTTCCTCGGCCGACACTATTTTGCCCTGTGTGCCATCCCCGCATTACACAAGCACGTGTCCCAAAACATCTGCCGTGCCCTCAACAACGCAGTTACTGGGAGAGTCCACCTGTTAGGCGTCGGTCTGGTGCTGGATTCAAAATGTGTCCAGGACCTTCTGTGGTCTCCCCTTTCAGTCCAGCCAGGGCTGATGCTGCTCAGCATTGCTGTCAGCCCCAATGCCTAGCTGGTCCACGAGCACTGTTTATCTCCCAGGTAGTTGTGCCTAGCAATGTTAAGCCTGGGTTGCAGAGGGAGACAGGGCTTGAGGAATCTAAGTCCAGGGTTTGCCGTACTGAGCATGTCCGTGACCTGGCGGATCATGATTGGTGGGTTGGCACCCAACTGACCTGGTGACCTGGCACCGCCTGATTGGTTCACGGGTAACGTCACCAATGGCGCGTCGGTGGGCAGGGCTTAGTCTTTAAAAGGCCCGCCCACAAACATGGCGACGCGCTCAGATCATTTAAGCAAGCTATGCTGTTGTGTGGATAACTGTGTGCCACGTGCTCTCTAGCTGTTCTCTCCGTGACCTGCCGATGCCAGAGTTCGCTCGGCTAATTAGCACAGGTCGCCTAGGCAGGTTAGCTCCAGAGAGACAGGTTAGCTCCATAGAGGCAGGTAGCTTAGTCTAGCAGCCTGGCTCAGCCAAAGGGGTCATCTAACACCCCGAGCAGCCTGCAGACGTCCTGTTCACGGCTAACGCCTGTCAGCCACGTGGAGTTGAACTCTTCAGTCCGGTAGGACGCCGGCTGGAGGCACGTGTACCCGTTGGCGTAGTCACACACGCATTCTAGCGCCGCCACTGTAGTCCCTGTGCAGTAACAGGGCTATAGATAGTTTTCCGGTCGCTCATCTCTCGTGCTGTTAACGGAGATAGAGCGTACTGCTATACCCGTTCCTGTGTGGAGAAACACGGAAGGGTTTAATATTTAAGTTGTCACTTTCTTTCCACCCGGAAAGTGTTCGGCAGCAGTCCACCAGGCTGCATTGCGGACCCCGGGGTCGGTTGCGTTCCATTAAATTAAAGTTGTTTGCAACCGCCCTCCTAACAGTATCTGAGCGCCAGGGTCTTGCCGAACATGGCCGACACTGAGCAGCTGCAGCGCTATATACAGCAACTGGAGACCAGACTTAGGTCTCTGGAACAAGCTGCTCCGGTTGCTGATATCATTGCAGTAGCTTCCCAGGCGGCTACTCTAGCAGCCAATATTATTAACTCGGCTGTGGTTAATACTGCAACCACTGCAAATGCCCCATTACCCCGGTTTGCTCTCCCGGAGAAATTTTCTGGGGATAGTAAACTCTGCAAGGGTTTTATTAATGTATGCTCCATTCATTTGGAGATGATGGAGGCACGGTTCCCTTCCGAAAGAGCCAAAGTGGGATATATCATCTCACTGCTTTCTCACAGGGCTCTGGAGTGGGCTACTCCTCTATGGGAGCGGAACGACCCGGTTGTAGTAAATGCGGGTCTTTTCCTTAAGACCCTAAAAAGTGTTCTCCTGGGTCCTCAGGTCACGCATGATACGGCTCTCAAGCTCCTTGCGTTGGTCCAGGGTTCGGCCACCGCCAGCCACTATGCCGTCCAGTTCAGAACCCTAGCAGCTGAACTGGATTGGTCTGAGCGGTCGCTTATCCCGGTGTTCTGGAAGGGTCTGGCTGGGCATATTAAAGATGCTTTATCTATCAGAGAGATTCCAACCTCTCTGGAGGAGTTAATTTCTCTCGCTGACGGTATAGACTTGAGTCATGTAGAACACAAGTTAGAGCTAGAGGTTGGCAGACCTCAGTATCTGTTGGCACCAGGCGTCTTTGGGTCCAAACCCAAGACTCTCGACCCGGAGCCTGAGGCTATGGATATATCCCGGACTGAGTCTGGTCCCTCTCGTTCCCAACCTGTACATCTCTTGGAGCACCCCTTAAATAAGGGTTCCAAGCAGTCGGTAAAACTAGTGGGTCTTACCACCGTTGGAGGAGGTGTATTAAATTCTGGGACTTCGTCCTCCAAGTTATCATATAAAGTGACGTTGTTCTTTGGTAGATCTGTTGTGGCTGCCAAGGCTTGGGTGGACTCTGGTGCTGAGGGCAATTTTTTATCATCTACATTTGCCCAGAGGCATGCCATCCCTATTGAACTACTCTCTAGTCCAATGAACATTAGTGTTGCCAATGGTTCACTCCTGGATGTGCAAATCACCCATCAGTCGATCCCTCTCACCATGTCATTTCCTCAGGGCCACCGGGAGGTTATCTCTTTTCTTATTATTCCCGGTGGATTAGACGAGGTGTTATTGGGTCTCCCCTGGTTACGTTGTCATGCTCCACACATTGACTGGAATACGGGGAGAATTTCTTCCTGGAGTGAGAATTGTGCATCTCAGTGTTTGGTCAAAGTCACCCAGAGGGTAGTCTCTGAGCCTCCTATCATTGCGACATCCGGTACAGATTCCTTGTCTGTTTCCAGGACCCTGGTCTTGTCAGATTATGTCGCAAAGAACTCTCAGGAAGAGAGGGTGGCTGCAGTGTCCTCCAACCCGGTTCCGTTGGGGAGGACGTTTGTTTCCCCTAATCTACGGAGTATGGTGCTCTCCTGGGCTCATGCCCCTAAAACCGGAGCTCACCTGGGGGTCAATCGTACCACTAAGTTCCTTCAACGATCCTATTGGTGGCCCCGGTGGCGCCACGACGTCAAGGACTTTGTTCTCGCGTGTCCCGTCTGTGCGAGAGATAAATCTTTCCGCCAGAGACCGGCGGGTCGTTTCCCTCTGTCAACCGTGAAGGATCCCACACATTGAGAACCAGTTGTCACTTCTTGCCATCCTGCTTCCCGCCCTAAAAAAGGGTATCCTGTTCACTGGAGGGGTCACAGTTGCGTGAATCCTCTCTGTGACCCAATGGACCACATCCTTGCCCCCCGGCTCATGGAGGAAAATGAGCGTCAAGTGGAGGGGGATGTTAGAGGAGGGGATAATGTTAGGCGTCGGTCTGGTGCTGGATTCAAAATGGGTCCAGGACCTTCTGTGGTCTCCCAATTCAGTCCAGCTGGGGCTGAAGCTGCTCAGCATCGCCGTCTGCCCCAACACCTAGCTGGACCACGAGCACTGTTTATCTCCCAGGTAGTTGTGCCTAGCAATGTTAAGCCTGGGTTGCAGAGGGAGACAGGGCTTGTGGAATTTAAGTCCAGGGTTTGCCATACTGAGCATGTCCGTGACCTGGCGGATCATGATTGGTGGGTTGGCACCCACCGGACCCGGTGACCTGGCACCGCCTAATTGGTTCACGGGTAACGTCACCAATGGCGCATCGGTGGGCAGGGCTTAGTATTTAAAAGGCCTGCCCACAAACATGGCGACGCGCTCAGATCATTTAAGCAAGCTATGCTGTTGTGTGGACAACTGTGTTCCACGTGCTCTCTAGCTGTTCTCTCCGTGACCTGCCGATGCCAGAGTTCGCTCGGCTAATTAGCACAGGTCGCCTAGGCAGGCTTAGTCTAGCAGCCTGGCTCAGCCAAAGGGGTCATCTAACACCCCGAGCAGCCTGCAGAAATCCTGTTCACGGCTAACGCCTGTCAGCCATGTGGAGTTGAACTCTTCAGTCCGGTAGGACACCGGCTGGAGGCACGTGTACCCGTTGGCGTAGTCACACACGCATTCTAGCGCCGCCACTGTAGTCCCTGTGCAGTAACAGGGCTACAGATAGTTTTCCGGTCGCTCATCTCCCGTGCAGTTAACGGAGATAGAGCGTATCGCTATACCCGTTCCTGTGTGGAGAAACCCAGAAGGGTTTAATATTTAAGTTGTCGCTTTCTTTCCACCCGGAAAGTGTTCGGCAGCAGTCCACCAGGCTGAATTGCGGACCCCGGGGTCGGTTGCGTTCCATTAAATTAAAGTGGTTTGCAACCGCCCTCCTAACACCACCTGACAACGGACACGTGGACAAGTGCTAGTGGTCAGCGACGATACATCTCCCTGACGGCACACTGGGTAAACATAGTGGAAGCCGGGACCCAGTCGGACCTTGGGATGGAACACATCCTCCCCACACCGAGGATTGCGGGCCCTATGTCAGTCAGAGTTGCCCCCACAGTGTACAGCTCCTGTGCCTCATCCTCCTCCTCCTCCTCATGTTCAGCCTCCATCTCAGATATCACCACATCAGTTGCAAGCTGGAAGCACTGCCGTACTGGCTCCGCCAAGCGGCAACAGGCTGTACTGAAACTCATAAGCTTAGGTGAGAAACCTCACACTGCTTGTGAGTTGTGGACAGCTGTGAAAGAGCAGGCAGATCTGTGGCTGAGACCGCTGAACCTACATCCAGGCATGGTCGTGTGTAACAATGGCCGTAACCTGGTAGCGGCTCTGAGACGAGGCGAGATCACACATGTACCATGCCTGGCTCATGTGCTTAACCTCGTGGTTTAGCGGTTTCTTAAATCATGCCTCGAGTTGCCAGATCTGCTCGTCAAAGTACGCTGCCTGTCAGCTCATTTTCGCAAGTCGGCTACAGCTTCCGCCGCCCTTGCTGTGTTGCAGCAGCGTTTGCAGCTTCCGTCACACCGACTGGTGTGTGATGTCCCCACACGTTGGAACTCTAACCTCCACATGTTGCAAAGGATTTGTGAGCAGAAGAGAGTAGTTGTGGAGTACCAGCTGCAACAAGGACGTCGATATTCAGGTCAGACTCCACACATAAGACCTCAGGAGTGGACCTGGATGTCTGACATATGTACCATCTTGACAAACTTTGAGGAGTCCACCAAGATGGTGAGTGGTGATGACGCCATCATTAGCGTCAGCATTCCACTTGTCTGTCTTTTGCAACGCTCTCTGCAGAGAATTAAAGAGGAGGCATTGCAGCCAGAGTATGATGAGATGGATCAAGAAGCCATAGCGGTCGATTACACACAGCCCAGCCTCATCTCATCCCAACGTGCATTGGGGGACAATGAGGGAGAGGAGGAAGAGGAGGAGGAAGAAAAGGAGCTTGTATCATGCGCTGTAGACGGTAGTACCTGTACAACTGTCATACCGTCGGTTCAGCGTGGGTGGCCTGAGGACAGAGGGGAGGAGGAGGAGGAGGAGAGCATGGTCAGTCGTCATCTTGGTGAGGACACGGAAGTCTTGCCCGTTACCAGTCTGGCACGCATGGCTGACTTTATGTTACGCTGCCTTAACCGTGACCCTCGCGTTGTCAAAATGTTGGGTGACAGTCATTACTGGTTGGTGACTGTGAAGGAACAGATTCCATTCTTATATTTCTTGTGTGATGTGTTTCAATTATATAAGACTTTGTGCTAAGAAGAATTTCTGCTGCGACATACAGATATCCAAGATGGCGATTGAGAGCTTCATATAAATTTAAGAAAAACAAGAATGACTTTGCATAAAGTGAACTGAAGATGACGATGGCTGCCTGCCAAGAGTGTTATGTTAAAATAGATAAGTAATAGACGCAATAGATGTAATGTTGCATAACTGGGTGTAACCAATTAAGTAAGGCTACTGGATTAATTAGCCAATTGTGTGTGTTTGTTGAGGGGCCCCAATTCTGGAAACCTCCTTGGAAACATTATAAAAATATACGCTTGACCCTCCCACAGAGAGGGACTCTTGCTGAGCATCACCAGGTTGTGGTCTCCTTTATTCCCTCCGGTCGCGACGCCTGGGCACACTGGCACCCCCTGCTGTTGGTAGATTGCCATAACAGTGACACTTTTAGACCCCCACTACAAGGATAACTTTCACTCTCTTATTCCTGAGGTGGAGAGGTCTACAAAAATGGGGCAGTACCAGAAGGCCCTTGCTGCAGAACTGTTAAAAAAATTCCCATCTGAACACGCTAGCGGCAGAGGTCAGAGTTCGTTGACCAACCAAGGCGTACAAGCGAGAGAGAGGCAACTCCAATCCAGCAGAGGCAGGGGAACACTGTCAACGTTCTGGGACAGTTTTCTGAGACCTGCCCAGCTTACAGGCCCTGAGGCTTGGAGTACCCTCACAAGGAGTGGAAAGTTTCAAAAGATGGTGAGGGAGTACCTTGCCGACCGTACCAGCGTCCTCCGTGATTCCTCTGTGCCTTTTAATTATTGGGTATCCAAGCTGGACACTTGGAATGAACTCGCTCTGTACGCCTTGGAGGTCCTCGCCTGCCCTGCCGCTAGCGTGTTATCGGAGCGTGTTTTTAGTGCCGCTGGGGGAAATATAACTGATAAGCGCAGTCGCCTGTCAACTGACAATGCTGACAAGCTGACCCTTATCAAAATGAACAAGGGCTGGATTGGGCTAGACTTCTCATCACCACCAAATGACAGCAGAGTAACATAAAGTCAAATCCACTGTGTTATTTCGGGAGGTGTATTCACATGCACCGCTTCACACCCACACATGGGTATACGCTTCCTCATTTCGGCTGTTTTATGTTCTTCTCCTTATCCTCTGCCTCCACCACCACTATACCACCAGGGTGACCTTGGTCCGTGTAGCCATTATTGAAAGATCCTCCGTCCTTATCTTTGTCAGCTTTTGCTTGGAAGGCATAAGCAAAGACTGTGGGAGACCCACTCCCCAATAATGGGAATAATATTTTTAAGATGCTGTACTGTATGGCTCTTGTAAGGGGCATTAAAAGCATCTTGTTAAGCTACTGCGACCTCCACCACTTTTCAGAGGGGCATTAAAAGCGTCTTGTTAAGCTACTGTGACCTCCACCACTTTTCCGAGGGGCATTAAAACCGTCTTGTTAAGCTACTGTGACCTCCACCACTTTTCCAAGGGGCATTAAAACCATCTTGTTAAGCTGCTGGGACCTCCACCACTTTTCCAAGGGGCATTAAACCTGTTATGTTCTGCTACCAGAGCTAAGGAAAGAGAGGAGATCTGTCCCTACGATAGAACTCAGCCCAATCCCCACGATGTAACAGGGAACCTGATCCTGCGATCAGACCTGCCAAAGTCCTAAGCTAGTCTGTACGGAGACCTATAGATGTGGGGAGGGAATCCCCACAAGTACCAAGGACTGGGAGGAATATGGGACACCTCCCAACAGAAATAGTAGCAGACAGACGAACAAACAAAATATATAGAACATAGAGGTCAGTAGACCAAGCAAACTAACAGAGCAAGACACAGAGCACAGGCTAGCTAGAAAGTAGATATACAATGAAGTCCAGCAAAGCCAGAAGGGCGGAGCAGGCTTAAATAGGCCAACAAGGTCATGTGACCAGCAAGGGAAAAAAAAACTAAGAGCAAGGTTCTAACAGTACCCCCCCTTCTAAGAGGATCCTCCGGATCCCCTAGGACCAGGCTTATCAGGAAATCTCCTGTGAAATGCTCTGATAAGTCTGGACGCGGAAACATCATCCGACCTCACCCAAGATTTATCCTCGGGTCCGAAACCTTTCCAGGCCACAAGATACTGCAAACTACCTCTATACAGTCTAGAGTTAAGGATGCGAGAAATTTCATATTCCCCGTCCTCCACCACCGGAGGAACAGAGGCAGAGGCGTCACAATCCGATACAACAGCTTTTTTCAACAGAGAGACATGAAATACCGGATTAATTCTCCAGGAGGTAGGAACCTCCAACCTAACAGCAGATTGGTTGACAACCTGAAGCACCTTAAAGGGCCCTACAAACTTGGGACCCAATTTCTTAGAAGGAATCCTCAACCGCAAATTCCTAGAGGACAACCAAACCATGTCACCAACAGCGAACAAAACCTCCTGTCGTTTCCTATCAAAATAGTCCTTAGATTTTCTGTTGGCCTCCTGAAGATTACCACGCACATCCGTCCAAACTCTCTCCAAATCACCGGAAAAATTCTCCTCCTCAGGCACGGCAGATCCCAACTTGGAGAACGACCCAAACGACGGATGTCTCCCAGAACAACAAAAAAAAGGCGAACAACCAGCAGAAGAAGATGTATGATTGTTCAGAGCAAATTCAGCAAGTGGCAGAAACTCAGACCACCCCTCTTGATTGTCTGTCACAAAACAACGCAAGAACTGCTCAACATCCTGGTTTTTCCTTTCTGTCTGGCCATTAGATTCAGGATGATATCCGGACGAGAACGATAAATGAACTCCCAACCTGTCACAAAAGGCACGCCAAAAACGAGCCACGAACTGAGGACCCCTATGCAGGCGATGAACCAAATCCTGAACCGACACCATGATGGAACAGAAAAATCTTTCCTTAGAGAATTTGCAGGCTGGACTTACTGTTATGTTCTGCTACCAGAGCTAAGGAAAGAGAGGAGATCTGTCCCTACGATAGAACTCAGCCCAATCCCCACGATGTAACAGGGAACCTGATCCTGCGAAGAGACCTGCCAAAGTCCTAAGCTAGTCTGTACGGAGACCTATAGATGTGGGGAGGGAATCCCCACAAGTACCAAGGACTGGGAGGAATATGGGACACCTCCCAACAGAAATAGTAGCAGACAGACGAACAAACAAAATATATAGAACATAGAGGTCAGTAGACCAAGCAAACTAACAGAGCAAGACACAGAGCACAGGCTAGCTAGAAAGTAGATATACAATGAAGTCCAGCAAAGCCAGAAGGGCGGAGCAGGCTTAAATAGGCCAACAAGGTCATGTGACCAGCAAAGGAAAAAAAAACTAAGAGCAAGGTTCTAACAAAACCGTCTTGTTAAGCTACTGTGACCTCCACCACTTTTCCGAGGTGCATTAAAACCGTCTTGTTAAGCTACAGCCACCTCCACCACTTTTCCAAGGGGCATTAAACCGTCTTGTTAAACTACTGTGACGTCCACCACTTTTCCGAGGGGCATTAAAACCGTCTTGTTAAGCTGCTGGGACCTCCACGTCTCTTCCAAGGGGCATTCAAATCGTCTTGTTAAGCTACTGCGACCTCCACCACTTTTCCAAGGGGCATTAAAAAACCATCTTGTTAAGCTACTGGGACCTCCCGTCTCTTCTGAGGGGCATTAAAAGCGTCTTGTTAAGCTATTGTGACCTCCACCACTTTTCCGAGGGGCATTATAACCGTCTTGTTAAGCTACTGGGACCTCCACGTCTCTTCCAAGGGGCATTCAAACCATCTTGTTAAGCTACTGCGAACTCCACCACTTTTCCAAGGGGAATTAAAACCATCTTGTTAAGCTACTGGGACCTCCACGTCTCTTCTGAGGGGCATTAAAAGCGTCTTGTTAAACCACTCTGAACTCCACAGCTCTTCCAAGGGGCATTGAAATGTTGTTTTTAATTAACTCTATCCTCCAAGACTCTTCGAACGGGCATTGCATTTCCTCCTAATTTTTGGCAGCTTTTGCTTGGAAGGCATAAGCAAAGACTATGGGAGACACACTCCCCAATAATGGGAATAATGTTTGTAATATGCTGCACTGCAAGACTCTTGTAAGGGGCATTGCAAGTTCCTCCATCCTAATTTTTGACTGCTTTTGCTTGGAAGGCATAAGCAAAGACTATGGGAGACACACTCCCCAATAATGGGAATAATGTTTGTAATATGCTGCACTGCATGGCTCTTGTAAGGGGCATTGCAAGTTCCTCCGTCCTAATTTTTGCCAGCTTTTGCTTGGAAGGCATAAGCAAATACTATGGGATACCCACTCCCCAATAATGGGAATAATGTTTGCAATATGCTGTACTGCATGGCTCTTGTAAGGGGCATTGAAATGTTGTTTTTAATTACCTCTAAACTCCACGACTCTTCCAACGGGCATTGTATTTCCTCCTAATTTTAGTCAGCTTTTGCTTTTCAATGCAAAGGCGAAAACTAAGGGAGACCCACTCCCCAATAATGGGTAGAAGGTTTTTAGTACGCTGTAATCCACGTCTGTTTCAAGGGGCATTGCAGTTCCTCATAATTTTTGGAAAGTCTTCCATTCACTGCTTAGGCCTACACTGTACAGGAAACCCAGTTTCTATAAATGGAAAAAACGGTTTAGTTAAGGCCCTCTGACCTCCATGTCATTTCCAAGGGGCATTGGAGTGCCTCAAAATTTTAGGTAGGCATTGCACTCACTGTATGCCCTATAACTGTGTAGCCGAACCGCTCCTTTTCGTACAGAAACATATCCTACAAGACATATGTGCTTGACTGGCCTGATACTGATGTGAATGGTCCCTGTTCCTCCTGCTCTTTCTCCTTTGCCACTACCTCATCCATCATTTATCACCTGAAGCTTTGTTTTAACGGGAGTCATAGAACTGGGATAGTAGCAGGAAAACATCCAGCAATCCTTGGAGGAGGTAGGATATGCGCCAAAACGCTAACCACCTCAGGCCTAGCCGCTACTACATAAATGCGCTTGCATTCCAAGAAAACAAAGCAGATGCTAACTTCTATCATCATCATCATGCTTCTCACCTTGGCACTCTCAACTCCCCTGATGGAGAAGCCAGGGCCCACCGGAGGAGTCTGGTTCTCTGGTGGGCTCGTCCAATGCTGCCCTAAAGCAGGCCGGGCTAAGAAAAGTGTGTGGGGGGAAGTTGACAGGAGAAATAGGGGCAGCTGGGGACCGTTTATGGACACCTGACTGCCCCCAGGCGGCTGGGGACCGTGTGTGGACACCCGACTGCCCCCAGGCGGCTGGGGACCAAGTATGGACACCCGGCCGCCCCCTGGCGGCTGGGGACCGAGTGTAGACACTTGGCCACCGGGCGGCTGGGGACTGAGTATGGATACCAGGCCGGCAACGCAGCCATGACGTGGTGGCCAGATTCCGCCTCCACATGCTTGAAAGGTCCAATTTCAAGTGCAAGCAAGCAGTATGGTATTGCAGCTTGGGGGTGGGTGGGTGGCAGGCTGCATACTTGAGCTTGCATTGCAAGGAATGGGAGAGGTGCAATTGAACACTGCCCTGGGACAAGGACTTTAATGGGGATAGTTGCAAGTCTGCAACGACAGGTGCAGGGTGGGAGGCATCTTCGCATGTACCATGAACAGGGTTGATGGAGAAACCAGGGCCCACCGGATGAGTCTGGTTCTCTGGTGGGCTCGACCAATGCTTCCCAAAAGCAGGCCGGGCTAAGAAAAGTGTGTGGGGGGAAGTTGACAGGAGAAATACGGGCGGCTGGGGACCGTTTATGGACACCCGGCTGCCCCCAGGCGGCTGGGGACCGTGTGTGGACACCCGGCCGCGGGGCGGCTGGAGACCGAGTATGGATACCCGGCCGCCCCCTGGCGGCTGGGGACCGAGTGTAGACACTTGGCCGCCGGGCGGCTGGGGACTGAGTATGGATACCAGGCCGCCAACGCAGCCATGACGTGGTGGCCAGATTCCGCCTCCACATGCTTAAAATGCCAAATTTCAAGTGCAAGCAAGCAAGCAGTATGGTATTGCAGCCTGGGGATGGGTGGGTGGCAGGCTGCATACTTGCGCTTGCATTGCAAGGAATGGGAGAGGTACAATTGAACACTGCCCTGGGACAAGGACTTTAATGGGGATAGTTGAAAGTCTGCAACGACAGGTGCAGGATGGGAGGCATCTTCGCATGTACCATGAACAGGGGTTTGGCATGCACACAATACAGTGGAATAGGCTGTCCTTCCCACTAAATGCACTGGGGAGGGCACAGGTAATGTTTTGGTATGCGCGCTTAATCTTATGTATAAGGCACACCGGGACAAATAATGGCGGCTGGGCACTGAGCATGGATACCTCGCTGCCGAAGTATCCATGAGGTAGTGGCCAGCTTCGGCCTTCTCCAAACTAAAAGGCCCCATTTCAAGTGCAAGCTAGCAGAATGGCATTGCAGCCTGGGGGTGGGTGGGTGGCAGGCTGCCCACTTACGCTTGCATTCCAAGAAAACAAAGCAGATGCTAACTTCTATTATCATCATCATGCTCCTCACCTTGGCACTCTCAACTCCCCTGATGGAGAAGCCAGGGCCCACCGGAGGAGTCTGGTTCTCTGGTGGGCTCATCCAATGCTGCCCTAAAGCAGGTCGGGCTAAGAAAAGTGTGTGGGGGGAAGTTGACAGGCGAAATAGGGGCGGCTGGGGACCGTTTATGGACACCCGGCTGCCCCCAGGCGGCTGGGGACCGTGTGCGGACACTCAGCCGCGGGGCGGCTGGGGACCGAGTATGGACACCCGGCCGCCGGGCGGCTGGGGACTGAATATGGATACCAGGCCACCAATGCAGCCATGACGTGTTGGCCAGATTCCGCCTCCACATGCCTAAAAAGCCCAATTTCAAGTGCAAGCAAGCAAGCAGTATGGTATTGAAGCCTGGGGATTGGTGGGTGGCAGACTGCACACTTACGCTTGCATTCCAAGAAAGCAAAGCAGATGCTAACTTCTATCATCATCATGCTCCTCATCTTGGCGCTCTCAACTCCCCTGATGGAGAAGCCAGGGTCCACCGGAGGAGTCTGGTTCTCTGGTGGGCTCGTCCAATGCTGCCCTAAAGCAGGCCGGGCTAAGAAAAGTGTGTGGGGGGAAGTTGACAGGAGAAATAGGGGCGGCTGGGGACCATTTATGGACACCCGGCTGCCCCCAGGCTGCTGGAGACCGTGTGTGGACACCCGGCCGCCAACGCAGCCATGACGTGGTGGCCAGATTCCGCCTCCACATGCCTAAAAGGCCCAATTTCAAGTGCAAGCAAGCAGTATGGTATTGCAGCCTGGTGGTGGGTGGGTGGTTAGCTGCATATTTGCGCTTGCATTGCAAGGAATGGGGGATTGGAATGGAACACTGCCCTGGGACCAGAACTTGCATGGGGATAGTTGCAAGTCTGCATCTTCTGATGCGGCAAGGATGACTTCTGATGGGCAAGCTTTTAGGCAGTGACCTGGGTGTCAGAGATGCTTCCAGGGGTCTTCCCCATGCTGTTCCCATGTCTTTTCAGCACTGTATGCATGTGTCACACAGCACATGGCCAGATAAGGTTGTAAAATGTTAAAATGACATTTCCCGGTGAATGCATTTGTCACGGTTGATAGCAATACAAAAGTGCAAAAACGCATAAAAAATGCTACTTGTGAACATAGCCCAAGGTGTGGAGGAGTATTTTTTTGGGGGGTTATTTATTTTACCTTATACACAAGTCTTTACCCTGGAAAGGAACTTCCTTAACATATTTCACAGGAAAGCAGTTTCAGTTTCGTTTTTGAACGTTTTATTGTGAGCCCGTAAAAGTGGCTTAATACCTCTGACCACGTTGTTGACAGCAGTGACCTGGGGGTCAGAAATGCTTCCTGGGGCGATCCCCATGCTGTCCGCATGTCATTTGAGCACTGTCACTATCGTTTTGGGCACTTGTTAGGCTTTTAAAAGACTGCCGGGGGTGCCGCTGCAAAAATGCTCGGGTCTCCCATAGACTAACATTGGGCTCGTTGCTCGGGTCGAGCACCCGAGTATCACGGCGAGCTCGGCCCGAGCTACGAGCACCCGAGCATTTTAGTGCTCGCTCAACACTAGTTTTCACTTATCATAAGAATTTGATTTATCTGGACGCAGCTAAACGTTTGAATGCTCGTCAGGCTAGGTGGGCAATGTTTTTTGCCCGGTTCAATTCTTCCGTTACCTTTGTCCCGGGGACAAGGAATGTTAAGGCTGATGCTTTGTTTCGTAGTTTCTCTCCAGCAGTGAATGCTGAGAGGGAGGAGTGTATTTTGGATTGAGGGGTTGTGGTGGCCGCTTTGGATTCTGAGTTGGAGAATAGCATCCTAGGAGCTCACAGTGCGGCACCAACTAACACTCTGTGTGGTAAATTGTTTGTGCCTAGAGTCTTGAGGAGAGCGTTGTTTGTTGAATGTCATGAGTCCCTGTTGGCGGGTCACCCAGGGATTTTGGAAACTAGGAAGTCTATCGGTCAGAGTTTCTGGTGGCCAGGGTGGCAAAGGGAAGTCATCAAGTGGGTGCGTCAGTGTTCTGTGTGCGCTAGGTCGAAGGCCTCTCATGCTCCGGTTGCAGGGTTGCTGTGCCTCTTGGAAGTGTCTAGTTCGCCATGGACGCACCTTGCCATGGATTTTATCACCGATCTGCCTTTATCGGGGGGTTTTTCTGTCATCTGGGTTGTTGTGGACCGTTTTAGTAAATTGTGTCATCTGCTTCCGTTCAACAAGTTACCTTGTGCCAAGACTCTTGCTAAGGCTTTTGTGAAGGAGATTGTTAGGCTCTATGGTTTTTCCACGGACATTGTTTCCGATAGAGGACCACAGTTTGTGGCTCGCTTTTGGCGTACATTTTGTGACAGATTGAAAATTCATTTGTCATTCTCGTCAGGGTACCATCCAGAGTCCAATGGACAGATTGAAAGGAAGAATCAGGATGTCGAGCAGTTTTTGAGATGTGTTGTGGCAGACAATCAGGAAATGTGGTCAGAATTTCTACCACTTATGGAGTCTGCCTTTAATAATCATACTTGTTCCTCGGCTGGTTGTTCTCCTTTTTTTTGTTGTACAGGCAGGTATCCATCTTTTGGTCCATTTTCCAAAGTTGGGGCTGCTGTACCGGAGGAGGACAATTTTTCTGGTGATTTGGAGAGGGTTTGGACTAGTGTACGTCTGAACCTTAAAGAGGCTAACAGGAGATCAAAAAGGTATTTTGATAAAACAAGAAAAGCGTCTTTGTTTGCTGTTGGGGATATGGTTTGGTTGTCCTCTAGGAATCTTCGTTTGAAAATTCCTTCTAAAAAACTGGGGCCTAAATTTGTGGGTCCTTTCAAAGTGATTCAGATTGTCAAATCGGCAGCGGTGAGTTTGGGCATTCCCTCGTCCTGGAGAATTAATTCTGTGTTTCATGTGTCGTTACTTAAGAAGGCGGACATGCCTGATAAGCTGGCGAAGCCTACTGTTCCTCCTGTTGATGAGGATGGTGAATTTGAGATTTCTCGCATTTTGGATTCCAGGTGGCATAGAGGAAGGTTACAGTATCTTGTCTCCTGGATAGGTTTCGGCCTCGAGGATAATTCCTGGGTGAAGGCCGAGGACGTCTCGGCCTCAAGGCTAATTAAGGCTTTTCACAGGAGATTTCCTGGTAAGGCTCGGCCTAGAGGATCCAGAAGATTCTCGTAAAAGGGGAGGTACAGCTTTTCCCTCCTATTCCTTAGTTCTAAGTTGCAGTACATAACAATTGCTAAGACTGTTTTTGTGTTAAAGAGCTTGAACAGGGTTTGATACAGTCCTAAGTGATCTCAGAGTGTTACACACGTCTTTTCATTGCAATTGGAAACTGCGGAGTATTGCAATTCTCAGCAAATCCATTCTTTGCAATTATAATTTTTGGGAAAAAATTAGTAAAGCCTAGTGAATTAGAATTTCAAAAGATTTGATCTTCTCAAAGTACAATCATCTCCTTTCTTCCTGCTGCTATCTGCAATACTGAGTAAAAACAGGGGGAGGGCAAAGAGATCCCTCAGAGCTTTGCTGATGGATTTGTGTCAGAATTTGCAGAGCAACTAGCTAGGTGAAGGACTTCCAGTCTTTAGTAGTGTTGAGCATTCCGATACTGAAATATCGGGTATCGGCCGATATTCGCGGTATCGGAATTCCGATACTTAATTCTGATACTTTTGCAATATCGTATACCGGAATCGGAAGTTCCCATAATGCAATGAGCCAGTTTAATTTTATTCAGCCAATGAGGATCCTAAGAAGTGTGGGCACATCCTGTTAGGCATGTAGGCATCTTTACTAATGGCATGGCTGTGATTGGCTGCTGAAATGATGTCATGATGCACTATAAAAGCCGCCGCCGCCATTTTCAGCTCACTCTGCTGTGAATTCAGTTAGGGATAGGACGCTGTTGTTCTGAGGGACAGTTTTAGCTACCTATTTGGTCTATTCTGCTTTACCCAGGCTACTTTATAAATCGCTGTGCCTTGCAGCGCTAGTGCACAGTTCTCTGTGCTGTTCACCGCTGCCTGCAAGGTCTGTGTGTGTGAGTGCAGCTCACCCTGTAGTGTGTGCTTCAGCCACGTCTGGTTGTAGTGCACTCAGTGTGTGTCACTGCCTCATACATTGTCCTTTTTTACCAATTCATAATTTTTCCTGATTTCTCCTATTAGTGTGGTGGTTCCATCCGTATTCAACTAAATGGGTTCCAAACACACTATATAGGAGTAGATAGAGATTTTTTTTTTGTCTTTTCAGTGCTCTGCATCTGCACTGTTCACCGCTGTCTGCAAGGTCTGTGTGTGTGAGTGCAGCTCACCCTGTAGTGTGTGCTTCAGCCACGCCTGGTTGTAGTGCACTAAGTGTGTGTCACTGCCTCATACATTGTCCTTTTTTACCAATTCATAATTTTTCCTGATTTCTCCTATTAGTGTGGTGGTTCCATCCGTATTCAGCTAAATTGGTTCCAAACACACTATATAGGAGTAGTTAGAGGAGCCTTTCTGCAGAATTGTGCGCTGCAGCCCCAGCCAGATTAGTATTAGCCTATTTTTTGTAGCCTCATCTATTGCATTGTAGGTTACCTTCCTACATTGTAATAGCTACAAAAAGTTTGTGATACTATCGGTATTACATCTTTGGGCACATCCAGTGTCTTTTTGTGACAAAAAAAAACCTAAATAAAGTTCACCAAACACTCCACTTTACTGTTGTGTAGGCCACATTAGCTCATATTAAAGTCTAGTCCACACTTTATAAAATTAGTGTTTCTTATACCTGTTAGCAGCTGTTCAGGAATAAGCACACTAAGCCCATAGTACTTTTCTGCCTATCTTTATCAGTCTACCAAGATGAAGACGGCAGGGAGTAAGGCATGTGGTCGTGGTCGTGGGCGTGGGCGTGGAGTTTCTGCAGGGAGAGGATGTGAGGATTCTGTGCCTGCAGGGAGAGGACGTGGGGATTCTGTGCCTGCTGCGGGCACCAGTGACTCAGCATCCCCCAGTTTTACCAGGGAACAGTCCTTTATGCGCAGCTTTGTAGGAGCTAGCCGTACCCCACTGCTGCGGGAGGACCAAATTGAAGCCGTTGTTGGATGGATGGCAGCTAACGCATCGACTTCAATTAGTTCCAGATCCTCTCAGGTCCTGATCACTGAAGAGCACCCATCTGTCTCTTCACCACCTGCCAAATTGCCCAGGCAGTCAGAGAGCCCTGGACAGGAGCCATCTCTATTTCTGTTCTCTGAATCTCTTGGCTTGGAAAGAGGGGGCCAGCCAAGCAGAATTCGAGAATTTGAAGAAGAGGTAGTATGCAGTGATGCGCAACCGTTTTGTCTCTCTGAATCTGAAGAGGCGGGTGGGCCAGTGCCTATGGTCAGCAGCACACCTCAGTACGCATCTGATGATGAGACTCAGGTGCCACTTTCTGGTGCGTACTGTGCTGTCGAGACTACCCAGGAGAAGCAGTTGTTTGAAGAGGGTGGTGTAGATGATGAGGTCCTTGACCCATCATGGCGTGAGGGACAGGAAGGTGGTGGGAGCAGCTCTGAGGAAGAGATTCCCCGAACAGCCCAAAAAGGAGGGAGAGGGAGGGGGCAGACTTGGTTGCCTGTAGCCTCCACTTCGGCACCCATTAGGAGCATGGCTCTTCCAAAATCCAAAGCGGGCGCTCCCAAGACTTGCAGTGCCTGGTCCTTTTTTGACACAGTTGCAGATGACATTTGCTTTGTCAAATGCAAGCTGTGTAATCAGATGGTGAAAAGTGGGAAAAGTGTCAGCAACCTCAATACCACAAATATGTGGAAACATGTGCGGACCAAGCACGTGGTGGAGTTACAAAAACACACTGAAGACCTAGGCCAACCTACAGCGCCACCTACCACCTCTTCAGCTCGTGTTGTAGCTTCTTCCTCCAGCTCACACACAGCTGGTTCGGCTTCCTCACAGGATTGCCATGGAAGAATCTCTGGCACTGTTGTACAGAGACACAGTGTAATTCCACCCACAGCACTACTTTCCCTGTCATCCTCACACTCCCAGGCCAGTCTACAGCCATCGTTAGCACAGGCATGGGAGAAAAGGCGCCCATACTCGGCAAACCACCCCCGAGCACAGGCTCTGAATGCTGGCATTGCTAAACTACTGGCCCTTGAAATGCTATCATTCAGGCTGGTGGAGACTGACACCTTCCGTAACTTTATGGCATTGGCAATCCCACAATACAACGTGCCCAGCCGCTTTTATTTCAGCAGGCAAGCCATCCCTGCCGTGCAACAGCATGTGGAGGGAAAAATTACACATGCGCTACAAAACGCCGTCAGTAGCAAGGTCCACCTGACCACCGATGCGTGGACAAGTAAGCATGGACAGGGACGATACCTTTCCCTCACTGCCCATTGGGTAAATGTTGTGGAGCCGGGTACAGATCTTGAGAGTGTTCTGCCAACTCCAAGGATTGCAGGAATCCAGTCTGTACACATTGACTCCTCCTCATATTCCAGTTGCTCTGAATCAGCACTGCAGGAGCCGTCACGGTCTACCTCCACATCGACCCGTGAACGGTAACCTGTTATGATGACCGATATGAGCACAGCCGTGGCCAAACATCAACAGGCCGTATTAAAATTAATTTCTTTGGGGAATCAAAGCCACACAGCGCAGGAGCTCTGGAATGCCATCAAGCAGCAGAGCGACGTGTGGTTTGTGCCAGCGAATCTCCAGTCAGGCATGGTAGTGTGTGACAATGGCCGAAATCTGGTGGCAGCTCTGGGCCTAGGCAACCTCACTCACATCCCATGTCTGGCACATGTGCTCAACTTGGTCGTGCAGAGTTTTTTGAGGGACTATCCGGATCTTGATGCACTCACTTGCTCACTTGCGGTGTTCCAGCAACGCAAGATCACGCATTGCAGCTCTGCAGCGCTGATTACGTTTTCCGGAACATCGCATCATATGTGACCTACCCACCAGGTGGAATTCAATGTTACATATGTTGGAGAGGTTGTGTGAGCAGCAGGCAGCAGTAATGGAGTACCAGCTGCAGCAGGCGCAAACAAGTCGCAGTGCGCGCCATTCAAACTTCACCACCACTGAGTGGGCCTCTATGAAGGACATTTGCCACGTTTTGCGTGCCTTCGTTTATTCCACGCGGATGGCAAGTGCAGATGATGCACTAGTCAGCATGACTATCCCCCTTATCTGCCTGCTTGAAAAAACACTGCAAGCACTAAGGGACGAGGTTTTGGAAGAGGTGGAGGATGAGGAGTCACAAATGCCATCTGCTTCTCTACAGTCTGCGCAACGTGGTTCCTCACAAAGGCCTAGGCAGGGGACACTTTGTGAGGAGGATGAGGAGGAGTCAATGGATGAGGAAGACATCTGTCCAGAGGAGGGAGGTACACAATGCTCTAGTAGTCAGTATCTAGAGCGAGGGTGGGGTGATGCAGAGCAGGCAGAGATCACGCCTCATGCAGGGGACAGAGTTTCTTGGCCAGTTGGCAGTCTGCAGCACATGGTTGATTTCATGCTGCAGTGCCTGAGAAACGACCGCCGCATCGCCCACATTCTCAACACGGCTGATTATTGGGTGTCCACCCTCCTAGATCCTCGCTACCGGGACAACTTACAAAGCCTCATAACACCATTGAACCGGGAGCGTAAAATGCGGGAGTACCAAGACGCACTGGTGCATTCCATCATGTTCTCCATTCCAACCGAGAGCAGTGCTGCTAGTGCTTTACAAAGCAGCTCAGTGCGTCGAGGCAGTGGAGGAAGCTCTGCACAAAGAGGGAGCAGAAGCAGCGCCTCAGCACAAGGCAAGACCAGTATGGCCGAAATGTGGCAAAGTTTTGTGTCACCGCCGCCACAAATGTCTACACCATCACAGACGGCTCCAGTCAGCAGGAGCCAACGTTTCCGTCAGATGGTGACAGACTACATGTCTTGCCCTCTCAGTGTACTCCCAGACGGCTCTTCTCCCTTCAAGTTTTGGGTCTGTAAGCTGGATACATGGCCAGAGCTTAGTCAGTATGCATTGGAGGTGCTAGCTTGCCCTGCTGCTAGTGTATTATCGGAACGCATCTTTAGTGCCGCAGGTGGTGTACTAACAGACCGTCGCATGCGACTATCCTCCGATAACGTTGACCGGCTTACTTTTCTCAAAATGAACAAGGCCTGGATCTCTCATGAATTTGCCAGTCCTCTTCCAGAATAAATAATTGGTTGGCAACAGTATCCAGGTCTCCTGTTGTGTTCATGTTTCTACCACCTGAACTGTAATCCCTGAGCTCCAACACCGCCAGTTGGCGCACGGAAGTGCTGTCTGCACAGTCAACACTTGCTGCCGTGTTATTGGGGTTCAGTAACGTCAGCTGTTCCCCTGCAGTGCGGACGGCAATTTCTCCTGCTCTGTCCTGATTCACACTACTACGTCTGCTGGTCCTTGGTAGTGCTTTCTGGCACAGGTACCTCCTGCTTAGTAACCGATTTCCAGTAACGTCAGCTGGTCCTCGGTAGTTCCATTGGCTCTTGTACCTTCTGCTACCCATCCGGGTTCCAGTACCATCAGCTGGTTCTCGGCAGTGTCTTTGGCACGGGTACTCCCTCCTGCCCAGTCTGGTTCCAGCACGCCAGCTGTTTCCGGGTAGTGTCAAAGTCACTTTGCCTCCAATGCGTTGTCCTGTCGTGTTGCGGTCGGGCTAGCCGACTCTATGGTGCCTGCAGTTTAGGTGACTCCTATGTGGGCTGCGGAATCTGTCAATGAAGGCTGGATCCATAGTGCCAATAGGACAAGCACCCCCTGTAGGACTGTGGGTTTTGGTAACTGCGGCCGGCTCGCGGCCTTGCAACTTTTTTTTACATGGGTACCTTCTGCTACCCATCCGGGTTCCAGTACCGTCAGCTGGTTCTCGGCAGTGCCTTTGGCTTAGGTGCCTCCTTCTCGGTATCCAAGTTCCACCAACGTCTGCTGGTCCTTGGTAGTGCTTTCTGGCACAGGTACCTCCTGCTTAGTAACCGAGTTCCAGTACTGTCAGCTGGTCCTCGGTAGTTCCATTGGCTCTTGTACCTTCTGCTACCCATCCGGGTTCCAGTACCATCAGCTGGTTCTCGGCAGTGCCTTTGGCTTAGGTGCCTCCTTCTCGGTATCCAAGTTACACCAACATCTGCTGGTCCTTGGTAGTGCTTTCTGGCACAGGTACCTCCTGCTTAGTAACCGAGTTCCAGTACCGTCAGCTGGTCCTCGGTTGTTCCATTGGCTCTTGTACCTTCTGCTACCCATCCGGGTTCCAGTACCATCAGCTGGTTCTCGACAGTTCCTCAGCCTTCTTATACCTTCTGCTACATTTCCAAGTTCAAGCTTTTTGAAATGGTTCTTGGTAATCACTCTGGATCTCCCTGACGAGGACCCTGAAGACCACCCCGAAGAAGACGAGGACCCCGAAGACGAGGACTCTGAAGACGAGGACCCTGCAGACCAACCCGAAGAAGACGAGGACCCCGAAGACGAGGACCCCGAAGACGAGGACCCTGAAGACGATCGCGAAGAAGACGAGGACCCCGAAGACGACGACCCTGAACACGAGGACCCTGAAGACCACCCCGAAGAAGACGAGGACCCCGAAGACGACGACCCTGAAGACCACCCCGAAGAAGACCAAGAAGATGACCCTGAAGAAGTTGACCAAGAGGACAAAGAAGAAGAAGACAACCACCAAGATACAGAAGAACAAGAGACAGAAAACCAAGAAGCAGAAGTACAAGAAACTGCAGAACAAAAAGCAGAAGAACATTAAGCATAAGACTAAAAATCAGAGCAAAAGATAATATCTAAATTATAAGCAGAAGATGACTAAGCAGTGTATGGGGGTGAGTCCGTTCCTCCTCATGGTGCGACTGGAAAAGACCTGCTGCTGCAGGCCAAACTGAACGCGGACAAATCCTGTTGTAAATCTTTTGTGACGGGCAGAACAAAAGGTGTAATGTTCAAACTTTTATAGATAACAACTACAGGAATGCCTGTCAGAAATAAGAATATGATGAAGAAGAAGAATATGAAGAAGATGAAGTAGAATATGAAGAAGAATAATAGTTGAATAAGAAGAATATGAAGAATGTAAAAAAAAAGAATAATACGAAGAAGGTGAAGAAGAAGAAGATGAAGAAGGTGAAGAAGAAGTTGATGAAAAAGATGCTGATGCTGAGGATGATGAAGGAGAAAGAGTGGGAGAATTAAAAAAGAAGGTGAAGAGCATGGAAGTAGTGAAACATAAATATCTGACAAAATATAAAAATACTTAACATAGTCAATATTTCCGTAACTCCGAACGTCTTAAAAAAAATATTAATTCCTGCTATTCCTTTTGATTGGGCTAAACCTCTATGCCTTTATTGTCTCCCCCACCTCCCCCAATACATTCTACATTATTCTTAGTTGTTTTCCTTCATGTAGAATTAACCTACAAGGAAAGAAAGGGTTTATTTTCATTCTGATATTTCTGTCCCATTGACTTGCATTGGTTTCCGGTATCGGAATCGGCGATATCCGATACTTTTTGGGTATCGGTCCGATCCGATATTTCCCGATATCGGAAGGTATCGCTCAACACTAGTCTTCAGTAATAAAATGGCAGGAAATTCTTAATGAAGACTTTAGAGTGTTGCTTACATTTGCTTACATTTGTATTTAAGAATCAAATGAACAATATAAAAAATGAATATAAAGATAGGCTTTAAGCATAATATAAATATTTAATATAAGATATGGCATCACAAGTGTTACGAGTCCGGGTGGTGGAACCTCTGTGCTTCGGTGCAAGGAGGGACTAGAGGGGCATGACTAAGTGCCTACTCGGCCCGACCAAGGTCACACGGCGGCTTAGTCGACTCCGTGAACCAGGGAGGAACGGGGCAGGTGGACCAGGTGCCACTCTGGGACCGACCTTGTGTGAGAGCAGGTGACTCCCACGAGTCAGATGGCAGGAACTGACCGGTACAACAGTACTACAGGAAGGCTGACGGGTGGACCGGGTAGATAAGCAGGCTGGTTTGGTAGGTAGCCAGACGGGTGCTCTGGGTAGGCGAGCAGGGGGCATGGCAGGTAACTGGCAGGTTCTCCGGTTAGACTGGCAGGCGGGCACGACAGGTAACAGGCAGGTGGTCCAGGTAGGCTGGCTGGTGGGCACGACAGGTAACAGGCAGGTGCTCCAGGTAGGCTGGCTGGTGGGCACGGCAAGTTACAGACAGGTGCTCTAGGTAATCAGGCTGGTGGGCACAACTGTAGACATACTGGAGGACAGAACTGTTAGACAGGCTGGCGGGCTGGACTGAAAGACAGACTGGCAGGCAGGACTCACAGTCAGCGGGACCGGAGGGCTGGAGCAAGTGTTTAGCACACAGAACAACAATCTTGCATAGGCACCTCCATTTTGGAGGAGGTGCCTTATATAGGGGAAGTCCTCCGGCCATTGGCCGGGGACTCTATAGGACAGCGCGCGCGGCCCCTATAAGAGGGAGGGAGCGCACGTGCCCTAAGCAAAGTGCCCGGGAAGCTGCGTGCGGTGCTCGCCACAGCAACAGGGGAGCGGGAAGACGCCAGACCGGGACCGCAGCGGTGAGGGGAACGTCGTCTCTGCCCGGCAGGAGGAGACGCCGATGCTACAACAAACTACTTGGGCTTCCGTCAGAATATCCAGCATGTAGAGACCAGTGACGTCACTTTTGGGGTGGACGGGTTTTTCCAAAATACTAATTTATGGGTGTCCATGATGATCTTTGCCATTCAATCATTGCTCATTTCTACGGACACTGTATTTTGCACAATAGTTATTGTACTTGGTAGTAATTTTTCAATAATTTAGATTTGTTTACTTTTCTTTCATATTATTTTTTATATTGATGTTATACAGTTTCTGATCATAAAGAGAACTGTGACTTCATGTATGATCACCTATTCAATTAGTTTGTTATAAATGTCCAGGAAAAGGAGTAGAAATAGAAGTTTCTTCTGTGGAGGGCTCATCCACATGGTCATGTTGAATGGCTCTGTAATAATGTCCTGCACTTGTATATACCTCATACCTTAGCATACTGTAACATCAGTCCATAGCAAATGAGAATGATGAGTATAAGATAAAAAGACAACTCGCTTTCCCTTTTTATACTGTACTTTGCTTCTTTTTTGTTAGATTTTTTTTACATATTAGTTTGCTTATCCATGATTTTTTTTCTGGGATTGTTTCTCATTGATAATGAAGTAGAGCTTAGCTTTAGGTACAAGATTTTACCTTTATAAATAGGCTGTCCCTCGCCTGTTGCCCTAATGTTAAACAGCTCTGTAATAAGTCACTGCAGATTTGCCTATAAGGCTGTTAAGTAACCGCAAGAATAATCCTGGCAAAAATAAGTAAGAAAAATTATTGTGAATGTAATCCAGAATAGCTGACTCCATTCTGACATCTAAAATGTGCAATTCCACAATTGTTTTTGTTTTTTAATTTACCATATTCACTATATAATAAAATATACTTGGCAGTATGATTTCCCAGGTCAGTACAAGTTTGCAGATACCAAAGATATATTGTTTATTTTTTATTTAAGTGGTGAAAAAAATCCAAAATCTGTATGAAAAAAAGTTTTTGCGTTTGTCGCTATATTCCGAGACCCAGAGCATTTTCATTTTTCGAGACCTGGGGCTGAGTGATGGCTTATTTTTGTGCACTGAGCTGATGTTTTTATTGATACCATTTTGGGGTAGATATTTTTGTTTGATCACCTCTAATTACATTTTTTGCAATGTTGCGGTGGCCAAAAAAACCACAATTCTGGCGTTTTGATTTTTTTCCTTGTTATGCTGTTTACCGATCGGATTAATTTAATTAATATTTTAATAGGTCGGACATTTCTGAATTTAAAATGTATTTCTAAACTCATAAATGAATATGACAATTTTACTGTAAATGTTTCCATAGCATAGTGATATAAAATAAACCGAAATCACACAATTGCTGTAGCTGGGTACATTTTATATGTGAAAATTTTTCTTTATGTCAGAAAATTGCTGTCTCCTAGCCCTAGACCCCAGACTTGACACCACTCAGAAACACTCATAGGATTTTCAAGACTGTGGTGCTGCTGAGACTCACACACTGAATTCTCCAGTGCATCTTACAAGAACAAAGTCGGATGTGAAAATAAGGTCAAAGCACACAAGCTTTAATGAGAATGTCTTGAGATAGGATTGAGATCGCCCTGTAAATACAATAATTCTGCTGGTTGCATCCAAACATACTGTATGTATTGTGAGAGGGCCGCCGGACATGTCCTTGAGGGGAGATATGTGTCGCTGAGGTTGGCAGCTTCGGTGATGTGAAACCGGGAAAGCTTGCTCCAGCACACATAGTGCTGAGAGGAATAATAGGGCGTATTAGGGCCGTTTTTTTGAGCAGTCATAAGAGATGGGGGGGATTGGCTGCTCACATATCCCCACCTCAGGGCATGTGTATAAAATGGAGACCAAGTGTCTCATTCAGTGTCTGTGGCTGGAGGTGTGGAGAGAGTAAAAAGTGTGTTTGAGGGTAAAAAGACTGACCGTTACCGTGAGTGGGTAAACCCGCCATATTGGATGGACTGTTTACTTTCTGTTTTGTTACACTGTGCAGGACAAGGTTTTCTTTTGTTTACTTCTGGAAGTGCGGTCTATGCAGCATAATAAACCTGCCTGGGACATTTTTAAAGAGACAGTGTCCCGTGCCTACCTCTAACGCGGCTAAGTGAGTAGCGAACCCTACCATTGGTGGAGAATGCAGACACGAATCCCAAGGGGCAGTGTGACTGCTATAAGAAACAGTTTATGTCCTGGGTGAAGGCCACCAGCCAGCAAGCGACGTCCGGCAATATGGAGGAGCTGATTAAGCAACTAGTTAAGGCTAACCTCCAGCAGCACCAACAGCAGCAGCAGCAAGCACAGCAGCAGCAGTGGCAACAGCAGCAGCAGATGCAACAACTACAGCACAAGCAGCAGAAGGAGCTCCTGGCCGAGGTGATCTGTGGCAGGGCAACAGCCCCACCCCCTACTCCAGGTGATGACTTACACGTCAGGAAGACGGTAAGGAGAGCATTGCGAAAGATGATGATGTCGAGTCATTCCTGACTGTCTTTGAGAGGGTGGCGGAACAGGAGAAATTGCCTCCAGAGCAGTGGGCGGAGGTGCTGGCGCCATATTTAACAGTGGAGCCGCAGAAGGTCTATTATGACCTGGCCTTACAGGACGCAAAGGAGTACGCCAAGTTGAAAAATGAAATTTTGGCGCGCTTGGGAGTGACTCTGACTGTCAAAAACGGGTGCACCACTGGGCCTATTGCAATGACAAACCTCCCCGGTCCCAGATGTTCGACCTCCTACACCTCTTCCAAAAGTGGTTGCAACCTGAATCTTCCTACCCTGCACAAATGATTGAGAAAGTTGTCATGGACAGGTTCATACACTCCCTTCCGAGGTCGGTGCAATCCTGGGTTGCCCAGGGAGATCCCCACAATGCCGATGACTTGTTGGGGTTGCTGGAAAGGTATGTGGCGCCCCTGAGGGTTCGACCGCCACAGGGATGCTGCACCTCTTCAATGGGGTGTGGTATCCCTCCTTCGAGGCAAGATCGGTGCAATGGTCAGGACCCCACCTCTACATCCAACACCACACTTCTCCCACCAATAGGGGGGGCTGATAGGCACCAGTATGCTGCCCCTCCCGGGATAATGGGAGACTGGGGAACCAAAAGATACTGGGAACCATGTAGAGGGTGAGGGTGGAGGACGCACATGTAGGCTGCACTTAATAATTCATATTTAATAAGCAGCCATCTTGGGCTCAAGGTTCTTTGGTTGTGATCTTCATCACTGAACGTGGCTTTCTGTGTGAACCTGCAGATGATGGAGACACGGTCCTCGTACTCTGGCCTTGAGTCGAGGAGCAGGTTTGAGTTAACGGCTGTCTCATCCCGGTCAAGGTCCCTGCCCAAGAAGGCCTGGAGCTTAGGAGTGTAGCTCCATCGCAAAAGGATCCCAGAGGGATGCAGATGGAGCGGTATACGCCACCTGTCCTCGCTATTCTGATCTAGCCAGAGGGATTCCGGCTGCAAGAGGGGTACCGGCCCCCGAAACCTGACTTTGCTACTCTACGTCCTAGTCAAGGAAGCCCGGCAGGCACAGAGGATCCCACCGGGTAACGGAAGGAGCGGAGCTGCCACCCGTACCCTTTTTCTGAGCGTAGTCCAGAGGGAGACCCGGCCTATCTACACATGCAGACAGGAGAGGACTCAGTCTGAAGTCTAGGAACACTCTGGTGCGGGGTCCTGATTAAGCACTTGAATTATTCGGAGGTTGTCGGACCCCCGTCTCTGGTGACCGCAGAACTCCGTGAGGAGCAGGGAGAAGCCTTGCAGCTGCACGCTCTACCGTGAGTAAAAACTCTGGAAGTCAACCCCTATGGCCTCTGGACTCTTTATTTCTGCACTGCACTGCACAGCACCAGACCCCCCTTCACTACGACTCCCTCCATCCTCATCTCTGCCCTGAGGCCCTGCTCCGCCTGTGGGGAGTAGTATCAACGTCGGCTGCCACAACATCCCGCCTCAGAGGACTCCAGCAGCGCTGGTGGCCTTCACCAGGTACCACAGGTGGCGTAGTCGATAAGAACCACTCAACCCTGTAAGCCCATTACTTTTATGTGACGGCCCTGGGCACGGAATGGGTCCAGGCCACGACTGCTCCCCCAACATCTGACCCGGCTCCGAGTTCCCCATCTCCCAGGGAGGGCTGTGAGCGTCACAACCACCAGGCGGTTGAGAGTTCCTTGGGGAAACAAGGGGTCATAGCATCTCCATACTGGG
This sequence comes from Phyllobates terribilis, assembly GCF_046119375.1. Taxonomy (NCBI): domain Eukaryota; kingdom Metazoa; phylum Chordata; class Amphibia; order Anura; family Dendrobatidae; genus Phyllobates; species Phyllobates terribilis. Next base: position 213,679,024 of record NW_027362769.1, on the reverse strand, counting down.
GTTCCCAAAAGGGGGCGGACACTCAAAAGAGGGGAGCTAGTGCCATACCTGGGGGGCATCCTAGAACTCAGGAGGGGTCTGAGTTGCTGCCCAAGGTCCCACCCCATAATGTAGTATGTTAGAGGTGTCATACCCCAGGTCACATAGCCGCCCGTTGCCCCATGACAAACGAGCCAATGGACTGCAGCGCAGGACGGTGCTGCTCGTACTTTGCATATCCTGCCTGCAGTGCTGTTCCTCAACCAAGCGAGGGACCGCAGGCATGGTCTGTATTGGTAAATGGAGTGCAAATGACTGCTCTATTAGACTCGGGGAGTTTGGTAACTCTAGTGAGGGCCGCAGTTCCTCATCAACTCGTTCCGGGGGAAAAGGTCAGCGTCCGTTGTATCCATGGGGACGCTAAGGACTCCCCTGTAGCCCGAGTGGTCATAGATACAAACTGTGGTGCCGAGGCACATGAGGTGGGCATAGTCAAGGACCTGTTGAACCCTGTGATAATAGGGTGGGACTTTGCATTGTTTTGGGACTTGTGGGAGAAAGGGAAGAAGCCAGGTTGTCCGGACAACAACCAGGTTGCTCCGCATGAAGCCTCGTCACAGGCCGCCGCCGCCGGTTTTCCTTTTTGTGTGCTTGTTGAGGATGAGGATGAGGCAGCATCCCCAGAGGCCAACATCCCTGAGCTGGAAGTGTCCGGGGGAAAGTTTGGAACTGCCAAGCTCAGAGACTTGACTCTAAAAGGGGCGCTTGATAATGTCACTGTTCTCAATGGTGTTGCTCAGGAGCCGGGGGCTGACACCCGATATCCACACTTCGCCGTAAATGGGGAGTTGTTATATCGGGTCATCAAGCTCAGAGGGGAGGTAATTGAGCAGTTACTGGTGCCAGGGCCGTACAGGCGCATGGTGTTATATATAGCCCATAAATATGTGCTTGGTGGTCATCTGGGGGTCGAGAAAACCCAGGAAAAGATCCTCAGGAGGTTCTATTGGCCCGGGTGTCAGTGAGAAATTGGAAATTTTTGTAGGTCATGTCCCACCTGCCAGCTGACCTCCCAGGTAGCCCACTTCCGTAGCCCCTTAGTGCCATTGATAATCATTGAGGTGCCATTTGATCGCATAGCCATGTATCTAATGGGACCCCTGGTCAAATCCGCCAGAGGACATCAGTATATCCTGGTGGTATTGGTCTATGCTACGTGGTATCCGGAGACCGTGCCACTACGTAACACCTCTGGCAAATGTATAGCCCGGGAGTTGGTCCACATCTTCTCTAGAACGGGGTTGCCTAAGGAGATGCTCACAGACCAAGGGACCCCATTTATGTCATGGTTGATGAGGGAGTTGTGCAAAACCCTGAAAATCACACAACTCAGGACCTCAGTGTACCACCCCCCGATGGATGCCTTAGCGGAGAGGTTCAATAAAACCCTGAAGGCCATGTTAAAGAAGTTAGTAGAGAAAGATGGCTGGGACTGGGACTGTTTACTACCGTACCTTCTGTTCTCAATTAGAGAAGTCCAGCAGGCCTCTACTGGGTTCTCCCCATTTGAACTGTTGTATGGCCGACAGCCCCGCGGACTCCTGGACGTGGCAAAGGAGACCTGGGAGGGAGTCTACACCCTACAAGAGTGTAATCGAACATGTGGCCCAGATGCAAGAGAGGATTGCAGAGGTGATGCCCATTGTGAAAGAACAACTCCACAAAGCACAAGAGGCACAGTCAAGAGTGTACAATAGATCAGCGAGGGTGAGACATTTCCACCCTGGGGATCGGGTACTAGTCCTGGTACCTACGGTGGAGAGCAAGTTCCTGGCCAAGTAGCAGGGCCCCTATGAAGTGGATGAAAAGGTTGGTGATGTCAACTATAGGGTCCACCAACCTGGGAGAAGGAAACCCTACCAGGTGTACCACATTAACCTCATTAAGCCGTGGCGAGACAGGGAGCCTGTGGAAGCTCCGTGTTTGATAACAAAGACTGATACCAATGTGGAGGAAGTCAAGGTGGCAGAGTCGCTGTCACGTGCCCAGAAGCAACAATCCCGGGAGTTGCTACAGCCGAACAAGGACCTATTTTCGAATCGAACCGGGTTGTACTCAGGTCATAGAGCATGAGGTACTTACGTAGACGCATGTCTGAGTGAACATGAAGCCATATCGGATTCCTGAAGCCCGCCGAGAGGTGATCTCAAAGGAGGTGAAGCGCATGCTGAATCTGGGGGTCATCGAAGAGTCTAAGAGTGGCTGGTCCAGTCCCATAGTCTTAGTGCCGAAACCAGATGGAGAGTGGCACTTCTGCAATGACTATAGGAAACTGAATGAGGTCTCTAAGTTTGATTCGTACGCAATGCCCAGGGTAGATGAACTAATTGAGAGGCTAGGGCCGGCCAGGTACATCACCACCCTTAACCTCACAAACGGGTATTGGCAGATCCCTATGTCCCAAGAGGTCAAGGAGAAGACAGCCTTTTCAACACCAGATGGTTGTTTCCAATACACCAAAATGCCATTTGGGTTGCAAGGAGCACCAGCTACCTTCCAGAGAGCCATGGACCGGATCCTAGCTCCCCACAGGAAGTATGCAGCGGCCTACCTGGATGATATTGTGATCTACAGCCAGGATTGGGGTAGCCATCTGAGTAAAATCCAGGCGATATTCGATGCTCTTCGGAAGGCGGGTTTTTCCATCAACCCAAAGAAATGTGCCATGGGCATGGAGGAAGCCAAGTATTTGGGCTACGTCATAGGTAGAGGTGTGATCAAACCCCAAATAAATAAAAGTGATGCGATCCAGGGTTGGCCACAACCTCTCTCAAAAAAGCAGGTCAGAGAGTTCCTGAGCATCATGGGCTACTACCGGCGCTTCATCCCCAACTTTGCCATGGTAGCCGCCCCTTTGACAGACCTCCTAAAAGAGACAAAGTCAGTTATGGCTAAGTGGACTCCAGAAGCGGAGATGGCTTTCCAGGAACTAAAGCAGGCTCTGTGTAAACAGTCAGTGCTGGTGGCTCTGGATTTCTCAAAAGATTTTGTGGTCCAGATGGAAGCGTCAGATGTCGGACTGGGTGCTGTCCTACCACAAGAGATGAATGGGGAGGAGCACCCCCTTTAATGTATTTAAGCTTGAAGCTGACATCTTGTGAGAAAAATTACTCCATAGTGAAGAAGGAATGTTTGGCCATCAAGTGGGCCCTGGACACCCTAAGGTATTACCTCTTAGGCAGGAAGTTCAGACTGATATCAGACCATGCCCCACTAAGATGGATGAGCGAGAAAAAGGGGAACAATGCTCAAGTGACCAGGTGGTTCCTAGCCCTTCAGGATTTTAGCTTCCGTGTAGAGCATAGGCCTGGGAAACTGCATGCAAATGCTGACGCATTGTCGAAATCCAGCCCTCTGAATTTAAATTTGTATTTGCAACCAATATCTAAACTAGCAATATCCATAGCCGTTTAGATCAAAAGAGATTCCAGCTCAGTAATAAAATATATAAATTTTATTCATTCCAAATATAAAAGCAAAAATCAATAAATAGGACAAAACCTCCAAAGAGGGAAGGAACACATGCAAAAATGGGATTATAATCCCCATTACAACTATCCACAGCATATGGGTCAAAAAATGGCATACATAAACATGTGATGACTTCACATCATAGTATGTAAAAAGTCCAGTGTTGATGAAAAACACATGCTTGTAACATCTCCAGTTGGAGTAAGGTTATTCTTAGGGGGCAAAATATCACTAAATGGTGGACAGTAGTTGAAATATATGAAAAAAATGGCCTCCAAAGGGATATCCTAGTTATACAATTTTTATATACCGAAAAAATGCCACAATGCCAATTAAAATAAGTCTCAAGACCTACTGATCCATATATGCCTCATGTTTAGATAGCGTATTCCTAAATGACCAGAGATCACTGTGAATCATTTATTAAGGTTTAAGTTACCTGGTAAACCGGCCACATAGAGAATGTTAGAACCCTCCTGTTTGTTTTTTCCACCTTATGTTTTGCGGTCACGTGACCATCTGCCTTTATATTCCAGCTCTGCCCTTTTGGCTGTGCTGGACTTCAGTGTTTGACTGTTTCTCTAGCCAGGTGCTTAGGTGCCTTTCTTTGTCAGTTTGCTTGGTCCTTCTGGGACTTCTAGTACCTTTTGTCAGTTAGTCTTTTTATGTTCTGCAACAACTTCTCTGTTTAGGAGGTGTCCCATTTTTGTCCCAGTCCTTAGTTCCTTAAGGGACCCCTCCCCTTATGCTGTAGGTCTTCGTTCAGACTAGTCGAGGACATAGGCGGGTCTGTTCGCTAAGAACATGCAGCCCGCTACATCGTAGGGATTCAGCTTAGTCTTACTGTAGGGACAGCTTTCCCCCATCTTTCCTTAGTACTTGTTGCAGATCATAACAGTAAGTCCAGCCCAAAAAACTAAAAGGAGAGAAATTCGGGGACCAGTATGGTTTCCGTCCAGGATTTGGCTCAAAGCTTGCAGGGATTGTCTCTGGAGGTGGCCGAGCTACAGCAACACGTGAGTAGCTGTTCTGGAGCGCATTTTGTGGAACCCAAGGTAGGACTGCCTGATGTTTTTTATGGTAAACAGCAAGATTTTTTTTCCTTTAAAAATGCTTGTTTGTTATATTTTTGTTTGAGACCAAGGTCCTCTGGGAATGAATCACAGCGCATTAGTTTTATTATGTCACTTTTGCGCAATGAACCACAGGGGTGGGCCTTTTCTCTCCAACCTAATGATCCGTGTTTAAGGTCTGTAGAAGAATTTTTTTCTACTGTGGGGCTATTATATGATGATCCTGATAGAATCTCATCTGCTGTGGCAGAACTCAGGCATTTGAATCAGGGGTCAGGTGATGTTGAAAATTATTGCACACACTTCAGGAGATTATTATTATTTATTATTATAGCGCCATTTATTCCATGGCGCTTTACATGTGATAGGGATATACATAGCAAAAACATTTACATAATCTTAACAAAACGAGTTAGTGACTGGTACAGGAGGAGCAAGGACCCTGCCCGCGAGGGCTCACAGTCTACAAGGGATGGGTGAGGATACAGTAGGTGGGATTGGGCTTCAGAAGTCAAATGGAATGATCCTGCGCTGAAATGTTTATTTCTTGCTGGTCTGAGTGAAAGGGTTAAGGATCTGGTAATTGCATTCCCCGCACCTGAGACTCTGCAGGATGCCATGCAGTTAGCTGTTTGTGTGGACAGGAGACTGAGGTCCAGGGTGAATGAGGTAAAGACTCCTGTAATGTCAGGTTCTAGTCCCCAAAAAATTTGCTCTGACAGCGGAGAACCAATTGAGTTTGGGGCGACGTCACTCCGCTCTCAGGAAAGAGACCGGAGGTTTACCGAGGGATTGTGTCTTTATTGTGGTAAAGCTGACCATTTGATTAAGTATTGTGAGCTTCATTTAAGTAAAGAAAAAAAAAAGAGTCAGTTACGCCCGTATAGCTTGTTTACGCTCTGCAGGAGTATTTCTTTCTGGGAGTACTACTTTGTAGAAAAATTTGATTGAATTTCAGGTATTTGTGGATTGTGGTTCAACACTTAATGTGATTGATAAAGGATTCTTGGAAAACCTTAAATTGAAATCCAAACCTTTGTCATCACCTATTTCTGTGATTGCAATTGATAACACTCCCTTGAAATGTATTACTCACAAGGTTGCTGCATTTCCCCTCACTATCAATGGAGTTCACCAAGATATTTTGGACTTTGTTGTATTAGATAATTTACCATCTCCGGTCGTTTTAGGTTTGCCTTGGTTAAAACTGCACAATCCTTTGCTGGACTGGTCTACTAATGTGATTAAGTCTTGGAGTCCGAAGTGCTATGATAAATGTTGCAATGGTCGCATTGCGGCTGTGGAAAAGAGGGAATTACCTCTACCTATTCAAGATTTTTGCAGGGTTTTTTCAGAGGAGTAGTCGCAAGTTTTACCTCCCCATAGGGATTATGATTGCGCCATTGAGTTTGTTCCTGGAGCTACTCTTCCCAAAAGTTGCTTGTTTAATCTGACTATTCCTGAAAGAAAGGCCTTGGAGGAGTACATACAGACCAGCCTGGCTGCTGGTAACATTAGAACTTCTAAGTCGCCTGAGGCAGTTGGATTTTTCTTTGTTAAAAAAAAGGACTGGGGTTTACGTCCTTGTCTGGATTTTTGTGAAATTAATAAGATTACCGTACGCAATTCCTACCCATTGCTGTTAATTCCTGACTTGTTTAACCAGTTGGTGGGGGCCAAGTGGTTTTCTAAAATTGATCTCCAGGGGGAATATAATTTGTTACGAGTGAAGGAGGGTGATGAATGGAAAACTGCTTTTAACACTCCGGTAGGTCATTTTGAGAATCTGGTGATGCCTTTTGGTCTTACCAATGCACCTGCATTTTTTCAGAACCTTATTAATGACATCCTGAGACCTTTGATTGGTAAGAATGTGGTAGTGCATTTGGATGACATTTTGATTTATTCACCAGATTTAGAGTCCCATTGGCAGAGTGTATGTGAAGTTTTGCAGTTATTGAGTGATAATTCACTCTTTGCTAAGCTGGAGAAATGTGAGTTCGCTGTGCAGAAAATTAGTTTTTTGGGATACATTGTCTCCTGCGAGGGCTTTGAGATGGACCCAGTGAAGGTTCAGGATGTGCAGGAATGGCCTAGGCTTATTGGTTTGAAATCTATACAGAGATTTTTGGGTTTTACCAATTATTACAGGAAATTCATTAAGAATTTTTCTGTAATTGTTAAGTCTCTGACCGATCTCACCAGGAAAGGTGCAAATACGGTCCAGTGGACTACTGAGGCCATTGAAGCATTTGAGTATCTCAAAGAGAGGTTCAGTTCTGCCCCTATCCTTATGCAGCCTGATGAGACCAAGCATTTTTTGATCGAGGTCGATGCTTCATCGGTGGGGGTCGGAGCAGTTTTGTCTCAGGAGAACAAGGATGGAGTACATCCTTGTGCCTTCTTTTCGAAAAAAATTTCGGAAACTGAACTGAATTATGATATTGGAAATCGGGAGTTGCTGGCTATTAAACTCGCGTATGAACATTGGCGTCATTTTTTGGAAGGCGCTAGATTTCCTATTCAGGTTTTCACAGATCATAAGAATATGATCTATCTGGATGCTGCCAAGCGCTTGAATGCCCGTCAAGCTAAGTAGGAACTTTTTTTTTCTCGTTTTCATTTTTCTGTTACCTACATCCCTGGTACTAAGAATGTTAAAGCCGATGCTTTATCTCGCAGCTTTTCTCCTACGGTCGGTGCCGAGGAGGAGGAGAGCATTTTACAGAAAGGAGTTGTGGTGGCGGCATTGGACTCCGTTTTGGAGATGGGATTCTGAAAGCTCAAGATGATGCTCCATCTAACACTCCCCATGGGAGGTTGTTCGTGCCTAGAGCCTTTAGGACAGATTTGTTTGTGGAGTGTCATGAGTCTCGGTTGGCAGGTCATCCAGGAATTTCGGAGACTAAGAGACTTATCAGTCTCAGTGTTTGGTGGCCTGGATGGCAGAAGGAAGTCATCAAGTGGATGCGTCAATGTACTGTGTGTGCTAGGTCAAAGGCTTCACATACTCCTGCTGCTGTGTTGCTTTGCCCTCTGGAGGTTCCTAGTGCGCGTTGGACACATCTCACAATGGATTTTATTACTGCTCTTCCTGTGTCCAAGGGTTTTACTGTCATCTGGGTGGTCGTGGACCGTTTTAGTAAGATGTGTCATTTGGTTCCATTCATTATGTTGCCCTGAGCCAAGACACTCGCTAAGGAGTTTATGACGGAGATTGTCAAGCTCCATGGCGTTCCCACGGATATTGTTTCTGATAGAGGACCACAGGTTGTGGCTCGCTTTTGGCGTGCTTTTTGTGAAAGGTGGGAAGTCTATTTGTCATTTTCGTCTGGTTATCATCCTGAGTCTAATGGACAGACTGAAAGAAAGAACCAGGATGTTGAACAGTTTTTGCGTTGTTTTGTGGCGGACAATCAAGAGGTGTGGTCTGAGTTTCTGCCTCCCGCAGAATTTGCCCTTAACAATCATACATCCTCCTCTGCTGGGTGTTCTCCTTTTTTTTGTTGTACTGGGAGACATCCATCTTTTGGTTCGTTCTCCAAATTGGGGTCGGCAAATTTTTCCCGTGATTTGGAGAGAGTTTGGACTAATGTATGTTGCAACCTTCAAGAGGCTAACATGAAGTCCAAGAAGTATTTTGACAGGAAACGTAAGGAGGTTTTGTTTACTGTGGGTGACATGGTTTGGTTGTCCTCAAAGAACCTGCGGTTGAGGATTCCCTCTAAAAAACTGGGTCCTAAGTTTGTGGGTCCATTTAAAGTGCTTCAGGTTGTTAACCCGTCTGCTGTTAGGTTGGATGTCCCTACTTCCTGGAGGATTAATCCTGTGTTTCACGTTTCCTTGTTGAAAAAGGCTGATGTGTCAGATAGGGATGTCACTGTCACAGTTCCTCCTGTGGTTGAAGACGGCGAATATGAAATTTCTCGTATCTTGAATTCTAGATGGCATAGAGGGAGATTATAGTATCTTGTCTCCTGGAAGGGTTTTGGTCCCAAAGACAATTCCTGGGTAAGGACGGATGATGTCTCTGCTCCTAGGCTTGTTAAAGCTTTCCACAAGAGGTTCCCGGATAGGCCTGGGCCTGGAGGATCCGGAGGATCCTCATAAAAGAGGGGGTACTGTTAGAACTCTCCTGTTTGTTTTTTCCATCTTGCGTTTTGCGGTCACATGACCATCTGCCTTTATATTCCAGCTCCGCCCTTTTGGCTGTGCTGGACTTCAGTGTTTGACTGTTTCTCTAGCCAGGTGCTTCGGTGCCTTTCTCTGTCAGTTCGCTTGGTCCTTCTGGGACCTCTAGTACCTTTTGTCAGTTTGTCTTTTTATGTTCTGCAACAACTTTTCTGTTTAGGAGGTGTCCCATTTTTGTCCCAGTCCTTAGTTCTTTTAGGGACACCTCCCCTTAAGCTATAGGTCTTCGTTCAGACTAGCCGAGGACATAGGCGGGTCTGTTCGCTAGGAACAGGCATCCCGCTACATCATAGGGATTCAGCTTAGTCTTACTGTAGGGACAGCTTTCCCCTATCTTTCCTTAGTACTTGTTGCAGATCATAACAGAGAAAAGTAAAGCTTTATGCTCCCCACAGCCGACGCTGTTTCACCTACGCTTCTTCCGGGGGTGTGTCTAACTGCAAGGGGCCCAGTATAGATATATCTTCAACTAACCAATAGGGTATGGCCATGTCATATGAAGAAAGAGGTCACATGTCCGGAATAGGCGGCGCATAGCCTGCTTGCTCCGTCCCTTCATAGCCAATGGGACTTCCTGGTGAATGTATGGTGAGATGCATGCCGGAACGCATAGCGGTCACCTGATGTAGCGTACCAGGAAGTCCGCATTGGCCCTTTTGAGGCGGATAGTCCCTCCCCATAACCATTTATAGTACCGTCCTACACTTGAAACATGGCGCTATTTGGAACCAGCGGTGGATGCCGCGTTCGACACCCCATACAATGCTATTTCAACAACTGGGTATGTGCAGGCACAGGTTCTATTTCTTTAGATCTCCACTTTGGATGGCTGGCTCCCTTATTTCTGTTTATCTCTACAGACCCAGTTCCTCCTATGGGAGACTGTGTCCTTCCTTCCTCTATTTAAACTTCTATCCTGAGCAGCCGGGTAGGTTACTATTATGAATATATGACCTGTTTTTTCTTGCAATATATTAGGAATCCTCTGCTTATTATTAGAATTTGAAATACATATTGACATGTTTCTCTGCTTTTACTCCTATTATATATTGTTTATTTATGTTGTATTTGTTCTGTTTTCTATGACGCAGTATACTGATGAAGGTCCTGTGGACCGAAACGTTTGTTCCTGTTTTTTGGACTGCGATTAAATATATAAAGAAATATTCATATGAGTGCCACATTTTTGTTTGCTGTTGAATGGTTTTGAACCCTACTTGCGCACCATATCCCAGTTGTGCTACGGTTTTCGACACCACTGTATTGATTTAGGACATATATGACTAATTGAATTTAAAATTGGTAGTTTATAAGGGATTTGTGTCTGTTTTCCTCCCCAGTTTTGAGAATGCTTCAACTCTATTAGCTGAGTTGTTCACATTTAGGGGTCTAATAATATTTTCTGTTTCTCTTTTAAAGATATGAAATCTGATATGATTTGTTACATTTCAGATTTTTTATTTCAAAACATTTCCCTATATTTTTTTTCTAATTATATACTGTATATGCTTTACTGTTTTTTTTTCACTTCGTGACAATACACATAATTAAGTGGAATCCGTAGCCTATTGCCTACTAAATTCATCCTTTTCCTTTTTTTTTCTTTCGTGCATATTTAGTAGTGATGGTTGAGCACTAAAATGCTCGGGTGCTCGTTGCTCGGGTTGAGCAAATTGGAATGCTCGGGTACTCAACCCGAGCAACGAGCCCAACGTAAGTCTATGGGAAACTCAAGCATTTTTCCGGCGACTGCCCTCGGCAGTCTGCAGAGGGCCTAAAAATTGCCCAAATCGATGGGATCAGTGCTCAGATGACATGGGAACAGCATGTGGAAGACCCCTGGAAGCATTTCTGATTCCCAAGTCACTGCTGTCAACAACGTTGTCAGAGCTATTACGCCACTTTTACGGACTCACAATAAAACATACAAAAACAAAACCAAAATGGATTTTCCTGTTAAATATGTTAAGGAACATCCTTTCCAGGGTAATGACGTGTATATAAGGCAAAATAAATGACCACAAACAAAAATGCTCTTCCACACCTTGGGCTATATTATCATGTAGCGTTTTTGATGCGTTTTTGCACTTTTGCATTACTTTCACCCAAGACAAATGCATTCACCGAGATATGTCATTCTAACATTTTACAACCTTATCTGGCCATGTGGTGTGTGAGAAATGATCAGACACATCCTGCTTCATTTATGAAGGAAGGACTCTGAAAGTCACAAAGCCTATTTTTATAGGGCCATCAGGCGGCTCTTACTATTTTTAAAGGGCCAGCAGTCGGCCCTCGCTATTGTTAGAGAGCCATCAGCCAGCTATGCTTTGTTGTTCCCATTATTAACGAGTGGGTCTCCTATACTGTTTTTGCGTATGCAGTGACTGCAAGGGCTGCCAAAAATTTGGATGAACTCCAATGCCCCTTGCAAGAGACGTAGAGGTCAGAGAGCCTCCTAAAAACAATGTTCCCATTATTAGGAAGTTGGTCTCCCACAATGTTTGCCTATGCAGTGAATGCAAAAGCTGCCAAAATATTTGGAGGAGCTTCAATGCCCCTTGCAAGACACGTAGAGGAGGTGATATGATAGATATGGTGGTGAATGATATGGTGATGGAGTATGAGGAGAAAGAGGAGGACAAGAGCAAATAGACAAAATCAGGAAGCGTATACCCATGTGTAGGTGTGAAGAGGTGCATGGGAATAGTCCTCCCAAAAAAAAGACACTGGATTTGAGTTTATGTTACTCTGCTATCATTCGGTAGTGTTGAGAAGTCTGGCCCAATCCAACACTTTTCATTTTTATGAGTCAGCCTGTCAGCATTTTCAGTTGACAGGCGGATGCGCTTATCAGTTATAATTCCACCAGCGGCACTAAAAACCCGCTCTGATAAAACACTGGCGGCAAGGCAGACCAGGACCTCCAAGGCATAGAGAGCCAGTTCATGCCACATGTCCAGCTCGGATACCCAATAATTATAAGGAACAGAGGAATCGCGAAGGACGTTGGTACGGTCGGCAAGGTACTCACTCACCATCTTCTCAAACTTTGCACTCCTTGTGAGAGTACCCTGCGCCTCAGGGCCTATAAGATGGAAGGGTCTGAGAAAACTGTCGCAGAACTTTGACAGTGTTCCCCTGCCTCTGCTAGATTGGAGTTGTGTCTCTCTCGCCTGTAGTCCTTGGTTATCCAACGAACTGTGACCTCTGCCGCCAACGTTTTCAGATGGGAATTTTTTAATAATTCCGCAACAAGGACCTTCTGGTGCTGCCCCATTTTAGTAGACCTGTTCGCCTCGGGAATAAGAGACAGAAAGTTCTCCTTGTAGCATGGGTCTAGAAGTGTCACCAACCAGTAATGACTGTCACCCAAAATTTGGAGAGCGCGAGGGTCACGGGAAAGGCAGCGTATCAAACTCAGCCATGCATGCCAGGCAAGACTTCCATGTCCTCACCAAGAAGATGAGTGACCATGCTCTCCTCCTCCTCCTCCCTGTCCTCCACGCTGAACAGACGGTATGACAGTTGTGCAGGTAGAACTGTCTATAGGGCATGAAACTAGCTCCTCCTCCTCTTCCTCATTGACACCAAATCCACGTTGGGATGAGATGAGGCTGGGCTGTGCGTAATCACCCTGTATGGTTCCTTGCACCATCTCATCGTGCTCCGCCTGCAATGCATCCTCTTTGTGAGCAGCGTTTCAGAAGACAGAGAAGCAGGATGGTGATGCTAATTATGGTGTCATCGCCGCTCACCATCTTGGTGGAGTCCTCAAAGTTTTAGAGGATGGTACATATATCTGACATCCATGTCCACTCCTGAGGTCTTATGTGTGGAGTCTGAACTGAATACGGATGTTGTTGATGCTGGTAGTCAACTGCCCTCTTCTGCTCACAAATCCTTCCCAACATCTGCAATGTAGAGTTCCAACACGTGGGGACATCACACATCAGTCGGTGAGCCGGAAGCTGCAAACGCTGCTGAAACATGGCAAGGGTGGCGAAAACTGTAGGTGACTTTCTAAAATGGGAACACAGGCGGCGTACTTTGAAAAGCAGATCCGGCAACTCTGGGTACGTTTTGCGAAACCGCTGAACCATGAGGTTAAGCACATGGGCCAGGCATGGTACTTGTGTGAGCTCGCCTCGCCGCAGAGCCGCCACCAGGTTCCGGCCATTGTCACACACGACCATGCCTGGCTGTAGGTTCAGCGGTGTCAGTCACAGATCTGCCTGCTCTTTCAGAGCTGTCCACACCTCTTCAGCATTGTGTGGTTTGTCGCGTAAGCATATTGCCACTTGGCAGAGGCAGTGCTGCAGTGCTTCCAGCTTGTGACTGATGTGGTCATTTGGTATACATGCAGCACAGAGTAGACAGAGTAGGTTCTATCCTGAATGGGCACACCTTGTTGCTGGTGGGATAGCTTTCATACTATTTTTGATCAAAAACAGTGTTACTAAGAACCCTATTTTATTTAAATGCACTTGCTTTTTATTTATTTACAGCAGGGTTTATTTTCATTTTGCTTCTTGCACGTGAGACTTGACAGTGTGGAAGACAGGGTGTTGGTGGTGGTGGTGGCTAAATGACTGGAAGCATTATCTGCTATCCAACCAATAGCCTTTTCACACTGCTCTGTGTTCAATAGTGGTGTTCTGTGGTCCCCTATTAATTGGGACAGGAAGGTCGAGCGAGAAGATGTGGGTGTTTGTTGTGGCACAATTTCAGCTTGTCCATGGGCTCGGCCTCGTCCTCTGCATGCACAATCATCACCAGCACGTCCAGTTCCCCGTCCCTTGCCACGCGCCTTGCTCATTTTAAATGGAGGACAATATTTTCCACGTTCACTACAAATGGCTGGATTTGAACCGCACTGATATGTGATACGTGTGACGGAAAACCACAGATTTAAATAGCAGGCCTGTAGGTAACCATTTTTGGCAGTGACCTCGTGTCAATAACTTCATTAACACACTGCAACAAAATTTCAATAGAGGCCAGAAATGGCAGAATTTTCAGTGCACTTATATGTGATCCGTGTGACGGACAAACCACCGTTTTAAATAGAAGGATTTTTAGCGCTGTAATATGGAAAGGATCTGGCTGTATTCTGCAGTGCCAACAAGCAAATGGAGTAGAAAATGGTGTTCTCTGGATTGCTGTTTAAGCAAATAATCAGGATTAAGATACAAAAAAAAATTATTCCTGGCCCCTGATACCTGGGGCTATTTCTACAAATATCTATAAAAGCACCAGCAGCTGACAGAACTGGAATGGATCCTCTTGCCATATGCACTGCAGTCTGCCACATACATTGCCTGCCTGCCTAGCATTGATATCTATGCAGCTGGATTAGTCCTCAGAAGGACTGTTAGTTGAGATGGATATGTGTATAATATATGGTGGTATACCTACACTAACTAAGAAACAAGCAAATCTCTCCATAGCTCAGCAGCCCCTCTCCCTACACTGCCTGATTCCGGAGTAGACTGACGATCACAGCGGCGCCAGGTCTGATATAGACCTGATGATGCTGTGCGGCCAGCCAATCACTGTAATGCCACAACCAACATGGCTATGGCATTACAGTGTGTGGCAGACAATCCCTGCATGTTCATTGGCTCTCTAAAGAGTGCCAAACTTGCAGGGAGAGGACCCGAGCTCCCACCGAGCAACCCCAATGCTTGCCGCGCATCTCGAGCAGTGAGATGCTCGGGTGAGTACCGAGCAGGTGCGAACATGCTTGCTCATCACTAATATTTAGGCCTGTTAGTGCGTTTTTCAACACATCATATTTTCACCATTGATGCTTGACATAGATTTATATACTCAATAGGATATTGTTATGGTGTTATTGCTATTAAATATTACTTAATATGAATTTTCCTCTGATGTCACGAATAGACTTTTTCATCTTTCTGTTGGTTAGGTTGGTTGGCTTTAATAATCTTGGTCAAAGCATGCGTCACATAGTGGTGCCCCCTATAGATAATTAGGCAGCTTGGGTTAGGGAAATGCACGAATGCTCTATATCATGTGGATCATTGACCATAAAGCCACCTCAGGGGTGGAGAGGCACTCTGGTTGGCAGTGGAGTCCTCAGCCCCCTCAGTGGAATTTGCATATTTAGGGGCTATGCTTTGCTAATATATACATCATACTTATTCTCTTTTTATTTGTTTTACTCGCTTATATAGTGACATTCATTTCCACATTGCTTTACTTTACATACTCATTTCACTTATAATGCATACTATATTTAAATCGGGCATACATGTGTTTTTAGTATAATCTTTTTATTATATGTTCATATTTTTTTAACCCTGCTGTTCTGTTCGGTCAAAAATGACCGAATTTGAAATTTGATATTTTTTTAAATATTCATTATGCGTTTCTAAAACTTGACTTTTCCTCATTTGAGGGGTTCTTACTATGGGTATTTTTGTTTTTGTTTACTTTTTGCTCCACGTTTTTTTTTTACACTTGTGATGTTTGGTCAAAAATGACCGATAGCCTTTTATACTAATCTCCAGCCATTTTTTGAATAAAATAAAGGAGTTATAATCTCATTTTTGACTATATAGTGCATCTACTACTATTGTAAACGCCTCCGATTCAGATGATGATGTCCCGCTTGAAAATGTATCCGAAGAGGAGGACAACATAAGTGATGGGGAAACCAATGAAGAGAAATCTGATTCTGAAGTGTAATCTGATGAGGAAAACCCAGACAACTAGTCGGATGCAAGAAATCCATTCGAAAAACAAAGATATAGTTTGGAAATTGTAGCCGTCTGCTCAGGCTGGTAGAAGGTCTTCTTCAAATGTCATAAAAGATACTCCAGGTCCTATTAGGTACGCTATATCAAAAATTGATGACATACAATCTGCATTCAAATTGGTCCTAAACATAACCATATAAAACATCATAATACATATGACAAACATTGAGACAACAAGTTTATGGCGAGAAATGGAAGAATTTCGATTTGACAGCTCTAAATGCTTTCATAGGTTTACTACTAGTGTTGAGCGAGCACTAAAATGCTCGGGTGGTCGAAGCTCGGGCCGAGCACACCGTGATACTCGGGTGCTCGACCCGAGCAACGAGCCCTATGTTAGTCTATGGGAGACCCGAGCATTTTTGCGGCGGCACCCCCGGCAGTCTTTTAAAAGCCTAGCAAGTGCCCAAAACGATAGTGACAGTGCTCAAATGACATGGGGACAGCATGGGGATCGCCCCAGGAAGCATTTCTGACCCCCAGGTAACTGTTGTCAACAACGTGGTCAGAGGTATTAAGCCACTTTTAAGGGCTCACAATAAAACGTTCAAAAACTAAACTGAAACTGCTTTCCTGTGAAATATGTTAAGGAAGTTTCTTTCCAGGGTAAAGACTTGTGTATAAGGTAAAATAAATGACCAAAAACAAAAATATTCCTCCACACCTTGGGCTATGTTCACAAGTAGCATTTTTTATGCATTTTTGCACTTTTGTATTGCTTTCAACCGTGACAAATGCATTCACCGGGAAATGTCATTTTAACATTTTACAACCTTATCTGGCCATGTGCTGTGTGACACATGCATACAGTGCTGAAAAGACATGGGGACAGCATGGGGAAGACACCTTGAAGCATCTCTGACACTCAGGTCACTGCCTAAAAGTGTGCTCATCAGAAGTGATCCTTGCCGCATCAGAAGATGCAGACTTGCAACTATCCCAGTGCAAGTTCTTGTCTCAGGGCAGTGTTCAATTGTACCTCCCCCATTCCTTGCAATGCAAGCGCAAGTATGCAGCCTGCCACCCACCCACCCGCAGGCTGCAAAACCATACTGCTTGCTTGCTTGCACTGTAAATTGGGCCTTTTAGGCATGTGGAGGCGGAATCTGGCCACCACGTCATGGCTGCGTTGGCGGCCTGGTATCCATACTCAGTCCCCAGCCGCCCCTATTTGTCCTGGTGTGCTTATACATAAGATTAAGCGCGCATACCAAAACATTACCTGTGCCCTCCCCAGTGCATTTAGTGGGAAGGACAGCCTATTACGCTGTAGTGTGTGCATGCCAAACCCCTGTTCATGGTACATGCGAAGATGCCTCCCACCCTGCACCTGTCATTGCAGACTTGTAACTATCCCCGTTCAAGTCCTTGTCCCAGGGCAGTGTTCAATTGTACCTCTCCCATTCCTTGCAATGCAAGCGCAAGTAGGCAGCCTGCCACCCACCCACCCACCCCTAGGCTGCAATACCATACTGCTTGCTTGCACTTGAAATTGGGCCTTTTAGGCATGTGGAGGCGGAATCTGGCCAACACGTCATGGCTGCGTTGGCGACCTAGTATCCATACTCAGTCCCAAGCCGCCCGGCGGCCGGGTGTCCACACTCGGTCCCCAGCCGCCAGGGGGCTGCCGGGTGTCCATAAACGGTCCCCAGCCGCCCCTATTTCTCCTTGGAACATCCCCAAACACACTTTTCTTAGCCCGGCCTGCTTTAGGGCAGCATTGGACGAGCCCACCAGAGAACCAGACTCCTCTGGTGGGCCCTGGGTTCTCCATCAAGGGAGGTGAGCGTGCCAAGGTGAGGACCATGATGATGATGATGATAGAAGTTAGCATCTGCTTTGTTTTCTTGGAATGCAAGCGCATGTATGTAGTAGCGGCTAGGCCTGAGGTGGTCAGCGTTTTGGCGCATAACCTACCTCCTCCGAGGATTGCTGGATGTTTTCCTGCTACTATCCCAGTTCTATGACTCTCGTTAAAACAAAGCTTCAGGTGATGAATGATGGATGAGGTAGTGGCAAAGGAGAAAGAGCAGGAGGAACAGGGACCATTCACATCAATATCAGGTGAGTCAACCACATATGTCTTGTAGGATATGTTTCTGTAACAAAATGAGCGGTTCGGCTACACAGTTATAGGGCATACAGTGAGTGCAATGCCTACCAAAAATTGAGGCACTCCAATTCCCCTTGGAAATGACATGGAGGTCAGAGGGCCTTAACTAAACCGTTTTTTCCATTTATAGCAACGGGGTCTCCTGCACACTGTTGGCCTAAACGGTGAATGGAAGGCTTTCCAAAAATTATGAGGAACTGCAATGCCCCTTGAAACAGACGTGTATTACAGCGTACTAAAAACCTTCTACCCATTATTGGGGAGTGAGTCTCCCTTAGTTTTCGCCTTTTCATTGAAAAGCAAAAGCTGACTAATATTAGGAGGAAATGCAATGCCCCTTGGAAGAGCTGTGGAGTTCAGAGTGGCTTAAGAAGACGCTTTTAATGCCCCTTTGAAGAGACGTGGAGGTCACAGTAGCTTAACAAGACGGTTTTAATGCCCCTCGGAAAAGACGTGGAGGTCCCAGTAGCTTAACAAGATGGTTTGAATGCCCCTTGGAAGAGACATGGAGGTCACAGAAGCTTAGCAAGACTGTTTTAATGCCCCTCGGAAAAGTGGTGGAGGTCGCAGTAGCTTAACAAGATGGTTTTAATGCCCCTTACAAGAGCCATACAGTACAGCATATTACAAATATTATTCCCACTATTGGGGAGTGTGTCTCCCATAGTCTTTGCTTATGCCTTCCAAGCAAAAGCTGCCAAAAATTAGGAGGAAATGCAATGCCGTTCGAAGAGTCGTGGAGGTTAGAGTTAATTAAAAACAACATTTCAATGCCCCTTGGAAGAGCTGTGGAGTTCAGAGTGGTTTAACAAGACGGTTTTAATTCCCCTCAGAAGAGACGTGGAGGTCCCAGTAGCTTAAGAAGACGCTTTTAATACCCCTCAGAAGAGACGTGGAGGTCCCAGTAGCTTAACAAGACGCTTTTAATGCCCCTCGGAAGAGATGTGGAGGTCCCAGTAGCTTAACAAAATGCTTTTAATGCCCCTCGGAAAAGTGGTGGATGTCCCAGTAGCTTAAGACGCTTTTAATGCCCCTCAGAAGAGACGTGGAGGTCCCAGTAGCTTAACAAGACGCTTTTAATGCCTCTCAGAAAAGACGTTGAGGTCCCAGTAGCTTAACAAGATGCTTTTAATGCCGCTCAGAAAAGACGTTGAGGTCCCAGTAGCTTAACAAGACACTTTTAATGCCCCTCAGAATAGTGGTGGAGGTCGCAGTAGCTTAACAAGATGCTTTTAATGCCCCTTACAAGATCCATACAGTACAGCATCTTAAAAACATTATTCCCATGATTGGGGAGTGGGTCTCCCATAGTATTTGCTTATGCCTTCCAAGCAAAAGCTGACAAAAATTAGGACGGAGGAACTTGCAATGCCCCTTACAAGAGCCATGCAGTACAGCATATTACAAACATTATTCCAATGATTGGGGAGTGGGTCTCCCATAGTATTTGCTTATGCCTTCCAAGCAAAAGCTGCCAAAAATTAGGATGGAGGAACTTGCAATGCCCCTTACAAAAGCCATGCACTACAGCATATTACAAATATTATTCCCATGATTGGGGAGTGGGTCTCCCATAGTGTTTGCTTATGCCTTCCAAGCAAAAGCTGCCAAAAATTAGGATGGAGGAACTTGCAATGCCCCTTACAAGAGCCATGCAGTACAGCATATTACAAACATTATTCCCATGATTGGGGAGTGGGTCGCCCATAGTATTTGCTTATGCCTTCCAAGCAAAAGCTGCCAAAAATTAGGATGGAGCAACTTGCAATGCCCCTTACAAGATCCATGCAGTACAGCATATTACAAACATTATTCCCATGATTGGGGAGTTGGTCTCCCATAGTATTTGCTTATGCCTTCCAAGCAAAAGCTGCCAAAAATTAGGACGGAGGAACTTGCAATGCCCCTTACAAGAGCCATACATTACAGCAATAATGACAACACGGACCACGGTCACCCTGGTGGTATAGTGGTGGTGGAGGCTGAGGATAAGGAGAAGAACATAAAACAGCTGAAATGAGGAAGAGTATACCCATGTGTGGGTGTGAAGCGGTTCATGTGAATACACCTCCCGAAAAAACACAGTGGATTTGACTTTATGTTACTCTGCTGTCATTTGGTGGTGATGAGAAGTCTGGCCCAATCCAGCCCTTGTTCATTTTGATAAGGGTCAGCTTGTCAGCATTGTCAGTTGACAGGCGAGTGTGCTTATCAGTTATAATTCCCCCAGCGGCACTAAAAACACGCTCCGATAACACGTTAGCGGCAGGGCAGGCCAGGACCTCAAAGGCGTACAGAGAGAGTTCATTCCAAGTGTCCAGCTTGAATACCCAATAAATAAAAGGCACAGAGGAATCACGGAGGACGCTGGTACGGTCGGCAAGGTACTCCCTCACCATCTTTTGCAACTTTCCACTCCTTGTGAGAGCACCCCGCGCCTCAGGGCCTGTAAGCTGGGCGGGTCTCAGAAAACTGTTCCAGAATGTTGACAGTGTTCCCCTGCCTCTGCTGGATTGCAGTTGCCTCTCTCTCGCTTGTACACCTTTGTTGGTCAACGAACTGTGACCTCTGCCGCTAGCGTGTTCAGATGGGAACTTTTTTAACAGTTCTGCAGAAAGGCCTTCTGGTACTGCCCCATTTTTGTAGACCTCTCCACCTTAGGAATAAGAGAGTGAAAGTTCTCCTTGTAGCGGGGGTCTAAAAGTGTCACCAACCAGTAATGACTGTCACCCAACATTTTGACAACGCGAAGGTCGCAGTTAAGCCACCGCCATAAGGTTGCGGAAGGATTCCGTCTCCACCAGCCTAAAAGGCAGCATTTCCAACGCAAGCAGTCGTGAAATGTGCGAATTTAGTACTGTGGCCTTTGGGGCGTTAGCTGCGAATTTCCGCTTTAGTTCAAAGGTCTGGGATATGGACAATTGAACGCTGCAGTGGGACGTGGACGTGGACGTTGATGCTGTTTCTTGAGAAACTGCCATAACAAGTGAAGAATGAGAGGAGGGGGCATCTTTGCATGCAGTATGGACAGGGGATTGCCTTGCACACACAACAGGGGGTTCTATTGCACGCACAACAGCGGAAGAAGCAGTGGTGACACCCGCTGACACTGGTCGTGGACCCTGGGGTTTGCCCCACAAAGTCGGGTGCTTTGCTGACATGTGCCTGATCATGCTGGTGGTGGTCAGGCTGGTAGTTTTGTCACCATTGCTGATGCTGGCATGGCAGGTGGTACAAATGGCCTGTTTGGGGTTATCAGCAGAGTCTTTGAAAAAATTCAAGACTCTGGAAGACCTACCGGTTGTACTGGCAACGTCCCTCGTGTTGGTGTTACAGGGAACGGTTACCCGCCTTCTGTCTGCGGGCACCACACTGCTTCTTCCTGCCTGTTGGGGTACTCTGCCTCTCTCCCCCTGTGTGCTGCTGGCCTCACTCTGCATGTCCTCCTGCCACGTTGGGTCAGTTACTAGATCATCCACCACCTCCTCCTCCTCTTCCACTTGCGCACCACGATCCTTCTCCTCACATCCTGGCAATTGTGTCTCGTCATCGTCCACCTCTTGTGACAAATTGCCAGCGTCGACTTCCTGTGGCCGTGGATGTACAAATATGTGTGCATCGCTACATGGGATCTCCTCTTCCACCACTTCAAGCGGAGCAGGCGAGGGGCACAAATATGGAAATGGACCAGTGAACAGCTCTTCAGAGTGTCCAAGTGTGGGATCAGTTGCTGTCTGATGACATTCGGCATGGTGGGAGGAAGGAGCATCAGGGTGAGGAGGAGTATGCGGTCGAGACTCACGGCTACTAAGAGTCGACCGTGTGGAAGACAGGCAGGAGGTGGTTGTGCCCAGGTAACTGGAAATATTATCTGCTATCCAATTAATAACCTGTTCACACTGATCAGATCGCAATACTGGTGTTGTTCTGTGCTTCCCTAGTAATTCGGTCAAGACGTGGGAGCGAGAAGATGTGGATGATGGTTGTGGCACATTTTCACCTTGGCCACGGCCCCGTCCTCTGCACGCACCATCACCAGATCGTCCACTTCCATGTCCCTTGCCACACGCCTTGCCCATTGTAAAGGAAGTAAAATAGCTTACACTTGCACTATCAATGGAAAAAGGGTAATAAAAAGTAGATTAGAACCGTGGAAGAGGAAAACCACAGTTATAATTTATTGGTGTATACCAGACTTTTTTAAATATATATATTTGCGGCTGAACAGTGAGCGACACACTCAAACATTTTTTTTTAGATACAAATGGCCCAAAAGTGGATAATACAGAGGTTTGACCCGTGGAACTGCAAAACCACACTTGTATTTCTCGGGCCTACACCAGACTATTTTCAACAGATATATTTGTGTCTGAAAAATCAGAGACACACTTTTTTTTTGTGGGGGGGGGGGACACCAAAAGGTTAGTAAGACGGGTATTTGTGCAGTGTGAAGGAGGAAAAAAAAAAAGAGGATTTAGATGGAAAAAAAAAGGATTTTTCCTGGCCCCCGAGACCTGGAGCTAAGTCCAGCAATTTCAGCAACAGGAGCACACAGGACTGTAATGCAGCGTTTGCTGGTATAACCATTGCGTCTCCTATACAGCCTGCCTGCCTGCTTGATATCTGGGATGGATATTAGTCCTGAGAAGGACTGTTTGTTTGATCTGGCAGCCTTTACAGACCCTACACTAAATATTTCGCAGGATATATCTCTCCCTAAATCAGCAGCGCTGTCCCTACACTGTCTGATCCGGAGCGACTGTGTCCAAGATGGCGGCGCCCGGTTTTAAATACTCGAGGTGACGCTGTGCGGCCTGCCAATCACTGTAATGCCCACAAACAGCATGGCTGCGAAATTACAGTGACTGGCTGGCAATCCCTGCATGTTCATTGGCTCTGTAAAGAGCGCCAAACATGCAGGGCGGAGACCCGAGCTCCCGCCCGAGTAACCCGGAAATGCTCGGTGCTTGCCAAACATCCCGAGTAGCGTGAAGCTCGGGCGAGTACCGAGCAGTGTCGAGCATGCTCGCTCAACACTATTTACTACTGTTAGCAGGAGTATACAGATCTTATGGTGAATCAACCAAAAGTTTATGGAATTCGGAAACTGGTCGTCACTAGTGTTGAGCGAGCACTAAAATGCTCGGGCGCTCGAAGCTCGGGCAAAGCTCGCCCTGATACTCGGGTGCTCGACCCGAGCAATGAGCCCAATGTTAGTCTATGGGAGACCCGAGCATTTTTGCGGCGGCACCCCCGGCAGTCTTTTAAATGACTAACAAGTGCCCAAAACGATAGTGACGGTGCTCAAATGACATAGGGAGAGCATGGGGATCACCCCAGGAAGCATTTCTGACCCCCAGGTCACTGTTGTCAACAAAGTGGTCAGAGGTATTAAGCCACTTTTACAGGCTCATAATTAGTGTTGAGCGACCCCCGTAGTGTTCGAGTTCGGTTCGGTTCGTCGAACACCCGTGTGTTCGCCGAACTGTTCGTCGAACTGTTCGTCGAACAGCTTCGAACACCGTTAAAACCAATGGCAGGCAAACAAAAACACATAGAAACACATAGAAAACACCTTCAAAGGTGTCCAAAAGCTGACAAACTGCTCAGAAGACACAACTAACACATGGAAAAGTGACAAGTACATATAGTCATGCGAAAAGAAAAGAGGTGGAGGAGTAAAAGGAGGGGGAGACACAGATATAGGCATGTCATGCCCTTCTAAAATCCAAAAAGTGAGAAGCCGAGACGGCCAGTCCGCTCCTGCCCGTGCCACCTCCGTGTCGCCGGGTTTGTGCCAGAGCCGCGGTGAACCCTGACGGCCAGCCCCCCTCTCCCAATACTGGTGCCTGTCCGCTGGTGGGTCGAGAGAGCCCCCCTGTGGTGGAGGCAGCTCTAAGCTTTTTAATTTAAATTGTCCCTCTAATTTGAATGAATACACTTTAAATCCATTTACAAGGATCTATTGGAGGGCAAGTCTCATGCCAGCAGCCGCGTAATTCCAGCTCCAGTAGCGTCCACTAAAGCTGCTGCAGTTAAAAAGCTTTTATAAGGATCGAGCTCGGCTGTCCACCGCAAGGCATCCTAGTGCCAGTCCCAGCCCCTATGCCTTGGGGTGCCTCCTGATGCTCTTCACTAAGTATCCCGTGGTCCCGAAGCATTTCCTTTGAAAAAATTAAGTGTCCAAACTACAGGTGGTGTAGCTTGCTTAACAGCCGGGATAATCCGCTGATTAGCAGACACTGCTATTAGGCACAAAGTATTTCCTGGGCTAGATGCAGTTAAAAATTTGTAAGTAGATACTCTCGTTGGATGCTGAGAAAGCATTCCATAGAGTCTCCTGGCACGCCATATATGATTCTCTTAAAAAGCTTGGGGTAGGGGTCTAGGGGACCCTTTTATAGCCAAAATCACGGCCCTGTATCACAATACGTCACCTAGGCTGAAGATAAATGGAACTGTAGCACCGAGGGCTCGGTTGCTACAGACGTATTGCACCTCACCCAGAGGTGTGATATCTCACTCTCAGATAAGGATGGAGTGTGGATCAGGACCCGACACCTGCATGCATTTCACCACATTGCCGTGGGGCAGGGCGACCAATATGCCCCTGAGATGGGCACGACAGTCCCTGTCCCTGGCTGGAGTGGGGGGAGGGAACACTGAGGAAGGGGAACCCTGCAGTGCAGGAGCAGGGAGGAAGCAGTTCCTGGGTGCATTGAGAAGGGAGTATAAAAGGTGGGCACCATCTTAGTTCAGTGCAGAGAAGTCTGAGCAGAAGTGGCAGGGAGCAGGGGCTCTGCATGAGCTCTGCTCCGGAGGCGGGCCTAGTAACAGAGGCCCAGGCCTGCAAGAGGGAGAAGGAAGGAAGAGGAGCGGAGAAGGCTCCAGGAACGAGGAATGAAGGGATCCCAGGGGTGCGGACGGGCGAGTCGCCACCGCACGCCCGAATCCACCTGCGTGGAGGGGTCAGGCCAAAGGGGGAGACCGGTCCCCGAACTAGTGGAGGCAGGAAACGACCCTCAGCTAGAAACCGGAGGCTCTGACATTTTATGTGGCGCAGCCCCTTGCTCCACCCGCTAGGAAGGCACCACATAGGGTCAGGGAAACTGGCGCCAAGTTTACCAAGAGGAGGCCCGAGGCAGCCGGACAGAAGTGTTGGTAAGAAAGGCCAGACAAAGGACACACAAAGGGGGTCCTGTGAAGCGCTCCAAAGTTATCTGGGAGTTGTCTGAGCCCCTCACCTGGTGAGCACAGTACGACGTGGGCAGCCGTTACCTGCAGACGTGGTCTGGATAATAAGAACTGTGAGTAAAGGCCCTGAACTGCATCACTGACTCCGTGTCGTTACTGCTGCTGCCCTGCACCATCACCCCCATCCTCCGCATACACTGCCATGAGGCTATACTCCTCCCGTGGGGAGTTATGCTACGCTCTGCTGCACCCACAACACCAGCCTTAGCGGTCTGCCCTGTAGCGGCGGTTCACTCTGACCGCAATCCACGGGTGGCGTAGTCGGACATTTAAACATCAAAACCACATAAATAGTTCCGCCACTGGTTTGACCGCCCTGAGCCACGGAACCGGATCGCCGCCACGAAGACTACAACCACCAGCATCCACCAAAAAGGGTCCGGCTCCGGGTGTCCCAAGGCCCAGGGGGTGCGTCAGAACATTTTCATCACCTTTCACAATCACCAATGGGACAAGGCAGGGATGTCCTCTGTCCCCTCTCTTATACATCCTAGTGACGGAGCACCTGCTCTCATCAATTCGCCATAACCCCAATATTAGGTGGATTGAGGTGGGAGGCACCGAGTACAAGTGCTCTCTATTTGCTGATGATGTCCTAGTATATATCACTCAATCACATATATCCATCCCTGCTGTTATGGCTGAAATAGATCACTTTGTTACATGGTAAAATTTTAAAATCAATGCAGCGAAGTCTGAGGCCCTCGACGTCTCCCTCCCTAAATCCATATAGGATTCCATCCAGTCCAACTTTCCCTTTGCCTGGCCCTCACAGGGTATCAAATACTTAGGAATTCCTATTCATAGAGACCTCTCCCATCTATGTTATCTTAATTTTGGGCCCTTTATTGAACAATTCCATACAGACCACGGTTGGCAAGTTAGAACTGTAAGATTCACTACGTGAACCACTGGTGTTTTGTGGAAAAGCACATGTACACCGCGTTCCAAATTATTATGCAAAAAGTGTTTAGGAGTGATAAG
Organism: Phyllobates terribilis; assembly: GCF_046119375.1. Lineage (NCBI taxonomy): Eukaryota > Metazoa > Chordata > Amphibia > Anura > Dendrobatidae > Phyllobates > Phyllobates terribilis. Next base: position 213,653,114 of record NW_027362769.1, on the reverse strand, counting down.
GGAAGAATTTGTTTGTTTGTCAGTTAAACTCATTGATGGTGATGTGTGTCAGGGCTCTTTATATCACTGTAAGCAATTGCAGACACCTGTGCTAATTAGTTTGGCAGGTGTGTCCAATGAAAGGCAAGACTACTTAAGAAGGCTCTCTCACATTATTAAGCAGCCTACATTTTCTGCCAAAATGGGAAAGAAAAAGGATGTGTCGGCTGCTGAGAAGCAACAAATTGTGGAGTGTTTAGGTCAAGGCATGACTACAATCAACATTGTGCGATGATCAGGATGAAGTGTCTTGGCAATCAAGAAGTATGTAGCTGATTCACAGTACACACGTGTGCGTGCTGATAAGGGCAAATTGAGGACTCTTTCCTACAGGCAATTACGTCAGGTTGAAAGAGCAGCGGCAAAAAAGCCTTGTCATAGCAGCAGACAAGTTTTTGAAGCTGCTTGTGCCTCCAACGTCCCCCGAACAACAAGATGCAGGGTCCTTCAGAGGTTTGCAGCTGTGCATACGCCATCCTGTCGACCTCCTCTATCCACTTCACACAAGCAGAAACGGCTCCAGTGGGCCAAACATTACATGAAGACTGATTTCAAAACTGTTTTGTTCACGGATGAGTGCCGTGCAGCGCTCGATGGTCCAGATGAATGGAGTGGAGGATGGCTGGTTGATGGACACCCCACGCAAACATGGCTACAGCGCCAACAAGGAGGAGGTGGAGTAATGTTTTGGGCTGGAATCATGGGGAGAGAGATTGTCGGCCCCTTTAGGATCCCTGAAGGCGCTAAAGATGAACTCCATAATGTATGTGGATTTTCTCAAACAGCACTTCCTGCCATGGTTCAAGAAGAAGAACCGTGTATTTCACAGCAAGATCATTTTTCTGCATGATAATGCACCATCTCATGCTGCACATAAAACATCTGCATCTCTGGCTGATATGGGCATAAAAGGGGACAAACTTATGGTGTGACCCCCATGCTCCCCTGACCTCTACCCCATTCAGAACCTTTGGAGCATCATTAAAAGGAGTGTCTATGATGGCGGGAGGCAGTTCACATCTAAGCAACAGCTCTGGGAGGGTATTCTGTCCTCATGCAAAACAATTGAAGCAGAAACCATCCAAAACCTGACAAATTCAATGGACGAGAGAGTTCAGAAGCTCCTTTCGAACAAGGGGTCCTATGTGAAAATGTAACATCACCTAGAATAAAGTTTTGAGTTGAAAACTGTTTGATTTCAGTTTCTAACAACCTGCTAATGCTTATAATTTCAAAAATGACCATTTTTTTGGTCTTTATTAAAATGAAAAGGTTGATCGAAAAGTTTGGGGGATCTAAGAGTGTGGCAACCCAGTAGTCATGATTACTTCGAATTCTGACAATATGAGGGTCATGCTGCAGGTAGTGCAGCAAGAAGGCACTTATGTGTCTTGCGCATCTCGGAGCCCCAAAATTATTTTCCGGGCTAGATGCAGCTAAAAATTATTTTTAATTTTAAATCTGGTGAAGCTTATTATAGATGGCCTAATAGGATCAGTGCTGCACACTGCTACAAAGCCCAAATTATTTTCCAGTCAAGATACAGATAAACATGATTAGTAATTTGAAAGCTTAAAACGGTTGGTAGGGTGATTTTAACCAATCATCAAGCTTTTACTCTCCCCAGGATGACACAGGGGTAGAAAAGTCGTTTCGGATCCATGATTTGTTCATCTTTATGAACGTGAGTCTGTCTACATTATCAGTGGAGAGCCGCGTGCGCTTATCTGTCAGCACACCACCAGCAGCGCTGAACACACGTTCAGACAGAACGCTGGCTGCGGGGCATGATAAGATCTCCAAGGCGTAAGTGGCTAGCTCCGGCCATTTATCCAGATTGGAAGCCCAAAAAGAGCAAGGGTCCAGTGACACAGTCGTGGCTTCAATGTTTACTTGGAGATACTCCTGTACCATCGTCTCTAGGCGTTGACTATGTGTCAGACTTCTTGTCTCCTGTGGCCTTGCAAAGGATGGGCTAAAAAAGTGGTGAAATGATTCCGCAAAATTGATGTTACCAGCAGATACTGTGGTTCTGTTACGGTTTGAGTGCTGAACACTTGACGGTCCCACGGTTAGCAAGTTGGAACTGTGAGATTCACTACGTGCACCACTGGTATTTTGTGGAAAAGCACATGTAAGATTCTGCAACAGTCTCTGCTGATACTCCTGCATGCGTGCATCCCTTTCTATGGCAGGAATAATTTCTGCAAATTTACTTTTGTACCGGGGATCTAACAGTGTGGCAACCCAGTAGTCAGGATTATTTCTAATTCTCACAATTCGAGGGTCATGTTGCAGGTAGTGCAGCAAGAAGGCACTCATGTGTGTTGCGCATCCAGGAGCACCAAGTCCCTGTTGTGTTGGTGGCGAGGTAGCAATCATGCTTCCTTCCTCTGTCCTCTCCCCCCAACCTCGCACAACAGAAATGTGATCAAGGTCTCCCTCATCTGATGAGTCTTCCATCAGTTCGTCCTCCACTTCTTCCTGGGCTCCTGCACGTTCCTCACTAGTTTGGCTGCTACCATGCGTCCTGGTAAAATCATCTCCCCCACCCTCACATGCCTGCCGCCTTGGTGCTGCCGACCGTCTGGACCTTGCAGATGTTAGCCCTTCCGCATACAACTCCTCCTCCTCTACTTCCTCCACCTCCTCTTGTGCCACCACCTGACTCCGAATTCTGTTTAACATGTGCTCCAGCATGTAAATCACCGGAATAGTCATGCTGATAATGGCATCGTCAGCACTAAACATCTTCGTCGCCATTTCAAAACTGTGCAGAAGGGTGCATAGGTCCCTGATCTGAGACCACTCCTCCAGCGTGATTTGCCCCACCTCTGAATCTCGTTGGCCCAGGCTATACGTCAGAACATATTGCACCAGGGCTTGTCGGTGCTGCCACAGTCGCTGCAACATGTGCAGAGTTGAATTCCACCGGGTAGGCACATCGCATTTTAGCCGGTGAAGTGGCAGGCCCAACGACTTCTGTAGAGATGTAAGTCGCTGAGCTGCGGGATGCGAACGGCGGAAGTGAGCACACAGCGACCGTGCCCTCTGCAGAAGGACATCTAGTCTGGGATAGTGGGCTAAAAATTGCTGGACAACCAGGTTCAACACGTGAGCCATACAAGGCACGTGTGTGACATTGCCCCGGCGAAGGGCCGCACCCAGGTTTGCAGCATTGTCGCACACGGCCTTCCCTGGTTTCAGGTCCAGTGGAGACAACCATTCATGAAATTGGTTCTCCAGAGCTGACCACAACTCCTCAGCTGTGTGACTCACATTTCCCAGACATTTCAATGTAAAAACCGCCTGATGACGTTGAGCCCTACTGCCAGCATAGTAAGGAGGTGTGCAGGATCCCTTCTGCGCAGTTAGAAAGCTTGTGGCATGACCAGACAGGCTTTGGGTGCAGGTGGAAGACCGAGAGGAGGTTGAGGAGGCAGAAGCAGTGGAGGAAAAATGACATAAAGAGGATTGACGCACAACTCGTGGGGACGGCAAGACTTGGACAGCAGCCCCTTGTCCTGCTGTCACCATAGTTACCCAGTGCCCAGTCAGCGACATGTAACGCCCCTGTCCATGCCTACTCGTCCAAGTGTCTGTGGTGAAATGCACCCTGTCACACACAGAGTTTCTCAAAGAAGCGGTGATGTTGTGTGCGACATGCTGGTGGAGCGCAGGCACACCTTTCTTTGAGAAGTAGTGCCGACTGGGCATCTGGTACTGGGGCACTGCGACGGACATAAGGTCTCGAAAATCCTCTGTGTCCACCAGGCGGAAAGGCAGCATTTCTGTAGCCAAGAGCTTGCAGATGGTGAAATTCAACCTCTTAGCTTTCTCATGGCTAGGAGGAAATGGTCTTTTACTTGTCCACATCTGAGGGACCGAGGGCTGGCTATTGTGCTTAGACGAGGTTGATAAGGGTGTCCCCGGCAAACTGCCGGTCTGTGAGGAAGATGCAGGCGGACATGTTAGGTTGCCTTGATCCAAAGGTGGTGCTATCGATGTCGGACAGCGCTCAAGACCAGCTGGTGTTACCACCTCCAAAGAAAATGATGACCTGCCAATCACGCTGGCTGTTGCGGGTAAAGAGGTGGCAGGTCTGCGCCCCAAAACAGGTGTGACTGCTGTCCCCCCAGTCACAGAGGATGAAGAGGCCGCGGATGCACAAGATATGGCAGACGGTGGTTGGCCCGGCCGGCTAGACCGCATTGTAGCACACTGAGCTTCCCACTGCAACTTATGCTTCATGTCCATGTGCCGGTTCATGCATGAAGTACTCAAACTATGTATTTTTTGGCCTCTACTTAGCTTTTGCTGACAAATGTTACAGATAACACGAGTTGGGTCATCTTTATCGATCTGAAAAAATGCCCAGGCTATGCAAGGCTTAGCACCCATGCGACCTGAAGAGCCACCACGACTTGTGGTGAGAGGCAGAGTTGTGTTTGAGGATGCAGTTGTTGACGTGCTTCCAGTACTACGTCTCTGTCCAGGAAGGCGCAACCTGACCTCGTCGTCACTAGCATCTTCCTCCACCTCCTCTGCTGACCTCATCTCTTGGCTGACTGTGGGTTGACAGTAAGTGGGATCTCCGACCTCATCATCATCACCCTGTGCGTTATCACACCCGTCGTCCTCAGAGCCAACCTGTTCCTGCCCTGACAAAAACTAAAGTTGTTGCTCCAATCAGGTATTTGAGTCTTATCATCGTCTTCCTCATTGTCTCCACCAACAGGAGTTACAGTTTGGGAATGAGGGTCTACATTATGGTCAGAACCTTCTGCGTCTGGTCCTGGATCCGACTCATAAAGATTCTGGGCATCAGTGCAGATCATTTCCTCGTCTGGATTCACAGAAGCGCTGGAGTCGACCTCTGATTCCCAGGCTATAGTATGAGTAAACAGCTCTGCAGACTCAACCATCTGTTCTACCTCATACTCAGACGGGCAGCTGGAGATTTGGGAGCTGTGAGGAAGCAAGTGCGATTTGGGTGACACCTTTGAGGACTGGAGTATTTGTGATGTTGAAGTTGATGTGGAGGAGAGCCCACTTAAAGGAGCACTTGATATCCGTTGAAGCACCTGCTGTTTTTGTGCCTCATCTGGAATTTGTAGCGATTGGCGTGGCCATAAGAAAGGGATCTTATCACATTGTCCGCTAAAAGAAGTAGACATTTTAGTTTGGCTGGAAGATGGTCTTTCTTCTGCACCTACCCCACGGACACAACCTTTTTTCCCCTTCCCAACACGCCTATTCCCCTTTCCACCAGCAGCAGGCCTTTTTCCACTCATTTTGGTGGTTAACTAATTCACAACTCTGGAGTTGTTTGCACAAAAAAACAATGGATGGTAACCGAGCAGAGCTGAGTGGCCAAACTGTGGTATTAGGCCAAAACTATTGGCTGGGTTAGATGCAGAAAAAAATTATTTTTAATTTGCAACCTGATGGAGGTCAGTATAGATGGACTAATAGACCAAGTCCCACACACCGCTAGAAGCCCGAATATTTTTTCAGAGCTAGATGCAGAAAAAAATTATTTTTAATTTGCAACCTGATGGAGGTCAGTATAGATGGACTAATAGACCAAGTCCCACACACCGCTAGAAGCCCAAATATTTTTTCAGAGCTAGATGCAGAAATTTTTTTTATTCAATTTGCAACCTGATGGAGGTCAGTATAGATGGACTAATAGACCAAGTCCCACACACTGCTAGAAGCCCAAATATTTTTTCAGAGCTAGATGCAGAAAAAAATTATTTTTAATTTGCAACCTGATGGAGGTCAGTATAGATGGACTAATAGACCAAGTCCCACACACTGCTAGAAGCCCAAATTTTTTTTCAGAGCTAGATGCAGAAAAAAATTATTTTTAATTTGCAACCTGATGGAGGTCAGTATAGATGGACTAATAGACCAAGTCCCACACACCGCTAGAAGCCCAAATATTTTTTCAGAGCTAGATGCAGAAAAAAATTATATTCAATTTGCAACCTGCTGGAGGTCAGTATAGAAGGACTAATAGAACAAGTCCCACACACTGCTAGAAGCCCAAATATTTTTTCAGAGCTAAATGAAGAAAAAAATTATTTTTAATTTGCAACCTGATGGAGGTCAGTATAGATGGACTAATAGACCAAGTCCCACACACTGCTAGAAGCCCAAATATTTTTTCAGAGCTAGATGCAGAAAAAATTATATTCAGTTTGCAACCTGATGGAGGTCAGTATAGATGGACTAATAGAATGATGCTATGCCCAAAAGATTTTACTTCACTAGGTGCAGTAAAAAAATTGGTATTCTATACACAGGTGGTATATCTTGCAACACAGATAGGCTACTCCACTGACTAACACACTCTGCAATAGGCCAAAAAGGATTAGCTTTGCTAGATTCAGCCAAATGCTGTGAAAAAAACTTGCACAGACCTGCCTGGCAAAAACTGATAGGAACTGATGTAACCTAGTCCTGAAAAGGACTCCAATTACAATTAGTCTTTACTCCCACAATCTATCTATTTAAGAGCACAGACCTGCCTGATAAAAGTCGTAGGAAATGCTGTAACCTAGTCCTTAAAAGGACTGCAATCACAACTATTCCCTACTCCCAAGCTATCTGTATATTTGTGCGAAAATTGGCTTGAAATTAACAAGGTATAGCGCACACAGCAACAGCGGTGCCGTCTAACACGCAGCTGCAGCAGTGAGAAAATGGTGGCGACGGGGAAAATGGCTTGGTCTTATAGGGCAAGGACATGTGACATACACTGCCAATCACACATGCCCTTGCTTGTGTGAAAAAAAGCACTTCGCTCCGTGTGTGCGCTGCTGATAGGCTGACAGATTGCACCTCCCCACTGCAAATGCGGGAAAGAGAAAAAAAAATGGAGATCTTCATTGTTCCTGCAGAGATCCATCCCCTGCCCCTCCCCCCGCCCCGCTGTACACTCAAACTGCGTATTAACATTAATTTTCATCATTACTGAGAAAAAATCCAGTTATGATTTTGGTGCACGAACAGTTATCGAACATAACCTCGAACAGCCGAATTTTTCTCAAATTGTTCGTGTTCGCCGACCGGCTCGAACACCGCCCAAAACAGCTCGAATTTGAGATTGGCGAACAGTTCGAGTAGAACAACGCTCATCTCTACTCATAATAAAACGTTCAAAAACGAAAGTGAAACTTTTTTCCTGTGAAATATGTTAAGGAAGTTCCTTTCCAGGGTAAATACGTGTGTATAAGGTAAAATAAATAACCAAAAACAAAAATACTCCTCCATATCTTTTACTATGTTCACAAGTAGCATTTTTTATGCGTTTTTGCACTTTTGTATTGCTTTCAACTGTGACAAATGCATTCACCGGGAAATGTCATTTTAACATTTTACAACCTTATCTGGCCATGTGCTGTGTGACACATGCATACAGTGCTGAAAAGACATGGGGACATCATGGGGAAGACCCCTGGAAGCATCTGGCTCCCAGGTCACTGCTTAAAAGTGTGCCCATCAGAAGTGATCCTTGCTGCATCAGAAGATGCAGAATTGCAACTATCCCCATGCAAGTCCTTGTCCCATTGCAGGGTTCAATTGTACCTCCCCCATTCCTTGCAATGCAAGCGCAAATATGCAGCCAACCACCCACCCACCCGCAGGCTGCAATACCATACTGCTATCTAGCACTTGAAATGGGGCCTTTTAGTTTTGAGGAGGCCGAAGATGGCCACTACCTCATGGCTGCTTCAGCAGCGAGGTATCCATACTCAGTCCCCAGCCGCCCGGCGGCCGGGTGTCCACGCTCGGTCCCCAGCCGGCAGGGGGCGGCCGGGTGTCCACACTCAGTCCCCAGAAACCCCGCGGCCGGGTGTGCACACACGGTCCCCAGCCGCCTGGGAGCGGCCGGGTGTCCATAAACGGTCCCCAGCCGCCCCGATTTCTCCTGTTACCGACCCACACACTTTTCTTAGACTGGCCTGCTCTAAGGCAGCATTGGATGAGCCCACCAGAGAACCAGACTCCTCTGGTGGGCCCTGGCTTCTCCATCGGGGGAGTTGAGAGTGCCAAGGTGAGGAGCATGATGATGATAGAAGTTAGCATCTGCTTTGTTTTCTTGGAATGCAAGCGCATGTATGTAGTAGCAGCTAGGCCTGAGGTGGTCAGCGTTTTGGCGCATATCCAACCTCCTCCGAGGATTGTTGGATGTTTTCCTGCTACTATCCCAGTTCTATGACTCCCATTAAAACATAGCTTCAGGTGATGAATGATGGATGAGGTAGTGGCCAAAGAGAAAGAGCAGGAGGAAAAGGGACCATTCACATCAATATGAGGCCAGTCAACCACATATGTCTTGTAGGATATGTTTCTGTAACAAAATGAGCGGTTCAGCTACACAGTTATAGGGCATACAGTGAGTGCAATGCCTACCAAAATTGAGGCACTCCAATGCCCCTTGGAAATGACATGGAGGTCAGAGGGCCTTAACTAAACCATTTTTTCCATTTATAGCAACTGGGTCTCCTGTACACTGTTGGCCTAAGCAGTAAATGGAAGGCATTCCAAAAATTATGAGGAACTGCAATGCCCCTTGAAATAGATGTGGATTACAGCATACTAAAAACCTTCTACCCATTATTGGGGAGTGAGTCTCCGTTAGTTTTCGCCTTTGCATTTAAAAGTAAAAGCTGACTAAAATTAGGAGGAAATGCAATGCCCGTTGGAAGAGTCGTGGAGGTTAGAGGTAATTAAAAAGAACATTTCAATGCCCCTCGGAAGAGACGTGGAGGTCACAGTAGCTTAACAAGACGGTTTTAATGCCCCTTGAAAAAGTGGTGGAGGTCACAGTAGCTTAACAAGACGGTTTTAATGCCCCTTGAAAAAGTGGTGGAGGTTGCAGTAGCTTAACAAGACGGTTTTAATGCCCCTCAGACGAGACGTGGAGGTCACAGTAGCTTAACAAGACACTTTTAATGCCCCTCGGAAAAGTGGTGGAGGTTGCAGTAGCTTAACAAGGTGCTTTTAATTGCCCCTTACAAGAGCCATACAGTACAGCATCTTAAAAACATTATTCCCATTATTGGGGAGTGGGTCTCCCATAGTCTTTGCTTATGCCTTCCAAGCAAAAGCTGCCAAAAATTAGTACGGAGGAACTTGCAATGCCCCTTACAAGAACCATGCAGTACAGCATATTACAAACATTATTCCCATTATTGGGGAGTGGGTCTCCCATAGTATTTGCTTATGCCTTCCAAGCAAAAGCTGCCAAAAATTATGAGGAAATGCAATGCCCGTTCGAAGAGTCGTGGAGGTCCCAGTAGCTTAACAAGACCATTTTAATGCCCCTCAGAAGAGACGGGAAGGTCAGAGTGGTATAACAAGACGCTTTTAATGCCCCTTGGAAAAGTGGTGGAGGTCGCAGCAGTTTAGCAAGATGGTTTTAATGCCCCTCGGAAGAGACATGGAGGTCGCAATAGCTTAACAAGAAGCTTTTAATGCCCCTCAGAAGAGACGTGGAGGTCTCAGTGGTATAACAACACGCTTTTAATGCCCCTCAGAAGAGATGTGGAGGTCAGAGTGGTATAACAACATGCTTTTAATGCCCCTCAGAAGAGACGTGGAGGTCACAGTGGTATAACAACACGCTTTTAATGCCCCTCAGAAGAGATGTGGAGGTCAGAGTGGTATAACAACACGCTTTTAATGCCCCTCAGAAGAGACGTGGAGGTCAGAGTGGTATAACAACACACTTTTGATGCCCCTCAGAAGAGACGTGGAGGTCAGAGTGGTATAACAAGATGGTTTTAATGCCCCTCAGAAGAGACGTGGAGGTCACAGTAGCTTAACAAGACGCTTTTAATGCCCCTCAGAAGAGACGTGGAGGTCAGAGTGGTATAACAACACGCTTTGGATGCCCCTCAGAAGAGACGTGGAGGTCAGAGTGGTAAAACAAGACGCTTTTAACGCCCCTCAGAAGAGACATGGAGGTCCAAGTAGCTTAACAAGACGCTTTTAATGCCCCTCGGAAAAGTGGTGGAGTTCTCAGTAGCTTAATAAGACGCTTTTAATGCCCCTTACAAGAGCCATACAGTACAGCATCTTAAAAACATTATTCCCATTATTGGGGAGTGTGACTCCCATAGTCATTGCTTATGCCTTCCAAGCAAAAGCTGCCAAAAATTAGGACGGAGGAACTTGCAATGCCCCTTACAAGAGCCATGCATTACAGCATATTACAAACATTATTCCCATTATTGGGGAGTGGGTCTCCCATAGTATTTGCTTAAGCCTTCCAAGCAAAAGCTGCCCAAAATTAGGATGGAGGAACTTGCAATGCCCCTTACAAGAGCCATACAGTACAGCATCTTAAAAATATTATTCCCATTATTGGGGAGTGGGTCTCCCACAGTCTTTGCTTATGCCTTCCAAGCAAAAGCTGACAAAAATAAAGACGGAGGAACTTTCAATAATGGCAACACGGACCACGGTCACCCTGGTGTTATAGTGGTGGTGGAGGCTGAGGATAAGGAGAAGAACATAAAACCGCCAAAATGAGGAAGCGTATACCCATGTGTGGGTGTGAAGCGGTGCATGTGAATACACCTCCTGAAAAAACACAGTGGATTTGACTTTATGTTACTCTTCTGTCATTTGGTGGTGATGAGTAGTCTGGCTCAATCCAGCCCTTGTTCATTTTGATAAGGGTCAGCTTGTCAGCATTGTCAGTTGACAGGCGAGTGCGCTTATCAGTTATAATTTCCCCAGCGGCACTAAAAACACGCTCCGATAACACGCTAGCGGCAGGGCAGGCCAGAACCTCCAAGGCGTACAGAGCGAGTTCATTCCAAGTGTCTAGCTTGGATACCCAATAATTAAAAGGCACAGAGGAATCACGGAGGATGCTGGTACGGTCGGCAAGGTACTCCCTCACCATCTTTTGAAACTTTCCACTCCTTGTGAGAGTACCCAACGCCTCAGGGCCTGTAAGCTGGGCGGGTCTCAGAAAACTGTCCCAGAACGTTGACAGTGTTCGCCTGCCTCTGCTGGATTGGAGTTGCCTCTCTCTCGCTTGTACGCCTTGGTTGGTCAACGAACTGTGACCTCTGCCGCTAGCGTGTTCAGATGGGAACTTTTTTAACAGTTCTGCAGCAAGGGCCTTCTGGTACTGCCCATTTTTGTAGACCTCTCCACCTCAGGAATAAGAGAGTGAAAGTTCTTCTTGTAGCGGAGGTCTAAAAGTGTCACCAACCAGTATTGACTGTCACCCAACATTTTGACAACGCGAGGGTCACGGTTAAGGCAGCGCAACATAAAGTCAGCCATGTGTGCCAGAATGGTAACGGGCAAGACTTCCATGTCCTCACCAAGATGACGACTGACCATGCTCTCCTCCTCCTCCCTCCTGTCCTCAGGCCACTCACGCTGAACCGACGGTATGACAGTTGTACAGGTACTACCGTCTACAGCGCATGAAACAAGCTCCTGTTCTTCTTCCTCCTCCTCCTCCTCCTCCTCTCCCTCATTGTCCCCCAATGCACGTTGGGATGAGATGAGGCTGGGCTGTGTGTAATCGACCGCTACGGCTTCTTGATACATTTCATCATACCCTGGCTGCAATGCCTCCTCTTTAACCACTGAACCACGAGATTAAGCACATGAGCCAGGCATGGTACGTGTGTGATCTCGCCTCGCCTCAGAGCCGCCACCAGGTTACGGCCATTGTCACACATGACCATGCCTGGATGTAGGTGCAGCGGTCTCAGCCACAGATCTGCCTGCTCTTTCACAGCTGTCCACAACTCACAAGCAGTGGGAGGTTTCTCACCTAAGCTTAGGAGTTTCAGCACAGCCTGTTGCCGCTTATCGGAGGCAGTACTGCAGTGCTTCCAGCTTGTAACTGATGTGTTGATATCTGAGATGGAGGCTGAACATGAGGAGGAGGAGGATGATGCGCAGGAACTGTACACTGTGGGGGCAACGCTGACTGACATAGGGCCCGCAATCCTCGGTGTGGGGAGGATGTGTTCCGTTCCAAGGTCCGACTGGGACCCGGCTTCCACTATGTTTACCCAGTGTGCCGTCAGGGAGATGTACCGTCCCTGGCCACAAGCACTTGTCCACGTTTCCGTTGTCAGGTGGACTTTCCCAGTAACTGCGTTGTTGAGGGCACGGCAGATGTTTTGGGACAAGTGCTTGTGTAGTGCGGGGATGGCACACCGGGCAAAATAGTGTCGGCTGGGGACCGAGTACCGATGGACAGCCACCGCCATAAGGTTGCGGAAGGATTCCGTCTCCACCAGCCTAAAACGCAGCATTTCCAACGCAAGCAGTCATGAAATGTGCGAATTTAGGACTGTGGCCTGTGGGGCGTTAGCTGCGAATTTCCGCTTTAGTTCAAAGGTCTGGGATATGAACAATTGAACGCTGCAGTGGGACGTGGACGTGGACGTTGATGCTGTTTCTTGAGAAACTGCCATAACAAGTGTAGACTCAGAGGAGGGGGCATCTTTGCATGCAGCATGGACAGGGGATTGCCTTGCACACACAACAGGGTGTTCTATTGCACGCACAACAGTGGAAGAACCAGTGGTGACACCCGCTGGCACTGCTCGTGGACCGTTTGGTTCGCCCCACAAAGTCGGTTGCTTTGCTGCTATGTGCCTGATCATGCTGGTGGTGGTCAGGCTGGTAGTTTTGTCACCATTGCTGATGCTGGCATGGCAGGTGGTACAAATGGCCTTTTTGCGGTTATCAGCAGAGTCTTTAAAAAAATTCCAGACTCTGGAAGACCTACCGCTTGTACTGGCAACGTCCCTCGTGTTGGTGTTACAGGGAGCGGTTGCCCGCCTTCTGTCTGCGGCCACCACACTGCTTCTTCCTGCCTGTTGGGGTACTCTGCCTCTCTCCCCCTGTGTGCTGCTGGCCTCACTTTGCATGTCCTCCTGCCACGTTGGGTCAGTTACTAGATCATCCACCACCTCCTCCTCTTCCACTTGCGCACCACGATCCTCCTCCTCACTTCCTGGCAATTGTGTCTCGTCATCGTCCACCTCTTGTGACCAATTGCCAGCGTCGACTTCCTGTGGCCGTGGCTGTTCAAATATTTGTGCATCGCTAAATGGGATCTCCTCTTCCACCACTTCAAGCGGAGCAGGCGAGGGGCACAAATCTGGAAATGGACCAGTGAACAGCTCTTCAGAGTGTCCAAGTGTGGGATCAGTTGCTGTCTGACGACACTCGACATGATTGGAGGAAGGAGCATCAGGGTGAGGAGGAGTATGCGGTCGAGACTCACAGCTACTAAGAGTCGACCGTGTGGAAGACAGGCCGGAGGTGGTGGTGCCCAGGTAACTGGAAGTATCTGCTATCCAATTAATAACCTGTTCACACTGATCAGTTCGCAATACTGGTGTTTTTCTGTGCTTCCCTAGTAATTTGGTCAAGAAGTGGGAGCGAGAAGATGTAGCTGTTGGTTGTGGCACATTTTCACCTTGGCCACGGCCCCGTCCTCTGCACGCACCATCACCAGAACGTCCACTTCATCGTCCCTTGCCACGCGCCTTGCCCATTGTAAAAGGAAGTAAAATAGCTTACACTCGCACTATCAATGGAAAAAGGGTAATAAAAAGTAGATTAGAACCGTGGAAGAGGAAAACCACAGTTCTATTTCTCTGGCCTACACCCGACTCTTTTAAACAATCTGAACAATCAGGGAGAAAATATTACTGTTTTTCTTTATGGAAAAAATACCAAAAGCTGAATAATAGAGATTTTTTACCGTGGAACAGCAAAACCACAGTTATAATTTACTGGTATGTACCCGACTATTTTCAACAGGTATATTTGTGTCTGAACAATCAGGAGACACTATTATTTATTTTTTACGGCAAAAAATGCCAAAAGCAGGATAATAGAGATGTTTTACCGTGGAACAGCAAAACCACAGTTAAAATTTACTGGTGTATACCAGACTATTTTCAACAGATATATTTGTGTCTGAACAATCAGGAGACACTATTATTTATTTTTTACGGCAAAAAATGCCAAAAGCAGGATAATAGAGATTTTTTATCGTGGAACAGCAAAACCACAGTTATAATTTACTGGTGTATACCAGACTTTTTAAATATATATATATTTGCGGCTGAACAGTGAGCGACACACTCAAACTGTTTTTTTTTAGATACAAAAGGCACAAAACTGGATAATACAGAGATTTCACCCGTGGAACTGCAAAACCACACTTCTGTTTCTGTGGCCTATACCAGACTCTTTTCAACAGATATATTTGTGCCTGAAAAATCAGAGACACACTTATTTTTTTTTTGGGGGGGGGGGGACACCAATAGGTTAATAAGGCGGGTATTTGTACAGTGTGAAGAAGGAAAAAAAAAAGAGGATTTAGATGAAAAAAAAGGATTTTTCCTGGCCCCCGAGACATGGAGTTAAGTCCAGCAATTTCAGAAACAGGAGCACACAGGACTGTAATGCAGCGTTTGCTGGTATAACCCCTCTGCGTCTCCTATACAGCCTGCCTGTCTGCCTGATATCTGGGATGGATATTAGTCCTGAGAAGGACTGTTTGTTTGACCTGGCAGCCTTTACAGACCCTACACTAACTATTTCGCAAGATAAATCTCTCCCTAGCTCAGCAGCGCTGTCCCTACACTGTCTAATCCGGAGAGACTGTGTCCAAGATGGCGGTGCCCGGTTTTAAATACTCGAGGTGACGCTGTGCGGCCAGCCAATCACTGTAATGCCTACAAACAACATGGCTGCGGCATTACAGTGACTGGCTGGCAATCCCTGCATGTTCATTGGCTCTGTAAAGAGCGCCAAATATGCAGGGCGGAGACCCGAGCTCCCGCCCGAGTAACCCGGAAATCCTCGGTGCTCGCCGAACATCCCGAGTAGCGTGATGCTCGGGCGAGTACCGAGCAGTGTCGAGCATGCTCGCTCAACACTAGTCGTCACATATTTAGGGCCACAATGTCTCTAGAAAGATTTCATGAGATTTCAAGAGTCCTTCGGTTTGATAATTAAACCAATCAAATTGAAAAAAGAGTCACAGGCAAACTTGCCCATATTAGAGATTTGTGGAATAAATGGGTAGAAATTATACAAACATTTTATAATAGTGGTGAAAATGTGACTGTAGATGAACAACTGGTGTCATTCAGAGGTAGGTGCCCGTTCAGACAGTATATTCCAAGTAATCCTGCAAAGTACGGCATCAAAATATGGACTCTGTGCGACAGCAAAAGTTCATACGCCGTAAACGCTCAGGTATACATAGGAAAAAACACTGGAGAAAGAGTTGAAAAAAATCAAGGTATGCGAGTAGTTTTGAATTTTACACACGGACTCAAAGGACAAGATGTTACATGCGACAATTTTTTCACATCATATAAACTGGGGCAGATGTTGCTGAAAAGAAAAATGACCATGCTGTGTACTGTTAGAAAAAATAAGCCAGAACTGCCGCAAGGTATCCTCAGTAAGAGACACGTTTATAGTTCTATGTTTTATTTTACTAAGGATACAACAGTAGTTTCTTACATTCCCAAAAACACAAACAGGTCATTCTGATGAGCACAATGCACCATGATAGTGCATCAGTAATCGAGACGAGAGAAAGCCAGACATGATTTTACATTACAATGCCACAAAAGGGGCAGTTGATACTCTAGATCAGTGCTGGCGAACCTATGGCACGCGTGCCAGTGGGGCATGCAGAGCCTTCCCGGTGGGCACGTGCGCCATCGCCGCAGCACTAGCGCTACTGGATGGGGCCCGAAGGGTGCCGACGGCAGACCCGCTACTTCAGCTAGATGTGCTGTTAGAACCCTCCTGTTAGTTCTTTTTCTATTTTGTTGGTCACATGACTTTCTGCCTATATAATCCAGCTCCGCCCTTCTGGCCTTGCTGGACTTCAGTGTTACATTTACTCTTAAGCTAGCCAGGTGCCTTGTACCTTACTCTGTAGTTTGCTTGGTCTTTTGACCACTAGTACTTCTGTTTGTTTGTTTTTGCTCTGCTACAATTTCTGCTAGGAGGTGTCCAACTATATCCCAGTCCTTAGTTCTTGTAGGGACCCCTCCCTTATATCTATAGGTCTGCGTTCAGACTAGCCGAGTACTTAGGCGGGTCTGTTCACAAGGAACAGGTCCCCCGCTGCATCGTAGGGTAACAGCTTAGTCCTATTGTAGGGACAGTTTTCCTATCTTTCCTTAGTGTTTGTAACAGTTCATAACAGTAAGTCCAGCCCAAAAATAAAATACTCTTAGGAAAGAAATCCTGATTTCAGCATGATGTCGGTTCAGGAGTTGGCTCAACGCCTGCAGCGACTGTCTTTGGAGGTGGCCGAGCTCCAGCAACACATGAGTAGCTGTCCTGGAGCGCATTTTGTCGAACTGAAGGTAGGACTGCCAGATTTTTTTATGGTAAACGGCAAGATTTTTTTTCCTTTAAAAATACTTGTTTATTATATTTTCGTTTAAGACTAGTGTTGAGCCACCCCCGTAGTGTTCGAGTTCGGTTCGGTTCGTCGAACACCCGTGTGTTCGCCGAACTGTTCGTCGAACTGTTCGTCGAACACCTTCGAACACCGTTAAAACCAATGGCAGGCAAACAAAAACACATAGAAACACATAGAAAACACCTTCAAAGGTGTCCAAAAGCTGACAAACTGCTCAGAAGACATAACTAACACATGGAAAAGTGACAAGTACATATAGTCATGCGAAAATAAAAGAGGTGGAGGAGTAAAAGGAGGGGGAGACACAGATATAGGCATGTCATGCCCTTCTAAAATCCAAAAAGTGAGAAGCCGACACGGCCAGTCCGCTCCTGCCCGTGCCACCTCCGTGTCGCCGGGTTTGTGCCAGAGCCGCGGTGAACCCTGACGGCCAGCCCCCCTCTCCCAATACTGGTGCCTGTCCGCTGGTGGGTCGAGCGAGCCCCCCTGTGGTGGAGGCAGCTCTAAGCTTTTTAATTTAAATTGTCTCTCTAATTTGAATGAATACACTTTAAATCCATTTACAAGGATCTATTGGAGGGCAAGTCTCATGCCAGCAGCCGCGGTAATTCCAGCTCCAGTAGCGTCCACTAAAGCTGCTGCAGTTAAAAAGCTTTTATAAGGATCGAGCTCGGCTGTCCACCGCAAGGCA
This sequence comes from Phyllobates terribilis, assembly GCF_046119375.1. Lineage (NCBI taxonomy): Eukaryota > Metazoa > Chordata > Amphibia > Anura > Dendrobatidae > Phyllobates > Phyllobates terribilis. The sequence goes on along the minus strand of NW_027362769.1, from coordinate 213,635,913 downwards.
TCCTACTGCCAGTCCCAGCCCCTATGCCTTGGGGTGCCTCCTGATGCTCTTCACTAAGTATCCCATGGTCCCGAAGCATTTCCTTTGAAAAAATTAAGTGTCTAAACTACAGGTGGTGTAGCTTGCTTAACAGCCGGGATAATCCGCTTACTAGCAGACACTGCTACTAGGCACAAAGTATTTCCTGGGCTAGATGCAGTTAAAAATTTGTAATTAGATACTCTCGTTGGATGCTGAGAAAGCATTCCATAGAGTCTCCTGGCACGCCATATATGATTCTCTTAAAAAGCTTGGGGTAGGGGTCTAGGGGACCCTTTTATAGCCAAAATCACGGCCCTGTATCGCAATACGTCACCTAGGCTGAAGATAAATGGAACTGTAGCACCCTGAGGGCTCGGTTGCTAAAGACGTATTGCACCTCACCCAGAGGTGTGATATCTCACTCTCAGGTAAGGATGGAGTGTGGATCAGGACCCGACACCTGCATGCATTACACCACATTGCCGTGGGGCAGGGCGACCAATATGCCCCTGAGATGGGCACGACAGTCCCTGTCCCTGGCTGGAGTGGGGGGAGGGAACTCTGAGGAAGGGGAACCCTGTAGTGCAGGAGCAGGGAGGAAGCAGTTCCTGGGTGCATTGAGAAGGGAGTATAAAAGGTGGGCACCATCTTAGTTCAGTGCAGAGAAGTCTGAGCAGAAGTGGCAGGGAGCAGGGGCTCTGCATGAGCTCTGCTCCGGAGGCGGGCCTAGTAACAGAGGCCCAGGCCTGGAAGAGGGAGAAGGAAGGAAGAGGAGCGGAGAAGGCTCCAGGAACGAGGAATGAAGGGATTCCAGGGGTGCGGACGGGCGAGTCGCCACCGCACGCCCGAATCCACCTGCGTGGAGGGGTCAGGCCAAAGGGGGAGACCGGTCCCCGAACTAGTGGAGGCAGGAAACGACCCTCAGCTAGAAACCGGAGGCTCTGACATTTTATGTGGCGCAGCCCCTCGCTACACCCGCTAGGAAGGCACCACATAGGGTCAGGGAAACTGGCGCCAAGTTTACCAAGAGGAGGCCCGAGGCAGCCGGACAGAAGTGTTGGTAAGAAAGGCCAGACAAAGGACACACAAAGGGGGTCCTGTGAAGTGCTCCAAAGTTATCTGGGAGTTGTCTGAGCCCCTCACCTGGTGAGCACAGTACGACGTGGGCAGCCGTTACCTGCAGACGTGGTCTGGATAATAAGAACTGTGAGTAAAGGCCCTGAACTGCATCACTGACTCCGTGTCGTTACTGCTGCTGCCCTGCACCATCACCCCCATCCTCCGCATACACTGCCATGAGGCTATACTCCTCCCGTGGGGAGTTATGCTACGCTCTGCTGCACCCACAACACCAGCCTCAGTGGTCTGCCCTGTAGCGGCGGTTCACTCGGACCGCAATCCACGGGTGGCGTAGTCGGACATTTAAACATGAAAACCACATAAATAGTTCCGCCACTGGTTTGACCGCCCTGAGCCACGGAACTGGGTCGCCGCCACGAAGACAACCACCAGCATCCACCAAAAAGGGTCCGGCTCCGGGTGTCCCAAGGCCCAGGGGGTGCGTCAGAACATTTTCATCACCTTTCACAATCACCAATGGGACAAGGCAGTGATGTCCTCTGTCCCCTCTCTTATACATAATAGTGACGGAGCACCTGCTCTCATCAATTCGCCATAACCCCAATATTAGGTGGATTGAGGTGGGAGGCACCGAGTACAAGTGCTCTCTATTTGCTGATGATGTCCTAGTATATATCACTCAATCACATATATCCATCCATGCTGTTATGGCTGAAATAGATCACTTTGTTACATGGTAAAATTTTAAAATCAATGCAGCGAAGTCTGAGGCCCTCGATGTCTCCCTCCCCAAATCCATATAGGATTCCATCCAGTCCAACTTTCCCTTTGCCTGGCCCTCACAGGGTATCAAATACTTAGGAATTCCTATTCATAGAGACCTCTCCCATCTATGTTATCTTAATTTTGGGCCCTTTATTGAACAACTCCATACAGACCACGGTTGGCAAGTTGGAACTGTGAGATTCACTACGTGCACCACTGGTATTTTGTGGAAAAGCACATGTAAGATTCTGCAACAGTCTCTGCTGATACTCCTGCATGCGTGCATCCCTTTCTATGGCAGGAATAATTTCTGCAAATTTACTTTTGTACCGGGGATCTAACAGTGTGGCAACCCAGTAGTCAGGATTATTTCTAATTCTCACAATTCGAGGGTCATGTTGCAGGTAGTGCAGCAAGAAGGCACTCATGTGTGTTGCGCATCCAGGAGCACCAAGTCCCTGTTGTGTTGGTGGCGAGGTAACAATCATGCTTCCTTCCTCTGTCCTCTCCCCCCAACCTCGCACAACAGAAATGTGATCAAGGTCTCCCTCATCTGATGAGTCTTCCATCAGTTCGTCCTCCACTTCTTCCTGGGCTCCTGCACCTTCCTCACTAGTTTGGCTGCTACCATGCGCCCTGGTAAAACCATCTCCCCCACCCTCACATGCCTGCCGCCTTGGTGCTGCCGACCGTCTGGACCTTGCAGATGTTAGCCCTTCCGCATACAACTCCTCCTCCTCTACTTCCTCCACCTCCTCTTGTGCCACCACCTGACTCCGAATTCTGTTTAACATGTGCTCCAGCATGTAAATCACCGGAATAGTCATGCTGATAATGGCATCGTCAGCACTAAACATCTTCGTCGCCATTTCAAAACTGTGCAGAAGGGTGCATAGGTCCCTGATCTGAGACCACTCCTCCAGCGTGATTTGCCCCACCTCTGAATCTCGTTGGCCCAGGCTATACGTCAGAACGTATTGCACCAGGGCTTGTCGGTGCTGCCACAGTCGCTGCAACATGTGCAGAGTTGAATTCCACCGGGTAGGCACATCGCATTTTAGCCGGTGAAGTGGCAGGCCCAACGACTTCTGTAGAGATGTAAGTCGCTGAGCTGCGGGATGCGAACGGCGGAAGTGAGCACACAGCGACCGTGCCCTCTGCAGAAGGCCATCTAGTCTGGGATAGTGGGCTAAAAATTGCTGGACAACCAGGTTCAACACGTGAGCCATACAAGGCACGTGTGTGACATTGCCCCGGCGAAGGGCCGCACCCAGGTTTGCAGCATTGTCGCACACGGCCTTCCCTGGTTTCAGGTCTAGTGGAGACAACCATTCATGAAATTGGTTCTCCAGAGCTGACCACAACTCCTCAGCTGTGTGACTCACATTTCCCAGACATTTCAATGTAAAAACCGCCTGATGACGTTGAGCCCTACTGCCAGCATAGTAAGGAGGTGTGCAGGATCCCTTCTGCGCAGTTAGAAAGCTTGTGGCATGACCAGACAGGCTTTGGGTGCAGGTGGAAGACCGAGAGGAGGTTGAGGAGGCAGAAGCAGTGGAGGAACTTTGACATAAAGAGGATTGACGCACAACTCGTGGGGACGGCAAGACTTGGACAGCAGCCCCTTGTCCTGCTATCACCATAGTTACCCAGTGCCCAGTCAGCGACATGTAACGCCCCTGTCCATGCCTACTCGTCCAAGTGTCTGTGGTGAAATGCACCCTGTCACACACAGAGTTTCTCAAAGAAGCGGTGATGTTGTGTGCGACATGCTGGTGGAGCGCAGGCACACCTTTCTTTGAGAAGTAGTGCCGACTGGGCATCTGGTACTGGGGCACTGTGACGGACATAAGGTCTCGAAAATCCTCTGTGTCCACCAGGCGGAAAGGCAGCATTTCTGTAGCCAAGAGCTTGCAGATGGTGAAATTCAACCTCTTAGCTTTCTCATGGCTAGGAGGAAATGGTCTTTTACTTGTCCACATCTGAGGGACCGAGGGCTGGCTATTGTGCTTAGACGGGGTTGATAAGGGTGTCCCCGGCAAACTGCCGGTCTGTGAGGAAGATGCAGGCGGACATGTTAGGTTGCCTTGATCCAAAGGTGGTGCTATCGATGTCGGACAGCGCTCAACACCAGCTGGTGTTACCACCTCCAAAGAAAATGATGACCTGCCAATCACGCTGGCTGTTGCGGGTAAAGAGGTGGCAGGTCTGCGCCCCAAAACAGGTGTGACTGCTGTCCCCCCAGTCACAGAGGATGAAGAGGCCGCGGATGCACAAGATATGGCAGACGGTGATTGGCCCGGCCGGCTAGGCCGCATTGTAGCACACTGAGCTTCCCACTGCAACTTATGCTTCATGTCCATGTGCCGGTTCATGCATGAAGTACTCAAACTATGTATTTTTTGGCCTCTACTTAGCTTTTGCTGACAAATGTTACAGATAACACGAGTTGGGTCATCTTTATCGATCTGAAAAAATGCCCAGGCTATGCAAGGCTTAGCACCCATGCGACCTGAAGAGCCACCACGACTTGTGGTGAGAGGCAGAGTTGTGTTTGAGGATGCAGTTGTTGACGTGCTTCCAGTACTACGTCTCTGTCCAGGAAGGCGCAACCTGACCTCGTCGTCACTAGCATCTTCCTCCACCTCCTCTGCTGACCTCATCTCTTGGCTGACTGTGGGTTGACAGTAAGTGGGATCTCCGACCTCATCATCATCACCCTGTGCGTTATCACACCCGTCGTCCTCAGAGCCAACCTGTTCCTGCCCTGACAAAAAACTAAAGTTGTCGCTCCAATCAGGTATTTGAGTCTTATCATCGTCTTCCTCATTGTCTCCACCAACAGGAGTTACAGTTTGGGAATGAGGGTCTACATTATGGTCAGAACCTTCTGCGTCTGGTCCTGGATCCGACTCATAAAGATTCTGGGCATCAGTGCAGATCATTTCCTCGTCTGGATTCACAGAAGCGCTGGAGTCGACCTCTGATTCCCAGGCTATAGTATGAGTAAACAGCTCTGCAGACTCAACCATCTGTTCTACCTCACACTCAGACGGGCAGCTGGAGATTTGGGAGCTGTGAGGAAGCAAGTGCGATTTGGGTGACACCTTTGAGGACTGGAGTATTTGTGATGTTGAAGTTGATGTGGAGGAGAGCCCACTTAAAGGAGCACTTGATATCCGTTGAAGCACCTGCTGTTTTTGTGCCTCATCTGGAATTTGTAGCGATTGGCGTGGCCGTAAGAAAGGGATCTTATCACATTGTCCGCTAAAAGAAGTAGACATTTTAGTTTGGCTGGAAGATGGTCTTTCTTCTGCACCTACCCCACGGACACAACCTTTTTTCCCCTTCCCAACACGCCTATTCCCCTTTCCACCAGCAGCAGGCCTTTTTCCACTCATTTTGGTGGTTAACTAATTCACAACTCTGGAGTTGTTTGCACAAAAAAACAATGGATGGTAACCGAGCAGAGCTGAGTGGCCAAACTGTGGTATTAGGCCAAAACTATTGGCTGGGTTAGATGCAGAAAAAAATTATTTTTAATTTGCAACCTGATGGAGGTCAGTATAGATGGACTAATAGACCAAATCCCACACACCGCTAGAAGCCCAAATATTTTTTCAGAGCTAGATGCAGAAAAAAATTATTTTTAATTTGCAACCTGATGGAGGTCAGTATAGATGGACTAATAGACCAAGTCCCACACACTGCTAGAAGCCCAAATATTTTTTCAGAGCTAGATGCAGAAAAAAATTATTTTTAATTTGCAACCTGATGGAGGTCAGTATAGATGGACTAATAGAACAAGTCCCACACGCTGCTAGAAGCCCAAATATTTTTTCAGAGATAAATGAAGAAAAAAATTATTTTTAATTTGCAACCTGATGTAGGTCAGTATAGATGGACTAATAGACCAAGTCCCACACACTGCTAGAAGCCCAAATATTTTTTCAGAGCTAGATGCAGAAAAAATTATTTTTAATTTGCAACCTGATGGAGGTCAGTATAGATGGACTAATAGACCAAGTCCCACACACCGCTAGAAGCCCAAATATTTTTTCAGAGCTAGATGCAGAAAAAAATTATTTTTAATTTGCAACCTGATGTAGGTCAGTATAGATGGACTAATAGACCAAGTCCCACACACTGCTAGAAGCCCAAATATTTTTTCAGAGCTAGATGCAGAAAAAAATTATTTTTAATTTGCAACCTGATGGAGGTCAGTATAGATGGACTAATAGATCAAGTCCCACACGCTGCTAGAAGCCCAAATATTTTTTCAGAGATAAATGAAGAAAAAAATTATTTTTAATTTGCAACCTGATGTAGGTCAGTATAGATGGACTAATAGACCAAGTCCCACACACTGCTAGAAGCCCAAATATTTTTTCAGAGCTAGATGCAGAAAAAAATTATTTTTAATTTGCAACCTGATGGAGGTCAGTATAAATGGACTAATAGACGAAGTCCCACACACCGCTAGAAGCCCAAATATTTTTTCAGAGCTAGATGCAGAAAAAAAATATTTTTAATTTGCAACCTGATGTAGGTCAGTATAGATGGACTAATAGACCAAGTCCCACACACTGCTAGAAGCCCAAATATTTTTTCAGAGCTAGATGCAGAAAAAAATTATTTTTAATTTGCAACCTGATGGAGGTCAGTATAGATGGACTAATAGACCAAGTCCCACACACCGCTAGAAGCCCAAATATTTTTTCAGAGCTAGATGCAGAAAAAAATTATTTTTAATTTGCAACCTGATGGAGGTCAGTATAGATGGACTAATAGACCAAGTCCCACACACTGCTAGAAGCCCAAATATTTTTTCAGAGCTAGATGCAGAAAAAAATTATTTTTAATTTGCAACCTGATGGAGGTCAGTATAGATGGACTAATAGACCAAGTCCCACACACTGCTAGAAGCCCAAATATTTTTTCAGAGCTAGATGCAGAAAAAAATTATTTTTAATTTGCAACCTGATGGAGTTCAGTATAGATGGACTAATAGACCAAGTCCCACACACCGCTAGAAGCCCAAATATTTTTTCAGAGCTAGATGCAGAAAAAAATTATTTTTAATTTGCAACCTGATGGAGGTCAGTATAGATGGACTAATAGACCAAGTCCCACACACCGCTAGAAGCCCAAATATTTTTTCAGAGCTAGATGCAGAAAAAAATTATTTTTAATTTGCAACCTGATGTAGGTCAGTATAGATGGACTAATAGACCAAGTCCCACACACTGCTAGAAGCCCAAATATTTTTTCAGAGGTAGATGCAGAAAAAAATTATTTTTAATTTGCAACCTGATGGAGGTCAGTATAGATGGACTAATAGACCAAGTCCCACACACCGCTAGAAGCCCAAATATTTTTTCAGAGCTAGATGCAGAAAAAAATTATATTCAGTTTGCAACCTGATGGAGGTCAGTATAGATGGACTAATAGAATGATGCTATGCCCAAAAGATTTTACTTCACTAGGTGCAGTAAAAAAATTGGTATTCTATACACAGGTGTTATATCTTGCAACACAGATAGGCTACTCCACTGACTAACACACTCTGCAATAGGCCAAAAAGGATTAGCTTTGCTAGATTCAGCCAAATGCTGTGAAAAAAACTTGCACAGCACTGGCACAGACCTGCCTGGCAAAAACTGATAGGAACTCATGTAACCTAGTCCTGAAAAGGACTCCAATTACAATTAGTCTTTACTCCCACAACCTATCTATTTAAGAGCACAGACCTCCCTGATAAAAGTCGTAGGAAATGCTGTAACCTAGTCCTTAAAAGGACTGCAATCACAACTATTCCCTACTCCCAAGCTATCTGTATATTTGTGCGAAAATTGGCTTGAAATTAACAAGGTATAGCACACACAGCAACAGCGGTGCCGTCTAACACGCAGCTGCAGCAGTGAGAAAATAGTGGCGACGGGGAAAATGGCTTGGTCTTATAGGGCAAGGACATGTGACATACACTGCCAATCACACATGCCCTTGCTTGTGTGAAAAAAAGCACTTCGCTCCGTGTGTGCGCTGCTGATAGGCTGACAGATTGCACCTCCCCACTGCAAATGCGGGAAAGAGAAAAAAAAATGGAGATCTTCATTGTTCCTGCAGAGATCCATCCCCTGCCCCTCCCCCCGCCCCGCTGTACACTCAAACTGCGTATTAACATTAATTTTCATCATTACTGAGAAAAAATCCAGTTATGATTTTGGTGCACGAACAGTTATCGAACATAACCTCGAACAGCCGAATTTTTCTCAAATTGTTCGTGTTCGCCGACCGGCTCGAACACCGCCCAAAACAGCTCGAATTTGAGATTGGCGAACAGTTCGAGTAGAACAACGCTCATCTCTATTTAAGACTCAGATCCTCGGGGAATGAATCACAGCGCATTGGGTTTATAATGTCACTTTTGCGCAAAGAACCACAGGGATGGGACTTTTCTCTACAACCTAATGATCCGTGTTTTAGATCTGTGGAAGATTTTTTTTCTGCTATGGGGTTGTTGTATGATGATCCTGATCGAGTCTCATCTGCTGAAACTGAATTAAGACGTTTGAAGCAGGGATCAGGTGATGTGGAAAATTATTGTACATACTTCAGAAGATGGTCGGCTGAAGTGGAATGGAATGACTCAGCATTAAAATGTTTGTTTCTTGATGGTCTAGGTGAAAGGGTTAAGGATGTGCTGATTGCCTTCCCAAAACCTGGAACCTTGCAGGAGGCAATGCAATTAGCCATAAGTGTGGACAGGAGACTGCATGCTAGGAGTAATGAAGAGAAATCTACTGCTATGGCCGCTCCTAGTTTTCAGAGGGTCTGTTCGGAGGGTGGAGAACCGATGGAGATTGGGGCGATGTCACTCCACTCTCAGGAAAAAGACCGCAGGTTTGCTAAAGGATTGTGTTTTTATTGCGGTAAATCTGACCACTTTATTAAGAACTGTGTGCTTCGTTTGAACAAAGAAAAAAAAAAAGAGGTCAGTTACGCCCGCATAGCTTGTTTAAACTCAAAAGGAATATTTCTTTCTGGAAGCACCTCATTCCAGGAGGAGTTGATTGAATTTCGAGTATTTGTGGATTGTGGTTCTACACTCAATGTGATTGATGAGGGTTTTTTGGAAAAATTTAAATTAGAATCCAAACTTTTGTCATCTCCTATTTCTGTGGTTGCTGTTGATGGCTCTCCCTTGAAAGGTATTATTCACAAGGTTTTTGAATTTCCCCTCACCATTAATGGTATCCAGCAAGAGAATTTGGATTTGGCGGTATTAAATAATTTGCCTGCTCCAGTGGTTTTGGGGTTACCTTGGTTAAAATTGCACCATCCTGTACTGGACTGGTCTACCAATGAAATTAAGTCTTGGAGTCCTAAGTGTTATGATAGATGTTGCAATGGTCGCACTGCTGCTGTGGAAAGAGGGGAATTACCTGTACCTATTCAGGATTTTTGGAAGGTGTTTTCTGAGGAGGAGTCACAAGTTTTGCCTCCTCATAGGGACTATGATTGTACTATTGAGTTTGTCCCTGGAGCAACTCTTCCCAAGAGTCGCTTATTTAATCTTACTATCCCTGAGAGAAAGGCCTTGGAGGAATACATACAGACAAGCTTGGCTGCCGGTCACATTAGACCTTCTAAGTCACCTGTGGCTGTTGGATTCTTTTTTGTAAAAAAAAAGGACGGCGGTTTACGTCCATGTCTGGACTTTCGCAAAATTAATAAAATTACAGTACGCAATTCCTACCCACTGCCATTAATTCCTGACTTGTTCAACCAGTTAGTGGGGGCCAAGTGGTTCTCTAAGATTTATCTCCGGTGGGCATATAATTTGTTACGTATGAAGGAAGGTGATGAGTGGAAAACTGCTTTTAACACTCCAGTGGGTCATTTTGAGAATCTGGTTATGCCCTTTGGTCTTACCAACGCACCAGCGTTTTTTCAGAACCTTATTAATGACATCCTAAGACCGTTGATCGGTAAGAATGTGGTGGTGTATTTGGATGACATTTTGATTTTTGCGCCGGATCTGGAGTCTCATTGGCAGAGCGTACGTGAGGTATTGCAGTTGTTAAGCGACAATTCACTTTTGCTAAGCTGGAGAAATCTGAGTTCGCTGTGCAGAGAATTAGTTTTTGGGGCTTCATTATCTCCAGCGAGGGATTTGAGATGGACCCGGTGAAGGTTCAGGCGGTTCAGGAATGGCCTAGGCCTATTGGTTTGAAACCAATACAGAGATTTTTGGGTTTCGCCAATTATTACAGAAAATTCATTAAGAATTTTTCTATAATTGTTAAGCCGCTGACCAATCTCACCAGGAAAGGTGCGAATACGGTCCAGTGGACTACTGAAGCCATTAAAGCTTTTGTGTATCTCAAGGAGAGGTTCAGTTCTGCCCCCATCCTTATGCAGCCTGATGAGACCAAGCCTTTCTTGGTCGAGGTTGATGCTTCTTCGGTGGGGGTCGGTGCGGTTTTGTCTCAGGAGAACAAGGATGGAGTACATCCCTGTGCTTTTTTTTCAAAAAAATTTTCTGAGACCGAACTTAATTACGATGTTGGTAATCATGAATTGCTGGCTATTAAACTCGCATTTGAACATTGGCGTCATCTCTTGGAAGGTGCTAAATTTCCCATTCAGGTTTTCACTGATCATAAGAATCTGATCTATCTTGATGCTGCCAAGCGCTTGAATGCCCGTCAGGCTAGGTGGGCACTTTTTTTTTCGCGGTTTAATTTTCCTGTTACTTACATCCCGGTTACCAAGAATGTAAAAGCTGATGCTTTATCTCGCAGCTTTTCTCCCATGGTTGGTACCGAGGAGGAGAGCATTTTACAGGAAGGGGTTGTTGTAGCAGCATTGAACTCCGTTTTGGAAGATGGGATTCTGAAAGCCCAGGAGGATGCCCCGTCTAACACTCCCCATGGGAGGTTGTTTGTGCCTAGGAACTTTAGGAGAGATTTGTTTGTGCAGTATCATGAGTCTCGGTTGGCAGGTCATCCAGGAATTTCTGAGACTAAGATACTTGTAGGTCGCAGTTTTTGTTGGCCTGGGTGGCAGAAGGAAGTCATTAAGTGGGTGTGTCAATGTACTGTGTGTGCTAGATCTAAGTCTTCACATGCTCCTGCTGCGGGGTTGCTTTGCCCTCTGGAGGTTCCTAGTGCGCCTTGGACGCATCTTGCAATGGATTTTATTACTGACCTTCCTGCCTCTGAGGGTTTCACTGTCATCTGGGTGGTCGTGGACCGTTTTAGCAAGATGTGTCACTTGGTTCCTTTCATCAAACTGCCCTGCGCTAAGACACTCGCTAAGGCTTTTGTTAAGGAAATTGTCAGACTCCATTGCGTTCCTACCGACATTGTTTCCGATAGGGGACCTCAGTTCGTGGCTCGTTTTGGCGTGCCTTTTGTGACAGGTTGGGAGTCCATTTGTCATTTTCATCTGGATATCATCCTGAGTCTAAAGGACAGACTGAAAGAAAGAACCAGGATGTTGAACAGTTTTTGCGTTGTTTTGTGGCTGACAATCAAGAGGGGTGGTCTGAGTTTCTGCCACTTGCTGAATTTGCTCTTAACAACCATACATCCTCCTCTGCTGGATGTTTTCCTTTTTTTTGTTGTACTGGGAGACATCCGTCGTTTGAGTCATTCTCCAAATTGGGGTTGGCGGTGCCGGAGGAGGAGAATTTTTCCAGTGATTTGGAGAGAGTTTGGACTGATGTACATTGTAACCTTCAAGAGGCTAACAAAAGATCTAAGAGGTACTTTGACAGGAAATGTCAAGAGGTTTTGTTTACGGTTGGTGAAATGGTTTGGTTGTCCTCTAAGAATCTGCGGTTGAGGATTCCTTCTAAGAAATTGGGCCCGAAATTTGTAGGGCCGTTTAAGGTACTTCAGGTAGTTAACCAATCTGCTGTTAGGTTGGAGGTTCCCACCTCCTGGAAGATTAATCCGGTGTTTCATGTTTCCTTATTGAAAAAAGCTGATGTATCGGATAGGGACGCCACTGCCTCTGTTCCTCCGGTGGTGGAAGACGGTGAATATGAAATTTCTCGCATTCTTAATTCCAGAGAGCATAGAGGGAGATTGCAGTATCTCGTCGCTTGGAAAGGTTTCGGTCCCGAGGATAACTCCTGGGTAAAGGTGGATGATGTCTCTGCCCCTAGACTTGTCAGAGCTTTCCATAGGAGATTTCCGGATAGACCTGGGCCTGGAGGATCCGGAGGATCCTCATAGAAGAGGGGGTACTGTTAGAACCCTCCTGTTAGTTCTTTTTCTATTTTGTTGGTCACACGACTTTCTGCCTATATTATCCAGCTCCGCCCTTCTGGCCTTGCTGGACTTCAGTGTTACATTTACTCTTAAGCTAGCCAGGTGCCTTGTACCTTACTCTGTAGTTTGCTTGGTCTTTTGACCACTAGTACTTCTGTTTGTTTGTTTGTCTTTGCTCTGCTACAATTTCTGCTAGGAGGTGTCCAACTATATCCCAGTCCTTAGTTCTTGTAGGGACCCCTCCCTTATATCTATAGGTCTGCGTTCAGACTAGCCGAGGATTTAGGTGGGTCTGTTCACAAGGAACAGGTCCCCCGCTGCATCGTAGGGTAACAGCTTAGTCCTATTGTAGGGACAGTTTTCCTATCTTTCCTTAGTGTTTGTAGCAGTTCATAACATGTGCGCTCTCGGAGGCACATCAAGCTGAAGTGTATTGCAGTGCATGAACTTGCCAGGTCCGTGCGCCGCAATACACGCTGCTGGCCAACAGCTAGCAGCTGACGTCAGCATACAAGCGACTGGGCACATGGCAGTGACGTCATGCGCCCCTGTCGCCAGGACGTAAGAGTCAGCTGCCGGCTACAGCAGAGGACGCTGCGCGGGAGAGAAAGGAAGGTGAGTAGGAGTGTTTATTATTATTATTTTTTTTTTTTTAAATATGCGATGAACAGCGGCGCCAGCAGACTGGGGGAGGGAGCATATATACAGGGCCTGGGGGAAGGAGCATATATACACAGACTGGGGGAGGGAGCATATATACACGGACTGGGGGAGGGAGCATATATACATGGATTGGGGGGGAGCATTTATACATGGACTGTGGGAGGGAGCATTTATACATGGATTGGGGGAGGGCAGTATATATACATGAATTGGGGGGCATATATACACAAGGATTGGGGGAAGACAGCATATATACAAGGATGAGGGCAGGGCAGTGTAATGCACACGCCCAGACAGACTGGCGTGTGCGTGTTTATGTAGTGATTCCACTGTGCCATGAACCGGAGAGTGCCTGGAGGGGCGTAACTAAGTATCTGCCCGATCCGACCAAGGTCACACGACGGCATACGACGCCAGTGCACCAGGGAGGAACCGAACAGAGGAACCAGGGTCTACTCCAGGTCAGACTCCGGACACGGCTGTTGACCCACACCGGGGAATACAGGAACAGGCAGACTAGAGCGCAGGCTGGGTAGGGTCCAGTACAGACTGGGAGACAAATTCGAAACCGCAGACGCGGTGGACAGAGCTGAGCAAAGCGAAAACCGCAGACGCGGTGGACAGAGCTGAGCAAAGCGAAAACCGCAGACGCGGTGGACAGAGCTGAGCAAAGCGAAAACCGCAGACGCGGTGGACAGAGCTGAGCAAAGCGAAAACCGCAGACGCGGTGGACAGAGCTGAGCAAAGCGAAAACCGCAGACGCGGTGGACAGAGCTGAGCAAAGCGAAAACCGCAGACGCGGTGGACAGAGCTGAGCAAAGCTAAAACCGCAGACGCGGTGGACAGAGCTGAGCAAAGCTAAAACCGCAGACGCGGTGGACAGAGCTGAGCAAAGCGAAAACCGCAGACGCGGTGGACAGAGTTGAGCAAAGCGAAAACCGCAGACGCGGTGGACAGAGCTGAGCAAAGCGAAAACCGCAGACGCGGTGGACAGAGCTGAGCAAAGCGAAAACCGCAGACGCGGTGGACAAGGCTCTGTTCACACAGAACAGACTAGAAGGGAAAGGCAGAACCAGATACCCACAGGGTGCTTGCAGAGAAGTAGCGAGTGGACCACAAACTCACAAACTGAAGTACAGTGACAACGAGCAGGAGTTAGGTACGAGTTCAGACTCTGCAGAAAAAGGAAAGGTACGGACATAGAGAAAAATAGGAAAGGGGCTAGGAGAGTATTCAGACAAGAACAGACAGAGCAGCAAGATACAGGAGCGGGTCTAGGTATGAACGAACAGGCTAGGAGCGTGTTCACACAAGCCTGGAAATACAGCCTCCAGGATAGGCAGAAGACAACAGGCTAGAGAGCGTGTACAGACTGCAGATTAGAGTACACAGGTAGGACACAGTACAGACACGGAAACAGATACTGCAAGACAGGTAACATACACAGGACCTGGCATGTCAGAGACAAAAAGCCAACTGACAGGGCAAGATGCTCAGGCATGGGTTAATTGGAGCAGCTGTTTTAAATACCAGGTGACAGACAGCAATAGGCTGAGGACGCACAAGGGGTGTGCCTGCAGCAGGTATAAAAAGCAGGAAGTGATCGGGCGCCGCCCTTAAGCAGCAGACACAGAGGCAAACAGACAGCATGGAGGGAAGCCAGAGAGACATTCGGACTGGAGATCAAGTGCGCGCTCTTGCACAGTGGGAGATGGACCACTATGCAAGGACGCCGCCAGGTATGTTACAGTACCCCCCCCTTTACGCCCCCTCTTCTTCAGGCCTGCCAGAATGTTCCGCAGGGAATTCCAGGGCCAATCCTTCACTTCAAGGAGATCACTTCCACTGTCCACTGGAGAAACTGGTCTCATCTGATTAGCTAGGATGCTACCTCCTATCCAGCCATCCTCAGCAACAGACGAAACGGGTGGAGTACCAGGAACAGCACACAGGGAAGTCTCTCTCCACTTATTATCAGGTAGCACCCCAGAGGGTTCAGGAGACAACTGGAAGTCCTCCGCCGGGTTGGAGGGGTGCAGAGACTCGGGGGTAACCTCTGCTTCGGGGTACATCTTGTCAAGCTCACAGGATGAAATGGGCGAGGTATCAGGTACAAGGTGTAGAAAAGTCCCTGTTACCTTGTTATCTGGTGGTACCCAGGAGGATTCAGGAAACAACTGGGGGTCCTCCGCCGGGTCGGAATAGTGCAGAGACTCGGGGGTAACCTCTGCTTCGGAGTACACTAGGTCGGACTCGCTAGATGAAGCGGGCGAGGTATCAGGTACCGAGTATAGGAAAATACCTGTCCATTCATTATCAGGTAGCACCCCGAAGGGTTCAGGAGACAACTGGAGCTCCTCCGCCTGGTTGGAGGGGTGTAGAGACTCGGGGATAACCTCTGCTTCGGAGTACACTAAGTCGGACTCACTGGAAGAAGCGGCCGAGGTAACAGGTACCGAGTATAGGAGAGTCTCAGTCCATTCGCTATCAGGTAGCACCCCGAAGGGTTCAGGAGACAACTGGAGGTCCTCCGCCTGGTCGGAGGGGTGTAGAGACTCGGGGATAACCTCTGCTTCGGAGTACACTAGGTTGGACTCACTGGAAGAAGCGGCCGAGGTAACAGGTACCGAGTATAGGAAAGTCTCAGTCCATTCGCTATCAGGTAGTACCCCGAAGGGTTCAGGAGACAACTGGAGGTCCTCCGCCTGGTCGGAGGGGTGTAGAGACTCGGGGATAGCCTCTGCTTTGGAGTACACTAGGTCGGACTCACTGAAAGAAGCGGCCGAGGTATCAGGTACCGAGTATAGGAGAGTGTCTGTCCACTCGCTATCAGGTAGCACCCCAAAGGGTTCAGGAGACAACTGGAGGTCCTCCGCCTGGTCGGAGGGGTGTAGAGACTCAGGGATAACTACCGCTTTGAGGTACCCGTTGTCAGGCTCACAGGACGGAGCGGACGAAGTATCGGGTACCGGGTGTAGGGAAGTCTCTCTCCATTTGTCATTAGGTGGTATCCCGGAGGATTCAGGAGGCAACAGGGGGTCCTCCGCCAGGTAGCAGAGATGCACAGACTCGGAGGTAATCACTACTTCAGAGTACCCTTGGACAGGCTCACCGGTTAAAGTGGGTGAAGCATCAGATACCGGATGCAGGAAGTCCTCCTGTGTGGATTCTGGGTAGGCAGTAGTCTCTTCTGGCAGGAGAACAGGTGCGCTACCCACGCACATTACCCGTTGGGGCTGCTCCGGATTACTGGGAAGTGAAGCTTCAGCAGGAACCTCAAGGTTGGAATCAGGAGGTCTTTGGGAGAACAGACCCTGGCGTGACGGCTTGCCTCTACGCCTAACACGTCTGGACTGCCTCTTGAGGTCGTGAGAAGTATTCCGGAGAGCGTAGTCATCCTGTGTGGATTCTGAATGGGCAGTAGTCTCTTCGGGCAGGAGGACTAGTGCGCTACCCACACACATTACCCGTCATGGCTGCTCCGGGATATTGGGAAGTGAAGATTCAGCAGGGGCTTCAGGGTTAGGGTCCTCGAAGACCATACGAAAGGCCACCAGGAAGGCCTGCAGGTCAAGGACGACAGGATCCCATGCTTCCCATAGGGGGGTGACCCATTTCAAGGCATCACCCGCTAGGTAGTCAATCATAAAGGCCACTTTAGCCCAATCGGAAGGAAAATAGAGAGGGTAAGCCTTGAAGTGTAGCATGCATTGCTCCACAAATGCACGACTTTGTTTTGGATCCCCAAAGTACCGTGGCGGATCCGCAGGAACGAGTGCTGATAGATCCATCTGGACGGGTGCGTAATTCGCCTGGAACTCAGCTAGAGAAAAAAAAAAATTATTTAATTTTTAATGCACGTATTCGCTGGAAAACGTCTCAGAGAGCGAAGGCCGTGGGGCTCAACGGGAACCATGGCCTGAGCATGCTGTAATGCACACGCCCGGACTGACTGGCGTGTGCGTGTTTATGTAGTGATTCCACTGTGTCATGAACCGGAGAGTGCCTGGAGGGGCGTAACTAAGTATCTGCCCGATCCGACCAAGGTCGCACGACGGCATACGACGCCAGTGCACCAGGGAGGAACCGAACAGAGGAACCAGGGTCTACTCCAGGTCAGACTCCGGACACGGCTGTTGACCCACACCGGGGAATACAGGAACAGGCAGACTAGAGCGCAGGCTGGGTAGGGTCCAGTACAGACTGGGAGACAAATTCGAAACCGCAGACGCGGTGGACAGAGCTGAGCAAAGCGAAAACCGCAGACGCGGTGGACAGAGCTGAGCAAAGCGAAAACCGCAGACGCGGTGGACAGAGCTGAGCAAAGCGAAAACCGCAGACGCGGTGGACAGAGCTGAGCAAAGCGAAAACCGCAGACGCGGTGGACAGAGCTGAGCAAAGCGAAAACCGCAGACGCGGTGGACAGAGCTGAGCAAAGCGAAAACCGCAGACGCGGTGGACAGAGCTGAGCAAAGCTAAAACCGCAGACGCGGTGGACAGAGCTGAGCAAAGCTAAAACCGCAGACGCGGTGGACAGAGCTGAGCAAAGCGAAAACCGCAGACGCGGTGGACAGAGCTGAGCAAAGCGAAAACCGCAGACGCGGTGGACAGAGCTGAGCAAAGCGAAAACCGCAGACGCGGTGGACAGAGCTGAGCAAAGCGAAAACCGCAGACGCGGTGGACAAGGCTCTGTTCACACAGAACAGACTAGAAGGGAAAGTCAGAACCAGATACCCACAGGGTACTTGCAGAGAAGTAGCAAGTGGACCACAAACTCACAAACGGAAGTACAGTGACAACGAGCAGGAGTTAGGTACGAGTTCAGACTATGCAGAAAAAAGAAAGGTACGGACATAGAGAAAAATAGGAAAGGGGCTAGGAGAGTATTCAGACAAGAACAGACACACCAGCAAGATACAGGAGCGGGTCTAGGTATGAACGAACAGGCTAGGAGCGTGTTCCCACAAGCCTGGATATACAGCCTCCAGGATAGGCAGAAGACAACAGGCTAGAGAGCGTGTACAGACTGCAGATTAGAGTACACAGGTAGGACACAGTACAGACACGGAAACAGATACTGCAAGACAGGTAACATACACAGGACCTGGCATGTCAGAGACAAAAAGCCAACTGACAGGGCAAGATGCTCAGGCAATGGTTAATTGGAGCAGCTGTTTTAAATACCAGGTGACAGACAGCAATAGGCTGAGGACGCAAAAGGGGTGTGCCTGCAGCAGGTACAAAAAGCAGGAAGTGATCGGGCGCCGCCCTTAAGCAGCAGACTCAGAGGCAAACAGACAGCATGGAGGGAAGCCAGAGAGACATTCGGACTGGAGATCAAGTGCGCGCTCTTGCACAGTGGGAGATGGACCACTATGCAAGGACGCCGCCAGGTATGTTACAGGCAGCATATATACAAGAATGGGGGCAGCATATATACAAGGATGGGGGCAGCATACAGTATA
Source organism: Phyllobates terribilis (assembly GCF_046119375.1). NCBI lineage: Eukaryota > Metazoa > Chordata > Amphibia > Anura > Dendrobatidae > Phyllobates > Phyllobates terribilis. Next base: position 213,617,636 of record NW_027362769.1, on the reverse strand, counting down.
TACGAGGATGAGGGGAGGGCAGCATATATACAAGGATGAGGGGAGGGCAGCATATATACAAGGATGAGGGGAGGGCAGCATATATACAAGGATGGGGGGAGGGCATCATATATACAAGGATTGGGGGAGGGCAGCATATATACAAGTATGAGGGGAGGGCAGCATATATACAAGGATGGGGGGAGGGCAGCATATATACAAGGATGGGGGGAGGGCAGCATATATACTAGCATGGGGGCATATACCAAGATGGGGGTGAGCACATTCTTTATTTCTGCAGTCTCATACCCCTGCTCCTTCCTGTGGCTGCTCTATACTGCCTGCGCCTGATCTTTGTATCAGTTGTTTTTTCTAAACTAAAACCTCAATATTTAGGTTAAATTGCCGTGTTGGCACTTGGCGATAAATAAGTGGCTTTTGGATTGCAGTTTGGGCAGTCAATCTCTAAAAGGTTCGCCATCACTGCTCTAGATCAATTCATAGGCAGTTTCACTTGTAAACGCAAAACAAAATCGGTGGCCAATGATTGTTCTTTACACCATTCTTGATGTGTCGGCATACAATGCATTTGAGTTATGGCTTGAAATACACCCAAATTGGAACAAAAATAAACTATATAAAGAAGAATTTTTATAGAAGAAAGCCCATATATCGAAGAAACAAAAGTAACACCCGGAGATGATGGAGCGGCAGCCATTGTCCATAGGATCCAACAGCATGCTAAAGAAAATGAACCAACAGCTTCCACCGGCACTGCTACTATACTCATGGCCTCCACCAGCAACGCAACCAGCCTAAAACGAAAACTATGCGCCTTCTGTCCAACATCAAGTAATCACAAATGTGATATGTTGCAGTTGTGCAAAGTACTTATGCAAAAGACATGTAAATTATACTTGTGATGAATGCAAACAGTAAATTTAGCACCGTGAACCTTATTTACCATTTGATATAGAAAAAACTGAACTTTTTATTTTTTTTATTTATTTATTTTTTTGGGAAAAAATATATTTACATACAGTTTGATGTTATTAGTTATAGTTTACAGTTATATAAAGAATATTTTTTTATGTGAAAATTTTCAATATTTATGAATATTGCAATAAGGCCATGTAACATTTTTTGATACAAAAAAAATAAATTAAGTTTTTGATTTCATTTTTCATTTGTTTATGAACAACCATGTTCACATACAGTATAATAATGCAACAGGTATTCAAATAAAACACTTAAATTAGCTAAAAATCAAGAGTTTAATGGGTCCGGTCAAAAATGACTGGAACATTGTAAGTGTATAGTAGACCCGAACTGAACAGCAAGGTTAAATATGTTTTTGTTATTACAATGTAAATTTTACCCCTTCTCTTACATAAGGTAGTGTTCCCTTTACTTTTCATCAATCCATATCAGTGCGTCCTCTATTGCTTGCTGTTATCAAGCACAGTTTTTTCTTCTTCCCTTAATGCACAAAGGCCCCAATTCATCATTTGCATTTTTTTTTAGTCGATTTTCTTTTTTTTGTCTTACGGTATTTGTTGACGTTCCCAATGTTGCATGCAGTTCATGAAAGTAAAAAAATGGTCTTTATTTTTGTCCGGAACCTTTTTTGAAACTTTTTATTACAATAAGAAAAAGCACTTACTGTATTTTGCAAAATGGCACAAAAACTGCTTCCGATTATCTGTCATACATAAAATCACTCCGGGGGGAAAGAGGGTGAAGTTGGTATGACTGTGGTACATTTGAAACAAATTTTAGTTAAGTCACAAATGAAGAATCAGGTGAAAACATCTAGAAGCCCAAAGTTCCACCCACAGTGGCAAACTGAAAAAAACAAAACAAAAAAAAAAACAGGCAAACACATATAAAATATACTTAAAGAAGCACTCCCTTCAATGTTTTATCCTTTTAATATATTGCAATCATCATAATATATAGCACTATGTACTTACAATTGCTCATTTTTCCCTTCTATGTAGAAAAAGAAAGTCTCTATTCCCTGCAAAAATCATTCCAATCTTCAACTCTTGACCCTGGTGCTGCCTCCTCCTACCTGCCAGGGACTTTTACGGTGACTCATGAGTCATGCAGGGAAATCTGACTTCCTATTTCTACATAGAACTTAGACAGATTAAGCTAGTCAGGTTTTAATCACGTGATGTCATAGATCTATTGGAAAAAGAGAAGAATTAGCTGGGTAGAAAGGCAAAATGAGCAATTGTAAGTACACAGTGCTATATAATATGATGATTTCAATACATTAAGAGGATAAAAACTTTGATAAGAGGAGGAGTGCTTCTTTATATAAAAAAAGACACAAATGGAAAGATGAATATGGTGACAAAAAACGCACGTAACACTAAAAGCTAGATAAAAAACAGTTGCAAATGCAATATTGAATCGGGCCCATAGTTTTTCATCAATTTATGTCAGTTTTCCCGCTATTGAGTCTTGATAGTATAGTGTCTCCTTTTTTACACATAGCTTTCTAAAGATCCATGTCAGAGCGCACTCTATTTGGTTTGATATAGGTGTGTAAGGGTAGCATTAGCTGACATGTTCTGTCGCAACCCTAGACACCAAGGAGATGGGTTCCTCTGGGTGTGTGTGATTTTGTTTACTGCAGATGTTTCCCACTAAGGCCGCATACCCTCAGATGACACAGGAACCCCAGATGTAAATAGCAAGGAAGGATTTACTGCATTTTATAAAAATAAAGTGAACTTTACTGTTGGAACTGGTGAAGCATATTTACAGTAGTTACAAAGCTTGGTTTTCCCATCTTCCGTTTTTCACAGAGGCACAGGCATAACGGTCACTTTGTGACAGCATCACAACATTTCAGCAATAAAATATAGGTGACTAGAATGCTTCCTTTCACCTAACTGTCTTTCACTGATCACTACAGTGCTGCATCCGTTCCTCGATCTGGCAAGCCCAAAATTACCTCACTAAGACTCCCAGGTCCGGCCTTCACATTGCCTCTTCAGCTCCACTTTGCCTGTACTGTCTCAGTGTGACACACAACCCACAGCTATACCTTGGGTTGACCATATTAAAATCCAGACTGCCACTTTATCCAGTATAGTTACAGGTCTTGCTACCTCAAAAAATTTCTATAGTGGTTGCTAATTTTATAGCTAGTTTATTACCTCAGAGAGAATGCCCTTTAGCAAAATCACTGCTGCTATTATAGGTGATTAATGTATTCAGGGTCGGACTGGGCTGGCGGGATACCGGGAATTTTCCCGGTGGGCCCCGCCCCCTGCTGCAGAGGAGAGGGGGAGAAGAGAGCAAAAAAAAAATCCTGCGGTTTTAAGGGGCACGGGCCCTTTAAAAGCGCAGGCACAGTGTATGCGGGGACGCGCGCACGCGGCGTTCATTACCTGAACCACCGCGGCGCACGTCCCTGTGAAGCAGCTGAAGCTGCGCGTCTCCCTTCGCCGGCCGGCTTATGACATCATCGTCATGCGCCTGCTGTGAAGGAGGCGCGCAACTCCGGAGAAGGAGGACGCCGCACGGGATCGCAGGAAGGTAAGAGGTGTATGTGTGTGTGTGTGTGTGTGTGTGTGTGTGTGTGTATGTGTGTATGTAATGGTCTGGGCCCCTGGCTGGACACACAAGGGGGGAATCCCAGCTGGACAGTGGACAGACACACAAGGTGGGGAAGCCCAGCTGGACAGACACACAAGGTGGGAAGCCCAGCTGGACAGACACACAAGGGGGGAAGCCCAGCTGGACAGACACACAAGGGGGGAAGCCCAGCTGGACAGACACACAAGGGGGGAAGCCCAGCTGGACAGACACACAAGGGGGGAAGCCCAGCTGGACAGACACACAAGGGGGGAAGCCCAGCTGGACAGACACACAAGGGGGGAAGCCCAGCTGGACAGACACACAAGGGGGGAAGCCCAGCTGGACAGACACACAAGGGGGGAAGCCCAGCTGGACAGACACACAAGGGGGGGAAGCCCAGCTGGACAGACACACAAGGGGGGAAGCCCAGCTGGACGGACACACAAGGGGGGAAGCCCAGCTGGACGGACACACAAGGGGTGAAGCCCAGCTGGACGGACACACAAGGGGGGAAGCCCAGCTGGACGGACACACAAGGGGGGAAGCCCAGCTGGACGGACACACAAGGAGGGAAGCCCAGCTGGACGGACACACAAGGGGGGAAGCCCAGCTGAACGGACACACAAGGGGGGAAGCCCAGCTGGACGGACACACAAGGGGGAAGCCCAGCTGGACGGACACACAAGGGGGGAAGCCCAGCTGGATGGATACACAAGGGGGGAACCCCATATGGACACACAAGGGGGGAACCCTGGCTGGACACACAAGGGGGAACCCTGGCTGGACACACAAGGGGGGAACCCTGGCTGGACACACAAGGGGGGAACCCTGGCTGGACACACAAGGGGGGACCCTGGTTGGACACACAAGGGGGGACCCTGGCTGGACCCAGGCAAAGGGGGGGGTGGGCAGGATGGATATATGGGGGGACAGGCTGGACTCATGGAGGCCAGGATGATATATGGGGGGCAGGCTGGACATATGGAGGTCAGGATGGATATATGGGGGGGCATGCTGGACACATGGGAGGCCAGGACGGATATATGGGGGGGCAGGCTGGACACATGGGAGGCCAGGATGGATACATGGGGGGGCAGGCTGGACTCATGGAGGCCAGGATGATATATGGCGGGGGCAATCTGGACACATGGAGGCCAGGATGGATCTATGGGGGGGGGGCAGGCTGAACACATGGAGGCCAGGATGGATCTATGGGGGGGTGCAGGCTGAACACATGGAGGCCAGGATGGATATATGGAAGGGGGGGACAGGCTGGACACATGGGGGGCTAGGATGGATATGTGGATGGGCAGGCTTGATACACGTGGGCGAACATAAATATATGGAGGGGCACGCTGGATATATGGGGGGTGTCAGGATGGATATATGAGGAGGCAGGCTGGACACATGGAGGCCAGGATGGATATGTAGGGGGAGCAGGCTGGACACATGGATATATGGGTGGGGCAGGCTGGACACATGGAGTCCAGGATGGATATATGGGGGGGCAGGATGGATATATGGGGAGGTGTCAGGATGGATATATGCAGGGGGGGGCAGGATGGATATATAGAGGGTAGGCTGGACACATGGAGTCCAGGATAGATATATGGGGAGGCAGGCTGGAAACATGGAGGCCAGGATGGATATGTGGGGGGGCAGGCTGGCCACATGGGGGGCTAGGATGGGTATATGGGAGGGGGCAGGCTCGATACACGTGTGCTAGGATAAATATATGGAGGGGTCAAACTGGACAAATGGGGGCCAGAAGGGATATATGCAGGGGGGTGTCAGGATGGATACATGGAGTCCAGGATGGATATATGGAGGGGCAGGCTGGAAACATGGAGGCAAGGATGGATATGTGGGGGGGGGGGCAGTCTGGCCACATGGGGACTAGGATGGATATATGGAGGGGGGAGGGCAGGCTCGATACATGTGGACTAGGATAAATATATGGAGAGGCCACCCTGGACATATGGGGGCCAGAAGGGACATATGGGGGTGCCTGGCTGGACAAGGGACTTAATTACTGTTTGGGGGCCAGATTGAGGAACATACTTTATTAGTTTATGGTGGCCAGTGGGGAACATTATTACTTTAGATTCCAATTATTATTATTACATTATTACTTCAGTAATATAATTTACTTTTTAGGAAACTGTTTTCCATGGGATGGGACAAAAGAGGAGTCCTGTTACTGTGCAGGATGGCACTATGTTGCTTTTTTTCTTCAACTGGTGTAGTGTAAAAGTCGGGGGGGAGTGGGAATATTCTCTAGAAGAGATCAGTTATTGATAACTGTGTGTTATTTTCTGCATAGTCGATTCCTGGCTGGAAGAAGTGATGGCCGTCTGTGCCTGATGAAGAAGAAAAGCGAAGATGAAGGACTTCACCTAGAGACGTCACTGGTGAGTCAGTGTATTACATGTACACTTACACTACACACGTGGTCAAAATTGTTGGTACCCCTCGTTTCATGAAAGAAAAACCCACAATGGTCACAGAAATAACTTGAATCTGATAGATTACAAACTTTTGAAAATGAACAAATGAAAGTCAGACATTGCTTTTCTGCTTCCACAGAATTAAAAAAAAAATTAACCTCATGAAATAGGCCTGGACAGAAATGATGGTTCTTCTTAACTTAATATTTTGTTGAACAACTTTTTGAGGCAATCACTGCAATCAAAGGATTCCTGTAACTGTCAATGAGACTTCTGCACCTCTCCACAGGTATTTTGGCCCACTCCTCATGAGCAAACTGCTACAGTTGTCTCGTGTTTGAAGGTTGCCTTTTCCATGTTTCAGCTCTTTCCAAAGATGATCAATAGGATTTAGGTCAGGGCTCATAGAAGGCCACTTCAGAATAGTCCAATGTTTTCCTCTTAGCCATTCTTGGGTCATTATCCTGTTGCAAGACCCATGACCTGTGACTGATACCAAGCTTTCTGACACTGGGCAGCCCATTTCTCACTAGAATCCCTTGATAGTCTTGAGATTTCATTGTACCCTGCAGAGATTCAAGACACCTTGTGCCAGATGCAGCAGAGCAGCCCCAGAACATAACAGCCTCCCCCATGTTTCACAGTAGGGATAGTGTTCTTTTCTTGATATGCTTCATTTTTCTGTCTGTGAACATAGAACTGATGTGCCTTGCCAAAAACTTCCATTTTTGTCTCATCTGTCCATAGGACATTCTCCCAGAAGCTTTGTGGCTTGTCAACATGTAGTTTGGCAAATTCCAGTCTGGCTTTTTTATTATTTTTTTTTTTCAACAATGGTGTTCTCCTTGGTCATCTCCCATGAAGTCCACTTTGGATCAAACAATGACAGATGGTGCGATCTGACACTGATGTTCCTTGAGCTTGAAGTTCACCTTTAATCTCATTAGAAGTTATCCTGGGCTCTTTTGTTACCATTCATATTATCCGTCTCTTTGATTTGTGATCAATTTTCCTCCTGTGGCCACGTCCAGGGAAGTTGGCTACAGTCCCATAGATCTTAAATTTCTGAATAATATGTGACACTGTAGTCAAAGGAACATAAAGCTGCTTGGAGATGGTCTTATAACCTTTACCTTTAAACATGCTTTTCTATAACTTTCTTTCTAATCTCCCGAGACAACTCTTTCCTTTGCTTCCTCTGGTGCATGTTGAGTGTGGTACACACCATGTCACCAAACCTCACAGTGAGTATCTGTAGCCCTATATACAGGCCCACTGACTAATTACAAGATTGTAGACACCTGTGATGCTAATTAGTGGGCACAACTTGATTTAACATGTCCCTTTTGTCACATTATTTTCAGGGGTACCTTAATTTCTTTCCAGGCCTATTTCATGAGTTTAATTTTTTTTTAATTCTGTGGAAGCAGAAAAGCAATGTCTGACTTTCATTTCTTCATTTTCATAGATTTTTAAATTTATTATTACTTTTGTCAGATTCAAGTTATTTCTGTGACCATTGTGGGTTTTTCTTTCATTAAACGAGGGGTACCAACAATTCTGATCACTTGTGTGTATAGTATATACAGAGCTCCTGTGTATGTCACTGGTGATCACTGTATTACGTATACACTATATACAGAGCTTCTGTGTATAATGTCACTGGTGACCACTGTATTACCTGTACACTATATACAGAGCTGCTGTTTATAATGTCACTGGTGATCACTGTGTTACCTGTACACTGACACTATATACAGAGCTCCTGTGTATAATATCACTGGTGATCACTGTATTTATTACCTGTACACGAACACTATATACAGAGCTCCTGTGTATAATATCACTGGTGAGCAGTGTATTACCTGTACAATGACACTATATACAGAGCTCCTGTGTATAATGTCACTGGTGATCACTGTGTTACCTGTACACTAACACTATATACAGAGCTCCTGTGTATAATGTCGCTGGTGGCAATAACAGTGTTGTTAGTATTGTGGTTTGTATTCATGATCAGTATTGTAGTATTGGGTCACTTTGGGGTGGTAATATGTGGTCTGGTCATGGTGTGGCCGTATTTGTTCCTTGTATGTGGTATTATTCAGTCACTATGTGGTGGTAATATGTGATCTAGTCATGGTGGGGCGATATTTGTCCCTTTTGTATGTGGTATTATTGGTGTTGATATAGTGAACTGTGTTGTGTATGGCGGTCATTTTGTTCTTGCTGATATTAACTAGGAAAAGAGTTTTTCCATTAGGCCACAGCCTCACCATCAGTATTTGGTTAGTATTTTTTCTCAGGAGTCGCTGCCAAAACAAGTAGTGGGTGATAAATGCAGAATTGGTGACTTGTTTCTATTATACCTTTTGTCTGATTGTTCCTCATCTAGTTTTGGCTCCCACTCCTGAAAAAAAAAAATACTGACCGGATACTGACCAAATACTGATAGTGGGGCCGTGGCCTTAGAGATTAAATACTTGGACCAGAGCGGCAGATATGCACTTACAGGGGTTCTCCAGGGAAAACAAGTAATCACCTCTCCACAGGATCAGTGATAATATTGATTGGTGGGGGTCTGACTGCTGGGACACAATTGGCAGAATGTGGAGTTTTTCTCCCCATTAGACTGGAGCGGCATGTGAGATGCGACCACTGATCCATTCATTCCTAAAGTGGCTGTGAGCACTGCTCTTTTTTGGAAGCCCCCAAGAGAATGAATGGAGCTGCGGTCAGACGTCCCACCTGCCGCTGCATTTTAAAATGGGGATAAGTGTCCTGTCAGGGATAAAACTTCCCCATTCTTCTGATAGGTGCGTTTTCCAATGTTCGGACCCAAACGATCAATAAGTTACCACCTATCCTGTAGAGCCCATGGATCGGTGATAACTTGTTTTAACCAAAGAAGCCCTTTAATGCAAACTACCGTAATTGTACATCCCAGTTAGTGTCGCACAGTAGATGTGCAGGAGCCGCTAGTCAATGCTCCACTATAACAGGGATAGCGGATAACAGATATTTGCATATGGCTGTAGGTGGGCCCCTAGAGTCAGTTCTCCCTGTGGGCCCCAGACACCCCAGTCCGACCCTGAATGTATTACTCTCCCTGAATGCAAATTCCTGCTCCCATGATGCCTAGGCATTCCAACCAATAAGAATGTCTTCAACTGAGCACCCATTTAGGTATTGAATACTTGTATCCAGTCACCAAAATGGTTCTTCAGTTTTTAGTACTATAATCCCCTGATTGGTGAGTCCATCATGATAGTGTTTAATGCTACATATGATTAGCACTAGTGACTAGTGTTGAGCCACCCCCGTAGTGTTCGAGTTCGGTTCGGTTCGTCGAACACCCGTGTGTTCGCCGAACTGTTCGTCGAACTGTTCGTCGAACACCTTCGAACACCGTTAAAACCAATGGCAGGCAAACAAAAACACATAGAAACACATAGAAAACACCTTCAAAGGTGTCCAAAAGCTGACAAACTGCTCAGAAGACATAACTAACACATGGAAAAGTGACAAGTACATATAGTCATGCGAAAATAAAAGAGGTGGAGGAGTAAAAGGAGGGGGAGACACAGATATAGGCATGTCATGCCCTTCTAAAATCCAAAAAGTGAGAAGCCGACACGGCCAGTCCGCTCCTGCCCGTGCCACCTCCGTGTCGCCGGGTTTGTGCCAGAGCCGCGGTGAACCCTGACGGCCAGCCCCCTTCTCCCAATACTGGTGCCTATCCGCTGGTGGGTCGAGCGAGCCCCCCTGTGGTGGAGGCAGCTCTAAGCTTTTTAATTTAAATTGTCTCTCTAATTTGAATGAATACACTTTAAATCCATTTACAAGGATCTATTGGAGGGCAAGTCTCATGCCAGCAGCCGCGGTAATTCCAGCTCCAGTAGCGTCCACTAAAGCTGCTGCAGTTAAAAAGCTTTTATAAGGATCGAGCTCGGCTGTCCACCGCAAGGCATCCTACTGCCAGTCCCAGCCCCTATGCCTTGGGGTGCCTCCTGATGCTCTTCACTAAGTATCCCATGGTCCCGAAGCATTTCCTTTGAAAAAATTAAGTGTCTAAACTACAGGTGGTGTAGCTTGCTTAACAGCCGGGATAATCCGCTGACTAGCAGACACTGCTACTAGGCACAAAGTATTTCCTGGGCTAGATGCAGTTAAAAATTTGTAATTAGATACTCTCGTTGGATGCTGAGAAAGCATTCCATAGAGTCTCCTGGCACGCCATATATGATTCTCTTAAAAAGCTTGGGGTAGGGGTCTAGGGGACCCTTTTATAGCCAAAATCACGGCCCTGTATCGCAATACGTCACCTAGGCTGAAGATAAATGGAACTGTAGCACCCTGAGGGCTCGGTTGCTACAGACGTATTGCACCTCACCCAGAGGTGTGATATCTCACTCTCAGGTAAGGATGGAGTGTGGATCAGGACCCGACACCTGCATGCATTACACCACATTGCCGTGGGGCAGGGCGACCAATATGCCCCTGAGATGGGCACGACAGTCCCTGTCCCTGGCTGGAGTGGGGGGAGGGAACACTGAGGAAGGGGAACCCTGTAGTGCAGGAGCAGGGAGGAAGCAGTTCCTGGGTGCATTGAGAAGGGAGTATAAAAGGTGGGCACCATCTTAGTTCAGTGCAGAGAAGTCTGAGCAGAAGTGGCAGGGAGCAGGGGCTCTGCATGAGCTCTGCTCCGGAGGCGGGCCTAGTAACAGAGGCCCAGGCCTGGAAGAGGGAGAAGGAAGGAAGAGGAGCGGAGAAGGCTCCAGGAACGAGGAATGAAGGGATCCCAGGGGTGCGGACGGGCGAGTCGCCACCGCACGCCCGAATCCACCTGCGTGGAGGGGTCAGGCCAAAGGGGGAGACCGGTCCCCGAACTAGTGGAGGCAGGAAACGACCCTCAGCTAGAAACCGGAGGCTCTGACATTTTATGTGGCGCAGCCCCTCGCTACACCCGCTAGGAAGGCACCACATAGGGTCAGGGAAACTGGCGCCAAGTTTACCAAGAGGAGGCCCGAGGCAGCCGGACAGAAGTGTTGGTAAGAAAGGCCAGACAAAGGACACACAAAGGGGGTCCTGTGAAGTGCTCCAAAGTTATCTGGGAGTTGTCTGAGCCCCTCACCTGGTGAGCACAGTACGACGTGGGCAGCCATTACCTGCAGACGTGGTCTGGATAATAAGAACTGTGAGTAAAGGCCCTGGACTGCATCACTGACTCCGTGTCGTTACTGCTGCTGCCCTGCACCATCACCCCCATCCTCCGCATACACTGCCCTGAGGCTATACTCCTCCCGTGGGGAGTTATGCTACGCTCTGCTGCACCCACAACACCAGCCTCAGCGGTCTGCCCTGTAGCGGCGGTTCACTCTGACCGCAATCCACGGGTGGCGTAGTCGGACATTTAAACATCAAAACCACATAAATAGTTCCGCCACTGGTTTGACCGCCCTGAGCCACGGAACCGGGTCGCCGCCACGAAGACTACAACCACCAGCATCCACCAAAAAGGGTCCGGCTCCGGGTGTCCCAAGGCCCAGGGGGTGCGTCAGAACATTTTCATCACCTTTCACAATCACCAATGGGACAAGGCAGGGATGTCCTCTGTCCCCTCTCTTATACATCCTAGTGACGGAGCACCTGCTCTCATCAATTCGCCATAACCCCAATATTAGGTGGATTGAGGTGGGAGGCACCGAGTACAAGTGCTCTCTATTTGCTGATGATGTCCTAGTATATATCACTCAATCACATATTTCCATCCCTGCTGTTATGGCTGAAATAGATCACTTTGTTACATGGTAAAATTTTAAAATCAATGCAGCGAAGTCTGAGGCCCTCGATGTCTCCCTCCCCAAATCCATATAGGATTCCATCCAGTCCAACTTTCCCTTTGCCTGGCCCTCACAGGGTATCAAATACTTAGGAATTCCTATTCATAGAGACCTCTCCCATCTATGTTATCTTAATTTTGGGCCCTTTATTGAACAATTCCATACAGACCACGGTTGGCAAGTTAGAACTGTAAGATTCACTACGTGAACCACTGGTGTTTTGTGGAAAAGCACATGTACACTGCGCTCCAAATTATTATGCAAAAAGTGTTTAGGAGTGATAAGGGAAGAATTTGTTTGTTTGTCAGTTAAACTCATTGATGGTGATGTGTGTCAGGGCTCTTTATATCACTGTAAGCAATTGCAGACACCTGTGCTAATTAGTTTGGCAGGTGTGTCCAATGAAAGGCAAGACTACTTAAGAAGGCTCTCTCACATTATTAAGCAGCCTACATTTTCTGCCAAAATGGGAAAGAAAAAGGATGTGTCGGCTGCTGAGAAGCAACAAATTGTGGAGTGTTTAGGTCAAGGCATGACTACAATCAACATTGTGCGATGATCAGGATGAAGTGTCTTGGCAATCAAGAAGTATGTAGCTGATTCACAGTACACACGTGTGCGTGCTGATAAGGGCAAATTGAGGACTCTTTCACACAGGCAATTACGTCAGGTTAAAAGAGCAGCGGCAAGAAAGCCTTGTCATAGCAGCAGACAAGTTTTTGAAGCTGCTGGTGCCTCCAACGTCCCCCGAACAACAAGATGCAGGGTCCTTCAGAGGTTTGCAGCTGTGCATACGCCATCCTGTCGACCTCCTCTATCCACTTCACACAAGCAGAAACGGCTCCAGTGGGCCAAACATTACATGAAGACTGATTTCAAAACTGTTTTGTTCACGGATGAGTGCCGTGCAGCGCTCGATGGTCCAGATGGATGGAGTGGAGGATGGCTGGTTGATGGACACCCCACGCAAACACGGCTACAGCGCCAACAAGGAGGAGGTGGAGTAATGTTTTGGGCTGGAATCATGGGGAGAGAGATTGTCGGCCCCTTTAGGATCCCTGAAGGCGCTAAAGATGAACTCCATAATGTATGTGGATTTTCTCAAACAGCACTTCCTGCCATGGTTCAAGAAGAAGAACCGTGTATTTCACAGCAAGATCATTTTTCTGCATGATAATGCACCATCTCATGCTGCACATAAAACATCTGCATCTCTGGCTGATATGGGCATAAAAGGGGACAAACTTATGGTGTGACCCCCATGCTCCCCTGACCTCTACCCCATTCAGAACCTTTGGAGCATCATTAAAAGGAGTGTCTATGATGGCGGGAGGCAGTTCACATCTAAGCAACAGCTCTGGGAGGGTATTCTGTCCTCATGCAAAACAATTGAAGCAGAAACCATCCAAAACCTGACAAATTCAATGGACGAGAGAGTTCAGAAGCTCCTTTCGAACAAGGGGTCCTATGTGAAAATGTAACATCACCTACAATAAAGTTTTGAGTTGAAAACTGTTTGATTTCAGTTTCTAACAACCTGCTAATGCTTATAATTTCAAAAATGACCATTTTTTTGGTCTTTATTAAAATGAAAAGGTTGATCGAAAAGTTTGGGGGATCTAAGAGTGTGGCAACCCAGTAGTCATGATTACTTCGAATTCTGACAATATGAGGGTCATGCTGCAGGTAGTGCAGCAAGAAGGCACTTATGTGTCTTGCGCATCTCGGAGCCCCAAAATTATTTTCCGGGCTAGATGCAGCTAAAAATTATTTTTAATTTTAAATCTGGTGGAGCTTATTATAGATGGCCTAATAGGATCAGTGCTGCACACTGCTACAAAGCCCAAATTATTTTCCAGTCAAGATACAGATAAACATGATTAGTAATTTGAAGGCTTAAAATGGTTGGTAGGGTGATTTTAACCAATCATCAAGCTTTTACTCTCCCCAGGATGACACAGGGGTAGAAAAGTCGTTTCGGATCCATGATTTGTTCATCTTTATGAACGTGAGTCTGTCTACATTATCAGTGGAGAGCCGCGTGCGCTTATCTGTCAGCACACCACCAGCAGCGCTGAACACACGTTCAGACAGAACGCTGGCTGCGGGGCATGACAAGATCTCCAAGGCGTAAGTGGCTAGCTCCGGCCATTTATCCAGATTGGAAGCCCAAAAAGAGCAAGGGTCCAGTGACACAGTCGTGGCTTCAATGTTTACTTGGAGATACTCCTGTACCATCGTCTCTAGGCGTTGACTATGTGTCAGACTTCTTGTCTCCTGTGGCCTTGCAAAGGATGGGCTAAAAAAGTGGTGAAATGATTCTGCAAAATTGATGTTACCAGCAGATACTGTGGTTCTGTTACGGTTTGAGTGGTGAACACTTGACGGTCCCATGGTTGGCAAGTTGGAACTGTGAGATTCACTACGTGCACCACTGGTATTTTGTGGAAAAGCACATGTAAGATTCTGCAACAGTCTCTGCTGATACTCCTGCATGCGTGCATCCCTTTCTATGGCAGGAATAATTTCTGCAAATTTACTTTTGTACCGGGGATCTAACAGTGTGGCAACCCAGTAGTCAGGATTATTTCTAATTCTCACAATTCGAGGGTCATGTTGCAGGTAGTGCAGCAAGAAGGCACTCATGTGTGTTGCGCATCCAGGAGCACCAAGTCCCTGTTGTGTTGGTGGCGAGGTAACAATCATGCTTCCTTCCTCTGTCCTCTCCCCCCAACCTCGCACAACAGAAATGTGATCAAGGTCTCCCTCATCTGATGAGTCTTCCATCAGTTCGTCCTCCACTTCTTCCTGGGCTCCTGCACCTTCCTCACTAGTTTGGCTGCTACCATGCGCCCTGGTAAAACCATCTCCCCCACCCTCACATGCCTGCCGCCTTGGTGCTGCCGACCGTCTGGACCTTGCAGATGTTAGCCCTTCCGCATACAACTCCTCCTCCTCTACTTCCTCCACCTCCTCTTGTGCCACCACCTGACTCCGAATTCTGTTTAACATGTGCTCCAGCATGTAAATCACCGGAATAGTCATGCTGATAATGGCATCGTCAGCACTAAACATCTTCGTCGCTATTTCAAAACTGTGCAGAAGGGTGCATAGGTCCCTGATCTGAGACCACTCCTCCAGCGTGATTTGCCCCACCTCTGAATCTCGTTGGCCCAGGCTATACGTCAGAACGTATTGCACCAGGGCTTGTCGGTGCTGCCACAGTCGCTGCAACATGTGCAGAGTTGAATTCCACCGGGTAGGCACATCGCATTTTAGCCGGTGAAGTGGCAGGCCCAACGACTTCTGTAGAGATGTAAGTCGCTGAGCTGCGGGATGCGAACGGCGGAAGTGAGCACACAGCGACCGTGCCCTCTGCAGAAGGCCATCTAGTCTGGGATAGTGGGCTAAAAATTGCTGGACAACCAGGTTCAACACGTGAGCCATACAAGGCACGTGTGTGACATTGCCCCGGCGAAGGGCCGCACCCAGGTTTGCAGCATTGTCGCACACGGCCTTCCCTGGTTTCAGGTCCAGTGGAGACAACCATTCATGAAATTGGTTCTCCAGAGCTGACCACAACTCCTCAGCTGTGTGACTCACATTTCCCAGACATTTCAAAGTAAAAACCGCCTGATGACGTTGAGCCCTACTGCCAGCATAGTAAGGAGGTGTGCAGGATCCCTTCTGCACAGTTAGAAAGCTTGTGGCATGACCAGACAGGCTTTGGGTGCAGGTGGAAGACCGAGAGGAGGTTGAGGAGGCAGAAGCAGTGGAGGAACTTTGACATAAAGAGGATTGACGCACAACTCGTGGGGACGGCAAGACTTGGACAGCAGCCCCTTGTCCTGCTGTCACCATAGTTACCCAGTGCCCAGTCAGCGACATGTAACGTCCCTGTCCATGCCTACTCGTCCAAGTGTCTGTGGTGAAATGCACCCTGTCACACACAGAGTTTCTCAAAGAAGCGGTGATGTTGTGTGCGACATGCTGGTGGAGCGCAGGCACACCTTTCTTTGAGAAGTAGTGCCGACTGGGCATCTGGTACTGGGGCACTGCGACGGACATAAGGTCTCGAAAATCCTCTGTGTCCACCAGGCGGAAAGGCAGCATTTCTGTAGCCAAGAGCTTGCAGATGGTGAAATTCAACCTCTTAGCTTTCTCATGGCTAGGAGGAAATGGTCTTTTACTTGTCCACATCTGAGGGACCGAGGGCTGGCTATTGTGCTTAGACGGGGTTGATAAGGGTGTCCCCGGCAAACTGCCGGTCTGTGAGGAAGATGCAGGCGGACATGTTAGGTTGCCTTGATCCAAAGGTGGTGCTATCGATGTCGGACAGCGCTCAACACCAGCTGGTGTTACCACCTCCAAAGAAAATGATGACCTGCCAATCACGCTGGCTGTTGCGGGTAAAGAGGTGGCAGGTCTGTGCCCCAAAACAGGTGTGACTGCTGTCCCCCCAGTCACAGAGGATGAAGAGGCCGCGGATGCACAAGATATGGCAGACGGTGGTTGGCCCGGCCGGCTAGGCCGCATTGTAGCACACTGAGCTTCCCACTGCAACTTATGCTTCATGTCCATGTGCCGGTTCATGCATGAAGTACTCAAACTATGTATTTTTTGGCCTCTACTTAGCTTTTGCTGACAAATGTTACAGATAACACTAGTTGGGTCATCTTTATCGATCTGAAAAAATGCCCAGGCTATGCAAGGCTTAGCACCCATGCGACCTGAAGAGCCACCACGACTTGTGGTGAGAGGCAGAGTTGTGTTTGAGGATTCAGTTGTTGACGTGCTTCCAGTACTACGTCTCTGTCCAGGAAGGCGCAACCTGACCTCGTCGTCACTAGCATCTTCCTCCACCTCCTCTGCTGACCTCATCTCTTGGCTGACTGTGGGTTGACAGTAAGTGGGATCTCCAACCTCATCATCATCACCCTGTGTGTTATCACACCCGTCGTCCTCAGAGCCAACCTGTTCCTGCCCTGACAAAAAACTAAAGTTGTCGCTCCAATCAGGTATTTGAGTCTTATCATCGTCTTCCTCATTGTCTCCACCAACAGGAGTTACAGTTTGGGAATGAGGGTCTACATTATGGTCAGAACCTTCTGCGTCTGGTCCTGGATCCGACTCATAAAGATTCTGGGCATCAGTGCAGATCATTTCCTCGTCTGGATTCACAGAAGCGCTGGAGTCGACATCTGATTCCCAGACTATAGTATGAGTAAACAGCTCTGCAGACTCAACCATCTGTTCTACCTCATACTCAGACGGGCAGCTGGAGATTTGGGAGCTGTGAGGAAGCAAGTGCGATTTGGGTGACACCTTTGAGGACTGGAGTATTTGTGATGTTGAAGTTGATGTGGAGGAGAGCCCACTTAAAGGAGCACTTGATATCCGTTGAAGCACCTGCTGTTTTTGTGCCTCATCTGGAATTTGTAGCGATTGGCGTGGCCGTAAGAAAGGGATCTTATCACATTGTCCGCTAAAAGAAGTAGACATTTTAGTTTGGCTGGAAGATGGTCTTTCTTCTGCAGATGTTACTGTTGCTTTAACACCTACCCCACGGACACAACCTTTTTTCCCCTTCCCAACACGCCTATTCCCCTTTCCACCAGCAGCAGGCCTTTTTCCACTCATTTTGGTGGTTAACTAATTCACAACTCTGGAGTTGTTTGCACAAAAAAACAATGGATGGTAACCGAGCAGAGCTGAGTGGCCAAACTGTGGTATTAGGCCAAAACTATTGGCTGGGTTAGATGCAGATAAAAATTATATTCAATTTGCAACCTGATGGAGGTCAGTATAGATGGACTAATACAACAAGTCCCACACACAGCTAGAAGCCCAATATTTTTTCAGAGGTAGATGCAGAAAAAAATATATTCAGTTTGCAACCTGATGGAGGTCAGTATAGATGGACTAATACAACAAGTCCCACACACAGCTAGAAGCCCAATATTTTTTCAGAGGTAGATGCAGAAAAAAATATATTCAGTTTGCAACCTGAAGGAGGTCAGTAAAGATGGACTAATTCAACAAGTCCCACACACAGCTAGAAGCCCAATATGTTTTCAGAGGTAGATGCAGAAAAAAATATATTCAGTTTGCAACCTGATGGAGGTCAGTATAGATGGACTAATACAACAAGTCCCACACACAGCTAGAAGCCCAAATATTTTTTCAGAGGTACTGTAGATGCAGATAAAAATTATTTTGAATTTACAACCTGATGGAGGTCAGTATAGATGGACTAATAGAGAAAGTCCGACACACTGCTAGAAGGCCAAATATTTTTTCAGAGGTAGATGCAGAAAAAAATATATTCAGTTTGCAACCTGATGGAGGTCAGTATAGATGGACTAATACAACAAGTCCCACACACAGCTAGAAGCCCAAATATTTTTTCAGAGGTACTGTAGATGCAGATAAAAATTATTTTGAATTTGCAACCTGATGGAGGTCAGTATAGATGGACTAATAGAGAAAGTCCGACACACTGCTAGAAAGCCAAATATTTTTTCAGAGGTACTGTAGATGCAGATAAAAATTATTTTTAATTTGCAACCTGATGGAGGTCAGTATAGATGGACTAATAGAGAAAGTCCGACACACTACTAGAAGGCCAAATATTTTTTCAGAGCTAGATGCAGAAAAAAATTATATTCAGTTTGCAACCTGATGGAGGTCAGTATAGATGGACTAATACAACAAGTCCCACACACAGCTAGAAGCCCAATATTTTTTTAGAGGTAGATGCAGAAAAAAATATATTCAGTTTGCAACCTGATGGAGGTCAGTATAGATGGACTAATACAACAAGTCCCACACACAGCTAGAAGCCCAATATTTTTTCAGAGGTAGATGCAGAAAAAAATATATTCAGTTTGCAACCTGATGGAGGTCAGTATAGATGGACTAATACAACAAGTCCCACACACTGCTAGAAGCCCAAATATTTTTTCAGAGGTACTGTAGACGCAGATAAAAATTATTTTGAATTTGCAACCTGATGGAGGTCAGTATAGATGGACTAATAGAGAAAGTCCGACACACTGCTAGAAGGCCAAATATTTTTTCAGAGCTAGATGCAGAAAAAATTAGATTCAGTTTGCAACCTGATGGAGGTCAGTATAGATGGACTAATAGAATGATGCTATGCCCAAAAGATTTTACTTCACTAGGTGCAGTAAAAAAATTGGTATTCTATACACAGGTGGTATATCTTGCAGCACAGATAGGCTACTCCACTGACTAACACACTCTGCAATAGGCCAAAAAGGATTAGCTTTGCTAGATTCAGCCAAATGCTGTGAAAAAAACTTGCACAGCACTGGCACAGACCTGCCTGGCAAAAACTGATAGGAACTGATGTAACCTAGTCCTGAAAAGGACTCCAATTACAATTAGTCTTTACTCCCACAACCTATCTATTTAAGAGCACAGACCTGCCTGATAAAAGTCGTAGGAAATGCTGTAACCTAGTCCTTAAAAGGACTGCAATCACAACTATTCCCTACTCCCAAGCTATCTGTATATTTGTGCGAAAATTGGCTTGAAATTAACAAGGTATAGCGCACACAGCAACAGCGGTGCCGTCTAACACGCAGCTGCAGCAGTGAGAAAATGGTGGCGACGGGGAAAATGGCTTGGTCTTATAGGGCAAGGACATGTGACATACACTGCCAATGACACATGCCCTTGCTTGTGTGAAAAAAAGCACTTCGCTCCGTGTGTGCGCTGCTGATAGGCTGACAGATTGCACCTCCCCACTGCAAATGCGGGAAAGAGAAAAAAAAATGGAGATCTTCATTATTCCTGCAGAGATCCATCCCCTGCCCCTCCCCCCACCCCGCTGTACACTCAAACTGCGTATTAACATTAATTTTCATCATTACTGAGAAAAAATCCAGTTATGATTTTGGTGCACGAACAGTTATCGAACATAACCTCGAACAGCCGAATTTTTCTCAAATTGTTCGTGTTCGCCGAACGGCTCGAACACCGCCCAAAACAGCTCGAATTTGAGATTGGCGAACAGTTCGAGTAGTGACATTATTAATGTATTAGTGACAGCAGCTGAACACTTATGCACATCATGTTATATTACTCTCTATATGAGTCACATAATTACATGTTAAATCGTAAATACTCTGATATTGATTGTAACTTTTTCACACTATAGATATATATTTTAATATGGGATTATGTTCTATATTTATGCTATAAAAACACTTATATGAATTATGATGCTAATTAAGATAATTGAACCATGTGATGAATTGGTGTATGTATATACTGTATACTTCAGTATGCAAGCTTGTAGAACTGCTTCAGAAAGGCTTTATAAAGGAAGCTGAAATAGAGCTTTTACAGGTGAATAAATCATCTCTTTCACTATGTCACCAGTTGGAAGTGTTGCTTTATTTTCATTTTAAACATCTGTGGAGATACCGTAGTACTGAGCTGGCTAACCTTGGGCTTGGAGGAGCCAGTACGCACAGAGGCTGTGATGTTATTTCTTTTGAATATATGACATGGCATTATAATATATATATATATATATATATATATATATATATATATGTATACAGTACAGACCAAAAGTTTGGACACACCTTCTCATTTAAAGATTTTTCTGTATTTTCATGACTATGAAAATTGTACATTCACACTGAAGGCATCAAAACTATGAATTAACACATGTGGAATTATATACTTAACAGAAAAGTGTGAAACAACTGAAAATATGTCTTATATTCTATGTTCTTCAAAGTAGCCACCTTTTGCTTTGATGACTGCTTTGCACACTCTTGGCATTCTCTTGATGAGCTTCAAGAGGTAGTCACCGGAAATGGTTTTCACTTCACAGGTGTGCCCTGTCAGGTTTAATAAGTGGGATTTCTTGCCTTATAAATGGGGTTGGGACCATCAGTTGTGTTGTGCAGAAGTCAGGTAGATACACAGCTGATAGTCCTACTGAATAGACTGTTAGAATTTATATTATGGCAAGAAAAAAGCAGCTAAGTAAAGAAAAACGAGTGGCCATCATTACTTTAAGAAATTAAGGTCAGTCCGTGCGAAAAATTGGGAAAACTTTGAAAGTGTCCCCAAGTGCAGTTGCAAAACCATCAAACGCTACAAAGAAACTGGCTCACATGAGGACCGCCCCAGGAAAGGAAGACCAAGAGTCACCTCAGCTTCTGAGGATAAGTTTATCCGAGTGACCAGCCTCAGAAATCGCAGGTTAACAGCAGCTCAGATTAGAGACCAGGTCAATGCCACACAGAGTTCTAGCAGCAGACACATCTCTTCAACAACTGTTAAGAGGAGACTTTGTGCAGCAGGCCTTCATGGTAAAATAACTGCTAGGAAACCTCTGCTAAGGACAGGGAACAAGCAGAAGAGACTTGTTTGGGCTAGAGAACACAAGTGGACGTTAGACCAGTGGAAATCTGTGCTTTGTCTGATGAGTCCAAATTTGAGATCTTTGGTTCCAACCACCGTGTCTTTGTGTGACGCAGAAAAGGTGAACGGATGGACTCTACATGCCTGGTTCCCACCGTGAAGCATGGAGGAGGAGGTGTGATGGTGTGGGGGCGCTTTAATGGTGACACTGTTGGGGATTTATTCAAAATTAAAGGCATACTGAACCAGCATGGCTACCACAGCATCTTGCAGTGGCATGCTATTCCATCCGGTTTGCGTTTAGTTGGACCATCATTTATTTTTCAACAGGACAATGACCCCAAACACACCTCCAGGCTGTGTAAGGGCAATTTGACCAAGAAGGAGAGTGATGGGGTGCTACGCCAGATGACCTGACCTCCACAGTCACCAGACCTGAACCCAATCGAGATGGTTTGGGGTGAGCTGGACCGCAGAGTGAAGGCAAAAGGGCCAACAAGTGCTAAGCATCTCTGGGAACTCCTTCAAGATTGTTGGAAGACCATTTCCAGTGACTACCTCTTGAAGCTCATCAAGAGAATGCCAAGAGTGTGCAAAGCAGTCATCAAAGCAAAAGGTGGCTACTTTGAATAACCCAGAATATAAGACATATTTTCAGTTGTTTCACACTTTTTTGTTAAGTATATAATTCCACATGTGTTAATTCATAGTTTTGATGCCTTCAGTGTGAATGTACAATTTTCATAGTCATGAAAATACAGAAAAATCTTTAAATGAGAAGGTGTGTCCAAACTTTTGGTCTGTACTGTATATATATACATACACATATATATATATACACACACACACACTTTTCAAATCCTGATGTTTCCGTGTTTCCCTTCTACAAACTCTGAGCTTTAGTTCCTTCCAGAAATTTTTTGTTGGATTTATGTCAGATGATTGACTGGACCATTCTAGCAGCTTTATTTTCTCTGAAGCCAATTGAGAGTTTCCTTGGCTGTGTGTTTGGGATCATTGACTTGCTGAAATGTCCAAACTCATTTCATCTTCATTTCATTTCATCTGCTGTAGTTGGCAGCAGATCTTTTTCAAGAATGTCTCGGTACATTTGTCCATCCACCCATCCATCCTTCAATTATATTAAGTTTGACAGTGCTATATGCTGAAAACCAGCCACACACCATGATGTTCCCACCTCCAAATTTCACTGCTGGTATGGTGTTTTTGGGGTGATATGCAGTGCCTTTTGGCCTCCAAACTTGGTGTATATTATGGCATCAAAAGAGTTAAGTTTTGGACCAGACTATATTCTCACAGTATTTCACAGGCTTGTCTAAATGTTGTTGAGAAAACTTTAAAACGAGATTGGACATGCTTTTTGTTCAGCAATGGAGCTTTGCATGGTGAGCGTGCATACAGGCCATGGAGGTTGACTGTATTACTTATTGTTTTCTTTAAAACAATTGTACCTGCTGAGTCCAGGTCTTTTTGTGGGTCTTCACAGGTGGTCCTTAGCTCTTTGACAACTCTTCTGATAATTCTTTACACTCCTCTGTCTGAAATCCTGCAAGGAGCACCTGATCGTACCTGGTTTATGGTGAAAAGATGTTTTTTCCACTTTCAGATTATGACCCCACCAGTTCTTACTGGAACCTTCAGTAGTTTAGAAATTCTTCTGTAACCAATGACATCAGTATGTTTTGCAACAATAAGGTTGCAAAGGTCTTGAGACAGCTCACTGGTTTTACCCATCATGAGATGTTTCTTGTGCGGCACCTCGGTAATGAGACACATTTTTATAGGCAATAAGTAAAACCAGCTGATATTATTTTTCCCTAAGTGGCAGGATTACTTTCTAACAGATTTCAACTGGTGTCATCACTTTCTATGGCTTTTTGCACCTCTCGTTCTTCATGTGTTCAATACTTTTTCTGTGTCATTTTTCATTATTACACGTAACTTAAATTTTGGAGAACTATGGTTTGGTTGTTAGTGACAAATATATGTTCAGAAATATATTTACTTAGAAAATTGGTGACGTATTCAATACTTATTTCACCGCTGTATGTATACACATAAACACACACCTCTCTAAATGATAAATCACACATGGCATTTGTAACATACTAAGTATACCAGGTCCATTACAACACACACGAGATATACTTTTATGAATCCCCATAAAGGCAGCAAAGGAAACAGAGAGGATAGCAATATGAGTATAAATCAAAAAAATAATAATGAACTTTCGAAGAGATCGTGCAATAATACCGCACTGTGTTCCTCTACAGCCCCAGGTATATATATATTACTGTCATTTTTATACTGTTTTTTTAGCAACTAGTAATTTTCTCCCCATCTAATTGTGTATTTCCCTACAGACTTACAAGGTTAAAAGTTCCAGGAATCCACTTCTATTCACATACTGGAGGTCTACAAATTAAATTAAGAAAGGTTGAAACAGCCGTAATTCATATGTAAAAATGGAGGGAAATGAAATTGCTGGTAGGAATAATTTTTCAGGTAACTTATCAAAATATTAGACTGGCAAATTGCATTTCAATACAGTGATTATAACATGAGAGGAAATTGATCCAGCAGGTGTTAATAGGTAGCGAGAAGTATAGCTGATCTAATTACTGAGGATGGCAGGTGGAAATCAAATTGCGCCGCACTAATTTCATTGGAGGCAGTATGTTCATATACTTTTGTTAATTGCTGGGTTTTGCGGGTATACTATAAATACTAAATGTGGAGCATGATTATAGCATATATAGAACAGACATGACAAAATTACAACATTTATTGCTTCACTTGACGGTAAACTTTTGCATCCATTTATAGATCTAATATATCTAAAATGAATAATGAAGCAACTTAGCTGTAACTTACCTCCCCAAACCATTAATATAATTGTGCAGCCCTTTGAAAGTTCCTTTTGTGACTTCAAAGAATTAGCCAGCAGTGAGAAATTGTATTTGCATTGCGTCTGAAAGTGCATTGGGGTGTGATGATGCACTTACGGCTCCTCAGCCTCACACTGTATTTCCTATTTAGCAGCACCATCCCCTGGCTGATTGACAGGACAGTGGCCAATATACCAGTGGAATCGACCTGTCAATCCGCCTTGGGAGGGTGCTGCTTGGTAGCAAATACAGTGTGAGACTGAGGAGCTGTAAGTGCATCATCACTCCCCAATGCACTTCTAGACGCAATTTCAAAACATGATTTCTGCTGCTGGAGCAGTACTTTGGGGTTATAGAGAGATCGCCTGGCTTATCTTGTAAAGGATTACACAATTCTATTATTTTTTTTTGTAGGAAGTGTAAAAGTTTCTGACAGGTTCCCTTTAAGTTGTATTATAGAGTGTTACACATAAAAATATTAAAAAGTAGGGAGAGTTCAAGAAATTTGACTTTTGTTAGTGGCTAGTCGTTTTTTTTTTTAATTTCACCTCTGGAGTGGCGCTTTAAATATAAGTCCCCTGCCCCTGTCTGATACTCACCTTCCAGTGTTTTCATCTGTTTTCAACCCCCGCTCCTGTCGGTCTCCAGTGAAAAGTGACCTGCCGGCAGCTCTAGTGTTTCATGGAGTGGCGCGGAGGTCACTTTCAATAAAAGTCTATGAGAGCCTCGTTCTAGCCTCGTGCTGGCCCTCATAGACTTGCATTGAGAGCTTATAACATTGCTTCTGATTCCCGGACAGTCAGAAATTACTGTCACAAGATGGCGTGGGTGGACCGGAGCGATGATGAAAAGCGGGGAAGACGCCGAAGGGCGAGTATATGACCGGGGCAAGGAACTTACCTTTAAAGCGCCACTCCAGTGGTGAAAAAAAAATGCTGAAGTGGTGCTTTAAACCTATTTATATTATGCCAGTAATATGGACAAAGGTTAATGCTCTGCCAGATGGATGGGTAAAATTACATTTGTGATGTGAACACCTAACACGTCTTACACCGGTCCATTATCTCCACTCTCTGTATAAACTTGCGCTGTATAAAGATTTTTCATTAGACATGTGGCTATTCTCAGAAGTACTTTCTTATCTTTACAACAGTAGCAAATCTCCAAGGCTGCATTAATTGACCTCTTGGCCATCAAGTTTCTGTTTCTTGTTGCCTGGAATGTCATTCTCATTATCAGAGACAATATGTTTGCCAACATTACAAAAACCCATTTAATTAGAGCACTGTAAGTCATTAAAATGGAGAATAATTATCACTGTATAAACAAATCTAATTTTATAGCTGGTCTCCCGGAAGAAGTATGAATGCAATTACTTTAGTTTATTCTTAAATGTTTGTTTAATTGCATCAATTACCAACATAATAGATATCCTATGTGTAATCTGCTGGAGCTATATAAAATATTGTTATTATTATTATCATCTTCTATCTTCTCTAAAACATAAAAACATATCTAAGAGTTCATTTACACAACAAGATTATCTTGTACAATAATCTTGCTGTGTAAACAGGCTACCTACCGTATCACCCGATGAACGATTAAAACGCTTGTTCGTTGAGTGAAATGATCTCTTGTGCTGCAGAATAGATGATCATTTTTGGAAATGCATCATCCTCTGTACACAGGATCTGAGCTGCCAAGAACAATGTCAGCCTATGCACACTGAATGATCTATTATTGATTGTTCAAGTCGGGTGGTGTAAACCTACCTTAAGGCCACGTTCACACATCAGTATTTTAATTCAGTATTTGTAAGCCAAAATCAGGAGTGGAACAATCAGAGGAAAAGTATAATAGAAACACATGCACTTTTCACCCATTCCTGGTTTTTGCTTACAAGTATCGATGTAAAATACTGACCAAATACTGAGCGTGTGAACAGCCAGTCTGCAAAAGTATTTTTAGGAAAGAAAGATAATTTAATGATATGATAGACAATGCATATTGATACTGGCTTTGAACAAATCATTAACTCATATTAAACATATCTGCTGATCATCAAATATAAATAACCTAATGAATTCAGTGTTCATGCTGGATAGGTTATTCTTTAATATTTATTTTTCAATAAAATTTGATTATTTCTATAATAGTGTATTTCCTGGATTGGATTGCTTGCTTCCATCATGTGTAGTGTTGAGCATTCAGATACTGAAATATCGGGTATCGGCCGATATTCGCGGTATCGGAATTCCGATACTTAATTCCGATACTTTTGCAGTATCGTATACCGGAATCGGAAGTTCCCATAATGCAATGAACCGTTTTCATTTTATTCAGCCAATGAGGATCCTAAGAAGTGTGGGCACATCCTGTTAGGCGTGTAGGCATCTTAACTAATGGCATGGCTGTGATTGGCTGCTGAAATTATGTCATGATGCACTATAAAAGCCGCCGCCGCCATTTTGAGCTCACTCTGCTGTGAATTCAGTTATGGATAGGATGCTGTTGTTCTGAGGGACAGTTTTAGCTACCTATTTGGTCTATTTTGCTTTACCCAAGCTACTTTATAAATCGCTGTGCCTTGCAGTGCTAGTGCACAGTTCTCTGTGCTGTTCACCTCTTTCTGCAAGGTCTCTGTGTGTGAGTGCAGCTCACCCTGTAGTGTGTGCTTCAACCACGTCTGGTTGTAGTGCACTCAGTGTGTGTCACTGCCTCATACATTGTCCTTTTTTGCCAATTCATAATTTTTCCTGATATCTCCTATTAGTGTGGTGGTTCCATACGTATTCAGCTAAATTGGTTCCAAACACACTATATAGGAGTAGTTAGAGGAGCCTTTCTGCAGCATTGGGCCCTGCAGCCCCAGCCAGATTAGTATTAGCCTATTTTTTGTAGCCTCATCTATTGCATTGTAGGTTACCTTCCTATATTGTAATGGCTACAAAAAGTTTGTAATACTATCGTTATTACATCTTTAGGCACATCCAGTGTCTTTTTGTGACAAAAAAAACCTAAATAAAGTTCACCAAACACTCCACTTTACAGTTGTGTAGGCCACATTAGCTCATATTAAAGTCTAGTCCACACTTTATAAAATGAGTGTTTCTTATACCTGTTAGCAGCTGTTCAGGAATAAGCACACTAAGCCCTTAGTACTTTTCTGCCTATCTTTATCAGTCTGCCAAGATGAAGAAGGCAGGGAGTAAGGCATGTGGTCGTGGGCGTGGGCGTGGGCGTGGAGTTTCTGCAGGGAGAGGACGTGAGGATTCTGTGCCTGCAGGGAGAGGACGTGGGGATTCTGTGCCTGCTGCGGGCACCAGTGACTCAGCATCCCCCAGTTTTACCTGGGAACAGTCCTTTATGCGCTGCTTTGTAGGAGCTAGCCATACCCCACTGCTGCGGGAGGACCAAATTGAAGCCGTTGTCGGATGGATGGCAGCTAACGCATCGACTTCAATTAGTTCCAGATCCTCTCAGGTCCTGAGCACTGAAGAGCACCCATCTGTCTCTTCACCACCTGCCAAATTGCCCAGGCAGTCAGAGAGCCCTGGACAGGAGCCATCTCTATTTCTGTTCTCTGAATCTCTTGGCTTGGAAAGAGGGGGCCAGCCAAGCAGAATTCGAGAATTTGAAGAAGAGGTAGTATGCAGTGATGCGCAACCGTTTTGTCTCTCTGAATCTGAAGAGGCGGGTGGGCCAGTGCCTATGGTCAGCAGCACACCTCAGTACGCATCTGATGATGAGACTCAGTTGCCACTTTCTGGTGCGTACTGTGCTGTCGAGACTACCCAGGAGAAGCAGTTGTTTGAAGAGGGTGGTGTAGATGGTGAGGTCCTTGACCCATCATGGCGTGAGGGACAGGAAGGTGGTGGGAGCAGCTCTGAGGAAGAGATTCCCCGAACAGCCCAAAAAGGAGGGAGAGGGAGGGGGCAGACTTGGTTGCCTGTAGCCTCCACTTCGGCACCCATTAGGAGCATGGCTCTTCTAAAATCCAAAGCGGGCGCTCCCAAGACTTGCAGTGCCTGGTCCTTTTTTGACACAGTTGCAGATGACATTTGCTTTGTCAAATGCAAGCTGTGTAATCAGAAGGTGAAAAGAGGGAAAAGTGTCAGCAACCTCAATACCACAAATATGTGGAAACATGTGCGGACCAAGCACGTGGTGGAGTTACAAAAACACACTGAAGACCTAGGCCAACATACAGCGCCACCTACCACCTCTTCAGCTCGTGTTGTAGCCTCTTCCTCCAGCTCACACACAGCTGGTTCAGCTTCCTCACAGGATCGCCATGGAAGAACCTCTGGCACTGTTGTACAGAGACACAGTGTCATTCCACCCACAGCACCACTTTCCCAGTCATCCTCACACTCCCAGGCCAGTCTACAGCCATCGTTAGCACAGGCATGGGAGAAAAGGCGCCCATACTCGGCAAACCACCCCCGAGCACAGGCTCTGTATGCTGGCATTGCTAAACTACTGGCCCTTGAAATGCTATCATTCAGGCTGGTGGAGACTGACACATTCCTTAACTTTATGGCATTGGCAGTCCCACAATACAACGTGCCCAGCCGCTTTTATTTCAGCAGGCAAGCCGTCCCTGCCCTGCAACATCATGTGGAGGGAAAAATTAAACATGCGCTACAAAAAACGCCGTCAGTAGCAAGGTCCACCTGACCACCGATGCGTGGAGCAGTAAGCATGGACAGGGACGATACCTTTCCCTCACTGCCCATTGGCTAAATGTTGTGGAGCCGGGTACAGATCTTGAGAGTGGCGCTGTACGTGTTCTGCCAACTCCAAGGATTGCAGGAATCCAGTCTGTACACATTGACTCCTCCTCATACTCCAGTTCCTCTGAATCAGCGCTGCAGGAGCCGTCACGGTCTACCTCCACATCGACCCGTGAACGGTTACCTGTTATGGTGACCAATATGAGCACAGACGTGGCCAAACATCAACAGGCCGTATTAAAATTAATTTCTTTGGGGAATCGAAGCCACACAGCGCAGGACCTCTGGAATGCCATCAAGCAGCAGAGCGACGTGTGGTTTGTGCCAGCGAATCTCTAGCCAGGCATGGTAGTGTGTGACAATGGCCGAAATCTGGTGGCAGCTCTGGGCCTAGGCAACCTCACTCACATCCCATGTCTGGCACATGTGCTCAACTTGGTCGTGCAGAGTTTTTTGAGGGACTATCCGGATCTTGATGCACTGCTTCACAAGGTCCGCATAGAGTGCGCTCACTTGCGGCGTTCCAGCAATTCAAGATCACGCATTGCAGCTCTGCAGGGCCGATTACGTCTTCCGGAACATCGCATCATATGTGACCTACCCACCAGGTGGAATTCAACGTTACATATGTTGGAGAGGTTGTGTGAGCAGCAGGCAGCAGTAATGGAGTACCAGCTGCAGCAGGCGCAAACAAGTCGCAGTGCGCGCCGTTCAAACTTCACCACCACTGAGTGGGCCTCTATGAAGGACATTTGCCACGTTTTGCGTGCCTTCGATTATTCCACGCGGATGGCGAGTGCAGATGATGCACTAGTCAGCATGACTATCCCCCTTATCTGCCTGCTTGAAAAAACACTGCAAGCACTAAGGGACGAGGTTTTGGAAGAGGTGGAGGATGAGGAGTCACAAATGCCATCTGCTTCTCTACAGTCTGCGCAACGTGGTTCCTCACAAGGGCCTAGGCAGGGGACACTTTGTGAGGAGGATGAGGAGGAGTCAATGGATGAGGAAGACATCTGTCCAGAGGAGGGAGGTACACAATGCTCTAGTAGTCAGTATCTAGAGCGAGGGTGGGGTGATGCAGAGCAGGCAGAGATCACGCCTCAAGCAGGGGACAGCGTTTCTTGGCCAGTTGGCAGTCTGCAGCACATGGTTGATTTCATGCTGCAGTGCCTGAGAAACGACCACCGCATCGCCCACATTCTCAACACGACTGATTGTTGGGTGTCCACCCTCCTAGATCCTCGCTACCGGGACAACTTACAAAGCCTCATAACACCGTTGAACCGGGAGCGTAAAATGCGGGAGTACCAAGATGCACTGGTGCATTCCATCATGTTCTCCATTCCAACCGAGAGCAGTGCTGCTAGTGCTTTACAAAGCAGCTCAGTGCGTCGAGGCAGTGGAGGAAGCTCTGCACAAAGAGGGAGCAGAAGCAGCGCCTCAGCACAAGGCAAGACCAGTATGGCCGAAATGTGGCAAAGTTTTGTGTCCCCGCCGCCACAAATGTCTACACCATCACAGACGGCTCCAGTCAGCAGGAGGCAATGTTTCCGTCAGATGGTGATGACGCGCCCCCTGGGCCTGTGCTGTGCAGGGGGATACCCGGAGCCGGATCGCTGGGGGTTGTAGTCTCAATTTGGCGGTGACCCGGTCCGTGCCCAGGGTGGTCAAACCAGTGGCAGTCTTAATGTATAGCAAATGTCCGACTACGCCACCCGTGGATTGCGGTCAGTGGGGACCGCCACTGCGCTGCCGACCGCTGAGGCTGATGTTGTTTGCGCAGCCGAGTATGGGATAACTCCCCACGGGAGAAGTATTGCCCCAGGGCAGCTAATGTGAGAGATGATGGGAGTGATGGTGTGAGCGTCCCAGTGCTAATGGTGCTGGTGCGGCGAGGAACCACAGAGACGTGCGGTTGCAGTTTTCAATGTTTTACTCACAGTTGTTGTTCATGTCAATGCTGCAGGCGATGACTGCCCGAGCCATGCTGCGTCCACCAGGCAAGGGACTCGGTCAACTCCCAGGTAATTCCAGAGTGTGGTTCAGAGCTCCCTTCTCTACCTTTCTCTGGCCGTCCCCACCAGTGACCCACCTTTGTCCAGCTTCCTCGGGCCTTCTGTTGGCAAAACCTCTCCCGGTTTCCCTGACCCTATACGGTATGCCTTTCTGGTGGATGTAGTGAGGGGTCGCACCAAGACGTGGTAACAACCTCCGGTCTTTGGCTGAGGAATCTGTTGCCTCCACCAATTTGGGTTCCGGTACCCTGTTCTGCCAACCCTTCACCCTGTATTTCCTCTGGGCATATGGGGTTCCTTCGGTCCTCGTGTCTCTGGGCCTTTCTCTGTGTTCCTTGCTTCCTTTCTCCTCTGTTCCAGTTCCTTTCTTACTTTCCTTTCCGCTCCTTCTCCTCTCTCTTTCTGCTGTTTATGGCCTCACTCCAGGCCTGCCTCTGGAGCTGGGCCCAGACTGAGCCACAGCTCCCTGTCAGCCCTCTCTGGCTGAGCTCCTGTCTTCTTCTCCTCCTCTCTGAACTGAACTGGACTGAACCCTGTTCTAAGATGGTGCCCACCTTTTATACCTCCTTCTAACACCCGAGCCCAGGTGACTAGCAACCAATGGGCTCCTACCTATGCCCAGAGACCCACCCCTATCTGCTCCTACACCACTGGGTATTCCACCCCCTCCCCACTCTAGCCAGGGACAGATGCTGTCGTGCCTGCACTTCTGTCTAGTGGGAGCACCATTGAGCTGTCCCTCAGAAATGGGGTGTGTGTGGTGCATGCAGCTTACTGAGTCCTGGTCCACACTCCATCCATACCCGGGAGTGGAATATCACACCTCTGGTTTGAGGTGCAATACCCCTGTAGCAGCCGAGCCCTCGGGGTGCTACATTCCCCCCTGGTAAATCACAGCACGTCCTCGGGCTGTAAAAGAGCACAAAAATTTAAACATACAAATTTTTAGAATGCATTCGTAAATAAGACAATAACTATAAACCCATCCCTTTATGGGAGGCTCTTTTCTCTTTTAACGTTGCTGGTACTCTTTTTCTTTTCTTTAACATTCTTCTGTCACTAGCTATGGTCAAAACTACCGGAACTCTTTTAGCATATAAAACATCGCATGAAACATTTGCATTATTATTCTAGCAGCATATAAAACTTTTCAATATAAAACTTTTTCAAGTAGAACATTCTTGAGCTCTGGCCGCTGTGCAACTTGCGACCAGGAAAAGGTGCAACAGTCCATTTAATCTGCCTTGAGGTAGACGTTGCGGTTTTTGTATAAAACCAGTAGGGGGCGCTTTAGGAAGCGCAACTATTTACAGGGGTGGCCGCTCTCAGTCCTCGGCCAGTGGGGATAAGGGAGTGGCTGCTCACAGTCCTCAGCCTGGTTAGGGATTAGGGGCACACAGGTAACAGTCCCTTTAATAACTCCACACTAGTCCCAACGGGGACCACACTTCAGTCAGCAACAGTTCTTATACCCGTACGGGTAACTATGTACAGTTCCACTTTACCGTTCACTGGTAACGGTGTCCTCCTGATGCTCCTTGCTCTTCCGGGTAATCTTCTGATCCGTCTGGACCCTCAGTGTACTCCGTGTCTGGGCGGTACTGCAGTTCCTCCTCCGTGAGCCGGTGAACGTGGAGGGCGTACAGTCCCTTTGCGCCCTTGTGCCGGGTGTAGGTGACCAAGTCACCGGGGTACAGGTCACGGCCGTGATGTCCCTCTGGCAGGTGGCTTTCAACGTCCCTTCTAGTGACAAAGACGTCATTGTCAGCCTCCGGGTCTCTGATGAAGCCCCAGCCATGCTCTAGCTGGAACTTGACTACGGTCCCGGTGGCTCTGGGACCGCGGATGGCGTGGGTGTCTTGTCGGGCCCTCCTTTTCTGTTCCGCGCTCCTGGCCCGGAGACGCTCCTCCCTGATGCGCCTCTGCCGCCGTTCTCTTTCATAGGTGGCCAGCTGCTGACGGCAGCAATCCAGGCGCTGGGCTGCTTCTGCTCGGGTCTCCTGGGTGAACCCCATGAGACTCTCGCCGGTGGGGTCCCATGCAAACTGGGCATCCTCCAGCGGGGATGGAGCGATGTTGGCGGGCTCTGGGGCCGGGATCAGAGGCTCGCTCAGGGGTTGTTCTCCCCGGAGACGGGGGTTGTCAAACTCTGGTGGCCACTCAAAGGGTAGCCCGTCCGGGCTGGTATGTTGGGCGTACAGGTCCGCACCCAGGGGCGGCACCGCGGGCTTCGGACGTGTGGCAGCGCCCTTGGGCACTCGGCCTTGCGACCAGGCCGGTGGTCGCTTGTTGGTCGCGCCCGGGGGTGGCACCGCCAAGGTAGGGGGCGCTGGTGAGGCAGCGGCGCCCGGGTGTGCTGGGCCTTGCGTCCTGGCCTGTGACGTCTCCCGCGTTACGGCGCCCGGGTTCAGAGGGCACAGCGCGGGGCGGGGCGTGATGACGGTTCTCGCTGCCTGAGGCCTAGCTGGCGGCAGTGGAGGCGTGGTGTCAGGTACGGTCCCCGGGGCTTTGGGTCCCGCAACGGAGGGTGAGGGCAGGCTGGTGTTCCCAGGGCTTGGGGTGGTGGCGTCCCCATTACCTGCCTCGGTCTCCATGGCCTCCTCCGCGGCGTCGTCTGCAGCTGCCGGTCCCGGCGGGTCCTCCGCTGGCTGCCTTCGTGCTGCCGGGTCATCTCCCCCTTCCATCCGGCAAACACATCCCGCTGCGCCCGGACCATTCTTCTGTTTAGGTCTTCCAGCGCTGCGCGCGCACTGTCCGGGTCTCTAGGCAGCTGGGCCAGCAACTCAGTCAGGCTGCAGGGTGGCTCAGCTTGCAGCAGGCTGCGGGCGGGCCAGGGTGCTGGTGGAGTTCTCTGCTCCTTCCATCTTCGGGTGCAGCAGGTCCAGACTGATCAAGGCCGCACCCAGCCCCTCAGTTTTCTTTCCTATCCGCCCCCATGGGGGTTGATCTTGGGGGCATCTGCTGACAATCACCCTCAGGGGCAGCCCCCCCACGTTGATGGACATCTCCACTGCTGCACTCATGGCTGGTGGGGGCGGGCTCCTTCTTTGGCGCAATTCTGGGACCTGGCCCAAGATGGGAGGTGGCTTCCTGCTGTCTTTTGGTGCACACATAATGGCGTCCGCTCTGCCAGGGTGGGAAAAACGGATGAAGACGGCGGGAAACGGTCCAAGATGGCGTCCGATTGCGGGAATCGGCTCCGGATGGCGGGAAACTTCTGGAAATGGCGGGAGACTTCTTTTTAAGGTACATGTGCAGTTTTCTCCAGGCACGCAATACCGGCTTGTGGTGGGTTGATAATGATCCTGCCGGCTACGCCAAAGTTGACGCGCCCCCTGGGCCTGTGCTGTGCAGGGGGATACCCGGAGCCGGATCGCTGGGGGTTGTAGTCTCAATTTGGCGGTGACCCGGTCCGTGCCCAGGGTGGTCAAACCAGTGGCAGTCTTAATGTATAGCAAATGTCCGACTACGCCACCCGTGGATTGCGGTCAGTGGGGACCGCCGCTGCGCTGCCGACCGCTGAGGCTGATGTTGTTTGCGCAGCCGAGTATGGGATAACTCCCCACGGGAGAAGTATTGCCCCAGGGCAGCTAATGTGAGAGATGATGGGAGTGATGGTGTGAGCGTCCCAGTGCTAATGGTGCTGGTGCGGCGAGGAACCACAGAGACGTGCGGTTGCAGTTTTCAATGCTTTACTCACAGTTGTTCATGTCAATGCTGCAGGCGATGACTGCCCGAGCCGTGCTGCGTCCATCAGGCAAGGGACTCGGTCAACTCCCAGGTAATTCCAGAGTGTGGTTCAGAGCTCCCTTCTCTACCTTTCTCTGGCCGTCCCCACCAGTGACCCACCTTTGTCCAGCTTCCTCGGTCCTTCTGTTGGCAAAACCTCTCCCGGTTTCCCTGACCCTATACGGTATGCCTTTCTGGTGGATGTAGTGAGGGGTCGCACCAAGACGTGGTAACAACCTCCGGTCTTTGGCTGAGGAATCTGTTGCCTCCACCAATTTGGGTTCCGGTACCCTGTTCTGCCAACCCTTCACCCTGTATCTCCTCTGGGCATATGGGGTTCCTTCGGTCCTCGTGTCTCTGGGCCTCTCTGTGTTCCTTGCTTCCTTTCTTCTCTGTTCCAGTTCCTTTCTTACTTTCCTTTCCGCTCCTTCTCCTCTCTCTTTCTGCTGTTTCTGGCCTCACTCCAGGCCTGCCTCTGGAGCTGGGCCCAGACTGAGCCACAGCTCCCTGTCAGTCCTCTCTGGCTGAGCTCCTGTCTTCTTCTCCTCCTCTCTGAACTGAACTGGACTGAACCCTGTTCTAAGATGGTGCCCACCTTTTATACCTCCTTCTAACACCCGAGCCCAGGTGACTAGCAACCAATGGGCTCCTACCTATGCCCAGAGACCCACCCCTATCTGCTCCTACACCACTGGGTATTCCACCCCCTCCCCACTCCAGCCAGGGACAGATGCTGTCGTGCCTGCACTTCTGTCTACTGGGAGCACCGTTGAGCTGTCCCTCGGAAATGGGGTGTGTGTGGTACATGCAGCTTACTGAGTCCTGGTCCACACTCCATCCTTACTCGGGAGTGGAATATCACACCTCTGGTTTGAGGTGCAATACCCCTGTAGCAGCCGAGCCCTCGGGGTGCTACAGTGACAGACTACATGTCTTGCCCTCTTAGTGTACTCCCAGACGGCTCTTCTCCCTTCAAGTTTTGGGTCTGTAAGCTGGATACATGGCCAGAGCTTAGTCAGTATGCATTGGAGGTGCTAGCTTGCCCTGCTGCTAGTGTATTATCGGAACGCGTCTTTAGTGCCGCAGGTGGTGTACTAACAGACCGTCGCATGCGACTATCCTCCGATAATGTTGACCGGCTTACTTTTCTCAAAATGAACAAGGCCTGGATCTCTCATGAATTTGCCAGTCCTCTTCCAGAATAAATAATTGGTTGGCAACAGTATCCAGGTCTCCTGTTCTGTTCATGTTTCTACCACCTGAACTGTAATCCCTGAGCTCCAACACCGCCAGTTGGCGATCGGAAGTGCCGTCTGCACAGTCAACACTTGCTGCCGTGTCATTGGGGTTCAGTAACGTCAGCTGTTCCCCGGCTGTGCGGACGGCAATTTCTCCTGCTCTGTCCACATTCTCACTACTACAGATTTTAAAGTTGCTCCAATTACGCCTCTGGCTCCTCTGTTTTCAGTATTATCCCTGAGCTCCAACACCGCCAGTTGGCGCTCGGAAGTGCCGTCTGCACAGTCAACACTTGCTGCCGTGTTATTGGGGTTCAGTAACGTCAGCTGTTCCCCTGCTGTGCGGACGGCAATTTCTCCTGCTCTGTCCACATTCTCACTACTACAGATTTTAAAGTTGCTCCAATTACACCTCTGGCTCCTCTGTTTTCAGTATTATCCCTGAGCTCCAACACCGCCAGTTGGTGTTCGGAAGTGCCGTCTGCACAGTCAACACTTGCTGCCGTGTTATTGGGGTTCAGTAACGTCAGCTGTTCCCCTGCTGTGCGGACGGCAATTTCTCCTGCTCTGTCCACATTCTCACTACTACAGATTTTAAAGTTGCTCCAATTACACCTCTGGCTCCTCTGTTTTCAGTATTATCCCTGAGCTCCAACACCGCCAGTTGGTGCTCGGAAGTGCCGTCTGCAC
Organism: Phyllobates terribilis; assembly: GCF_046119375.1. Classification (NCBI taxonomy): domain Eukaryota; kingdom Metazoa; phylum Chordata; class Amphibia; order Anura; family Dendrobatidae; genus Phyllobates; species Phyllobates terribilis. The sequence continues at coordinate 213,581,042 of NW_027362769.1, read as the reverse complement.
AGTCAACACTTGCTGCCGTGTTATTGGGGTTCAGTAATGTCAGCTGTTCCCCTGCTGTGCGGACGGCAATTTCTCCTGCTCTGTCCACATCCACTGTACTACTGATTTAAAACCTCCTCCAAATACACCTCTGGCTCCTCTGTTTTCAGTATTATCCCTGAGCTCCAACACTGCCAGTTGGCACTCGGAAGTGCCGTCTGCACAGTCAACACTTGCTGCCATGTTATTGGGGTTCAGTAACGTCAGCTGTTCCCCTGCTGTGCGGACGGCAATTTCTCCTGCTCTGTCCACATTCTCACTACTACAGATTTTAAAGTTGCTCCAATTACACCTCTGGCTCCTCTGTTTTCAGTATTATCCCTGAGCTCCAACACCGCCAGTTGGCGCTCGGAAGTGCCGTCTACACAGTCAACACTTGCTGCCGTGTTATTGGGGTTCAGTAACGTCAGCTGTTCCCCTGCTGTGCGGACGGCAATTTCTCCTGCTCTGTCCACATCCACTGTACTACTGATTTAAAACCTCCTCCAAATACACCTCTGGCTCCTCTGTTTTCAGTATTATCCCTGAGCTCCAACACCGCCAGTTGGCGCTTGGAAGTGCCATCTGCACAGTCAACACTTGCTGCCGTGTTATTGGGGTTCAGAATCGTCAGCTGTTCCCCTGCTGTGCGGACGGCAATTTCTCCTGCTCTGTCCACATCCACTGTACTACTGATTTAAAACTTCCTCCAAATACACCTCTGGCTCCTCTGTTTTCAGTATTATCCCTCAGCTCCAACACCGCCAGTTGGCGCTCGGAAGTGCCGTCTGCACAGTCAACACTTGCTGCTGTGTTATTGGGGGTTCGGTAACGTCAGCTGTTCCCCTGCTGTGCGGATGGCAATTTCTCCTGCTTTGTCCACATCCACTGTACTACTGATTTAAAACCTCCTCCAAATACACCTCTGGCTCCTCTGTTTTTAGTATTTACCCTGGGCTCCAATACCGCTAGCTGCTGCTCAGAAGTGCCGTCTGCACAGTCAACGCTTGCTCCAGTGTTATTGGGGCTCAGTAACGTCAGCTGTTCCCCTGCTGTGTGTCCGGCAAATTCTCCTGCTTTGTCCACATCCACTGTACTACTGATTTAAAACTTGCTCCAATTACACCCCTGGCTCCACTCTGTTTTTAGTATTTACCCTGGGTTCCAGCACCGCCAGCTGTTTCTCGGTAGTTCCATTTGCTCTTGTACCTTCTACTACCCATCCGGGTTCCAGTACCGTCAGCTGGCTCTCGGCAGTGACTTTGGCACGGGTACTCCCTCCTGCCCAGCCTGGTTCCAGCACGCCAGCTGTTTCCGGGTAGTGTCAACGTCACTTTGCCTCCAATGCATTGTCCTGTCGTGTTGCGGTCGGGTTAGCCGACTCTATGGTGCCTGCAGTTTAGGTGACTCCTATGTGGGCTGCGGGATCTGGCAATGAAGGCTGGTTCCATAGTGCTAATAGGACTGTGGGTTTTGGTAACTGCGGCCGGCTCGCGGCCTTGAACTTTTTTTTACATGGGTACCTTCTGCTACCCACCCGGGTTCCGGTACCGTCAGCTGGTTCTCGGCAGTGCCTTTGGATTAGGTGCCTCCTTCTCAGTATCCAAGTTCCACCAACGTCTGCTGGTCCTTGGTAGTGCTTTCTGGCACAGGTACCTCCTGCTTAGTAACCGAGTTCCAGTACCGTCAGCTGGTCTTCGGCACTTCCATTGGCTCTTGTACCTTCTGCTACCCATCCGGGTTCCAGTACCGTCAGCTGGTCCTCGGTAGTTCCTCAGCTTTCTTGTAACTTGCTACATTTCCAAGTTCAAGCTTTTTGAAATGGTTCTTGGTAATCACTCTGGATCTCCCTGACGAGGACCCTGAAGACGAGGACCCTGAAGACCAACCCTAAGAAGACGAGGACCCCGAAGACGACGACCCTGAAGACGACGACCCTGAAGACCACCCCGAAGAAGACCAAGAAGATGACCCTGAAGAAGTTGACCAAGAGGACAAAGAAGAGAAGACAAGCACCAAGATACAGAAGAACAAGAGACAGAAAACCAAGAAGCAGAAATACAAGAAGCTGCAGAACAAAAAGCGGAAGAACATTAAGCATAAGACTAAAAATCAGAGCAGAAGATAATATCTAAATTATAAGCAGAAGATGACTAAGCAGTGTATGGGGGTGAGTCCGTTCCTCCTCGTGGTGCCCCTGGAAAAGACCTGCTGCTGCAGGCCAAACTGAACGCGGACAAATCCTGTTGTAAATCTTTTGTGACGGGCAGAACGAAAGGTGTAATGTCCAACCTTTTATAGATAACAACTAAACCTACAAAAGACAAAAATATATCTCATACCCTACCATCATTATATATAAATGTAAAGCAAAGTTGCATAATAAATATAGGGTACTTAGTGAACTATTTTTGATCAAAAAAAGTATACAAGCCGTCCCACCAGCGGCAAGGTGACCCTAAATTGGGACGGTACCTATACTGCCTATATTAAAAACCTTACTGTATATCAAAGTTGAAGTAATGCATATAAAAGGGTAGACAAATAGGACCGGGTCCCAACTCCAGACCACCCAGGCCCATGGTAAGCTACATATATACCAGTCAGCTCAACAAAGGGGATGCCACCCCCTTAAATTGCACAGAATGCAAACAAGACAAAAAACCAAGCAATGTGAACTGAGGTCTAAGATGGTAGACATGCAAGAAATAGGAGCATGTTCACACTAGCAAAAAGAAACAAAACGTACAAAAGACAAAAGACAAAAATATATCTCATACCCTACCATCATTATATATAAATGTAAAGCAAAGTTGCATAATAAATATAGGGTACTTAGTGAACTATTTTTGATCAAAAAAAGTATACAAGCCGTCCCACCAGCGGCAAGGTGACCCTAAATTGGGACGGTACCTATACTGCCTATATTAAAAACCTTACTGTATATCAAAGTTGAAGTAATGCATATAAAAGGGTAGACAAATAGGACCGGGTCCCAACTCCAGACCACCCAGGCCCGTGGTAAGCTACATATATACCAGTCAGCTCAACAAAGGGGATGCCACCCCCTTAAATTGCCCAGAATGCAAACAAGACAAAAAACCAAGCAATGTGAACTGAGGTCTAAGATGGTAGACATGCAAGAAATAGGAGCATGTTCACACTAGCAAAAAGAAACAAAACCTACAAAAGACAAAAGACAAAAATATATCTCATACCCTACCATCATTATATATAAATGTAAAGCAAAGTTGCATAATAAATATAGGGTACTTAGTGAACTATTTTTGATCAAAAAAAGTATACAAGCCGTCCCACCAGCGGCAAGGTGACCCTAAATTGGAACGGTACCTATACTGCCTATATTAAAAACCTTGCTGTATATCAAAGTTGAAGTAATGCATATAAAAGGGTAGACAAATAGGACCGGGTCCCAACTCCAGACCACCCAGGCCCGTGGTAAGCTACATATATACCAGTCAGCTCAACAAAGGGGATGCCACCCCCTTAAATTGCACAGAATGCAAACAAGACAAAAAACCAAGCAATGTGAACTGAGGTCTAAGATGGTAGACATGCAAGAAATAGGAGCATGTTCACACTAGCAAAAAGAAACAAAACCTACAAAAGACAAAAGACAAAAATATATCTCATACCCTACCATCATTATATATAAATGTAAAGCAAAGTTGCATAATAAATATAGGGTACTTAGTGAACTATTTTTGATCAAAAAAAGTATACAAGCCGTCCCACCAGCGGCAAGGTGACCCTAAATTGGGACGGTACCTATACTGCCTATATTAAAAACCTTACTGTATATCAAAGTTGAAGTAATGCATATAAAAGGGTAGACAAATAGGACCGGGTCCCAACTCCAGACCACCCAGGCCCGTGGTAAGCTACATATATACCAGTCAGCTCAACAAAGGGGATGCCACCCCCTTAAATTGCACAGAATGCAAACAAGACAAAAAACCAAGCAATGTGAACTGAGGTCTAAGATTTTAGACATGCAAGAAATAGGAGCATGTTCACACTAGCAAAAAGAAACAAAACCTACAAAAGACAAAAGACAAAAATATATCTCATACCCTACCATCATTATATATAAATGTAAAGCAAAGTTGCATAATAAATATAGGGTACGTAGTGAACTATTTTTGATCAAAAAAAGTATACAAGCCGTCCCACCAGCGGCAAGGTGACCCTAAATTGGGACGGTACCTATACTGCCTATATTAAAAACCTTACTGTATATCAAAGTTGAAGTAATGCATATAAAAGGGTAGACAAATAGGACCGGGTCCCAACTCCAGACCACCCAGGCACGTGGTAAGCTACATATATACCAGTCAGCTCAACAAAGGGGATGCCACCCCCTTAAATTGCACAGAATGCAAACAAGACAAAAAACCAAGCAATGTGAACTGAGGTCTAAGATGGTAGACATGCAAGAAATAGGAGCATGTTCACACTAGCAAAAAGAAACAACAATAGATAACAACTAGTGTTGAGCCACCCCCGTAGTGTTCGAGTTCGGTTCGGTTCGTCGAACACCCGTGTGTTCGCCGAACTGTTCGTCGAACTGTTCGTCGAACACCTTCGAACACCGTTAAAACCAATGGCAGGCAAACAAAAACACATAGAAACACATAGAAAACAGCTTCAAAGGTATCCAAAATCTGACAAACTGCTCAGAAGACATAACTAACACATGGAAAAGTGACAAGTACATATAGTCATGCGAAAATAAAAGAGGTGGAGGAGTAAAAGGAGGGGGAGACACAGATATAGGCATGTCATGCCCTTCTAAAATCCAAAAAGTGAGAAGCCGACACGGCCAGTCCGCTCCTGCCCGTGCCACCTCCGTGTCGCCGGGTTTGTGCCAGAGCCGCGGTGAACCCTGACGGCCAGCCCCCCTCTCCCAATACTGGTGCCTGTCCGCTGGTGGGTCGAGCGAGCCCCCCTGTGGTGGAGGCAGCTCTAAGCTTTTTAATTTAAATTGTCTCTCTAATTTGAATGAATACACTTTAAATCCATTTACAAGGATCTATTGGAGGGCAAGTCTCATGCCAGCAGCCGCGGTAATTCCAGCTCCAGTAGCGTCCACTAAAGCTGCTGCAGTTAAAAAGCTTTTATAAGGATCGAGCTCGGCTGTCCACTGCAAGGCATCCTACTGCCAGTCCCAGCCCCTATGCCTTGGGGTGCCTCCTGATGCTCTTCACTAAGTATCCCATGGTCCCGAAGCATTTCCTTTGAAAAAATTAAGTGTCTAAACTACAGGTGGTGCAGCTTGCTTAACAGCTGGGATAATCCGCTGACTAGCAGACACTGCTACTAGGCACAAAGTATTTCCTGGGCTAGATGCAGTTAAAAATTTGTAATTAGATACTCTCGTTGGATGCTGAGAAAGCATTCCATAGAGTCTCCTGGCACGCCATATATGATTCTCTTAAAAAGCTTGGGGTAGGGGTCTAGGGGACCCTTTTATAGCCAAAATCACGGCCCTGTATCGCAATACGTCACCTAGGCTGAAGATAAATGGAACTGTAGCACCCTGAGGGCTCGGTTGCTACAGACGTATTGCACCTCACCCAGAGGTGTGATATCTCACTCTCAGGTAAGGATGGAGTGTGGATCAGGACCCGACACCTGCATGCATTACACCACATTGCCGTGGGGCAGGGCGACCAATATGCCCCTGAGATGGGCACGACAGTCCCTGTCCCTGGCTGGAGTGGGGGGAGGGAACACTGAGGAAGGGGAACCCTGTAGTGCAGGAGCAGGGAGGAAGCAGTTCCTGGGTGCATTGAGAAGGGAGTATAAAAGGTGGGCACCATCTTAGTTCAGTGCAGAGAAGTCTAAGCAGAAGTGGCAGGGAGCAGGGGCTCTGCATGAGCTCTGCTCCGGAGGCGGGCCTAGTAACAGAGGCCCAGGCCTGGAAGAGGGAGATGGAAGGAAGAGGAGCGGAGAAGGCTCCAGGAACGAGGAATGAAGGGATCCCAGGGGTGCGGACGGGCGAGTCGCCACCGCACGCCCGAATCCACCTACGTGGAGGGGTCAGGCCAAAGGGGGAGACCGGTCCCCGAACTAGTGGAGGCAGGAAACGACCCTCAGCTAGAAACCGGAGGCTCTGACATTTTATGTGGCGCAGCCCCTCGCTACACCCGCTAGGAAGGCACCACATAGGGTCAGGGAAACTGGCGCCAAGTTTACCAAGAGGAGGCCCGAGGCAGCCGGACAGAAGTGTTGGTAAGAAAGGCCAGACAAAGGACACACAAAGGGGGTCCTGTGAAGTGCTCCAAAGTTATCTGGGAGTTGTCTGAGCCCCTCACCTGGTAAGCACAGTACGACGTGGGCAGCCGTTACCTGCAGACGTGGTCTGGATAATAAGAACTGTGAGTAAAGGCCCTGAACTGCATCACTGACTCCGTGTCGTTACTGCTGCTGCCCTGCACCATCACCCCCATCCTCCGCATACACTGCCCTGAGGCTATACTCCTCCCGTGGGGAGTTATGCTACGCTCTGCTGCACCCACAACACCAGCCTCAGCGGTCTGCCCTGTAGCGGCGGTTCACTCTGACCGCAATCCAAGGGTGGTGTAGTCGGACATTTAAACATCAAAACCACATAAATAGTTCCGCCACTGGTTTGACCGCCCTGAGCCACGGAACCGGGTCGCCGCCACGAAGACTACAACCACCAGCATCCACCAAAAAGGGTCCGGCTCCGGGTGTCCCAAGGCCCAGGGGGTGCGTCAGAACATTTTCATCACCTTTCACAATCACCAATGGGACAAGGCAGTGATGTCCTCTGTCCCCTCTCTTATACATCCTAGTGACGGAGCACCTGCTCTCATCAATTCGCCATAACCCCAATAATAGGTGGATTGAGGTGGGAGGCACCGAGTACAAGTGCTCTCTATTTGCTGATGATGTCCTAGTATATATCACTCAATCACATATATCCATCCATGCTGTTATGGCTGAAATAGATCACTTTGTTACATGGTAAAATTTTAAAATCAATGCAGCGAAGTCTGAGGCCCTCGATGTCTCCCTCCCCAAATCCATATAGGATTCCATCCAGTCCAACTTTCCCTTTGCCTGGCCCTCACAGGGTATAAAATACTTAGGAATTCCTATTCATAGAGACCTCTCCCTTCTATGTTATCTTAATTTTGGGCCCTTTATTGAACAACTCCATACAGACCACAGTTGGCAAGTTAGAACTGTAAGATTCACTACGTGAACCACTGGTGTTTTGTGGAAAAGCACATGTACACTGCGTTCCAAATTATTATGCAAAAAGTGTTTAGGAGTGATAAGGGAAGAATTTGTTTGTTTGTCAGTTAAACTCATTGATGGTGATGTGTGTCAGGGCTCTTTATATCACTGTAAGCAATTGCAGACACCTGTGCTAATTAGTTTGGCAGGTGTGTCCAATGAAAGGCAAGACTACTTAAGAAGGCTCTCTCACATTATTAAGCAGCCTACATTTTCTGCCAAAATGGGAAAGAAAAAGGATGTGTCGGCTGCTGAGAAGCAACAAATTGTGGAGTGTTTAGGTCAAGGCATGACTACAATCAACATTGTGCGATGATCAGGATGAAGTGTCTTGGCAATCAAGAAGTATGTAGCTGATTCACAGTACACACGTGTGCGTGCTGATAAGGGCAAATTGAGGACTCTTTCCTACAGGCAATTACGTCAGGTTGAAAGAGCAGCGGCAAAAAAGCCTTGTCATAGCAGCAGACAAGTTTTTGAAGCTGCTTGTGCCTCCAACGTCCCCCGAACAACAAGATGCAGGGTCCTTCAGAGGTTTGCAGCTGTGCATGCGCCATCCTGTCGACCTCCTCTATCCACTTCACACAAGCAGAAACGGCTCCAGTGGGCCAAACATTACATGAAGACTGATTTCAAAACTGTTTTGTTCACAGATGAGTGCCGTGCAGCGCTCGATGGTCCAGATGGATGGAGTGGAGGATGGCTGGTTGATGGACACCCCACGCAAACACGGCTACAGCGCCAACAAGGAGGAGGTGGAGTAATGTTTTGGGCTGGAATCATGGGGAGAGAGATTGTCGGCCCCTTTAGGATCCCTGAAGGCGCTAAAGATGAACTCCATAATGTATGTGGATTTTCTCAAACAGCCCTTCCTGCCATGGTTCAAGAAGAAGAACCGTGTATTTCACAGCAAGATCATTTTTCTGCATGATAATGCACCATCTCATGCTGCACATAAAACATCTGCATCTCTGGCTGATATGGGCATAAAAGGGGACAAACTTATGGTGTGACCCCCATGCTCCCCTGACCTCTACCCCATTCAGAACCTTTGGAGCATCATTAAAAGGAGTGTCTATGATGGCGGGAGGCAGTTCACATCTAAGCAACATCTCTGGGAGGGTATTCTGTCCTCATGCAAAACAATTGAAGCAGAAACCATCCAAAACCTGACAAATTCAATGGACGAGAGAGTTCAGAAGCTCCTTTCGAACAAGGGGTCCTATGTGAAAATGTAACATCACCTAGAATAAAGTTTTGAGTTGAAAACTGTTTGATTTCAGTTTCTAACAACCTGCTAATGCTTATAATTTCAAAAATGACCATTTTTTTGGTCTTTATTAAAATGAAAAGGTTGATCGAAAAGTTTGGGGGATCTAAGAGTGTGGCAACCCAGTAGTCATGATTACTTCGAATTCTGACAATATGAGGGTCATGCTGCAGGTAGTGCAGCAAGAAGGCACTTATGTGCCTTGCGCATCTCGGAGCCCCAAAATTATTTTCCGGGCTAGATGCAGCTAAAAATTATTTTTAATTTTAAATCTGGTGAAGCTTTAGTATAGATGGCCTTATAGGATCAGTGCTGCACACTGCTACAAAGCCCAAATTATTTTCCAGTCAAGATACAGATAAACATGATTAGTAATTTGAAAGCTTAAAACGGTTGGTAGGGTGATTTTAACCAATCATCAAGCTTTTACTCTCCTCAGGATGACACAGGGGTAGAAAAGTCGTTTCGGATCCATGATTTGTTCATCTTTATGAACGTGAGTCTGTCTACATTATCAGTGGAGAGCCGCGTGCGCTTATCTGTCAGCACACCACCAGCAGCGCTGAACACACGTTCAGACAGAACGCTGGCTGCGGGGCATGACAAGATCTCCAAGGCGTAAGTGGCTAGCTCCGGCCATTTATCCAGATTGGAAGCCCAAAAAGAGCAAGGGTCCAGTGACACAGTCGTGGCTTCAATGTTTACTTGGAGATACTCCTGTACCATCGTCTCTAGGCGTTGACTATGTGTCAGACTTCTTGTCTCCTGTGGCCTTGCAAAGGATGGGCTAAAAAAGTGGTGAAATGATTCCGCAAAATTGATGTTACCAGCAGATACTGTGGTTCTGTTACGGTTTGAGTGCTGAACACTTGACGGTCCCACGGTTGGCAAGTTGGAACTGTGAGATTCACTACGTGCACCACTGGTATTTTGTGGAAAAGCACATGTAAGATTCTGCAACAGTCTCTGCTGATACTCCTGCATGCGTGCATCCCTTTCTATGGCAGGAATAATTTCTGCAAATCTACTTTTGTACCGGGGATCTAACAGTGTGGCAACCCAGTAGTCAGGATTATTTCTAATTCTCACAATTCGAGGGTCATGTTGCAGGTAGTGCAGCAAGAAGGCACTCATGTGTGTTGCGCATCCAGGAGCACCAAGTCCCTGTTGTGTTGGTGGCGAGGTAACAATCATGCTTCCTTCTTCTGTCCTCTCCCCCCAACCTCGCACAACAGAAATGTGATCAAGGTCTCCCTCATCTGATGAGTCTTCCATCAGTTCGTCCTCCACTTCTTCCTGGGCTCCTGCACCTTCCTCACTAGTTTGGCTGCTACCATGCGCCCTGGTAAAACCATCTCCCCCACCCTCACATGCCTGCCGCCTTGGTGCTGCCGACCGTCTGGACCTTGCAGATGTTAGCCCTTCCGCATACAACTCCTCCTCCTCTACTTCCTCCACCTCCTCTTGTGCCACCACCTGACTCCGAATTCTGTTTAACATGTGCTCCAGCATGTAAATCACCGGAATAGTCATGCTGATAATGGCATCGTCAGCACTAAACATCTTCGTCGCCATTTCAAAACTGTGCAGAAGGGTGCATAGGTCCCTGATCTGAGACCACTCCTCCAGCGTGATTTGCCCCACCTCTGAATCTCGTTGGCCCAGGCTATACGTCAGAACGTATTGCACCAGGGCTTGTCGGTGCTGCCACAGTCGCTGCAACATGTGCAGAATTGAATTCCACCGGGTAGGCACATCGCATTTTAGCCGGTGAAGTGGCAGGCCCAACGACTTCTGTAGAGATGTAAGTCGCTGAGCTGCGGGATGCGAACGGCGGAAGTGAGCACACAGCGACCGTGCCCTCTGCAGAAGGCCATCTAGTCTGGGATAGTGGGCTAAAAATTGCTGGACAACCAGGTTCAACACGTGAGCCATACAAGGCACGTGTGTGACATTGCCCTGGCGAAGGGCCGCACCCAGGTTTGCAGCATTGTCGCACACGGCCTTCCCTGGTTTCAGGTCCAGTGGAGACAACCATTCATGAAATTGGTTCTCCAGAGCTGACCAAAACTCCTCAGCTGTGTGACTCACATTTCCCAAACATTTCAATGTAAAAACCGCCTGATGACGTTGAGCCCTACTGCCAGCATAGTAAGGAGGTGTGCAGGATCACTTCTGCGCAGTTAGAAAGCTTGTGGCATGACCAGACAGGCTTTGGGTGCAGGTGGAAGACCGAGAGGAGGTTGAGGAGGCAGAAGCAGTGGAGGAACTTTGACATAAAGAGGATTGACGCACAACTCGTGGGGACGGCAAGACTTGGACAGCAGCCCCTTGTCCTGCTGTCACCATAGTTACCCAGTGCCCAGTCAGCGACATGTAACGCCCCTGTCCATGCCTACTCGTCCAAGTGTCTGTGGTGAAATGCACCCTGTCACACACAGAGTTTCTCAAAGAAGCGGTGATGTTGTGTGCGACATGCTGGTGGAGCGCAGGCACACCTTTCTTTGAGAAGTAGTGCCGACTGGGCATCTGGTACTGGGGCACTGCGACGGACATAAGGTCTCGAAAATCCTCTGTGTCCACCAGGCGGAAAGGCAGCATTTCTGTAGCCAAGAGCTTGCAGATGGTGAAATTCAACCTCTTAGCTTTCTCATGGCTAGGAGGAAATGGTCTTTTACTTGTCCACATCTGAGGGACCGAGGGCTGGCTATTGTGCTTAGACGGGGTTGATAAGGGTGTCCCCGGCAAACTGCCGGTCTGTGAGGAAGATGCAGGCGGACATGTTAGGTTGCCTTGATCCAAAGGTGGTGCTATCGATGTCGGACAGCGCTCAACACCAGCTGGTGTTACCACCTCCAAAGAAAATGATGACCTGCCAATCACGCTGGCTGTTGCGGGTAAAGAGGTGGCAGGTCTGCGCCCCAAAATAGGTGTGACTGCTGTCCCCCCAGTCACAGAGGATGAAGAGGCCGCGGATGCACAAGATATGGCAGACGGTGGTTGGCCCGGCCGGCTAGGCCGCATTGTAGCACACTGAGCTTCCCACTGCAACTTATGCTTCATGTCCATGTGCCGGTTCATGCATGAAGTACTCAAACTATGTATTTTTTGGCCTCTACTTAGCTTTTGCTGACAAATGTTACAGATAACACGAGTTTGGTCATCTTTATCGATCTGAAAAAATGCCCAGGCTATGCAAGGCTTAGCACCCATGCGACCTGAAGAGCCACCACGACTTGTGGTGAGAGGCAGAGTTGTGTTTGAGGATGCAGTTGTTGACGTGCTTCCAGTACTACGTCTCTGTCCAGGAAGGCGCAACCTGACCTCGTCGTCACTAGCATCTTCCTCCACCTCCTCTGCTGACCTCATCTCTTGGCTGACTGTGGGTTGACAGTAAGTGGGATCTCCGACCTCATCATCATCACCCTGTGCGTTATCACACCCGTCGTCCTCAGAGCCAACCTGTTCCTGCCCTGACAAAAAACTAAAGTTGTCGCTCCAATCAGGTATTTGAGTATTATCATCGTCTTCCTCATTGTCTCCACCAACAGGAGTTACAGTTTGGGAATGAGGGTCTACATTATGGTCAGAACCTTCTGCGTCTGGTCCTGGATCCGACTCATAAAGATTCTGGGCATCAGTGCAGATCATTTCCTCGTCTGGATTCACAGAAGCGCTGGAGTCAACCTCTGATTCCCAGGCTATAGTATGAGTAAACAGCTCTGCAGACTCAACCATCTGTTCTACCTCATACTCAGACGGGCAGCTGGAGATTTGGGAGCTGTGAGGAAGCAAGTGCGATTTGGGTGACACCTTTGAGGACTGGAGTATTTGTGATGTTGAAGTTGATGTGGAGGAGAGCCCACTTAAAGGAGCACTTGATATCCGTTGAAGCACCTGCTGTTTTTGTGCCTCATCTGGAATTTGTAGCGATTGGCGTGGCCGTAAGAAAGGGATCTTATCACATTGTCCGCTAAAAGAAGTAGACATTTTAGTTTGGCTGGAAGATGGTCTTTCTTCTGCAGATGTTACTGTTGCTTTAACACCTACCCCACGGACACAACCTTTTTTCCCCTTCCCAACATGCCTATTCCCCTTTCCACCAGCAGCAGGCCTTTTTCCACTCATTTTGGTGGTTAACTAATTCACAACTCTGGAGTTGTTTGCACAAAAAAACAATGGATGGTAACCGAGCAGAGCTGAGTGGCCAAACTGTGGTATTAGGCCAAAACTATTGGCTGGGTTAGATGCAGAAAAAAATTATTTTGAATTTGCAACCTGATGGAGGTCAGTATAGATGGATTAATAGAACAAGACCCACACACAGCTAGAAGCCCAATATTTTTTCAGAGTTAGATGCAGGAAAAAAATATATTCAGTTTGCAACCTGATGGAGGTCAGTATAGATGGACTAATACAACAAGTCCCACACACAGCTAGAAGCCCAAATATTTTTTCAGAGGTACTGTAGATGCAGATAAAAATTAGTTTTAATTTGCAACCTGATGGAGGTCAGTATAGATGGACTAATAGAATGATGCTATGCCCAAAAGATTTTACTTCACTAGGTGCAGTAAAAAAATTGGTATTCTATACACAGGTGGTATATCTTGCAACACAGATAGGCTACTCCACTGACTAACACACTCTGCAATAGGCCAAAAAGGATTAGCTTTGCTAGATTCAGCCAAATGCTGTGAAAAAAACTTGCACAGCACTGGCACAGACCTGCCTGGCAAAAACTGATAGGAACTGATGTAACCTAGTCCTGAAAAGGACTCCAATTACAATTAGTCTTTACTCCCACAACCTATCTATTTAAGAGCACAGACCTCCCTGATAAAAGTCGTGGGAAATGCTGTAACCTAGTCCTTAAAAGGACTGCAATCACAACTATTCCCTACTCCCAAGCTATCTGTATATTTGTGCGAAAATTGGCTTGAAATTAACAAGGTATAGCGCACACAGCAACAGCGGTGCCGTCTAACACGCAGCTGCAGCAGTGAGAAAATGGTGGCGACGGGGAAAATGGCTTGGTCTTATAGGGCAAGGACATGTGACATACACTGCCAATGACACATGCCCTTGCTTGTGTGAAAAAAAGCACTTCGCTCCGTGTGTGCGCTGCTGATAGGCTGACAGATTGCACCTCCCCACTGCAAATGCGGGAAAGAGAAAAAAAAATGGAGATCTTCATTGTTCCTGCAGAGATCCATCCCCTGCCCCTCCCCCCACCCCGCTGTACACTCAAACTGCGTATTAACATTAATTTTCATCATTACTGAGAAAAAATCCAGTTATGATTTTGGTGCACGAACAGTTACCGAACATAACCTCGAACAGCCGAATTTTTCTCAAATTGTTCGTGTTCGCCGAACGGCTCGAACACCGCCCAAAACAGCTCGAATTTGAGATTGGCGAACAGTTCGAGTAGAACAACGCTCTTCTCTAATAACTACAGGAATGCCTGTCACAAATAAGAATATGATGAAGAAGAAGAATATGAAGAAGATGAAGAAGTAGAATATGAAGAATGTAAAAAAAAAGAATAATACAAAGAAGGTGAAGAAGAAGAAGATGAAGAAGGTGAAGAAGAAGTGGATGAAAAAGATGCTGAGGATGATGAAGGAGAAAGTGTGGGAGAAGTAAAAAGGAAGGTGAAGAGCATGGAAGTAGTGAAACATAAATATCTGACAAAATATAAGAATACTTAACATAGTCAATATTTCCGTAACTCCGAACGTCTTAAAAAATATATTAATTCCTGCTATTCCATTTGATTGGGCTAAACCTCTATGCCTTTATTGTCTCCCCCACCTCCCCCAATACATTCTACATTATTCTTAGTTGTTTTCCTTCATGTAGAATTAACCTACAAGGAAAGAAAGGGTTTATTTTCATTCCGATATTTCTGTCCCATTGAATTGCATTGGTTTCCGGTATCGGAATCGGCGATATCCGATACTTTTTGGGTATCGGTCCGATCCAATCCGATCCGATATTTCCCGATATCGGAAGGTATCACTCAACACTAATCATGTGTAATTTACAATATTTTTTATCCTACTTCTCTTTAGCAAAATGACATATTGACTGAAGCAGTAAGAGCACCTTTTGAAACTGCAGGAAGAGAACGATCATGTGGTGGTGGCCTAAACACCTTCTGACAAGTTTCCGTTGAGGGGCTGTTGAGATTTGCTTATGCACATGAATTAAATAAATGTTACACAAAATTTAAAAACTTGGAATTTGCTGCTTCATATGGCAACTGATACTATTACTAATGATTATTCTCACTTCTGACAAATAAGTCGCACTGCTTTTAAACTAAAAGTTGCTGTATCTCAAACCTGATTTATTAATCTGCATATCCATATACAGTATATATTCATGTATAAGCCGACTTTTTCAGCACCTGATGAACACAGCCGCAGCTGTTGAAACGCGTTGGAATTGTCCCTAACTGAGCACAGGAGGCGCCCACAGGCCTCCGTACCTCGTGCACCACGTGACGCCGCATCACTCAGTTCCTCTCGCGCGCTTTCTGCAGGGAGCGCGTTCCCTCCCAACCCGGAAGTATGCGAGCTTGGGGCAGTCACCGGCCGGGACTCCGCTCTCGCTCCGGATCTCTGCACACCCACACTCGACCCCTGGACTGTGAGTATAATTTGGCTTCGGCCCTTAACCTGGACACGCAGACCTCCTAACTGTAAGTAAAACTTAATATCTAACACTGTACCACCGTCCTTAGACCTTGCAGCCAGAGCCTCCTGCTGCACCTGTCTCACCAGGACGGCAACCACTCCTAAACATTAGACTCCACAGCCATATTAGACTCAAATAGGACACGTCCACCACTACGTGAGTACCTTGAACTCCAGACCACCCCTGACAGATATCGGAGCTTGTACTCCCACTCACACCAGTATACTTACGACTTGGCCGTAATCCTGACTCTGCCCTATTCAGTGCAGCCAGAGCCCCCTGCTGCACCTATCAGGACGGCAATCACTCTTCAAAATCGGCACCATCCCCCTGAACCTACTAGGCTTCACAGCCCTATCTGATTCAAAGACAGGACACGTCCACCAAAAGGGTGAGTAGCTCCAAACGTCGGACCACCATCTGAAAGTTATCGCAGCCAGCATCTCTACTCACACCACTATACTTACCTCCTTAGGACGTTGGCCGCATTCCTGACCCTGCCTTGCCCTACGCCACTACAATACTACAGGGCAATATGGACATCTAAAAGCAAGATTAACCTCTAGTCCTACAGCACAAGCCAAGGTGCCCCAGGACAACCCACCGACAAGGTGACCCTCAGTGACCTTCACCTCAAAATACCTGAGGTCTAAACCAATTGATTAATACACCATCCACACTGTCCCCCAACAGACAGCTCTAAAGGAACCTAATCTATAAGGACAACAGTCCAAGCAGGACACTTGCACAGCCAGCTCCCGGCATAGTGCTAACTTCCAATCCAACAGCAGGTATCTCACTACTTAATCTAATTTTCAACAAGTACTATTGCTCTCATCGTAACCGCCTCTCCTCTACCCTAGATACTACTGTAGGAAGCCGTCCACGGAACAACCCATCTATCGTTAAGAAAGACACCAATTCATCCTACCAGGTAATCCAAAGAAAACTAATTACAATTCTACTACTATCCTACCAGACCTAACACCTCATATCAATTTCTCTCCTACTAGGTCTCTGCAGTTGCAGCTCCTCGCCTACCGAATCCATCATCGTACTCCAAAGAATCCTAGGAGCACGAGCTTGAATTACTAACTTCTATCCACCTATTTATTTATTTATTTATTTATTTAATTACGCTCTCTATCACACATATACAGTACAGACCAAAAGTTTGGACACACCTTCCCATTAAAAGATTTTTCTGTATTATCATGACTACGAAAATTGTACATTCACACTGAAGGCATCAAAACCATGAATTAACACATGTGGAATTATATACTTAACAAAAAGGTGTGAAAAACTGAAAATATGTCATATTCTAGGTTATTCAAAGTAGCCACCTTTTGCTTTGATGATTGCTTTGCACACTCTTGACATTCTCTTGATGATCTTCAAGAGGTAGTCACCGGAAATGGTTTTCACTTCACAGGTGTGCCCTGTCAGGTTTAATAAGTGGGATTTCTTGCCTTATAAATGGGGTTGGGACCATCAGTTGTGTTGTGCAGAAGTCTGGTGGATACACAGCTGATAGTCCTACTGAATAGACTGTTAGAATTTGTGTTACCTGATGACCATTACATAAGAGTGAAGACAAAATGGATACCACAGACAAACAAGATGGATTCTTTTCTCTCACAACTGTTAGAATTTGTATTATGGCAAGAAAAAAGCAGCTAAGTAAAGAAAAACGAGTGGCCATCATTACTTTAAGAAATGAAGGTCAGTCAGTCTGAAAAATTGGGAAAACTTTGAAAGTGTCCCCAAGTGCAGTTGCAAAAACCATCAAGCGCTACAAAGAAACTGGCTCACATGAGGACCGCCCCAGGAAGGGAAGACCAAGAGTCACCTCTGCTTCTGAGGATAAATGTATCCGAGTCACCAGCCTCAGAAATCGCAGGTTAACAGCAGCTCAGATTAGAGACCAGGTCAATGCCACACAGAGTTCTAGCAGCAGACACATCTCTTCAACAACTGTTAAGAGGAGACTTTGTGCAGCAGGCCTTCATGGTGAAATAGCGGCTAGGAAACCACTGCTAAGGACAGGCAACAAGCAGAAGAGACTTGTTTGGGCTAAAGAACCCAAGGAATGGACATTAGACCAGTGGAAATCTGTGCTTTGGTCTAATGAGTCCAAATTTGAGATCTTTGGTTCCAACCACCGTGTCTTTGTGCGACGTAGAAAAGGTGAACGGATGGACTCTACATGCCTGGTTCCCACCGTGAAGCATGAAGGAGGAGGTGTGATGGTGTGGGGGTGCTTTTCTGGTGACACTGTTGGGGATTTATTCAAAATTGAAGGCATACTGAACCTGCATGGCTACCACAGCATCTTGCAGCGGCATGCTATTCCATCCGGTTTGCGTTTAGTTGGACTATCATTTATTTTTCAACAGGACAATGATCCCAAACACACCTCCAGGGTGTGTAAGGGCTATTTGACCAAGAAGGAGAGTGATGGGGTGCTACGCCAGATGACCTGGCCTCCACAGTCACCAGACCTGAACCCAATTGAGATGGTTTGGGGTGAGCTGGACCGCAGAGTGAAGGCAAAAGGGCCAACAAGTGCTAAGCATCTCTGGGAACTCCTTCAAGATTGTTGAAAGACCATTTTCGGTGACTACCTCTTGAAGCTCATCAAGAGAATGCAAAGAGTGTGCAAAGCAGTCATCAAAGCAAAAGGTGGCTACTTTGAAGAAGCTAGAATATAAGACATATTTTCAGTTGTTTCACACTTTTTTGTTAAGTATATAATTCCACATGTGTTAATTCATAGTTTTAATGCCTTCAGCGTGAATGTACAATTTCCATAGTCAAGAAAATAAAGAAAAATCTTTAAATGAGAAGGTGTGTCCAAACTTTTTGTCTGTACTGTACATTCTCTGTATCTTACGGTATATTTTAAGAATATTTTTTTTAAAAAAAAAAAATTACTTTTTATTCTATGATCCAATAAAGGAATTTTAATCCTCTCTCCCGAATCCGTCTCACTACTGTCAGCGTGAATTAGCACCCTAACTACCAGTATACATACTTTTACGGACACCAAGTGGTTCCCTGTCCAAAAATTCGCAGCTACTGGAAGTGAACAGCCTGTTAGCGCCTTCTTTACCCAACTTACAAATGTTACATAAAATTTAAAAACTTGGAATTTGCTGCTTCATATGGCAACTGATACTATTACTAATAATTATTCTCACTTCTGACATATAAGTCGCACTGCTTTTAAACTAAAAGTTGCTGTATCTCAAACCTGATTAATTAATCTGCATATCCATTTACTGTATATATTCATGTATAAGCCGACTTTTTCAGCACATTTTTTTAGGCTGAAAAAGCCCCCCCTCGGCTTATGCTTGAGTATATACTTACGGTATATATATACTGTAAGTGTATACTGGCTGTCGAGGGGGGGGGGATTGAGGAGGCAGAGGAGCGCTGCACAGGCAGTAGCTGGCTGCTACAGCTACCACGTGTGCCCGCTGCTAAAGGAAATGATTATTCACTCTTCTCCATGCCCATGGGAGTGGAGAAGAGTGAATATTAATTCTCTTTAGTAGCGGGCACACAGGATAGCTGAGCTGGCAGCTTAGGCTACAGTGTGTGCTATTAAACAAAATGAATATTCACTCCTCCCCACGCCCATAGTCCTGGTGTGGAGAGGAGTGAATATCCCCGCAGCTCACTTCAGCGTCTGAGGGCGCATGGCAGTGACGTCATGCGCTGCTCAGATGCTGAGATCAGCTGCTGGCAGAACAGGACACAGCGCTGGAACAGAGGGAAGGAAGGTGAGTAGAAGGGTTTATTTTTTTCATGTGTGCAGTGAAGGGGGGCCATATTTACCAGGATAGGGGGCCATGCATACCAGGATTGGGAATGAGGGGGCCATGCATGCCAGGATTGGGGATGAGGGGGCCATGCATACCAGGATTGAGAGCATGGAGCCAGCACCCCTTTCTGTGAGAGATAATGGTGACTAGGTATTTTCCAGCACGCCTGAGTGCATGCTATCAATTTACCAGTAGGAGATGCAGCAAAGACTACGCTACCAGCAACTTGACCAGGGGGGAGTTTAGTTGACAAACCAGTTGATTACTGAGAGCAAATGCCTGTTTCCTTGACACACAATCAGGGATGGAAGTTTAGTGGAGTGATGGTGGAGGAGTAATCAGAGTATAACAAGCAGTAGTGGTGGATAGCGATGATGACACTGACCAGGTACTACTTGAGAACATGGCCTGGCTGACAGAAAGAGAAATGTGAGGAGAAGAGGTATGAGGATACTGACACTCTGCCTTTCTATTCCTATTATTATGAGCTATGTGTTCTGGCTTCTTTTCTTGTATCATCTTTTATAGTGGCTGAGATAGTCCTCCCCGATTGGATGTAGAAGACTGTGAGATACTAGAGAGCATTATGGTGAAGCCCGTGTATCTGCGCCTAAAGTCTTATGTTCTTTCTCTGGCTGATGCAATCTTTGGCAATGTGTGAAATGGCACCAATTGTTTTTGGATTTTTTTTTTTGCAATCCACTTGAATCGAATTGTAAAATTTTCAAATTTGCTGGGACCTGTGAATTTCAGGAGAATCATCTAAAAAAAGTTATGCACTGATTTAAAGCTAGAATAGTAACAATGAATGTTTGATGTGCTTACACTGCATGTGACTGCAGTTTAGCATGCACCATGTGTAATAATAATAATAATGTTAGCAAATACCCCCAATTAGAAATGTAGCATAGATCTAATTCGCTATGTCGCTTACCCCATGTGCAGGGCATTGCAGTAGCTTAGGTATCCAAGATGACAACTACTCATATATTGACAGCTAGTTGCTAGTGGTCATAACCATGGATACCTAAGCTACTGCAATGCCCTGCACATGGGGTAAGCGACATAGGTTATCAGAAGAACTATACTACATTTCTAATTGGAGGAATTTTTTAATATTAATTTGATTACACCTACTACATATTGGGATAGGATCTTGGAGATGGGAATGCCCCATTAATGAAGCTTGTCAAAAGGGGATGGTGTACACATCTGTACATATTTAAAACAGTGAAAAGAGACTTCCTAAAATTGATGACTACCAATATTTTTAATGTGGGTATGCTAGAAAAGTGGTATAATAGTGTAACTGTGCAAGTCTTTGATCGAGAAGCTGATCACAAGTATTTTCTCAGTTCGGCTTACTGTAGAAAGAAATTACAATGTTAGTAAGTAGAAAATAAAACAGTAATCAGTAAAAAAAAAAATTGACTTCTATGTCGTCCATTGACTTTATTGATTGTTGATCATGTTCTATCCTTGTTTTTCAAGTACAGAACATGCCCCTAGGGTATAATAAGGACATGTTCACATGCTGTTTTTTTTGTAGACCATGGATAAAAATGGAGACAGGTCCAATTTTGATCCAATTTGTGGCTCAAAATCTGCCATTCAAGTCAAAGGGTACGTGAAAAACAAACAGCACATATGTGCCATCCATTTTGCATCCTACTTATCCTTGTTTTTTTTTCATACAAGAAAAGTGGATGCCACACTGATGGTAAAAACAGACATATGGACCTAAAAATAAATGAAATTCCATCCAACACAGCAATAAAAATGGTCCTTTTTTTCTTATGGGAAAAAAACCTGATAAAGGAGGAAAAGAGTAAAAGGTGTAAAGGAGGAATAAAGCTCAGCCTACAAGGAGATAATTTGTAGAACTACTGATAACTCGAGAGACGACTGCATCCCACAAGATTGTATATAACTTGTTGTGATCCTTTAGACTGCAGCAGTAACTACATAGGTAAAATTATTAGATAGAAGAGATGAGCAGATTGATTAGCAGAGGATCAAGTTTGAGATGAATTTCGGGAAATTCTCAGTTTCATGTGAACTCAAAAGTTTGCGGTTTGTAAAAAAAAAGAAAAAGAAAAACTTGCCGACACCATGTGCTACACTGCTGAAGCATCATTTTGCAATGCCATGCAGGCTTACCATAAGGCCCTGTATAATTCCCTGCAGCTATGATATATGGTCAGTGGGGTCCTATCTCTCGCCTGTAAAGTCTAACCTCTTATGGTCAGTAGGATTCTCGCTCCTCTCCCCTTGCTCTTACAGGCAATTACAAGCTTTACCGTATTAAAATTTGCAAAAATGTATTGAAACCAAATCAAATTTTGGGGGAAAAAAATTGAGCGAAGTCAACAAATTTGAATTTCAAAAGATTCAACCTTTTAATACATTTTAATATAGGTAGTTTCTTGGGCTTCTCCCCATGTGTTCACTCCAATTCTCCCGATTGTTTACCATGTAATGTACTAAAGAAAAGGGAAAAAAAATTCAAGTGGACTAAATTGGTTAAAAAAAAAATGCGTTCCCACCACTGTTTTTTGTGGGGTTTCTTTTTTTTACAGCATTCATTGTACGATTTATTATTTTCCATTTCTTATATAGTGGCAGCCAGAGATGAGTGAATCTTTTGAAATTCGAATTTGCCGACTTCACCACATTTTCCCCAAAAATTTGATTTATGGCTAATTAATTTACATGAATTTCAATACTGGAAAGCTTATAATTGCTCGTAAAAGACATCTGGCGGAGAGGAGAAAGTAAGAGAACCCTGCTGACCATAATAGCTTACACTCTGTAGATGAGAGAGAGGACTCCACTGACCATTGTAGCTTACACTCAATAGGAGACAGAGAGGACACCACTGACCATAAGAACTTGCACTCTACAGGAGAGAGAGAGAACCCCACTGATCATAAGAGCTTATACATTACAGGAGAGAGAGACTTACTCAATAACTCTGGAGATGAAAACGACTCTGTCGTATAAACTGTGCTCCACTGGGAACCCTGATCTGTGGTGTCCCAGGTATTGACCACCTCTGTACTGTATGGTAATTTGCTAGATGTCATAGCTGCAATGCATTATGGGGAAGCCCTCTTGGCAATGCAAAAGGTCCTTTGCAGGTTCTCTGATGCTTCAGTTGTGTCGGAAATGGTGCCAGGCAAATTAATTTTTTTTGGTGAACCTCAAATTAAATCTCAAAATATTTGAATTCGTGTGAAAGCGCGAATTTCAAGAAATTTGACATGAACTCGACCCTACATGAATCTGTCCGCTCATGTCTAGTAACAACCTATTCTGCTGCGCTGTACTAATATGGTCATCTTTCACATCAGTTCATGTCCCCAGTGGTTCTCACCATCTAATTTTCCTATTTAATTCACACACTAGGGTCAATTTCATTGGGAGTCAATGGAGTTCTATGTATAATTTTAGAGTGTGGGAGGAAAGTGGAGTAAATAGAAGAAACCCACCCAAACACAGGAGAAGATACAAACTGCATGCACATGTTGTTGTTGGTCAGATTCGAACCCAGAACTACAGCACTGCAAGACAGCAGCGCTAACAACATGTTGTATATGCAGAATATAATATATATATATAATTTAAATCTTCTATATTTTTAATATTAATTTAATATTCGGCTTTGTCTTTCTTTACCCCATCTGTCTGTTACATCTTGTCCAGTTATGCTCACTGCTCAGATGGGTAAAAGGAAAGCCTAAGGATATGAGATAATGGAATAGAGTCTATGGCAGCATCTCCTCTTCATTTGATCTACACTACTCCCTCACACATCAAAACAAGAAACTTTTTTAGACAGATGTTATATGACAGTAAAGAGCTGAAAGAAGAACAGTGAACACCATGAAATAAATATCAATGAAATGTTCTGTTTCTTTTCCTTTTTTTTTTTTAAAACTTGAAAAGAATATAATATGCTTTACTTATTTTCAATTTAACTGCTTCAGGATCATTGACTTTAAATGTTTGGGCAATTTCGGTCTTACTCTGCAATGACGTTCTAAAATGTCACTGCATAGGGCATAGCATTAGAGATAGCCAATGACCCCATAGAGAGAGCATAGATGGTTTACTATCGTCTATGCCAGGGGTGGGGAACATCAGGCCCAAAGGCCATTTACGCCCCTCGATAACCTTTTTTCCAGCCCCCGGGCAGATTCTTGGGGACCACAGTGCTGGGGACGGCAGCTGTGTTTTGATGGCCTCCGGCCTTTTAATTTCTTCTTGCTCCGTGAGCACATGCATGCAGCGTTCACTACTAAATGCTGAGGCACAAGCAATGATAGATTATGTCCTGACACCAGTGCCAACGTCAGGACATACTTTGTGGGCGGAGTTATCATACAATTTGTATGGCCCCTGAAGGATGATATAACTGTCCCAATGGCCCTTGGCAGAAAGAAGGTTCCTCACCCCGGGTCTATGCTTTCTGCATACACAGCATTAAACAAGTGCCATGTATGCAGTAATAGGAAGCGCTGATTGCACTTTCTCCTCCAATCACAATGTGATCGCTGTGTATAGTGAGGGGGCAGGAGCTGCTGGTACATAAGAGACCCAGACTGCTCGGATATGCCGCCAGGAGGCTGTATTTCCCTTGTAACTGGGGCTAAAATACAGCGGGTGAAATAAGTATTGAACTTGTCACCAATTTTCTAAGTAAATATATTTCTAAAGGTGCTACTGACATGAAATTCTCATCAGATGTCAGTGACAACCAATCCAATCCACACAGACAAAGAAATTAAACAATACATGTCCATAAATTAAGTTATGTGTAATAATGATAAATAACATAGTATAGTATTGAACACACTTACTAAAATTTAATTAACACTTTGTACAAAAGCCTTTGTTGGTGATGATAGCTTCAAGACGCCTCCTGTATGGAGAAACTAGTCGCATGCATTGCTCAGATGTGATTTTGGGCCAATCTTTCACACAAACACTCTTCAAATCCTGGCGGTTCCGTGGGTTCCTTCTATGACCTCTCAGCTTTGTTCCTTCCAGAAATGCTCTATTGGATTCAGGTCCAGTGATCGGCTCGGTCATTCTAGCAGCTTTATTTTTTTCTCTGAAACCAATTGAGAGCTTCCTTGGCTTTGTGTTTGGCATCATTGTCTAGCTAAAATTTCCACCCTCATTTCATCTTCATCATGCTAGTAGATGATAGATTTTTTTCAAGAATGTCTCTCTACATTTGTCCATTTATCCTTCCTTCAACTACATGAAGTTTGCCAGTGCCTTATGATGAAAAACCACACCATGATGTTCCCACCTTCAAATTTCACTGTTGTTTTTGGGGTGATTTGCAGTGCTTTTTGACCTCCAAGCATGCTGTGTATTATGGCATCCAAAGAGTTAAAATTTGATCTCATTTGACCAGAATATATTCTTCCACTATTTCTCAGGCTTGTCGAAATGCTTTTTGGTCTGCAATAGAATCTTGCTTGGTGAGCATGCATACAGGCCATGGAGGTTGAGTGCAGTACTTATAGTTTTCTTTGAAAAACTTGTACCTGGTGATTCTAGGTCTTTCTGTAGCTCTCCACAGGTGGTTCTTGGCTCTTGGACAACTCTTCTGATAATTCGTTTCACTCCTCTGTCTAAAATCTTGTGGGGGGCACCTGGTTGTGGTCAGTTTATGGTAAAATTATGTTCTTTCATTTCAGATTCTGGCCCCCAACAGTGCTTACTGGAACCTTCAGTAGTTTAGAAATTCTTCTGCTTCCAATGCCATCAGTATGTTTTGCAACAGTAAGTTTGCAAAGGTCTTGAGAAAGCTCACTGGTTTTACCCATCTTAACATGTTTCTTGTGTGGCACATTGGTAATGAGACACCTTTTTATAGGACATCAGTTGAACCAGATGATATTATTTTTCACTAAGGGGCTGGTTTGCTTTCTAATTTTTGATAGATTTCAGCTGGTGTCATGAATTTCCATGGCTTTTTGCACTTCTTTCTTCATGTGATCAATATTTTTTAATGAGTATCATTTCTTATCATTACTAGAGATGAGCGTTGTTCTACTCGAACTGTTCGCCAATCTCAAATTCGAGCTGTTTTGGGCGGTGTTCGAGCCGTTCGGCGAACACGAACAATTTGAGAAAAATTCGGCTGTTCGAGGTTATGTTCGATAACTGTTCGTGCACCAAAATCATAACTGGATTTTTTCTCAGTAATGATGAAAATTAATGTTAATACGCAGTTTGAGTGTACAGCGGGGTGGGGGGAGGGGCAGGGGATGGATCTCTGCAGGAACAATGAAGATCTCCATTTTTTTTTCTCTTTCCCGCATTTACAGTGGGGAGGTGCAATCTGTCAGCCTATCAGCAGCGCACACACTGAGCGAAGTGCTTTTTTTCACACAAGCAAGGGCATGTGTCATTGGCAGTGTATGTCACATGTCCTTGCCCTATAAGACCAAGCCATTTTCCCCGTCGCCACCATTTTCTCACTGCTGCAGCTGCGTGTTAGACGGCACCGCTGTTGCTGTGTGCGCTATACCTTGTTAATTTCAAGCCAATTTTCGCACAAATATACAGATAGCTTGGGAGTAGGGAATAGTTGTGATTGCAGTCCTTTTAAGGACTAGGTTACAGCATTTCCTACGACTTTTATCAGGCAGGTCTGTGCTCTTAAATAGATAGGTTGTGGGAGTAAAGACTAATTGTAATTGGAGTCCTTTTCAGGACTAGGTTACATCAGTTGGTATCAGTTTTTGCCAGGCAGGTCTGTGCCAGTGCTGTGCAAGTTTTTTTCACAGCATTTGGCTGAATCTAGCAAAGCTAATCCTTTTTGGCCTATTGCAGAGTGTGTTAGTCAGTGGAGTAGCCTATCTGTGTTGCAAGATATACCACCTGTGTATAGAATACCAATTTTTTTAACTGCACCTAGTGAAGTAAAATCTTTTGGGCATAGCATCATTCTATTAGTCCATCTATACTGACCTCCATCAGGTTGCAACTGAATCTAATGTTTTTCTGCATCTAGCTCTGAAAAAATATTGGGCTTCTAGCTGTGTGTGGGTCTTGTTCTATTAATCCATCTATACTGACCTCCATCAGGTTGCAAACTGAATCTAATTTTTTTCTGCATCTAGCTCTGAAAAAATATTGGGCTTCTAGCTGTGTGTGGGTCTTGTTCTATTAATCCATCTATACTGACCTCCATCAGGTTGCAAACTGAATATAATTTTTTTCTGCATCTAGCTCTGAAAAAATATTTGGCCTTCTAGCAGTGTGTGGGACTTGTTCTATTAGTCCACCTATACTGACCTCCATCAGGTTGCAAACTGAATATATTTTTTTCTGCATCTACCTCTGAAAAAATATTGGGCTTCTAGCTGTGTGTGGGACTTGTTGTATTAGTCCATCTATACTGACCTCCATCAGGTTGCAAACTGAATATATTTTTTTCTGCATCTACCTCTGAAAAAATATTGGGCTTCTAGCTGTGTGTGGGTCTTGTTTTATTAATCCATCTATACTGACCTCCATCAGGTTGCAAACTGAATATAATTTTTTTCTGCATCTAGCTCTGAAAAAATATTGGGCTTCTAGCTGTGTGTGGGTCTTGTTCTATTAATCCATCTATACTGACCTCCATCAGGTTGCAAACTGAATATAATTTTTTTCTGCATCTAGCTCTGAAAAAATATTGGGCTTCTAGCTGTGTGTGGATCTTGTTCTATTAATCCATCTATACTGACCTCCATCAGGTTGCAAACTGAATATAATTTTTTTCTGCATCTAGTTCTGAAAAAATATTGGGCTTCTAGCTGTGTGTGGGTCTTGTTCTATTAATCCATCTATACTGACCTCCATCAGGTTGCAAACTGAATATAATTTTTTTCTGCATCTAGCTCTGAAAAAATATTGGGCTTCTAGCTGTGTGTGGGTCTTGTTCTATTAATCCATCTATACTGACCTCCATCAGGTTGCAAACTGAATATAATTTTTTTCTGCATCTAGCTCTGAAAAAATATTTGGCCTTCTAGCAGTGTGTGGGACTTGTTCTATTAGTCCACCTATACTGACCTCCATCAGGTTGCAAACTGAATATATTTTTTTCTGCATCTACCTCTGAAAAAATATTGGGCTTCTAGCTGTGTGTGGGACTTGTTGTATTAATCCATCTATACTGACCTCCATCAGGTTGCAAACTGAATATATTTTTTTCTGCATCTACCTCTGAAAAAATATTGGGCTTCTAGCTGTGTGTGGGTCTTGTTCTATTAATCCATCTATACTGACCTCCATCAGGTTGCAAACTGAATATAATTTTTTTCTGCATCTAGCTCTGAAAAAATATTGGGCTTCTAGCTGTGTGTGGGTCTTGTTCTATTAATCCATCTATACTGACCTCCATCAGGCTGCAAACTGAATATAATTTTTTTCTGCATCTAGCTCTGAAAAAATATTGGGCTTCTAGCTGTGTGTGGGTCTTGTTCTATTAATCCATCTATACTGACCTCCATCAGGTTGCAAACTGAATATAATTTTTTTCTGCATCTAGCTCTGAAAAAATATTGGGCTTCTAGCTGTGTGTGGGTCTTGTTCTATTAATCCATCTATACTGACCTCCATCAGGTTGCAAACTGAATATAATTTTTTTCTGCATCTAGCTCTGAAAAAATATTGGGCTTCTAGCTGTGTGTGGGTCTTGTTCTATTAATCCATCTATAATGACCTCCATCAGGTTGCAAACTGAATATAATTTTTTTCTGCATCTAGCTCTGAAAAATTATTGGGCTTCTAGCTGTGTGTGGGTCTTGTTCTATTAATCCATCTATAATGACCTCCATCAGGTTGCAAACTGAATATAATTTTTTTCTGCATCTAGCTCTGAAAAAATATTGGGCTTCTAGCTGTGTGTGGGTCTTGTTCTATTAATCCATCTATACTGACCTCCATCAGGTTGCAAACTGAATATAATTTTTTTCTGCATCTAGCTCTGAAAAAATATTGGGCTTCTAGCTGTGTGTGGGTCTTGTTCTATTAATCCATCTATAATGACCTACATCAGGTTGCAAACTGAATATAATTTTTTTCTGCATCTAGCTCTGAAAAAATATTGGGCTTCTAGCTGTGTGTGGGTCTTGTTCTATTAATCCATCTATACTGACCTCCATCAGGTTGCAAACTGAATATAATTTTTTTCTGCATCTAGCTCTGAAAAAATATTGGGCTTCTAGCTGTGTGTGGGTCTTGTTCTATTAATCCATCTATACTGACCTCCATCAGGTTGCAAACTGAATATAATTTTTTTCTGCATCTAGCTCTGAAAAAATATTTTACCTTCTAGCAGTGTGTGGGACTTGTTCTATTAGTCCACCTATACTGACCTCCATCAGGTTGCAAACTGAATATATTTTTTTCTGCATCTACCTCTGAAAAAATATTGGGCTTCTAGCTGTGTGTGGGACTTGTTGTATTAGTCCATCTATACTGACCTCCATCAGGTTGCAAATTGAATATAATTTTTTTCTGCATCTAACCCAGCCAATAGTTTTGGCCTAATACCACAGTTTGGCCACTCAGCTCTGCTCGGTTACCATCCATTGTTTTTTGTGCAAACAACTCCAGAGTTGTGAATTAGTTAACCACCAAAATGAGTGGAAAAAGGCCTGCTGCTGGTGGAAAGGGGAATAGGTGTGTTGGGAAGGGGAAAAAAGGTTGTGTCCGTGGGGTAGGTGTTAAAGCAACAGTAACATCTGCAGAAGAAAGACCATCTTCCAGCCAAACTAAAATGTCTACTTCTTTTAGCGGACAATGTGATAAGATCCCTTTCTTACGGCCACGCCAATCGCTACAAATTCCAGATGAGGCACAAAAACAGCAGGTGCTTCAACGGATATCAAGTGCTCCTTTAAGTGGGCTCTCCTCCACATCAACTTCAACATCACAAATACTCCAGTCCTCAAAGGTGTCACCCAAATCGCACTTGCTTCCTCACAGCTCCCAAATCTCCAGCTGCCCGTCTGAGTATGAGGTAGAACAGATGGTTGAGTCTGCAGAGCTGTTTACTCATACTATAGCCTGGGAATCAGAGGTCGACTCCAGCGCTTCTGTGAATCTAGACGAGGAAATGATCTGCACTGATGCCCAGAATCTTTATGAGTCGGATCCAGGACCAGACGCAGAAGGTTCTGACCATAATGTAGACCCTCATTCCCAAACTGTAACTCCTGTTGGTGGAGACAATGAGGAAGACGATGATAAGACTCAAATACCTGATTGGAGCGACAACTTTAGTTTTTTGTCAGGGCAGGAACAGGTTGGCTCTGAGGACGACGGGTGTGATAACACACAGGGTGATGATGATGAGGTTGGAGATCCCACTTACTGTCAACCCACAGTCAGCCAAGAGATGAGGTCAGCAGAGGAGGTGGAGGAAGATGCTAGTGACGACGAGGTCAGGTTGCGCCTTCCTGGACAGAGACGTAGTACTGGAAGCACGTCAACAACTGCATCCTCAAACACAACTCTGCCTCTCACCACAAGTCGTGGTGGCTCTTCAGGTCGCATGGGTGCTAAGCCTTGCATAGCCTGGGCATTTTTTTAGATCGATAAAGATGACCCAACTCGTGTTATCTGTAACATTTGTCAGCAAAAGCTAAGTAGAGGCCAAAAAATACATAGTTTGAGTACTTCATGCATGAACCGGCACATGGACATGAAGCATAAGTTGCAGTGGGAAGCTCAGTGTGCTACAATGCGGCCTAGCCAGCCGGGCCAACCACCGTCTGCCATATCTTGTGCATCCGCGGCCTCTTCATCCTCTGTGACTGGGGGGACAGCAGTCACACCTGTTTTGGGGCGCAGACCTGCCACCTCTTTACCCGCAACAGCCAGCGTGATTGGCAGGTCATCATTTTCTTTGGAGGTGGGAACACCAGCTGGTGTTGAGCGCTGTCCGACATCGATAGCACCACCTTTGGATCAAGGCAACCTAACATGTCCGCCTGCATCTTCCTCACAGACCGGCAGTTTGCCGGGGACACCCTTATCAACCCCGTCTAAGCACAATAGCCAGCCCTCGGTCCCTCAGATGTGGACAAGTAAAAGACCATTTCCTCCTAGCCATGAGAAAGCTAAGAGGTTGAATTTCACCATCTGCAAGCTCTTGGCTACAGAAATGCTGCCTTTCCGCCTGGTGGACACAGAGGATTTTCGAGACCTTATGTCCGTCGCAGTGCCCCAGTACCAGATGCCCAGTCGGCACTACTTCTCAAAGAAAGGTGTGCCTGCGCTCCACCAGCATGTCGCACACAACATCACCGCTTCTTTGAGAAACTCTGTGTGTGACAGGGTGCATTTCACCACAGACACTTGGACGAGTAGGCATGGACAGGGGCGTTACATGTCGCTGACTGGGCACTGGGTAACTATGGTGACAGCAGGACAAGGGGCTGCTGTCCAAGTCTTGCCGTCCCCACGAGTTGTGCGTCAATCCTCTTTATGTCAAAGTTCCTCCACTGCTTCTGCCTCCTCAACCTCCTCTCGGTCTTCCACCTGCACCCAAAGCCTGTCTGGTCATGCCACAAGCTTTCTAACTGCGCAGAAGGGATCCTGCACACCTCCTTACTATGCTGGCAGTAGGGCTCAACGTCATCAGGCGGTTTTTACATTGAAATGTCTGGGAAATGTGAGTCACACAGCTGAGGAGTTGTGGTCAGCTCTGGAGAACCAATTTCATGAATGGTTGTCTCCACTGGACCTGAAACCAGGGAAGGCCGTGTGCGACAATGCTGCAAACCTGGGTGCGGCCCTTCGCCGGGGCAATGTCACACACGTGCCTTGTATGGCTCACGTGTTGAACCTGGTTGTCCAGCAATTTTTAGCCCACTATCCCAGACTAGATGGCCTTCTGCAGAGGGCACGGTCGCTGTGTGCTCACTTCCGCCGTTCGCATCCCGCAGCTCAGCGACTTACATCTCTACAGAAGTCGTTGGGCCTGCCACTTCACCGGCTAAAATGCGATGTGCCTACCCGGTGGAATTCAACTCTGCACATGTTGCAGCGACTGTGGCAGCACCGACAAGCCCTGGTGCAATACGTTCTGACGTATAGCCTGGGCCAACGAGATTCAGAGGTGGGGCAAATCACGCTGGAGGAGTGGTCTCAGATCAGGGACCTATGCACCCTTCTGCACAGTTTTGAAATGGCGATGAAGATGTTTAGTGCTGACGATGCCATTATCAGCATGACTATTCCGGTGATTTATATGCTGGAGCACATGTTAAACAGAATTCGGAGTCAGGTGGTGGCACAAGAGGAGGTGGAGGAAGTAGAGGAGGAGGAGTTGTATGCGGAAGGGCTAACATCTGCAAGGTCCAGACGGTCGGCAGCACCAAGGCGGCAGGCATGTGAGGGTGGGGGAGATGTTTTTACCAGCCAAACTAGTGAGGAAGGTGCAGGAGCCCAGGAAGAAGTGGAGGACGAACTGATGGAAGACTCATCAGATGAGGGAGACCTTGATCACATTTCTGTTGTGCGAGGTTGGGGGGAGAGGACAGAGGAAGGAAGCATGATTGTTACCTCGCCACCAACACAACAGGGACTTGGTGCTCCTGGATACGCAACACACATGAGTGCCTTCTTGCTGCACTACCTGCAACATGACCCTCGAATTGTGAGAATTAGAAATAATCCTGACTACTGGGTTGCCACACTGTTAGATCCCCGGTACAAAAGTAAATTTGCAGAAATTATTCCTGCCATAGAAAGGGATGCACGCATGCAGGAGTATCAACAGAGACTGTTGCAGAATCTTACATGTGCTTTTCCACAAAATACCAGTGGTGCACGTAGTGAATCTCACAGTTCCAACTTGCCAACCGTGGGACCGTCAAGTGTTCAGCACTCAAACCGTAACAGAACCACAGTATCTGCTGGTAACATCAATTTTGCGGAATCATTTCACCACTTTTTTAGCCCATCCTTTGCAAGGCCACAGGAGACAAGAAGTCTGACACATAGTCAACGCCTAGAGACGATGGTACAGGAGTATCTCCAAGTAAACATTGAAGCCACGACTGTGTCACTGGACCCTTGCTCTTTTTGGGCTTCCAATCTGGATAAATGGCCGGAGCTAGCCACTTACGCCTTGGAGATCTTGTCATGCCCCGCAGCCAGCGTTCTGTCTGAACGTGTGTTCAGCGCTGCTGGTGGTGTGCTGACAGATAAGCGCACGCGGCTCCCCACTGATAATGTAGACAGACTCACGTTCATAAAGATGAACAAATCATGGATCCGAAACGACTTTTCTACCCCTGTGTCATCCTGGGGAGAGTAAAAGCTTGATGATTGGTTAAAATCACCCTACCAACCGTTTTAAGCTTTCAAATTACTAATCATGTTTATCTGTATCTTGACTGGAAAATAATTTGGGCTTTGTAGCAGTGTGCAGCACTGATCCTATTAGGCCATCTATACTAAAGCTTCACCAGATTTAAAATTAAAAATAATTTTTAGCTGCATCTCGCCCGGAAAATAATTTTGGGGCTCCGAGATGCGCAAGACACATAAGTGCCTTCTTGCTGCACTACCTGCAGCATGACCCTCATATTGTCAGAATTCGAAGTAATCATGACTACTGGGTTGCCACACTCTTAGATCCCCCAAACTTTTCGATCAACCTTTTCATTTTAATAAAGACCAAAAAAATGGTCATTTTTGAAATTATAAGCATTAGCAGGTTGTTAGAAACTGAAATCAAACAGTTTTCAACTCAAAACTTTATTCTAGGTGATGTAACATTTTCATATAGGACCCCTTGTTCGAAAGGAGCTTCTGAACTCTCTCGTCCATTGAATTTGTCAGGTTTTGGATGGTTTCTGCTTCAATTGTTTTGCATGAGGACAGAATACCCTCCCAGAGCTGTTGCTTAGATGTGAACTGCCTCCCGCCATCATAGACACTCCTTTTAATGATGCTCCAAAGGTTCTGAATGAGGTAGAGGTCAGGGGAGCATGGGGGTCACACCATAAGTTTGTCCCCTTTTATGCCCATATCAGCCAGAGATGCAGATGTTTTATGTGCAGCATGAGATGGTGCATTATCATGCAGAAAAATTATCTTGCTGTGAAATACACGGTTCTTCTTCTTGAACCATGGCAGGAAGTGCTGTTTGAGAAAATCCACATACATTATGGAGTTCATCTTTAGCGCCTTCAGGGATCCTAAAGGGGCCGACAATCTCTCTCCCCATGATTCCAGCCCAAAACATTACTCCACCTCCTCCTTGTTGGCGCTGTAGCCGTGTTTGCGTGGGGTGTCCATCAACCAGCCATCCTCCACTCCATCCATCTGGACCATCGAGCGCTGCACGGCACTCATCCGTGAACAAAACTGTTTTGAAATCAGTCTTCATGTAATGTTTGGCCCACTGGAGCCGTTTCTGCTTGTGTGAAGTGGATAGAGGAGGTCGACAGGATGGCGTATGCACAGCGGCATCTTGTTGTTCGGGGGACGTTGGAGGCACAAGCAGCTTCAAAAACTTGTCTGCTGCTATGACAAGGCTTTTTGGCCGCTGCTCTTTCAACCTGACGTAATTGCCTGTAGGAAAGAGTCCTCAATTTGCCCTTATCAGCACGCACACGTGTGTACTGTGAATCAGCTACATACTTCTTGATTGCCAAGACACTTCATCCTGATCATCGCACAATGTTGATTGTAGTCATGCCTTGACCTAAACACTCCACAATTTGTTGCTTCTCAGCAGCCGACACATCCTTTTTCTTTCCCATTTTGGCAGAAAATGTAGGCTGCTTAATAATGTGAGAGAGCCTTCTTAAGTAGTCTTGCCTTTCATTGGACACACCTGCCAAACTAATTAGCACAGGTGTCTGCAATTGCTTACAGTGATATAAAGAGCCCTGACACACATCACCATCAATGAGTTTAACTGACAAACAAACAAATTCTTCCCTTATCACTCCTAAACACTTTTTGCATAATAATTTGGAACGCAGTGTACATGTGCTTTTCCACAAAACACCAGCGGTTCACGTAGTGAATCTTACAGTTCTAACTTGCCAACCGTGGTCTGTATGGAGTTAGAACTTGCGGATTCTCATTGGGGACCATGGGATGCGGATTACCAAGCGTTTTACAAGCGTTTCCGCTGCGGAAAATCCGCAGCAAAAACGCTTGTAATCCACAACGTGAGCACGCAGCCTTATGGCACTTTTACGGACTCACAATAAAACATACAAAAACAAAAACAAAATGGATTTTCCTGGGAAATATGTTAAGGAACATCCTTTTAAGGGTAATGACTTGTATATAAGGCAAAATAAATAAACAAAAATGCTCCTCCACACATAGCGTTTTTGATACGTTTTTGCACTTTGCATTGCTTTAAACTAGGCATGAGCGAACATTTCAATGTTCGGAAAAGTTCGCCGAACAAATTGATATTCGCCGAAAATTATTCGCCGAATGTTCATCGAACATTTCCGAATCCCATAGGAGTCAATGAGGGGGGACCAAAATAAATGCATATACAACACCTAGAAACGGGACCAAAAGCTGCCAAAACACATCAAATTAGGTGCAGACACCAGGGAAGTGCCCTCAATTGACCCAGAGTACAAGTACTATAATTATTATTACTGTTACAGCAACATTTATTCAGTTGTGCTTTACATGTCAAAAGGGGTCACCGACTGGTACAACAGAAGAGAGGACCCTGCCTGTGAGGGCGCACTGTCACGGTTGTGGTTTGTGGAACCACTGTGCCACGGACCCTGGAGAGCCTGGAGGCGCGTGACTAAGTGAGCACCGGACTGTTCACTAGAGCCTCTGATGGTGAGGTTAGACTTGGCTCCCAATGAATGCTAGGTGCCACTCCAGGACAGACCAACGGACGGGCAGCAGCTGGACTCAGTAGGACAGACTAGTTGGTGCAGCAGGCAGAGTCTGTATCAGGAGTGCAGCAGGCAGAGTCTGTATCAGGAGTGCAGCAAGGACTGGTACGCAACCTTACACAACTTAGACTGCAGAACAGGAAGGTTCCACTACAGCCAACCTAATAAACGGAGACCCAATCGGGATTCCCCACATTTCAAAAAAATAGTGGCAGATGCCAGCAAAGTGGCATCAATTTCACTACTGTACAAATAGTATAAATAAGACCCACACCTCTTCCAGTGCAGCCAACCCAGGAGATGGAGGCTCACATTGCCCTATATGAGGGCCTAACACCAACAAAGTGGCATCAATGTCATCAGACTGGAAGTAGTTTAACGCAGACCCAAACCAGTCCCACTACAGCCAACCCAATGGATGAATCAGAATTCTCCACATTTCCCAAAATTAGGACCTAAAACCTGCAGCAGCAGCAAGAGCAGGCACAGAAGCCATATCACAGACTGCAATTTCAAGAGATCAATGCAGCCCACTCAAAGCGACAACATCGCCTACTCTGTACAGTCTGCAGTTGACATGCAAAAGTCCTTGGAAATCCATTACTTGTTCATCTTGATGAAAGTTAGGCGGTCTACACTTTCAGGGGACAGCCCAGTGTGCTTATCCGTGAAGACACTACCAACAGTGCTGAAGACACATTCAGAGAGAACGCTGGCTGCCGGGCATGATAAAACCTCCAAGGCATGAGAGGCGAGCTCAGGCCATTCATCCATTTTTGAAGATCAAAATGTAAAAGAGTCCAAACCCTCCCTGATGGTATGGATATTGAACTCTAGATACTCCTGCACCATCCTCTCCAGTCGTTCACCACGTGTCAGACTTGTACTCTGTTGTGCTGGTGCGAAAAATGTGTGAAAGGACTTCCAGAAATTGCTTCTGCCAGAGGGGATGATTAGCCTCTTCATCCTCTGACAGCTGCTCGCTCATCACCTCTTCCTCTTCCATTAGTTCCTTGGCTCTTGCACCTTCACTAACAGTTTGCCTGGTATCACCAAATCCCCTCGATCGCTGTAATCCACCATCACTTGGCATCCGCCTGTGTGACGACAGTTTGGAAATTTGAGACATTAGTATCCCTTCCCCATCCTCCTCTTATTCTGGAGCCACCACCTCCTGCCGCAGGTTATTCAAAGTTTTCTCCAGCATGTATATGACCGGAATAGTGATGCTGATGATGGAATTGTCAGCACTAACCAGTTTAGTAGCCATTTCAAAGCCATGCAGAAGGGTGCAGAAGTCCTTAATCTGTTCCCACTCTGCAAAGGTAATATGCCCCAAGTCCGTACTGCGTTGCCCCAAGCTATACGTCATGACATACTGCATCAGAGCTCGTTGCTGCTGGCACAGTTGCTGCATCATGTGCAGAGTGGAATTCCACCGCATCGGCACATTGGAGATCAACCTGTTAACTGGCACGGACAAAGACCTCTGTATCGATGCAAGTCGATGACATGAGGGGTGCGAATGGCGGAAGTGAGCACACAGCTTCCGTACTTTGTGAACCACCTCATCCAGGCCAGGATAGTGGCGGAGAAATTTCTGTACCACCAGATTGAGGACGCGAGCCATGCAAGGCACGTGTGCGAGTTTGCCTCGGCCTAGGGCCGCTAACAGGTTCACACCGTTATTGCAAACGGCCTTCCCTGGCTCTAGGTTCAGTGGAGACAGCCATTGCTTAAACTGAGCCTGGCGAGTTGCCCACAACTCTTCATCTGTATGACTGCGATCTTCAAGGCATATTTGTTTTGAAGACTGCCTGATTATGGTGAGCCCTGACTGCGCAGTATGGAGGTGGTGTGTATTCGCTCCGCACCCTTGGAATGCGTCTCATTAAGGCAGAGGTTGATTGCGCAGGTGGAGGCCCTAGAGGAAGTGGAGGATGTAGAAGCAGCAGAGGAAGTGGGAAATACAGAGGTTTCTTCTGCAAACCTTGGGGATTCCAAGATTTGTGGAGCAGCCCCTTCCCCGCCTGCCCCCACAGCCACCAGAGTCACCCAGTGCCCAGTCTGCGAGATGTAACACCCTTGGCCATGCTTACTCATCCAGGTGTCTGGTAAAATGCACCCTGGCACACGTAGATTTAGACAAGGAACGGGTGATGTTGTCTGTGACATGCTTGTTTAGAGCAGGCACAGCTTTCTTAGAGAAGTAATGACGACTGGGCAGCTGGTACTGGGGGACTGAGACGGCCATCAGTTTTCGGAAACCGTCTGTATCTACCAGATACAGATTGGAGATGGTGGAGTTCAGCTTCTTAGCTTTGTCATATGTAGGATGAAACAATCTTTTAATTGACCACAACTGCGGGACCGAGGGCTGGCTAAGGTGCTGAAAGAGGGTGGAGTATGGTGAAACGGAAAAACTGGTGTAGCGTGAGTGAGGTGCAGATGTTACAGTGGATTGAGAAACATGCGGTGTGATCGGTGAAACAAACACAGCAGGCTTGTTCACTTCCATTACAGCTGACGGGCTGTCACTCAGCCTGACTGGAGCGGGTAAAGAACTGGAGTTTCTGTGATGGGAGACCTGTGTGACAATACTTGGCACGGTAACAATGGAGTAGGAAAAAGCAGCGGATGCGTTTGATGGGGCAGCTGATGGTTGTTGAGGTGCGCTGGACCGCATTTCAGCTCGGTAAGATTCCCAGCCTAAAGAATGTGAACGTTCATGCACGTAGTAGTCAAATGATTGCAGTTTTCCCTCTACTGAGTTTTTTATCGCAAAGTTTGCAGATAACGTGAGTTGGCTCATCCTTTGCAGTGACAAAAAAGGCCCATGCTAGGCAACCCTTGCTGCCCCTGCGAGCTACAGTCCGGTGACCACTGCTGGCCACAGCCACGGTTGTGGCTAAGGATGCAGTGCTCCTCGTGCTTGCATGACTCCGTGCCTGAGCCATAGGGCGAAATGTAACCTCCTCATCTTCCTCCTCCACCTCCTCAGATGACCTACTCGGCTGTGTGACTCTAGGTTCACACCAAGTAGGATCTTCAACCTCGTTATCATCCAATGTGTTATCCCATTCCTCACCCTCAGAGTGACCCCTCTCCTCTTGTTGCCCGGAGAGAACAGTACAGTCCGCATGAGCCTCAGGTATCTGACTCATCAGGATCACCTCCCTCCCCTGCGGTTAATGTCTGGAGATGAAGGTCAGGAACCTGCTCGGACCCTACTTCGTCCTGCCCCGAATCCATGCTAAAAAAAAATTTACGCATAGGTGCAGATGCTTTCATCCCCTTGACTCTGACTGTTTGTAGTACACTTCTGATGCCCATGGTGTAGAATGGGTGAAGAGTTCTACAGACTCGCCCACCTGTGGTTCGCTACAGTCAGTTGGGCAGTTGGCCAGTTGTGACGCAGGGGGAAGCATGAGTAATTGGGGTGCCACCTCTGTGGACTGTACTGCATGTGATGTTGAGGTGTTGAGGTGGAGGAAGAAGAGGAGGGGGCACTGGAAGCAGAGCTTGCCATCCACTGGAGCACCTGCTCTTTCTGGGCCTTTTCAACAAGGCGTATCGCTGTGCGGCTGCCAAAGGAAGGGAGTGCAGTAGGCCGTCCACTAACATGTTATCAGTTGTCTTTGGATAGGACCTTTGTGTGGTTCACTAGTTCTTTCACTAACATTAACATGCACCCCACGTACACCTTGAACACCAAGCCTATTCCCCCCTTCCACCACGCCCTCTTTTTTCCCACTCATGTTGGTCAGATACAGTGGTAGGAGCACGCAATTAACTAAAGAAAAATACGTTTTTTTTCTGTGCAATAGCTCAGCACACACCTGAGTTTCAGCAACACTAAATGACAAGGTATTTTTTTTTAATATATATAGGTTTGACTCTGCGTACAAGCTGAATTTGACCGCCACTGACGTAGTAGCTGGCTTATAGCACTGTATGACTTTTAGCACAGGAAAAAATATTCTTTGGACTGGGCCTAGTAAGAGAAGTTTTTTTTTTTCTTTACTGTGAAACCAGGACAAGTTCAATGCCACTAAATTATGATCTGCCTTTTAGCAGACTGGATCAACTTTGCCACTGTAAAAAACCTTTGGTGGACTCTTCTTGCCAATCAAAAATATACATATAGGTTTGACTGTGCGTACAAGCTGAATTTGACCACCACTAACGTAGTAGCTGGTTCATAGCACTGTATGACTTTTGGCATAGGAAAAAATATTTTTTTGGACTGGGCGTAGCAAGAGAAAAAAATGTATTTTTTTTACTCTGAAACCACCTGAAGTTCAACTCCACTAAAATAGTATCTGACTCTAAAAAAAAAAAACTTTAGTGCATACAGCTTTCAATATCACAATAGGAACAGAAAAAAAACAGATTTTGTGCTCTGCAATAAGAAGCTCTGCAGACTGTGCAGAGCACAATTTCAACCCCTCTACATGAAAAGGTGCACTGCGCTTGCTTGATCACATTAGCAAGTGCAAAAAAAGATTCAAGGTATATTGAGACATAGAGCTCTATACCAGCGGTGCACAGCACTATTGTATAGCATGGGCCCTCTGTTTCTGTCAGAATCTCAGTACTTGCACAAGAACACCAAAAATGTGCTGCACCAGCGGTTGCAGAGGTACACAGGCCAGGAATTATCTACACTGACTACCACACAAGCGCCCATCTATCTAGCTAATATCTCTCATTACACAGAACACTGAGCTGCGTCTGTCTCCAGCAGTGACATGGATATAATGGCGCTGAGGGAACATGGCCGCTTTTTGTATTGAGAGGACATGTGATTTCTGCAGCCAATTGCAGAAGCCCTTATGTCTGGACAGTGTAGATGCTTCCTGTGCTATGATTGGCTTGTCGTGCTTTCCTCAGTTAACGTCAGTAGAACGTTTCCGATTTTAAGAAAATGTACTCGCCTTTACGATCACGAATCCGAACGTGCCAAATTCGTGTCGAATTTGAAATTTTTGAACAAATTCGCTCAACGTTACTTTTCAACCAAGACACATGTATTCACTGGGAAATATAATATTTTACAACCTTATCTGGCCACGTGGTATGTGACACATCAGACACATGCATGCAGTGCTGAAAAGACATGTGAACAGCATGGGGAAGACCCGTGGAAGTATCTCTGACTCCCAGGTCACTGCCTAAAAGTGTGCCCATCATAAGTGATCCTTGGCGCATGCGAAGATGCCTCCAGCCATGCACCTGTCGTTGCAGACTTGCAACAATCACTGTCCACGTCCTTGTCCCAGCGCAGCATTCAGTTGACCCTTCCCCATTCCTTGGAATGCAAGCGCAAGTATGCAGCTTCCCACCCACCCACAGGCCGCAATACTAAACTGCCAGATTTATGGGCAGCTGCTTGCACTTGAAATTTGTCCTTTTAGGCTTGTGGAGGCTGAAGCTGTTCACAACCTCATGGCGGTGGCGGCCAGGTGTCCATACTTGGTTTTTAGCCGCCACTATTTCTCCCGGTGTCGTGTCCACCTTCCACAAGCACGGGTCCCACAACATTACCCGTGCCCTTCCCAGTGGACTTAAGTGGGAAGGACTGCCTAACTACAAAAACGTGGACAGGTGAATGTGGCCAGGGACGGTACATCTCATTAGAGCCAAGTCCACAGTAAAAAGCAGCCAAAAAGTGTCCAGGAACCTTCCCACACACTTTTCTTAGCCAGGGCTGCTTCTCGGCAGAGTTGAACGGGCCCACCAGAAAACCGTAGACTCCTCTGGGGGGCGCTGGCTTCTCCTTCAGGAGAGTTCATAGTGCCGAGGTGAGGCCATGATTATGATAGAGGCCACCATTTGCTTAGTTTCCTGTTACTTGGAATACAAGCGCAAGTATGCAGCCAGCCACCCACTCACAGGCCGCAATACTAAACTGCTAGATTTCTGGGCAGCTGCTTGCACTTGAAATGTGTCATTTTAGGCTTGTGGAGGCGGAAGCTGTCCACAACCTCATGGAACAGTCTTATAGGTGATATGTCTGACAGAGAACCACGGTTTTAAATAGCAAGCCTGTAATTTACTACTATTATTCTACACAGAGACCTAGTGTGAATAGCTTCACCGACACACTGCAACAGAATGGAAAAGGAGGCCAATATTTTCCACATTCAGGTCAAATTTCTGGATTTTTATCGTTGAAATATGGAACAGATCTGGCTGTATTCTGCACTGCTAACAAATGGAGCAGAAAAATGGTGCTCTTTGGATTGCTTTTTAAGGAAATGACCAGGATTAAGATGAAAAAAAAAAAAAATTTGCCTGGCCCCTGATATCTGGGGCTATGTCTAGAAATATCTGTAATTATTATAGCAGCAGCAGACAGGACGTTCAATGGACCCTCTTGTGCTGTATCATACACTGCAGTCTGCCATATAATCAGTGCTAGGCAGGCAGGCAGTGTATTTGCAGCTGGATTAGTCCTCGGAATTACTGTTAGTACAGAAGGATACGGCTCTGGCAAAAATTAAGAGACCACTGCACAGTTTTCTAAAAATCCCCATCTCTACATGTCTGACAGCCATTCCATTCCAGTGTCAGTTGAATTCCAACCAAAGTCCACCTCATTCTACTTAATGTCCTTCTGATTAGGTGATCACCTGAACCAAATCTTATGTAATCAGGGAAAGTATAAAAAACACTGCTGTGGTCTTCACAATCCTCTTGCAATAGGACAAGCTGGATGGCAAAACAAGTGTTAAGAATAGCCCAAAAGTAATTTGAATGAAAAAATAACTTTTAACCATGCCAAAAGAGTTGAAAAGAAAAGTCTTGAGTGAGGAAAAGAAGGGCTCAATTCTGGCTTTACTAGCAGAGGGACACAGTAAGTGTCATGTTGCCTCCATCCTTAAAATTTCTATGACGGCAGTCCATTACATCAAGGTCAAGCAGCAGACGTTGGGGACAACAAAGCTACAGACCGGCAGAGGGCGAAAGCGACTCTTCACTGACCGAGATGAATGTCATCCAGCAACCGAAAGATGACATCATGTGACCTACAAAAGGAATGGCAAATGGCAGCTGGGGTGAAGTGGACAGCAAGAACAGTTGGTAACAGGCTCCTAGAGGCAGGCCTCAAGTCATGTAAAGCTAGAAAAAAGCCTTTCAACAATGAGAAGCAAAGGAGAGCCGGGCTGAAGTTTGCCAAAGACCATAAGGATTGGACCATAGAGGACTGGAGTAAAGTAATCTTCTCTGATGAGTCTAATTTTCAGCTTTGCCCAACACCTGGTCGTCTAATGGTTAGACAGAGACCTGGAGAGGCATACAAGCCACAGTGTCTTGCACCCACTGTGAAATTTGGTGGAGGATCGGTGATGATCTGGGGATGCTTCAGCAAGGCTGGAATTGGGCAGTTAATCTTTGCGAAGGACGTATGAATCAGCACAGCTATGTCAATCAATGTGTGGATGAAGGAGCACCACATCAAGACCCTGTCATGGCCAGCCCAATGTCCAGACCTGAACCCCATTGAAAACCTCTGGAATGTAATCAAGAGGAAGATGGATAGTCACAAGCCATCAAACAAAGAAGAACTACTTACATTTTTGTGCCCGGAGTGGCATAAGGTCACCCAAAAGCAGTGTGAAAGACTGGTGGAAAGCATGCCAAGATGCATGAAAGCTGAGATTAAAAAGCATGGTTATTCCACCAAATATTGATTTCTGAACTCTTCCTGAGTTAAAACAATGAGTATTGTTGTTTCTAAATGAATAAAAACTTGTTTTCTTTGCATTATTTGAGGTCTGAAAGCACTGTTTCTCTTTTATTATTTTGACGATTTCTCATTTGCTGCAAATAAATACAAAATTTTTAGCTTTGAATTTTGGAGACATGTTGTCAGTAGTTTATAGAATAAAACAACAATGTACATTTTACTCAAAAATATACCTATAAAGAGAAAGATCAGAGAAAATGAACATTTTGCAGTGGTCTCTTCATTTTTGACAGAGCTGTATATATACATATATACATACACAGATACACATACAGTACAGACCAAAAGTTTGGACACACCTCATTTAAAGATTTTTCTGTATTTTCATGACTATGAAAATTGTACATTCACACTGAAGGCATCCAAACTATGAATTAACACATGTGGAATTATATACTTAACAAAAAAGTGTGAAACAACTGAAAATATGTCTTATATTCTAGATTCTTCAAAGTAGCCACCTTTTGCTTTGATGACATGATTTGCATACTCTTGGCATTCTCTTAATGAGCTTCAAGAGATAGTCACCGGAAATGGTCTTCCAACGATCTTGAAGGAGTTCTCAGAGATGCTTAGCACTTGTTGGCCCTTTTGCCTTCACTCTGCGGTCTAGCTCACCCCAACCCATCTCGATTGGGTTCAGGTCTGGTGACTGTGGAGGCCAGGTCATCTGGCGCAGCACCCCATCACTCTCACTCTTGGTCAAATAGCCCTTACACAGCCTGGAGGTGTGTTTGGGGCCATTGTCCTGTTGAAAAATAAATGATGGTCCAACTATACGCAAACCGGATGGAATAGCATGCCGCTGCAAGATGCTGTGGTAGCCATGCAGGTTCAGTATGCCTTCAATTTTGAATAAATCCCCAACAGTGTCACCAGAAAAGCACCCCCACACCATCACACCTCCTCCTCCATGCTTCACGGTGGGAACCAGGTATGTAGAGTCCATCCGTTTACCTTTTCTGCGTCGCACAAAGACACGGTGGTTGGAACCAAAGATCTCAAATTTGGACTCATCAGACCAAAGCACAGATTTCAACTGGTCTA
Organism: Phyllobates terribilis; assembly: GCF_046119375.1. NCBI lineage: Eukaryota > Metazoa > Chordata > Amphibia > Anura > Dendrobatidae > Phyllobates > Phyllobates terribilis. Next base: position 213,537,209 of record NW_027362769.1, on the reverse strand, counting down.
ATGTCCATTCCTTGTGTTCTTTAGTCCAAACAAGTCTTTTCTGCTTGTTGCCTGTCCTTAGCAGTGGTTTCTTAGCAGCTATTTTACCATGAAGGCCTGCTGCACAAAGTCTCCTCTTAACAGTTGTTGAAGAGATGTGTCTGCTGCTAGAACTCTGTGTGGCATTGACCTGGTCTCTAATCTGAGCTGCTGTTAGCCTGCGATTTCTGAGGCTGGTCACTCGGATAAACTTATCCTCAGAAGCAGAGGTGACTCTTGGTCTTCCTTTCCTGGGGCGGTCCTCATGTGACCCAGTTTCTTTGTAGCGCTTGATGGTTTTTGCAACTGTACTTGGGGACACTTTCAAAGTTTGCCCAATTTTTCAGACTGATGGACCTTCATTTCTTAAAGTAATGATGGCCACTCGGTTTTCTTTACTTAGAATTTGTATTATGGCAAGAAAAAAAGCAGCTAACAGTCTATTCAGTAGGACTATAAGCTGTGTATCCACCTGACTTCTGCACAACACAACTGATGGTCCCAACCCCATTTATAAGGCAAGAAATCCCACTTATTAAACCTGACAGGGCACACCTGTGAAGTGAAAACCATTTCCGGTGACTACCTCTTGAAGCTCATCAAGAGAATGCCAAGAGTGTGCAAAGCAGTCATCAAAGCAAAAGGTGGCTACTTTGAAGAGCCTAGAATATAAGACATATTTTCAGTTGTTTCACACTTTTTTGTTAAGAATATAATTCCACATGTGTTAATTCATAGTTTTGATGTCTTCAGTGTGAATGTACAATTTTCATAGTCATGAAAATACAGAAAAATCTTTAAATGAGAAGGTGTGTCCAAACTTTTGGTCTGTACTGTATATATATATATATATATATATATATATATACACACACACACACACTGCTCAAAAAAAATAAAGGGAACACTCAAATAACGTATCCTAGATCTGAATGAATGAAATATTCTCATTGAATACTTTGTTCTGTACAAAGTTGAATGTGCTGACAAGAAAATCACACAAAAATCAATGGAAGTCAAATTTATTAACCAATGGAGGCCTGGATTTGGAGTCACCCCCAAAATTCAAGTGGAAAAACACACTACAGGCTAATCCAGCTTAGATGTAATGTCCTTAAAACAAGTCAAAATGAGGTTCAGTATTGTGTATGGCCTCCTCGCATAACCTCCCTACAACACCTGGGCATTCTCCTAATGAGGTTCGGATGGTCTCCTGTGGGATCTCCTCCCAGACCTGGACTAAAGCATCCACCAACTCCTGGACAGTCTGTGGTGCATCGTGACGTTGGTGGATGGAGCGAGAAATGATGTCCCAGATGTGCTCAATCGGATTCAGGTCTGGGGAATGGGCGGGCCAGTCCATAGCTTCAATGCCTTCATCTTGCAGGAACTGCTGACACACTCCAGCCACATGAGGTCTGGCATTGTCCTGCATTAGGAGGAACCCAGGGTCAATCGCAGCAGCATATGGTCTCACAAGGGGTCTGAGGATCTCATTTCGGTACCAAATGGCAGTCAGGATACCTCTGGCGAGCACAGGGAGGGCTGTGCGGACCTCCAAAGAAATACCACCCCACACCATTACTGACCCACTGCCAAACTGGTCATGCTGAAGGATGTTTCAGGCAGCAGATTGCTCTCCACAGCGTCTCCAGACTCTGTCACATCTGTCGCATGAGCTCAGTGTGAACCTGCTTTCATCTGTGAAGAGCACAGGGCGCCAGTGGCGACTTTGCCAATCTTGGTGTTCTGTGGCAAATGCCAAGCGTCCTGCACGGTGTTGGGCTGTGAGCA